>NC_058094.1:129370000-130620000 GCF_020171115.1 Neogale vison
CAAGGGGAATGTGAAGAAGTGGAGACAATAGAGACAAGAGTAGATAAAAAGTCTTCCACAACAGGACAGGAACAGGGATCGACGACCGAGGTTGATTTGTTGTTGTTGCTTTGAAATGGATCCTATCTGAGCATGCGGTATATAGGAGGTGATGGGGAAAATCTAATCGCAAGACTGATTTGTGGACGTGCAACCCGTGGAGTCTGCACTTAGTAGGGTGCTGCGCTCAGTAGGGTCCTGCACTTGATTGACTAATCTGCTGTTACTGTGAAATTCTTAAGTTTTGAACCAGGGGCACTACTGGACTGGTTTATTTTCATTTTGCAATGGGACCAGAAAATCATGTAGCTGTTGAAAGGGAAAAGCTGAATATGCAAAAGCAACGAGGGCTTCCAGTCATTTTGACGGAGGAGCTCCAGAGCCTGGGTGAACTGATTGGACAATAGGCAATTTCCTTTTACAATAGAAAGGAAACAGGCTGCATGAATCTATAGGTTAATTTTACATGTTTCCTGTCTCCATAATGTCTTCAATTTTTTCTCTGTGAAAGTGAAAGCATTTGTTGAAACTGTTAGGTTTACAAGCAGAGCTGGAAGTTTGGTAGGAAAAAGGCAGATATGAGACAGTGGAGAGTGGGACACTAGTTGTCGAGGGCCTCGAGTATAGGGAAACCTCTCTGTGTCTTTGTGGGACTTCATGCTCTGTTGTCTGAGCAAAGGCTCACACAAATCAGGTTCATCCGATGCTGTTTTCTAGGTGGGTATAATAAAAAATCGGTTAAAGATCACTGTTCCAGCTTTCCGCAGGAGCAATCATTTGTGTGCTGTCTTCTTTTGCCTTTTACAGTTTGAGTCATTTTTCATTGGTATTCAACTTTCCACTGGCTTTATACTCTTATTGTCTATTGAAATTTATACTTAAAATCTTCTGAAGTATCATATATATATATCTGCACTGTTTTTACTCTCAAGATTTCCACACCAAGAACCAATTCTCCAACTTCCCCAAACCAACCAGGTATCCTACAATTCAGTCCAACTCTGACACGATCTGGAGTTGGCGTCAGACCCCACAGATGTAAGCGCTCAGTCCCACAGGATTGCCCTCACTTTGGATGCTAGTTACCAGTATTGTGTACCCAGGGTACTTCTGATTGACTTAGCTACAGAGTAGGGGATTCCCACATTTCCCAAATTAATCTAGTGATAATTTGCTAGAAAGGTTCACAGAACACATTTTATTTCCTTTTGTCAGTTTATTATAAAGGATGCAAATGAACAGGGGGATGAGAAAATATCTAGAAAGAATGGGAGAGCCCCTAGCACAGGGATCCTGCTCTGTGGAGCTGGGGTGGAGCTGGGGTGTGGAGCCCTCCTAGTACGTGGATATGTTCTCTCACCCCAAAGCTCTTCTAACCCAACCTTCAGGGGTATTTTATGGAGGTTTACAAAGGCATAGCTGATCAAATCATCAGCCAATGGTGATTAACTCCATCTCCAGCCACTCTCACCTTCTTGGAGGTTGGAGGTAGGGCTCAAAGTTCCTTCTAATGATGGTCTTTCTTGGTTTTTCTTGAGACCAGCCCTTATCCTCAAGCTGTCTAGGGGCCCATCAAGAATTGCCTCATTAGTAAGAGAAATTCCTATCGCTTAGGAAATTCGAGAGGATTAGGAGCTCTGTGTCAGGAACTGGGAACCAGATATATATTTCTTTTTATTTTTTAATTTTTTAAAAAGATTTTACTTATTTATTTATTTGACAGAGAGAGAGAGAGATCACAAGTAGGCAGAGTAGCAAGCAGAGTGAGAGGGGGAAGCAGGCTCTTCGCTGAGCAGAGAACCTGGTATTGGTCCTGGTACCAGGACCCTGAGATCATGACCTGAGCCGAAGGCAGAGGCCTAACCCACTGAACCACCCAGGTGACCCCTATACATTTCTTTTTAATTCACACTATGATAAACAAAATACTAAGTATAAAGTTTATATAAGTGAAAAAGCATGGTAATAAAGGCTCTGTGCTGAGCGTGGAGCTTGCTTGGGGAGTCTCTTTCTGCCTCTGCCCTATACCTCCCGCTCTTTCTTTCTCAAATCAATCAATCAATCAATCAATCAATCTTATAAGAAGAGAGAGAGAGAGAAAGAGGCCAAAAGCAAGCTGCCTTTTAAAAAAAAATGTAATTTCTTGCACAAATTCAAACTTCTGACTTCTACATCCCTTTCTAATCAGTCACCTGAAGGTGAAATATTAAATATGGGCAAATCCTATCGATGACCAGTGAAATAATGAGGAGAGTCAGTCTTTAGCAAGCCAGCAAGTGAGGTTTATTTCTGAGGCTTCCCTTTGCTGTTCCTTTGAAACTAGCTATGGTGGCATTTAGCTTTTTGCTTACACTATCACCTTATTCTAAAGTGTAACCTTTGCAGGGTGCTGACAGGACCTGCTTCTTCTACCAACTTACCTTAGATGTTGTTTTTTTTCCTCAGGAGAGGTAGTACATTTGTCATTCTTTAGTTTGATATTGTCTCAATTTTATTTCATCAATATTTCTCAAATTATCTGTTACCTTATTTATTTCTCATTCATTTCTTAGGGATCTTTCAAGTATGAGAGTATGGACATTGCAAGATATCTCCAGCTGATGCACAAATCATGAGAATATTAAGAAATTAAGGAAAAATAATATAAGCATAATACTGATCAAAAGTAAAAATAAATAAGTTGGAGAATATTCTCAGCATGTATGGGAAACACATTTATTATTCATACTAATGAACATCAAATGAGATTACCAATTTAAGTATAGAAAATTTACCTAGTAGGAGGTAGTTACGTTTTTGTTTTTTTTTTTTCCCAATTTATTTATTGGTAGTTACGTTTTTGTTTGACGCTTTGTTTGTTTGCTTGTTTAAGGAGGCTCCATGGGTGTGGAGCCCAACATGGGGCTTGAACTCACAACCCTGAGATCAGGACCCGGCGGAGATCCAGAGTCAGACACTTAACTGCCTGAGACTTCCAGGCACCCCAAGATAGTTTTAATATGGAAACATTAAACATTGGTCAACATTTTTATTTATGAATGAAATTATACTTAAGGCATCAATGAAATATCTTCTACAATTGTGGGATGGCAAAATAGCTGGTGTGTTAGAGATGAAGGGGGTTGCCCTCATTCATAATGTATATAATGTAAATTAATGTAGTGTTTTTGTAATTAATTTGGCAGCATCAACCAGGAGAAAAATAACAAACTACCAGACACACATACTGACAAGCAAAAATGTTTTTTGATCAAAATCCTACTTTGCAAATTTAAACTAAGGATTTTACCTAAAAGTAAAAGGATGATTACTGTAGTATTTTTATAAAATAGCAAAATATTGGCATCAACTTCAATCTTCACACAAAAAATTTAAAATTGAAGTAAATTACAGGATGAAGAACTTAAAATAATAATTACAGAGTTTATGCAACCTGAAAATAGTTGACATAAAAGTAAATGTAGAGCAGAGAGGGGGAAGATGGTGAAAGAGTAGGAGACCCTTGTTTCCTCTGGCCCCTTGAATTCAGCTAGGTGTCTATCAAATCACTCTCAACACCAGTGAACTCAACTGAGATCTAAGGGAAGAAATGCTGCAATGCTACAAAGAGAAAATTGATCACTTTTTGCAAGGTGGGAGTTGCAGAGAAGTGAATCTGAGAGAATATACCAGAAGGTAAACCATGGGGGAAGGGAGGCTTTGTAAGCTGGCTACCAGAAAGTGATATACAGCAGAGAGCAAAACTGGAACTTTTAGAAGTCTGCTCCAGAAAGGGAAGTCCCTGCCTGAAAGGTGCTCAGGTGGTGAGGCAGGGCAGCATCCTGGGTGGGACACTGTGGTCTCAGGACACCCAGGGTCACAGAAAGAATGGGGGTGCCTGAGAGCAGCAGAGTTCCCAAAAATTGGAGTAGGGAAACGAGCTGCAATCAGCAAGCCCAGGAGTGGGCTTTCAGCTTAGTGTTGCCACAAACTATGAACCATGGCACAATCTGGCAACTGCTCTCCTAGATGAGGCCAAGCAAGTGGCAGAACCAGCAAGACCCTCCTCCTTCCTGGGAGAGGAATGGTCTAGATGCACGCCATGGGAATCTGCAGAGTTTGGGGCCCACAGAAGTAACTGACTCTTTTTCTCTGTGGGCACACTGAAGAGTGGGGGCCACGATCTTTCAGCTCTGAGGCTGGAGATCTGGGCACCATCATTTTTATTTTCATCCTCTAAAGTAGCACAGAAAGCTTTCAGGGAGAAAAAGCCACAGAGAGCAACCGAGAGCAGCTTACACTGAGCCCGGCCTCCTGGCAAGGGTGGTGCAACTCTGCCCAGGCAAAGACACCTGAGAATGAGTGCTCAGGTCCCTCCACCAAAAGACCAGCAGGAACATCTGGTTAATAACAAGTTTACTGATCACACAGAACCAAAAAACCCCAGTGCTATAGAATTTGAGGGTTTTTACCCCCTCATGGTTCTTTAGTATTTCAGTTTTAAATTTCCTTTTTCTTTTTCAACTACTTTCTTATTTTATCAAATCTTTTTAAAGACTTTCCTAATGTTCATTTTTACATTATATTTTATGTAAATATTCTGTATTTTTGACTTCTGTTCATGTATTCAATTTTATTTTTGTACATATATAAGTTTTTCTTTCTTTACAATTTTGGGATCTAGTGTTCTCTAATAAACAGACCAAAATACACTCAGGACCTGGTGTATCATCCAGTTCTGTTCACCTGATGGATTATATTCTCTCTTTTTTCCCTTTTGTTCTTTTTCTGATTCATCTAGTGTGTATTTCACAGGGGTCATGATTGATATTTCTGTATTTTCTCCTCTCATTTATCTTTCTTCTCTGGAAAAAATAACAAGATGGAAAAAACTCCCAGAAAAAAGAACATGAGGCAATATTAACTGCTAGAGACTTAATAAATATGGATATTAGTAAAAACGTCAGAGCTAGAATTCAGAATAATGATTATAAAGATACTAGCTGGGCTTCAAAAAAACATAGAAGACACTTGAGAATCTCTTTCTGAGAAATAAAGAACTAAAGTCTAATCAGGTCAAAATAAAAAATGCTATTAATGAGATGCAATAAAAAATGGAGGCCCTTGGGACGCCTGGGTGGCTCAGTTGGTTAAGCAGCTGCCTTTGGCTCAGGTCATGATCCCAGCGTCCTGGGATCGAGTCCCACATCGGGCTGCTTGCTCGGCGGGGAGCCTGCTTCTCCCTCTGCCTCTACCTGCCACTCTGTCTGCCTGTGCTCGCTCTCTCTCCCTCTCTCTCTGACAAATAAATAAATAAAATCTTTAAAAAAAAAAAAATGGAGGCCCTTACTTTCAGGATAAATGAGGCAGAAGAGAGAATCAGTGATACAGAAGATAAAATTATGGAGAATAAGGAAAGTGAGGAAAAGAGAGATAGACAACTACTGGATCACTAGGGGGAGGATTTGAGAGATCCACAATATCATATAGTGAAACAATATTAGAATTATTGGGGTTCCAGAGGAAGAAGAAAGAGGAAGAGGGACAGAAGGTATATTTGAGCAAATTGCAGCTGAGAACTTCCCTAATCTGGTAAAGAAAACAGGCATTCAAGCACAGGAGGTAGAGAGAACCCCCTCAAAATCAATAAAAATAGATCAACATCCTGACATATAATAGCGAGGCTTGCAAATTTCAGAAATAAAGAAAAAATCCTGAAAGCAGCTTGGGAAAAGAGGTCTTTAACTCACAGAGATAGGATTATTAGACTGGCAGCAGACTTACCCACAGAGACCTGGTGGGCCAGAAAGGACTGGCGTGATATATCAGGTACTAAAGGTAAACAAAAATAAACAAACACAAAACAAAACAACAACAAAAAAGATGAAGCCAAGAATACTTCATCCAGAAAGGCTGTCATTCAGAATAGAATGAGAGATAAAGAGCTTTCAGGAAAAACAGAAACTAATAGAATTTGTGATCAGTAAACCAGCCTCGTAAGAAATATTAAAGGGGATCCTGTAAGTGAAGACAGAACCCAAAAGTAATGTAGACCAGAAAGAAACAGAGACAATCTACAGAAACAGAGACTTTACAGGTAATATAATGGGACAAAATCAATATCTTTCAGTCTTTACTCTGAATGCAAATGGACTAAGTGCTCCAATTAAAAGACAAAGGGTATCAGATTGGATAAAAAAGCAAGACACATCCAGATGCTGTTTCCAAAAGACTCTAGCCTCAAAGACACCTTCAGATTGAAACTGAGGGTGTGAAGGATGATTTGTCATGCTTATGGACATCAAAAGAAAGCTGGGTAGCAATCCTTATATAAGACAAATTTTATTTTAAACGAAAGACTGTAATAAAAGATGATGAGGGACACTCTATCATATTGAAAAGGTCTATCCAACAGGAAGACCTAACAACTGTAAATATTTATGTTCCTAAGTTGGGAGCAGCCATTTATACAAACCAATTAATAACCAAATAAAAACAACACATTGATAATAGTACAATAATAATAAGGACTTAATACCCCATTCAGAGAGATGGACAGACCATCTAAGCAAAAGATCAACAAGGAAACAAGGGCCTTGCATGGCACACTGGACCAGATGGATTTCACAGATATATACAGAGCATTTCATCCTAAGCAACAGAATACACATTTCTTCTCAAGTGCATATGGAACTTTCTCCAGAATAGATCACATACTGGGTCACAATTCAGGTCTCAACCAGTACCAAAGGATTGGGATTATTCCCTGTGTATCTTCAGACCACAATGCTTTGAAACTTGAACTCAATCACAAGAGGGAATTTGAAAGGAACTCAAATACTTGGAGATTAAAGAACATCCTAGGAAAGAATGAAGGGGTCAATCAGGAAATTAATTTTAAAAATCCATGGAAACAAATGAAAATGAAAACACAAGTTTTCAGAACCTTTGGGATGCAGCAAATGTGGCCCTAAGAGGCAAGTACATAGCAACACAAGCCTTTCTCAAAAAATTAGAAAAGTATCAAGTACCCAAGCAAACCTTACATGTAAAGGAGCTGGAGGAAAGAACAGCAAATAAATCCTAAACCAAGCAGGAGAAGAGAAATAATAAAGATTAAAGCAGAAACCTATAAAAGAGAAACCAAAAGAATAGCAGAACCCATTAGTGAAAATAGAAGCCGGTTCCTTGAAAGCATTAACAAGATCAATGAACCCTAGCCAGATTTATCAAAAAGAAGAAAGGACCACATTAATAAAATCATGAATGAAAGAGGAGAGATCATGACCAACACCAGGAAAATACAAACAATTGTTAGAACATATTGTGAGTAAGTATATGCCAACAAATTCGACAATCTGAAAGAAATGGATACATTCATAGAAACTTACAAACTACCAAAACTGAAACAGGAAGAAACAGAAAACCTGAACCGACCCCTAACCAGCAAGGAAACTGAAGCAGTCATCGAAGTTTCCCAACAAACAAGAGTCCAAGACCAGACAGCTTCTCAAGGGAATCCTACCAAACATTTAAAGCAGAACTAATACCTATTCTTCTGAAGCTGTTTAAAAAGCAGAAATGAAAGAAAAACTTCAAACTCATTCTTTGAGGTCTGGATTGCTTGATCCCAAAACCACCTCACCAAAGAGGAGAATTGTAGACCAGTATTCTTGATACGCATGGATTCCAAAATTCTCACCAAGATACTAGCCAGTAGGATCTGATAAATGGATGATGAAGATGTCATATATATATCTCTATATCTACATATAGATATATATGTATATATAGATATATGACATATCTATACACACACATATGAATGTTAGTGGGTCATCAAAAAAGGATGACTACTTACCATTTACATCTTACTTCAGGGTGTTATGCTGAGTGAAATTAGTCAATCAGAGAAATACAATTATCATGTGGTTTCACTCATATGTGCAATTTAAGAAATATAACAGAGGATCATAGGGGAATGGAGGGAAAACTGAGCGGGAAGATATCAGAGAGGGATTAAAAACCATGAGAGACTCTTAACCATAGTCTGTCTATAGAGAACAAACACAGGAGTTGGTGGGGGGATGGGGTAACTGGGTGATGGGAATTAAGGAGGGCACGTGAGGAACTGATGGATTTTTGGACTCTACATCTGAAACTAATGATGTACTATATGTTGGTTACTTGAATTTAAATGTAAAAAATGGTTAAGGTGGTGTATATAATGTTAAACATATTTACCAGAATAGAAAATTGGAAAAAAAGTATACTCATTTTCTATAGTAAGAATATAACTATGTGGCACTTATATTCTTTTTTCTGCATCAGAAATGCAAATATTTTGGATACTGGTATAGTAGTATCAATTTAATTTAAGAACTGGACAAATATTAAAAAGGTACATTAAATGTTGCATATATAATAGTAAAAATACTTTAATTCCTTATGACTGCTATTGATCGTATTAAAAGATTTTTCAAATGCCAGTCCTCGTCTCTTCTATCCCCAAATTGCCACCTGCAGTCTCAGGCCTTCTGATCCCACAATGTATACACCTGGGTATATTGGCAGCTTTTCCTCAAGTGCAAAATGAAATCTGCAAATGGTTTTCTGCCATATTCCTGGGAACTGTGTTGGGCAGTGCCCGAAGGAGCACTGGGTCTGCCCAAGTACTGGTCTTCGTTTACAGTGTAAGTCACACTGGAACTATGTTTGTTTATTCAGCTTTCTCCCTGTATTAGTTTTGCTAGGTTCTTGTATCTGGAATCCAATATTAGTCCTCAGAAGATCTGTGGGCTGTGAAATCTCCCCAGATAATCTACACCTGCTACTTCTCCTATTGGTGATAACATTTTTGGGCTACCAAGTCTGTAGAGGTCTAGAATTTGTTGTATCCATTGGATATATTTAATCTTTTGGAAATCATTGACTAGTTATGATTAGACCTAATTACTGCTCTTTCACAATCTCTTAGGAACTCTAAACTTAATACTGTGGCTTCTCCTGGGTCACTTATTTATTTATTTTTTAGCCCTCCTTCTGAATCATTATTGATGGATGTTTACCACTTGACCTGAGAGCGCCAGGTTCCTGAACATGTTCAAGCAATGGGCCCAGGGGCTGTTTCGGTTCTTGTTTGAAAAAAGGTATGTGCTGAACTGTGGAGACATAGCTGGAATAGTTGGCATTTGTTTGTGGCTCAGCACATTCCAAGGACACGTTCAGGTGTGTAATTGCCCAGACTGTTGCAATACATCAAATGGGATGTTCTGCTGGAGTTAAAGCAATCTCAAACTGTGCAAAGTACAAATGTCTCACAACTTGAAATTTTCTCTGGAATCCCCACATGATGACTGAATGCCAAAATCCCCATCCCACCAAAAACAAATGGACTAAATCAAGGTTATAGATTAATCATGAAAGTGTCTTACACTGAATATCACTTGGAATTCAGGTGCTTGTCTGAAACTTGGCATCTAGAACTGAAAGAGAAAGACTATGAAAAGAATGTTTAATTTGCTCCATGCAGAAACTTGACATCCAAGCACTATTTAAAGAAACAGTTTGGATAATCTCTAAATTTAACATTTGAACAGTATTGTTAGTTAAAATCCTTATATCTTTTCAGTTATGCTTTTGTATCTCAGAAATAACACCTAAACACTTTACTTTTTGAAGATTATTTATTGATCTCTTTTATTTGTCCATTCGATATTATAATAACTGCCCCAAGTATAGACCAGACACTGAGCTGAACAATTTAGAAGGCTTACTTAACTTAATCATCATGACAGCCTTATGGTATAGTTATAATTTTTATGTGTATTATACAGCTTGGTGGAGAATTGGGACTTAAAAAGGCTTGTTAACTTACCTTAGTAAATAAAAGGCTTAGGAAGTTCTAAAGTCTACTAAATTCCATAGCTCTATTTTGAACTAAGAGAGCTTAACTCCAGAGTCCAATCTTGTACTAACCACTGCACAGCAGAAAAACACAAACAAACAATACTTTGAAAAGTCAAAACAAATGTCCTGGCATCATAGCACTGAAGTTCATATCCTTTTCTCATGAGCATAGTCCTGGGGTCTACATTCTACTCTGTCCTCTGACCTACCTCCACCATGTTGGTAATAAAAATATTACTAAACTGAAATGCTGTATGTGTGTGAGTGACTGAATAGCATTGCTAAAATGCCATAAGATATTTTTCATGGACACATCTTAATCTGTCTTGTATCTGACCCAATGCCTGGAATATAACTATTGTGTCCAAAAAATCATCACAAAATAGAGGATGAAGTCAACGTCATGGTTCTGGAGGAAAGCTAACCATTCTAAAGACAATAAGGTTAGCTCCCAAACAGTCAAGATCACTAGACAAGGTTTAGAATGAATTGTCATTCCTCCTTTCCCAAGAAAAGCATCCTATTATAAAACTTATAGTATAAGAAAAGGCTTTAATTTAGTAATTGTTGAATCCATCTTACCTTGAATCCAGCAATCCAGGAAATGAAAACCCATCATCTAAAATGTGTAGATTAAGGAGTACAGAATTCTTGTTTAGGATCATGAAAGTTTTAGAATTAGATATTGATGATGGTTTCCCAACATTGTGAATGTAATCAATGACACTCAGGAGGCATTTTTAAAAGTAAAAAGAGATCGGGGGCACCTCAGTGACTCAGTTGGTTAAGCACTTGCCTTCTCCTCAGGTCATGATCTCGGGGTCCTGGGATTGAGCCCCATGTCAGGCTCCCTGTTCAGGGGAGAGCCTGCGTTTGCTTCTCACTCTGCCTGATGCTCCCCTGCTTGTGCTGTCTCTCTCTGACAAATAAATAAAATCTTTTAAAAAAATTAAAAAGAGATAGATATTAGAATGTGCTTTGGCTCTGCTTAGGGGCTTGCCAAAAACTGAGGGACAGAGTAGTAAGGTAAAAGTGTGAGTTCTAGGATGCACCATACCCCAAGAGGAGGACCCAACGGTCCAAATCATTTAAGGTCAGCTTGCAGTAAGTCTTCACATTAGTATAAAGGGGAAAGTGGCTCTTCGTTCATGGGGAAGGCCTCAAGATTTTAGCTTTAGTGTCAGTTGAAGTTGAAGCAAGAGTCTAGTGGGTAGATTGAATGTGGCAGAGTTATTTAAATAATCAAGGCTCTGAACAGAGTGAGGCTCAGAACAGAGTTTCATATCCAGCAGACACCAAAGGACAAAATGGACACCAGCACGAAGTGCATGTGGATGGCTGAGACATCTGTGGGGGAAGTGAGAGAAAAGCTTCTGTTTGGTGAATTTAGTTAGTTGGTAGCATCAGTCTACACTTAAATCTGCCTTTATTATGGAAGACACCTGGGAAGATGGAAGCCCAAACACACATGTATAACATCATAGTCTTTTGGACTCCATGCTTTTCCAAGGACTAGGAAAGGCCTAGAGGGCCACATGGACAAACCTATGGCCAAGAGCTCTAGTAGGTGTGGCTAAAAGGAACTGCAGCTCTAAGTGGAATTCCTATTTGATTAGGTGATTGTCAGAGGATTGTCTTTCTTATTTGTGCCCAGAGAGCCTGAGCACTGAGAGATTCCTCCATCTGAAGGCTCCAAGTTTTCCAGCTGTTTGCTTGTTTATCACTTTCCAAGAGATGCCAAAATCCTGAGGGAAAACCCATACAAATGGATGAGCAAGAAAAAACCTTACAACTCAACTGATGAATCTTTGAATGGAGAGGTTCTACTGAACAGAACCAATGGAAGAGAACTTTTTTTTTTTTTAAAGATTTTGTTTATTTATTTGAAAGAGAGAATGAGAGAGAGGGCGTGAGAAGGGGAAGGGTCAGAGGGAGAAGCAGACTCCTCACTGAGCATGGAGCCTGATGCGGGACTCGATCCTAGGGCTCCAGGATCATGACCTGAGCTGAAGGCAGTGGCTTAACGAACTGAGCCACGCAGGGGCCCCGGAAGAGAACTTTAATAATAATATCTAAGGTTGATTCCTAGTAAAATAGCAAATGGCCTAGAAGAGTGAGTGAGTATAAGAAGTACTGGAAAGACTAAACTTTCAGGGATCATTTCTATTGTTCATTATGATAAGTTTCTCACATAAATAAGTATTAAGGATGTAACATACAACATGATGACTCTAGTTCACACTGCAGTATGATATACAAGCAAATTATTAAGAGAGTGAATCCTGAGTTCTCATCACAAGGATAATTTTTTTCTTTTCTTTCTTTTAATTGCATCTATATGATGTTATATATATGATATATATTATGCTATATATGTTATATATACTGTGTTATAGATGATATATATCATGATTTGTTATATATATAGTTATTTTATTAGTTATATATTTATATATAGTTATTTATATATATTTTATTTATTAGTTTTATGTATATAACCAATTAATTTATTATGGTAATCATTTTATGATATATGTTGTTCAAACGAGTCTGCTGTACACCTTAAGCTTACACAGTGATGCATGTCAATTATATCTCGATAGAACTGGAGGAAAAAAGAAGCCCTGTAGGAGGAAAAGAAATCAAATCAATTCCTGTGATATTATGTCTAAGTTTTATCCCGTTTTGAAAGATTGGATTTCTGTCTTTTGTTATTAACCTGTAGCTCTTTATACACTGTGGATGTATCCCTTTGCTGGAAACGTCATATAAACATTTTCCCTCTCTTTGTAGCTTTCATTCCCTTAATGGTGTCTTTTGGTGAATAAATTTTCCTAAATTAATGTAGTCCAATTTATTATTTCCCTTTTTTATGTAGTTAGTGTTTTTCGTGTCCTGCTTATGAAGTCTTTGCCTTCTGAATGGCCTTTATTTTCTTCTAAAACATTTAGCACTTTGCCTTACATTGCTCTCTTTGTGTGTATATGGTGAGGTAGGAGCCAATATTAAAATTTTTCATAAGGGTATCTCTTTTTGACCTTATCCAATGTGCTGTCATAAACCTGGTGGCTACCTGTGTGTGCTGTGTCTGCTTTTGGATTCTCTGTCCATTCCATTGGCAAATTTGTCTATCCTTAAGCTAGTTCCACCTCATCTTAAACACGATAGCTTTAGGATCGGTCTTCACAATTGTCAGTTTAAGTCCTCCAGCTTTGTTTTCAGTTTTCCAGATAGCCTTATCTATTCCTAGCCTTTTGTATTTACAAGTAATTCTTTAGAATCAGCATGTTAGCTTCAACACAACAACAAAAACATGCCCAGGTACTGAACGGGATTTAATTGAATTTACAGATCAGCTGGAGAAAAACTGACATATTTGCAATGTTGTATCTTCTAGACCATGAATATAATAAATTCTTCTGTTTATTAATGTGCTCTTTATTTTATAACAATATTTTCTAGCTTTTTTCTGTAGAGATATTGTACCTATTTTGTTGGATTCATTTCTCAGTATTTAATGTTTTTCAATACTTTTGCAGATGGTATCTTATTAAAATTTTCATCTTTTTTGCTGTTACACAGAAACCGAATTTTTCCTTACATTTTATTATGAACATGTATGGAACGTTTGAACAAATTTACTGTGAACACCCTGTCAGCTAGATTCTAATATTAACATTTTATCTTGCTTTTTCACATATTTATATATCTGTGCAACCTTTTATTCATCTGGTAATTTATCTTATTTTTTTTCTGCATTCTGAAATAAGTTTCAGACATTAGCATTTTCTCCCTAGTTACAGTATGCACAACCATCAACTAGAGTTCAGTATGTACTTGCTGTTTCCTTATTTCTTTTGAGGTAAAATATCATACAACAAAATGAATAAATCTGAAGTATATAATTCGAGGTTGATAAATGTATACTCATGCAACCCAAATCCCCATAATTATACAGGATATTACCATCACTGTGTTCCCTCACGTCTCATCCTAGCCAATTCCCACTCCCACACTTCTAGAGTCAACCACTGTCCTAAATTTTTCAACACAGTTCAGTTTTTGCCTATGAGACGTTTATATAAATGGAATCAAACAATTGTTGTGTATATAAATAATCTGGTCCTCTTTGTTCCTGAGCAGTATTCTATTTATAAATATGCCACAATTTATTTATTAATACCCTTACAAATTGACACATGGGCTGTTTCCAGTTTTGGGCTATTACAAACATTCTTATACAAGTTTTTTCAGGAACATTAATTTTCATTGGTTTTAGATAAATAGAATTAGAATTGCTGGCTCAAGGGTAGTTGTAGGCTTAGCTTTATAAAAACTTCCAGTAGTTTTTCCAAAGTGGTTGTGATATTTTCTACTCCTATGAACTGAATGTGTTTTGGTTGCTCCATACAAGTGGTTTTTGTATATTGACATTGTATTCAGAGACTTTGCTAATATGACTTATATAACTGGGGCGCCTGGGTGGCTCACTTGTTTAAGCATCTGACTCTTGATTTCAGCTCAGGTCATCATCTCAGGGTCAGAGATTGAGCCTGGTCATGCTCCATTTTGAGAGTGGACCCTGCTTAAGATTCTCTCCCTCCCTCCCTCTCTCTCTCTGTCTCTGCCCCTCCCCCAACTTGTGCATGCATGCTCGCTCTCTCTTTAAATAATAATTTATTAAAGGTGATATTTTGGATTTGTATGCACATAAATAATGAGATTTTATTTATTTCTGTAGTATCTTTTTACATTTTATTTCTTTACCTTCTCTGGCTAGAATCTCCAATTCAGTGTTCAATAGAAGAAGTGATTGTAGGGGCTCCTGGGTGGTTTAGTTGGCTAAGCATCTGCCTTCAGCTCAGGTCATGATCCGGAGGTCCTGGGATTGAGTCCTGCATCGGGTTCCCTGCTCAGTGGGGAGCCTGCTTCTCCCTCTCCCACTCCCCTTGCTTGTGCACACACTCTCTCTTTCTGTCAAATAAATAAAAAAAATCTTTAGAGAAAGAAGAAAGAGAAGTGATTGTAGACATCTCTGTCCCATTTCTGATTTCAAAGAGAAAGGTTTCAATGATTTATTGTTAAGTATGATGGATGAAAGTGGTCAAGGGCACAAACTTCCATTTATAAGATGGATAAGTTCTGGGAGCTAATGTACAGCATGGTGCTTGTAGTTAACAATACTGTATTGTATTTTTGAAAGTTGCTAAGAGAGATCTTAAAAGTTCTCAACAGACACACACACATAACATACACACAGGGTAACTATGTGGGTGATGGATGTGTTAACTAACCTTATTTAGTAATCATTTCCCAATACATATGTATATTAAATCATCATGTTGTACACCTTGAATTTATGCAATGTTATATGCCAATTATATCTCAGTGAAGGTGAAAAAATTGTTCATCCTGAGTTTAAAAAATAGGATATCTGTTCCCTTTTATTTCATGTCTGCTAAGATTTTAAAAAAATCATTGTGTTGATCTTATTAAATGATTTTTCTGTATCTATGGTGATGATTTTGTGTGTATATATGTGTGTGTGTGTGCGTGTGTATATATATATATATTCTCCTTTGTAAATTATTGTATACTATTATAAATTATCATGGCATGTAAGTTCTATCTATTCCCACATAACGAATTATTCCAAGATTTAGCATTTTGAAACAATACCTATCTATTTTCTCGCACAATTTCTGAGAGTTATAAATCCATGAGCAGCTTAGCTTAGTGCTTCTAGCTCAGGGTCTCCCCTCAGGTTACAGAAAAATGGTGGCCAACGTTACAGTTGTCTTTAGTTTTGACTGGGGCTTGAAGACCCGCTTCCAAGATGGCTGACTCACATGGCATTTGGCAGGAAACCTCATTTTTACTCCGGCTTTTGGCAAAAAACTATGGTTTCTCACCAAGTGGGGATTTTCATAGGCTTGCTTTAGTATCATCATTACAAAGCTGTTTGCCCAGTTCCTTTTACGGCCTTGTCTCCAAAGTTAGATGCCATTCCTTTGTTTTATACTATTAGTTAAAAGGGAATCATTAAGGCCAGCTGACAGCAAAGAGGAGGGAAATTACATGCTACTATTGAAGGGAGGAGTATTAAAACATCTGTGGGCATGTTTTAAAACTACCACAGGTGGTGAATTATGTTGAACATGTTTAAAAAATTAAGCTACCCTTAATTTCCTGGAATAAATATATGTATGTAATATTCTTCTATGTTCTATACTTGATTACTATATATATATATGCTACATATTATATTTGATTACTAATTTTACTAATTTTATGTCATGTTTTTGCATGTATGTATTTGTAATGTGGTTGTGAAGTTTGGTATCTAAGTTATTCTGCCCTCAGAAAATATTTACAATTTTTTATTTCTTTTTGTGTTACTTTAAGTAAGTAGTATTTTTCAAGGAATCTGTTTCATAAAAATTGTCACATTTAGAGTTGTGAAGTTGTTTTTACTGTACTTTTGTTATCTTTTTAATATCTCTAGGATATGTAGTGATATTTCTTTTTTCATTCCTAATATTGGTAATTTGTGTTTTATCCTTTTCTTCTCCTTGATAAGTCTTGCTAAAATGTATTGATTTAATTAATCTTTTTAAGGATATAAATTTTACTTTGTTTCTCTTTTCTCAAACATCTTTACTGGGGTATAACTTACATATTATAGAATTCACCCACAGTAAGTATATAACTTTGTGATTTTTAATAAATTTTAACCAACTTCACAATTCAGTTTTAGAAGATTAATAAAACATTCATTCAGTATTCTGAGAGTTCTAGTTAACTTTCCTACAATTTCATAAATGAACTTGAACCCCCAAATGTTAATTATTGATGTTCCTGTTCCTCCAAGAATAGTGACAAAGTCCAAGATTTTTGGGAGAAATTTATTACTTCTTTGGACATACCAGGTCCTGCCACTTTGAAAATTTCTTTGGCTTACTCTTTACCTACTTCCTGGTAAATACCATGCAGCTAATTTCCAGATTAGTGCCTGGCTTCCAAAAACAATATGAACACTGGTCAAACTACTGCCCAAAGTCTTTTAAGGTCACTCTCTAGTTTGAGGCCTCTAAATGACCCTGTTGCTAATTAGGCTTCAAGGGGAAGAATAAATTATTTTCCTTTGTTTCTTTTGATCCTTTTGCAATAGTGTCTTTCTTCTTAAAGCTTGAGTCTTGTGAGTGCTATTTTTTGCAGCTCACTTTTGAGCTTGCAAAGATATTGCCATGGCCCGAGGTATTCGCCAGGAGTTGAGCAGTTTGTGTGTTGTTTGTGCCCTTAACACTGAGCCCGAGGAAGGGAGGCAGCATGATGGGACAGGAAACTCAGCGCCAGGGCCAGGTATGCAAAATCTGCTCACCACCCAGGCATTACCTGATTGACTTTAGGACTGGTCATTTAAACTTTTAAAATTCTAGGATTAGAGTATTTATTTTGGATGTGGTTCTCTGATAGTTTAAAATATATACCTTCTTATTCCCAATACAAATTAAGAGATAGGAAATATCACTCTGTTTTACAGATCTTAGGCAAAAACAAATCAAATAAAAAAACTCAGGGTCTTAGCATAACTTGCCTTAGTTCACTCTTGCGACAAGAAGCAGAGCTGGGGCTGGAATTTATCTTTTCCCAGTCCCTGCTTTCTGTGGGAAAAGAGTCATATGGTTGCTTTGAATTTGGTAGAATTGTTAAAGGGATATTTGTTATTATCTTTTTAAAAAGATTTTATTTATTTATTTGACAAAGAGAGACACAGCAAGAGAAGGAACACAAATAGGGGGAGTGGGAGAGGGAGAAACAGGCTTCCCACAGAGCAGGGAGCTGGATGCAGGGCTAGAGCCCAGGACCCTGGGATCATGACTTGAGCCGAAAGCAGAGGCTTAATGGCTGAGCCACCCAGGTGCCCCTTGTTATTATCTTTGATCCTTTCTATCACACAACTGCTTTTCAACAGGGAGTGTTTGAGCTGTCTGGCATAGCCCCACAATCCACTTATGACTCCAGCAGCACGTGCTGGAGCCCATGCCAAAGTGGCCCGTGTCTGGACACACAGAGCCTGGCCCTCAACAGAGCTCCTTCTCCACAGCCATCTTATCTCAATGTCAACTTTCTCCATCACCCACTGGGCTACTTGCTGTTGCTTTGCTGGTTGATATTTTCCTTATTTGGGATTTTACCACTCAATATTCAAGTCATTTTGAATCATTCCACTTCCTTCCCCATGGTGTTCTCCATTTGGTGACTTTAAGGTGGTTCACCTGTGACCACAACTGAGACTGCTTACATAGAGTCCTGGTCATTGACTCATCATGGAAGAACTAGAACCCATTTCCCAGTGCCCATTTATACTCGGATAGATCAACCTTCTCAAACCGAATGCACCTGTCTTATCCACTAGCCTGAGAAGTCTCCTTCCCCTCATAGTAGAGGCTGTCACATGGAAGTCAGTTTTAGATGCAGGACATGTCATGTCAGGAGATAAATAATATAAATCTCCTTTGATTCTTTCAAACACAATAATGGGAACTGGGGTAAGGAGTATAACTTAATGCTGTTTCTAAATTATTTTTTTCCCCTATTCTTTATCTTGATATCTTTGTGACATCTGGCACCGGAATCCTATTTCTTGAAAAGTTTCTTCTGTATTGGCTTCTTTGATGGTATTCTCCTTCTTTTCAGGACTTTAATTTTTTTTTAAGATTTTATTTATTTGATGGAGAGAGAGAGATCACAAATAGGCAGAGAGGCAGGCACAGAGAGAGGGGGAAGCAGGCTCCCCACTGAGCAGGGATGTGGAGCTTGATCCCAGGACCCTGAGACATGACCTGAGCCGAAGTCAGAGGCTTAACCCACTGAGCCACCCAGGCGCCCCGAGATGAAAATATTTTTATGCCATCAGAGAAAGCATCCTTGTGAAAGCGATATTTGAGCACAAGCTTGAATTAATTGCTGTGGTGTCCATGTGCCTATCTGAAGAAAGAACGTTCCAGGTGGGAAGGGCAAGTGCAGTGGCCCTGGGCTGGGTGCTGAACTTGTGACTAGCACAATGGAGGGCAGCAAGGAAGGCAGGTGTGAGGGGAGAGCAATGGGAAATGAGCTTAGAGAGGTGACAGTGACCTCAGTCCTAGAAGGCCTGTAGGCCACTGAGGAAATTTGGCTTTTACTCCCTATCTATTCGGGAGCCATCTCTTCAGACAAGGGCGTCTCACAGGTGGAAAGAATCACTCAAGGCCGTGTGTGCAGAACAGCTAGAGGTGGTCAGTTGGGGGATTCTCTAATACTTCATGTAGGCGACACAAAGTTCAAGGCATGGCAGTTGGCTGTCACGATGAGACGTGCTGGATCCAGAATATACACTGAAGATAAAGCTGACAGGATTTAGAACAGACAGGATGTGGGTGTGAGAGAAAAATAGAAGCCAATGGACAAGAAGACATGTCGTAGACATGATGTACCATGGAGGTGTACCATAGGAGGTGTTTAGTGAGTGAACGTCACATTCGGATACACTCCTCTTCTTCACTAAGCTGAAATGTACTGAGGGCTGGGATCCCTTATTTGACTTTGTACCACCAACACCGTACACAGTCCTGATTCATAGTGGGAGCTCACCAAGTATTTCCTCCATAGTCATATGTTCACATTTTCCAGATTGAGTGGAGAGGAACACCACTTGAGCAGTGACTGACAGATGTGGCCCAACTGCTGATTGGGATTCCTGCTTCTGATCCTGCCACCTTCTTCCTGACTGCCCCTATGCGTTATCACTAGTTCCCAAACTCACTCAGCTGACGAGAGAATGCACATCAGCCATGAAGCTCATAGTGTTCATTCAAGACCCAGGAATATATTTCAAACATATTTGGAGACCTGATGTATACAATAAGAACAAAGTGAGTTCAGTGGGAAATTAAGACCACAGAGACAGATGCCCTGCTTTTTGTAGGTTGCCAAGAGTTCAACTGAGAGGAAAGGAGAACAGCCATTGTCTTTTGAGGAACAAAGATGAATCTTGCCCAAAATGAAGAATAGGCAGAGCTCTGGTTCTTAAGGTCTCATTCAAATGGCCCCTTGTGTGTGGTGGGTACAGATTAAGGGCTGAGAGGGAATGGCCAGGATTCTAACCTGACCTACTAAGACTCGTCTGGGATGCCAGCTGCTGGGGTTGACTGGAGTCCAAAGTGTTGGACCCAGAGAAAAAGAAATCACAGGGACCAGGACTGGCCTTTTTAATTTTGTATTTCTGCATCCCAGAATGGCAGAACCCACGATTGGCAAGACTAGCAATTTCCCTGCTGCTTCTTGTTTCTCTGCACTATGGCAAATAGAGCTTCCTTCAAACCCCAGAATTAGCTTTTACAAGGTGAGCCTGGTGTGGCTACTTTCAAGTCTCAGGAAATAAAATAAAATAAACATTTTCTTCTTTCCACACCAAATTCATCAGCCAGTATTATAAATATTATTTGTAAAGGGCTAAATTCAGTGGCATAACTGGAAAGGTGGGAGGAAAATATATATTATGTGTTAATGACGTGGTAGCATATGATTGCAGCAGATACCAAAAAAAAAAAAAAACCCCAAAATGTATTTGTGGAATCTCTGTCTCCCTGTTTCTGTCTCTATGTGTGTGTCTCTCTGACATTTCTACATGCACACAGATACACACCACACAAAACTTTTTATAATATTACATAGAATTCAAAGTTATTTTTTGTGCATTTAGTTTAGTTAGATGATTAAATGTGAATGCTGTAGAAGTGAAGACCATAACAAGACATGGGTGAAGAAATTAAACTAATCCAATAGGTCCAGGAAGATTTAATAATTCAACTCAGATATGGTAAGTACAAGATACTTACTGAGAATTTCATTCCTCTTTACTAACATTAGTTTGGTATTAAGGAAATAAATGAAAACCATGTTGGTACACGTTAACCTCTGTTACAAGGTGCAACTAATAAATTCGGGGGCATTTGAATAAATTTCAAGTTCATTCTCTGTCCTCTTTTACTGAAGTATCTTCATGGCTCATTTCATTTTGTTGGCTGTGTTTTCATTTTGACGCATTCAAGTCATAAAGCTTTGAAACTTGTTGACCAATATGTAACAACGGCTCCTAAAATGTGGACTGACAGTAAACTCAAAGTCTCAAATAAAAGCCTTCCTGAAATGACATGAGCCAGGAAGCTTTCTTGTATCTGTGTTTCCTTCATGCAAACTTGACATGTCTGTAGGATCAGCTCTGAGGGCTCACTGATCCAGGTGTCCACTCGGATGTTAACATATTTTAGTATCTGGAGTCCCAGAAGTATGTTCCTTTATTCCCTGGACTCATTATGATTTATAAGACAGAAACTGTGTTAAGATCAGCCTCTCACTTCATTCTTTGCTGCTTCAGAAACCTGTGTGTGCAGATGGCTTGCCCACTTCCACGGAAAGAGAGGGAGGAACTCTTTGCTTTTGGGGCTGGGACTGGAAATCTGAGAATGTGACTGCTTTTTATGTAGACTTTTAATCAATCCCTTGTTTTCAGCCACATTCTGAACCTGGCCTTAAGAGGTAGCTCTGTTGGCAGTTGCTGACTCTTTCAGGATTCTGTAGTCCAGACCTGCTTATTCCCTGCTGGTGCCTTTCCACCCACTACCCACCACCCTTCATTTCCATTCTATTAAGTCAGTGACCATTGTCCACAGGCCTCCTCCTTCTAATAGACTGTGGTTCTCTCTCATCTCCTTTCTTCCCACTCTCACTTCTTTTTTTCCTTTTGGAGACTTTTAAATAAAAACCTAAATTTTCCAGTTTCTTTAAAAATTCCTTGGGACTTCAGGAAGCCCTGAAGATAAATGTGTAGGTTCGATCTGTCATGCCTAACCAGTGTGTGCGTTCAACTTTATCTGCAGGCCAGGTTCTTTGTCTCCTCCTGGAGGCCCAGTTAACTCAAGTTCAGGGACTAGTCCTCATTACTGTGCATTTGCACAAAGGGATTCCGGACCCCCTTTTCTTCATCTAAGTAGCACCTGCTTGTGCTTTCTGTATTCCAAAGAAGTGACCCAATAATAGGACTTTAAGAAAAAAGGAGGCAAATAAATCTAAACAAGTGACATAGGGGGCTGTGCAAGCCACATTAGACAGATCGTTGTCTGCTAAATTTATTTCAGCACTTCTCTGTGGAATGATAGTGTTCATTCAGTCCCTGCAATATTATAAAACTAAGCACATTTAGCTTTGTAATTATAAAAACAGCACATGAATAACACGGCCTTGCAAATCTGTGTGAAGTATTTTATTTGTAGCCAGAGGAGAAAATTTAAATTGTGGTTGCCTTGTTCACTGCTGTGTGGGTTTATGTTCAGCTAATACTTTATCAATGTCTCTGTCAACTGTGTATTTACTGAGAATTTTTTGTTCTCAGTGATTTTTATCAAACCACTGCTTCCCTGATTACCAAAAATATGCATGCTAATAGTTGACATTTTGAGAAACACAGTATAAAGTATACGAAAAAGTCTTCATAACCTCATCACTGATGATTATTGATATTTTCTCATATTTCCTTCCATGTATAAAAATGTCTCTATGTTAATATACATACTTTCCCCTTTATAGTTTATATCGTATCATATGTGTAGCATCATATCCTAAGATGATTTAACGTTATCCATCTCATGTTTTCTTTAATGAAAATGAGATAATCTACACATAATGCTTTGAGACATGCTTTCTTACTTTGCAAAGCATGGAGATCATCTTGTCTTCTATGAGTGTTTTATTAGAAATCATTTTCTTTTTGATAAAAGCATGGTATTTCTTATTATTTCCACTTGCATGTATTTGTTTATTATTTAATATAACAATGTCAAATCTTATTGTTGATTTGATTTTTTTCCTCTCCTTAAATTTCAATTGTCTGCCCTGGTGTCTTTGGCTGAATTTTCTATTGATATAGTTGTTTTTCTTTCATTGCTTTTTAAGACATTTTTACATATCAGTGTAAGTAATCCTATGTCTGTTGTATGTGGTTCAAATTTATTTTGCATTTTTATTTATATTTTCTTTTTTTAACATGAAGAAGTCCTACATTATTTTACAGGTAAATTCTTAAAATTTCCTGTATGTTTTTTGCTTTTGTCTTATCCTTTATCTACACTCTTCTGTGTCCACCGCCCCTTGAGTGCCCTCCTTCATTCATTCACTCAGGTTCAGGCTTTATGTCACAGGTATAGGTCACATCTCTCTAATTGATGACTCTAATCAGACCCTTTTCCCCCCACACTCCAGGCTACAGAACCAACTGCTTACTTGATAGTCTCCCTTGGATTCCAAACAGCATTTTAATACTTAGAATGCCTGCTATCCCATACAGGAAACCCTGAGCTTAAGCCAGCTCGGCCTGCTGCTTCTCTTTCCCCAACCACCTCAGTCATTAAAGCCAAAACACTTGATTCACCATTCACTCATCTGTCCTTCTTAACCCCCTAATCCAGTCTCTCAGGAAAACTGCCGGGTCTCTCTTCAGTTACATATGGAATCTGACCATGCCCCATCATCTCCTCCACAGTTACTTTCTTGTTCTGGGCATCATTTTCTCTACCTGGGACACTCTGCGTACCACCAACTGTGCTCTCTGCCCCCACTTTTACCCTCTTCCTCTCAAGGTCAATCCAACACGGCAGCCGGAGTGATTCTTCTGGATCTCCTTAGTCCAGCCCCCATTGTGTAGGAGTAAAAGCCAAACTCTCGCAGAGGCCTTGAGAGCCTATGATCCGTACATTCTACTTTTGACTCTCCTGGTCTCTCTTTTTCCACCACTCTGGCCTCTTTCTTGCTTCCATCATACCAGGGACATTCTTGGTTCAGAAACTTTGTCCTCGTGGCTTCTAGTGGAGGGAAGGGATGCTCTTTCCCCTGCGTTTTCCCTCACCTTCTTCAACTCTCCTTAGATATCACCTTCTTATTCTGCTTCAGTTCTGGTTTTTCATAGCATGTTGCAACGAACCCACTGCATAACTTCTTTATTTTGTCTGTTCTTTTATTTTTAAATTTTTTTAGATTTTTAAAATTTATTTATTTGGCAGACAGAGATCACAAAGAGGCAGGGAGGCAGGTAGAGAAAAAGAGGGGGAAGCAGGCTCCCTGCTGAGCAGAGAGCTCGATCCTGAGATCATGACCCTGAGATCATGACCTGAACCGAAGGCAGAGGCTTAACCCACTGAGCCACGCAGGCGCCCCTGGTCTGTTCTTTTAATCACATATTTGTCTTGCTTGAATGTAAGCTCCATTAGGAGAGAATTTTTGAATTATTTATAGATGTATCCCAAATAGCTAGAAAAGTCCTGGCATGTAGAAGATATTCTGTAAATATGTGCTAGCTCAATAAATCCTTAGAAAATCCTCCATGTTGAGGCCGCAGTTTCATTTCTTTTTCACTACAATTTTGGTTTCATATGGCATATTTGGTTTAAGGAGTGAAGAAAAATTTCTAACTCTTAAACATTTTAGACCGATGTCCATTTGTATCAGTAACCCTAAGTTAACATTCTGGCTAGTCCCCCATTTGTTAGGAATATTGGATTTATGACATGCTTAATTCTTTTTTTTTTTTTTTTAAGATTTTATTTATTTGAGAGAGGGAGAGATAGATAGCAAGAGAGAGCTCGAGCAGGGAGGAGGAGTTTCTGCTCACAGGAAGCCCAACATGCAGCTCGATCCCAGGACCCTGAGATCATGACCTGAGCTGAAGGCAGATGTTTAACCTACTAAACCACCCAGGTACTCTGATGTGCTTACTTCTTATATGCAGCTGCTTTGTTTTTAGAATCTTATATTTTATTGACAGTCTATACTATACTCTAGATGTCATGATCCAATTCATGGCTTTGTTAACTCCAGGAGGCTATTTGTCCAACGTTCCATTCCTCTTTCTCCTTCTCCTCCTCATCCTTCGCCTTCTCCTCTTCCCCTTTCTTTATTAGAAGTTTCCAAAAATTGATGAATCAAGAAACAGTGCTATAAAGTTATTATTAAAGCTCATAATGTAAAAAAAAAAAAAACCCTCAGAATGTCACTTAGTGAAGAAATTAAAGCAAAATCTTCACAGTGGTAGTGATAGGAAATGAAATTGGAATAAGAAAAGAAAATGACCTTTCCTTTCAATTTTACACCCTCTTGTAATGTCCAAAAAGATGTTAATCCATGTATGTAAGTTATTTTAAAGAAATTTTAATTTTAAAATATTACTAAAATATTATCAGTCTGTAAAATATAATGAATAATTTAAATAATATATTGTATGTATAATTGATACTTTTAAAATTTATTTTGTTTAATTTTACCTTATTTTAATAGAAGATTTTGATTGCTTGCAAGAATATTATGCTGCAAATGAACTAAAGAACATTATGATTTTTGTTTGTCATACACCATTGAGTTAGACTATCATATATTAAAGAGATGATAAATAAAAATCCATGGGATAACTTGGGCAAAAATTTTTTGAGATACTTCCAATTGCCTCAATAGTCTAACCTGCCAGAATTTTATACTGCTGGCCTATGCACATCAAAATATTGACTTATGTTACCATTAAGCTTCCTGAATTAGATAAATAACATACATTCTATTCCTATGCATGTTAGCTCACCACATTCTTATCTTTATTGATGGTGTAGTTATTTTTAGAAAGAATACTGTTAAGTTTTATCCTTAGCTGAGACAAATTTTTTTAGTTAAATTCAATTAGCCAAAATATAGTACATCATTAGTTTCAGGTGTACTGTTTAGTAATTCATCAGGTGCATATAACATACGGTGCTCATCACATCACGTGCTGTTCTTAGTACCTATCACCTATTACCATCCCCTCACCCACCTCGCTTCCAGCAACCTTCAGTTTGGTTCCTATGGTGAAGAGTCTCTCATGGTTTGTATCCCTCTCTGATATCTTCCCATTCAGTTTTCCCTCTCTTCTGCTATTATCCTTTCTGTGTTTTGTTTCTTGAGTTGCACATAGGAGTGAAACCATATAATTGTCTCTCTCTGAGTGACTTACTTCATTCAGCATAATACCATGCAGCTCTATCCATGTTAATGTTTAATCCTGGTAAATAGTCATCCTTTTTGACGGCTGAGTAATATTCCATTGTGGGTATACCACATTTTCTTTATCCATTCATCTGTTGATGAACAACTTGGTTCTTCCCAGTTTGGCTACTGGGGACATTGCTGGTATAAATGTTAGGGTCCAGGTGCCCCTTCAGGTCATACATTTGTATCTTTGTGGTAAATACCTACTAGTGCAATTACTGGGTCATAGGGTGGCTTTATTTTTAACTTCATGAGGATCTCCATACTGTTTTCCTTAGTGGTTGTACCACCTTGCATTCCCACCAAGAGTACAAGAGGGTTCCTCTTTCTCCACATCTTTGCCAACATTTGTTGTTTCCTGATTTAATTTTAGCCATTCTGATTGGTGTGAGGTAGTATCTCTTGTGGTTTTGATTTCTATTTCTCTGATGCCAAGTGATGTAGAGTACCTTTTCACGTGTCTATTGGTCATTTGTATGTATTCTTTGAAGAAATGTCTGTTCATGTCTGCTGCCCATTTCTTGACAGGATTATCTGGTTTTTTGAGTGTTGAGTTTGATAAGTTTTTATAGATCTTGGATATTAGTCCTTTATCCGATATGCCACTTGTAAGTATCTTCTCCCATTCCATAGGTTGCCTTTTAGTTATGTTGACTGTTTCCCTTGCCATGCAGAAGCTTTTTATCTTGATGAAGTCCCAGTAGTTCATTTTTGCTTTTCTTTCCCTTGCTAAAGGTCAAAGAGGTTGCTGAGGCCAGAGAAGTTGCTGCCTATGTTCTCCTCTAGGATTTTGATGATTTCCTGCCTCACATTTAGGTCTTTCATCCATTTTGAGTCTATTTTTGTGAATGTTGTGTATGTTGTAAGAATATGGTCCAGTTTCATTCTTCTACATGTGACTCCAATTTTTCCAACACCATTTATTGAAAAGACTGTGCTTTTTCCACTGGATATTCTTTCCTCGTTTGTAGAAGTCAGTTGGCCATAGAGTTGATGGTCCATTTCTGGGCTCTCTGTTCTGCTCCATTGTTTTATGTGTCTGTTTTTGTGCCAGGACCATACTGTCTTGATGATTATAGCTATGTAATATAGCTTGAAGTCTGGAATTATGATGCCACTAGCTGCAGTTTTCTTTTTCAACATTCCTCTGGATATATGGGGTCCTTCTGGTTCCATACAAATTTAAGGACTATTTGATCCTGCTGTGTCAAAAATGCTCATGATACTTTCATAGGGATTGCATTGTATGCATAGATTATTCCAGGTAGCTTAGACATTTTAACAATATTTGTTCTTCCAATCCATGGAATGTTTTTCCATTTTTTTGGTGATTTTTCAATTTCTTTCATAAGTGTTCTGTTGTTTTTACAGTAAAGATCCTTTACCTCTTTGGTTAGATTTATTCCTAGGTATCTTATGGTTTTTGGTGCAATTGTAATGAGATCTATTCCTTAATTTCTCCTTTTTCTGTCTCATCGTTAATGTATAGAGATGCCACTGATTTTTGTGCATTGGTTATATATCCTGCATTGCTGAATTGCTGTATGAGTTCTAGCAATTTTGGGGTGGAGTCTTTGAGTTTACCACATAAAGTATCATGTATCCATGAAGACGTTTTTTGCCAACTTGAATGTCTTTTATTTCTTTTTGTTGTCTGATTGTTGAGGCTAGGACTTCTAGTATGATGTTGAATAATAGTGGTGAGAATGAACATCCCTTATCTTAGGGGAAACATGTTCCTGACTTTAGGGGAAAAGCTCTCAGTTTTTCCCCCTTGAGAGCAATATTTGCTGTGGGCTTTTCATAGATGACTTTTATGAAATTGAGGTATGTTCCCTCAATCCTTACATCATGGAGGGTGTTAATCAAGAAAGGTTGCTGTATTTTTTCAAATGCTTTTTCTGTGTCAATTGAGAGGATTGTATAATTTTTGTCCTTTTTTTTTTTTATGAATGTGATGTAGCACATTGATTGATTTGCATATGTTGAACCACCCTTGCAGCCAGAAATAAATCCCACTTCGTAGTGATGAATAATTCTTTTAAAGTACTGTTGGCTAGTATCTTGGTGAGAATTTTGGCATCCATGTTTATCAAGGTTACTGGTCTACAATTCTCCTCTCTAGTAGGGTGGCTTTGGGATCAAGCAATCCAGACCTCAAAGAATGAATTTGAAGTTTTTCTTTCATTTCTATTTTTTGAAACAGCTTCAGAGGAATAGGTATTAGTTCTGCTTTAAATGTTTAGTAGGATTCCCTTGAGAAGCTGTCTGGCCTTGCACTCTTGTTTTTTGGGAAACTTTGATGACTGCTTCAGTTTCCTTGCTGGTTAGGGGTCGGTTCAGGTTTTCTGTTTCTTCCTGTTTCAGTTTTGTTAGTTTATAAGTTTCTATGAATGCATCCATTTCTTCCAGATTGCCGAATTTGTTGACATATACTTACTCACAATATGTTCTAACAATTGTTTGTATTTTCCTGGTGTTGGTCATGATCTCTCCTCTTTCATTCATGATTTTATTAATGTGGTCTTTTCTTCTTTTTGATAAATCTGGCTAGGGTTCATTGATCTTGTTAATGCTTTCAAGGAACTGGCTTCTAGTTTCACTAATGTGTTTTGCTATTTTTTTGGTTTCTCTTTTATAGATTTCTGCTCTAATCTTTATTATTTTTCTTCTTGGTTTAGGCTTTATTTGCTATTCTCTCTCCAGCTCCTTTAGGTATGAGGTTTGCTTGGGTACTTGATACTTTTCTAATTTTTTGAGAAAGGCTTGTGTTGCTATATACTTGCCTCTTAGGGCCACATTTGCTGCATCCCAAAGGTTTTGAACACTTGTTTTTCATTCTCATTTTTTTCCATGGATTTTTAAAATTCTTCTTTAATTTCCTGGTTGACCCCTTCATTCTTTCCTAGGATGCTCTTTAACCTCCAAGTATTTGAGTTCCTTTCAAATTCCCTCTTGTGACTGAGTTCAAGTTTCAAAGCATTGTGGTCTGAAGATATACAGGGAATAATCCCAGTCCATTGGTACTGGTTGAGACCTGATTTGTGACCCAGTATGTGATCTATTCTGGAGAAAGTTCCATATGCACTTGAGAAGAATGTGTATTCTGTTGCTTAAGATGAAATGATCTGTATATATCTGTGAAGTCCCAGTATGTCCAGTGTGTCATTCAAGGCCCTTGTTTCCTTGTTGATCTTCTGCTTAGATGGTCTGGCCATCGCTGTGAGTGGGGTATTAAGTCCCTTATTATTATTGTACTATTATCAATGTGTTTCTTTTAATTTTTAAAAAATATTTTATTTATTTATTTGAAAGAGAGAGAGAACATGAGAGGAGAGAGGTCAGTAGACCAAGGAGCCTGATGTGGGACTTGATTCCAGGACTCCAGGATCATGACCTGAGCTGAAGGCAGTCGCTTAACCAACTGAGTCACCCAGGCGCCCCTCAATGTGTTTCTTTTATTTGGTTATTAATTGGTTTATATAAATGGCTGCTCCCAAGTTAGGAACATAAATATTTACATTGTTAGGTCTTCCTGTTGAATAGAACTTCTCAATGTAATAGTGTCCCTCTTCATCTCTTATTACGGTCTTTGTTTTGAAATATAATTTGTCTGATATAAGGATTGCTACCCAACTTTCTTTTGTCCAGTAGCATGACAAATAATCCTTCACCCCCTCAAATTCAATGTGGAGGTGACTTTGGGTCTAAAATGAGTCTTTTGGAAACAGCATCTAGATGAGTCTTCCTTTTTAAAAAAAAAAAAAAGATTTTATTTATTTGACAGACAGCAGAGATCTTAAATAGGTGGAGAGGCAGGCAGAGAGAGGAAGAAGCAGGCTCTCCACAGAGCAGAGAGCCCGATGAGAGGCTTGATCCCAGGACCCTGAGATCATGACCGGAGCCAAAGGCAGAGGCTTAACCAACTGAGCCACCCAGGCACCCCCATGGATGGGTCTTCCTTTTAATCCAATCTGATACCCTGTGTCTTTTAATGGTGACTCAACGATATGAACTCAAGTTTACCAGTAGTAATTTTAGTCATGTTTTGAGAAATAGTTTGTAATATTTAAACCCAAATAATTTTACGTAGATGCCTTTACTTATCCATCTGGTAAGTTTGTTTTTCAGTATTAAAATAGTCAGACACCCAAGACTGTTGAAGTTAACTTTCAGGAATAAAGATTTTGTCTAGAAATTGGTTTTGGCAAAAGGTGACTATAATTTGAAGAACAAAAGAGTATAGTACTTTTCTGAAAGTATTTTTCACCCAGTTTGATACACTTTTCAAAATCTGAGCTCATTTATAAATTGAGATATAAGTCACATGCTATAAAATCCAGCCATTTGCAATATATAATTCAGTGACTTTTAGTATTTTAACAAAGGAAAGCAACCATCACTATTATCTAATTCCAAAATATTTTCATCATCCCCCAAGGAAACCCTTTATGTATTAACAAGTCTCACCCCCCAAAGTCACAATCTTAGCCTATGGTAACCACTGATCTGCATCTTTCCATCTGCATCTATCTCTTCTTGTCATTTCATATAAATGAAATTATATAATGTGTGCTATTTTGTGTTTGCTTCTTTCATTTAGCATAGTGTTTTTAGAATTCATCCATGTTGTTGCACGAGTCAGAACTTTATTCCTATTAATGGCTGAATCATAACCCATTGCATGGATATACCATTCATTCACTGATGGAAATCTGAGTTGTTTCCAATTTTGGGCTGTTATAAATTACGTTGCTATGTACATTTGTGCACAAGTTTTTGTGCAGACATGTGTTTTCAGTTCTTTGGGATATATACTTACAAGTGGAGTTGCTGAGTCATATGATAACTTTGTTTAACCTTTTGAGTAATTGGCAAACTGTTTTCCAAAGAGACTGCATCATTTTACGTTCCAATCAGCAGTGTATGAGGGTCTAATTTGATATCCTTACCAGCATTTACTATTTTCCATTATGCTTTTCATTACAGTCATCCTAGAAGGTGTGAGCTGTTGTCTCATTGTAGTTTTGGTTTGCATTTCCTTAATGACTAATGATGTTTATAATATTTTTATGTTTTTGTTGGGCATTTGTATATCTTCTTTGGAGAAATGTCTATTTAAGTCTTTGCCTAGTTTTTAGTTGAGATTTTTGTCTTCTTTTTGTTGAATTGTAGGAATTTTTTCTATGTTCTGAATATTAGATTCTTATTTGATTAATTTACAAATATGTTCTCCCAGTCTGTGGGTTTCTTTTCTTTCTTTCTCTTTCTTTCTTTCTTTCTCTTTTTTTGGTTAAAGATGTTATTTATTTATTTGAGAGAGAGAGAGAGATAACATGAGCCGGGGAAGGAGATGGGGTCGAGCAGAGGGAAAGGGAGAAGCAGACTTCCCGCTTGGCAGGAAGCCCAATGTGGGACTCCATCCCAGGATCCTAGGATCATGACCCGGGCCTAAGGTAGATATTTAACCGACTGAACCACTGAGGTGCTCCTCTTTTCATTTTTCTTCTTCTTCTTTTTAAAATTTAATTTAACATTTAAAAAAGATTTTATTTATTTATCTGACAGAGATAGACACAGCAAGAGAGGGAATACAGCAGGGGGAGCAGGAGAGGGAGAAGCAGGCTTCCCACTGAGCAGGGAGCCTGATGTGGGGCTTGAACCCAGGGCCTTGGGATCATGACTGAGGTGAAGGCAGATGCATAATGACTGAGCCACCTAGGTGCCCCCTTCTTTTCATTTTCTTTGTTTTGTTTGTTTTTTTTTATAGAGATTTTATTTATTTATATTTGACAGAGAGAGAGATCACAAGTAGGCAGAAAGGCAGGCAGAGAGAGAGGGGGAAGCAGGCTCTCCACGGAGCAGAGAGCCTGATGAGGGCTCAATCCCAGGACCCTGAGATCATGACCTGAGTCAAAGGCAGCGTCTTAATCCACTGAGCCACCCAGATGCCCTCTTTTCATTTTTTTGTTCATAAATTTGTTGCACAGAATTTCTACATTTTGTATTTATTTATTTATTTTAAAAAGATTTTATTTATTTATTTGACAAAAACAAAAACAAAAAAAAGAAAAGAAACAAAAAAAGAAAATGAATAAAGAAAGTATAGAAAAGAAAAAAATATATATATTAGATAAACTAGTTAAAAAACATTAAAAAAGAAAAGGGTAAAAGTTAAAAAAAATTTAGCAGAAGAAGAGAAAAAAAATTGAAAAAGAAAAAAAATTAAATTAACTGCAAGACTAAAGAATCATGGGGAGAAAGCCATGAGTTCCGTGCTTTGCTTTCTCCTCCTCTGGAATTCCGCTGCTCTCCTTGGTATTGAAACTGCACTCCTTGGTAGGTGAACTTGGTCCTGGCTGGATTTCTTGTTGATCTTCTGGGGGAGGGGCCTGTTGTAGTGATTCTCAGGTGTCTTTGCCCCAGGCAAAATTGCACTGCCCTTACCAGGGGCCAGGCGGAGTAATCCACTAGGGTTTGCTTTCGGGAGTTTTTGTTCCCTGAGTACTTTCCGTAGAGTTCTAGAAAACAGGAATGAAAATGGCGGCCTCCTTGTCTCTGATGCGGAGGAGCGAGAGCTCAGGGCCCCACTCCTCAGTGTGCCTCAGAGAACAGCGCCCATTTACTCCCGTCTCCCTGGCCTCTGGCCATGCTCCGAGCTCACTGAGCCTGCGACCAGTTCAAGGTAACGCTGAGCTGAGAGCTCAATCCTCGGCTCTGTCTCTGTAGCCGGCTTACCCGTTCTAATACCTGTAAGCTCTGCGACACTCAGACACCCCCAATCCTTCTGTGTTTATCTAATATATATATATTTTCTTTTTTTATGCTCTTTCTTTATTCATTTTCTTTTTCTTTTTTTTTCATTTTCTTTTTTTAATTGTTTCTTTTCTTTTTTTATTTTTGTTTTCTCTTTCTGAACCTCTTTTTATCCCCTTTCTCCCCCTTCATGATTTGGGATCTCTTCTGATTTGGCTAAAGCATATTTTCCTGGGGTTGTTGCCACCCTTTTAGTATTTTACTTGCTCCTTCACATACTCTTATCTGGACAAAATGACAAGGCGGAAAAATTCACCACAAAAAAAAGAACAAGAGGCAGTACCGAAGGCTGGGACCTAATCAATATAGACATTGGTAATATGTCAGATCTAGAGTTCAGAATGACGATTCTCAAGGTTCTAGCCGGGCTTGAAAAAGGCATGGAAGATATTAGAGAAACCCTCTTGGGAGATATAAAAGCCCTTTCAGGAGAAATAAAAGAACTAAAATCTAACCAAGTTGAAATCAAAAAAGCTATTAATGAGGTTCAATCAAAAATGGAGGCTCTCACTGCTAGGATAAATGAGGCAGAAGAAAGAATTAGCAATATAGAAGACCAAATGATAGAGAATAAAGAAGCTGAGCAAAAGAGGGACAAACAGCTACAGGAACATGAGGGGAGAATTCGAGAGATACGTGACACCATAAGACAAAACAACATTAGAATAATTGGGATTCCAGAAGAAGAAGAAAGAGAGAGGGGAGCAGAAGGTATACTGGAGAGAATTATTGGAGAGAATTTCCCCAATAAGGCAAAGGGAACGAGCATCAAAATTCAGGAGGTTCAGAGAACACCCCTCAAAATCAATAAGAATAGGCCCACACCCCGTCACCTAATAGTAAAATTTACAAGTCTTAGTGACAAAGAGAAAATCCTGAAAGCAGCCAGGGAAAAGAAGTCTGTAACATACAATGGTAAAAATATTAGATTGGCAGCAGACTTATCCACAGAGACCTGGCAGGCCAGAAAGAGCTGCATGATATATTCAGAGCACTAAATGAGAAAAACATGCAGCCAAGAATACTATATCCAGCTAGGCTATCATTGAAAATAGAAGGAGAGATTAAAAGCTTCCAGGACAAACAAAAACTAAAGAATTTACAAACACCAAACCAGCTCTACAGGAAATATTGAAAGGGGTCCTCTAAGCAAAGAGAGAGCCTAAAAGTAGTAGATCAGAAAGGAACAGAGACAATATACAGTAACAGCCACCTTATAGGCAATACGATGGCACTAAATTCATATCTCTCAATATTTACCCTGAATGTTAATGGGCTAAATGCCCCAATCAAAAGACACAGGGTATCAGAGTGGATAAAAAACAAAACCCATCTATATGTTGCCTACAAGAAACTCATTTTAAACCCGAAGACACCTCCAGATTTAAAGTGAGGGGGTGGAAAAGAATTTACCATGCTAATGGACATCAGAAGAAAGCAGGAGTGGCAATCCTGATATCAGATCTATTAGATTTTAAGCCAAAGACTATAATAAGAGATAAAGAAGGACACTATATCATACTCAAAGGATCTGTCCAACAAGAAGATCTAACAATTTTAAATATCTCTGCCCCTAACATGGGAGCAGCCAACTATATAAACCAATTAATAACAAAATCAAAGAAACACATCAACAATAATACAATAAAAGTAGGGGACTTTAACACTCCCCTCACTGAATTGGACAGATCATCCAAGCAAAAGATCAACAAGGAAATAAAGGCCTTAAATAACACACTGGACCAGATGGATATCACAGATATATTCAGAACATTTCATCCCAAAGCAATAGAATACACATTCTTCTCTAGTGCACATGGAACATTCTCCAGAAGAGATCACATCCTGGGTCATAAATCAGGTCTCAACTGGTATCAAAATATTGGGATCATTCCCTGCATATTTTCAGACCACAATGCTCTGAAGCTAGAACTCAATCACAAGAGGAAATTGGAAAGAGCCCAAATACATGGAGACTAAACAGCATCCTTCTAAAGAATGAAGGGGTCAACCAGGAAATTAAAGAATTGAAAAAATTCATGGAAACAAATGATAATGAAAACACAACGGTTCAAAATCTGTGGGACACAACAAAGGCAGTTCTGAGAGGAAAATATATAGTGGTACAAGCCTTTCTCAAGAAATAAGAAGGGTCTCAAGTACACAACCTAACCCAACACCTAAAGGAGCTGGAGAAAGAACAAGAAAGAAACCCTAAACCCAGAAGGAGAAGAGAAATCATAAAGATCAGAGCAGAAATCAATGAAATAGAAACCAAAAAACCAATAGAACAAATCAACGAAACTAGGAGCTGGTTCTTTGAAAGAATTAATAAGATCGATAAACCTGTGGCCAGACTTATCAAAAAGAAAAGAGAAGGGACCCAAATAAATAAAATCATGAATGAAAGAGGAGAGATCACAACTAACACCAAAGAAATACAGACAATTATAAGAACATACTATGAGCAACTCTACGCCAACAAATTTGACAATCTGGAAGAAATGGATGCCTTCCTAGAGACATATAAACTACCACACCTGAACCAGGAAGAAATAGAAAGCCTGAACAGACCCATAATCAGTAAGGAGATTGAAACAGTCATCAAATATTTCCAAACAAACAAAAGCCCAGGGCCAGATGGCTTCCCGGGAGGAATTCTACCAAACATTTAAAGAAGAACTAATTCCTATTCTCCTGAAATTGTTCCAAAAAATAGAAATGAAGGAAAACTTCCAAACTCATTTTATGAGGTCAGCATCACCTTGATCCCCAAACCAGACAAGGATCCCATCAAAAAAGAGAACTACAGACCAATATCTTTGATGAACACAGATGTGAAAATTCTCACCCAAATACTAGCCAATAGGATTCAACAGTACATTAAAAGGATTATTCACCACGACCAAGTGGGATTTATTCCAGGGCTGCAAGGTTGGTTCAACATCCGCAAATCAATCAATGTGATACAACACATCAATAAAAGAAAGAACAAGAACCATAGGATACTCTCAATAGATGCTGAAAAAGCATTTGATCAAGTACAGCATCCCTTCCTGATCAAAACTCTTCAAAGTGTAGGGATAGAGGGTACATACCTCAACATTATCAAAGCCATCTATGAGAAACCCACCGCAAATATCATTCTAACGGAGAAAAACTGAAAGCTTTTCTGCTAAGGTCAGGAACATGGCAGGGATGCCCATTATCACCACTGTTATTCAACATAGTACTGGAAGTCCTCGCCTCAGCAATCAGACAACAAAAGGAAATTAAAGGCATCCAAATCAGCAAAGAAGAAGTCAAACTATCACTCTTCACAGATGATATGATACTATATGTGGAAAACCCAAAAGATTCCACTCCAAAACTGCTAGAACTTGTACAGGAATTCAATAAAGTGTCAGGATATAAAATCAATGCACAGAAATCAGTTGCATTTCTCTACACCAACAACAAGACCGAAGAAAGAGAAATTAAGGAGTCAGTCCCATTTACAATTGCACCCAAAACCATTAAATACCTAGGAATAAACCTATCTAAAGAGGCAAAGAATCTATACTCAGAAAACTATAAAGTACTCATGAGAGAAATTGAGGAAGACACAAAGAAATAGAAAAATGTTCCATGCTCCTGGATTGGAAGAATAAATATTGTGAAAATGTCTATGCTACCTAAAGCAATCTACACATTAAATGCAATTCCTATCAAAGTACCATCCATCTTTTTCAAAGAAATGGAACAAATAATTCTAAAATATATATGGAACCAGAAAAGCCTCAAATAGCCATGGAACCTCGAATAGCAAAAGGAATATTGAAAAAGAAAGCCAAAGTTGGTAGCATCACTATTCTGGACTTCACACTCTATTACAAAGCTGTCATCATCAAGACAGCATGGTACTGGCACAAAAACAGACAAATAGATCAATAGAACAGAATAGAGAGCCCATAAATAGACCCTCAACTCTATGGTCAACTAATCTTTGACAGCAGGAAAGAATATCCAATGGAAAAAAGACAGCCTCTTCAATAAATGGTGTTGGGAAAATTGGACAGCCACATGCAGAAAAATGAAATTGGACCATTTCCTTACACCACACATGAAAATAGACTCAAAATGGTTGAAGGACCTCAATGTGAGAATGGAATCCATCAAAATCCTTGAGGAGAACACCGGCAGCAACCTCTTCGACCTCAGCCACAGCAACATCTTCTGAGGAACATTGCCAAAGGCAAGGGAAGCAAGGGCAAAAATGAACTATTGGGATTTTATCAAAATCAAAAGCTTTTGCACAGCAAAGGAAACAGTTAACAAAACCAAAAGAATGGGAGAAGATATTTGCAAACGACATATCAAAGGGCTAGTATCCAAAATCTATAAAGAACTTAGCAAACTCAACACCCAAAGAACAAATAATCCAATCAAGAAATGGGCAGAAGACATGAACAGACATTTCTGCAAAGAAGACATCCAGATGACCAACAGACACATGAAAAAGTGCTCCATATCACTCGGCATCAGGGAAATACAAATCAAAACCACAATGAGATATCACCTCACACCAGTCAGAATGGCAAAAATCAACAAGTCAGGAAATGACAGATGCTGGCGAGGATGCGGAGAAAGGGGAACCCTCCTACACTGTTGGTGGGAATGCAAGCTGGTGCAACGACTCTGGAAAACAGCATGTAGTTTCCTCAAAATGTTGAAAATAGAGCTACCCTATGACCCAGCAATTGTACCACTGGGTATTTACCCTAAAGATACAAACGTAGTGATCCGAAGGGGCACGTGCACCCGAATGTTCATAGCAGCAATGTCTACAATAGCCAAACTATGGAAAGAACCTAGATGTCCATCAACCAATGAATGGATCAAGAAGATGTGGTATATATATACACAATGGAATACTATGCAGCCATCAAAAGAAATGAAATCTTGCCATTTGTGATGACGTGGATGAAACTAGAGGGTATCATGCTTAGCGAAATAAGTCAATTGGAGAAAGACAATTATCATATAATCTCCCTGATATGAGGAAGTGGAGATGCAATATGGGAGGTTAAGGGGGTAGGAGAAGAATAAATGAAACATGATGGGATTGGGAGGGAGACAAACCATAAGTAACTCTTAATCTCACAAAACTGAGGGTTGCTAGGGGGAGGGTGGTTGGGAGGAGGGTGGTGGGGTTATGGGTATTGGGGAGGGTATGTGCTGTGGTGAGTGCTGTAAAGTGTGTAAACCTGGTGATTCACAGACCTGTACCCCTGGGGATAAAAATATATGTTTATAAAAAATTAAAAATTAATTTAAAATAAATAAATAAATAAAGCATTAATTTTTGTATATAGTTTGAGATACTTGCCCATTTTCTCCTTCTCCCCTCCCCCGCTCTACCCTCTCCTTCACCTTCTCTTCTCCTTCATCCTCTCTTCCTTCCTCTCCTCCTCCTCTTTCTTCTTCTCCTCCTCTTCCTCCTCCTCTTCCTCTTCCTCCTCCTCCTTTTTCTCCCTCTTCCCCTCCTCCTCCTTCTCTTCCTCCCCCTTTTCTCCCCTCTCCCATGTTTCTTCTTCTTCCTCCTCTCCTCTTCCTCCTCCTTTTTCTTCTTCTTTCTTCTTCTCTTCCTCCTGCTCCTCCTCTTCCTCCTCTCCCCACCCCCCCTTCATTTGCACGTGGGTATTCATTTGTTGAAGACACACATAGATTCATAGGTGGACTCTCAGTTCTATCACATTGATCTATATGTCTATCCTAGTGCCAGTATCACTTTTTTAAAATTTAAATTTCAGTTAGTTATTATAGTGCAGTACTGGTTTCTGGAGTAGAATACAGTGATTCGTCACTTACATGCAACACCCGGTGTTCATCACAAGAGTACCACTCTATCTTGATTATTACCAGTGGGTTTTGAAATTATGAGTCCTCTTTTTCTTTTCAACATATTTTGACTATTCTGGATCATTTGAAATTTCATATTAATTTAGAATCAGCTTGTCAATTAACGTAGAGAATTCAACTGGGATTTTGAAAGATTGCACTGAATCTGTAGATTAATTTGGAGAGTGTTTCTCTCTTAACAATATTAAATCTTTTGGTACCTGAACATGTGATTTTTTTTCCATTTATTTATATATATTCTTTATTTTTTTTGCTTAATTTAATTTTTATCTTTAATTTAATAATGTTTGCTGTGTTCAGTTTATAAATTTGGCACTTATTTATCCCTAAATATTTTATTCCTTTTGATGTTACTGTAAATAGACATGCTTTCTTAATTTTATTTCGATTCTTAACTGAAAGTATAAAGAGATACAATTGATTTTTGTGTATTGATTTTGTATTCTGTAACTTGTTGAATTAATTTATTAGTTCTAATTGTTTTTTAGTAGATTTCTTAGAATTTTCTACATATAAGTGTTTGTCATCTGTGAATAGAGATAAATTTTCTTCTTCCTTTACAATCTGGATTCCTTTTCTTTCTAGTTGTAGTGACTAGAATTCCCTTAGGATAGTATTGAGTAGGTACCAAGAATGGGCATCTTTGTCTTGTTTCTGATTAAGGAAAAAAAAATCCAATCTTCATCATTAAGTATGATGTTAGCTCTGAATTTTTGTCGATGTCTTTTATCAGGATGAGGATGTTCTCTTCTATTCCTACTTTGTTCAGTGTTTTTATTTGTTGGTTCACAAACTGGCACTGTACACAGAGGGCAGGGAGAGACCTAAGAAAGGGGCAGATTTCTCCAGATTGGTCCATGGAAGTTTCAGTAAGGAAAGGAACTTACTTATGAGGCTTGTATTAGGCAGCTGCAACAGTAGTAGATCACACCAGCCTGCCACAATCTCAAAAATTTAAATAAAGTCTTTTACTGGGTTTAGTCACATATACCACCCAGATGGTCTGAACAACACCTGTAGTTCTCTCTCTCTTTTTTGTGGCGTCTTTATATGATTTTAGTATCATGGTGATATTGACCTCATAGAATGAATTTGGAAGTTTTCCTTCCTCTTTTATTTTTTTGGAATAGTTTGAGAAGAATAGGTTTTAACTCTTCATTAAATGTTTGGTAGAATTTACTTGTGAAGCCATCTGGTCCTGGACTTTTGTTTGTTGGGAATGTTTTGATTAATGACTCATTTTCATGCTGGTAATTAGTCTATTCAAATTTTCTATTTTTTTCCTGCTTTAGTTTTGGTAGGTTATATATTTCTAGGAATTTATCCATTTCTTCTAAGTTGCCAGTTTGTCGGGATATAGGTTTTCATAGTACTCTGTTATAACTGTTTCTATTTCTGTGGTATTGGTTATCTCTCCTCTTTCATTAGTGATTTCATTATTTAGTTGCTGGTTATATCCTCTGCCTGATTTAATCTGTTCTTAATAATTTCTATAATGATGTTCTCTATTTTGGGAGACATTATTTTCATGCTTTACTGTAGTTCTTCAGTTTTTTAAAAGTTTTTTTGAACATATTTAAATAGTTGATTTAATGTTTTTTTCTAGTGAGTCCAATATATGGAGTTTTTTTTTTTTTTTTAAAGATTTACTTATTTTAGTGAGAGAATGAGAGAGGGAGCAAGAGTGGAAGGGGCAGGGAGACAGAATCTCAAGTAAACTCTGTGCTGAGCACAGAACCTGATGCAAGACTTCATCTCATGACCCTGAGATCATGACCTGAGCTGAAACCCAGAGTTGGATGCTTAACTGATTATGCCACTCAGGATTCTACAATGTATGGAGTTCTTCAGGGAAGATTTTATTAATTGCCTTTTTCTTTGTGTCTGGGCCATACTCTCTCATTTCTCTGCATGTATCATAAATTTCTATTGAAAATTGCACATTTTATTTATTTATTTATTTATTTATTTTTTAGAGTTTATTTATTTATTCGACAGACAGAGATCACAAGCAGGCAGAGAGGCAGTCAGAGGGAGAGGAAGGGAAGTAGGCTCCCCGCCCAGCAGAGAGCCCGATGCAGGGCTCGATCCCAGGACTCCGGGATCACGACCTGAGCCGAAGGCAGAGGTTTTAACCCATTGAGCCACCCAGGCGCCCTGGAAATTAGACATGTTAAATAATATAATGTGAGAATTGGAATCAGTTTCTCTCTTTCCTAGGGTCTGTTATTGTTACTGTTTTTTGCTATAGTTTATTACTTTTATGATATGACTCTATAAAGTCTGTATTCTGTTCAGTTAGCTTAATGGTCAGCTAATGATTTATTAGGGACCATTAGGGTCATTTATTAATAACCATAGGGAAAGCAGAACTTTCCCTAAATATCTTCCAGTCTTTTCTAAAAGTCTGTATGTGTGTGTGTGTGTTGGACCACACCTTCCACACTCAGCCAGATACCTTACAATTCTATGATAGATTTTACTTCCTGTTTGGTAGAGTCTCAAAGTTAGCCCAAGGTGAGAGCTAAGGGCATCCTTAAATCTTTTCTGGGCACAATCTTGGGCCTGTACATGGCTATCTAGCTTCTCTGGAACTTGTTGGAGCTTTTCAGAACCACTATGGAGGTCTCTTTCCTCAGCTTTACTTTTTATGTTCTTTGATTATCTTATTGTTTACCCCAACTGTTAGCTATTCAGTAACCACAATATTAAAGGATTGACTGATAGTTTTGACAAACATCCTTAGAGAAAAACCTCTTTGTGTTGGATAATCAGGTGAAATAAAGACAGCCTGATGAGTTAGGGTCTTCCAAGGAACCACTAGGCAAATCAAATATTGGCAGTAATCTGAAAATGGGGTTTTGGAAGAGATCCAGCTGTGTTCTTTATCCTCCATTGACTGACAGAGTATGTCGACCATGATTTCTGTTAGTTTTCCAGGCTACTGCAGAATTGGGAAAGTAGGATGGGAGTGGGGCACATTAAAACATCATGTGTCCTGCTGTTATTATTGAGAGTTAATTGTTTCTCTTGAATAAATGTTTCCTAGGTTTCTGAAAGATTTTGGTTAATTTCCAGCATTCTGAAAATGTTACTTCTCATCATTTTTTGCCAGTGTTCTTGCTTTCATGGAGATTTGTTGATTTTCTGCCATTTTCATTGACCTCTATTGAAAGTCTAAAAGTTTAGTGACTTTTAGTAAGCTGATTTTTGATTATAAAAATATACATTTAATTATAAGCATTTACTGCCACAGCTTATTACATCATTAGACTATTATTTTTAGACTATTTTCATGAAGCCTTGGTGCGTGAAACACTACAATAACATAATAAATTTTGACCACACCTAATGTGATTGATTGAAATGCTTTGTCAAAATCAGTAAGCTAGAAGCTGCATATCATGTACTTCCAACACCTAGTTACATTTTTATGTGCTCCTCCTCTAACCTCTCCAGGGTTCATTGCAATGATACAGGTTTAAGATGCAATGATGAGGTTATCACCCTGGCCTTGCAAGTTCAAGGTGAGCTTCTGAATCCTGAGCAACCACTGAAGGTCAAGATTCTTCTGTGATGGAGTGCCTGGGTGGCTCAGTGGGTTAAGCCTTTGTCTTTGGCTCAGGTCATGATCTCAGGGTCCTGGAATCGAGCTCTGCATCAGGTTTTCTGCTCAGCAGGGTGTCTGCTTCACCTTCTTTCTCTCTGCCTGCCTCTCTACCTACTTGTGATCACTGACCATCAGATTAAAAAAAAAAAGATTGGGGCGCCTGGGTGGCTCAGTTGGTTGGACGACTGCCTTCGGCTCAGGTCATGATCCTGGAGTCCCGGGATCGAGTCCCGCATCGGGCTCCCAGCTCCATGGGGAGTCTGCTTCTCTCTCTGACCTTCTCCTCGCTCATGTTCTCTCTCACTGTCTCTCTCTCAAATAAATAAATAAAATCTTTAAAAAAAAAAAAAGATTTTTCTGTGACTTTAGTGACTCCCATTGTTATGTGACTCTGGACAAGAGGGAGAGTTTAAAAAAATTGCTTAATTTGTAAAGGAAAACATACACTTATGCACATATACACAGAAATGAAAATAAAAGAAAAATTGTAGATACCTATATATTCAAGCAGAAAAATAAAAAGTGTACTTTTTTTCTGGTTTTCAGTTCTAAGGCTTAATCTTTTTTTAATTATAACTGGCAAATCATTTTGATTTGTTCAAAGCAAGAGATTAACGTCCTGGATACGGACAACCAAATAGCACACATCCTTCCTCTTCAACTTCCTACTCTGCCTCTAGCCTTCTTCCCAGACACACCCAGAAATTATATAACATATATATTTTTTCCATTCAGTCTCTTCAGAAATTGCTGAGAATGTGGGGAAACTGAGTTTACCACATGGTGAGTGAAATCTTCCCTTTTAGGGGATTCGGCTTAAACTCAAGTTTTTTGAACAGTAAATTTGACTGGAGTTCCGGAAGAGTATTTGCCTGGACTTATCCTAGAACACTTGGTGCCACACCTATTTCAGAGCTGCAGAGCCAGGTATGTACAGGGTGTGGCAGGAGGGATGGATCTCAACTGAAATCATTAGTGATGTGTTCTTAGCCTCCTCTTTGCTGCATTATTTTCTTCTTACAAGAACGTTTCTCTACTTAGCATTTCATTCCTCTCATTGTGTTAAAACTGATTCCAGGAAAAAGATTTGAGAAATTCATCAGCTCTACAAAGGATGAAGATCGGACTGAATGAATACTTCTTTCAAGAGCATTTTGTTTTGACAGGAAACAAAACCTTAAGCTAAAAGATGAAGATTTCCTAATAAACTTGGTTTACAACTATGACACACTAGAGAAATGTGGTTTGGATCTAGTGTGTCCTTCCTGTTACCCTAACACCCAGATTGCTTTATTTCTCCCTTTTTTCCCTTCCTTCCTTCCTTTCTTCATTTTCTTTCTTTCTTTTTTTTTCTTTCCTTCCTTCTTTCTTAAAATGTATTTCTTATGCTACACTTTTCACTCTTATGACTTATTTATTCTATAACTAGAAATTTGTACATCTTCGTCCCCTTCTTCTGTTTTGTTGATCCCCTACCCTCTCCTTTCTGGCAGCCAAATACAATTGGCTGCGCTTATGACATTTTCTTCTTTTGTTTTGTTTTCATTTTCTTTTTTTAATCAGGTTCCACATATAAGTAAAATCTTATGACATTTGCTTTTCTCGGCCTCACTGATTCCACCTAGCATAATACCCTCTAGCTTCACCCATGTTGTCATGAATGAGATCTCATTCTTTTCTTTGGCTGAGTAATGTTCCATTGTGTATACATATGACATTTTTTTAAATCCATTCCTCTATTGACAAACAGTTATATAGCTTCCAAATCTTTGTTATTATAAATTATGTTGCAGTAAGCATAAGGGTGCATGTATCTTTTTGAAGTAATATTTTTGTTTTCTTCAGGTAAATATCCAAAAGTGGAATTAATGGATTTTATGTGCTTTTGGGTAAATTGGAAGGGGAGATGAACCATGAGAGACTATGGACTCTGAAAAACAATCTGAGGGGTTTGAAGTGGCGGGGGGGGGGGTGGGAGGTTGAGGTACCAGGTGGTGGGTATTATAGAGGGCACAGCTTGCATGGAGCACTGGGTGTGGTGAAAAAATAATGAATACTGTTTTTCTGAAAATAAATAAATTGGAAAAAAAAAGAGTTGCTAATGGATTTTATGATATTTCTTTTTCTTTTCTTTTTTTAGATTTGGAGAAAACTTTATGCTGATTTCCATAGTGGCTGCACTATTTTACATTCCCACCAACAGTGCTGCATGAGGGTTCCTTTTTCTCCACATGTTCGCCAACATTTATTATTTCTTATCTTTTTGATACTAGCTATTTGCATTTCCCTGATGATTAGACACTTTGAGTATCTTTTTATATGTCTGTTGGCCATTTGTATGTCTTCTTTGGAAAAATGTCTATTCAGATCCCTGTGCTTATTTTTCAGTTGGATTATTTTTTGTATTGGTTGGTGTTAAGTTGTATGCGTTCTTCATCCATGATTTGCAAATATCTTCTCCCATTTACTACATTGCTTTTTTTGTTTTATTGATGGTTTCTTTCATTATGCAAAAGCTTTTGAGTTTCATGTAGTTTTATTGTTTATTTTAACTTTTATTTCCCTCCCCCAGGGAAACATATCCAGAAAGATATTGCTAATGCTGATGTCCAAGTGTTTACTGTGTATGTTTTATTTTAGGGGTTTTAGCACTGCAGTCCTTACACTTAAGACTTTAATCCATTTTGGCTTTATTATTGTGTATGGTTTTAAAAATTGGTTGTGTTTCATTCTTTTGGATGTAGCTGTCTAGTTTTCTCACACGATTTTTAGGAGAGACTATCTTTTTCTCATTGTATATTCTTGCCTCCTTTGTCATAGATTAATTGACCACATAAGCATGAGTTTATTTCTGGGCACTCTATTATGTTCTATTGATCTATGTGTCCCCTCCCCACCTTTTTTTGGTACCATTACCACATAGTTTTGATTTCTATAACTTTGGGGTTGGGACACCTCCAGCTCTTTTCTTCTTTCTCAAGATTGCTTTGGTTATTTGGGGTCTTTTGTTGTTCCACACAAACTTTAAGGTTCTTTGGTCCAGTTTTGTGGAAAATACTATTGGTATATATATATTTTTTCTTCCAGAAAACAAACACTATTGGTATTTTGATAGGGATTGCATTGATTCCGAAGATTGCTTTGGGAAGTATGGATATTTCAACAACATTAATTCTTCTAATAAATGAGCATGGCATAGTTTCTTTTTATTTCTGTAGTCTTCAATTTATTTTATCAAGGCCTTATAATTTTCAGAGTATGACTTTTTCTCCTTTTAGATTCTTTATTCCTAGGTATTTTATTATTTTTGATGCAATTGTAAATGAGATTGTTTTCTTAATTTCTCTAGTGGGTTATTTATATATAGAAATTCAACAGTTTCTGTCTATTAATTTTGTATCCTGCAACTTTACTGAATTTGTTTTACTAGTACTAGTAGTTTTTTGATGAATTCCTTAGGGTTTTCTATTTATAGTATCATGTCATCTGGAAATAGTGACTGTTTTACTTCTTATTGATTTCGATGCACTTCACATCTTTTCCTTGTCTAATTGCTGTGGCTAAGACTTCCAACACTATGTTGAATAAAAGTGGTTAGAGCGGGCCTCCTTGTCTTTTTCTTGATCTTAGAGGTAACGCTTTCAACATTTCACCAGTGAGTATTATGGTCACTGTGGGTTTGTCATATATAACCTGTATTGTATTGAGGTATGTTGTAAGTTTGTGTATCTCTTGTTAAATTTATTCCTTGGTATTTTTTTTTCTGTAGACATTGTATATTGTTTATATATTTTTTAATAATTTCAAACATACAGGAAATTTCAAAATTACAGGGAAGTTGCAAGAATAGTGAAAATAACTCCCATAAATCCAGATTTGACAATTTTAGGTCTTTTGCCCCATTTTAAAATAATCTTTTGTATATAGATATATAGTACAGCTCAAAACTTGAGACAGTTGAGAGTAAGTTGCATACAGTATATACCTTCATTCCATAAAAAAGTTAATGTGTGTTTTCTAAGAACTTTTAAATATTTTAAATATTTAGAGTTTAGTTATAAAATTAAAGAAATTTAAAATTTATATAATACTTTTAGTTAAACTATAGTCATAGTCCAGTTTTGTCTCTTGTATTAATAATTTGCCCTTTATAGGAATAATGTTTCCAGTATAGAATCTACTCTAGAATCATGCATTACATCCTGCCATAGCTCATTGGTTTATACTAATTCTAATTGGGAACAGTTTAGTGTTGATGACATTGATATTTTAGAAGAATACAGGATTGGTATTTTATAGACTATAAATCAATTTATTTTTGTCATTCACCTAAGTTTTGAAAACTTTTGGTATAATGTTAACCATAGTATTTCCTTCCATTTAATTCTGTATACATGTCCAGTTATGTACCTAAGCTACTATTACTTCTTTGCTTTTTTTTTTTTTTTTTTTCAGGGGAAAATATAATGGTTTTTTTTTTTGTTTTGTTTTGTTTTTTTTTTCTCCCAATTTATTTATTTTCAGAAAAACAGTATTCATTATTTTTTCACCACACCCAGTGCTCCATGCAAGCCGTGCCCTCTATAATACCCACCACCTGGTACCCCAACCTCCCACCCCCCCGCCACTTCAAACCCCTCAGACTGTTTTTCAGAGTCCATAGTCTCTCATGGTTCACCTCCCCTTCCAATTTACCCAAATTCCCTACTCCTCTCTAACGTCCCTTGTCCTCCATGCTATTGGTTATGCTCCACAAATGAGTGAAACCATATGATAATTGACTCTCTCTGCTTGACTGATTTCACTCAGCATAATCTCTTCCAGTCCCGTCCATGTTGCTACAAAAGTTGGATATTCGTCCTTTCTGATGGAGGCATAATACTCCATAGTGTGTATGGACCACATCTTCCTTATCCATTCATCCGTTGAAGGGCATCTTGGTTCTTTCCATAGTTTGGCGACTGTGGCCATTGCTGCTATAAACATTGGGGTACAGATGGCCCTTCTTTTCACGACATCTGTATCTTTGGGGTAAATACCCAGGAGTGCAATTGCAGGGTCGTAGGGAAGCTCTATTTTTAATTTCTTGAGGAATCTCCACACTGTTCTCCAAGGAGGCTGCACCAACCTGCATTCCCACCAACAGTGTAAGAGGGCTCCCCTTTCTCCACATCCTCTCCAACACATGTTGTTTCCTGTTTTGTTAATTTTGGCCATTCTAACTGGTGTAAGGTGATATCTCAATGTGGTTTTAATTTGAATCTCCCTGAGGGCTAATGATGATGAGCATTTTTTCATGTGTCTGATAGCCATTTGTATTTCTTGATTGGAGAAGTGTCTGTTCATATCTTCTGCCCATTTTTTGATGTGTTTGTCTGTTTCGTGTGGGTTGAGTTTGAAGAGTTCATTATAGATCCTGGATATCAACCTTTTGTCTGTACTGTCATTTGCAAATATCTTCTCCCATTCCGTGGGTTGCCTCTTTGTTTTTTTGACTGTTTCCTTTGCTGTGCAGAAGCTTTTGATTTTGATGAAGTCCCAGAAGTTTATTTTCGCTTTTGTTTCCTTTGCCTTTGGAGACGTATCTTGAAAGAAGTTGCTGTGGCTGATATCGAAGAGATTACTGCCTATGTTCTCCTCTAAGATTCTGATAGATTCCTGTCTCACGTTGAGATCTTTTATCCATTTTGAGTTGATCTTTGTGTATGGTGTAAGAGAATGGTCGAGTTTCATTCTTCTACATATAGCTGTCCAGTTTTCCCAGCACCATTTATTGAAGAGACTGTCTTTTTTCCACTGTATATTTTTTCCTGTTTTGTCGAAGATTAATTGACCATAGAGTTGAGGGTCCATATCAGGGCTCTCTACTCTGTTCCACTGGTCTATGTGTCTGTTTTTATGCCAGTACCATGCTGTCTTGGTGATCACAGCTTTGTAATAAAGCTTGAAATCAGGTAAGGTGATGCCGCCAGCTTTATTTTTGTTTTTCAACATTTCCTTAGCGATTCGGGGTCTCTTCTGATTCCATACAAATTTTAGGATTATTTGCTCCAGCTCTTTGAAGAATGCCGGTGGAATTTTGATCGGAATGGCGTTAAAAGTATAGATTGCTCTAGGCAGTATAGACATTTTAACAATGTTTATTCTTCCGATCCAAGAGCATGGAATGGTCTTCCCTCTTTTTGTGTCTTCTTCAATTTCTTTCATGAGTGTTCTATAGTTCCTCAAGTATAGATCCTTTACCTCTTTAGTTAGGTTTATTCCCAGGTATCTTATGGTTCTTGGTGCTATAGTAAATGGAATCGATTCTCTAATTTCCCTTTCTGTATTTTCCTTGTTAGTGTATAAGAAAGCCACTGATTTCTGCACATTGACTTTGTATCCTGCCACGCTGCTGAATTGCTGGATGAGTTCTAGTAGTTTGGGGGTGGAGTCTTTTGGGTTTTCCATATAAAGAATCATGTCATCTGCAAAGAGAGAGAGTTTGACTTCTTCATTACCAATTTGGATACCTTTTATTTCTCTCTGTTGTCTGATTGCTGTTGCTAGGACTTCTAATACTATGTTGAACAAGAGTGGTGAAAGTGGGCATCCTTGTCTTGTTCCTGATCTCAACGGGAAGGCTGCAAGCTTTTTCCCATTGAGGATGATATTTGCTGTGGGTCTTTCATAGATAGATTTGATGAGGTTCAGGAATGTTCCCTCTATCCCTATACTTTGAAGCGTTTTAATCAGGAACGGATGTTGGATTTTGTCAAATGCTTTTTCTGCATCAATTGAGAGGACCATGTGGTTCTTCTCTCTTCTCATATTAATTTGTTGTATCACATTGATTGATTTACGAATGTTGAACCATCCTTGTAGCCCAGGGATGAATCCCACCTGATCATGGTGGATAATCTTTTTAATGTGTTGTTGGATCCTTTTGGCTAGGATATTGTTGAGAATCTTAGCATCCATATTCATCAGTGATATTGGTCTGAAATTCTCCTTTTTGTTATGGTCCTTGCCTGGTTTGGGGATCAGGGTAATGCTGGCTTCATAGAAAGAGTCTGGAAGTTTTCCTTCTGCTTCAATTTTTTGAAACAGCTTCAGGAGAATAGGTGTTATTTCTTCTTGGAAGGTTTGGTAGAATTCCCCAGGGAATCCGTCAGGTCCTGGGCTCTTGTTTTTTGGGAGATTTTTGATCACTGCTTCAATCTCGTTATTAGATATCGGTCTATTCAGGTTGTCGATTTCTTCCTGGTTCAATTTTGGTAGTTTATATTTTTCCAGGAATGCATCCATTTCATCTAGGTTGCTAAGCTTATTGGCATATAACTGTTCGTAATAACTTCTGATGATTGTTTCTACTTCCTTGGTGTTAGTTGTGATCTCTCCCTTTTCATTCATAATTTTATGAATTTGGGATTTCTCTCTTTTCTTTTGGATTAGTGTAGCCAGTGGCTTATCGATCTTATTGATTCTTTCAAAAAACCAGCTTCTAGTTTCATTGATACGTTCTACTGTATCTCTGGTTTCTCCCTCATTGATCTCAGCTCTAATCTTGATGATTTCCCTTCTTATGTGTGGAGTTGGTTTGATTTGTTGTTGATCCTCCAGTTCTTTAAGGTGTAGAGACAGCTGGTGTGTTCTGGATTTTTCAATTTTTTTGAGCAAGGCTTGGATGGCTATATATTTTCCCCTTAGGACCGCCTTTGCTGTATCCCATAGGTTTTGGACCGAAGTGTCTTCATTCTCATTGGTTTCCATGAATTGTTTCAGTTCTTCTTTGATCTCCTGGTTGATCCAAGCATTCTTAAGCAAGGTGGTCTTTAGCTTCCAGGTGTTTGAGTTCCTTCGGAACTTTTCCTTGTGATTGAGCTCCAGTTTCAAAGCATTGTGATCTGATAATATGCAGGGAATAATCTCAGTCTTTTGGTATCGGCTGAGTCCTGATTTGTGACCCAGTATGTGGTCTATTCTGGAGAAGGTTCCGTGTGCACTTGAGAAGAATGAGTATTCTGCTGTTTTAGGGTGGAATGTTCTGTATATATCTATGAGGTCCATCTGGTCCAATGTGTCATTCAATGCTCTTGTTTCTTTATTGATTTTCTGCTTCGATGATCTAATTCTGAAAGAGGCGTGTTAAGATCACCTACGATTAGTGTATTCATATCAATATGACTCTTTATCTTGATTAACAGTTTTCTTAAGTAATTGGCTGCTCCCATATTGGGAGCATAGATATTTACAATTGTTAGATCATCTTGGTGGATAGTCCCTTTAAGGATTATGTAGTGTCCTTCTGTATCTCTGACTACAGTCTTTAGTTTGAAGTCTAATTTATCTGATATGAGAATCGCTACCCCAGCCTTCTTTTGAGTCCCATTGGCATGAAAGATGCTTCTCCACCCCTTCACTTTCAGTCTGCGTGTATCTTTAGGTTCAAAATGGGTCTCTTGTAGACAGCATATGGATGGGTCCTGTCGTTTTATCCAATCTGCAACCCTGTGCCGTTTTATGGGTGCATTTAGGCCATTCACATTGAGAGTGATTATTGATAGATACGTTTTTATTGACATCGAGTTACCTTTGAAGTCTTTCTTTCTGTAGACTGTCTCTATATTTCTGTTCAATGCTATTCTTTGGATTTTTCCTCTTTTATAGCACCCCCCTTAATATTTCCTGCAGTATCGGCTTGGTGGTTGCATAGTCTTTTAAGCCTTGCCGGTCTTGGAAACTCTTTATCTCTCCATCCATTTTGAATGTCAGTCTTGCTGGATAAAGTATTCTTGGCTGCATGTTCTTCTCATTTAGTGCCCTGAATATATCTTTTTTTTTTTCCCAATTTATTTATTTTCAGAAAAACAGTATTCATTATTTTTTCACCACACCCAGTGCTCCATGCAAGCCGTGCCCTCCACAATACCCACCACCTGGTACCCCAACCTCCCACCCCCCCCGCTACTTCAAACCCCTCAGATTGTTTTTCAGAGTCCATAGTCTCTCATGGTTCATCTCCCCTTCCAATTTACCCAAAAGCACATACCCTCCCCAATGTCCATAACCCTACCCCCCTTCTCCCAACCCCCCTCCCCCCAGCAACCCACAGTTTGTTTCGTGAGATTAAGAGTCACTTATGGTTTGTCTCCCTCCCTATCCCATCTTGTTTCATGGATTCTTCTCCTACCCACTTAAGCCCCCATGTTGCATCACCACTCCCTCATATCAGGGAGATCATATGATAGTTGTCTTTCTCCGCTTGACTTATTTCGCTAAGCATGATACGCTCTAGTTCCATCCATGTTGTCGCAAATGGCAAGATTTCGTTTCTTTGATGGCTGCATAGTATTCCATTGTGTATATATACCACTTCTTCTTTATCCATTCATCTGTTGATGGACATCTAGGTTCTTTCCATAGTTTGGCTATTGCGGACATTGCTGCTATAAACATTCGGGTGCACGTGCCCCTTCGGATCACTACGTTTGTATCTTTAGGGTAAATTCCCAGTAGTGCAATTGCTGGGTCATAGGGCAGTTCTATTTTCAACATTTTGAGGAACCTCCATGCTGTTTTCCAGAGTGGTTGCACCAGCTTGCATTCCCACCAACAGTGTAGGAGGGTTCCCCTTTCTCCGCATCCTCGCCAGCATCTGTCATTTCCTGACTTGTTGATTTTTGCCATTCTGACTGGTGTGAGGTGATATCTCATTGTGGTTTTGATTTGTATTTCCCTGAGCCGAGTGATATGGAGCACTTTTTCATGTGTCTGTTGGCCATCTGGATGTCTTCTTTGCAGAAGTGTCTGTTCATGTCCTCTGCCCATTTCTTGATTGGATTATTTGTTCTTTGGGTGTTGAGTTTGTTAAGTTCTTTATAGATTTTGGACACTAGTCCTTTATCTGATATGTCGTTTGCAAATATCTTCTCCCATTCTGTCAGTTGTCTTTTGATTTTGTTAACTGTTTCCTTTGCTGTGCAAAAGCTTTTAATTTTGATGAAATCCCAAAAGTTCATTTTTGCCCTTGCTTCCCTTGCCTTTGGCGATGTTCCTAGGAAGATGTGCCCTGAATATATTTTGCCAGCCTCTTCTGGCTTGCCAGGTCTCTGTGGACAGGTCTGACGTTATTCTGATGGGCTTCCCTCTGTAAGTAAGGAGCCTCTTTGCCCTGGCAGCTTTCAAGAGATTATACCTACAATTATAATTTCTCAATTTGACTATCAGGTGTCATGATGTTTTTTTGGAGTGTATAATCTTGGGTGGTGACCGTTCAGCCTCTAGTACATGAACGCTGGTTTCATTCGCGAGATTCGGAAAGTTTTCATGAAGGACTTGTTCCATGACATCTTCTAGACTTCTTTCTTTCTCCTCCCCTTCAGGAATTCCAATAATTCTGACGTTGGAACGCTTCATGGCATCACTTATTTCCCTAATTCTGCTTTCGTGGGATCTAAGCTGTTTGTTCCAGGCTTCCTCCTGATTCTTTCTCTCTATCTGTTTGTCTTCCAGATCACTAATTCTATCTTCTGTCTCAGTTACCCTAGCTTTGAGAGAGTTTAGATTGGATTGGAACTCATTGAGAGCATTGTGGACCTCCTCCCTGGTAGCTTTAAGCTCCGCCCTAACATTGTGAACATCCTGTCTGGTCGCTTTCAGTTCGGCCCTAATCAATTCTGTTTGGTCATCCATGGCTTTCTCCAACCTAGCTATTGCCTGGATAATTGTTAGCCTGAATTCTCTTTCCGACATATTGTCTATGTTGATAGCCGTTAGCTCTATTGCAGAAGGTCCATCCTCTGTATTTTTCTTCTGTTGGGCATTCCTCCTCCTAGTCATTTTGGTGGGAGAAGACTGAACAGATGTAGCTGGATGTATCAACTCTGGTGCAGTCAAGGTGCACCCTGATCTCCGTCTCAGAGAGAAGCCTCAGTCTGGGTGCAGAAGCTGAATAAATTCCCCCTTGGACGCTGGCAGTGCAGGTTCCAAGTTGCAGACCCTGGGGGCGCAGGATCTTTTGCTCGTCCCCAAAGCCAAGGCAGTGGCGGCTGTCTGGGAGCTCCTGACCGCCAGAGAGGTTCCAAGCAGCGATCGCACACTGAGATTTTGCCGCCGGCCGGGGCTGGGAGTGCCCGGCTTGCGCGCACCTCTTTTCAGAGGCGGCTGTGGGTCGGGCGCGCGTCTGGGGCACTGAGAACGGGGTGCTGGTCCGTAAGCCGCAGGCTGGGCTTTTGCGCGCCTCTGTCCGGGGAAGAGTTTCGCGGGCGCGAGGCTTAGACTTTGAAACAATGGCCCGGGTCAAGAAGCGCCCCCGGGCCTTAGAAACCCAGGAGAGCTGGAGCGACTTGCGCGGGCATCTCAAGCTTTGTGGTAGGGCTAGCGCGCGTTCTGCAGACCGGCGCAGCTCCCATCTCCTCACAGGAGCCGGAACCCCCGCGCTCTGGGGCGCGCTGGCGGCTTAGGGACCAGGAGCCGGTTTCTCCGCCGCACTCTCTCTGCCTCCGCGCCGGGGAGGCCGTCTGGGACCGGGGACTCAAGCCCCTGTCCCTAGCCGCCCCGATTCCCACAATTTCCCCCGGAGATCCTTTGCTCTTTTGGAGTGCTTTCAACCAGTCTCCAAGTTAATGCTGGTCCCCAGACGCAGGGCACTCTCGCTCGTATCGGGGTATTACTTTTGCACGGGTCGCCTCTGGTGGCTCCCTCCCCCTTTTGTTTATCTTCTGATATCAGTCCGCTGTTCCCATTCCGCTTTACCTGCTCACTGGCGTCTTCTGCCCCTGTAGAGATCCAGACGTGTATAATTCTGGTCTCAGGCTGATTTCATGGGTGATCAGAGTTCTTTGGTAGGTAATCAGCTCACTTTGGGGTACCAGCTGAAAAGACGCCTCTTCCTAGTACCCCGCCATCTTGTCCCCCCCCCCCAAATATAATGTTTTGAAACAAATAATCTAGGGACCTGGAAAGAGATTAGAAGTAACTAAGCCAGAGAGTCACATTAACCCAAGTCTTGTTCCTTAAAAACCACTTCGTGTTGGGTGCCTGGGGAGCTCAGTGGGTTAAGCGTCTGCCTTCAGCTCAGGTCATGATCCCAGGGTCTACTTCTTTGCTTTTTGTCTTTTTTTCTTTATCAATCATGAAACAGATTTAAAAATTTTATTAGCATTCTACAAGAATCACCTTTTAAGTTCATTGATATCTGTTGTATTCATTTTCCCCTTCGTTTTAAATATGCTCTTATGTTTTATTCTCCTCCCTTTGGTTGCTTTAATAATACGTTGCTATTGTTTCTCTAACTTATTAAGCTCACTCCTGTGCATTTGTTAGTAAGTATTTATGAACATTGGTTTCCCTTATGATACTGCTTTGGCAATGTCCCATAAATTTTGTTATGCTGTATTTGTTTGGTTTTATCTAAGTAGAAGAAAATGACTATTATTTGTATTCTTTGATACATGAGTTACAGAGAAGATATTTTTAAATGTCCAAATGTATGAGTCTTAAAAGTTCTCCTTCTGTCACAGATTTCTAAGTTAACACCTTCGTCATAAAGTATGATCAGTGTGATGCTTGTTGATTGTTGACTTTCCTTTTACTCCCATTTCATGTCCTTCGATCAATATTCTTTTTTTTTTCAAGATTTTATTTATTTATTTGACAGAGAGAGATCACAAGTAGGCAGAGAGGCAGAAAGAGAGAGAGGAGGAAGCAGGCTCCCTGCTGAGCAGAGAGCCTGATGCAGGGGCTCGATCCCAGGACCCTGAGATCATGACCGAGCCGAAGGCAACGGCTTAACCCACTAAGCCACACAGGCACCCCGATCAACATTCTTGATCCTCAGAATATACCCAAGATATGAGCACTGTTTGCCACCTTCCTCACTACCAGACTATTCCATGTCATCATGGTCTCTCACCAAGATTACCGGCAGTCTCCCATGTAGACATTTTTTTCCTCTCTTTTCCTCCTACAGGTTATTAATATTATGAATAAAAGCCAGAGTCTCTTCAGTAGGCATTACATGATCTCCCCTCACTCCTTTTAACCTTTTGGTCTAATTCTCCCACTAATTGATCACCTTCCTAATCAACATATTCTTAAAATACCAGCTCATTGATCATGTCCTGATGATGCTGGCAACATGCCCTTTTTAAGGCCTTAGGAGTGCTATTTTCTTCTTTTAAAATGCTCTTCCCCTTGAAATCCATACGTTTCTACTTTCTTTCTTACCTCCTTTTCCTTGTTGCTCAAATATTACATTCTCAGTGAGGTTTTCCCTAAACACTCTCTTATAAAGGTCAAGTCCCTTTATCAGGAGCCCCCATGAGTTTCCTTAATGTTTTTGTTTTCCCGTAGCACTAAATATATGTCAGTAGAATATAAAGTTTGCACTCACGAGTGCAATACTTTTTGTAATATTTTGTATTTTTCATTATAGCATCTCTTGCAACTTGAAGGGTGCCCAACACATAGTGAGCAATCTGTAAATATTAGGTGCCATAATGTACAAAAGCAATACTCTTAAAAATAGAGGATTGAAATATAAATGATTAAATTAAAAAATGGATAGATAAGGAAAGCAATGTATTTAATAGTTACAAATTTGGCTTCTAAAATACGTACAATAGGCTGTTCTCAGGCAAATATATTTAGAGGGACAACATGCAAATTACAAAATATAGGGGTCCCTTGGTGGCTCAGTGGGTTAAAGCCTCTGCCTTTGGCTCAGGTCATGATCCCGGAGTCCTGGGATTGAGCCGTACATCGGGCTTTCTGCTTGGCGGGGAGCCTACTTCCTCCTCTCTTTCTCCACCTGCCTCTCCACCTACTTGTGATCTCTGTCAAATAAATTAATAAAATCTTAAAAAAAAAGAAAATATAATTCACAATGAAAACATAAAAATTACAAGGGAAGTGAGGAGTCTATGTCGTGTGAAAAATAGTTTTGAGCTGTGATGTACAAATATATGTAAATAAATTTGAAAATCTCAACAAAAGATGACTTTATGATAAATTAAAATTAAAATTAACACTTTAAAACCAGAAAAATGTAATTGACTATAAAGAGAGAAGGACATTTCCAATTTTTTCTGGCAAGCATGGGCCGTAAGCTGCCATTGCAAAATATTTGCATTAAAAATCTTTGCATCTTGTCTGTTTCACTGTCCTTTGTTACCCTTGAATTCTTTCTATTTCAATTAACCTAGAAGTAACCCAACATAATTTTCTTCTCTCTACATTTTGATTTGGTAACATGTATTGCTCAATTGATTTTGCTGATTCTGCACTAGTGGCTGTAAGAGGTTTCAGTTAGCACTATTGCTGGTTTTGTTCTCAGTCCAGAAGGGCATGCAGGGTGCTGGGCAGTACCCTATTCAGAGGCTTCTTAGACCTTCTGGCTGTAGTTGGCAACAATGGTTGGTCCCTTCCAGCTGATATCATTGAAAGGTTTGTAGAAGAGTAGGAACTGCTAGGTAAGGATGTTCCAGCTTCTTGACTAAGACTTGGGTTTGTAGGTTTAGTGTTAGGAAGACCATAGTTTCATCAGATATTAAAATGACATGAAATCTCTTCATTTTTCTGGTTATAAATAAACTGCTCTAGCAATGGAAACCCATTTGAGGTTTGTCCCCCAAATTCCTGCAACTATTATAAACTTCTCCTGCCAAGACAGATGGAGAAGCCCATGCTGCTGGCAATCCACATTCAGTGTGGGCTCTTGCCCATAGAGCAGGTGCACTGTCAGACCCAGGATCTACAATTCTTCTGCATCAGATGAAGCTATTTTATCCACATGTCTGACATCCAGAGGGGCTGCCATTCAATTGTAGGTATGGTCAGGTCTCTCTCAGGAGGCGGTGATGAAACTGATCTGAGGAAGGGGTGCTTTGTAAAGCTTGGAATGAGGGTTCTTGCTCCAGAATGATGTAATTTTAGAGTAAGAAGCAATGGACTATTTGATGAACCTGACAGATATCACCTCTACCACACACCCAAGACTTCTTGTTTTTTGAAGTAAACTAAAGGCCATTGAAGTATCTAGTAACTGCCAAAATCTTCCCAATAGGTAGACACATGACAAGACACTGATGCCATTTACAATGCCCTCAAAACGTTATTCCTAAGGGCTGGCTTTCTGTTATAGATGTCCCTGAGAAAAGCCTGCCTTTACCAAATATCTATTAAACTGAACAAAGTATATGATAATATAGAAAAAATTTGCTAGCACTGGAAACACTTCAGAAAATACAGAAACTCTCTCAATATAGGATGTTCAAACAAGTTGAGCCAATGACCTAGTAACTATGAAGAAAAATGTTGCTTGGTAAGTAAACGGAAAATATCCTCCGTAGAACCTCCTTAGGACTTACATCACCAGACTTCAGAAGGAAAACACACAGCAGTCACAGATCAATTTTTTGTGTGGTAAATCTTAATTATATCAAAAATTGTGAGAAGTGTTTTAGGTGCTGGAGACCAGACAGAACAAGAAATTTTCAAAAACAATGTTAAGCCATGATTTGAGGACTGAGACAACATTCTGTGTTTCAAGATTTCCAATTTTGGGCATGACATAATTCATTTGTTAATTAACTGGAGACATGCTCAGGAGCACCCAAAACCAAAAATGTTAGTACCTGCTGCATCAGTTTCGGTGTAAGTATCATACAATGGAGTGGCTTAAAAAAACAATAGAAATTTATTAACACATAGTTCTGGAGGTTACATATTCAAAATCAATGAAGGTCCATGCTTCCTTTGATACTTTGGGTGAAATTATTTTTTGCTTCTTTGTAGTTTCTGGTGGTTTGTTAGAAATCCTTGCTGTATCTGGTCCTGCAACTCCCTTCATCACATGGCATCATTCCCTCATATGTCTGTGTGCCTGTGTCTCTCACTTTTATGTGGACATCATTCATATGGGCCTAAAATGCCATTCTTCCCCAAAATGAACTATTTTAACTAATTATATCTTTAAAAAAAATTTTTTTTAGTGTTCCAAAATTCATTGTTTAGGCACGACACCCAGTGCTCCATGCAATATGTGCTCTCCAAAAATATCCACCATCAGGCTCACCTAACCCCCCACTTTTCTCCTTTCCAAAACCCTCACTTTTTTTTTTTAAAGATTTTATTTATTTATTTGACAGAGAGAAATCACAAGTAGATGGAGAGGCAGGCAGAGAGAGAGAGAGGGAAGCAGGCTCCCTGCTGAGCAGAGAGCCCGATGCGGGACTCGATCCCAGGACCCCGAGATCACGACCTGAGCCGAAGGCAGCGGCTTAACCCACTGAGCCACCCAGGCGCCCCCCTCAGTTTGTTTTTGAGTCCACAGTCTCTCATGGTTTGTCTCCCCCCCCAAAATCCCCCAACTCACTACTCTCCAGCTCCCAATGTCCTTCGAGTTATTCCTTATGCTACACAAATAAGTGAAACCATATGATAATTGGCTTTTCTGCTTGACTTATTTTACTCAGCATAATCTCTTCCAGTCCCATCCATGTCGATACAAAAGTTGGGTATTCATACTTCCTGATGGAGGCATAATACTCCATTGTATATATAGGCCATATCTTCTTTATCCATTCATCCATTGAAGGGCATTTTGGTTCTTTCCACAGTTTGGCAACTGTGGCTATTGCTGCTGTGAAAATTGGGGTACAGATGACCCTTCTTTTCACTACATCTGTATCTTTGGGGTAAATACCCAGTAGTGCAATTGCAGAGTCATAAGGTAGCTCTATTTTTAATCTCTTAAGGAATCTCCACACTGTTTTCCAAAGTGGCTGCACCAACTTGCATTCCCACCAATAGTGCAAGAGTGTTCCTCTTTCTCTACATCCTCTCCAACACTTGCTGTTTACTGTCTTGTTAATGTTGGCCATTCTAACTGGTGTAAGGTGGTATCTCCATGTGGTTTTGATTTGTATCTCCCTCATGGCTAATGATGATGAACATTTTTTCACGTGTCTGTTAGCCACTTGTATGTCTTCTTTGGAGAAGTGTCTGTTCATGTCTTCTGCCCATTTTTTGACATGATTATCTGTGTTTTGGGTGTTGAGTTTGAGGAATTCTTTATAGATCTTGGATATCAGCCCTTTGTCTGTAGTGTCATTTGTGAATATCTTTTTCCATTCTCTGGGTTGCCTCTTTGTTTTGTTGACTGTTTCCTTTGCTGTGCAGAAGCTTTTGATCCTGATGAAGTCCTAAAGTTCATTTTTACTTTTGTTTTCTTTGCCTTTGGAGACATATCTTGAAAGAAGTTGCTATGGCCAATGTCAAAGAGGTTACTGCCTTTGTTCTTCTCTAGGATTTTGATAGATTCCTTTCTCACATTGAGATCTTTTATCCATTTCGAGCTTGTCTTTGTATATTGTGTAAGAGAATGGTTGAATTTCATTCTTCTACATGTAGCTGTCCAATTTTCCCAGCACCGTTTATTGAAGAGACTGTCTTTTATTCCACTGTATATTTTTTCTTGCTTTGTCAAAGACTATTTGACCATAGAGTTGAGGGTCCATATCTGGGCTCTCTACTCTGTTCGACTGGTCTATGTGCTGTTAGAGCAGAGATCAATGAGATAGAAACTAGAGATACAGTAGAACACATCAACGAAACTAGAAGCTGGTTTTTTGAAAGAATCAATGAGATCAATAAACCAATGGCCAAACTGATCCAAAAGAAAAGAGAGGACCCAAATTTAATAAAGTTATGAATGAAAAGGGAGAGATCATGACTAATGAGAAGGAAATAGAAACAATCATCAGAAATTATTATCAACAGTTATATGCCAATAAATTAAGCAACCCAGACGAAGTGGATGCATTCCTGGAAACCTATAAACTTCCAAAACTGAATCAGGAAGAAACTGACAACCTGAATAGACCAATATCTAGTAACAAGATTGAAGTAGTGATCAAAAACCTCCCGAAAAACAAGAGCCCAGGACCTGACGGATTCCCCGGGGAATTCTACCTAACATTCAAAGAAGAAATAATACCTATTCTCCTGAAGGTGTTTCAAAAAATAGAAACAGAAGGATAACTCCCAGATTCTTTTTTATGAAGCCAGCATTACCCTAATCCCCCTAAACCAGGCAGACCCCACCAAAGGAGAATTTCATTCCAATATCCCTGATTAATATGGATGTCAAGATTCTCAACAAGATCTTAGCCAATAGGATCCAATAGTACATTAACAAGATTATCTACCATGACCTGGTGGGATTTATACATGTGATGCAAGGGTGGTTCAACATTCGCAAATCAATCAATGTGATAGAACAACCAGTAAGAGAAGAGAGAAGAACCACATGGTCATCTCAATTGATGCAGAAAAAGCATTTGACAAAATACAGCATCCGTTCCTGATTAAAACTCTTCAAAGTATAGGAACAGAGGGAACATTCCTCAACTTCATAAAATCTATCTATGAAAAGCCCACAGTGAATATCATTCTCAATGGGGAAAAGCTGACAGCCTTCCCTTTGAGACCAGGAACACAACAAGGATGCCCACACTCACCACTGTTGTTCAACATAGTACTAGAAGTCCTAGCAACAGCAATCAGACAACAAAAATAAATAAAAGGTATTCAAATTGGCAAAGAAGAAGCCAAACTCTCTCTCTTCACACATGACATTATCCTTTATATGGAAAACCCAAAAGACTCCACCCCCAAATTACTAGAACTCATATGACAATTCAGCAATGTGGCGGGATATGAAATCGATGTACAAAATCAGTGGCTTTCATATATACTAACAAGGAAAATATAAAAAAGGAAAATTGGAGAATCAATTCCATTTCCTATAGCACCACGAACCATAAGATACCTGGGAATAAACCTAACCAAGGAGGTAAAGGATCTGTACTCGAAGAACTACAGAACACACATGAAAGAAATTGAAGAAGACACAAAAAGATGGAAAGCATTCCATGCTCATGGATCTGAAGAATAAACATTGTTAAAATGTCTATACTGCCAAGAACAATCTGTTCTTTCAATGCCTCCCCAGTCAAAATTCCACTGGCATTTTTCAAAGAGCTGGAACAAACAATCCTAAAATTTGTATGGAACCAGAAGAGACTCTGAATTGCTAAGGAAATGTTGAAAAAGAAAAACAAAACTGGGGGCATCACATTGCCTGATTTCAAGCTTTACTACAAAGCTGTGATCACTAAGACAGGATGGTACTGATACAAGAACTAATTATATCTTTAATCCCTAACTCAAAACAAGGTCACATTCTAAGGTTCTGAGGTTTAAAACTTCAGCATATCTTTTGGTAGGAAAGGGGGAGAGATCAAATTCGACCCATAACACCCATGTGACATTGGAAAAAAAACTCCTGAAAAATTTGTTTAATAAAGAGAGAACTTAATCACAGTAATCACAAGGAAAGGAAAGATTTCATGAAGAAGGTGTTAGACAATTACACCTGGTACAACTAAATAAGTAGTGAATCAATGTATCCTATGATGATATACTATTTTCATTATGTTATTTTCATATGTATAAGTTCTTTATGTTTCTTTTTAAATTTTTATTTGTTTATTTGACAGACAGAAATCACAAGTAGGCAAAGAGGCAGGCAGAGAGAGAGAGAGAACAGGAAGCAGGCTCCCTGCCAAGCAGAGAGCCTAATGTGGGGCTCGATTCCAAGACCCTGGGATCACAGCTCCAGCCGAAGGCAGAGGCTTTAACCCACTGAGACACCCAGGCGCCCCTAATTTCCTATGTCTCTAGTTCTTCTGTAAAACCAAATGCACACTAAGTACTTAACGTGACAACAAAAGTCACATTAATTCACAGTGACTGGTGATGTTGGCTGAAGCTAAACTCTTGTTTTTGGAATTTGTAGTTTGAAGATGACATTGTGTGTTTTAAATTTTGTCCTATTGCTTGATTTTGAGCCTGCCACACTATCACACAAGACATCTTCGTTACCACATACACCACAGTCACGTTATTTAGATGTGGTCATCAGCTTAGTTGTGCACTTCTAAATGCATTATTACTTAAATTCCATTTACAAAAAAATCATTGTTTATTGACTAGTGTCCCAACTTTTGAAAGCATGTTCCAAACTGGCACAAAGATAACTGAATTCTGCATCAGCACATTGAGGTCCAACTGCTCGGTATCTCTCCCGATCCCACGGGCCTGCTCTGCATGCTAACTTGGTTCTGCCACCGCATCGTTCCATTGTAACAGCTTCAAAACCCTCATTAGTCCAATGTGCTGTAATATCACTTAGCCTGCCCTTGGCTCAGGGGCATTGTTCTACATTAAGTCCGCCTCCGTTCTCGTATCATTAGCACACAACAATTAAAGTCACGCGCTCACCACCGCCGTGAGGGGTCTCCTAATGTCAAAGCAGGATCTCAATGGAGGCAGCTCAAGCCTCATATTCTAATAAGGCTTTTCAGGGCCAGAAGTTTGTCTTTACAGTTGGTAACCCGAGTATATCAGCGATGGGATTAGTTGCCGGCACTTTAACATGAGGCCTTTTCCCACTTAATGAGACCCACACATACGTATTTTTCCAAATAGTGACCTTAAATCATGCATCTTTACATTATCTCTTGGTAACAGAACAAGTGTACACTCACATAAACACTCGGATATTGAATTATAAGGAAGTTCTTGGTTATTAGATGATCCGGGATGTACCATTATTATTATTAAATTTTGACATGAACAACATAATCAATAGAATAAACTCAGAAGTTCACAGAAAATTCACAGACCCCTGAGAGGATGTCTACTAACATCCAATCATCTGTGGAATAATCTGAGAAATACCGTTTATTTAGTTGCCTGGATTTGCAGGGACAATAACAGTAGTCTTTTCTGGGCCTCCAATCCATTTCTGGGTTCAACTGCAGCGCAGTATTCAAGTTTTAGATATTTCCTTTCAGGTCTTGGCTTTGACAGCACATTCACCTTGATATTCAGATCCTCCTCAGCTAGCCCAAAGTGAAGGTCCCACCACAGCCCTCTGCCTAGGTTTCTGGTTGTGATCTGTTTTTCCTACTTCTATTTGCCTGACCCTATTAGATCGAGCCGACTAATTAGTAAAAGAAAAAAAAAGTTGTGTTTCTGTGATGTAGTAGGCCTAGTTCCAGATACTCAGGGGGATCAGAGAAAGAATCTGTGAAGTGAGGTAAGAAGAAACAAGCACTTAAATAAATTCTAGAGCAAGGCAAATAGCATGTCTATGGGAAAGCGTGGACGTGGTAACATATTTTAAAACGCCTTTTGTCCAATGTTACCTATGTTATAATCTTTTTAATTTCCTACTCTTGATGAGAAATAATCTACAATTTTTTACTTTCGGCATTCTCTATCTGAGCATTTTTCAAGTACTAAGGTGAATCCAAAATGGTTGCTAAAAGAAAATTCTGGTTCTACCTTCCACCGACTACTAATCATATATGAGCTGGACTTTATCCAGCTAGGATTTCTTGTCAAGCTTCCCAAGTATCATAGTAAAATAGTGCTGTGTTTTAGGGCACATGTGCTGAATTTGAGGTTGGGTTGATGCTTTCATAGGTTGATTCTTAAGTTTAAATGTGGATATAAATTTTATCATGTCATTTGAATTTGAGCATAAAATATCTGATTTTAATTTGAGCATAAAATTATCTGATTTTAATTTTTTTCAGAAGGATTTATAGAAAATTAGCACCTCTGAGGGGACATATCTTATTTGTTTTTTCAAATTAAAATCCCTGTAGTGTATCAGTTATTGCACATTAACTTTGCTTTTCATTTCTTTATGCATTTCTATTCTGATCTGAATCATATTCTTTCTGTACTAGGAACTCCTTTTACTAGTTAGTTCTCTTGGTTCAGTTCTACTGATACTGGTACATTAATATTAATCAAAGTTCCACTTCATTCAGATTTTATCAGTTTTTTTTAAAATTTAATATCATTTCTGTGTTCTAGGATTCATCTGAGGATTCCACATTGCATTTAGTGTCATGTTTCCTTAACTCTCCTCTGGTCTATGACAGTTCCTCAGTTTTTTTACATTTCATGAACTTGACACGTGAAAAGTACTTGGTATTGTCAGATTTTTTTTTAAGCCATTCTAATAGTTGTATAAAGGTATTTACTGCAGTTTTGGTTTCAATTTCTTAATGAGAAATTATGTTGAGCATCTTTTCATGTGCTTATTTGCCATTTATGTATCTTTTCTTATTAAGTCTAAATATAAATCTTCTACTCATTTAAAAAAATTGGTTTATTTATTTATTCATCTTTAGGAAGTGACTTTTTTCTTTTAAAGATTTATTTAGAGAGAGATAGAGAGGAAGAGAGAAACTCTAAGCAGACTCTGTGCTGAGCCCAGAGCTGGACATGGGGCTTGATCTCATGACCCTGAAGCACCTGAGCCAAAACCAAGAGTGGATGCTTAACTGACTTACCACCAGTGTGCCCCCATTGTTTATTTTTTGAATGTTAAGTTTTGAAACATTCTGGATGCAAATTCTTTGTCAGGAATTTGATTTGTAAATATTTTATCTTTTTCCGAGGCTTGTGGTTTTATTCTTTTAACAGTGTCTTTTCAAGAGCAAAAGATTTTAATATTGATGGATCCAATTTATTAAGATTTTTTGAGAAAGGCTTTTGGTGTCATATCTAAGAACTGTATGTATATCAAGGTCACAAAGATTTTTCTCCTGTATTTGTTTTATAGTTTTACATTTAAGCCTATAATTCATTTTTTGAGTTAAACTACATATAGTATGTGAAGTACTAGTCAAGATTCATTCATTTGTGTATGGATATCCCATTATTCTGAACCCCTTGTTGAAGAAACTGCTTTTCTCCAATGAATTGCCTTTATAACAGAAAATCAGCTGAACACATTGATGTGTCTTCTTCCTTTGATCTTTGTGTTTATCCCTTCACCCTTATCACAGTCTTGATTGCTATAATTTTATATTAAATCTGAAAATAAGGTGGGGCACCTGGGTGGCTCAGTTGTTAAGTGTCTGCCTCAAGTCGATCATGATCCCAGGGTCCTGGGATCAAGCCCCACATTGGGCTCCCTGCTCAGCAGGGAGCCTGCTTCTCCCTCTCCCACTCCCTCTGCTTGTGTTCCCTCTCTTGCTGTGTCTCTCTCTAATAAATAAATAAAATCTTTAAAAAAAGAAAAGAAAAGAAGGTAGTATGCCATGTCTAATTTCAAGATTGTTTTGGCTATTTTGGTTCCTTTGGGTTTTTCTACAAATTTTAGAATCAGTGTGTCAACATTTATAAAAATATTATGCTAGAAGGGCAAAAATGAATCATTGGGACTTCATCAAGATCAAAAGTTTTTGTACAGCAAAGGAAACAGTTAACAAAACCAAAAGAAAACTGACAGAATGGGAGATGATATTTGCAAATGACATATCAGATAAAGGGCTAGTATCCAAAATCTATAAAGAACTTATCAAGCTCAACACCCAAAGAACAAGTAATCCAATCAAGAAATGGGCAGAGGACATTAACAGACATTTCTGCAAAGAAGACATCCAGTTGGCCAACAGACACATGAAAAAATGCTCCACATCACTTGGCATCAGGGAAATACAAATCAAAACCACAATGAGATACCACCTCACACCAGTCAGAATGGCTAAAATTAACAAGTCAGGAAATGACAGATGCTGGCAAGGATGCGGAGAAAGGGGAACTCTCCTACACTGTTGGTAGGAATGCAAGCTGGTGTAGCCACTCTGGAAAACAGCATGGGGGTTCCTCAGAAAGTTGAAAATCAAGCTACCCTATGACCCAGCAATTGCACTACTGGGTATTTACCCCAAAGATACAAATGTAGTGATTTGAAGGGGCACGTGCACCTGAATGTTTATAGCAGCAATGTCCACAATAGCCAAACCATGGAAAGAGCCTAGATGTCCATCAACAGATGAATGGATAAAGAAGAAGTGGTATATATATATGTATATAAATATATATGTACATCATATAGATAATGAAATATTATGCAGCCATCAAAAGAAATGAAATCTTGCCATTTACATCATCATTTACGATGATGTAGATGGAACTAGTAGCAATGTTCACAATAGCCAAACCATGGAAAGAGCTAGATGTCCATCAACAGATGAATGGATAAAGAAGAAGTGGTATATATATATATGTATATAAATATATATATATGTATATAAATATATATGTACATCATATATATAATGAAATATGATGCAGCCATCAAAAGAAATGAAACCTTGCCATTTATGACGATGTAGATGGAACTAGAGGGTATTATGCTTAGCAAAATAAGCCAATCAGAGAAAGACAATTATCATATGATCTCCCTGATATGAGGAAGTTAAAAGGCAAAGTGGGGGTTTGGGGGGTAAGAAAAGAATAAATGAAACAAGATGGGATCGGGAGGGGAGACAAACCATAAGAGACTCTTAATCTCACAAAACAGAGGGTGGCCGGGGGGGCGGGGGGGCGGGGGGTAGGGAGAGGGTGGTGGGGTTATGGACACTGGGGACGGTTTGTGCTATGATGAGTGCTGTGAAGTGTGTTAATCTGGTGATTCACAGACCTGTACCCTGGGGCTAATAATACATTATATGTTAATTTAAAAAATTTAAAAAAGGAAAAAAATATTATGCTGGGATATTAATAACCACTGCATTGGATAGGTCAATTTGGGGAAAACTGACATCTTCATAATATTGAGTCTGTCAGTTGATTCTAGTTTCTTTTCATTATTTAAGCCTTCCTTGATTTCTTTCATTAGAGTTTTACAGTTTTTGGCAGGCAGATCATGCACATAATGTTTGATTTAGATCTAACTCAGAATATGGTCCTTCTTGGCGATTGCTCATTATATTCTTGAAGAGAATATGTATTCTTCTGCTGCTGAGTAGACTACTCTGTGTCAGTCAGGTAGTTAGTTAATACAGTTGGTCAGTTTTCCTATATCCCAACTTCCTTACTACTTGTTCTATCAATTCCTGACAAAGGGTTAGAGTCCCAAACCAAAATTATAGATTTATTTTACCTTTCATTTCTATTAGATTTGCTCCATATATTTTAAATTCTCTTGTTACTTGTTATGTGTACACGTAGTATGTGTTTTTATGTCTTGGGCAATTAACACATTTAATATGTTAATAGGAATATGTTAATAGTAATATTACTTGTTCTGAATCTACCTAGTTTTCTTACTATAATCAATTTAGCTTTCTTTTGTGTGGTGTGTTGCATGGTGTCTCCTTTTTCATTCTTTTAGTTTTAACTTATATTTATATTCTATAAGATAGAATGGTGTCTTATAGAAAACATATAGTTGGGTCTTGGTTACTTTTTATACAGTTTGACAATTTCTACCTTTTAATCAGTGTGTTTGCACTGTTAAGGTGGTATTTGGTTTGTTTGTCTTAATAGCTACCATCTTGCTAGATCTTTCTATTTATTCTACCTATTCTTTGTTTGTTTTCATTTTCAGCCTTCTTTTGGATTGATTGGGTTTAGTTTATGATTCCATTTTATCTTTACTCTTGACTCATAATCTATAATGTCTTAAAATTTTTACTGGATGCTGTAGGATTTACAACATACATAGCTACTACAGTCCATCTTCAAGTAATATTATACTGCTCGATGTGTAGCATAAGAGACGCACAACAATGTATTTCCAGTTCCTTTCCCCAATCCCTTTTGGTATTTAACAATAATCTTTAAACAATAAGCTATAAACACACAATGGGTTGTGACTACTTTCGTTTTTGACAGAAATTTTTTTGGTCTCTAGTGCTTAAGACCTGTTGAGTTCCTCGAGAAGATAATCAACTAAGATTATTATGCCCAATTTTCATCACTTTCTTCCTTAATGGGATCCTGGCTTTAACTAAGTAGCACTGAAGTGGAATTTTTGTTTTCTGAGCATCTCAAGGCTACTGAAATATTACCGTCTCTCCTCCTTATCTCTCATTTCCTGCTAGGTAATTCAGTCTCTCCACCCATGCTGCTTATGAATAAAATTTCTGCAATTCTCTCAAGAATTTTGGGCTCCCAAGTCTTGGCTGCCATTAATAATTTTTTTGAAGAAATCCTTCAATTTGTCATTTTTCTAGTTCAAGTGTGAGATTTGGCCTACCTCAAGTTAGTTTGCCATACCAGAAAAGAAATCACTTGAAGAGTCATCTTTAGTCATTAGGATTTTTACAAAGAGAAAGGCTCCCATTACAAGAAAACAAGATGCTGCAAAAAAAGAAACAGGATACTAATATAGCTCTGGGAAGTTCAAAACATGATGGCGGAAATGAAAAACTCAAGACAAAGTTTGGAATTTAAAGTTGAGAAAATAACCTAAAAAGCAGAAAAGGAAAGAAAAAGAGATAAAAATAAGACAGAAATAATAAATCAATTAGAGAACCAGCACCGTATGATCAATGTCTGAGTGGTAAGCATTTCATAAGGAGAAACAAAAATAATACAGTGGAGGAGTTCACCAATGAAATAAATCTATTTTTTTCCCATAATTAAAGAGTTTGAGTAGCTAGACTAAAAAGTCTCATCAAGTTTCAAAAACAACCCCTCCCCAAAAAAACACTTGCTCATTGTAATGACATTTCAGAGTATTTGGGACAAATAGATGGTTATATTATCTTTCAGATAGAAAGGTCAAAACAAAATACTAATGAATAATAAGGTTTCAGACTTCTAAATAATAACAATAATAAGCTAAAAAATAATGAAAGAATGCCTTCAGTATTTTGAAAGAAAATTATTTCCAGGATGGAAATGTATAGAGGTCAAAAAATCATTTAAATTTGGGAATGAACTATAGTCAACACTCATTTTTATGGATTCTGTATTTGTGAATTTACCTACTCACTAAAATTTATTTTTAATTCTCAAAGCAATACTTTTGCCATTATTTGCACAGAGCTGTGAAAAATTTGATTTGTCAGATGCCCACATTCCCACTTGAAGTTGAACTAAGTTGACACTCTTTTCTTTTTTAAGCTCTCATCTGCAAATAAGTGTCATTTATTTATTTATTTATGGTTTTATTTATTTATTTGATAGAGAGAGACAGAGTGAGAGGGGGAACACAAGCAGGGGGAGTGGGAGAAGGAGAAGCAGGCCTCCCACCGAGCAGGGAGCCCGATGTGGGGCTTGATCCCAGGACCCTGGGATTATGACCAGAGCCAAAGCCAGATGCTCAACGACTGAGCCACCCAGGTACCCCAATAAGTGTCTTTTAAAAGGTGGTACATTTAGTACCACATTTTTGCACTTTTTGTTGAAGATTTCACTATTTAAAATGGTCCCAAATGTAGTGTGAAAGTGTTGTCTTATGTTTCTAAGAGTAAGAAGGCTGTTATGTGCCTTATGGAGAAAATACCAGTATTAGATAAGCTTTGTTCAGACATGAGTTCTAGTGCTCTTGACCATGAATATAATGTTAATGACATAACTGTACATGAAATAAGATTTCTTTAAACAGAAACACTCATAAAACAAGGTAAGGTATTGATATTGGTCGACAAACACATTGTGAATAGAGACTCCCAGGAACCTAACTCTACATTTCCCATAAGAGCAATCATTCAGTATTCCTAATTCAGTGTTGATGGCAACTTCACAGACCATAGCTATTGCAAACAACAAGGATCAACTGTGAATGTATTTTCAGCCACATCTGCTCTCAGGCGACCTTTTCTCAGAAAGTTACTGGGAGATAGTTTCCACCAGAACAAATGAAATATCAAATAGCTGGAAGACATAGGAAAGAGAAGAGGCAACAGCTGAGAGAAGCATGGGAATTCCAAAATAAATTTTTAGGGCACTATTGAACTCTAAATGGAATGAGTGAACAAAGAAATCCAGATTGTTCTCGCTCTACCTTCTGCACCCTGGGTCACCCCCAAAGAATTAACCCTGAGAATTCAAAGTAGGCTATGTTAATTAAGCTTAGAAGGAAACATATCTTGTTTCCATCACACAACCATATTGTGCAGGACCACTAACAGCCTTTCTAAAAGCTCCAACATTTTCACAGGTTTTATTTCTGACCTTGACCACTGATTTTCCCAAATGGGGTTTTGTGATGCCTCAGGGAAACTGAAGTCACTTATAATCCTGGGAGAGATGCTGATCAGCCTGTCTTATCCTGAAGCCTTTACTAGTATTAGCAACATTGGTCTTTTCTGAAAAATCAACTCTTAAAATGTCTAAATGGCACTTTATTATGTATACACGTCTTCCCTGGGAAAACCAAAAATAAAGCTAAAGCAGAGATTAATGAAACATTCACCACAGTGGTTGCCTTTGGGTGGGGCAGTAGGGTAAAATCAGGAAGGCATCTCTAAGGTAGTGGTAATATTCCATTTCTTAAACTGGGTGATGTGTATATTGCATTTGTTTTATTTCTATTCAGACTATACATAGGCACGTACACATTCAAACATGCAAGCAAACACACATCATTATATGCTTTTCTGTATGTATTACAAAATTAAGAACATGATTTAAAAATTTAAAGTGGCTTTTAAAATCCCCAAATAGAAAATTTGAGAAGCCCTGGTAGATACCTTTGGAATCCCCAAAGTTTGCGGAGTTTGCATTTTTTGTTCCACCGATGAAAATTTTGTTCAGGTGTTATTGTAGTACTCTCATTGACATTGACTTCCTATTTTTAAACACAGTCTTTCTATGCAAAAACATGTTGCTGTAAAGTGGAAGGGAAACCAGGTTAGAATTTGATTTCTTTTAATTTTATTTTACTTAGCAATACTGGTTTTTGGAATAGAATTCAGGATTCATCTCTTACATATGACACCCAGTGTTCATCACAAGTGCCCTCTCTAATACCCATTTAGTCACCCACTTAGTACATAAACCAGGTAAGAATTTGAACAAGGGCATTTAATTTCATAATATATCAAGTCATTGACTTCATGCTAAGAATACCTACAAGCATCTCTTTCCACCAGGAACGTGTTCTTTGTTTTCTTTCATTTTCTTTGATGGTTTTACAACTGCTCACTATAATAGTTTTCTCCACATTTTAAAATTTGTTCAAGGGGTGCCTGGGTGGCTCAGTGGGTTAAGACCTCTGCCTTCTGCTCAGGTTATGGTCTCAGGGTCCTGGGATCGAGCTCCACATCGGGCTCTTTGCTCAGCTTAGAACCTGCTTCCTCCTTCTCTCTTTGCCTGCCTCTCTGACTACTTGTAATCTCTGTCTATCAAATAAATAAATAAAATCTTAAAAAAAAATTTGTTCAAAATCTTTTTTTTTCCTTTCAAGGAAAAAAATAGGAAAGATGACAAAGCAGTGTTGGTTACCTAGTTGCAAGGCACAGGAAACTTGACCTAATTGATGGAGATGTCTGTATGTAGAAAGACACCAAAAGTGATGATGGAGGACATTGAATTAATTATTTAGAAAGTTCCAATTTATACATGCTAGGACAAAATGACCATTAAGTAAAGTTGTGAAATACTCTATGTGCTCATCATTCTGTTCTCTGACAGTCTTCCTTGAACTCAATTCTTGTGAGATATTTTTGTTTTCCTTTTTGCATGTGGAATTCATTTTAATTTTGTACAAATAGAAAGCCAAGACTGTGTCATATAAATCTCTTATTTCCCAAGTTATCACACATGTGTAACTTCTGTTCTAGTGTGCTAGTCTGTGTCAATGAGTAAGGAAACAAAACTCCACTATTCAGAAATAAAATAAATTCAGGAGTATGCTCCCAATACTGAAAATTAGTCTCATGAGAGCTAGATTGATAGAATGGGTTTACTGATAAATCAGGTGAATTAAACTTTGGAATAGTTTTATTTGCAAAGAAGTCTGATGAGTGGATTTGCACTAGATTCACTGAAATTTTACTATCTTCCCAAACAAGAGAAGAACACCTCATTTAACCTCTTCAATATTATCATGTTTCCATATTGAGGCAGTATAGCTTAGATGGTGGACTAAGGGATCATGAAATTTCAAAATTATAAGAAAAAAAGATAAATATTTGAATCCCATTTCTGAAAAGAGATTCATTAGAATGAATGAATCTTCTTTCCCTGGTCTTTCCTGCTAATGCTGCCCTTTATTTTGTCTGAGATGAGGGCATGATGATGTACAAGTGGTCTGGGGAAATTCTTACTGGCTTCAAAAGGATAAACACAGTCTTCCAAATCCTACAAGCCAAACTGGTCCTTTTCATTATTTCACTACCTTGGGACCTTAAGTAGAATAGTTTTAGAGAAATGGGGTGTTTGGATAAATGCATATATATTTTTTGAACTCTATAGAATATATGTTATTTTCAGGAAACAGTCTTGATAATTTTCTTGTTAACTTAGCACTGAGTTCCATTCTTTGAACATCTTCTCATAGGATTCTATATATCTTCATTATAGTACTTCTGTTTGCTGTTAATTGTCTGCCTATTTTTCCATGAGGTCAGAACTTGGTTTTCATATCCCCAATTTCCAGTCATTAGTGAATGCCTCAGATATATCTACCACATATAAATGAATTGAATAAGACTTACTAAATTCATCATGATAATGTTATGTATGTTTTATAAAAGAAAAAAGAATTATAGTTTCCATCCAGGACCTAGCTTGAATTGTTGGAGTGTAGCATTTTTGAAAATTCGTTCTACATAAAACTAGCTCTGTGAGATTTTAACAGTTAGCAAAACAAAACAAAACAAAACAAAACAAAACAAAACACTCTCCTTTTATAATTAAAATGATTTAGAGAATTAGAAGTTGCTAGATTAAGTAAAATTGAATGAATTACTGTAGTAAGGGACATAGAATTGCATTTAATAGTTGGAAATCTATTAAATACAGTGCAAATATCTAAGTGGAGAAAGAGTTCACATCACTTCTCAGGTTTATTTGACTGGAGATAACCTTTTCAACAAGCTTCCTGAGGGCATAATATTCTACTTTGGGAACTGCTTTACTAGAACATGCTACATATAGAACAATGGTATATTAACTAAATATACCATTTCAATTGGTATATAGAACAATAGTTCTATATACCAATATAGAACTATATTAGAACAATGGTATATTAACTAAATATACCATTTTAATTCATCTGCATTTTGGCCTCATCTTATTAATGATCACATATGCAACATAGATGTAGAAGGGAGACAAAAAGTTATTGAGAATCCATTATGAATCATGGTCTAGTGATACAATTGCTCCTGCAGCAACCAACAAGAGAGGCTCCATTATTCCTTACCTTACAGATGACAAAACTGAGACCCCAGAGAAATGAAATGAGTATTTCAATGTCAGCATGGCTAATGCATGTGGTAGGACAGGAGTTTGATTCAGGTTCACCTGATTCCAAGGCCTGTTTATTCCACTAATTTGACCAAGTTTAAAACTTGGGCCTTTCTGTGACATCCATTGTCATGACTGGATGTATGTCCCTTCCTGGCACCAGCAGCATCCCTGAAAGAAGTTCTTGAAAGCATCCTGTCTCCATAGCCCTTTGCTGGAGAGCCTGTCCCTTTGCTGCCCCTCAGAGAGAGTGTTCTTGTTTTCCTATACTAAGCTCCAATCATCTCTGAGACAGGCTTTATTTTCTGCCCTTAAATTCTTTGTTGATGTCCTTGTGATTTCCTTGTGACTTCCTTCTTCCTTCCTCCTTAATCTAGTTCTTGTGGACTTCTCCTTTCTGAAGTACTTTTTTCCGTGGCAAAACTTTAAAAGAAGGAAGAACTTTATTTTAAGGTCTTAATGTATGCGAGATACTGTGCTGGTAGATTTATTGTGTGCACACAGGTGCACATGTGTGTATGTGTGTGCATGTGGGTGAAGATTACACAATGTAATTGTGTAAGATCACACAGTGATGGCCATTGAATGACTCACAGTCCAGAAGGGATGGCCTTGGACATGAATGGAGTTTCCTCACTCTATAAATACATAATCGCAAATCAGTCATCAGTATTAGATGATTATGTAACACAAGCCTGGCAGGCAAACAGAAATGAAGGCAGAAAATCAGAAGATGCTAAACTTGGCAGCAGGGTTTCAGGTTACATCGAAGACTGTCCCTGCTGGTTCCTTTCATACTTTTGCCTCTGTTTTCTGTTTGTGTTCTTCAGCACTATGTAAATGGCAGTGTCTACTTTCTCTTACCCTTTATGAGAATCTTTTCTCTACAAAGAATCTTAGCCACTTGTCTTTTATATGGATTGTATACGTTTTCCCCTGTTTTTGTCTCTTAATTTTGGGGATGGGTCTTTTTAATCTATGTAATATTTAAATTATAGGTAGCTATATATAACTATTTATAAATAAAAATAAATAAAAATAAATAAATAAATATACAATCCTCTACAGTTTCTCCTAGCATGTTTATTTTCTTTCTTAGAAACTTCCAGTCTATTTAGACATTAGTCTAGAGTTGTATATTCCTCATTTATATTTGAATGTATTTTATCAAGCATGTCAAATGTTGCCTCAAGTACATTTTGGAAGTCCGAAATCTTTGTATTTATAATTAAGTAAATGTATAAAAATAAATAAATACATAAATACATAAATATGTATTTATACATAAATACATATTTATGTATATGTATATATACATAAAAACATAAATTAGTATGTTATCCTAAATGCTATATTCATTTTTGTGCACGTGGCACCTGAAGGATGAGCCAAGCTTGCCTGGGAAGCTCACAGGATGCTGGTTGAGTCAATGGCTGGTGAATCATAATGTACTAGAAAGTTTATAGAGGATATCCTTCCTGCTTTCAGAGCCTGGGGAAGAAATTTCTATTGAGCTGGTACTGTGTGCCAGGCATGCAGAAAAATTTACCTTTGCTCTTCTCATCTAGCCAAGGAAACAGTTATTTTTTTTTCATATAGGAAAGAAGACAGTTTCTCTTATTGTTCATGTGCAAATGCCTAAATAAGAAAGGATTTTGTTGACTTTCCTGGGACTTCTGTTTCTACCTGCGTGAGTCATAGAGAAATACATGTTTTGGTCCTTTCATATATATAAAAGATAAATTGCCACACTTAGCAAATAAAAATACAGGATGCCCAGTTAAATTTGAAAAATAGCTTTAACGGTTTACTTTTTGTGGTTTGCTGACAAAAGCTATATATGGCCACTTAGAGCATCCTGACCAAGTCCATAGAGGAGGCCAACCCACCAAAAGGTTGGCATCCTCCTCCAGACCTCTCCATCCACCCCAGAAAAAAGGCCTCGTGCACAGAATATCACCAGATGGTTCCTCACAAGGCATGCTTCTTTTGTGGGCACTAGGTTGTGCCCTACTAATACCCATTCTAGATGCTCCGAAATAGTTGTTTTTGAGACATTAATTCAGTCATGCTTATTGAAGACTACCTAAGTGGAAAACATGTGCTAAGCTCTGAGAGATATGAAAATAATTGAGAAAGAGTATTATTATGGGCTGATTGTATTCCCATTCCCTCTCAGATTTGTACTTTGAAGCTCTACCACACTTTTCCCCTGAGTGAGATAGTATTTGGAGGTGATGTTTTTGGGAGATAATTTGGTTTAAATAGGGTTATGAGTGCTGGGCCCCACAATGGGATGAGTGTCCTTATAGGAAAAGGAAGAGAAACCAGAAATTTCTCTATCCTGGAGCACACAAAGAAGAAAACATGTGAGCACAGAGAGATGGTGGCCAACTTTAAGCTAGGAGAAGAGGTCATATGAGCACACCGAGTGACTGCATTTGCCTACAAAATGGGAGAAGAGGCCTCAGAATGAAACCTATTTTGCTATCATCTTGAACTTGGACTTCCAGCCTCCAGGACTGTAAGAAATAAATTTCTGTTGTTTGAGTGCCACTCCTCCCTCCGCCACCAGCCTATGATATTTTTTTATGGCAGCCTGAGCAGATTAATGTAGCATTATTCTCAACAAGTTTAAGAGAAGACAAATGTTTGAACTTCCAAAATATCATAAAAACACTATGTAAGAGATACCATGTTGTATTACTGGTGTACTTAATAATTTTAAAATTTTCTCTTCCCTTGCTGCTATAACACAAGAATATAAGCACAGTGGGACAGTGAGTTTTGTTCACAGTTGTATTTCAGGCACCTAGAATAGTGTCTGGCACATATAGGCACTTTTCAAATGTTTGTCAAATAAAATAAAGGACTACTAAACAACAAAAAGGGACTGTAAGTTAATTTTAACAGAAAGGATTAGAGAAAATCCCATAAAGAAGGGTTATGAAATTCTGCATGGCAGAGATGGAAGCATGGTTAGTCCAGTCTGAGAAAATAGTGTCAACAAATATGGGAAGTCATGAACTTTATGGGAAGTTTGAAAACAGAGTGAGGTGATACTGGAATAGAGATATTAAAAATGTCCTGGACTGGGGAGGAGGAAGGAGGGTTGGATGATCCTGGTGGTGGGTATTAAGGAGTACACATATTGCATGGGGCACTGGGTGTGGTGCATAAACAATGAATTATGGATCACTGAAAAAAAATTAAATTAAATTAAATTTTTAAAAAATGGCCTGGATTCATATCATGGAGAAACTTGAATATAATGATGAAGCATTTTGAATTTTATTCTGCAAGTTAAGATTTCTTATGCTGTGCTCCATAGAATTAAAATGATAATAAATGATTCCATGCAAATGATGCTCCATAGCATATACATTTGGATTATAATGTTTTTCATGTCCTCTTAGAGATCAATGCAGATAGAAGGGCCATAAGGGATCCTGCTGTAAAAGAAACTAACCAATTTAACAACCAACCACACACACACAAATCTCTGTTTGCTTCCAGCTAATTCATCAATTTTCAAATTTATTTGATTATGGAATCTTTTCCTCAAGGGGCATCTTTTAACTTGTAGATTGAATTCTCTGCGGAGCCCAGTTCACCTCAGGTCTCTGGAATTTGTGAAGAACTGAATCGTGGAGGGGCATCACAGCATTCTGTCTGTCCTGTCCAATGACATGATCATAGAGCAGAGTTTAATGCAGAGTTTAATGCTAGCCTAGCTTTGCAACTAATTCAGGCTATTTATTCAACTTCCATGAGTTTTTTTTTTCTTTTGCAGCTGTAAAATGAAGACATTGAATGAGACCATCTTTAATATCTGTGATTTTGTGCTCTGTGGTTCCCTTGGGAAGCTCAGGCTTCAGCTGAGAGAGAAAAATGTCCTTGAGATCTGAGGACAAGATGACCTCAGATATGGGATGATGTTGCAACTTCCTCAGAGACCTATTTCCAAGCTTTTACACTTCTTCTTCCTCTCTGGACACATCCTTTATACCCTGACATTTACCGGTTGAATCTGGCCTTGTGTCCCCAGAGAAGCAGGTGGAGCTCTCTGGTATTAGCTTGGTCATTAAATTTTGCCAATTGGTTTGAAACAAAACTGTTAAGATCAAAATTCTTCCCCAGATTTTGAGATTTTTTTCACATCACAGTCCAATTTTTAGAATCTTGGAGTTTGCTCCATCCTGATTGTTATGATTAACATATAAATAGGAGCATGACAAATAAACATTATAACGAATAGCATTACATGGTTTGGTCAGTTGTTTAAAAAGTGACAGATACAAACTGCTTCATAATATAGTCAGAGGAAATAAATAGTACTAGAACCCTTGTTTTTAATATAATTAAACAGATAATTATTCTCTGTTCCTTGTAATCCACCAATCTGACAAAGTGTGAATTTTGTCTTTATATATGTGGGTAGTAACATTTCCCACCAATCTAAATTCAAAATGGAAGAAAGGGAAGACAGGGGCAAATATTATTTCCACATCATCCTTCCAGCTATTATTTCTTCTTTCCAAATAAAACCAATGTTTAGGTTTGCCTTAAATAAAAATATCTTATATTTGTATATACACACACAAATACTTATTTCTACAGCTCTCGTGTCAATACCATAATTTGTTCTGAGATTTTGGCAATATGCATATTGATACTTTTGAAAAAGCAGAAGTATGACACTCAAGATTATTGTGCATCTCATCTCAGAATCGTCTTGAGTTCTGACCCATGTATCTATTGACCTGCAAGCTCCTTCATGTTCTAGAGCACCATTTTAACATTTTCAATTATTTTATGAGGGCCATGACCTGAAGAAGGTTGGGAAGGTCTCAGTGGTACAACTTAGAGTTTTCTAAACCCATCTGATTTTTCAGTTGACTTTCTTTTTCTCTATACATGTGGCACTCTGTCTTTAAGTTTCTTCTTAGTCTTCTTTTCACATACATGATTTTTGTCCACTAAAACATGGCTCCTGCTTTGGCTCCTACAGGAAGCCTCTCCTGAGCCCCCCAGTCCAGTCTAGTTTAGGTGTTATTCCTCTGTCCTCCACTGAAGATATCTTGTCACATTGTATTGTCCTTGTTTTTCACCTGCCTCTAATCACCTCTAGCTTGATGAATTTGAGGCATGAATTAAACCTTTCAATGTTAAATTTTTATCTAACTCAAAGCCTGATAAATATAAGGTTACTCATTAAATCATTGATGATTGAATAAGTGGAAATAGAAAATATTTAATTATCAGAGGAGAAAATGGATTCCAAAAATCAATTTATTTGCATCTAAACCTAAGACTCATGAGAAACACACACACACATACACTGTAGACTAGAGGATATCAGTGCAGTCTATAGAGTCAAATTCTTCAAATCCCCGTACCAATGCTTGGCCGTGGGTCCTTGGATAGTTTATTTAACCAGTTTGTGGCTCTGCTTTTTACATATAAAGGAGGAAAAATAACAGTCCCTAATTCATAACACTGTGAGGAAAAGTTGAGTGCATGTATGTATGTATATATGTGTGTGTACACACACACACACACACACACACACTCATATACACTATATAATTTAAAACAAGGCTTGAATATGAGTATGATAAATGCTAATTATTACGTAATGCTAGAGATTTGGAATCCAGAGTAATTTGGCTCAGATAATTTGACATGATTGACAAATTCATATATAAATAAATAAACCTGTCACTTCCATATTTCAATGAAAAAGTTATAACTTACTCATTTGCTCAAGGCAAAAATCTCGGGATTATCTTTGACTCATCCCAGTGTCTCACTTGCCCCCTCCCTCTATCCAATCTGTCACCATTTGTGATGATTCCATCTTCTAAACGTCTCTCAAATCTGTTCACTTTTCTCTAACCCCTTCACCTGCTGCCCTTTTCAAGGCCATGCTATGTCTTCCCTGGACGGCCCTGAGAGCCCCTCATCTAATCTTACAGCTTCCAGGTTTGTTCCTTTTTTATTCCATTTCCAGACTGCTGCCAGAATGGGCTTCCAAAAAGGCTAATTTTTTTACATCACTTTTTGGACAAAAACCCTTCCATGGTTCTTCTTCCTGAGGTCTTATTTCCTTAATTTGTATTTGCAATATCTGGCAATATGTGGTTTGTGCCAGTCTCTCCAACTTTCTGTCTTTCCCAATCTCATGCTGTATACGTCATCCACTTTCAGTTCTTACACTGGGCTGAGATTCCTCTTGAGTCTAGTCTTCTGCTGAAACAATTTATTTATTTTTCCTCCACTCCCTATTCTTTTAAATCTCTGATGTCTTCAATAATTTTTGCAAAGGTGAAGAGATTCCCATACCACAAAATTGGAGAACTGCTATGTCAAGGCAGTGACCTGGTCGGGACAGTCTAAAATGAACCCACAGCCAATACACATACCACAGGGATTCTAGTCAGAAGGAAGGAAACTTCAAAGGCAGTTACCATTAATATTTTATGAGAGATAAAGAAGATTACTGAATGCATGAAACACATAAATAGAGATACTATTTAAAAATTAAGATGTAAAGGAGGAGATTCAAAATGTAAGAAGAGCTCTTAAAAGTTAAAAATGGAATAAATATAATGAAAGATAGAAGGATTGAAAAATAGAACAAATTCCCCAAAGCAGCAGCTAATAAAGAGAAAACATAAGTGACCAGAAATTTAGAAGACTTTTTAAAACACTGAACAGCTGAATAATAGAAATTTCAAAAAAAAAAAAAAGAAAAAATAACTATAAATAGAGAAGAGAAAATAATGAAGACAATGATTCAAGAAATTTTTCAAAACTAAAAGACATGAGTTTCTAGCTAAAGGCACACCTGGGCACCATCATGCCCAGCAGCAACCTGAATGGTTTTAAAACTTGAAAATGCTAAGAACAAAGACAAAGATCCTAATTGCTCTCAAGAAAGAAAAGAAACAGGTTCCAGTCAAAGAATTAATCAAAATAGCATTAAACTTGTCAACAGCAACACTGAAGACAGAAGATAATAGAGCAATTTCTAGAGCAAGCCTGAAGACAGTGTTTTGCAACATGAATTTTGCATAGCCAGAATCTCAATTAGTGTGAACATAAACTAAAGACATACTTGGACATGCAAGGTCTTAAAAAATTAGTTCCATGCATCTTCTCTAAGGACATGAGCAGAGGATGTACTCCGCCAAAACAAGAAGATAACCAAGGAAGATGGAGTCCTAGGACCCAGAAAATAGAGAAACCAATATTAAAGAAAAGTAAACAAAGTTCCCTTGATGATGATGGGGAGCTTCACATGGTTGCTAAGCAACCAGGCTAGAGCCAACTCAAATAGGGCCAAATGGAACGTGGCAGAGACTCAAATAGCCTCAAATAGAACCTTCAAGGAGGTGGAATTGATAGAATACTAACAAAAGGGCATGTGAGATGGAAGGTAGGAGCACAAACTCTGTAGTCAGATCATATGGAGTTGAACTGGCTCTTTCACTTACTTGTTTTCTTTACACCTCCCATTAATTATGGGGATAATGGAAAACCTATCTGTCAGTGCCCTTGTGAACTTTAAGTAAATCTATAAATGTTTAGACTAGTGCCTGACATAGTTAAGTACAATACTTATGTCACCTTAAGAATAGGCAGAGGGGTGCCTAGGCGACTCAGTCAATTGAGCTCCACATTCTTGATTTTGGCTGAGGTTATGATTGCAGGGTCCTGCATGGAACCGTGTGTTAGTCTCTGTGCTCAGTGCAGAGTCTGCTTGTCCTCTCTCTCCCCCTTCTGCTCCTCTTCCTTGCTCATGGTCTCTCTTACTCCCTCTCAAATAAACACACTTTAAAAAAAAGCTTTGAAAAAAAGGAGTAGAGATAATAGAAGATGAATAGATAAGTATATGATAGATAAAAATAGATGATAAGATATAGATAGATAGGTAGATAGATAGACACATACCATTGTATATCAGGCGCTAGACTGAAGAATAAATTGACAAGAATTATATAGGAAACTGAGAAAATATTAGACACTAACTGGCAGGGAAACAAAAGCTGCATACCAAAGGAAAAGAAAACAAATTATAAGAGAACTGTTGATAACATTTATATAATAATAGGAATATAAACACTAAGTATTGACCTAACTAAAATATCTTATAACTATACTGGGGGTAATAGAGGACAAGAAGAGTGAATAAATTGGTGGGCACAGGTATGTGTATATGAAAGAGTTGATATCTTACTCTTCCATTATGGGATGTCAAAAAAAAATACCTAAAACTAAAAAATGGTCAAAATATCTATAATATGTTATTAGCAATATGAAAGTAAAAGCTATGTTGATACACCAGAGAATTTAAAAAAGCAATCATCAAAATTTCCCAACAAACAAGAGCCCAGGGCCGAATGGCTTCTCAGGGGAATTCTACCAAACATTTATTTATTTATTTATTTATTTTTTTAATTTTTTTTTTCCCAATTTATTTATTTTCAGAAAAACAGTATTCATTATTTTTTCACAACACCCAGTGCTCCATGCAAGCTGTGCCCTCTATAATACCCACCACCTGGTACCCCAACCTCCCACCCCCCTGCCACTTCAAACCCCTCAGACTGTTTTTCAGAGTCCATAGTCTCTCATGGTTCACCTCCCCTTCCAATTTACCCAAATTCCCTACTACTCTCTAACGCCCCTTGTCCTCCATGCTATTGGTTATGCTCCACAAATGAGTGAAACCATATGATAATTGACTCTCTCTGCTTGACTGATTTCACTCAGCATAATCTCTTCCAGTCCCGTCCATGTTGCTACAAAAGTTGGATATTCGTCCTTTCTGATGGAGGCATAATACTCCATAGTGTGTATGGACCACATCTTCCTTATCCATTCATCCGTTGAAGGGCATCTTGGTTCTTTCCATAGTTTGGCGACTGTGGCCATTGCTGCTATAAACATTGGGGTACAGATGGCCCTTCTTTTCACGACATCTGTATCTTTGGGGTAAATACCCAGGAGTGCAATTGCAGGGTCGTAGGGAAGCTCTATTTTTAATTTCTTGAGGAATCTCCACACTGTTCTCCAAAGAGGCTGCACCAACTTGCATTCCCACCAACAGTGTAAGAGGGTTCCCCTTTCTCCACATCCTCTCCAACACATGTTGTTTCCTGTTTTGTTAATTTTGGCCATTCTAACTGGTGTAAGGTGATATCTCAATGTGGTTTTAATTTGAATCTCCCTGAGGGCTAATGATGATGAGCATTTTTTCATGTGTCTGATAGCCATTTGTATTTCTTGATTGGAGAAGTGTCTGTTCATATCTTCTGCCCATTTTTTGATGTGTTTGTCTGTTTCGTGTGGGTTGAGTTTGAGGAGTTCATTATAGATCCTGGATATCAACCTTTTGTCTGTACTGTCATTTGCAAATATCTTCTCCCATTCCGTGGGTTGCCTCTTTGTTTTTTTGACTGTTTCCTTTGCTGTGCAGAAGCTTTTGATTTTGATGAAGTCCCAGAAGTCTATTTTCGCTTTTGTTTCCTTTGCCTTTGGAGACGTATCTTGAAAGAAGTTGCTGTGGCTGATATCGAAGAGATTACTGCCTATGTTCTCCTCTAAGATTCTGATAGATTCCTGTCTCACGTTGAGGTCTTTTATCCATTTTGAGTTGATCTTTGTGTACGGTGTAAGAGAATGGTCGAGTTTCATTCTTCTACATATAGCTGTCCAGCTTTCCCAGCACCATTTATTGAAGAGACTGTCTTTTTTCCACTGTATATTTTTTCCTGTTTTGTCGAAGATTAATTGACCATAGAGTTGAGGGTCCATATCAGGGCTCTCTACTCTGTTCCACTGGTCTATGTGTCTGTTTTTATGCCAGTACCATGCTGTCTTGGTGATCACAGCTTTGTAATAAAGCTTGAAATCAGGTAAGGTGATGCCGCCAGCTTTATTTTTGTTTTTCAACGTTTCCTTAGCGATTCGGGGTCTCTTCTGATTCCATACAAATTTTTGGATTATTTGCTCCAGCTCTTTGAAGAATGCCGGTGGAATTTTGATCGGAATGGCATTAAAAGTATAGATTGCTCTAGGCAGTATAGACATTTTAACGATGTTTATTCTTCCGATCCAAGAGCATGGAATGGTCTTCCATCTTTTTGTGTCTTCTTCAATTTCTTTCATGAGTGTTCTATAGTTCCACAAGTATAGATCCTTTACCTCTTTAGTTAGGTTTATTCCCAGGTATCTTATGGTTCTTGGTGCTATAGTAAATGGAATCGATTCTCTAATTTCCCTTTCTGTATTTTCCTTGTTAGTGTATAAGAAAGCCACTGATTTCTGCACATTGACTTTGTATCCTGCCACGCTGCTGAATTGCTGGATGAGTTCTAGTAGTTTGGGGGTGGAGTCTTTTGGGTTTTCCATATAAAGAATCATGTCATCTGCGAAGAGAGAGAGTTTGACTTCTTCATTACCAATTTGGATACCTTTTATTTCTCTCTGTTGTCTGATTGCTGTTGCTAGGACTTCTAATACTATGTTGAACAAGAGTGGTGAAAGTGGGCATCCTTGTCTTGTTCCTGATCTCAACGGGAAGGCTGCAAGCTTTTTCCCATTGAGGATGATATTTGCTGTGGGTCTTTCATAGATAGATTTGATGAGGTTCAGGAATGTTCCCTCTATCCCTATACTTTGAAGCGTTTTAATCAGGAACGGATGTTGGATTTTGTCAAATGCTTTTTCTGCATCAATTGAGAGGACCATGTGGTTCTTCTCTCTTCTCCTATTAATTTGTTGTATCACATTGATTGATTTACGAATGTTGAACCATCCTTGTAGCCCAGGGATGAATCCCACCTGATCATGGTGGATAATCTTTTTAATGTGTTGTTGGATCCTGTTGGCTAGGATCTTGTTGAGAATCTTAGCATCCATATTCATCAGTGATATTGGTCTGAAATTCTCCTTTTTGGTATGGTCCTTGCCTGGTTTGGGGATCAGGGTAATGCTGGCTTCATAGAAAGAGTCTGGAAGTTTTCCTTCTGCTTCAATTTTTTGAAACAGCTTCAGGAGAATAGGTGTTATTTCTTCTTGGAAGGTTTGGTAGAATTCCCCAGGGAATCCGTCAGGTCCTGGGCTCTTGTTTTTTGGGAGATTTTTGATCACTGCTTCAATCTCGTTATTAGATATCGGTCTATTCAGGTTGTCGATTTCTTCCTGGTTCAATTTTGGTAGTTTATATTTTTCCAGGAATGCATCCATTTCATCAAGGTTGCTAAGCTTATTGGCATATAACTGTTCGTAGTAACTTCTGATGATTGTTTCTACTTCCTTGGTGTTAGTTGTGATCTCTCCCCTTTCATTCATAATTTTATGAATTTGGGATTTCTCTCTTTTCTTTTGGATTAGTGTAGCCAGTGGCTTATCGATCTTATTGATTCTTTCAAAAAACCAGCTTCTAGTTTCATTGATACGTTCTACTGTATCTCTGGTTTCTCCCTCATTGATCTCAGCTCTAATCTTGATGATTTCCCTTCTTATGTGTGGAGTTGGTTTGATTTGTTGTTGATCCTCCAGTTCTTTAAGGTGTAGAGACAGCTGGTGTGTTCTGGATTTTTCAATTTTTTTGAGCAAGGCTTGGATGGCTATATATTTTCCCCTTAGGACCGCCTTTGCTGTATCCCATAGGTTTTGGACCGAAGTGTCTTCATTCTCATTGGTTTCCATGAATTGTTTCAGTTCTTCTTTGATCTCCTGGTTGATCCAAGCATTCTTAAGCAAGGTGGTCTTTAGCTTCCAGGTGTTTGAGTTCCTTCGGAACTTTTCCTTGTGATTGAGCTCCAGTTTCAAAGCATTGTGATCTGAGAATATGCAGGGAATAATCTCAGTCTTTTGGTATCGGCTGAGTCCTGATTTGTGACCCAGTATGTGGTCTATTCTGGAGAAGGTTCCGTGTGCACTTGAGAAGAATGAGTATTCTGCTGTTTTAGGGTGGAATGTTCTGTATATATCTATGAGGTCCATCTGGTCCAATGTGTCGTTCAATGCTCTTGTTTCTTTATTGATTTTCTGCTTCGATGATCTGTCTAATTCTGAAAGAGGCGTGTTAAGATCACCTACGATTAGTGTATTCATATCAATATGACTCTTTATCTTGATTAACAGTTTTCTTAAGTAATTGGCTGCTCCCATATTGGGAGCATAGATATTTACAATTGTTAGATCATCTTGGTGGATAGTCCCTTTAAGGATTATGTAGTGTCCTTCTGTATCTCTGACTACAGTCTTTAGTTTGAAGTCTAATTTATCTGATATGAGAATCGCTACCCCAGCCTTCTTTTGAGTCCCATTGGCATGAAAGATGCTTCTCCACCCCTTCACTTTCAGTCTGCGTGTATCTTTAGGTTCAAAATGGGTCTCTTGTAGACAGCATATGGATGGGTCCTGTCGTTTTATCCAATCTGCAACCCTGTGCCGTTTTATGGGTGCATTGAGGCCATTCACGTTGAGAGTGATTATTGATAGATACGTTTTTATTGACATCGAGTTACCTTTGAAGTCTTTCTTTCTGTAGACTGTCTCTATATTTCTGTTCAATGCTATTCTTGGGATTTTTCCTCTTTTATAGAACCCCCCTTAATATTTCCTGCAGTATCGGCTTGGTGGTTGCATAGTCTTTTAAGTCTTGCCGGTCTTGGAAACTCTTTATCTCTCCATCCATTTTGAATGTCAGTCTTGCTGGATAAAGTATTCTTGGCTGCATGTTCTTCTCATTTAGTGCCCTGAATATATCTTGCCAGCCTCTTCTGGCTTGCCAGGTCTCTGTGGACAGGTCTGACGTTATTCTGATGGGCTTCCCTCTGTAAGTAAGGAGCCTCTTTGCCCTGGCAGCTTTCAAGAGATTATACCTACAATTATAATTTCTCAATTTGACTATCAGGTGTCGTGATGTTTTTTTGGAGTGTATAATCTTGGGTGGAGACCGTTCAGCCTCTAGTACATGAACGCTGGTTTCATTCGCGAGATTCGGAAAGTTTTCATGAAGGACTTGTTCCACGACATCTTCTAGACTTCTTTCTTTCTCCTCCCCTTCAGGAATTCCAATAATTCTGACGTTGGAACGCTTCATGGCATCACTTATTTCCCTAATTCTGCTTTCGTGGGATCTAAGCTGTTTGTTCCAGGCTTCCTCCTGATCCTTTCTCTCTATCTGTTTGTCTTCCAGATCACTAATTCTATCTTCTGTCTCAGTTACCCTAGCTTTGAGAGAGTTTAGATTGGATTGGAACTCATTGAGAGCATTGTGGACCTCCTCCCTGGTAGCTTTAAGCTCCGCCCTAACATTGTGAACATCCTGTCTGGTCGCTTTCAGTTCGGCTCTAATCAATTCTGTTTGGTCATCCATGGCTTTCTCCAACCTAGCTATTGCCTGGATAATTGTTAGCCTGAATTCTCTTTCCGACATATTGTCTATGTTGATAGCCGTTAGCTCTGTTGCGGAAGGTCCATCCTCTGTATTTTTCTTCTGTTGGGCATTCCTCCTCCTAGTCATTTTGGTGGGAGAAGACTGAACAGATGTAGCTGGATGTATCAACTCTGGTGCAGTCAAGGTGCACCCTGGAACACTTCCTGATCTCCGTCTCAGAAGCCTCAGTCTGGGTGCAGAAGCTGAATAAATTCCCCCTTGGATGCTGGCAGTGCAGGTTCCAAGTTAAAGACCCTGGGGGCGCAGGATCTTTTGCTCGTCCCCAAAGCCAAGGCAGTGGCGGCTGTCTGGGAGCTCCTGACCGCCAGAGAGGTTCCAAGCAGCGATCGCACACTGAGATTTTGCCGCTGGCCGGGGCTGGGAGTGCCCGGCTTGCGCGCACCTCTTTTCAGAGGCGGCTGTGGGTCGGGCGCGCGTCTGGGGCACTGAGAACGGGGCGCTGGTCCGTAAGCCGCAGGCTGGGCTTTTGCGCGCCTCTGTCCGGGGAAGAGTTTCGCGGGCGCGAGGCTTAGACTTTGAAACAATGGCCCGGGTCAAGAAGCGCCCCAGGGCCTTAGAAACCCAGGAGAGCTGGAGCGACGTGCACGCGCATCTCAAGCTTTGTGGTAGGGCTAGCGCGCGTTCTGCAGACCGGCTCCCATCCCCTCACAGGAGCCGGAACCCCGCGCTCTGGGGCGCGCTGGCGGCTTAGGGACCAGGAGCCGGTTTCTCCGCCGCACTCTCTCTGCCTCCGCGCCGGGGAGGCCTTCTGGGACCGGGGACTCAAGCCCCTGTCCCTAGCCGCCCCGATTCCCACAGTTTGCCCCCGCGATCCTTTGCTCTTTTGGAGTGCTTTCAACCAGTCTCCGAGTTAATGCTGGTCCCCAGACGCAGGGCACTCTCGCTCGTATCGGGGTATTACTTTTGCACCGGTCGCCTCTGGTGGCTCCCTCCCCCTTTTGTTTATCTTCCGATATCAGTCCGCTGTTCCCATTCCGCTTTACCTGCTCACTGGCGTCTTCTGCCCCTGTAGAGATCCAGACGTGTATAATTCTGATCTCAGGCTGATTTCATGGGTGATCAGAGTTCTTTGGTAGGTAATCAGCTCACTTTGGGGTACCAGCTGAAAAGACGCCTCTTCCTAGTACCCCGCCATCTTGTCCCCCCAAAAATTTTTTTTTTCTCTACCAAACATTTAAAGAAGAATTAATTCCTATTCTCCTTGAAACTGTTCAAAAAAAAAATAGAAATGGAAGGAAAACTTCCAAACTCATTTTATGAGGCCACCATTATCTTGATCCCAAAACCAGACAAAGACCCCATCAAAAAGGAGAATTACAGACCAATATCCTTGATGAACACAGATGCAAAAATTCTCACCAAAATATTAGCCAATAGGATCCAAGAGAACATTAAAAGGATTATTCACCACGACCAAGTGGGATTTATTCCTGGGCTGCAAGGTTGGTTCACATTCCCCAAATCAATCAATGTGATACAACACATTAATAAAAGAAAAAACAAGAAACATATGATACTCTCAATAAATAGTGAAAAAGCATTCGACAAAGTACAGCATCCTTTCTTGATCAAAACTCTTCAAAATGTAGGGATAGAGGGTACATACCTCAACATCATTAAAGCCATCTATGAAAAACCCACAGCACATGTCATTCTCAATGAGGAAAAACTGAGAGCTTTTCCCCTAAGGTCAGGAATACGGCAGGGATGTCCACATCACCACTGCTATTCAATATAGTACTAGAAGTCTTAGCCTCAGCAATCAGACAACAAAAAGAAATAAAAGGCATCCAAATTGGCAAAGAAGAAGTCAAACTCTCACTCTTTGCAGATAATATGATACTTTATGTGGAAAACCCGAAAGACTCCACTCCAAAACTGCTACAATTCATACAGGAATTCAGTAAAGTGTCAGGATTTAAAATCAATGCACAGAAATCAGTTTCATTTCTATACATCAACAGCAAGACAGAAGAAAGAGAAATTAAGGAGTCAATCCCATTTACAACTGCACCCAAAACCATAAGATAGCTAGGAGTTGCCCTAGCCATAGAGGCAAAGAATCTGTACTCAGAAAACTATAAAGTGCTCATGAAAGAAATTGAGGCAGACACAAAGAAATGGAAAAAAGTTCCATGTTCATGGATTGGAAGAACAAATGTGAAAATTTCTGTGCTACCTAAAGCAATCTACATATCAAAATATCACCCATTTTTTTTCAAAGAAATAGAACAAATAATCCTAAAATTTATATGTAACCAGAAAAGACCCCAAATAGCCAGAGGAATGTTGAAAAAGAAAGCCAAAGTTGGTGGCATCACAATTCCACACTTTAAGCTCTTTTACGAAGCTGTCATCATTAAGACAGTATGGTATCGACACAAAAATGGACACATAGATCAATGGAACAGAATAGAGAGCCCAGAAATAGACCCTCAACTCTATGCTCAACTAATCTTTGACAAAGCAGGAAAGAATGTCCAATGGAAAAAAGACAGTGTCTTCAACAAGTGGTGTTGGGAAAATTGGACAGCCACATGCAGAAGAATGAAACTGGACCATATCCTTATACCACACACAAAAATAGACTCAAAATGGATGAAAGACCTCAATGTGAGGCTGTAATCAATCAAAATCCTTGAGGAGAACACAGGCAGCAACTTCTTCGACCTCAGCCGCAACAACTTCTTCCTAGGAACATCGCCAAAGGCAAGGGAAGCAAGGGCAAAATGAACTATTGGGAATTCATCAGGATTAAAAACTTTTGCACAGAAAAGGAAATAGTCAAAAAAAAAAAAAGGAGAAGACCATCGACATAACAGGAGAAGATATTTGCAAGTGACATATTAGATAAAGGGCTAGTATTCAAAATCTATAATGAACTTATCAAACTTAACACCCAAAGAACAAATAATCCAATCAAGAAATGGGCAGAGGACATGAACAGACATTTCTGCAGAGAAGACATCCAGATGGCCGACAGACATATGAAAAAATGCTCCACATCACTTGGCATCAGGGAAATACAAATCAAAACCACAACGAGATACCACCTCATACCAGTCGGAATGGCTAAAACTAACAAGTCAGGAAATGAAGGATGTTGGCAAGGATGTGGAGGAAGGGGAGTCCTCCTACACTGTTGGTGGGAAGGCAAGCTGGTGTAGCCACTCTGGAAAACAGCATAGAGTTTCCTCAAAAAGTTGAAAATAGAGCTACCCTATGACCCAGCAATCGCACTACTGTGTATTTACCCCAAAGATACAAATGAGTGATCTGAAGGGGCACATGTACCCGAATATTTATAGCAGCAGTGTCCACAATAGCCAAACTATGGAAAGAGCCTAGATGTCCATCAACAGATGAATGGATAAAGAGGAGGTGGTATATATATATACAATGGAATACTATGCAGCCATCAAAAGAAATGAAATCTTGCCATTTGCAACGATGTGGTTGGAACTAGAGGGTATTATGCTGAGCGAAATAAGGTAATCAGAGAAAGACAATTATCATATGATCTCCCTGATATGAGGAATTTGAGAGGCAGGATGGTAGGGAAGGAAAGAAATGAAACAAGATGGGATCGGGAGGGAGAAAACCCTTAGACATTCTTAATCTCACAAAATAAACTGAGGATTGCTGGGGGTTGAGGGGGGTAGGAAGAGGGTGGTTGGGTTATGGATATTTGGGAGGGTATGTGATATGGTGAGTGCTGTGAAATGTGTAAGCCTGACAATTCACAGACCTGTACCCCGGGGGAAAGTAATACATTATATGTTAAATATATATATATATGACAGAGGGAGAGAGAAAGTGAGATTCTCGAGGTGCCTGGGTGGCTCAGTGGGTTAAGCCTCTGCCTTCGGCTCAGGTCGTGATCTCAGGGTCCTGGGATCGAGCCCTGCATCAGGCTCTCTGCTCAGCCGGGAACCTGCTTCCTCCTCTCTCTCTCTGCCTGCTTATGATCTCTGTCAAGTGGATAAATAAAATCTTTAAGAAAAAAAAAAAAGAAAGTGAGATTATCAAGTAGACTCCACACTGAGCATGGAGCCTGACATGGGGCTTTATCTTACAACCCTAAGATCATGACCTGAGTTGAAATCAAGAGTCAGACATTTAATCAACTGACTGAGCCACCCACATGTCCCAGAGAGAGAGAGTCTTAAGTTGACTTCACACTGACCCTGAAGCCTGATGTGTGGCTTGACCTCAGGACCCTGAGATCACAATCTTGAGATCACAACCTCAGCTGAAACCAAGAGTTCAACACTTAACCGACTGCACCACCCAGGCGCCCTAATACTTCAGAGTATTTAAAGTAAATGTATCTGAGGTGTAAGATACTGGAGTACGCTATTTTCCCCAACAAACATTGCATGACTATTTGACTCTTTAAAATATGTATACATAAATTTTACTTAAAAATTAAAAGGGAAAGAGAGAAAAGAAACAAGATGAATCAGAAGAGGAAGAAGAGATGCTAAGTGTAGAGGAAACAGACATATTGGGAGAAAGGGACAAGAACTTAAAAACAAGTTCCAATAACATCCATAGAAATATTTTCAGGCTTAAACAAGCTGTACTGAAAATGGATTAAAAAGAATTCTTGGTAATAAAAGAAAAACCATGATTGCCAAAATAATATATCCAGTGGTAGGGGTGATTAGTTGACAGACACATTAGTAAAATGGAAGTTAAAGGATCTGAAATCTTTCTAAATGTGGGTTAAAAAGTCAAATTTAAAAGATTACAGAAATAGTAAGGGATTGCAGGATGGTTTTAGGAGACCTAGTATCTGTTAGGAGTTCGAAATGGAAAAGAGAGAAAGAACTAATCCAGGAAGTAATAAAATAAAAATTCCTGGACCAAAGAAAGATATGTCTTCCGTTGGAACCGGTTCTGAAATACTGAAGAGTATAGTGAATGTAGGCAGAGCCTCACGGTATTTATGATCTTCAGTGATAAAGAGAAAACGTAATATCTTTCAGAGGGAGAAAAGTCCACTAAAGAATAGGATGAGACCGCGGTCAGATCTCTCATAGGATGACAGTATAGCACTGCCTTCAAAGCTCGACAGGAAGGAGATTTTTACTCATCTGGAACACACCCAGTGCTTGTGATCACAATTACTTCAAACCCAAAACACTCATCTCTCTCTGAGAAAGAAAAAAAATCACTCAGGGATATATATATCCTAGCAAAAACAAAGCAAAACAAACAAAACTGAACAGAGAAATGATTTTAAACAAGTTATGATTGGTTTCAGAGGAGCACTAGAGAGTAAAACTACAAAAATTCTCACCGTAGATATGGGTTAATTCCCAACATTGGTGGAAAGGGATACATTTACTGAGTTTGAAGTCACTTATTAGAAGAAGAGAAATAAGATTTTAAACAATAGAAAGCATTGGGGGAAAAGAAAAAAGTCACAGAGTAAAAAGACTCAATTCAGCTAGAAGAAGAAAATGAAAGAAAAAAAAAGATTCCTCTCCTTTTACTCTTAAGAGGATTAGTGTTCAGTCACACACAAAAAATAAGTTATTTGAGTTTTAATAGCAGTACTTGATCCATTTACTCCGTTTGCCTTTATGTAATGCTTGGTATTTCTTACTGTTTCCTGGATCTTGGGTTGCAGCTAGTAAATCTCATTACTGTGTCTGTACAATTTCTAAGACTGTCCTGAGTTAACTATAAGGCTGAGCTCCATAAAGACCACCCTGGCAGGGACAGGGGCTGTCATCTTTGCTCATTCCTTCCTGTAACTATGACCACTGGTCTTCTGTCTTGTATTCCCGTGAATGTCAATATTTTGATTGCTTCTTCCACTTCCTCTCAGCTGGTAATGACTCTCCCTCTTCATTCAGCAGTGAATGCAACTTTATCCCAGAAGTGATGGCTCATGCATTATTAATGTTTTATTATATAATTGTTGATAAGAAGAAAAATACATGCAAAAGACAGTATGTAATGAAGCATAACCACTAGAGGAAAAACTAGGAACCCAGTTGCTAACTTAGAAACTACTTACACTTTTTCATTTACTTCCACAGTCCCATTCCCCAACACTACATAGAGGCAACCACTACTCTACATTTTGTTTTTATTATCCCCAGGGTTAAAAAAAAAATCTAGTTGAAAACTATTTAAATAACCATATAATACAGATTATTTTATCTCTTTTGTAAAATCAAAGGAAATTACAAAGAATGAAAAAGGGGGGGAAAACTCATTTTTAAATTTTTACTTTTATTTAGTTTAAATTTAATTGCCATATATTGTGGTATTAGTTTTAGAAGTAGTATTTAGTGATTCATCAATTGCATACAACACCCAGTGCTCATTACTTTGTGCTCTCCTTAATGCCTGTCACCTAATTACCCCATCCCCCACCCACCTCCCCTCCAGCAACCCACAGTTTGTTTCCTAGAATTCATCATCATAAGAGATGATTGATTTGCCTCCTTCTCTGTTTTCATCTTATCTTATTTTTCCTTCCCTTCCCCTATGTTCATCGTTTTGTTTTTAAAATTCCACATACGAGTGAAATCATATGGTATTTTCTTTCTCTGACTAACTTATTTCACTTAGCATAATACCCTCTAGTCTATCCATATCGTTTATTAAAACAAGTACAGTTGCAGCTACAAGTACCATCTTAAACACAAACTATTACACCAAATAATATGAAGTCAGAGAACATAGGAGCTGTAAGCTAGCACCTACTGATTCAGACATGAGCCAGGGAGCAGTTTTTTTGGGGAGTGTTATCTAGAAAGGCTCATGCAATGATCTTTTGCTAAGATGGAGATTTGAGGACACAAGCAGGTCATGGAAGGCAGAAAACCATCGTGTAGAAATAGCTCTAGCCCTGATGCTGAGGGGAAAACCAAGCTGATGCCTTATTTCTATCGTTTGTGACCTGTTGTCATTGTCCATGGCCGGTGCAGGAGTGAGTGGGATTAAGAAGAGAAAAGAGACAATAGTTCTGCTATAACCCACCAGTGATGTAAACACCCAACTTGAAAGAGATGTTCTCAAAGGGACAGGAAATAACAAACGAAGAGGATGAGTTTCAGAAGGAAATACCTGACTCAGAGTTCTAGATTACCCCAGCTCCACCCCCCAACCCCAGCCGTAGCTAATGATTAGCACCAAGTTGCCCTGTCAAAGGCAGGGAGGGGGGGAGCCACATAAAAAAAGAAGTTCAAGATGGACCTTGCAGAGATGCTGCAAAGAAAGGGAGACAAGGAACATAAACAAAAGGCATACAAAGACATACAGTACACTAAGAATTATCTTACGGGAGAGGGAAAATTCTCCAGTGTAAAAAAACCCAATATGTGATCTCTAAATACTAAAGGAAGAAAGAAGACAGAATGGAGATTCACATATTCAAAATAGAGCCTATAAAACAGCTGAGAGCAGCTCGAAGTGAGCCGGACTGCAACTAATCAGGAACAAACAAATGAAAACACAGATGAGGCACCATGCCACAATCATATTTGGCAAGAACTGAACTTCTGACCGTGTTGAATGTTTTCACTGAGAGCAAAGAAAACTTCTATCCCATTCCTTACCGGAGAAGAAGTTGGTACAATCACTCCAACGGAGGAGCACCCAGTCAAGATTAAATAATGCAAAATTTAAGATCCCGAAATTCCATTCCCAGGTTTTTGCCTATGTGGGGTGGGGGGGGCAACTCTGAGGTGTGCAATTATATACATAGTCATATATAAGTATATGTATGAATGTTAGTGATAACACAGTCATAGTGGGAAATTATAAATGTTTAAAAATTATGAATAATCCAGCGTTCATAATTAGGAGAAGGGAAAAATAAATTATGGTATATCTCAAAATGAAAGTATATAATATTATGATTTATCTATATATCTATATAGATATCAATGAAAGTGAAATAAACTGCAGGTGTTTGTATTGGTGTAAATATCACAAACAAAATGTTGAGTAAAAAAGGTGCATATTGGGTGCCTGGGTGGCTCAGTGGGTTAAGACTCTGCCTTTGGCTCAGGTTATGATCTCAGGGTCCTGGGATCAAGACCCTCATTGGGCTCTCTGCTCAGCAGGGAGCCTGCTTCCCCCTCTCTCTGCCTGTCTCTTTGCCTATTTGTGATTTCCCTGTCAAATAAATAAATCTTTTAAAAAATAGGTGCATATAGATTTGTAAATTTGCAAAAAGTCATATATTCATTTATTTATTTAGCAAATACATTACTTATTTGTTTAAGACATTGGGGATATAAGAGTGAACTAAACACACAATCTTCCCTCATAGAGCTTCCATTTTAGGAGAGGATAACAGACCAAAACTTAAACATATAAGGGAATGATACAGTCTATTTGAAGAAGATGAATGATATTGAGAAAAAAAAAATCAAGCAGGGCAGGAGGATTGAGAAAGCTGAGAATATGGCCATTTTAAACAGGTGGCCAGGGCTGGCTTCACTGAGAAGTGACATTTGAGCAAAGTCCTGCAGGAAGTGAGCAAGCTGGCTGGGCAGATGCCAGAAGGAAGAGTGCTCCCCACAAAAAGCATAGCAAGTGCAAAGCCATAGCAGCAGGAGCCCACCAGGCTGGGTCAACAATAGCGAAGGATTCCCCTTTCTCTGCATCTTCTCCAACACTTGTTATTGATAGGTTGAAGACAGCTGCGGTAAGTGTGTTTACTACAAAAATTAACGAATGCTGTAAATCAGGAATTTCCTCTCAATATTTCCCACCCGCTCACCTCTACCCCTGTGAAACAGTTAACGGTTCAGGAGCACACAGCCCTTTGAACAAATAATTCTACTTCCAATAATGCATCTCATAGTACTTCTCAGCCGTCAGTTGAAAGTAAAAGAATGCCCAATTTAACCTGAATCACATGAAAAGGACATCTGTTATTTCACATAACAGGGGTTCAGAAAGCAGGCATGAATTGATGGACTCAGTGGCTCAGCAATGTCATTAAAGACCCAAGTTCCTTCTAGCGTTCTGTTCTGTTGTTCATAGAATTTACTTCATCAGAAGGCTAGTTGATCATAAGATGGACTGTCCAGTGGGAGGAAGGCATAAATCTCTAACAGCAGAATCTAAGTTTTTCCTTTTGGTATGCCTGGGCCAACTCAGGTCATGTGTGCCCTTAAAAACAGCACAGTAGCCAGGACAAGGATCACTCAGGCTCATCAGGATGCACTAGGGTCTGGGAATTGGGTGATCGCTTGAATAGCCAGGGTTCTTCTAGGCCCAGATTTATCTCTTAAGTAAAAAAAAAAAAAAAAAAAAAGAATAGAAAAGAAAAAGAAAATCTGCCAAACCATAAAAATGGTAAGTATTGTAGAAGCACATTTATTTAGAAAAAATAATACTCATGTGGGCAAGGAGTGGAGAAGGTGGAAGAGGGTGAGAGAGGATGAAGAAAAGGGAGCCAGAGTCCTGTGAAGGACAGGGACTCAACCCACAGAGGCTGTGTGACTTTGGGCAAGTTATTTAACCTCTCTGGTGTTGGTGTCCTTAACCATAAAATGAACATAATAGTATCTACCTCATCAGGATTGCTGTGAGGATTAAATGGGAGAGTATGTCTAAAGTTCACTGAATGGTAGTCGATAGATGTTAAATGTTCTTTCCCTTTTCTTTCCATGTGATTATATATCAATTTCAGTTGAAAGATTTGTAAGATTTTAAAATATCTTCTAGAAGATAAAATAAGTGCAAAGAAGTGTTCCCTATAAAAAGAGAGAGGAAACAATGGTACTGACCATTGTTATGGAACTGGTATATGCGATGACTGGTTTGGGCTCCAGTATATTAAATACTGGGGAGGCTGCGTGGGGTAAGAGGGGATGGGGTGCCTAGTGAGGAAAAAGCACTTTTAAGGGAAACAAAATATGCCTTTCCTGTACAAAAAAAAGTAAAGCTATTTTCTTTTGAAATATGATTTTATGCTTTATAATGCAATAGAGTGAAAATTTCTACACCTTCTTTATTTATTGCCTTAAAAGAAATATTCTTTTCTTTCTAAAGAGAGCCCATTGCAATTTTATAAAATATTGTAATACATGTTTTTTAAAATATTGTATTCAGTGTAAGTGCAATGCCAAACAATCTGTCTGCCACTTCTATCACCCTGTGAATCCTGTCTGCGTACATTTTTAACCTTTATCTGCATGTGCATAGTTTCATTTAGTGGTATTCAGAGAGTGCATAGGATTTTATATCTCAGTTTCAGAATTTAACTGTACGTTGTAAGGACATATTTATATGTTCCTATATGGTTTTAAAAACCATAATATTGCGGGGCTGCATTCTGTGCTGTATTGATCAGATGGGTTTATGAGAAGCTCCCCCTGGTTTTAATCGCAGCAGGGGCTCCCCGCCTGGCCATGGAAAGGAAGGATTGTAAATCCTGCTGAAATGTTTCCAAGATATCAGGAGGCACCGCTGCACCAGTGTGTGCTGATGGGTGTTTTGTTTTGTTTTGTTTCTCTTCCACAGTGAAGTAAGAAATCAAGTCCAGGGCCGAGTTCAAGGCATTCATCGCTTGGCACGCAGCCAGGCTCACAGTGTTTGGAAGTGGGCTCCCGCTTGGCGAAGGACAGAGGGGCCCTGTGCGCAGCTCGGAAGAGAGCAGGTCCCTTAGGCGGCTCCACTGTGGGTCCCTCCTGGCTGCGCTCAGTGCCAAGTCCGTTTGTGCTCTCTCATTGAGCTTGAACAAGGACTGCGGTGCAGCTGCTAATGATGTCGTGTCAAAACTGAAGCGAGGACACCATAGTGACGGGAGGTGGCTGCCAGAGAACCCTGCGGGGTGAAATCCCGCCTGAAAGCACAGGAAAGTGACACTAACAAGTTCGTGCCCAAATACCCATTGGGGGGAAGACAGACCGTGTTACGGATCAATATAAAAAAAAAAGAGAGAAAATGCAAATCACTCGTCCTCCAGTGACTAAACAAATTATATTAAACCAACAAATAATTACCGGTCTCCAGTATTTGCAGTGCCCTGTGCTGCAAGCTAGAGAACCAGCTGGGGAGCGGCTAGGGGCAGAGCTGACTGCAGTCTGGGGTTCAAGGCTCAGCCCTAAGGTTGACTGCAAAAATGTGGCAAAGGTACATGCTTTTCTGAGAATCCGTGGCACATTTGTAAATTATATAAGTAATGTTTGCCTTAAGTGGGGTGTGGATAAAACTGATGAAAAAAAAAAAATCAGATGTAAACTGCTGGGGGCATCAGGAACAAGCAGGCACTCCCTTAGGGAAACAAGAGAAGGTTAATTAAGAGATTAAAACCTTTTTGATAGAACGATCATTGATGTTTGTAATTGTGATTATCAAAAAGTGTAACAGTTGAAATGCCTTATGAATTGTAAGAGAAAAGCTGATTTCTGTTTCTTGGAGCTTTGATGTTAGTTTTAGGTCCATTTAATTGTGTATTCCTGAAAGGCACTCTGTTCGGAGTATATGTCATATCATAAATATTTAATTATCTGAAAATTAAACTAACCAGCATTCTCTATCTTATTCTAGATAAATAATTTACTATTACTAATTCTAATATAAAAATTGCATCCTTTTATTTTTCTGGTTATTTCTGATTATAAAAGAATTGCGTACTCAGTAGAAAATTTGGGTAGCAGCAGAAACAATAAAAATACAGAGAAAAAATATCTATAACTCCACACCCAGGAAAACATTGCAAGAGTGTTTCCTATGCTTTTTTTTTTTAGAGTAATTGAATCCATACTGTATATATTTTAAATTTTTCTTTTGAGATTTAGTATTATTTTAAAGCATCTTCCCCAGGGCATCTGGGTCGCTCAGACATTGGGCATCAGCCTTCAGCTCTTAAGTCATGATCCCAGGGTTCTTAGATGGAGTCCTGCATCAGGCTCCCTGCTCGGCGGGAAGCCTGCTTCTCCCTCTCCCACTCTTCCTCCTTGTGTTTCCTCTCTCACTGTGTCTCTCTCTATAAAATAAATAAAATCTTTTTTAAAAAAATTAAAAATAAAAGCATCTTCCCCAGTAGATAAATGGTTGATAAATGTAATTTTAAAAGTTATATAATATCTCTTTCATTGCTATATTATGATTTATCTATGATCATTTTATAAGAAATTTTTAATGTGTCCTTAAAAATAGCCCTATGTTGAGTATTTGTCCACATTTCATATTTTTTCCTAAGGTAAATAGACTCCTAACAAGTAGAATTACTATGTCAATATGTATTGAAAAATAAAACCACTCCTGCTAATATCACCAAAATTCTTTGCAGAAGGTTTCAACTTGACTTTCACTAGCAGTTTCTGAGTGGATTCAACAACCTCTATCTATTGTCCTCATTTCTTTAATTTTTGTGCTTTAACATTTGAAATATTCTCATTTTTAATTGAATTTTTTAATAATTAGGAAGCTGATTATCTTTCAAAGGTTAATTACTAACCATTTATAATTTATTTCATGTTGTGGTTTATTAGCTCATGACCTTTGTTTAAAAGATGATTTTGCTTAGGTGAAATGGATAGGTGCACAATTTGGGCCAACTTATCCAACGAAAAGTGACTAGGCAATATGGCAAAATGTCTGAGAGCTAATAACTCAGGGCACCGCTGAGCTGGGAGGTAGGTGGGAAGTGAGGTCATCGAGGTAAGTCTGGAATTTTTATCTCAGGGGTCCTCTGTTGGTTTCAGGGGGAACAGCTGAGAGGCTGAACTGTCATTTAGGAAGCTCATGAGTTGGAGGATTTCACATCTGTCAAGGGAAAGGGTGAATCCCGTGACTCTCCATCACTTTTTTTTTTTTTTTTTAAAGATTTTATTTATTTATTTGACAGAGAGAGAGAGAGAGATCACAAGTAGGCAGAGAGTCAGGCAGAGAGAGAGGGGAAAGCAGGCTTCCCGCTGAGCAGAGAGCCCGATGCGGGGCTCGATCCCAGGACCCCGGGATCATGACCCGAGCTGAAGGCAGAGGCTTAACCCACTGAGCCACCCAGGCACCCCCTCTCCATCACTTTTAACTGGGTCCCTGAAAAGCTGCTCTCAAGTAGTGCACTAAAAGCCTTACCAGAGACTGACTGACTGACTGACTGACTGACTTACTTACCAGAGACTGAAACTCAGCTGACAATCCCCTTAATTACTGACACCGAATTAAGATCGTTAAGTGCTAGTGTCCACAGCCGTCTTGTGAAAACAAATATAAATCATCCTAGGTCTGACCTTATTTCAACAAGCACTGTCCAAATACAATGTGCTGAACGCTTCTTTTATGTCACTCCAAGTTTTTCCAGACTCACCTCTTCCGTGAGCCACAGACAGAGCAGTCAGTGCCGTGTGGGCTAACCCCAGGTGTGGGCAGGTGCAGCCTGACAGTACTTCACCTGGGGACACCAGATTCCTCTCAGTTCCTACCTGGGCTTTTCCACCGCTGTGGCATGGGATGCCCAAGCCAACCCACTCTGCTCAACCGGCACAGCTCAGAACTGTAGGGAGTTAACACCTGTGCAAATCTCCTTTGGACACGGGTGATGGAGGAGATGGAGAGGGATACTGACCCAGCTTGCTTCCCTCAGAAATGCATTTCATAAAGCTCCTTTGGAGGTCTGATGGGCCTGAGCACCAAAAGTTCATATCTGGTGCCAACATGACACAGTTTCCTTGCATTGGCTTGCCCTTTCCTTGTTTCACTCCTTCTATTCCTCATCCCTGTTTCCTGGGATCATTTTCCAAGTAAAGCACTAGCATGAATCTTTTAGCCTGCTTTGGGGGGAACCCAAACTAATACAGTTGGTATCAAAAAGAACTTCAGAAAGCACATCCTCAGGATGGGACTTTTACAGCTGGATCCCTTACGGGTCAGAAGGAAATAAGGAATGGGGTGAATGGGGTGTGTTCATTGCCCTGGTAGTGAATGGGGTGTGTTCATTGCCCTGGCAGTAGTAGCATCACAACCAGTGTTGTCATGAAAGCAGAGAAGATAGGGTTAGGGTATCATTGAAAAGGAGAGCAGTGGGTAATATGCTTGCTATGGCCTTTGAATGGCATAGGAAAAAAAGGTAATTAAAATTTGGCTTCTACTAACTGCTTTGAAAGTCTTGAAAATAATAAAGTGACATCTTGTAACACTTACCAATTCTAAGCACTCTGAAATTCAGAGGATCACTTAAGGGAGTGTTTGCACAGCCTTGCTCATCTCCTCCAGGCATAAGGCCCCAGCATCTTACTACTACATTTGCAGAGCTGCAAAGGAGAATAAATGAACACACAGCCTTACCAGATCTCCTATACTGAGGGCCCTCATAGGAAAATAATAGCATGTGAGATCTGGGATGGAGAGATGTATGTGGATAAGCTCGGAACTTTGACCTCTAGATTCCCCTGACCCTCTGGACCAACAGAAGCAACATTCTCCCTCTCTCAAAGACTTCCTTTGCTTGCAGACAGAACCTGCAAGGACCTCACCTGAGAGGTGCCTCACTAGATCACATCTGTCCTATTTTATTTTATTTTTTTTTTAAAGATTTGTTTTTATTTGACAGAGATCACAAGTAGACAGAGAGGCAGGCAGAGAGAGAGAGAGAAGCAGGCCCCCCACTGAGCAGAGAGCCCCATGCAGGACTCGATCCCAGGACCCTGAGATCATGACCTGAGCTGAAGGCAGCGGCTTAACCCACTGAGCCACCCAGGCGCCCATCTGTCCTATTTTAGATCCCCCTTCTCCAGCCTTCATTGCTGCTGATAATTACAATTAATATCAGCACAGTCTAAGCAAGAAAATCCAATCTCTGTTTTAGGATGAAATAACTTGTAAACAAAAATAATCATCCCTGAGTTCCATAAACCAGCTGGAATGGGGAGAGCACATGTTGAAGTGGATCTTGAGAGAGTTGAATGAATTCACTTGCATGGAAGCACTCTTCCATGACTTGGGTTTAACAACCTTCCAAGGACAACCGGAGTCAATCCTACTGCACTCCTGGGATGGTTCCTGAAGCTTGGATAAGGCAAGAGAGATGGAACTTCCAGACAGCTTCAGCACAGTATTGAGGAAGGGATCAAAAGACTCCAGAAGGTAGAAATGATAAAAGGTATTTATCTTGTAAGACCAGAAAACATAGATCTCCCTAAGCTTCCCAGGGTTGCCCTGAGGATGTTCAGACCACTGAGGCAGAAAGGAATATACTGCAAGGGGAAGGCAACAGCATCCTTAGGTATTCCTGTGATGATTGTTCCTTAGAATTTGAGGTAAGTCCATACTGTAATAGACACAGGTTCATAGTATCTGTGTCGATGAAGGGATTGTGGAATGGCAGTGTCAGCTGGTGGCACTCAGCCATTAGAGGCACAGCGGATATTACTATGATAATTACAGTAATTAACAGCAATGCTGGAGTGCAACTTATATGTCTTGTGGACAAGGATATATTCTGAGGTGTGAGATAGATGGTTAGCTTTCTAGGATGTTGCTTTACTTTATCCAAATTGGAAAAAATACCAAATACCCAACAAATATCAAATGGATGAATAATTGGTGATATAATAATATAATAGAGTTGTCTTCAACAATGAAAATGATCACCCCCAGCTACATGCAAGAACATTAAAGGGCAAACTTAATATTGATTAAAAGTGGTCAGACACAAAGAATGTTGAACGGTTCCACGTATATAAAGTTCAAAAAACAAGCAAACCTAAATTATGACAAAATAAAAATCACATGATCATCTCAGTAAATACAGGATAAAATCATGTGATAAAATAAAATAGAATAAAATAGAATCTGTAACAATGAATATATTTATTAGTGAAATATTGAAATTTTTTCCTTTTAAATTGGATGACCACTACTCTAGTACTCTATATAGGAAAATAAGGCACAATAAAGACACAAAATATTTGGGGATTGGAAGGGAGGAAGTAAAATTGTCATTATCTGCAGATCACATGATTATGGGTGTAGAAATTCTAAAACCTATTCAAACAATCAGAGCTAAGGAGTGAATTTAGCAAAATGACTGGATAGAATTAAATATACAAGCACAATTGTACTCCCATATACCATCAACAATTAAAATGTAAAAAAGATACTGCTCACAATATCATCAATTACCTAGGAATAAATCTAGCATAAAATACATAACAAGTCTCTACACTGGGAACTTTGAAACAGCATTGGAAGATATTAAAGAAGACCTGAAGAAGCAAAGGATATATCTTCTTGGATTAGAGGTTGTATGTTATTAAGATGCCTTTTGTGTGTGTGTGAATTGATTAAATTGAAAAAATCACTATTTAAAAAAAAACAACAGGTTTATGTATGCATATGTGTAAACTGAATGGCCAGTTTTAAAACTGATCAAGAATTTTAGTCCCAAGACAAACTAGAAGAGGGATTTCTAAAGTTGAAGGACTTATACTCAGGATATGAAGACTTATAATTAAGCTAGAGTAATTAAGATTGTACTATTGGTGCAAAGATAGATAAGCCATCTGAATAGAATATAGAGTACAGAAGAAAACCCAAATATGTACTCACATGAGTCAAGACAAAGATGTTATTGAAGAGGAATTGGGAAAGGACAATTAATAAATAGTGCTGAATTAACTGTATATCTATAAGAAAGGATATTCTTAATCTTTCACTCACACTGTGAAATAATAGTGTGTGTTTTTCTGCCTCTGGTTCCTAGCACAGAGCTCCTAAAACCTTTTTCATTTTCTAAGTGAAAAGAACGCTAGGAGAATCTTTGTTCTCGTTATCTGTATAATAAACTGGTAAACGTAAGTAAGCATTTCCCTGAGTTTTGTGAGTCATTTTGAGAAATGATCAAACCTGAGGAGGGAGTCATGGGATTCTCCAATTTGTAACCAACTCAGATAGAAGTTGTGAGGTAACCTAGGCACCTACTACTTGCAACTGGCATCTGAGTTGGAGGGTAGTCTTGTGGGATTGAGCCCTTAGCTTGTGGGGTCTGCACTAGTATCAGAGTTGAATTGAACTGTGGGATACCCAGCTGCTCTTGGAGAATTGCTGAGTGTGAAAATCCCATCCGTCTGGTCTCAGAAGTATTGCAAGTGAGGATACCCGGATGGCTCAGACTCTGTGCTCAGCAGGGAGTCTGCTTCTCCTTTCTCTGCCTCCCAGCTTGTGCTCACACTTTCTCTCATGAATAAATAAATAAATAAAATATTTTTAAAAGAAAGATGTATTGCAAGTGTGAGAGTAAAAGAAAACACAGTGAGTTTTTTTTCCCTCTAGACATACACTGTACAAAAACAAAATCCAGAAAGACTATAGATCCCACTGTGAAAAGTAAATCAATAAAATGTCTAAGGAGATAACAGAGGGCTATGTGTGTCTTTAGGTATGGGGGAAATTTTCCTAAATATCAGAAGTATTAACCAATAAGAAAAACAAGATTATGGAAAGAATACATTAAAATTAAAGCATATTAAGAGAGTGAACTGCAGGCACCTCAGTGGCTCAGTTGGTTGGACGGTGGACTCTTGGTTTTGGTTCAGGTTGTGATCTCATGGGTCCTGAGGTGGTAGCCCCATGCCTGTCTCCATGCTCATGGGAGAGTCTGCTTGAGAATCTATCCCTCTCTGTCTCTCTCTCTGTGTCCTTCTCCCCAATTCTGTTCCCTCTCACTTTTTAAAAAAGAAGGAGTGAAATGCAAGCCACTGTGTCTGACAGGATATTTACAAAACATACAACTGAAAAGCATTTGTATCAAAAACAAACAAAAACACCCATCAAAATCAAGAAAATGACACACAACCCAATAGAAAATTGGGCAAGAGATTTTAACACCAACTTCACTGAGAGTTGATCAATTTATCAATAAACATATGAAAAAGTACCCACACTCATCAGTCATCACAGAAATCCAAATTAAAACCATGATGAGATTCAGCCCCACACCTACCAGAATGGCCAAGATTAAATAGATTGACAATATTAAATGCCTCTGAGAATGTGGAGCCCTCCTATGCCGCTGGTAGGAGTAGAAACAGATACAGTCACTTTAGAAAACTGTTTCCATTATCTATTAAAGTTGAACTTATACATATCCTAAATCTCTGTCATTCTACTTCTAGATTAAACTCAGCAGATATGCATACACACACACACACACACACACACACACATGAATGTTTACAGATGAGGGCACCTGGGTAGCTCATTAAGGTCTTTGCCTTTGGCTCAGGTCATCATCCCAGGGTCCTGGGATCGAGACCCACATCAAACCCCACATCAAGCCCCACAATGAGCCCCACATCGGGCTCTCTTCTCAGCAGGGAGCCTGCTTGCCCCTCTCTCTCTGCCTTCCTCTCTGCCTACTTGTAATCTCTCTCTGTCAAATAAATAAATGAAATCTTTAGGGGCATCTGGGTGGCTCAGTGGGTTAAAGCCTCTGCCTTCAGCTCAGGTCATGATCCCAGGGTCCTGGGATGGAGCCCATCATTGGGCTTTCTGCTCAGCAGGGAGACTGCTTCCCTTCCTCTCTCTCTGCCTACCTGTGATCTCTGTCTGTCAAATAAATAATAAAATCTAAAAAAAAAAAAAAAAATGTTAACAGCAATATTATCTTAATGGCCAAAAACTGAAAACAAAAATTTCATTAACATAATAATGAATAAATAAGTTGTGATATATTCATATAGTGGAATAGTATCCAGTACTTAGGATGAACTAATTATGACTGTATACATTGTAATGCTTTAGACCTTGCAAACATGATGTTGAGATAAAGCAGCCAGATAAAAGAAATGTATATTGTATACATTCATGTATTCCATTACATGAAGTTCAAATACAGATAAATCCAATCTAATATCAAGTCAGGGTATTAGTCACTTTTGGAAATGAGGATAGAAGCACTGATCACAGCGAGGTTAAAGGGGCATCTGGGATGCTTACATGTCCTAACTCTTGATCTGGGTTCTGATTTCATGATGTGCTCTTTTATGTTAGTTTATCATGCTGTGAAGATATATAATTTTCTTTTCTGAATTAGTATTTTTTCTTTCTTTGGGTTAATACTCATCAGTAGAATTACTGGATCATATAGTATTCCTATTTTTAATTTTTTTAGGAACCTCCATACTGTTTTCTGCAATAGCTGCACCAACTTACATTCCCACCAAGAGTGCATGAGTGTTCCCTTTCCCCACATCCTCACTAGTACTTGTTATTTCTTGCCTTTATTTTTTAAGATTTAAAAAAAATTTTTAAGTAATCTCTACACCCAAGATAGGACTTAAACTCACAATCCTGAGATCAAGAACATGCTCTAATGACTGAGCCAGCCAGGCACCCCTTTATAATGTTCCTTTCTAAATGTATCTTATTTTTCAGTAAAAATGTTCCTAAAGCAAGAAAAAAAAAAAAAGAAGAATTTACTGGTGTATAAAAAAGAAGAATTTACTTAAACACTTAGGGGTAGAACCAGCTACAAACTCAGTCAAATCTTGTAACGAATAAATCTTTATTAAATGCAATGTGTAATATTAGCAACAATGTCAGGATGATGAGCCAGGATATGTCTAAGTGCCTGAAATTTATGCAGTTGGTTCTCCATCTTGGCCTTCCTTTCTTCTTTTACTTATACCCCGTGGGGAATCTCACCCAAGTCTATGGTGTTAACTACTAGTTACATAGCAAAGTCTGTGCAATACGTATAAATTGAGCAGTTAGAACGATTTTTTAGTCCGTATAGTTAGAGGGAATATTTTCAATTTTATAGGAAATAATTTCTTGTAGTTCACATAAAATTACACAAAAGATATTGTTTGGTTCATGGATGACCCACAGATTATAAGTGGGTTATAATAGCTATTTAGGAATGAGCTATACCACCTCCTCCCAGTACAAACCAACTATTTTTGTCGACCCTTGAGGATCATTCTTCTGGCAATCTAGCACTCAAAGTATCTTCTCAAGAATGTTTATAGATCATTCATTACCTTGATCCCAAAACCAGACAAAGACTCCACCAAAAAGGAGAATTACAGACCAATATCCCTGATGAACATGGATGCGAATATTCTTATCAAAATACTAGCCAATAGGATCCAACAGTACATTAAAAGGATTATTCACCACGACCACATGGAATTTATTCCTGGGCTACAAGATTGGTTCACCATTCACAAATCAGTCAATGTGATGCACTACATAAATATAAGAAAGGACAAGAACTATATCATCTTCTCAATAGATGCAGAAAAACAATTTGACAAAGCACAGCATCCTTGCCTGATTAAAACTCTTCATAGTGTAGGGATAGAGGGTACATACCTCAATATCATAAAAACCATCTATGAAAAGCCCACAGCAAAATTCATACTCAATGGGGGAAAATCTGAGAGTGTTTCTCTTAAGGTCAAGAACACAACAGGGATGTTCACTATCACCATGTTGTTCAACATAGTACTAGAAGTCCTAGCCTCAGCAATCAGACAACAAAAATAAATTCAAGGCATCTGAACCAGCAAAGAAGTCAAACTCTCACTCTTTGCAGATGACCATGATACTTTATGTGGAAAACCCAAAAGACTCCACCCCAAAACTGCTAGAACTCATACAGTAATTCAACAAAGTGTCAGGATATAAAATCAATGCACAGAAATCATTTGCATTTCTATACACCAGCAGCAAGACAGAAGAAAGAGAAATTAAGGAGTTGATTCCATTTACAATTGCACCCCAAACCTTAGGATACCTAGGAATAAACCTAGCCAAAGAGGCAAAGGATCTGTACTCAGAAAATTGTAGATTACTCATAAAAAACTAAGGAAGACACAAAAAAATGGAAAAATGTTCCATGCTTATGGATTGGAAGAATAAATATTGTGAAATTGTCTGTTACCTAGAGCAATCTACACATTCAAAGCAATCCCTATCAAAATACCATCAACTTTTTTTACAGAACTGGAACAAATAATTATAAAATTTATATGGAAGCAGAAAAGACCCTGAAGAGCCAAAAGCATGTTGAAAAGGAAAACCAAAGTTGGTAGAATCACAATTCTGTTAAAAAGCTATTATTAAAAAGCTCTAATCATCAAGACAATATGGTACTGGCACAAAAACAGCCATATAGATCAATGGAACAAAATAGAGAACCCAGAAATGGACCCAGAGCTCTATGGTCAATTACTCTTCAACATAGCAGGAAAGAATACCCAAGGGAAAAAAGACATTCTCTTCAACAAGTGGTGTTGGGAAAATTATACAGCTACATGTAAAAGAATGAGACTGGACCATTCCTTACACCATACAAAAAGTAGACTCAAAATGTATGAAAGGCCTAAATGTGAGACAGGAATCCATTAAAATCCTAGAGGAAAGAACAGGCAGCTGCCTCTGTGACTGCAGCCACAGCAGCTTCTTGCTAAACACATCTCCAAAGGCAAAGGAAGCAAGGGCAAAAATGAACTATTGGGACTGAGTCAAGATAAAAAGCTTCTGCACAGCCAAGGAAACAGTCAACAAAACCAAAAGGCAACCAAAAAATGGGAGAAGATATTTGCAAATGACATGTCAGATAAAGGGCTGGTATCCAAAATCTATAAAGAACTTACCAAACTCAACACCCAAAGAACATATAATCCAATCAAGAAATGGACAGAGGACATGAACAGACATTACTGCAAAGAAAACATCCAGATGGCCAACACACATATGAAAACATGCTCCATATCCATTTGGTATCAGGGAAATACAAATCTAAACCATGGTGAGATACCACCTCACACCAGTCAGAATGACTAAAATTAAGTCAGGAAACGACAGATGTTAGCAAGGATGCAGAGAAAGGGGAATCCTCTTACACTGTTGGTGGGAATGCAAGCTGGTGCAGTCCTTCTGGAAAACAGAATGGAGGTTTCTCAAAAAGTTGGTCAGAGAGCTACCCTATGACCTGACAATTGTACTACTGGGTATTTACCCGAAAGATACAAATGCAGTGACCCAAAGGGTCATCTGCACCCAAATGTTTATAAAAGCAATGTCCACAATAGCCAAACTATGGAAAGGGGCTAGATGTCCATCAACAGATGAATGGATAAAGAATATATATGTGTAAAATGAAATATTATGCAGTCCTTAAAAAAGAAATTTTGCCATTTGTAATGATGTGGATGGAGCTATAGGGTATTACGCTAAGTGAAATAAGTCAGTCAGTGAAACAAGTCAGTCAGAGAAAAGTGATTATCATATTATCTCACTGATATGTGGAATATAAGAAATAAGGCAGAGTATCGTCAGGGATGAGAGGTAAAAATAAAACAAGACAAAACTAGAGAGGGAGACAAATCATAAGAGACCATCTTAGGAAACAAACTGAGGGCTGCTGGAGCGGAGGTGTTGGGGGGATGAGGTAAGTGGGTGATAGACACTGGGGAGGGTATGTGTTATAATGAGCACTGGGTATTATAAAAGAATGCTGAATCACAGACCTGTATCCCTAAACAAATAATTCATTATATGTTAATTAATTGAATGTAAATTAAAAAATTATTTTGTGTGGGATTTAAAACAACAGCAGCAACAACAACAACAACAACAGAACGTATAGCAAACAGCCAGGTTGGGTAGAGATATTATCTCTCTCTGGAGCCAAAGATAGATTGTTTATCATCCAATATACTAATGTCCCCTTATGGAAAAATGCAGGCAGGTTTGCTTGCACCACCTTATAAATGATTGGGGTTTCCTAAGCTTGGGGTACTTTGGGTATGATGCAAACTCATGGCAAATACAATATCCTCTTGGCTCCCTCTTCCTTACCCTGCGGGACTTGTGGCAAAGGGAACTGATGTAAACATGAAGCTCATGGTGTCTGCTGTGCCATGAGTAATAAAGTTCTTTGTCTTAACCCAGGAATCTCATGTCTTCTGCCAGCATCCATCAAACTGTGGCTGGCTAATTTATTAGCTTGCAAGTAGGGTAAATTCTCAGGCCTCTTCATAATTCTTGAAAGAGATATACTTGGCTTCATCTAGCGTCCCTTCTATGTTTGCAAAAACAATTGAAAAGTGAGATTCCGAGTTTAACAGTATCTCAGATAAGTTCCCAAATATAGTAGGTATAAATTATATAAGTTAGACAGTGACAAAATGGTTCCATTTATTTCTCCTTTGGTCCAATGGTGTAGGTTCAGCACCATCTCCTCCCAAGTAGTCCAGTAGCCCCATCTTCTGTTCAGGGCTAAAAATCAATACTCTTGGCCTGTGCTTCTCTATAGGAGAGGAGGTCATGCTGTCCCCCAAGCACTGACCAGTGTAACTCCAAATAAAATGCTCAGTGGGTGGTGAGTGAGTTGCTGATAGGCCTCTGAGATGGAGAGAAGAATGATTACTCAGCCCTGGTTTTCTCCTGTGCAATTCCAATAAATGTTCTTGACCAGTTTCCAACACTGGAGAATAAAGTGTCTCCATTTCTTCCTTCCCATAACCCTCATAGTCTCTGCCTTCATCCCCATTTTTTTTTTTTTTTAAATCTCTCTCCTCAAACTTTGATCTCATCTCTGTTACCAGGAAACTTTACTCTCCAAGGATTCGTCTCAGTCAGCCTTTTATTTCTGTCTTTTCTCAATACTCCTTGGTCATGTGGCAGTGAGTGAGAGAGAGGAGAACTTTGTGTACATTTGAAAGAATTTAATTTATTTGTATAGAGAGGGAAGATGCACATTAATTTTTAGAGGTATTTTCTGTCCACATTTGTATTTCCAGTCCAGAATTCTCTTCTGACCTGTAAAATCATTTATTCTACTGTGCGGTGCTCCTCTTCACTTGAATGCCCTACAGGAATCTACAGATCAACACGTTGGAATTGCACATTGTTTTTGCTCCAAACCTGCTCCTCTCTTTGTGTCTCTGTCCCAGTGACTGACATTTAGGCCTATTCAAAATCGATTGTGTGTCAGCCCTTACTAAAAGAGGGTGATTAAAATGCTAATGTCAAGTTCTTTTTGAATCTTTTGAGTGCATAAGGGAACTAAACAACAAATGTGGTACTTGGCCCCAGAACTTTGTTTTTAATGACTGAAAATGAAAGACACCCACAGCGAATATTTTTCCACTTGAGAGGATTTATTCATATTTTACTTATTTCAAGTTGCAACTAATACTATTAATGGTTCTTATTGTAACTCTGCACAGTGATCATAACCAAGATTAGAGTGTGAGGCTATTTTCAATTTTAGAGGTTAAAGCAAAAGATTCACCATAAGAAACGTGTTTATCACCATTTATCTTTATTTGTAATTCATGCTGTTGACAGCATTAATAGTAACATGAATTTGAAGGTTTGAGGCAAGGAATAGAGCCTGTTAAAATTCCGTTGCTAAAGATCTGTTAAGGAAATATCTACACTGATTTTGGTTCTTACTGTCAATTCTCAATCTTTAATGTGAGTGTGGAGTATAAGCTAGGAGGCCTGTTTGAACTTTGTCTTTGCTATCACTGGCGAATGGACACTGTCATTGCTTCTGATAAAATAACCATTCTATTCTCAAGATATTGTGAACATAGAAAATGTCATACTAAAGGCGTGCTGGGCTCAACATAAAGGCAATAAAACAGAAGTCTGGAGACACGCTGAATCACAGAGTTGTTTGGTTTTGTACCACAGGGACAAATCCTATCACAACAAAAAAAAGCAAAAGGAATTGAATAAAAGCCAAGTAAATTCTAAGTGGTGATTTCCTTCTTTCCTTAATGCTAAAAAAACGACTCCTAAAATTGTGCTAAAATATCATTTGATAAAGTTGATACCTCTACCTAAAGGGATATTTTTTGTTGCCTGAGAATTTGTTTCTTTAAGTCTTTAAGATGAGAAATTTATAAGAATGGGACTGGAATAAAAACACAAAAGGTATTCTTCCAGCGTCACTCTCAAAACCAGAGCACTATTACCTTATTCTTTTATCTGGTGTCTTATTCCCCAGTTATAAATCTCTTCAACTATTTCTCTGGATAATCAATTAAGTGGACTTTCTAAATGCAGGATGGACTCTGTCATTCCTCTCCTTACAAGCTACAGTGACTCTTCTTCAGTTCTAACAACTTCTTTATATGTCATTCAAAATCATGCACTGCTTAGACCCAACTCCTGACGCGACATTCATGCCCCTACCCCTGCCACACCGTACCCCACAATTATACATTAGTGTCCGAACTTCCACGGAACCTCCCCACCTAGTCTGCCAACGCCAAAGCTCTTCAGCTTTGCTCTATGGGCCTGGGTTGCTCTTACTTCCCTTTTTTTTTAGTTACAGACTATCACTGAAGATATAAGAAAGCTCAATTCAAATACTATCTCTCAGGTAGGCCCCCAAGAAAGGGTAAATTTCTTCATCTTTTAGCTTCTCTGGAAACTTTGCACCTCTTACTGGTGAAGCGCATAGACATAGAGCATTGTCGTAATTTCTAATTTGTCCCTACTGTGATTTGTGTTTCCTTCAGGCTCGCAGTCTGTCTTCATGAAGGGATATTTGTTTCTTGTTCAGAAGTTATACATGTTTTCGTATAAAAATGTTAACCAGTTATCACAATGACATTTATTGAATATTATCAGAGCTATTATTCAGTCATTGTTCTGCCACTGCTGTGCTTGGAAAACCAAGTTTGTAGCCACAGAAAGAATGTTAAGAGTTTGAGAAATTAATGGATTAAGCATAAAGTGTGATCGGAGCACGGATGAAAGCAAAAGAGATGTTAGAGTGTGGAAGTTTCCTAGGGGAATGGCAGAACAAAACAACAGAGGGACAGAAAACTAAAACAAACAAATGAAAATTGAAGAACAACACTATAGAAAACAGTAAGGTGCTTCCAAAAAAAAAAAAAAAATTAAGCATAGAAGTAAAATAGGTTCCAGAATTTCCACTTCTGGGTATATAATCAGAAGAATTGAAAGCATATGCTCAAAGAGATATTTGTACACCAGTTTATAGTGGTATTATATATAACATAATAAGACAGAATGTTCTTAGCATATGCTAATTATTACAATTCTTTTCCAGAAGCTTGTGTTTTATACTTATTTGGAAGTCATCATAAAATAATTTTATCATAATACATATATTGATGTAATCAATATGTTGTTCAACCTGATTTTTAATTTCTATACCAGAGTTTCATAATTTTTTGAATATACAACCCATTACGAGAACCTATTTGAAGACAATCCCAATTTATAAACTACATTCATATTCTATTTAATTTTACACATTAGAAAACATAAATATAATAAAATAGAATTGAAAGAAAACTGAATTACATTTTGGATTATTCAAAAATTTTGTGTTTCCTAACAATAAATAGCAATCTTTTAGTTTTCACCTTTGTTGTAGGTAGTATTTTCCAACAGTAGCTGCACTGATACATCCTACTCCATGCATTCTTTTCTGATGGTACTGTTGACACTCCTACCATGTTCCTCCTTATTGAATCTGGTGAGCCCCTGACTATAGTGTAAACGACTTTGCATGACTTTCAAGGCTAGACCATAGAAGGTCATAGAGCTTTCACTTTGCTGTGAATGTCTTAGAAGTTCTTAAGTGACATTTAAAGATTTTATTTATTTATTTGACAGAGAGAGATCACAGTAGACAGAGAGGCAGGCAGAGAGGGAAGCAGGCTCCCTGCTGAGCAGAGAGCCCGATGCGGGACTCGATCCCAGGACCCCGAGATCATGACCTGAGCCGAAGGCAGCGGCTTAACCCACTGAGCCAAAATGGTTTGTTACCCTGATGTATACAAGAACAGGCCACAAAAAGATACAAAGACCCAAGGAGTCCCAGCTTTTATAGCCCCCAATATCATCCTCCAGAAATATGAATGAGTTGCTCTCAGATTATTCCAATTCCTGACCTTCAAGCAACACCAGTTGACATGGAATAACACAAAGATGAGTTCCTATGGAGCCCTGCCAAATCGTAGATTCATGAGAAGAATGAACATTATTATAAGACATTAAGTTCTGTCATGGTTTTAATGCACCTGTTGATAACTAATACAACCCTGCAAAGCTATTTTTGTATATCTATGTTTTTTTATAGAGAGCAATGAATATGCTTCATTGATTTTGAAGCTCTTAATTTAAAATTATATGATATTGGGAGACAACTTCCAGAACAGTGGTATAAGGACCTCCAATGAGCCTCTGTCCACTGAAATAATCTAACTGGTAAAAGTTAGAAAAGAGGGGCACGTGGGTGGCTCAGGGGGTTAAAGAGGGGCACGTGGGTGCCTCAGTGGGTTAAAGCCTCTGCCTTCAGCTCAGGTCATGATCCTGGGGTCCTGGGATCGAGCCCCTCTTCGGGCTCTCTGCTCAGTGGGGAGCCTGCTTCCCCCTCTTTCTCTGTCTCTCTGCCTACTTGTGATATCTCTTTCTCTCTCTCTCTGTGAGTGTCAAACAAATAAAATCTTTAAAAAAATTAGAAAAGAAATGCAATAATTTTCAATCTCTGAAAATGATTTTAGGAACATACAGTAAAGGAAGATTTATATAAGACAATTTACTGAATCTTGGTAAAAATTGTGAGTCTGTGACAGTTTATGGCATTTGAGCTATGACTTACTCTTTCCCCACTCTAACTCAGCAAAATGGAAGCTCCACTCTGCATATATGCACCAAAGAACATAAAGCCCCCCCTTTCCCATTAGCTTCCGGTCAAGGGTTATGTTATTTCTATGGGAAAAGAAGGTTCCTAGCTCAGTGTAGCAGAGGATCTATTCAAAACAAGAGCAGTGAGAGGTCTGGCAATCCTTTTGTCCACCTAAACCTTATTCACAGAGCAGAAACTTTACCCCAGGCATGGCAGTCCAAGAATACTGGAGCCCCCATAGCCCTCAAGTCATAAGTTCTACACAAGGGGTGGGAGGCAAGAAGATCAGAGGCTTCTGCCCAAACCCAGTGTCCTGTTTGTGGAGCAGAAGTGTCACTCTGAGAGAAGTGGGCCACTGACCCAGACCTCACTTCTAGAGCAGCAGCACAGAAATTTTGTCTAGCAGAATATGTAGGTCATAAGAAGACAGAGCTTTAAAATTATACTCAAGAAGGGGGATACCTGCGTGGTTCTGTCAGTTAAGTGTCTGCCTGTGGCTCAGGTCATGATCCCAGGATCCTGGGATCGAGTTCTGCATTGGGCTTCCCGCTTAGCAGGCTTCCTGCTTCTCCTTCTTCCTCTGCTGCTCCCCTTGCTTGTGTGCTCTCTCTTTCTGGCAAATAAATAAATAAAATATAAGTTTTTTTAAAAAAATAAAATTATACTCAAGGGAATTTCTGGAATAGAGTATGGGGAAATTCAAGCCTAAGTGTACTCTGGAAAACAATAGAAATAAATAATGATAATAAACAATAAGAGGAGGCTGGTAGCTCCAAGACAATGACAAGCTACAGTGTATGCAAGCTAGAAGTTTGTCAAAGGAAACTAAGGAAATAGACTGCTAAAAAGAGCCATCCTGTGGCCGGAACAAACCTGAATAAGTGGCCTTAAAGATTTGGATCACACTAGGTAATAATTTAACAGCTGTTATCACATTTTGATCGGAGAATTTAATCATTTATATTTAAAGTAATTATTGGACTTACTCTAGCCACTTGTACATTGTTTTAAGACTGTGTTATCTTTTTTTCTTTCTTCCACTCTTTCTGTCTTCATTTTTGAAATGATAACTTTCTGTAGTGGTATTCTTTTGTTTTTTCTTTTTAACTTTTGTTTATCAACTGTAAATTTTGCTCCGTGATTACCATGAGGATTACATATAACACTTTATATTTATACCATTCCTTATGTATCGTTCTTCTGATTTTGTTTTGCTCTTTTTCAGTTCACTGAGCTCCCTTAAAAAATTATTTTGAATTATTTGTCAAGCCATTCATAGATATTCATTTCTGTCAGGTTGGTTATTGGAATATTATCATGTTTTTTGATTTTTCTTCTTCCTTGAAATCTTGCTGGAGTCTTCACATTTGAAGAGGAAGTCACTTCTTCCAGTTTTTACTGATAACTTAGGGGAGAAACACCTTCACTAGTAAACCTGGCTAAGGATTCTGAGAGTTTTAGACCTTTCTATGAATGCACCCTTTCCATATGTTTTGTTCTTTCTGGGAAATTCTTAAGATTGTATACTTTCTCTTGATTTTGCAAAGTGATGCCAGCCAGTCCCATTTGTTTTCCTGAGGGTGGTGCCTTGAAGTGCTCAAATGTGCATACTTGCTTCTAATCTTGCAGAGTTGCAATTATTAACTACACAAGTGCACTCAGCAAGGAAGGCTGGGGGAGGGAGGTTAGTAAGACACATGGAGTGTTTAGGGTGCCATTGGATCAATGGGGGGGGGTTGGTACTCCAGGTCAGGTATCTTAAGCGGCTCATAAGTGAGCTTCCCAGAGGACTCCATAGAGAGTCCACTCTTAATAGGATCTAGGGTAATAGGATCTAGGACTCTCTTCCTTTCTCTCAGCCTCTCCCAGCCTCCTAGCTGTGGTGATCATCTCAGTAGTCTGGGTGAGCAGTAAACCAGCAAGTATCTTGAACAGCAACCCACATGACCAGGGGAGCTCTTGGCTCATTCAGTACGCTCTCATTTTTCTCTCCGAAGACATTGCAGGACAAGAAGTTTTCTCTTAGCACTGAACTATACCACTTTAAGAGAGGGATTACATTTATAAAGTGAAATCATCTCTTTTCCTCTTCAATGCTTTTATTCTCAGATATTTCTTTTTTCTCTAATAGTGTGTTGGAGTTTTTCCACTGGATTCCTAGACTCCAAAAAGAGTACTCTTATGCATGTGTAGTCATCAAAACTGATGCTCCTATAGGACAAAGAACAATTTTTCCGTCCGGCTATCTTCACTCCCCACACTTAAAGTTTAAAAATACATCTTTAATTTATCATAGTCCACTTTAAAATTATATTGTCCAACTTCACATATAGAGTAAAACCCTCACATACATAACTTTTTATTTTCTCTCTTACATTTTTTGTACTATATTTGTCATACACTTTATTCTACATCTGTGCTAAACCCAACAAATGCGTTACCCCTCCTCCCTCTATTGTTATTATTATTACTTAAGGCAGTCACTTATCTTTTATAGTTCTTTAGAATAAGGAAAAATATACTTTATACTTATAGCACTTTTCATTTATTTCTATACTTTCATGTGTTTTTTTGTTTGTTTGTTTTTTAGATTTATTTATTTATTTATTTGACAGAGAGAGAGAGAGAGATCACAAGTAGGCACAGAGGCAGGCAGAGAGAGAGAAAGGAGGAAGCAGGACCCTGAGATTATGACCTGAGCTGAAGACAGAGGCTTAACCCACTGAGCCACCCAGGCACCCCTACTTTCATGTTTTAATTTGGTATCCTTATTTGGCTAAAGAAATTTTGTTAACATATCTGTAGTGTATATTGTTTTTCTGACTAACCTATTTGGCATTAATTTATTTAGTAATTTTTGAAATATATTTTCACTGTATGTAGAATTCTGGTTTGATAGATTAAAAGACTATTACTTCAAATATTTTAATCCTGGAGTTAGGGGAGAGATGAATAGGCAGAGCACAGAAGATTTTTAGGCAATAAAAGTTCTCTGTATGATATTATGGTGATGGATATATGTTATAGTACATTTGTCTAAATACATTGAAAGCACAACACCAAAAGTAAACCTTTAAGTAAACCATAGACCTTGGACTTTTGGATGATTATAATGTGTATGTATAGGTCCATCCTTGGTGACAAATAAATAAATAAATAAATAAATAAATTTTTAAAAATGTACCATTCTGGAGAGTGATGTCAATGATGGGGGAGACTATGCCTATGTGGGAGCAGGGGTTATATGAGAAATCACTAAACCTTCCTCCCAATTTTATACTAAATCTAATGTTTCTTTAAAAATTAGCTCTTTTAAAACAAACTGAGTGTTGCCAGGGGGAGGGGGTAGGGACATTGGGGAAGGTATGTGCTATGGTGAGTGCTGCGAAGTGTGTAAACCTGGCAATTCACAGACCTGTACTCCTGGGGCTAATAATACATTATATGTTAATTAAAAAAAACGTTAACTCTTTAAAAGGTAGCACATCATTTGTAGGAAATTGTCCATGCTTCTAAAAATAAAACATTCTTCCAAAAGTGTTGTCAGTCCATTGTCTTCTGGTTGTGTATTTTAGGAAATGTCAGTTGTCATCCCTGTATTTGATTTTCTATATGTAATATGCCCTTTTTGTCTGATGTTTTCAAGATTTGCACATTTTATTCTTTAATTTGAGAAAATTCTTGGCCATTATTTCCTAAAATATCTCTTTTGTTATGTTTTCTCTTTCTTGTCCTTTGAAGACATAAATTTATTATATATTAGTTTGGTATTTTCCCATAGCCTTGTGTGTGTGCATTTTTTATTTCTACCTTTTACATTTGAATATTTTATAATCTCTATTTACCTGCTAAATTTCCTCCTATTTTCTTTTTGTTGTTTATCTTTTCTGTTAGATTCTTTAGCACATATGTCAAAGTTTTTTGAAAGTTCCAACTGTAACTTACAACATCTGGATCATTTGTGGTTCTGATTCTGTTCTTTTTTCTATTAAGAATGAATTGTTTTTATTTGCTTTTGATGTGCCTCACAATTTTTGAGATGATTAACACTGTGGTTGACTAGTAAACATAAAAATAAATAGTACTGAGAGACATGAAGATCGCAATGGAATATGAGGACCCTAGCCTCATCTTGTCCCATGAACACGACTAGATAACTATCAAATCATCCTAAATAACCCAGAAACTGATCTGAAGACGGACGGAACAAACTCCACAACTAAAGGAAGAGAAGAGATCACTTCAGAGAAGGTAGCCGTGCAAAGATGTAGTTTAGGGGAGAAATGGGTCATGAGTGTTATAGAGGTGAGGGAGCCATGGTAATAGAGAGGGGTGAGAGAGGAACAGGCAGGGGAATGCACAAGGAGTATGTGTCCCCAATGTCACTGGCTTGGAAAACAAGAGGGGCTGAAATTCCTGAATTTTTGCAGCCAGTGAGGCTTATAACATGAGGTTTTAAAGGGTCAGCATGCGTGGCTAGGATACAGCCCTGAGGGCACTGCCCTGCTCCTGGAAAGAAGGCAGGCACACAACCTGAGGGCAGATGGCATGAAAATAGTGATCTGAAAAATTCCAGGGAGACACAAGGGGGAAATTATTCATTCTTCTCTGAGTGCTTCTTTGAGAGGCAGCATTCGGAGACATGTGTCTGGGAACAAAGGAGCTGGATGATGCCATTTCCCTCCCCAGCCCCTCAACATAAACACAGAAACCTGGGGGACATTGCTGGCTCAGTCATTGAAGGATGGAACTCTTGATCTTGAGGTTGTGAGTTCAAGACCTACTTTGGGCATAGATAATCCTTAAAAATAAAATCTTTTTTTAAAAAAAGACAGAGCCACCTGTGGAGCTATAGCACAGCTCCCATGCTGGTTGCCTAACTTGCTTACACAAAGCCCCAGCTCCTTGCACTCTAGTGGGACTGCTCCTCTTAGTCAAGCTTGCCTCCATACCAACGTGGCAGACCCCTAGCACACCTAGTTAAAAGTCACCACATTCAGGCCAGAGACCAAACACTGCCCACGGCCAGCAAGGAGAACCTCTGCAGATGACTAGCCTGAAGGATAGAGCAGCCGAAACACAACAGCAGACTGCATGCAGCACACACCAGGGATACTCCCCGAAGCACCAGCCCCTGGGCACTACACGACTTCTTGTAATGTCATTAGTTTCAGGAACAGGAGACATAATTGGCTTTTGTAACACAGAGAAGAGGCAGAGACTTAGACAAAAATGCCAAGATATAGGAATTTATCCCAAACGAATGAACAAATAAGACCATAGCCAAAGATCTAAGTGAAACAGGTATAAGTAACATGTCTGTCTGATGGAGAATTTAGAGAAATAATCATAAGGATATCCATCTGGCTTCAGAGAAGAATAGAAGATATTAGTGAAGACCTTACCACAGAGATAAAAGAGTTAAAAAAGAAACAATCAGAGATAAAGAGTGTGATAAAGGAGATTAGAAACAAGTTTGACCCAATGAAGACAGGCTGGAAGAAGCAGAGGAATGAATTGAATTAGTGACTTGGAAGGCAAAGTAATGCAAAGTAATGAAGTTGAACAAAGGAGAAAAAGGATTATGCAAAATAAGAAAACTTAGAGAACTCAGTTACTCCATAAAGTGTAATAACATTCGTATCATAAGAGTTGCAGAAGAAGAGAGAGAAAAGGGGGCAGAAAATGTATTTGAAGATATAATAGCTGAAAACTTTGCTAATCTGGAAAGAGACTTCCAGCTCCAGGAAGGACAGAGAACTCGTATCAAAATCAGCAAAAGAAGGCTCGCATCAAGACATATTTTGATTAAATTTGCCAAATGTACTAATAAAGAAAAAAATCTCAAAAGCAGCAAGACAAAAAAAGTCCTTAATTTACAAGGAAGACCCATCAGATTGGCTGCAGATCTCTCAACAGAAACTTGGCAAGCCAAAGGGGAGTGGCATGATATATTCAAAGTGCTGAATGGGAAAAATCTGCAGCCAAGAATAATCTATCTAGAAAAGCTATCATTTAGAATAGAAGGAGAGATAGAGTTTCCCAGACAAACAAAAACTAAAGGAGTTTGTGACCACTAAATCAATGCTGTAAGAAATATTAAATGGGACTCTTTGAGGGGAAAAGAGAGCCAAAAGTGACAAAGACAAGAAATGATGAGAGAAAATCTCCAGAAATAATGACAATGACAAAACATAATAAAATGATAATAAACACATATCTGTTAATAATTACATTGAATGTAAATGGACTAAATGCTCCAATCAAAAGACATAGAGTGTCAGGATCGATAAAAACACAAGACCTATCTATATGTGGGTCATGTGAGGGGATGGAGAAATACCTACATGCAAATGGATGTCAAAAGAAAGCAGGAACAGCAATACTTAGATACACTAGATTTTAAACCAAACTTTTTAACAAGAGATTAAGAAAGGCACTGAATCATAATAAAGGGGACAATCCAACAAGAATATATAACAATTGTAAATATATATGCACACAATATGGGAACCCCCAAGTACATAAATCAGTTAGCAACAAGCATAAAGAAACTCACCAATAACAATACAATAGTAAGAAACTTTAACAACCTACTTCAAAAACTTCTTGCTAGACATGTCTCCAGAGACAATGGAAACAAAAGGTAAAATGAACTATTGGGACCTCATCAAGATAAAAAGCTTTTGGACAGCAAAAGAAACAGTCAATAAAACTAAAAGGCAACCTGAAGAATATTTGCAAATGTCTTATCAAATAAAGGGCTAGTACCCCAAATCAATAAAGAACAACCTAGTAAAGAAATGGGCATAAGACATAAACAGACATTTCTCCAAAGAAGACATACAAATGGCAAACAGACACATGAAAAAATGCTCCACACCACTTGGCCTCAGGGAAATAAAAATCAAAACCACAATGAGATACCACTTCACACCAGTCAGCATGGCTAAAATTAGTAATTCAGGACACCACAAATGTTGGTGAGGATATAAAGAAAGGAGAACCCTTTACACTGCTGATGGCAATGCAAGCTGGTGCAGCCACTCTGGAAAACAGTATAGATGTTCCTCAAAAAGTTAAAAATAGACCTACTCTATCCAAAGTATACAAACATAGTAATTTGAAGGGCACATGTACTCCAATGTTTATAGCAGCAATGTCCACAATAGTCAAAATATGAAAAGACACCTGACATCCATTTACAGATGAATGGATAAAAAAGATGTGGGGTAACTACAATGGAATATTACTCAGCCATCAAAAGAATGAAATTTTGCATTTGCAACACGGTGAGTGGAATTAGAGGATAATATGCCAAGTGAAATAAGTCAGTCAGAGAAAGACAATTCTCATATAATTTCACTCATATGTGTGGAATTTAAGAAACAAAACAGATGAACATAAGGGAAAGGAAGGAAAAATAGAATGAAAACAGAGAGGCAGATAAACCTTAAGAGACTCTTAACTATAGGAAACAAACAAAGGATAGCTGGAGGGGAAGTGGTTAGGGGTATATGGTAACTGAGTGATGGACATTAAGGAGGGCACTTGATGTAATGTAATTAACTGGTGAATCATGAAATTACCCCTGAAATTAATAATATACTATATGTTATTTAAATTGAATTTAAATTTTTTGAAAAATGTAAAAGACAATACAGTTCAGACACAAAAAGGGACACATAGATCAACAGGAAAAAATAGAAAATCCAGAAATGAACTCACAATTATAAATTCAATTAATCTTCAACAAAGCAGGAAGAAATATGCAATGGGAAAAAGGCAGTGCCTTTAACAAATCTTGTGGGAATATGGACAATAACATTCAGAAGAGTGAAACTGGACCACTGTCTTATACCATACACAGAAACAAATTAGAAATGGATGAAAGACCTAAATGTGAGACCTGAAACCATCAAAATCCTAGAAAAGAACACAGGCAGCAAGCACTTTGACCAGAGCCATAGAAAGTTCTTTCTAGATAGGTCTCCAGAGGCAAGAGAATCAAAAGTTTAACTATTGGAACTACATCGAAATAGAAAGCTTCTACACAGAGAAGGAAATAATCAACAAAACTGAAAGGCAGTCTTCGGAATAGGAGAACATATTTGCAAATTACATATCTGATAAAGGGTTAGTAGCCAGAATCTATAAAGAACTTATTAAACTCAATACCCCAAATACAAATAATCCAATTAAGAAATGGGCAGAAGACACAAATAGACAATTTTCCCAAGAAGACATACAGATGGCCAACAAACACAAGAAAAGATACTCAACATCAATGATAATTAGAGAGTTGCAAATCAAAACTATGGAAATATTACCTCACACCTGACAGAATTATCAAGAAACAACAGGTATTGGCAAGGATGTGGAGAAAGGGGAACCTTCTTACACTGTTGGTGGAATGCAAGGATGTGGAGAAAGGGGAACCTTCTTACACTGTTGGTGGAATGCAGCCATTCTGGAAAACAGTATAGAAATTCTTCAAAAACTTGAAAATAGAATTTCACTATTAATCAGCAGTTGTACTCCTAGGTATTTACCCAAAGAATACAAAAATACTTCTTCAAAGGGATACAGGCCCTACCGTGTTTATAGCAGCAGCATCTCCAATAGATAAATTATGGAAAACAGCCCAAATGTCCATTGACTGATGAATGGATGACTGACGAATAAAGAGCTGGCATATATACAATGGAATATTACTCAGCCATAGGGAAGGATGAAATTTTGCACTAGAGAGTTTTATGCTAAGCTAAATAATCCAGTAAGAGAAAGACAAATACTGTGTGATTTCCCTCATGTGTGGAATTTAAGAAATAAAACAATCTAAGAAACAGACTCTTAATTATAGAGAACAAACTGATGGTTACCAGGGCAGAGGTGAGTTTGAGGGATGGTTTAAATAGGTGACGGAGATGCAGGAGTGCACTTGTTACAAGGAGTGCTGGGTGTTGTATGGAAGTGGTGAATCACTGTATTATATACCTTGAAATTATTTCACTGTATATCAATGAACCAGGATTTAAATAAAAACTTTAAAAAATAACCCAAAATGCATCAGAAACTTACATGTGAGTGCTTAAATTCATTCATTTAAATTCTAAAACATCAAGAATAAAGCATATGAAAAAATCTTTGGAATCTCTGGTTAAGTAAATTTTTAGAGAATGAGCATAAAAGAAATATACTGATAAACTGGATTTTAGCAGAGTTCAGGGTTTGCTTTTCAAAGTACATTGTTAGTAAGATGAAAAGAGAAGACACAGACTGGAAGAAAAAACAATTTTTAAAAATATTTTATTTATTTATTTGGCAGAAAGAGAGAGGGAGAGAGATCACAAGTAGGTTGAGAGGCAGATAGAGAGAGGGAGGAAGCAGGCTCCCCACTGAGCAGAGAGCCCAATGTGGGTCTCAATTCCAGAACCCTGAGACCATGACCTGAGCTGAAGGCAGAGGCTTAACCCACTGAGCCGCCCATGCTCCCCTGGAAGAAAAATTTTAAAATGAATATCTGGTAAAGGAATCTTACTGAGAATTATGAAGCATACGTACAATCCAATAACAAGAGAAAAACAACCTAATTTAAATATGGGCAAAAATTTAGACAATTCACAAAAGTGTGTATATAGATGTCAAATTAGCACATAGCAATACCCTGAATGTCACTAGTCATTGTAGAAATGCAAAGTAAATCAACAACTACTACACACCCACTTGTCTAAAGTGAAAAATATTTTCAAGACCAATTGCTTGTAAGAATGTAGCAACTGGAAGTCCCATACATTCTTTGTCAGAAATTGAAATTGGTAGGTAGTTTGGAAGACACCTTTGGCAGTTTTTTATAAAGTTAAACATATAGTTGATACATTACTCATCATTATCTATTCCAGGTATTTACCCAGATGAAATAAAAACACAGGTGTACAAAGACCTGAATGTGAATATTTATTTTAGCTTTCCTCATAATAGACCTGAACTGGAAGCAACCTAAATATTTATCATGTGTTGAATGCATCAACAAGGTGAGGTACAACCATCAAATACTCACTAACAACAATGAAAGAACAATAGGAACATGCACCAGCAAGAGTAAGTTCAGAAACATTGCTAATTGAAAAGAAACCATACGTAAAAGGCTACATGGCTTATAATTTATACTGTCTGATTATTTTCATAGGATACCTAAAAAAAGCACAATTATAGTAACATAAATAAAGTCAGTGGCTTCCAAGGACTGGAGTGGAGGGAGAGGACTGTTTGAAGAAGGGGCATGAGGGAGTTTTTAGGTACTATGAAAATACTCTATATATTAATTATGACGGTTGTTACATGAGTATAACTTCACTTAGAAGTTATTTTAAATAATTTTTGAACAAAATAATGCATGGATAGTACAGGTTCCCACATACCTTGCACCAAGTTTCCATATTAGTATTTTACTTTAGTATGTATATTTGTCATAATTAATAAACTTATATTGATATATTATTATTATACAAAGTCTGTACTTTCTTCAGATTTCATCTAATGTACTTTTTTTCTTCCAGAATCTCCAAAAGATAGCACATTACATCTGGTTATCTCTTCTCAGGCTCTTTTTTTTTTTTTTTTTTTTTTAGGATTTTATTTATTTATTTGACAGAGAGAGAGATCACAAGTAGGCAGAGAGAGAGAAAGGGAAGCAGGTTCCCTGCCCAGCAGAGAGCCCGATGCGGGGCTCGATCCCAGAATCCTGAGATCATGATCTGAGCCCAGGGCAAAGGATAACCCACTGAGCCACCCCGGTGCCCTGCTTCTCAGGCTCTTCTAGACTTCGATAGTTTTAGCAATTTTTTAAAGCAGGTTACAATTTTTTCCACTTTCAAAACTTTTGGGGCATGATTTGCTTTAACACACAGCATGCATTTTCAGAAAAGAAACCATAACAATGAATAACAAAAAATGACATAATATAATCATGATATCTTAATTATTTAAAAAAAATAACTTTTTTAAAAATTATTTTTACATTTTTTTGTTGAAGCTTAGTTTACATACAACACTATATTAGTTTCAGGTGTACAATTTAATGACTCCATAATTCTGTACATTACACACTGCTCAACACAAATATAGTTACCATCTGTCACCATACATTATTACAATATGTACATATGTACAATGTACAATGCACATTACAATATGTACAATATGTACATATGTACAATATGTACAGATTATATTCTGTACAATGTGCTTTTCATTCATCCCCTTAAGTTACTTATTCATAGCTGGAAATTTATACCTCCTAATCCCCTTCATCTGTTTTTCCCATCCTTCCTACTCCACTCTGGCAACTACCATTTGTTCTCTGTATTTATGGGTTTGTTTCTGTTTGTTTGGTTGTTTGCTTTGATTTTAAATTTAGATTCCACATATAAGTGAAATCATGTTTTTTATCTTTCTCTATCTCACTTTTCTCGCTTAACATAATAATTATATATATATCTGTAATATAATATTTATCATATATAATCTATCTATATCACATATATATGACTCACTCACACAATGGAATATTACTGAGCCATCAAAAGGAAGGACTTCTTACTATTTGCAACAGCATGGATGGAGCTAAATTGTATTATGCTAAGCCAAATAAGTCATTAATGACTATTAATACCATATGATTTCACTCATATGTGGAATTTAAGAAATTAAAAAAATGAACATAGAGGAATGAAAAAGAGAGACAGCCATAATTAACTATAGTGAACAAATTGAGCGTTGATGGAGGGAGAAGGGAGGTGGGTGTGTGGGGTGGGAAATGGGCTAAATGGTTGATAAGTATTAAGGAGGGGACTAGGTGTTACATAAATGATCAATCACTAAATTCTATTCCAGAAACTAATATTATGCTGTGTTAACTAACTAGAATAAAAACCTTAAAGCATAATAAAATAGATAGATAAATGATAGGTAAATTAAAAAATAAAAAATTCAAATCATTTATCATAGCTATTTATCTATTGTCTGTCTGACTTATTTCACTTAGCATAATGTCCTTAAAGTCCATCCAGGTTGTCACAAATGGGTAGATTTCATTCTTTTACTGGTGGTATTCCATTGTGTGTGTGTATATATATGATATATACATATATATATATATAGTTTATGTATATATATGTAATATATATATAGTTTATATATAGCACAAGTTCTTAATTCATTCTTAATCCATTCATCTATTCATCTCTTCCACATCTAGGCTTTTGTAAATAATGTCAAACATCTTTTCATGTGTCTCTATGTCTCCTTTAGAAAAGTGTCTATTCATGTCTTCTGCCCATTTCTTGACTGGATTTTTTGTTTTCGGAATGTTGAGTTTGAAAAATTTTATTTTAGATTTTGAAAACTAACCCATTATCAGACATGTCATTTGCAAATATTGTCTCCCATTTTAGTTCTGTTGATTGTTTTCCTTTGTTATGCAGAAATTTTAGAAATCTTGATGAAGTCCCAATAGTTCATAGTTCTTTGTCTCCCTTGCTACCATAGATGTATCTGGTAACAACTTGCTATGGCCAAACCAAAGAGGTTGCTGTCTGTGTTCCCTAGGATTTTGATAGTTTCAGATCTCCTATTTAGGTCTTTCATCCATTTTGAATTTATTTTTTTGTGTTTGGCATAATATAGTGGTCCAGTTTAATTCTTCTCTGAATATTGCCTTCCAGATTCCCAACATGATTTACTGAAGAGACTGCCTGCTCTTCCGCAGGATATTCCTTCTTGCTTTGTTGAAGATTAACTGAACATGCAGTTGTAGGTTCATTTCTGGGTTTCCCATTCTTTTCTGTTGATCGATGTTTCTGTTTTTGTGCCAGTACTGTACTCTCTTGATCACTACAGCTTTGCAATATAACTTGAAGTCTAGGATTGTGATGCCTCCAGTTTTGCTTTTCTTTTCCAAGATTGCTTTGGTTATTTGGGGTCTTTTGTCATTCCATACAGATTTTAGGATTGTTCTAGCTCTGTGAAGAATGCTGGTGATATTTTGATATGGACTGCATTGAATGTGTAGATTGCTTTGCATAATACAGACATGTTAACAATGTTTATTCTATCCATGAGCATGGAATGTCTTTTCATTTCTTTGTGTCATCTTGAAATTTTTTCATCAGTATTTTATAGTTTTTAGAGTACAGATCTTTTACCTCTTTGGTTAGATTTATTCCTAGGTATCTTATGCTTTTGGTGCTATTGTAAATGGGGCAGATTGCTTGTTTTCTCTTTCTGCTGTTCTTTATTGGTGTATAGAAATGCAACAGATTTCTGTACATTGACTTCATGTCCTGCAACTTTACCGAATTCGTGTATCAATTCTAGCAATTTTTTGGTGGAGTCTTATGGAATATCATGTTATCTGCAAATAGTGAATGTTTGACTTCTTCCTTGATGATTTCAATGCCTTTTATTTCTTTTTATTGTCTGATTGTTGAGGCTAGGACTTCCAATTCTATTTTAAATAACTGAGGCTAGGACTTCCAATTCTATTTTAAATAACAATGGTGAGAACAGACATCCCTCCTGACTAAAGAGGAAAAGCTATGCTTTTCTCCATTGAGGATGATATTAATTGTGGGTTTTTTGTATGTTTCCTGTATGATGTCAAGTTATGTTCCATCTATACCTACCTTGTTGAGGGCTTTTATCAAGAAGGAATGCTGTACTTTGTCAAAAGCTTTTTTCTGCATCTATTGAGATGTTCATATGGTCCTTGTCTTTTCTTTCATTAATGGGGTATACCAGGTTGATTGATTAGTGAATACTGAACCACCACTGCAGCCCAGGAATAACTCCCACTTGATTGTGGTAAATAACTCTTTTAATGTACTGTTGGGTTCAATTACCTAGTATCTTGTTGAGAATTTTTGCATCCATGTTCATAAGAGATATTGGCCTATATTGGACTCTTTGCTGGTTTTGGAATGAAGGTAGTGCTCACCTTGTAGAATGAGCTTGGAAGTTTTCCTTCCATTTCTATTTTTTGGGGAAGAGTTTGAGAAGAACAGGTTTAAACTCTTCTTTATATGTGGTAGAATTCCTATGGGAAGGCATCTGGCCCTGGACTTTTGTTTGTTGGGAGATTTTTGATCATTGATTCAATTTCTTTTCTGGTTATGAGTCTCTTCAAATGCTTTATTTCTTCCTATTTCAGTTTTGATAGTTTATATATTTCTAGGAATTTGTCAATTTTTTCCAGATTGCCCAATTTTTTGGCATACAATTTTTCATAATATTCTCTTAAAATTGTTTGTATTTCTGTGATATTGGTTGTGATCTCTCCTTTCTCATTTGTGTTTTTATTTATTTGGGTCCTTTCTCTTTTCCTTTCGATAAGCCTGGATAGAGGTTTGTTTATTAATATTTTCAAAGATCCAGCTTCTGGTTTCATTGATCTGTGCTGCTGCTTTTGTTTGTTTCTGTATCATTTATTTCAGCTCTAATCTTTATTATTTTCTTCCTTCTGCTGGCTTTAGGTTTCATTTTTTTTTTTCTAGCTCCTTTTGGTGTAAGTTTAGGTTGTATTTTTTTTTTTAAACAAATCAACGTAGGCCTGTATTACTGTATACTTCCCTTTTATGACCACTTTTGCTGCATCACAAAGGCTTTGGACTGTCACGTTTTCATTTTCATTTGTTTCCATGTATTTTTATTTGTACTTTTGTTTCTTGGTTGACCCATTAATTATTTAGAGGATGTTTTTTAGCCTCCAGGTTATTTGTGGTCTTTCCAAATTTTTTCTTGTGGTTGACTTCAAGTTTCATAATGCTGTGGTCATATAATATGCATGGTATGATCTCAGCCATTTTGGAGTTGTTGGGGCTTGATTTGTGACCCAGTATGTGATCTATTCTGGAGAATTTCTCATGTGTACTTGAAAAGAATGTGTATTCTTCTGCTTTACAATGAAATGCTCTGAATATAGCTGTTAAGTCCACCTAGTCCAGTGTGTCATTCAAAGCTATTGTTTCCTTGTTGATTTTCCACTTAGATGACTTGTCCATTTGTATAAGTGTGGTGTTAAAGTCCCCTACTATTATTGTATCATTATTGATGAATTTCTTTGTTTGTCATTAATTCATTTATATATTTGGATGCTCCCATGTTGGGGCATATATATTTACAATTGTTAAATCTTCTTGTTGGATAGAGCTTTTTATTATTATATTGCCTTTCTTCATTTCTTCTTACAGAGTTTGGTTTAAAATCTAGTTTGTCTGCATAAGTATTGCTACTCTGACTTTATTTTGACATCCATTTGCATGGTGGATATTTCCCCATTCTCTCACTTTTATTCTACAGGTGTCTTTAGATCTACAATGAATCTTTTGTAGGCAGCATATAGATGGATCTTTTTTTTTTTTTTAATCCTTTCTGACACTCTATGTCTTTTGATTGGAACATTTAATCCTTACATTCAGAGTGATTATTGATAGATATGAATTTAGTGCCATTGTATTACCTATAAAGTCTTGTTTCTAGAGATTTTCTCTGTTCCTTTCTATTCTTTGCCACTTTTAGTCTTTTTTCCCCTAATCAGAGTCCCCCTTAATATTTATTGCAGGGTTGGTTAGTGGTCATGAATTCCTTTAGTTTTTGTTTGTCTGGGAAACTCTTTATCTCTCCTTCTATTCTGAATGACAGATTTGTTGGGCAAAGTATTCTTGGCTGCATATTTTTCCATGCAGCATGTTAAATATATCATGCCTCTTTTCTCTGGCCTGCCAAGTTCCTGTGGATAGATCTACTGCTAACCTTATTTGTCTTCCCATATAATTTAGATTCTTTTCCCCTGCTGCTTTTAGGATTTTTTTTTTATCTCTGTATTTTGCAAATTTTACAACAATATATCTTGGTTTTGGCCTGGTTTTGTTGATTTTGAAGGAGGTACCCTGTGCCTCCTGGATTTGAATATCTGTGTCCTTCTCCAGATTTGGGAAATTTTCAGCTATAATTTGTTCTAGTAAACCTCTGCTCCTTTACTCTCTTTTCTTTTTCTGGGACTCCAATGGTATGACTGTTATTACACTTTTTGGAGTCACAGATTTTTCTAAGTTTACATTTGTGATGCAATATTTTTCCTTCCTTCTTTTCAGCTTAATTATTTTCCATAATATTATCTCCTTTACCACTTATTCATTCTTCTGCTTCTTCTGTCCTTGTGGTCATTACATCCAGTTAGTTTCATGTCTCAGTTAAAGCATTTTTTATTTCAACCTGACTAGTTTTTAGGTCTTTTATCTCTGCAGTAAGGAACTCCATGATGTCTTCTATGCTTTTCTTGAGCCCAGCTGGTATCCTTGTGATTGTTGTTTTAAATTTTTTATCAGGCATATTATATCTGATCCAGTTATATCCTTGTCCTTGACCATTTTGTTCTTTCTCTGGGATGAATTCCTCCATCTTGGCATTTTGTCTAGGTACTTGTCTTCTTCTTTGTGTTAGGAAAACCTGCTCCTGAGAGCAATGGCTTTATGAAGAAGTCATACACAGTCCAGGATGTGGTGCTTTAGGAAGTGGTTCTGGTATATTCTATTTGCATTCTGCTGCCTGTATCTTGGCTGCTTTTCCTCTCAAGTTAGTCCTCCACAGAGTTTCTCCTTGTCTGCCGCGGGGAGCATTTAGACCTTGTCCAGGGTGTGGCAAGTTTTAACTCGGTATACTCTGTCTGTTTGTTAAAAGAGATGTAATGAGACATATTTCCACTGGAGCTGAAGCTTTGCAGAACTCTATGGTCAGTAGACTTGGTGCATGTATGGGGTTTGTGCTTATCTTGTGAGGGGAGGGACCTGCATCTCTGGCTCTCAGGCATATTTGCCCTAGTAAAGAAGCACCTGCAGAGTGAAGGGGGCAGGGGGCTTGGTGTAAGCAGGTTAGGCCTCCACTATGGGTGTTGTTCTGCTCACTGAAGTCAGTCCATGCTGATGAGTGGTGGTGGTTGCGGGAGGGGGAATGGCACCAGCCCTCTCTTTAGTCCCCAGAGAAGAGGATTCGTGCTCTGGGGAGTCCTCACAGAACAGTGAACAATCTCCTCCCAGGGGTCCCAGTTATACCTCAGATCCTTGTATTCACCCTGTTGTGTCCAGGCCATCTGCCCCCCTGGCAGTGCAATGCACCTGCTTTTTATTCCAGGCAGACTGGCTGAGTTTCAAAATTTTAGGAACCACACTAGTCCTCTGGGGAATGTCTTGCCATGCTGAGGAGGTGCACATTTGTTCCAGAACAGCCATTATACCAACTTACAGGAACACAGAGTTTAGAGTAATGCCTAGCAAAGTGCCAGTGTCCAGTTTTGCCTCTCTCAGTAGGCGTCTGAGCCCCTATTCTAATGGGCAGGGGAGTGCAATGGTGCCCACCAGCACTTCTGTCCCCTGAGAGGCAGTGCCAGCTCTCCCAAATGCCCTCCAAGGGGGGAGAAACATCTCTCCCCGTGCAACCCAGGGGATCCTCAGATCATGCCGTCAGTCCCACACCTCTGCCCTCCTTTTCCACAAGAGCACTGCTACCACAAGCAACAACAAAAGCAGAATTGAAAGTTTTAAAAGGTACCATTTCAAATAAAAACACAAATGTTTAAATACTTGGTTTTAAATGTAACAAAACATATACAGAATGCCCTGTACATGATTCTTTAAGGAAATCAAAATAGATCTCAATAAATAGAACTGCAATAGATAGTGTTTTTATTGTACATAAAATATTTATTTATTTCATTTATTTTTAAGATTTCATTCATTTATTTGATAGAGAGAGAGCAAGAGAAAGAAAGTGCACAAGAGGAGGGAGAGTCAGAGGGAGAATCAGACTCCCTGATGAGCAGGAAGCCTGATCTGGGGCTCGATCCTGGGACTCTGGGAACATGACCTGAGCTGAAGGCAGCTGCTTAACTGACTTTGATATCAAGGTGCTCCACATACAAAATTTTTAAAGTGACTAATAGAGAAAACAAAAAGCTCCATATTATTAAAAATATAAAGAGGTGAATGGGAAGAAATTCCTTCTGCTGATCCTGGTGCAAACATGTCTGTGTATAAACCAGCCTCCAGCTGGCTTATAACCTTGAAGGAACATAGGGTCAAAACAGTGGGTGAAAGATACAGTGTCTGTGTCCATGATAACTGATTAGGTACTTCATCAAATCCAGGAACTGGACTGTATCTAATATTTTGCTTTAGGAGACAAGAAATAAATTTGTTAAAGTCATGAAAAGAAAAATTTGTTTGTTTTAATGATATCACTTTTGGAGAATGTACTAGGGAGGGTGGTTTCACTTCATCAAGCCACATTTGGTGTGGGGAAGGAGAATGGGGTAAAAGGCAGAGTAGTTATTATAAATGAAGGCAGGCAACAAAACCTTACATTATATGAGGAGGGTCTGTGAGCACTATGATGTATGTCAAAGAATAATGTTTGACACATTATCCAGTCATCAATTTGGATAGTTAAAGATGGATGGGATTTCTGTTATGCCTAATGTGGGCAGTTCTCCAATGGCATTTGTCTCCATTGGGATGAGGGACAGACAGGACTAAGAAGTCATGCTCACCTTCTAGACTATGCTTGAGAAGCTAGGGCTGTAAGTGCCCAGTATACCAATTCAGGGCATGGGCAGGTATATCACAGGTCCTTCCCCCCATTAGTTGTGCACTCTTAGGGCTAGTGATTGCCAAAGGTGCCAGACTTATATAAGCCCCGACTTATAACTGTAGGTTTATTGTCCCCATGGTGCAGCAAGGCCTGTTTATAAGCTTTTGGGACAAGCAACTGGGGTGAGTCAGGGACAGGCTACAGACCATGGCCTGTTTCATCCTATGCTGCCAGTTCCCAAGAAGTCTCAGGACCCTAAGGAATTCTCAAATTCTAAATTCTATCCTGGTCTGCAGATAATTATGGAGGTATAGCTGTCAAAATAGGATAATAGAACATATGATAGTTAATAGCTTGATTTATCACTTTAAAATACTTAGACATATGTCATGTTCTATTCCATTTGTACTTTTGTCCTGGACCTTGTTATATGTGATCCCATGATCCTATATAAGTAAAGTTCAAGGTAAATTAAATGTTACTCTTTTAGTTTGTCAATTGCAATCATTATACTGAACAGCAACCGCATTTGATGGAATTTGTCTCTTGTAAGGTTTCTAGTGAAATTGGGCACTGCTTATAAAGAAACCAGTCTACAGGACCTAACTTGTCCTACTTACCTTTAGCAGAAAAGGCTGAAAAAGGCATTTCAAATAATTCTTTTACATCCAAATGGCCAACAGACATATGAAAAAGTGCTCAATATCACTCAGCATCAGGGAAATACAAATCAAAACCACTGTGAGATACCACCTCACACCAGTCAGAATGGCTAAAATTAACCAGTCAGCTAATGACAGGTGTTGGTAAGGATGCAGAGAAAGGGGAACCCTCCTACACTGTTGGTGGGAATGAAAGCTGGTGTAGCCATACCTCCAGTATGGAGGTACCTCAAAAAGTTGTAAATAGAGCCACCCTACAACCCAGCAATACACTACTGGGTATTTACCCTAAAGAAACAAATGTAGTGATCTGAAGGGGGCACTTGCACCCAAATATTTATAGCAGCAATGCCCACAATAGCCAAACTATAAAGAGCCTAGATGTCCATCAACAGATGAATGGATAAAGAAGATGTGATACACACACACACAATGGAATATTATGCAGCCATCAAAACCCTAAATCTTGCCATTTACAACAACATGGATGGAACTAGAGGGTATTATGCTAAGTGAAATAAGTCAATCAGAGAAAGATAATTATCATATGATCTCACTGATATGAGGAATTTGAGAAAAAAGACAGAATCATAGGGGAAGGAAGGGAAAAATAAAACAAGACAAAACCAGAGAGGGAGACAAACCATAAGAGACTCTTAATCTTGGGAAACAAACAGGGTTGCTGTAGGGGAAGGGGGTGGGAGGGATGGGGTGGCTGGGTGATATACATAGGAGAGGGTATGTGCTATGGTGAGTGCTGTGAATTGTGTAAGACTGATGAATCATAGACCTGAACCCCCTGAAACAAATAATACATTATATGTTAATAAAAAAATATAAAGAATAAACAAGCAAATGAAAAAAAATTCTCATTTTTTTCTTGGTTGTAAAAGTAATTCATATCAATTGTAATTAGCCTTGAATTTCATAACTCTATAGAGAGAAATAATTTGAAATAGTTCATAAGTTCACAATCCAGATGATGTAAAACGAGGCATTTTCTTCTAAGGATTATTTTTATGTACATATACACACAAAACAAACACACTGGCCACCTTTTTCACAATAAAAATTCATTATATGTTGAATCTGCTCTTAATAGAATCTCTTTTTAGTGGGGGAGTTTTGTATTCAAATGTCTTTCCTTGTTCAACATAAATATTTCCTTATGTCATTATTTGTATTTAGGAACAGCATTTTATGTAGCTGCTTAAAATATATTAATGAACAATAATATGTTTTGTATGGCTGGATATTTGTAATGATTCATTGGAATTAAAAGAATGCTGTAATGAAGATCTCAGTACAGAGATTTTGCTACATCCTTAATAACAGGATTTAAGTTTGAAGACTTCTTATGGAACAGCTTTAGACTGAAGAAAAATCATCAAACTATTCTTTATAGGACCACAATACACATTGCCTTTTAAGTCCTATAAGGACTTACAGCAGCTTCATCATCACAGACCAGGAACCTGCTTACCCTGCTTAGTTTCACTTCCTCTGAACTGACAAAGTGAAATGCACTGATTTTGTGTCTACTTACTTGAAAAGCTGTCTGACTAAAAGGAAAGGTTGCCTGAGGCCGACTTCTTTGTTTAGCCAAAGTCAGCTCTGCAGTCCAGCCAGTGGTACTGGTTAGTTCCAACACAGTTGCAAAACAATTATCTTAGGAAACTGTAAGCAGCATTCAAATACACACACACAAATCTAAAATTAAATCACAAAATACTTGCTAACAATACTGTTTGATACTGTCTAAAATTTGCATTCCTATAACAAGGAAAAACTGAAAAACATAGATGACTATTTTCTTAGGGTAGAAGTATCCTAAGACATTAAAATAATTTAATATTACTTACATAAATATACATTATCTTGATGTGCAGTTAGTTCTTGGTAAACTATTTTTCTTTCTTAATAGAGAGCAATATGATTGTTATTTTCTGTTGCAACTACCAGTTGATAAATATCTGTCATCTAAGAGTACCCTCTCAGGTTAAAGGAAATCACACATTAACTTTTAAAGATACATGGTTTATATTAACAATATGGGCCAGCCTTGTCTCTATGCTTTGGTTCTAGCAGCTGTGTATACAGAATCAATTAGTCATTTGTCAATGGCAGGGCAATTAGGTCACTGCAGCTTCTAATTCAGTCCCTTTCCTGCTGTCAGAGCTTTGCTTTCCTCAAAATATTTGCAGTAGACCTTGAAAAATCCACCTTAATTTTATTTAATTACTGAAACCCAAGATGCCTGAATTTGTCAGTAAACAAGAAAAGAAAATCTTGTGACGGGAAGATCCCGATTTATGTTTGATGACTCACCAAGGAACGTGTTGCATTCCCATCCACCCATCAGACGTATATAAAATGAATAGCATACATATTTTTGGATCTTCCTCAGAATTCACCACATTGAAACTCTATCTGCCCTATTGGCTGAAGAAAGCCATGTGGTATAGCAAATGGTTGAAATAATGATCTAAGAATCAAGAAGAAGGTCTGGTTCTTGGTCTATGATGATGAAGCTGCTAAGTCATGGTGAACAGCCTGCCCCCCTCCCCACTGGCCCTCAGTACCTTCATCTAGAAAACAAACTAGTTACATTTTGATGGCTCCGAGTAGAGTCTTTTTAGGCTGGCTAGCTTTTTGTAAAGAATGGTGCCTATGAATCTAAGAAGTGGTCCCCAACAGAATGTCTTCTCCTTACTACCAGCTATCTCAGTCAGCTCTGTCGACAGTGTACACCCCTGGCTAAGAGGGGGGCCAGAAGAGAGGGAGTGACAGGATCATAATGCAATACAGGTCTTAACAACCCTGAACTAATAGCCGTGTTCTTAAGTACAAAGGAAAGAGTTTGTTTGGTTATTTGAAACACTGCCTTAAGAGAGTCTTTGTGTTCCTTTTTTATTAAAGACGGAAGAAACAAGGAAGATAAACCCAGGAGAAATTCAAAGGTACATTTTTTGAATAATGCATTCATCTTAAGAAAAAAGAAGAAGAAGAAAGAAGAGGGATTTGTCCTACTAGATATTGACATAGTATTAAAACCCCGCAGTACTGGCACAAGAACAGACAAGTAGACCAATGGAATTGAATAAAGACCTAGGAGAAGGGAGGTTGTATAAGTGGGAACTTAATATAGCATAAATCAAATGGAAAAGAATGAGTTGTTTCATAGATTCTATTGGGAAAAGTGGTTCATTATATGGAGAAAAATAAAACTTAATCATTCCTTAACACCATATGAAAAGGTGGTTTCCAGATGAATGAAAGACCCTAGTGTTAAAGGTAAAACTTAAAAGTCAGTAGAAAAAAGTATAGAAGAATATCTTTTCAACTACAGACAGAAAAAGTTTTCTTGAACAAAATTTTAAAAGGAGAAAACCCAAAGGCAAAGATCATAGTGATGTTTCAATAGACAAATCAAGAATTTCTGTTTCATGAAGGGTAACTATGGATAATTGAAATATGAGTAAATAAGAAAAGATATTTATGACATCAAGTGACAAGCAACTTCTGGCTTCCAGTCCAATATATAAAGGTGTTAGAAGGCATAACTCCTGTCCTCAGAATAAGAAAGAGAGCTGAACAAACAAAAAGTCATCAAATTTTCTTAGATCGGTCAGAGAATTGAGGTCTCATGGTAAACTAGACTCCCCCCACTGGGGAGATATTCAGAGAGATATACACACTCACTGGGAGCCTCCTGGGAGCAGAAGCTTCTGTGCAATAAGCAGCTGGTATACTGGATTGTGAGCATGAGAAAACTTGAGAGTGAGAATACCTGGAAACCCAGCCTGAAGTTTGCTTCCAGAAATCCCAGCAGGTTCTCATGGTAGAGATAGGAGAAAACCTTCATTCATGGTAGAGATAGGAGAAAACCTCCTTCATTCATGATGGGCAGTTGATGTTTTGAAACACATGGAGACAATTCTGTTCTCCTGACAAAGACATGTCCTCAAAGAAAACTATTCTGACTGAGCCTAAACAACAAGGGTTTTACCAGAGTCTAACCAATGTAGGGGGAAGGAAAATACAAATTTTACCGTCTAGATTTCCTGTTTTACTTAAGGTCTTAAGGACAGTAGGGGGACAGAAGTTGAGAAGCATTTGTGAAGGTCACAGTTCAGGAGCACAGGTTCATTAGAAGACCAAAACATTATACAGTTATAGAATGCTTCTCCTTCCCACCAAACCATGCTACCACATCAAAAAGGACATAATAAAAATAGTACTCTGAAACAACTGCAGTCTCCAACTCCATTTAAGAAGGAGTCCCTAAGAAAATCGAAAGACAAAGACAGGAGACAAAAGCAAACACAGTAGAAAAAATTTTAGCCTCTAACCACTACAGCTACAGACACATAGATGAAAGGAACAGAATAAGAACCCAGAAATGGACCCTCAACTCTATGGTCAACTAATCTTTGACAAAGTAGGAAAGAATGCCAATGGAAAAAGGACGGTCTTTTCAACAAATGGTGTTGGGAAAATTGGACAGCTGTGCACAGAAAAATGAAACTGGGCCATTTTCCTACACAACACACAAAGATAAACTCAAAATGGATGAGAGATGTAAATGTGAGTCAGGAATTCATCAAAATCCTAGAGGAGAACATAGTCAGCAACCTCTTTGACCACAGCCCCAGCAGCTTCTTGCTAGACATGTCTCCAAAGGCAAAGGAAACAAAGGCAAAAATGAACTACTGGGGCTTTTTCAAGGTAAAAACTCCTCTGCACAGTAAAGGAAACAGTCAACAGAACTAAAAGGCAACCTATGGAATGGGAGAAAATATTTGCAAATGACATATCAGATAAAGGGCTAGTACCCCACATCTATAAGGAACTTTACAACTCAACATCAGGCATCAAATAATTCAATTAAAAATAGGCAGAAGACATGAATGGACATTTCTCTGCAGAAAATATGCAGATGGCCACCAGACACATGTTAAGATTCTCATCACTCATCATCAGGGAAATGCAAATCAAAACCACAGTGATATCACTTCACACCTGTCAGAATGGCTAAATCAAAAAACACAAGAAACAACAGGTGTTGGCGAGGATGTGGAGAAAAAGGAACACTTGTGCCCTGTTAGTGGGAATGCAAATTGATGCAGTCACTCTGAAGATGTTATGGAGGTTCCTCAAAAAATTAAAAATAGAACTATGCTATAACCTAGTAATTTTACTAGTAGGTATTTACCCCCAAATACAAAGACATTAATTCAAAGGGATACATGCACCCTTATATTTATTACAACATTATTTACAATAGGCAAGACACAGAAGTAGCCCAAATGTCCATCACTTAATGAATGAATAAAGAAGATGTGGTGTGTGTGTGTGTGTGTGTGTGTGTGTGTATATATATATATATATATATATATATATATATATATATTATATAGAGTAGAATAGTATTTAGCCGTAAAAAAGAATGAAACCTTGCATTTGGAATGCATGGATGGAGCTGAGCGTATAACGCTAAGCCAAGTAAGACAGTCAGAGAAAGACAAATACTATGTGATTTCACTCATATGTGGAATTTAAGAAACCAAACAAATGAACAAAGGGAAAAAAAAGAGAGACAAACTGAAAACCATACTCTTAACTCTTAACTATATGGAACAGATAGATGGTTACCAGAGGGGAAGTGGGTGGGCTGGTGGGTCAAACAGGTGATGATTAAAAGTTATCTTGATGATTACTGAGTAACACATGGAATGGTTGAATATATTGCACGCCTGAAACAGTGTAACACTGCAGGTTAGCTTGGAATTACGATTCAAAAAAAAATTTGAGACCTTAGCTTGTGCTTTCTACATTGGCAGAAGTTAGAAAGCTTCATGATGCCGATGTTGTTGGAGATACGGGGATTATGAACAGTCCTGTACCAGTGAATGGCAGGTAGACTGGTGCAGCCATTCTGGAGCCAAGCTGTTAAGTCAATGAAGAATATGAGTATTACCTATTATTTACTTCTACATACGTATTCCAGAAAAATTGATGCAAAAGAGTAGAAGGTAAATGTGTGGAGATGTTCACCGTAGCATCACCGTGGTGGTAAGAAATAGGAGTCAGTCTGGATGACATCAACAAAAGTAGACAGGAAAACTGCTGCCAGGGAGAGTCAAGTGTGAATCACAGTGAACTATAACACGATACCGTGTACCCAAATCAAAAATCGTAAGTCCCTTGCCCACCATGCACATTTTGTGAGAATACATACAAATAAAAATGTATACATTAAACAAATTGGAATAGTTGATGTGGGGAACTAGCAGCTAGCAGCAGAAAAAATACATAAAAGAAAATTTTAAGAAATACAGAAGAGGACTTTCAAGGATTGACGATCACAGTGTGGGTTAAAATTAAATCATCTCTTTGCATCTGTATTAATAAAAGAAAAAGCTAGCACAAATTTCATATATGAGGCCAATGAGTGTCGGAAAGCTTGTTCTGGGACCCTACAGTCTGAAAAGGAGCCCGGATCCAACTTTGTGGATATTAATGAATTTCCCCTCCTTTCTTTTATGGGTCATGTTTATTTACAGTGGCCATGTGGGGAGGGGGTAGAGATTAAAAGTCTTTAAGATTCAGCTATTAAAGTGACTCAATTAGGTGCTATCCAAACTCCAAACATATATTCCCAAGAACCTACCAGATGCTGTCACGTGGATGTCCTGAAGGAATTTCAGATTCAATGTTTCCAAAGTCCAACACATCATTTGCTCTCCTGAGAGCTGCTCTCCCTTCCATGAACTGGGATGCCCTTCTCCCTCATTTGCACCCCTCCCTGCGCACACTTTACCTGCTGGAGGTCACTGGAGGCCACCTCCTTCCTCTAGGCACTGTGCCTCCCTGAACTAGCCCACAGACTCTGGATAATTGCAAAAACATCTACATAGGCTTCTTAACCTCCCTTTATAAGCCAGATTTACTCATGTTTCTTCTCTAGTTAAAAAGCCTCAGTGGGACTCCATTGCCTGTGGATTATTTACCATATCTTTAACTTGCCAAAAAAGACTCTATTGTTACAGGATTCTACCCCACCTCAGTCAGTTGCCATCCAAGAGCCTACACTCCAGCCACAAGGGTGCGGGAAGTGAATTCCCCGAAAACCTAACACTCTCCGTCTCTGTGCCTTCTGTCTGCGTGCCATATTAGGCAGAGGAGGCTGGAGTGCTGGGTTCTGCTGTGGTCACAAATCTCAATGAGTTATAAAAACAAAGGTTTATTTGTCACTCACACTCTGTGTTCCTCATGGGTCAGCTGCTGCTCTGATTTATGTCTTCTTCACTCTGGAAGGCAGGATGACGGAGCGGCCTTTCTAGCCAGAGAAAATAGAAAGCATAGCAAACCACCGGCTGGCTACAAACGCTTCCCCCAGAAGCGCTACATGCCATTTCTGTTCACATTCCATGTGGTCAAGCTTAACATTGATGAGCTAGGGAGGGGCAGAAAATATTTGAGATAAGTAATAATAGCCTATCACTCATTGGTGATTTCATTCTGCCTGGAATCCCCGCCTGGGGAACTAATGCCTGGTTACTATTTGTGGCATATCTTTTTTTTTTTTTTTTTTAAGATTTTATTTTATTTATTTGAGTTACAGCACATCTTACTTTTTACTTCTGCAGTTTTATCTCTGACTTTGCCAGTAGAATTTTCTTCTCTGTGTTCCTATAGCCTTTGGGACATGTTACACTACTCACATGCGTGTCGTGTGCGTATTTCCATGCTTGCCTTCCCCATTACATCTTGAACTTGGAAAATGCATGCATGCAGTCTTTACCATTTTTGCATTCTAAGCACGTGTACCTTCTGTGCGTGCTGAGCGTGGCACTCAGGTCTTGTTGCTCTGTAATTGGTTACTGAATTAATAGTTACTGAACATGATGACAAGCTAACTACAGAGAACGTCATTGACCCAAAGGCTTTAGCTGCTGTGCTCTGAAATTCATTGTTGAATTTCACACACTGCTCCTAACCAGTGACAGTACAGCAAGGATTCTAAGGCAGGATGGCTCCTGGGACATGCAGGGCACCTCCACCAGCCACTGTTGGCTCTAGGACTCCCCAGTAGCCTTACAAAAACTTGCAAGGACTGCACAGTGTTCCAGGATGCTTTTGACCCTTATTACCCTCTGAGTAAGACTTGCATTGTGGTCTGCCCACATTTCCCCCTCCCCTCCCCAACCCCCTCCTCAATTTCTGTCACAGGTGTTTCCCCATAATAAAATTTTTGCATATTTAGTTTCTTCTTAACATCTGCTTCTTAGAGGATACAAACTAACACAAGGCGTTTTCTTCCCTCTCTCTCTCTTTTAAGATTATTTATTTATTTGAGAGAGAGATTAAAAGAGAGAGAGAGAGAGTGCACATGAACAATGGGGAGAGGGAGAGGCAGACTCCCTGCTGAGCAGAACCCTGAGATCGTGACCTGAGCAGATGCTTAAACGAAGGAGCCATCCAGGCTCCCCAAACCCAAGGAGATTTTATTATTGTAACTGATACAGGCTAATAGGATAAAATTTCTTTGGGAGTTTGAGAGATGTTACAGTTAAGCAAATCAGGAAATTGTTTCTTGGCAGAGGTTGGATTTGAATTAGGCTTTGTAACAAGGCTTGGCCAGAGGTGACAGGGGAGGTATACTGGGAGGAGAAAGAGGCACAGGATGGGAAATCCTGGTTTGATGCCTTCTTCCATCCAGGCATAACGAGATAATACTACCTCTTAAATCCTAGGGTCAGGTTGTTTTTTAATATTGGAGAAAGATTCTTCTTGTACACAATTTATTTTCTGCATTTTCCTTTGAATTACTTATTCAATTCCTTTTGCTCAGGAAGTTCGGGAATACTGGTTATTCACAATTTGGGTTTGTAAAAACGCACTCCCTCTCTAATATCTTTTTCTGTCGTTTTCATTTTTTTGCCCCATATTCTAGATTACTTCTCAAATTTCTTCCCTATATCAACAACCAGACAATCTGCAGCATTTAATTTGCTATTCTTTCTCTCCAACAAATATTTTAACTTGACTCTTGGTGATTTTGGTTTCCATGCATTTTCTCCTTGCCTCAGCTCAAATTTGTCTTTTTTTTTTTTTTTTTAGTAGAGTAGGGAACAAATATATTTAAAAATATTCTCCTGTTTCCTATAGCAAATCTATTTTAAGGAAAATTTCCCCTCAAATCCTTAAGCATTTTACCCTCGTCTCTTGTGTTGTGGACCCTTCTTTATAGACCTGCTCTGTATTGTCCTGTCCCTGTCTGCCCAGGAACTGAGCCCCACTCTGGACCTGGGCTGCGTTCAGTCTGGGGACATTCCTAGGATGAAGCCCCTCTTATTCCAGACTGTAGTGCATGGAGCCAAAGGAAGCCATCCTTCCCTCCTGGAAGGAGACCCGTGAGGAATCAGATGATGAAATGGTCCCTCGCGCCGTGGGTGAGGAGGGAGGGAAGAGCGTCTGCTTATAAGCCTATGGGACAGAAACCAGAGAAACCAGAGGAAAGAGCAACAAAGAGTAGGAGGCAGAGTCTGGAGAGTTTTTCTGAGCCAAAGAGTTTGTCAACCCTGAGTTTTCATAGATGGCTGGCGGCCGTGGCATGGCAGGAAGGGAGCTATTAGGAGTGTCAGTCTGGTCTAGACATGCATGTTGATTATTTAGGTTTATTTACCCTAGAATGAAGAGAAACTCTTCCAGAACGATTCTTTTGTTTTAAGAGTTCCTGTACACAGTTTCCTTTGCTCCGTCACAGACCAGTTGGGTGTGGCCGAGGCCCGGACAGGTCTTAACCAAGTGTCCGAGGACTCCTTGCGGCACGCAGACAAGTCCGCTCAGGTCTAAGCAGAGAGGAGAAGCTGCTCACTGCAGCTGGGCTGTGGTTCAAGGACACAGAAGGTGGCGGAACATGTTATCCAGGCTACATCCAGGTTAGATAACAGGATCCTGAGCTCTGCTGCCCCCTCACTCCGCCCCCAGATGCACGAAGGCAAAGGTGAGCTTTGCAGGATTTCCCTGGAATTTTGGTCCTTCTGGCACTTTCGGCCAGGCCTGCCATCCACCCACTGTGCTAGTTCAGCTCTAATACTCTAATCTCGGGTCTCTTCTTAGACCCATCACCGCGTTCTCAGATTTCTTCAGCTCTATTGGTTTAAGGACGCTCCAAAAATTTTGCTTTTGAAAAAAAAAAATTGCTACGTCTATATGGATGGCAGGGTTTTTATGACACTGGCTTGCAATGATGAAAAGAAGCCCCAGGGGATATGGAATAGGCCCTTGGTAAATCCAGGTTGCCTGCCTCCCAGACAGGAGCTGAGGACGGGGACCAGTAGGGGCAGTCAGGTTCCTCTTCTACTGCACTGTTTTGCCTCAAGAAGCAAAGCACATGTTGCCCAGTAATTGTATTTTTAAGTTTGGTCCAAATGGTGATTTATTTAGTAAATGGCTGCCAATTTTGCTATATGGTTACTACTATTATTCTCAGTTTCCAGTATTGATGCAAACCTTTTCCTATTTATTTTCATGGGAAATCGAGTGACAATTTTTACTTTTGTTTCCTAGCTAGGACTTTTTATTTTTCTTACAACTAAGAAAAATCGACTATTTTCAATTTGTCTTTTTCAAACGTTTTTCACAGCACTTTTAATACTTCATAAAAATTATGTTATAAACCAGGTGAAAACAGGGACTGAATCCTGGACAGGTGATGTGACAGACTTCTGTTCATTATATTAGAAGAACCAATTTTAATCTTTGTTGGGCACAGCAGGTAAAAAGCCAATGGACTGAATACAATCAATAAAGGGAACGAATTCAATCCATTTGTTTGTTTGTTTGTTTGACAGAGACAGAGAGAGAGAAAGCACAAGCAGGGTGAGGGGCAGAGGGAGAGGGAGAAGCAGACTCCTCACTCAGGAGGGACCCTGACATGAGACTTGATCCCAGGACCCTGAGATCATGACCTGAGCCAAAGGTAGATGCTTAATCGACTGAGCCGCCCAGGCGCCCCTGAATTCAATCTTTAAAGTGTTTTTATTAGACTGGCTGCCAAACAACCAAAAAAATTAGAATAGATACTTGAGAAAGTCATGAAATATTCTCTTTTTACTAACTCTCAAGAAGAAAAAAAGATCCTCATCTAGCCTAGTGGTTCTCAAGGGTTGCAGGGATATTAGGGGAATGGGGGGAATATCCTCTGAAACCCCTTCAGAGAGCCTACAGAGCAAAAGTAATTTGCATAATAACGCTAAGATGTTGGTTGTCTTTTTCACTATCATTTTCTCACCAGTGTATTATGGAATTTTTCCAAGTCTGCATGATGTGTGATATCACAAGAAATTAATACAAAAGAAGATAAAAGAATCCAGCTGTCTTCTACTAAGCAAGACATTAAAGAGACTTGCAAAATCGTGAAAGAATAGTACTCTTCTTACTCATTTTTTTTGTTAAAAAATATAGTTGTTTACAAACAAAAAAGAAGCAGAAGTAGCCTCATAGATACAGAGAACAAACTGGTGGTTGCCAGAGGGAATGGGCTACCTAGGGGAAGGGGATTAAGAGGTACAAAATTTCAGTTATAAAATAAAGAGGTTTCAAGAATGAAAAGCAGAGAGAATACAGTCAATAATATTTTAAAAAATTTGTATGGCAACAGATGGTAACTGTACTTATTATGCTGAGAATTTCATAATATACATTTTTGTACACCTGAAATGAATATAATATTGTATGCCAACTATACTTCAATTAAAAGAAAAAAAGAGGAAAGAAAAAGGAAACATTTATAGCTTTCAAAATAAAGTGTTAAAAAATTTAATGTGTAATAGGTTTTTATTAATTTTTTAATGCATTAATTTTATAAAGTTCTATTTTTGAGTACAGAAAATACCAATAGATATAACCCATGTAAATATAGGTTCTTTGAAGTCCTCAATAATTTTTTAAAAAGATTTTATTTATTTATTTGACAGACAGAGATCATAAGTAGGCAGAGAAGCAGGTAGAGAGGGGTTGGGGGAAGAAGGCTCCCCACAGAGCAGAAAGCCTGATGTGGGGCTCGATCCCAGGATCCTGAGATCATGACCCAAGCTGAAAGCAGAGACTGAGCCACCCAGGTGCTCAAGTCTTCAATAATTTTTAAGACTGTAAAGGAGTTCTAAAACCAAAAGGTTCAAGAGCCACCCATCAAGGCTATTAGGTTTAGTATTAAATAAATAATAGATAGTAATGCAACTTCCCTCACTGATATGCTAGAAGAGCCAAGGTCAATGGCTGCCCATGTTTTGAAAAATTAATATTCATCAGACGTCACTGAATCAAACTGTTTATAATAAAAGAGAGGGATGCCTTGAGATAGCCCTGAAGGTCTCTGTATACTTGAAGAACTATTATGTTTAAAATTGTGGTTGCCAGAGAGGAGGCTGGTGGGGGCCATGGGGAAAATGGGTTAAGGGGAGTGGGAGGTACAGGCTTCCAGTTATGGATAAGTAAGTCACAGGGATGAACGGTAAACTGTAGGGAATATAATCAATGATACGGTAACAGCATTGTATAGTGACAGTGATAGCCACCTTGTGAGCATAGCATAGCATCTGGAACTGTCAAAACACTGTTATACCCGAAACTATGCAATGTGACACTGTGTGACAACTACAATTTTAAAATACATATATATAGGTAGATATAGATATAAATATTGTATGTAATATTTGTTCTCACTGCTACCAGTGGTTCTTTATTATTTACTTTAAATCAAGTATTGCACCTGTATGAACTCATTATAACTTCACCGTCACCCTAGGAAGGGGCCATCACAGCTTTCACTACTTCCTGGGATCGGAAAGCTACAGCTCCTTCACCAAGGTCACTTGGCTGGTAAATAGTAGGACAGGGATTCTTGCTAAGGTTACGTCAAGCTCAGAGCCAGGGCCCATTTCTATCTTGGTATCTCACGTTCTTTAAAGCCAAAAATGCTGATTCTTAGTGCCAGCTTATTATTTATGGTCACTATTTGCCTTTAGACTGATGCTTTGTACAAATATTGATTGAATTGAAGGTTCCTCTTCAACCACAGAAGCATGGGCCAGCTGTGAGCACTGCATCATTTATTCAAATGTTTGTTAGTCCAGTAAGCATTTATTAAGTGCCTACAATTTGTCAGGCATCAGTCTGTTCTGTTCAAAAAAAGAAGGGGATAGTAATCTCTGCTTACATAGAGCTTACATTCTAATTAGACAAAGTAGATAATCAAATAGATAAATTACAGGATGTTGGAGGCTATATAAATTCTATGGAAATAACATAGCAGACTAAAGGAAACTTTTATGGGTGGGGCAGTGGGGGGTGAGGTCACCCTGGCATAATTTAGCAGCAACAAGAAGACCACTGGGTTGTAGTGGAATGAGCCAGAGGGAGCTGGGAAGAGACAAAGTCAGAGACATCACAAGGAACCAGAAGTTCCACTGCCTTACAGCCGCAGTAAGTCCTCTGAGTGAAATGAGAATAGGGTTTTGAGAAAGGGAATGACATGAACTACATTTTCTAGAGATTACATTATCTAAGTGTCTCTGGCTACCATGTTGAAAATAACAGACAGGGGTAGCAATCCAGGAAACAGTTTGGAAGGCTATTGCTGAAATCCGGATGAGATATGATGGTGGTTTGGATTAGGATTCGAATTCAAAGACAGGGTTTGATTTCAGAAGTGGTGAGAAGTGGGGCACCTGGGTGGCTCAGTGGGTTAAGCCTCTGCCTTAGGCTCAGGTCATGATCTCAGGGTCCTGGGATCGAGCCCCACATCGGGCTCTCTGCTCAGCAGGAATCCTGCTTCCTCCTCTCTCTCTGCCTGCCTCTCTGCCTCTCTCTATCAAATAAATAAATAAAATCTTAAAAAAAAAAAGAAGTGGTGAGAAGTGATCGAACATGGGATAGATATTGAAGGTAGAAGCCATGGCACCAAGTTTCACCAAATGACAACTCAAGTATCATAGAGTAATTCCTTGTGACTATAAAGTGATTCTTGTAGGACACCGTCTAAAATAAAAGTGAAATTTGCATTGTTTTGCTCTCGAAGTGCTTTATTTAGAATCAGTTAAAAGTAGCAAGGGTGGAAGTGATAGGAACTGGTAAATAGTTGTCAACAAGAAATCACTATAGTATTCATAGATTAAAAGGAAAAGGTGGCTTAGGGCATCTGAGCTGGGTGGTAAAGGACTCAAGGATGACATGCACGTGATTACTAGCTGACTTAGAAATCACTCCAATCTGATAAAGTACCTTTCCTAGGACTTTAAATTGGGTTGTCAGCTATTCTTACCTCTACTGAAATCCAAGTACAATTGTTAGCCGTGTCTAGAGAAAGGTCTATTGCTCAATGTCAAAGGCAAGTTAATACATGATTTTATTGTTTGTCCTTGCTCTGAATATTTTCAGAGGAAAGCCCCATATATATTTGGATTAATTTAACGAGCATTTGTGCTTGCAGAGAGGACCTATAGTGTTAAAGATAGTGCTTAGAATCCCAGGAGTTCAACTACCAGGATTTGAATCCTTACACCATTCTTCCTAGTTGGGACCTCCAGAAAATTATTTAACCTCTGTCTTGATTTCCTCTTCTGAGAAAGGGAGATGCTACTGCTAATACTAACTCTGCTTTCACTGAGATTAAGTGAACTTATTATTCCTTTACTATGTATGGTAGAGAGCATGGCCCATAGTAAATGCACAGTATGTGTTGTTGTTAAATTCAAAGAAAATTCGAAGAAAAGTATCCCTATTAATGCACAACGTAACATTAGTGCAATTATGAGTCAATTACTTCTTTTTTCAATTATTATTGCTGCCATAAGCCATCAGACTTCTGGCTAGCCAACGCAGCAGCATCTTACATAAGGCAACGAAAATAATATTTTGCATCTTACAATTCATTTATCGATTTCTGAAAAATTTGCCTATCACTGAGGGTATTTCATACATAGATTGGAGACGAAGTACTCTTCCACTCAGAACTATAATGAGTGTCAAGGCATGTATGCCTTCCACAGAGGAACACAAAACCCTTCATGGAACCTGGTTAATAGGAAAGAATACAGGAAAACCTGCAGATGCCTCACCATTTCCCATCACTCTTTCCTACCTCATTCCACATTTGCTTTCTCCTCAGAAATACTCTTCCCCCAAACCTTGTTGGCTCAGAGCACTCTTTCTAGACAAAATATAGCTTCATAAAGCAAAACCAGATTCTTCTTTATATTGGAATGGCAATTTTTTAAAAGTTTTTTTTTTTCCTGGTTGTATAAATACTATTCATGCAAAGCCACAGAGGAAACTCTTAATGAGACCACATACATGTTTGAAAATTTAAAATTCCCTGGAACTTCCCAATATATTTATAACTGTGTATATGATATATTTATGACTATGTGTGTTTCCACTCTACATACACAGATATAACATAATATATACATTATGTTGACACGTTTATATATGCCATTATGTATGTTAGCAATATTTTTGAAATTACCTTTGAAAAATAGAAAAAGCAAAATAGCTAAACAGAAACAAAAATGATGATTATGAATGATTAACACACTTCTATGGGGCCAAAAAAAAATTGCAGCATAGGGAAATCGTGATCAGGAAAGAAAACACATCCATCTTGAAGAGATCTGCTAATGCAGAACATCGCGGGTGGATATCTTCTTTCAATTACTGTTGGTGCCATGAGCCAAAAGATTCCAAGTTTGTTTGAACAAAGCCACAGAGGAACCGCTGTTGGGAATCGATTTCAGGCTCTGGAGAAATCCCTTCAAAAGCCAAAGTATTCGGTCTCATGCAGGGTATGGGATTCTGAAGGCATATTTTGTAGTGTGGGAATGATTTTATACTGACATGCAGGAAATGGGGAGCAGAGGGAAAGTATTTTTCCTGAGTGCTAAACTTCAGTAACCCAATGCTTTCACAAATCAATCAGCTACAGCGAGCGCCCTGTTTCTTCACATCCCTCTTTCTCTTAGATGATTAGGCCCCGTTACCAAATGGATTTGAGTTTTAAAATGCAGTAAAATCTAAGTCAGCTTGGTTGCAACAGCCAGACTTTCGTGTCTGAGCCTTGCCGTTGGCTTTGTTCCTTGTTCGTGTTTTCCCTGACAAGCTCTTCTCATTGGGAAAAGCCCAGCAGCCTGATGCAGGGCAGCTCAAACAGTATTTTCTCTTGCCTAGGTGCTCATTCCTGGAAAAATTAAGTCTCCTTTCCAAGAATAACCAATTCCTCCAGATTCAGGAAAGCCTGCAGTTTTGGAGACCCTCCTGACTTCCTTAAGTTTTGGCAAACATCCTGCCCAAAAGACCCAGTAGACTTAAGAAACGGTGAAAAGTGAGATTACAGTGTTTCTGCCAAGGCCATGACAGACTAAGACCAATTCTGCACTGAAGTTGGTCCTGCAGCCCTTGTGGGGGTGTGGTGTACAAATGTCAGTGTTAGGACAGATTTTCAGTGAACGATTTAAAACCTCCCAAATGCATGCCAGGCATGTAACAGATCTAAAAGTTATCTTTAAATGGAGTGGAAACTGATTGAAATATTCAAAGCAATCACAAATTATTATAGTAGTGACCCTGACTATTGTGTCCTCCATAGAAGTTCTTAGATATTGCAAATATCCAGAGGGGAATTTGTGAGGTTTCCCCAAAACTACAGAGTACTGCTCTTGTGGAGCATCATGAAGGATTAATGTCCAAGAAACATTCTTTGGAAAACACTGTTATCATAAATAAATGCCAAAGCAAAAATATTTCTCTAAGTTAATCTTCCAAGGAATGAGAGAAAGTCTCCAAATGAAAGAGCCAAAGCAAGATGTCTAACAAAGCATTAGGTAAAAAATTCACTTAAAGTCTCTTTTGCTTGTGATCCTATAGGAAATTTAATCCATATGTCTACCGATTTTATGTTTGACCCTTCCTCTAATATCACAAATGCTCTGTTTTCTTTTTGTCCTGAAGTAAGATGAAAAGTTGAATGAAACATGGCTGATGGGAGATTGAGCTACTTGAGGTGTCTCCAATCACACTGAATCCAATAAAATACTAAGGAAAATATCTGGAGGCACATCTTCAGTGGTAACATAAAAGCACATAGTAAAAATATGAATGTATAATAAAATTTAAAAATATAAATGTATAATAAAAAATGCAGGGAATGTCAGTACAGACACTTGTTCTGCCCTTTATCTTGCACTGACACAGACATTCCTAAATATAGTCTCCATAATCTCTTGGAGTATGAACCAATCATCTCGAAATACTGAATAATTTTTACTTTTTCTTTCTAGTTTTCTTTCTCTTATTTCAATTTTTTCAGTGAATGTGTATCTTGTGTAAACATATATGGACTGTATGTCTAGGCATATAAAACGTGTATAATAGGGGTGCCTGGGTGGCTCAGTGTGTTAAGCCGCTGCCTTCGGCTCGGGTCATGATCTCATTCCTGGGATTGAGCCCCACATCAGGCTCTCTGCTCAGCAGTGAGCCTGCTTCCCCCTCTCTCTCTGCCTGCCTCTCTGCCTACTTGTGATCTCTCTCTGTCAAATAAATAAATAAAATCTTTAAAAAAAACCCAAAACGCGTATAATAACAATTTTGTAGATCTCAGCTGGGTACCATATAATATTCTAAAAGGTAAGAGCAGCTCTTTCTGGGGTAGAGGTATGGCTGACTTTTTAAAAACTTTTTTTTTCATAAACTGTTTATATTAAATTTTTGACAGAATGCCACAGCTGAATGTTTAAATAAGTTATAATCATGTGGATGGGCTGTGAATGGTTTGAATCCTGGTTTCTCCACTTCCTTCCTGAGTGATCTTGGGCAAGTTACTTAATCCTTTAGTATCTCAGTTTTAATATCTGTAAAATGAGGGAAAATAATAGATCTACTTACATCATAGGTTGGTGTGTGGGATAAATGAATCAATATGTTGAAAGTAACTTGAACATGGTTAGTAGTCTGAAAATGTTAGCTATGATGTGGATTATTATTTTTAAATTGCCAAATCATTTTCGTGGTGGACTTGGAAGTATACCACTGCTTAAGGAGTTTTTCCAAAGAACCACAATTTAATCCTGGAGGGACCCAATTTCTCAGAAAGAGGGGCTCAGAGTTCTAATTCTGCTTAAACTTATTCTTTTGTCTTATTTTTGGAGGACAAATAATTTTTTAAAAAATACTTAATTATTTTAAATAATTAAATAAATTTAAAATTTGTCTTTTGTAAGACAAAATTATTTCTTCAGTTAACCACTCTGTAGTGTGTTGCATTGCATCTTGTCTGCAAATACATCCATTCTAAAATTGAAATTTAGAGTGGCCACAATCCCAACCTTATGAGAGCACTTGGAGAATGCCCTCAGCTCAGAAATACTTCCCACAGAACACCATCCCTGACTCCCCAGGTTTGGATCCTGTGCTCTGGCTGGGGCCCTGTTAGCTTCCTGACAGAAGCACAGTTCAATTCATTGTAATCATCTACTTAGTGACTTCATGCAATGTATGCTGTCTGGCTGCAAGCTTCAGGAGAGCTGGTCATGGGGTGCATGGGTGGCTCAGTGGGTTAAAGCCTCTGCCTTCGGCTCAGGTCATGATCCCAGGGTCCTGGAATCGAGCCCAGCATCGGGCTCTCTGCTCAGCAGAGAGCCTGCTTTCCTTCCTCTCTCTCTGCCTGCCTCTGCTTACTTGTGATCTCTGTCAAATAAATAAATAAATAAATATCTTTAATTTAAAAAAATATATATTTTTAAATTTACTTGACAGAGATCACAAGTAGGCAGAGAAGCAGGCAGAGAGAGAGGAAGGAAAGCTCCCTGCTGAGCAGAGAGCCCCGACGCCGGGCTCGATCCCAGGACCCTGGGATCATGACCCGAGCCGAAAGCAGAGGCTTTAACACACTGAGCCACCCAGACGCCCCAAATAAATAATCTTAAAAAAAAGAGAGAGAGAGAGCTGGTCACGATTCTCGGTCCCCATTGGGTTGCACCCAGCATTAAGCATATAGTAAATGCTTCTTAAACAAATGGATGCCTTTAGCTTCATGTTTAGAGAATCCCAGGCCACTTAAGTTTCTGGAGAAACAAGGTTTTGGTCTCTGCCCTCGTAGTTCTTAAATATTCACACAGTACAGCCCCCATTTGGTGAACTGGTGAGAAGCGGTTTTCACCGCGTGGCCCCCACCCAGCGGCGTCAGCATCGCCCCGGATCTCGTTAGAGATGTACATGTTCATACTGCACCCCCAGATAGGCTCAATCAAAAAACTGGGGGCGGGGCCTGGTAGTCTGCATTCCAACAAGCCCTGCAGGTACGTGATGCTGACCCACCACAGACCCTAAGGGGTAGGATCTAGCAGTTCTGCTTGGGGCCCTGAACCAGCCCAGATGCCGGGGTGGACCACTGTGCCACCAGAGGGAAGCAGAGAGCAGCAGAGCAGAGGCAGGCTGGGCAGGCAGGGAACCACCCGTCAGACTCTGGCCAAGGACATCCCAGGCCAAGTGCAGATGCAGCCTAGAGAGGGAGGTGATCCCCAGGGTAGAGCCTGAATTGCTCATGGACACCGGGTCAGATGGGGGCACAGGGCGTGGGCGGACCCGTGGAAGCAGAGGTCTGAATGGAGGATGAGTTAAAGGAAACCAAATTTGATGTAGATGTCAGCTAATCAGGCGAAGCACAGCAGCGATTGAAGGAGGCATTGAACTCAAGTCAGACCTGCCAGAGTTTCTCCCTAAGGGATCACTTTATAAGGCTCATAAGCCCAGCTGCAGAACTTGTATTTCTAATTCTTAAATTTGCAGATACTATCAGCACAGGGTTTGGTCATAACATTCAGTCTCCTATTCTCTGTCACTGAGTCCTTCAGTTGTCCTTTAGTTTTTTCACACTAAGGATATAAAGGTGGTAGAGAATAAAGAATACTGATAATCTGGGACGCCTGGGTGGCTCAGTTGGTTAAGCAGCTGCCTTTGGCTCAGGTCGTGATCCCAGCGTCCTGGGATCGAGTCCCACATCGGGCTCCTTGCTTGGCAGGGAGCCTGCTTCTCCCTCTGCCTCTGCCTGCCTCTCTGTCTGCCTGTGCTCGCTCTCTCTCCCTCTCTCTCTGACAAATAAATAAATTAAATCTTTAAAAAAAAAAAGAATACTGAAAATCTGAACGTCTGCATTCCATACTTTAATAAGTCACTTCTCCAAGTTAAACTAATACTGCTTTTATTACTGGTATGCTTATCAAATGGTATAATAATGGATGTAAAATTTCATGTCGATTATGCATACTATTCAGATGTAATCTATTTTTACTGGGGCTTCAGTGACTAGACTCCGTGTATCTATGACCCCACAACTGGACTATAAGCCCTTTTGAAAAGTTTATTTATTTTGTGAAACAAATGAGTGGCTTTTAGACTGGGCCTGGCCTTTTGGAATAAATTAGGTTGGTTCAACCTAGGCCAGTTAATTACCATCTACATGACTCTGGACTGGTTATTTACTCTTGTTAGCGTCTAGAATAAAATTGAGATTATAAAATCCAGCACCAAGATTAAGTGGGACAATGTACATAATAGTTCTGGCACATGATAGGCACACAACCACGTTAGCTGACTTAAAGGCAAGACACCTCTGGCCAAGAAAGGGCTCAAAACAGCAGACAAAGTGACCAAGTTAAAATATGTGCCATTTCTCTGCTCAGAATCCTCCATCTTAGTTGGAATAAAAGTCAAAGTCATTTTTGAATATCCTTTGAGGTCATACCTTTACCTAACTTGGCAAATGCATTCTGGGTTATCACTGATACAATTTCCCATGTCAGATCTGCATTCCCAGGCAGGTTTCAGAAGCCAGCTGCCCCCAATCAAGAGACATGTCTGTGCCCATCAGCTTTCTGTGAGTCACTGCTGCAAGCACTGGGGTTTCATCAACAAACAAAAGAAGTGAGGATCCTTACCCTCATGGAGGATGAGTTCCAGTGAACTAGCAACTCTATGACCCTTTAAAAAATATATATATATATTTAAAGACAAGACAAGAAAAAAAAATTTTTTAAAGCAAGACAAGAGTCTTGCTTCCTGCTTTGTGCAAATTTCATTCAACTCCTACCTTTTGAGGACCTATTTTTGTGCCAGGCAAGGTGTTAGATGCCGAGTATATGAGACAAGCAAAGAGAGAGTCCCTGCCTTGTTTGTGGTCTAGTAGAGGGGACAACCAAAGAAATCTCACAATTACATGGTAAACTTCCATAACTTCCATCTGTGTTAAACATTATGAAGAGCGGCTGCGTGGTATTATGAGACTTTATAACGGGGGGTGGGGGAGAGGGTTCCTTAGGGGACTGAGAATTGACAGGGGATGCGAAGGAGGAAGAGGTGACACCTTGGAGGAGAGACGAGGAAGGATGCCCAGATGCGACGCAAAGTCCGTTGGGCCGCAGGCAGAGCGATGCGCCCGAGGATGGAAAGCAAAGCAGTGTGCCATGCTCGCGGAGTGGGCTTGGTGGTAGAGTTTCAGATTTAATCCAGATGTTGGGGGAGGCAGCAGGGGTGAATGAGGTGCGTAACTAGATTTGGGTTCTGTACTGATTATATGTAAATCAGGTTGTGCCTATTAAACCGCTGTCTTTGGGCTCCAAACTCAGCCATCTACACGGCTTTTGAGATCTTTGCAGGTTGTGCCACTAGGGGGCACTAGACAGAGAACTGGGAGACAGGAGGTGGGCAGAAGGGACTCTGCCATAGCTCTCTTGTGACACCCTTGAAATGACACTGTGCCCCAAAAGCAGCAGTTGGTGTCAACCTTCATCTTCTCCCAGCACCCCGCAAGGGGCTTCACTGTGGCCTCCTAGAAATCTCAGCCCACTAACCTGGGAGGCCTGACCTCAGCTCACAGAGAGCAGACACAGGAGGCTCAGCCTTATTCAAGGAGATTCAACCCCAACAGGACAAATCGGCGAGGTGATAGGCCATTTACCAAACCAAGGTTCTTAGCCTTTGCTGCACATTAGAACCCTGGGGAGCTTTGAAAAACCCCTAACCCCGACCACCTCTGTAATTCTGCAGCCTGGGTTAAGACCCACCCCGGGGATGGTAGTTCAGGATCTAGGTCATGTTTTGAACCAATGGCTCTGAAATAACTGCCTGATTCTCCCTCCTCTAGGTCTGTGTGTCCAGAAATCTACGAGGGCTCAAACAGGGGAGGAGAGAGAAAGAGTCAGAACCAAAGAGATTTCCAGGACCAGCCAGCATCACCAAACCAGGAGCTGCCAGAAAACAGCCATTATATCTGCTGTTAGTGGCTGGTGGCCTTAATCTCTTTGCAGAGCTGCAAATGGCTAAAATCAGCAGTTTATGATGTGGGAAACAAAGGCAGGAGAAAAATTACCAAATTTCCCTACTACTTACAGCCCACTGACAAGTCCTTGAAACAGGCAGAGTGACATTCCTCTAGTGACTCAAGTGCCTCGATGTTCATACTTTGCTTAGGGCAAAGGCAATCTTAGCCTGACCCCAGCACCCTGTAGGTCTTCTATAACATATAAAAATTCCTTTGGAAATTTCATTTATCTCTAACCACCCCCCTCCCAAATAGGCGTTGACAACCACCCCCCAAGCATATGACCCACCCATATACATCTGAAGGTTCTCCTGACTGAGGGTTTAGTAACCAGTAATAAATAACCTTTTCATAACAATAGCTAGACCCCTCAGAATCCTGGAAATCTTGTTTCCAAAATAACCTAGGAGGTTTGTGCTAACTCTAACCCCCTCTCAACTTGAAAGTATATAATGGGCCACACCTCCTGACCCCAGTGCAGCTCTTTCTGCCCAGGGATACTGGCAACCTGCTTTAATAAAACCACTTTTCTGCACGCAAGAATTCTTTCTTGGCCCATGGCTTTGAACCCTATGGTTTTTTTCCTACATCTGTTTATATTGATGGAAATTTAGCTATAACCAGAGCTGGGTGTCTGGTCACTGACCCACACCATTCCTGCTGTGGTGCGCCTGCTCTGAGATTTATGTCGTTTTTGGAAAAGAAATCACGCCTCTCACCCATCCAGGCTAAGGAAACAGCCCCCGTGCAGCTACTCTGCACACTGCCGGGGCTGCCTCCCCGCTGGGGGGGTTCCCTTTGGCTGCAGAGTCCTCCCTCCCCCAACTGCCCCAGGAACCTCTCCACCCGCAGCTGTCTGGGAAGCTGATCTCTGGCAGCACATTCTGACCCTGCTCGGCCTCCGCTGACTCACTCCTTCGATAAGGACAAGTCAGCGACCCCCTGCGCCTGGCCCTCCCTGTTTATAAACCTCCATCGAGATGGGGTTTCCTCGCCCGAGCGCTGCAGGGAAGACCCAGGACCCTGGCAGAATGCTTCCCAGCGCTGCGCTGGCCCCCAAGCTGAGTTCTTACCGTTCCAAGGGGACTGATGTAATGATGACTTTACTCCACCGTGTTCCTAGGAAAGACAGCGCTCGGGAAGTGGGGAGCTTTGTCAGTTTGGTTTGAAATAGCATTGCAGTTTTCCCCATTATACAAGAAATATATTATTGCTAGAAACTCAAACAATACATGTTATGTATAAAGAGGAAAATAATTTCTGTAATTCTCAACTCTGAAAGCTAATTTCTGATCATAGCTCATATTTCTTTTCAGACCAGCAAACACACACACACACACAGTTGTGTGTTACAAGCAACAGTGGTTTCCTTTTATCTATAGTGTTTAATCTCTCTAAGTGATTCCATCCGCTGTAATCTTTTAAATACTCTTTTGCAAAAATACTCAGGGTTAACTTCTTTAATATTTTTTTTTAAGATTTTATTTATTTATTTGACAGAGAGAGATCACAAGCAGGCTGAGAGGCAGGCAGAGAGAGAGGAGGAAGCAGGCTCCCTGCTGAGCAGAGAGCCCGATGCGGGCCTTGATCCCAGGACCCTGAGATCATGACCTGAGCCGAAGGCAGCGGCTTAACCCACTGAGCCACCCAGGCGCCCTCAGGGTTAACTTCTATCATCATTTCTCCTTTATATCTTTTGTTATTTTCTGATTCCTTGAAAGTCGTGTTATGTATTTTGATGAATGTGGAGTGAATTTTTTTCAAAAAAGATATTTATTCATCAAATAGCTTCCGCAAACAATTTACTTGTTTCCCCTCTAGGATTGTTTGCTGATCAAGTGGTTTCCTTTTTTCTTTCACAGTTTCACCTTCCCTTAAATCAATTAAGTTGTGGCCATTTGAAACCGTTTTCTCCATGTTAATATTCCGAGTGGTCTCCTCTGTTTCTGCCTCCTCTTTCCCTTCTTCTTAAGAACTCATTATTTCTACCACTTTCAGTTTTTGGAGTTATCTGTGACTTTTATTCCCTTCAGTTGGAAGAACAAAGAGCACAGGGAGTTAATATGGGCATGAGATGCTTCTGTCTTTTAAACAGACTTATCATCTAGGCTCCCCTCTTCCATGATTTTTTTCTTTTTCTTTATTTTTAATTGTGATAAAATATGCATAACATGAAATTTGCCATCTTAACCAGGAAGTGTACAGTTTAGAGACATAAATTACATTCATGTTGTCTGCAACCATCATCACCGTCCACATCTGGGTCTTCTTTATTTTCATCTTGCAGAGGTGAAACTCTGTCTCCATTCACTGATTCCTGCCCTTTTTTCCTGTCCTCCAAACCCTACACCCACCACTCTACTTTCTGTCTTTATGAATATGTTAGATACTTTGATGTAAGTGGAATCATATAGTATCTATCCTTTTGTGACTGGCTTATCTCATTTATCATAATGCGTCCCAAGGTTTATCTGTGTGTCACACTTCCCTTCTTTTTTTTTTTTCCAATTTATTTATTTTCAGAAAGACAGTATTCATTATTTTTTCACCACACCCAGTGCTCCATGCAAGCCGCGCCCTCCATAATACCCACCACCCGGTACCCCAACCTCCCACCCCCCCGCCACTGCAAACCCCTCAGATTGTTTTTCAGAGTCCATAGTCTCTCATGGTTCATCTCCCCTTCCAATTTACCCAAAAGCACATACCCTCCCCAATGTCCATAACCCTACCCCCCTTCTCCCAACCCCCCTCCCCCCAGCAACCCACAGTTTGTTTCGTGAGATTAAGAGTCACTTATGGTTTGTCTCCCTCCCTATCCCATCTTGTTTCATGGATTCTTCTCCTATCCACTTAAGCCCCCATGTTGCATCACCACTTCCTCATATCAGGGAGATCATGTGATATTTGTCTTTCTCTGCTTGACTTATTTCGCTAAGCATGATACCCTCTAGTTCCATCCATGTTGTCGCAAATGGCAAGATTTCGTTTCTTTTGATGGCTGCATAGTATTCCATTGTGTATATATACCACATCTTCTTGATCCATTCATCTGTTGATGGACATCTAGGTTCTTTCCATAGTTTGGCTATTGTGGACATTGCTGCTATAAACATTCGGGTGCACATGCCCCTTTGGATCACTACGTTTGTATCTTTAGGGTAAATTCCCAGTAGTGCAATTGCTGGGTCATAGGGCAGTTCTATTTTCAACATTTTGAGGAACCTCCATGCTGTTTTCCAGAGTGGTTGCACCAGCTTGCATTCCCACCAACAGAGTAGGAGGGTTCCCCTTTCTCCGCATCCTCGCCAGCATCTGTCATTTCCTGACTTGTTGATTTTAGCCATTCTGACTGGTGTGAGGTGATATCTCATTGTGGTTTTGATTTGTATTTCCCTGATGCCGAGTGATATGGAGCTCCCTTCTTTTTTAAGGCTGAATAATATTCCACTGTTTTTAATATGGTACATCTAGTTATCCATTCATTCACTGATGGACATGGCATTCCTTGCATCTTTTGGCTATTGTGAATAATGCTGTTATGAATATTGGTGTATAGATTTCTGTTTCAATACCCACTTTCATTTCTTTGGACATATGCCCAGAAGTGAAATTACTGGGCCACAGGACAACCCTATGTTTAATTTTTTTTTCTTTTTTAGGAATTGCCATATTGTTTTCCATAGCATCTGGACCATTTCCCATTCTCACCAAGCACAAGGGCTTTAATTTCTCCACAACCTTGCCAACAATTATTATTTTCTGTTTGTTTGCTTTTGTGATAATTGTCATTCTCATGGGTGTGAGGTGGTTAGATGTTTTTGAGCAAGACTCACTTTATTTGTTGATGAAGTATGCAGAACACAGATAGCTGTCTGGAGGCTGATGCTTAAATCCCCAAACCTGTTGCATTTTCCTCCCGACACCTGTAGGTATCAGCATGGCTCACCGAAATGGCCTTTGGGGCATCCCCTTCTCTATTTTGCTCCAGGTTAGAATTGGTCAAAAGAGGAATTTGTCTAAGATGCAGAGGGCCAGAGGGAGCATGGTCAGTGACCTGAGAGACTAGGCAGAAGGGTGTTCGCTCCAGCTTGGCGGCTCTGCTCATCTCCCGGCTGGGGCCCTAGAGAGCAGCAGTGGCCAGACCTGCTCAGGTGCCCGCTCCACCTTCTCCCTCCACAGCCCAGGGCTGCAGCCAACAGGGCTTAGCTTCCCAGATTTCCCTGCAGACTCCAGCTTCGCCACCCATGCTGGGACTTCTGGAGGGCTGCTAGTTGCTTTTCTCTGACCCCACAGCTTCCATTTCTGAACTCTACTTATGCAGCTCCTCCCACAGTGTGTGAAGTCTACTACCTTCTAATAAATCTCTTTTCCATAAAGCACATAGTGGATTGACTTTATAGAACCTTGACTGATATAATATTTTCTTTTTAGTTTTCCTAGAAATTGCCTTGATGAGAGATAGCATTCTGTCCTTGCAAAATGAGAGATTACGCTTTAGGCCAATTACTCTCAGTCCTGAAAAAAAAGTCACCTAGAATATTTTTATAAATATTGATGCTGGACCCTATTTTAGACAAACTAAATCAGAATATTTAGGGGGTGGAGGGTCAGATATAAATATATTTTAAATGATTCTCCCATGATATCAATGAGCAGCCAGAGTTGAGGCCTACTTCTTTGAATTATGTACTTTAAAACCTTGATATCATGGATTGAATTCATGCAGAAGTACAAATGATTAACATCCACATCTTGCCTTGAACGTGGGCTGTGCTGAGTAAGCTAAAGAGAAGAACATGATTCTGGGGACATAGGGAGGTGTGGGTGGGAGACCAGAGAGTGTAAAGCAAAGACCTGACTTCCTTTTAGAAGAAATTGAGTATAGCAAGCCTGGGAAGGAGTAAAAAAGAAACTTCAGGGGTGCCTGGGTGGCTCAGTCAGTTAAATGTCTGCCTTTGCCTCAGGACATGATCCCAGAGTCCTGGGATTGAGCCCCATGTTGGGTTCTCTGCTCAGCGGGGAGCCTGCTTCTCCCTCTCCCTCTACCTGCCACTCTGCCTACTTGTGCTCTCTCTCTGTCAAATAAATAAAATCTAAAAAACAAAAAAAAAACTTTAATTATTTCATTATTTGATAATTTATCATGGGCTAGTTCCATTCCATGCATAAGAAATTATGTAAGAGAAAACAAGAAGTCAGAAGACAAAAAAAAATACCTAATATAAAATGAAAGGGGAGGGGTGCCTGGGTAGCTCAGTCATTAAGCATCTGCCTTCTGCTCAGGTCATGATCCCAGGGTCCTAAGATTGAGGCCCACATCTGGCTCCCTGCTCAGCAGGAAGCCTGCTTTCCCATCTCCCACTCCCCCCTGCTTGTGTTCCCTCTCTTGTTGTGTCTCTGTCAAATAAATAAATAAAATCTTAAAAAAAAAATGAAAGGGGAGACAGATTTACTTGTTGCAATATTCAACATGTTTCAGGTTACTATTTAGCTGTTCATCCAACTATTTGGCATCAGACACAGATCTAATTAAGTCCAAAAGTTTGTCATTTTTATGACAAAATAAGAAAGACTTGGCCAAGGACCTCAGGCAAATTGTAACACGAGCAATGGGACTCTGTTGAAAACTGTAATTTGGAAAGAAATTTGGCTTTTTTTTTTGGGCAAAATTTACAATGAGAAAGTAAAACTGTCCCTGGAAGTGGGGTCCAAATATGTCTATTGGATTCATGTACTCAGACAGTGACTCTGCTTTCCCAGAAGCATCTTCCCATCTAAGATAAATTCTGATCTTTCCCATATTCAGTACATTGCAACTAGATCGGAAATGTGTTGGTCATAAACACAGGAAGTTCAAACATATAAATAATGTAATATTCTCTCCAATAACATATTGAAAGTTACATTTCTACCTAACATATTACTTCCTAAAATTAATAACTTTATGACTTACCAGTGGAATCTCCTTCTTTCTTAATCTTTTAATTTTTTTTAAATTTTTTAAATTTTATTTTTTTTAAAGATTTTATTTATTTATTTATTTGACAGAGAGAGATCACAAGTAGGCAGAGAGGCAGACAGAGAGAGGGGGGGAAACAGGCTCCCCGCTGAGCAGAGAGCCTGATGCGGGACTCGATCCCAGGACCCTGAGATCATGACCTGAGCCGAAGGCAGCGGCCTAACCCACTGAGCCACCCAGGCGCTCCTTAATCTTTTTATTTTACAATTTTCCGTATCTTGGGGCACCTGGCTAACTCAGTTGGTTGTGTCTGCCTTTGGGTCGGGTCATGATCTCAGGGTCCTGGGACCTAGCCCCATGTCAGGATCCCTGTTCAGCAGGGAGACTGCTTCTCCCTCTGTCTCTGCCCCTCCCCCATACTCATGTTCTCTCACTTTCTCTCTCTCTCTCTCTCAGTCTTGCTCTTGCTCTCTCTCAAATAAATAAACAAAATATTCAAAAAATTTCCATATCTTGGGACGCCTGGGTGGCTCAGTTGGTTAAGCAGCTGCCTTAGGCTCAGGTCATGATCCCAGCGTCCTGGGATCGAGTCCCACATCGGGCTCCTTGCTCGGCAGGGAGCCTGCTTCTCCCTCTGCCTCTGCCTGCCATTCTGTCTACCTGTGCTCGCTCTCTATCCCTCTCTTTCTGACAAATAAATAAAACCTTTAAAAAAAAAATTTCCATATCTTACCCAATTCTTTACTTTATTCTTTGTCTACTCACTGGCTTATATCCATCAGCTTCATGGCTATCATGGTTAATACCTCCTGAACTTCCTTCTAATTATTCTCTTGGCACTATTATTGCTGGATTTTGATCATTATTTAAATCATTCACCCATTCACTCAACTTTCATGAATTGTACTAGTGTCCACTCAGTCTGGAGAGATGCAAACAAGCCCCAACCTGAGGAGGGGGGAGACAATGAATAAAGAAAGAAATGGAGAAGGCAAGTTCAAACACTGGTGAGTATCAGGAGGTAAATAACAATATGGCATAAAGAACAACCCGGCGAGGGGTGGGAGAAGGTAGTTTAGATAAGGTGATCCGGAAAGGTGGCATTTGAACCAACAACTGTAGGATAGGAATGACTAGCCACAGAAGAGACTTGAAATGTTGCAAGAATGGAAGGGAGGCCAGAGTGGGCTGGTGTGAGTGAGTTGAATGTTTGCATGTGGGTCACTGTAGAAATAGGGGCTAGCGAGAGCTTATTATTCCAGATAAAATGTTTGAAGAATTTTAAGTTTAAGAATGATAAAACAGGGCTTCTGGGTGGCTCAGTTGGTTGAGCGACTATCTTGGGCTCAGGTCATGATCCTGGACTTCTAGGATCGAGTCCCGCCTCGGGCTCCCAGCTCCTTGGGGAGTCGGCTTCTCCCTCTGACCTTCTCCTCTCTCATGCTCTCTCTCACTCATTCTCTCTCAAATAAATAAATAAAATCTTAAAAAAAAAAGAATGATAAAACATAAAGAAAAATGATATAACATGATGATTATATTTAAAAAGATGGTCCAGGCTGTTGTGTGGATTATCATTTCTGTAAACTTGCATGGTGTACAAAGTATGTTCACATTGATTTTCTCATTTGACCCTCACTCCAGACTGTGAAAGAAAATCAGCCCTCCTCATTCCCTCTTTGGCTTCGGGAAGCTGTGTGAATGTGGTTAATGAACTCAGCAGAAATCTCGGAGTGGAGGGGGACCCAGGTCTCCTGATCAAAGTTCTAAGTTTCCCAATACTCTTGGGTTTATCGTTGCTTTTTTGCACACACTAAAGTTTTTTCTTTCTGTTAAAGTTTTTATTTATTTAAATGATTGGACATTTAAGTCAAATGTCTGCTACTTTAAATGGAACAATCTTAAACACTGTAGAGATACTTTGGTGTAAGATTGATTTCTCCTGCTTAACCTACTTGATGTCTAGCTGAGAGACCAGATGTATTTCTGAACATGATTAACGATGTGAGGGTAAAACAAGGAGCATTAAGGAAGTTACTAAATATTTTTAAGAGTTATTTGTAAGGAGTTAGAACTTGAGGTAGGCTTTATAAAATGAGTAGACATCCGACAGGTAATAGTTTAGAGTGCATTTTGGGAGATAAACATTCTGTAGCCACACCACAGGACAGTCTATAATGAAATTTAGCATCCCCGGCACTATACTCCTTAATTGTAATGTCCATAAATTACCTCCACCCCAAGCCCCCAAAATGGAACTACAAGCTAATAAAACCACTGTGTTGTCTTTGCAACTGTAGCTTCAAAAAAAGCCCTCAGTCTTCCAAGCAAATGCCTATACCAGAGTCCCTCCATGATAGAAATTTTGGGACTTCTAGTAGACAAACAGGAATACTTCAAGACAAAGACACTGAGATTGAATTTGGGACATGCATTTGGAAGATGGTGACATCGGTAAAGTAGGTTGAGAGACTTAAACTTTGAGGGGGACGTGAGTGGAGCTGTACTTTGGGAAGACTCGGTTTAGAGCAAGGATAGTTTGATGAAAAATAGGCATGGAAATCCCTCAAAGGGATAAGAAGCTTCCTGGAACAATCCAGGTAGTTAGGATATATACAAGGGTGGGGAAAGAAAGTGCAAATGAGAGACCCTGTTATGGTCATGCAGAGGTGACTTGAGAAGGACTGCCAATTAACCATGTTACTAAGTGGCATTCAGATTTTCTTAAAAAAAAAAAAAAAAAAAAAGAGAGAGAGAGAGAAGCTGGGTTGGCTCATGCTTTATGGTGGCAATAGCGTGTATGGAGCCTGGAATGTGCTCCTTCAAAACAGACTCATTCTAAGAACAGTTTTATTTTAGAGTTTAGAGGAAAATTTTGCACCGTAGTGGAGTCCTATATAATATTTCTTAAGCAGTATGATGGTAATACACACACACACACACATACAAACATTCATTTTGCTTCAGGAATGTTATGGATTCATTATTTGGATTATAACTGAGTGTTACTCAGTTTTGAACTTCTTGCCAAAATTTAAGATCAAATTTTGCCTTTGAATACAATGAGAGACTGCTATTTGTTTTTCAAGGACCAAGACTAAAGAGCACGTATCCAAACACCATTCGAATTTTTCATAAACATACAGTGTGTTGTTTCTTTTATTTTAAAACTGTGCCTTGTCGGGCTCATACTGACCTTCAATTTTGACTCGAAGAGAGATGTGTCGTTTATGGTGGTGTGATGTGAGGGAAAGGCAAGTGTCCGCTGTTTTGAAAGATATAACCCAGAGAATCTTCAAAACGATAGCTGATGGCAACTACCTGTGTTAAAATCACCTGGAGAGATTTTCAAAGTAATTATTCACAGAGATCCTGTCTTACTAGGTCTTGGATGCATCATAGGTAACTATATATTCATAAAAGCTTGGTAGGCAATTCTGGGTGCTTACATTTTTCTAAAGAAGGGATCTCCAGCTACCTAGAGCTTCATGTTGATAATATCCTGCTGATTAGGCTGTCCTTAGAGCTTTGGGTCTTGTTGTTTATTTGTTTTTTCATGTGTGGTTGTTTGCTTGTTGATCAGGAAACTTGTCCTTTTCTATATTTCTTTAGGCTTGTTAAAAACATTTACTGGTCTAGAATCAAATCAGGCATTCTACCCAGGTCAAGTTTTGCTGTTTGTTAATGTATTTGTTCATGAAACAAGTATTTAGTTAGTGAGGTATTTTTTTTTTAAATATTTTATTTATTTGACAGAGAGAAATCACAACTAGGCAGAGAGGCAGGCAGAGAGAGAAGGAAGCAGGCCCCCCGCTGAGCAGAGAGCCTGATGTGGGGCTCGATCCCAGAACCCTGGGATCATGACCTGAGCTGAAGGCAGAGGCTTTAACCCACTGAGCCACCCAGGCGCCCCTAGTTAGTGAGGTATTTTTAAAAAGACATAATGGTAACTTAGACACACCAGTTACTTCTTTCATGCAACTTATATTCTAGTGGGAGAAAAAAATTAGAAAGAAATTTTCTAAACAGAGAGAGAGAGAGAGAAAGAGGAGAAGTGACCCTAGAAAAGACACATGGCTCAAAGAGGACTAATTTTCAAAGGAAATTTTTGCAAAAGTGTGTGTGAGACAGACTGTAGGTGTTATAGAGCTGGAGACAGTCCAGCTCATACCATATGTAGGCCTGTAGGGATAAGGAGAGCACGGCTACTTGAATCCAGAAAGAAACAGGGTCCTATACAGTGGATCATTTTCAAAGGAGCAAAGACCTCAGGTTAGAGGGTCACAGTCAGTTATAAACTGGGAAAAGTATTCTCAGTACACATATTGACAAAGGAAATGTACCTAGAATCTACAAAGATTTTTTACAACGAATAATTAGATGACAGAAAAACTAATTAAAAATGGGCAAATGTTTAACTAGTAAGTACATGAAAAGATGCTCAACATCCTTCCTCATCAGACATATGCAACTTAAAACCACTATTTACCAACTATAATGGCTACTGTTTTAATCTGATAATAACAACTGAGAGTGAAGATGAGAAACAACTGGAACCCCACAAATGGCTGGTGGGGATATAAAATAGCATGGCCACATTGGAAGGCAGTCCACAATTTCTTATAAAGTTTAACATGAAAGTAAAAAAAATCCTAGCCATTCCTTGTCAAAATGCTTACCACCCACCTTCCTAAAATGAATACTTTGTCCACATAAAAACTTAACTTGAATGGCCATAGTGGCTTTATCTATAACAGTTCCCAACAGAACACAACCCAAATGTCCATCAATAGGTGAATAAATAAACATATTGTACAATAGTCAGACAATGCAATACTAATTATCAAAAAGAATGAAAAAAACTATTAGTATATACAATCCCATGAATGAATTTCAAGAACATTTCTGAGTGAAAGAAGGTGGACATAAAAAGATGTTAGATAGAATCTTAATCCACAGGACAGGATAGAATCTTGAAGGGAGATTAGGTATATAGAGAAGAAAATGAGCCCAGTATTAAGCCTAGGGTCCTCCAGCATCATGAGGTCAAAAAGAAAAAGATCCAAGAGAAGATTCTGAGAGGAAGGAGTCTGACAGGTCGAGGGAAAACCAGGAAAGAATAGGATTATTGAAATCAGTCTAAGAGTGTGTTTCCAGGAGGAAGCATATCTTTATTGGTCATCTTTATTACTGCTGTAAGATCAAGTGAAGGAGAAAACCAGAATGACAATTGGACATAACAAAATGGGGCACACTGGGGACCTTGACAAGAGTTACCAAAATTGGAGATGGGACAGAAGCTGGACTGAAGACATTTCCAGAGCACATATGAAAGGAAAAGTGAAAATATCGGTTCTCAAGAGTACTCGTGGTGAAGGACTTCCTACAATGAAGCAAAAGCTGACGTGCGATCAAGACAGGTTAAGCTAGTTTCAATCTGTTTTTTTTTGTTGTTGTTCATTTTAGGATCACAGATACCAGTCTGTGTTTGTAGACAGGGAATAATCTAGGAGAGAGAGAGAGAACGAGAGGGAGAAGTAGATAACACAGAAGAGAGAATCACTGCAAAAGAAAATGGAATGGAATTGAAAATTTGAAGTTATTTAAAAATACATATTTTCCCTTTCGCTTATTAACTGCTAACAATTTATTTTTTAATAAAAGTATCATATCAAAATTCCCTTCATCACTCATCTCCCAAGAAATTGGGACTGCAGATACTCTTATATTTGTTCTATAAACACAAATTTGATTTTACCCTCTAGGACATTCATAGTTTATAATCCGACATACTCATTCTGAGATATGTATGCACACACGCATGTCTATGTGCATAGATTTGTAAATGTTATATATTATATAAATATCAGACACTAGGTAACAGAGTCTCCCAAAACTACAATTAAAATGTCCTCAACTCTAAGGACCATGGCATCCTAGTTTAGTTATTCTATAAGAGACTTTGAATATTGTGTTAAGAAACATCAAACTGTTACCAAACTGTTTACTTGAGAATAAGTAAGAGAGCAAGAGAGTCAGAAAATGAATAAAATGCTAGGGCTTTTGAGGAATTAATAAGAGCAGGGAAGAATTGTACCAGAGAACTGAGCTAAGCATGTCTTTCTCAGGGCAACAGGGGCTAACCATAGAAACACAAGGTGCATTGAAACTAGGAGACAGACACACATGTATAATAATATTAGCAATTATTACTGGTATGATATTTTATGCAATAATCAAAATGCAGCGAAATTAGAAATTAGCAATTAAACATTTAAAATAAAAAGCAAGCAAAAGCAAACATAAAAGGCCAATGACAAACTAGAGAAAACTATAGTGCACTTATAATAAACTTATAAAAGGGGGAGAAGGAGCAAGATGGCCGAGGAATAGGAGACTTAAATTTTGTCTGGTCTCAGGAATTCAGCTAGACAGTTACCAAACCATTCTGAACACCTCCAAACTCAACAGGAGGTCAAAGAGAAGAAGAGCGGCAATTCTAGGAACAGAAAAGTGACCACTTTCTGGAAGGTAAGAAAAGTAAATCTGAGGCGATATTTGGGAAGATAGACATGGGGGCAGGGAACCTCCATCAGCCACTTACCGGTAAGTGAGAGAGCCCTGGAGCATGAAATCAGGACTTTCCGAAGTCTGCTCTGTGGAGGGATGTCGCTCCAGTGGCTAAGAGGAAGGGGGACTCCTCACTGGATATGCATGGTCTCAGGTCCCTCAGGGTCACAGAAAGACCGGGGGTGTCTGAGTGCGGCAGAGCTCACAGGTATGGGAGCGGGGAAGCTGGCTGCAGAGAGGGAGCTGAGGAGTGAGCTCTCAGGTCAGGGTTGCCATAAACTGTGATCTGAGGCAGAGTCAGGATGTGGCCCTTCAAGCGGGGACCCCGCAAGTGGCAGATCCGGGAGACTCACCTTCCTCTCTGGGAGGAGTGGCAAAGGAATGCGCGACAGGAATCTGCTGGGATGGAGACTCCAAACGGGCCCGTGCGCCAGAGATAGAAACACTTGGTTACAGACCTGGTGACCTTGGATTGTGGCCGGAGACCAGGTAGTCAGGAGGGATTGACTGCTTTTCTCCGAGGGTGCACTGAGGAGTGTGGCCCTAAACTCTCGTCTCCTCTGGGCCAGAGACTGGGAGGCCGCCATCCTCATTCCCTTCCTCAGAGAGGGAGCAAGGAGTGCTCAGCAAGCTCTAGGGAAAGCGCTTAGGGAACAAAAGCTCCCAAGTGCGAACCCAAGTGGATGACTTAGCCCAGCCCCTGGCAAGGGCGGTGCAGTTCTGCCTCAGGCAAAGGCATTTGCGAGTCACTGCAACAGGGTCCTCTCCCAGAGTATTAGCAAGACCAAGTTCACGGGTCAGTGAGAACTCCGGAGCACCAGAACTACGAGGAATGTAACATAGAATTCATGTCTTTTCCCCCATGATTCCTTAGTCTTTCAAAGTTCAATTTTTAAAATTTTTGCTATTTCTTTTTCTACTTTTTTTTTTTTTTAAAGATTTTATTTATTCATTTGAGAGAGAGAAATCACAAGTAGATGGAGAGGCAGGCAGAGAGAGAGGGAAGCAGGCTCCCTGCTGAGCAGAGAGCCTGATGCGGGACTCGATCCCAGGACCCTGAGATCATGACCTGAGCCGAAGGCAGCGGCTTAACCCACTGAGCCACCCAGGCACCCTCTTTTTCTACTTTAAAAATTTTTTTTCTCTTTCCTATTTTAACCTATCTTAACTATTTTATCTTACCCACACCTTTTTTAAATTATTTTTTTTAATTTTCATTTTTATAGTCATAAGCTATCCTTTCATTTTATTTAACCTTATTTTTTGAATACATATAAGTTTATCTTTCCTTAAAATTTTGGGATACAGTTTCTTCTAACAGACCAAAATATACCCTAAATGTAGTGCATGGCTTTGTTCTAGTCTCCAGCCTGATCACATTCTCTCCTTTTTTTTTAAGATTTTATTTATTTATTTGACAGAGATAGAGATCACAAGTAGGCAGAGAGGCAGGCAGAAAAAGAGGGAGAAGCAGGCTCCCTGCTGAGCAGAAAGCCCGATGTGGGGCTCGATCCCAGGACCCTGAGATCATGACCTGAGCCAAAGGCAGAGGCTTTAACCCACTGAACCACCCAGGCATCCCTCTCTCCTTTCTTTTTTCCTCTTTTTTCAATCACCTTCTTATCTTAGCAGTTCCTTTTTTAAAATATTTTTTAGTTTTCATCTCTACAATCATATTCCATCCCTTCATCATGTTTACCCTTATTTTTGTATATACGTAAGTTTTTCTTTATTTAAAATTTTGGTAGGCAGTTTCTTTGAACAGACCGAAATACATTTAAAATCAAGTGTGTGGCTCTGTTCTATTCACCAACGTTTTATACACACACACACACACACATATACATATACATATACATATATATCTCCTTTCTTTATCCCCTGGTTTCAGGTCTCTTCTGATTTGTTTAGTATATATTTCTCTGGGGTAGTTGTTCCCCTATAGCATTTTGTCCTCTCATTCATCTATTCTTCTCTGGATAAAATGACAAGATGGAAAAACTTACCTCAAAAAGAAGAACAATTGGCAGTATTGACTGCTAGGGACCTAATCAATATGGACATTTGTAAGATGTCAGAACTACAGTTCAGAATGATGATTATAAAGATGCTACCTGGTCTTGAAAAAAAGCATAAGATATACTAGAGAATCCCATTCTGGAGAAATAAAAGAACTAAAATCTAACAAAGTTGAAATTTAAAAAAAGCTATTAATTAGGTGCAATCAAAAATGGAGGCTCTTACTGCTAGGATAAATGAGGCAGAAGAGAGAATTAGTGATACAGAAGACCAAGTGATGGAGAATAAAGAAGCTGAGCGAAAGAGAGATAAACAACTACTGGATCACAAGAGGAGAATTAGAGAGATAAGTGATACCATAAGACGAAACAATATTAGAATAATTGGGATCCCAGAAGAAGAAGAAATAGAGAGAGGGGCAGAAGGTACATTAGAGCAAATTATTGCAGAGAGCTTCCCCAATTTGGGGAAGGAAAGAGGAATCAAAATCCAAGAGGCAGCCTCAGAATCAATAAAGATAGGACAAAACCCTATGATCTAATAGTAAAACTTGTAAGTCTCAGAGACAAAGAGAAAATCCTGAAAGCAGCTCAGGACAAGAGGTCTGTAACTACAATGGTATAAATATTAGATTGGCAGCAGACCTATCTGCAGAGACCTGGCAGACCAGAAAGAACTGGCATGATATATTCAGAGCACTAAATGAGAAAAATACGTAACCAAGAATACATATCCATCAAGGCTGTCATTGAAAATAGAAAGAGAAATAAAAAGCTTCCAGGACAAAAACAAAAACAAACAAACAAACAAACTAAAAGAATTTGCAAACACTAAACCAGTCCTACAGGAAATATTGAAAGGGGTCCTCTGAGCAAAGAGAGAGCCCCAAAGTAACAGACTAGAAAGGAGCAGAGACAATGTACATTAGCAATCACTTTATAGGCAATACAATGGCACTAAATTTATACCTTTTAATAGCTACCCTGAATGTAAATGGGCTAAATGCCCCAATCAAAAGACATAGGGCATCAGAATGGATAAAAACAAAAAACAAACAAAAAAACAAAACAGAAAACAAAAAACAAGACCCATCTATGGTATGCTGTCTATAAGAAATTCATTTTAGATCCAAAGACACCACCAGATTTAAAGTGAGGGGGTGGAAAAAACTTTACCATGGTAATGGACATAAAAAAAAAAATCTGGGGTGGCAATCCTTATATCAGACAAATTAGATTTTAAGTCAAAGAATATAAGAGATTAGGAAGGACACTATATCATACTCAAAGGGTCTGTCCAACAAGAAGATCTAACAGTTTTAAATACCTATGCCCCTAACATGGGAACAGTCAACTACATAGACCAATTAATAACAAAATCAAAGAAAACATCAACAATAATACAATAATAGTTTGGGACTTTAACACCCTCCCTCACTGAAATGGACAGATCTTCTAAGCAAAAGATCAACAAGGAAATAAAGGCTTTAAATGACACACTGGACCAGATGGGCATCACAGATATATTCAGAACATTCCATCCCAAAGCAACAGAATATACATTCTTCTCCAGTGCACATGGAACATTCTCCAGAATAGATCACATCCTCGGTCACAAATCAGGTCCCAACCAGAACCAAAAGATTGGAATCATTCCCTACATATTTTCAGACCACAGTGCTTTGAAACTAGAACACAATCACAAAAGGAAAGTTGGAAAGAACTCATACACGGAGGCTAAAGAGCATCCTACTAAAGAATGAATGGGTCAACCAGGAAATGAAAGAAGAATTAAAAAATTGATGAAAACAAATGAAAATGAAAACACAACTGTTATAATCTTCGGAACACAGCAAAAGCAGTCCTGAGACGAAAGTATATAGTAATACAAACCTTTCTCAAGAAACAAGAAGGGTCTCACTCAAGTATATAACCTAACCCTACACATAAAGGAGCTGGAGAAAGAACAGCATATAAAGCCTAAACCCAGCAGGAGAAGAGAAATAATAAAGAGCAGAAATCAATGAAATAGAAACCAAAAGAATAGTAGAACACATCAACAAAACTAGGAGCTGGTTCTTTGAAAGAATTAATACGATTGATAAACCCCTGGCCAGACATATCAAAAAGAAAAGAGTAACTTTTCCTTTTCATTAATTTGTACTTTTCATTTTGTTCATGCATCATTTTCCTAATTTAATTTAGTTGTCTCTCTGTGTGTCTTATAGTTCTCTATTATTATTTAACTTTACTATTTACTATTATTATTTATTATTTTATTTTATTATTATTATTAGTAGTAGTAGTAGTCAATTTGGGTTTCTGGCAATGTCTGCTGATAATGACTTTGGGCAGTGGTGCCTGTATCATGTTTTATTTTTGGGCAAAGCAACTGTTTAAGCTATGAGGTCAGGTATTGGGGGGGGGGTCCCACTTGGTGAGAATAGCTGAATAGAATTGCTGACTTGGATTCCCTGCTTATGTGAGACTGTAGGATGGGCTCTATGGTTGCCTGGATTTTCTGGCAGCCTTACTAGATGGTCCCTTCCCTGCACTGCTGGCACAGCAGTAGGATCAGACCCAGAGTCTGTATGGCTCATTGTTTGGGAGTCTGAATCAGATTAAGAGGATGCACTGAACTTCCTGGTCGGTGAGGCCACCAGTTTTGCTCCGCAGATGGGGAAACCATAGGCTGTGATCTTTGTTCAAGTGACAGGGCAAGCAGAGCTACTGGATGGCTGCACAGCTTACAGGTGCTCTGGGTAGGCTCCCTGGTCAGGCAGCCTCAAAGGTAAATTGAACAATGAGTGGGCCTGTGAGTTAGTTCCCTTGACCACACACAGAGGAAGAAGCAGCTCTAAAGCTGGTGAAACCTTTTGTTAACTCAAGCCAATCTGCGCCCAAAGTTCCCTGGACCCATAGGCCCACTGGCTTTGCCTTGCAAATTTGACTCTATCTGCCTTTCTCTTGTCTAGAGCACTGCTGGACAGAACAGATTCTTGGGATTCTGGGCACCTCTTCTGGTCAGATGGAGCCAGGAACCACAGTGGCTTCCTTATCTGGCCGGAAAGGGTATGGGTCACTTCAGGCTACTCTTAATTTCCCAAATAGGCTCTCCAGTTGGGACGGGCTGCGAGCTACCCTCAGCTTTGGCTGTGAATGAATCCCCTTGCCTATGTGTAATAAGGGAACTCTCCACACACAGTGCTGGTTTTGCTCTGAAGACAATCAACTGTTTTTGTCTGTCTCTTGCCTGGAGTGCCACTGGGCCACACTGCTTTCTCGTATTCCCATTACCCCTTCTGGTCAGATGTGGATGGGAGACACTCTTTCTGAGGTCTACTGGTATTTTCCCTCTCATACTTTCCTTCTAACATTATACCTTTCCTTAATGCAGAGAGTCATTTTATAAAACTGGTGGAGAAGGCTTGCTGTTAGTAATTCTCTTACCATCTCATAAGAACTTTCCTTCTAAAATACTTTTTCCCTCTTTTTAACTATCATATGCCTTTCCTTAGGCAAAGAGCACAGATGGCCAGAATGCATGTATATGGGAGACAGCCAAGGGAAATGCTGAATGTTTCTTTTTTCAAAAAGAGGTCTGTTAGCAAAAGTGTAACTGAGTAGCATGCATAGAAAACTGGAATTGACACCACTTAGGGTAGCTGCCCCAGTCCAATCCTCCCTTCTCTGAAAACTGTCCCACTGCACAGTAGCTGCTGCCAATAGTTATGTCTGGGTTAAGTGACCCTACCCCCATGCCACAGTCAGTAGACAGTTGACTCAAAGAGGCCCAGTCACAGCTTGTGCAGGAATATGTAGTTTTGGGTTGAAAATCTAGAGGTTTATCAATGTCCACAGCGTACACTGTTGGCCCCATGCTTCATAATGGAAGCTCTGTAGGGAGAAAGAGAGAAGGCCTTGAACCCCGATACCAAAGACCCTTTCATCAAGCTTTAGTCTTCAAGCTCTTCCCTTGGTTCAATGACACATTCCTGTGTCTTTTCTCTAAGTTCTCTTTTTGCTCAAGACACGGTCAGTTTTTATTACCATGTAAATAGCATTGATTGAAAAAAAGAATCACAGAACAACCTGGCATCCAAATGCACAATAAAAAAATCTCAAATGAAAGACCAAAGAATGGGGGCGCCTGGGTAGCTCAGTGGATTAAGCCTCTGCCTGCGGCTCAAGTCATGATCTCTGAGTTCTGGGATCGAGCCCCACATCGGGCTCTCTGCTCAGTGGAGAGCCTGCTTCCCCCTCTCTCTCTGCCGCCCTCTCTGCCTGCTGCTCTGCCTACTTGTGATCTCTCTCTCTCTCTGTTCAAATAAATAAATAAAATCTTAAAAAAAAAAAAAAGAAATACCAAAGAATGTAAATCAGCTAGGTATTAACTGAATTAGAAATTGGGGGTTAACCTGATGTTAATTTTTTGTTGCCTAATTTATTCTCTCTGAAAGCCCCACAGAAAGATGTATGTCATGAACATATACAAGAGAAAAATTACCAAAATTCTTAGAATTAGCAACTGGAAATGGGAGGCTATCATATGTCAAAATGAGGAGAAAAATTAATAACTGAATCATTAATGGGGAGAGACAGAAAAATACATTTTTGGAGTTATATACTGGACTCTCTGAATTAGTGCAATGTGGAAGGTGGCAAAGCTGGAAGGGAGAAATGTTAGTATTTCCCTGTAGGCTAAAATATACACTGAACAGAAAACTAAGCAGGCATCCCCTGCGCTTCAGAGCAGTCCTCCGAGTTGGCCATAATTGTGACTTTTTCTATTCATGCCACACCATTGGGGATATAATTGCCAGTATTCAAGCCAAGGGGCTGGTAGAGAGAGGGGTGGGGTGCATTCCTGGCCAAGAACGCAAAGCTGGGAACTGCCTTGTGGACGGGACCAGGAAACACTCTGGGCTGGGCACTGCAGGCTTTCACGTCTAACCCCTGTCAAAGAACTGCAGGTTCCTTTGAAATAAGTAGCAGAGTTAGGGACTTGGAAAAGAATGGGGGACTGGCGAAGATCCCACTGCACTGCAGCACACTCCAGCTGGGGAAGAAAACAAACAGATACACACAAACGGAACCAGGGAGATGCACACCAACCTATTCTTCTGGTGTGGTTAGGAGGAAGTCTGTTAGCAGTAGTACAATTGAAGACTTTATGCCCACCCTCTCTGAGAGTCAGGGCTGAGACTCAGGATGACCATACAGCCTCTTTTCTACACTTGGACACTTTGCAAGTGAAAGGGGGTACTCCTATTAGTTATGTGGGAACAAGTGGTGTAGTTTGTATACCAGGACAAATGGTTACCCTACCGAGACCGTGCCTGATGGCTCTCTCTCACTTCAGAAGCTGTAACAGAAATAAGCCAATCTGGACCACCAGAAAGACAGAAAATCAAGACAAAGGGATAAGCCACACATGGTGATCTGATCTCGGAAAACTCATTTTTGAGGAAGAAGAAGCAAATTCTGGAACCTACCTGCTTGGAGTTCTCAGAAAGATTCAGGAAAATGTAACATCCATGAAAGTAATACAAAACAGGAGCATAAGGGCCAAACTGAAGGCAGATATGAAAAGGGAGTTGGATGTTTTAAGCCTCTTTGGCAGGAAGGACTGCTTCCTGCTTGGCATTTGAGCTTAAAGTGGTCACTCCATTGTTCAGGACCACTTGACTTCCTATAAACACAGCTACACGTTCCCTGGCCAGGGTGTGAACCCTCCAGTTTCATATCCAATATCCAATATTCTGTGATTTTGACATGCACTGGAATAGGTGAAATTTAGAGCAATGGAGACTGGGACAAAAACAGAGCAAGGGGGTCAGGCACTTGGTTCAGCTGCCTCCTGGAGTCTCTGTGCTCAGCAGGAGTCCCTAAGTCTCCAACTTCCTCTTGCTCCATGAAAACGGGAAAAATCTCTTGGGAGGAAGTTCTCTGATGCAAATGATCCACAAATAACAGGAAAAAAGTATTTTCTTAGGGTAATTAAGGTGAAGACCACATTTCAAAAATGACCGAATAAAGGTATAGTTTGAGACAAGAATACTGGCTTTCTCTTTTCTGTAAGTTACTCTCATGCAGGGAACCCTGGTTTAGAATCTCACAACAGATAATCAAGATAACATGAAGATGGTGATAGCCATAATAGAAGTAATTACAATTTTTTAAAGGATTTTATTTATTTATTAGACAGACAGAGATCACAAGTAGGCAGAGAGGCAGGCAGAGAGAGAGGAGGAAGCAGGCTCCCTGCTGAGCAGAGAGTCCGACGCAGGGCTAGATCCCAGGACCCTGAGATCACGACCTGAGCCGAAGGCAGAGGATTTAACCCACTGAGCCACCCAGGTGCCCCCAAAATTACAATTTTAATGATAATAAAAATTACAATTTTAATAATAAAATAATACCTTAAGCACCTTACTTTGGTGCCCCACTGCTCACAACGAAGGGGAGAAAACAGTATCCCCAATTTACAAATGAACTCACTGTTAAGTCACCTGCCCAAGTTTGTTCAGTCAGTGCACAGTAGAATTGGTTTGAGACGATGTCTGGACAATCTGAAGACCATGGTTGTTAATCATCAGGGCAAACTTCCAGAAGAGTTCTTAGCTCAGACAAGCATCTAGATTGAAGCTTCTTAGAGTCCACCATCTGGGTGAGCCGCTGGGCACACACTGAATACATACACCCACAGGAAGAACTGTGATCTGCAAGACAGGCATTTCAGGACACTGTGAACAGGACCACTCCTTGGGAAATTGCTCCTATGGGGATATAACTCCAAAAGCATTGTGTATTTTATGTCAATAAATTAGAATATTGTTACAAAATTAACCTGGTGTATATCCATTCGTACCTGGCTTTCTGCCGAGAAAGATCATTTCATGAGGTTTTTTTTTCATAAATACATACTTCTTTTTCTAGGAATCTACATCTAATGTTAGAATACTTTATGTAGCTGCAAAGCAGTAGATTAAATAAACCTCTAATTGACTCTTAATCTCACAAAACAAGCTGAGGGTTGCCGGGGGAGGGGGAGAGGGAGAGGGTGGCAGGGTTATGGACACTGAGGAGAGTATGTGCTGTGAAGTGTATAAACCTGGCTTTCACAGACCTGCACCCCTGGGGCTAATAATACATTATATGTTAATAAAAAATAAAAAAAATAAATAAATAAATCTCTAATTAAGAAGGAGGGTAGAACTTGTTTCGTATTTGGTGTAAGTAAACTAAATATCATTTTCCAGTTCTGCACAGAAAATGTCTTTTCCCCACTTCCATGGAACAGTCGACAAGTGATAAACACACTACTTCTAGCCACTTCAATGTATTAGTGATAGCTGGGATTTAAAACTCCACCCCACGGAATGTATACATGCTCTCATTCCATCAGAACAATGCAGTAAAGGTGTACCACTCTGACCACACTCTGCATCCCTAGAGACATGTTGACACAGAGAATTGTATGGAATGATAGAGGTCACCCAGAAGTTCGGCCTCCCCCCTTCTTTGGTAATGGGAGGCAGCAAGAGTCGAAGTTCTCACGAGCAGCAGACGTATGGCAATCCTCCCTGGAGTTCGAAAGACTAGAAGCAGATGTGGCACAAACCTCTCCACACAGCGCCTGTGAGCCTGTCTCACTGCTGGCTCGTGGAGCCCTTACAGTGGGGATTTCCTGAGCTAAGAAAACAGTGAGGCAGCATAAACAGGCATCTTCCTTTCAACATATTGAACAGCAATGTATAACGGGATGGGGGAGCTGCAAGTCAAGGTCATTCACTTTTAGAAACGTGGCTTTTTAAAGGGAGGGTGAATTTCAACATCTGGAAATATTTTGGAAATAAATCTCTTCTTAACTGAAACATTAAATGGCAATTTTTTTGGCAAGTGGCGTATCAGCATTACTTGGAAACGAACTCTTGGCAAACCGTGCACTTAATGCTCCCCTTATGAGATCAGCACATAATTTGTTATATTCTTAGAATCATTTTGCTTGAACTATTTCAAGAGTTTTGCCTAGCAGGAAATGAGTTTCGGGTGAAGTGGAGATGACAGACACTTCAATTTCTCATAGCAGAATAATCAGTCGATATTCATGAACTGCATGGAGTCAGAAAATACTACTGAAAATCATCTTTGTGTGCGTGGTTAAGAATCTAATTCCCACAAAACCACAAAGTCAAAATCTGTAAAAAATCACATCCACTGATAGTAGAGAAACTCACAAAGAGAAATAGAAAACACTAGAATGGAATTAAACACATGCATTTTATTTGAAAAAAAAATCAAATAACTGTGTAAAGACCTGATGGGATGGGAATCATCTTTTTTTCAGCAAAAAGAAATGCTTCCTGTTTTTAACTTTTATTACATATCCATAAATCTCTCTATATAGAAAATGTGATTTTGAGTTATTCTGTGTATTTATGTTAGACAGCATGATATCTGTGTGTGTCTCTCTGTGTGTGTGTGTATAAAGAGGAAAAAATGAGAAATCATAAACTGATATTAATCATAACAATGATAAACAGTAAACCATATTAACATAAGGATATCAGTGAAAAGGTACTAATAAACAAACGAACCAAGTAAAGTATAAGAGGTACTGAAACAAATTATATTAACTTTACTTTGTTTATGTATTTTATTTTATTAATAGCCTTTTAGAAGACCTTAGGAATACTCTTTAAATCAACATGTATTCTGGGACTTCCTCTGAAAAAGAACTCTGATCAACAAGAATTATAGGCATTTTCCTGTCTGCTAGGAACATTTCTCCAATGATTCATTCTGTTGTTTTGGTAGCCACACTTTGAATTGGTAAGAAAATATTTAAGATGGATAAGAACTCATTTTCTTAAGAAGAAAGAAACATTTCCCCAAACTAAGAAATACCCATTAGGCATGTGGAAGGAACTGGAATAATCTTTTACTACATGTGTATCCCAGACAGAATAAAAATGGCAGTCTGTTCTTGGTGAACAGTGGCAGGCAGGGTTCCTGCATCACCTCTGGGAAAATACCTCACACTTCAAACCATCTGTCGTCCTCGGTAGAACATTCAGCAATAACAGCATTGATTGGTACCATTCGCATGATAATCTAACTTCAGAGAATGGTGCAATTTTATTTGTGCCCCTAAGAATATCTTTATTCTAAAATACAGATATTTCAGTAATGTGAATAGGTTTGCTTCTCACAATTGCTGGGATTTTAGAATTCAACCATAAGTTCAGAGAAAGTTTGTCAACCAGTAATTTTACTTTATGAAGTTTTCATATCCATCCCTGGTGTTGTTCCACCAAAGACCGTTAAAAACTGGAACAAAATCTATGTAACATGTAGGAGAAAAACAGTTTCTCTTTCTTTAAAATCTTATTGTTTTATGTAATTTGATGGTTTTCAAACTTCATTGTGCTTCAAAATTACCTGGGAGATTTGAGAAAACACAGATCACGGGGCTCTGTGGAGTTTCTGAATCAGTAATTATGAGGTGGGATCTGAGAATTTGCATTTCTAACCAACTCTTGGGGCATGCTTATTTGGGCACCAGAATTCGAGCTAATTCTATTCTTTTTTTATCCTCTCTGAAAGACAGGAATAGTAAATATTAGTGATCATAGAGTTACCTGTTTCACTTGGACTGATTTCTTCTCTATCTAGGTATCAGCTAATTTCTTGAAAATCTTTGTCAAGAGTATTAACTAGCATTCATTGAATGGTTAACCAAAAAATAACAAAATTACTTGAATTGAGCATTAAATTTAGCTAAGACAAAAAAGATATTACAATAAATTTATAATGCTCATTGCAAGGTTAAGGAAATCTTGAAGACAAAAAGCATTTTCTCGGCCATATCCTTTAGAAAAATATTGCCACAGACACGTCACATTCAATAAACATTTGAGTGCCTATTTTCGTTAAAGATTTTATTTATTTATTTGACACCCAGACACAGCAAGAGAGAGAACACAAGCAGGGGGAGTGGGAGGGGAGAAGTATACTCCCCATGGAGCAGGGAGCCTGATGTGGATCTCCATGCCAGGACCCTGGGATCATGACCTGATGAAGGCAGATGCTTAACAACTAAGCCACCCAGGCACCTGTTGAGTGCCTATTTGTACCAAGTCCTATTTAGGCAGAGGAAGCTATATCAGTGTACAAAATAGGTAAAACTCTGGTGCTTTGGATTTTTGTAAAGGGACAGAAATGACAAACAAAAAATAAAATAAACAGGATGTCAGATGTTGATTAGCGTTATGGAGAAAAGTTACAAGAGAAGAAGCATAGGGTGAGGGGAACTGATATTTAGGATGGCCCAACAGGTTCTCATGGAGGAGGTGACATTTGAATAAAACTATTTGGGATGCAAGGGAGTGGACCAAACACATGTAGAGGAACAGCATTTATGGTAGAGGAAGCAACAGGTGCAAAGGCCTGAAGCAAGTATCGCAATACAAGATATTTTCATTTTATGATCTTCCACACTCTCTATGTAGCAAAATCCTGACAGATAACATAAAATAGACTAGAGTCTATGCATTTAATAGGAAGGCATTTCCTCAGTTTTCTGAGGAGGTAATTTAGTTGGGAGTGGTACTAAGGATGCAAGAGTGAGGTGGCTGAAAAATAAGACAGAGAGGGGAGACAAGTCGGTACATTATCATGCTGTTTCCTGGATCCACAACTGGGGCTCAGTCCTTCCAGGGAGTCCATTCATGGAGAACGTGTCTTACCAGACCCACTGGTTGGACTGTCCTGGGCAGTATGTCTACCTCTGGTGTTCTGTGAGTAGCTTCCTCAGAGAAAGCCCCACAGAAAGAAGCTAGGGAGAGAGACACTGGTGCAGTGTCTATATCAGAAGAGGAGTTATTTGGAACTTTCTGGCCAGTGAAATTTTTAACAAGCAACAACAAAAGAGATGATGTGACTGCAGAGTTGATTGTGTATTAGAACAATTTGGGAGCCTGGACAATAAATCCACTGCAGCCACAGGAAAGGGAGTTATATGGGCACACACAGACAGGCCCTTTTATTTTAATTTTGTGCAAAAACAATAGAAATTTGTTTAAAAATCAAGAATACTTTGTTGAAAGGTAGTGATCCTAAGGGGCACGTGCACCTGAATATGTATAGCAGCAATGTCCACAATAGCCAAACTATGGAAAGAACCTAGATGTCTATCAACAGATGAATGGATAAAGAAGATGTGGTATATATACAATGGAATACTATGCAGCCATCAAAAGAAATGAAATCTTGCCATTTGCGACGATGTGGATGGAACTAGAGGGTATTATGCTTAGCGAAATAAGTCAATCAGAGAAAGACAACTATCATATGATCTCCCTGATATGAGGAAGTGGAGATGCAATGTGGGGGGTTTGGGGGGTAGGAAAAGAATAAATGAAACAAAATGGGATCATGAGGGAAACAAACCATAAGAGGCATTTTTTCCTCCTAAGATTTTATTTATTTATTTGACAGACAGAGATCATAAGTAGGCAGAGAGGGAGGGGGAAGCAGGCTCCCTGTTGAGCAGAGAGCCCGATGCGGGGCTTGATCCCAGGACCCTAAGATCACAACCTGAGCAGAAGGTAGAGGCTTTAACCCACTGATCCACCCAGGTGCCCCCCACAAGAGACTCTTAATCTCACAAAATAAACTAGGGTTGCTGGGGGTCAGGGGGGTGTGGCCGGGAGAAGGGGGTGGGGTTATGGACATTGGGGATGGTATGCGTTATGGTGAGTGCTGTGAAGTATGTAAACCTGGCGATTCACAGACCTGTACCCCTGGGACTAATAATACATTATATGTTTATAAAAAAATAAAAAATTAAAAAAAGAATACTTTGTTGACATCATGCTTCTATGTCACAGAATACAGAATTTCACTTAAAAAGTTTTCCCCAAAAAATTACAGTAGACTCTTATTAGCTTTGGATAGAACCAGATTTTCTCCAACATCTCAATACAAGACTCTTTAAAAAAAAATTACTTGAGAGAACGTGTGTGCTAGTGGGGGAGGAGCAGAGAGAGAGAGAGAGAGAGAGAGAGAGAGCCTCAAGCAGATTGGAGCCCAACAGTGGCTCAATTACATGACCTTGAGATCAGGACCTGAGCCAAAATCAAGAGTCCCATGATTGACCGACTGCGTGACCCAGGCACACCCTCAGTACAAGACTCTTAAAAAACATGCCTAAAATACCAGAATGTGCTGGTGCGTTGGATAAGATAGTTGCTGTTTTATGTTGGGAGATCCTGAGGCTCAGACCTCACCCCCTTCTTGTTTTTTCTTCTACAGTCAGTCACACAGCTGATGATGTCTTTCTTGTGATGGCCTTAAGTCCCATTCCTCTGCCTGCTGCTATCCTATCCACATAGTAAAGCCTACTAGCCTCTCTCTTGACCTTGAGATCCTATACTAACTTCTCATTTAATAATACCATTTGGATGTCTAACGATTAATATTTCCAAAACTGAAATCCTGAACACCCCTCCCCAAACCCACCCCACCACAGCCTTCTTGTCTCAGGTGATGGCAACTTTCTCCATTGCCTGGTCTGTGGACTGGGCTCACTCTTTCCCACCCTGTGTCAACTCATCAGCAGGGCCTGTTGGCTCTGTTTCTGAAGGATGCCCATAATCTGCTAGCCGCTCAGCCCTGCATCACCCCCACGCCACGCCCAGTGTGCACCGAGAAGCTCATACACATTTAAAAGTTGTAAGTCAAATTAATAAACTGAAATAAAAAAAGTTCTCTTACCCTTTCTTAATAAATATTTTTTTCTGAATGGTGTGGAAAGCCCAGAATCTATAGAATTCTGGGACCCCTGGCATCTCTGGCACATAGAATGTGCCATTGGGAGGGACCACGCTGACCTACAATTAGCAACCCTTCCCAGCCTGTTTCCCTGTGCACACATGGGGACGCATCAAGCTCCACCACACTCCATCCAAAAAAGGCTGCTGGTCACAGCTGTGACCAGGAACTCAGGCGGAGGGCATGGTTTTTCCTGCCCCATTATATTCATAACGTAGAGGTTTGCTTCTCTCATCTTATTTCGTACATTCAGTTTGCTGTATTTTATTTCTATTTTTGCCTTCTTTCTATCCCCTTTGAGTAGATCAAAATTTCTCTGCCCCCATGAAAGCTATATGTTCTTGTTTTATCCTTCTTATATTTACATCTGGCTTTCTCAGTCTTACTTTTATGTTTTTATTTCCTTATCTACTATTTCAAGATTGCCACTATATTTCTTTTCTTACAATAACTGAAGAACCTTAGCGTTCTTGCTTATGAAGAGGAAGAGCTCAAGGATTTGGATTCGGGATGACAGATTTGTGCTACTGATTTTTGGAGTGTGTGTATATGTATGTACCAAGAACCCTGCCTTGTGTGCTGTGAACACCTCAACTTTCACACCAGTCAATAACCCCAAGGCAAACTTGTCAGTACTCAGGACTGTGCTCTGTCCAGCTCTGACTGGGTCCCAACCCTCCACACTGAGGGAGCAGCTCCTGAAAGAGGCCCCCTGCAGGCAACAGGAGGACAACACTCAAGTTCACTCCCTGCAGGACCTCTAGTCTCTTCTACTCAGACCCTCTTCTCCTCAGGCACCCATTTTCTTTCCATGCCCAACCTCCAAATTGGGATCCAACCACCTTCTGTGCCCCACCTTGTTTTATTGGCTTATTTTAGGAAGGTGCACTGCTCTGAATTTATGAACCACTACATCTCTCTCCTGAAATCCAGAGTTGGGTTGAGGGGAAAGAGGTGGCTTTATTACTCTAATATCTCTCCTACACAAACACTTAATATATTGAAGGTATTTGGTTCAAAGGGGATTGAGAGTGGAACTATGAAACAGTATCCCCCCAAATTACTGCTGTCAGCTGGGGAGAATTTAATGCCACTATCCAGGAAGTATTATGATAACCTTGTTTTGAGAAATCTATTTCAAAATCAGGTTTACTCAAAGGAGATTAAAATCCCCACCCCTCCCCCAGACACACACACCCTGACAGTATGATGGAGAAGATCCATGACAGAAATGCCCTTCACTACAGCAAAACGCAGACCCACCCAGCTAGTGAGGAAAACAGACATGAGCTTTGCAGGAACACAAAGCTTTCCGGTATTATCACGGACAAATGTTACTCTAAATGGATATTTGAGGAAGTACATATGCAAAGACTAAGGACTTTCTACAAATATTTACTACATTTTTCGGTTTTCCTCGATAAAGAGTTCAGACAAACCGACCTCTCAGTTTCCGTATCTGTCTGGACAGGCAGGATTCTCCCCTCTTGGAACTACAGCTTGGGACATTGGAGCCGGCAGTATCAGATGACCAGCACCCCTTTAAGATTATTGTCTTACCACAGTTATTTAGCCTCAGTGTGCTGTGTATCACGCCACTGTGCCAAACAACACGCATGTTAATTACAGTGGAATGTTCCATGCAACATCAAACAGAAAGGTTTTGAAACAAGCAAAACAGCTCTTGATTGTGGAAGTTTATAGAAGGTGTGTTACTTGCACCAGGAATGTGAAAAAACCAGTGTGAAAAAAATAATACAGGAAACATAAAGCTTATTGTATAAAGGAGAAGGCCTTTTAATGTCAGGATACGCTGTGATATTCAAATCGTAGAAAGGAGTTTATTAGAAATGCTCACTGCTGATACTGGCTTGGGTCTGGAATAACCAGGTGCACTGGGGAACCCTTATCTGGGTACAGTTAACAGAGAGATGATGGACATCTGGGGTCAACACCACACCCAGGGTCATGCTGAAGCCAGCTCATACAGGCTTGGGCAAGCATCAATTATTAAATAGACAGGAATTTTGTGAGGCAGTAGTTGAACTACTTTAGCTTAAAATCAACCAGGGTTGGAATAGTACACCACAGAAATCAGAGAATGCTACAGATCAGAGTGATTGTTGTTGTTGTCTTTTAATTCAAAAAGCTCACGTTTTCACATGAGCTAATACCTTAGCAGTGACTGTATAATCATTCTCCCTTAGAAAGAAATAAAACGTAATGAAGTCAAGTGAACAATCAGAAACAATTTGATATGGAAGAGATAGTTTGCCTTTCATCTTGTTGCTTCAAGACCTAAAACTACACAGTTTGGTATTTTTTTTTTAAACTTACTATATAAGATGAGATTTATTCTACTAGTCTTTATTTCCACAATACTTTATGATAAAACAGATCTACCAATCACCATATTTAAAATAGGGTTATTTTCATTTAATGATTCTGAACCACTTAATAGAAAAATAAATAAATAGAAATTCCCTTTATACTACTGCATCAGACTCTAGGAGAAGAAAAAAGTGAGAGAAGTATATGGGATGATTACAACCCTCAGGGGGCTAAGAGAAAGAGAATGCATCAAGCTTGTCACCCTCAGTTTACCCAGCTCAACAAAAGACCATGAGAATTTTGAAAAGGTGCCTAGTAACATTTTTCAAGTCTAAGGATGTGAAGATTCCAATCTAATAGTTGAAACCGGATTATTAAATTGGATTATAAACTGGATTATGAAAAATCCGCATTCTGCATATTTTCATAGAGTATTATTTCAAAACTATGGTAATAGTATCAGCATAAGGATTAGCCAAGGCAACCTTGGGTTTCCTATTATTTCAGAAAAACTTTCCCTGCCTCCTTAATGTGCGTTCGACGTACATCTCATAGAAGAGGAGAAAAGCAGCGGGCCAGAAAACTGCTGATTTGTATTAGACAAAGTCTGTCAGCCACCCTGCAGGAAATGCTAGTCATCCTCCTACCAATTCAGGCTCAGCAAGGAGCAGGAGGGCACTGACCAAATATACCGGAAGGCCAGCTTAGGTAATTATGGAAAGAACACCAGTTAGTAGCTTCCCAGCTGAGATGTGAGTCAGTGAGAGACAGAAATATGTCTGACTCACCTGCAGTGAGCGAAGGCCGTAACATCCCACACTGCTATGTGCAATGATGGGCTTAGCACGGAGAGGAAATTTGGACACAAGAGCACAGATAGGACTTTCCCCACTTAGCTCACAAATTATCCTGGTCAGATAGACCTAAATTTCAAAAAGCCAATATCCAGAGGAAGGTTGTAGCCCACATAAGTGAGTGAAATGGATTTACAGACTTCATAACATCAAGAAGGACCCTAGGCCTGAAGACCCAGATGAAGATATAGAATAATTATCAGAACCAGAAAGCCACACATCTTACACTGAGTGAAGGGCATAGGACCATCGAGTTATAATCCTAAGGCAACTGCAAGAAAATTTAGGTTAATTATTCAGGTCATTTTATTCCCAGTAGAAATCTTTACATACTGGGCAATGTCTGGAGAGGATGGTTCGAATTTATTCTGGAAAAAAAGAAAAAAGGAGTTTTGTTTCTGTAGCAAGGGAAAGATGCAGTAAGGGACTGGAGCAAAAAAGAACAAACATAGATTTGAAAGAGATGGTCATAAAAGCCTTTGCCTTGGGCACATTGCCCTGTGTCAGCCATCCGCCTGCAGTTACTTACTGTGCTCTGCTGGCTGATAAGGGGTCTTGCTTTGATCTCAAGGGTTTTGTAATTAGTGTAAACTATTCCCAGATCCTGGCCTGTGATAGAGCTCATGCTAGAGCTGCTGTGGGTTTTATTGTTCCGCTTTTTATGCTTTCATGGTTATTTTAAAGAGAAAGTAAGAAAAAATAAGATGCCATTTCTGCCCAAAAGTATTTCCAGGAAGTCCACTATATTTTTTAAATGTTAAGAAGTAATGCCTGCTTCAGATATTCAACATAGTTCTAGAAGTCCTAACCTCAGCAATCAGACAACAAAAAGAAATTAAAGGCATCCAAATTGTCAAAGAAGTCAAACTATCACTCTTTGCAGATTATATGATACTTTATGTGGAAAACCCAGAAGACTCTACTCCAAGTCTGCTAGAACTCATACAGGAAGTCAGTAAAGTGTCAGGATATAAAATCAATGCACAAAAATCAGTTGCATTTCTATATATCAACAACAACACAGAAGAAAGAGAGATTAAGGAGTTGATCCCATTTACAATTGCACCCAAAAGCATAAGATGCCTAGGAATAAACCTAACCAAAGAGGCAAAGAATCTGTACTCAGAAAACTATAAAGTGCTCATGAAAGAAACTGAGGAAGACACAAAGAAATGGAAAAACGTTCCATGCTCATGGATTGGAAGAACAAATATTGTGAAAATGTCTATGCTTCCTAAAGCAATCTACACATTTAATGCAATCCCTATCAAAATACTATCCATTTTTTTCAAAGAAATGGAACAAATAATCCTAAAATTTATATAGAACCAGGAGAGACTCTGAATAGCCAAAGGAATGTTAAAAAAAAAAAAAAGCCAAAGTTGGTGGCATCACAATTCCATACTTCAAGCTCTATTACAAAGCTGGCACAAAAACAGACACATAGATCAATGGAGCAGAATAGAAAGCCCAGAAATAGACCATCAATTCTATGGTCAGCTAATCTTTGACAAAGCAGGAAAGAATGTCCAAAGGAAAAAAGACAGTGTCTTCAACAAATGGTGTTGGGAAAATTGGACAGCCACATGCAGAAGAATGAAACTGGACCATTTCCTTACACCACACACAAAAATAGACTCAAAATGGATGAAAGACCTCAATGTAAGGCAGGAATCCATCAAAATCCTTGAGGAGAACACAGGCAGCAACTTCTTCGACCTCAGCCGCAGCAACTTCTTCCTAGAAACATCACCAAATGCAAGGGAAGAAGGGCAAAAATGAACTATTGGGACTTCATCAAGATCAAAAGCTTCTGCACAGCCAAGGAACAGTCAACAAAACCAAATACAACTGACAAAATGTGAGAAGATATTCACAAATGTCATATCAGATAAAGGACTAGCATCCAAAATCTATAAAGAACTTATCAAACTCAACACCCAAAGAACAAATAATCCAGTCACGAAATGGGCAGAAGACATGAACAGACATTTCTGCAGAGAAGACATCCAGATGGCCAACAGACACATGAAAAAGTGCTCCACATCACTCAACATCAGGGAAATACAAATCAAAACCACAATGAGATATCACCTCACACCAGTCAGAAGGGCTAAAATAAACAAGTCAGGAAATGACAGATGTTGGGAAGGATGTGGAGAAAGGGGAACCCTCCTACACTGTTGGTGGGAATGCAAGCTGGTGTAGCTACTCTGGAAAACAGCATAGAGTTTCTTCAAAAAGTTGAAAATAGAGCTACCATATGACCCAGCAATCACACTACTGGGTATTTACCCAAAGATACAAATGTAGTGATCTGAAGGAGAACATGCACCCAAATGTTTATAGCAGCAATGTCCACAATAGCCAAACTATGGAAAGAGCGTTGATGTCCACCAACAGATGAATAGATAAGGAAGATGTGATATATTTATATATATATAATGGAATTATATTAATATATAATATATATAAAATATATATAATATATTTTATATATATTATTCCATTATAATGGAATATAATATTATATAATATATTATTCCATTATATATAAATATATATTAATATTTATATTATAAATATATATAATTTATATTTATATATATTTATATTATAAATATTTATATATATTTATATATAATGGAATAATATACAGCCTTCAAAAGAAATGAAATTTTGCCATTTGCAACGATGTGATTGGAACTAGAGGGTATTAGCTGAGCAAAATAAGTCAATCAGAGAAAGACAATTATCATATGATCTCCCTGATATGAGGAATTTGAGAGGCAGGGCAGGGCGTTGTGTGGGGTAGGGAAGGAAAAAAAAGGAAACAAGATGGGATCAGGAAGGAGACAAACCATAGAGACTCTTAATCTCATGAAACAATCAGACGTTTTCTGGGGGTGGGAGGGTAGGGATTGGTGGCTGGGTAATGGACATTGGGGAGGGTATGCGCTATGGTGAGCGCTATGAACTGTGTAAGCCTGATGATTCACAGACCTGTGCCTCTGGGACAAATAATACACTATATGTTAATTTAAAAAAAAAAAGAAAGAAAGAATGCCTGCTTCAAAAGCGGCTTGGGCCTCTGTGTTCAGCACATGACATGAGAGAGCACACAAGCTGGAACTGAGTCCTAATCCAGGGGAAGGCCTTTCAAGTTGCACCGTCCTAACTATCACATTGTGCTGGTTTTGCATACAGAAGGTTGAAGGGATAAGGCGGTTTCCTAATGTTATTGATGTTCTATGTCTTGACTGCCAAACCTCTGGGCTAAAAGATCAAAATTTCCAATCTCCTTCAAAAAGACAGCAGGCAGGGGCGCCTGGGTGGCTCAGTGGGTTGAGCCTCTGCCTTCGGCTCAGGTCATGATCTCAGGTCCTGAGATCGAGCCCCGCATCGGGCTCTCTGCTTGGCAGGGAGCCTACTTCTTCCTCTTTCTCTCTGCCTGCCTCTCTGCCTACTTGTGATCTCTCTCTGTCAAATAAATAAAATCTTAAATAAAAATAAATAAATAAAATCTTAAAAAAAAAAAAAAAGACTGCAGGCTATCACCCTGAGATAGAGAAGAAAGTATTAATTCGACAGATTATTACGGGGCACCTGTTTTGTGACACTTTGCCAGATGGTAGAGTTACATTAATAAATGTATTTATTCTTTACAAAGGATTTAGATACTGCAGAGGGAGAGATTTAAAAGGGTTATTATAATATAACGTGTATTATTCCAGTACAGCTTAGTGGGTACAATGGTAAGGTGTGCAAGGCACATTTACGTAACATACGTTGTTTTCACATAGAGGAAAAGTATTTTAGTCAACTGTAGAGTCCTCTAGTAGTTGAGTAATTAGGCATGGAGAAAATTATTATTTAGTTACTATAGCTATATAGATTCAAAAGGAAATGAACAGGAGGGGGGGCTTTAAGAAATTTATATACAAAAAGCATCATTAGAATATGGAGGAACCCCACAAAGTCTGTAGGATTGGGGAGAATGTCTTGGGGGAAAGTGATTTTTTAAATTAATTTATTTATTTTAGAGAGAGACAGAGATAGAGATGGAAACAGAGAGTGCATGCGTGGCACATGGAGAGGGAGAGGAGAAGCAGGCTCCCTGCTAAGTGGGGAACCCTATGTGGGGCTGGAGCCCAAGACCCTGAGATCCATGTCCTAAGTGTCAGAGGCTTAACCAACTGGGCCACCCAGCCTTCCCAGGAAGAGATGTTTTTGCTAAATCTTAAAGTCGGGCAGAGAAGTGAGGGGCAATAGTCAGAGGAACAAGATGAAAAAGTGTAAAGTGGTTAGAAGTGTTATGACAAGTTGGGGACCACAAACAGCTCTGTTTTGCTGAATCACAAAATGCAGGACAGAGTGGGAGATATGACCGCCTGGAGAGGCGCAGCTTCGAGAGCCCTGGACGCTCTTGGGATGTTTGGACATTCTTCTGCAGGCATGACAAGGTCTAAGTCTGTGAAATTTTCATTTTAAGATGAATGCTCGAACACCAACGTAAGGGCAGACTTAAAAGGGACAAGACTTAAGACCTAGAGATTATTTGGGAAGCTATTGAATCATCTAGGTAATATTTAGTAATGGTCTGGACCAGCATAGTGGAAGTATGTGGAAATAAGGAGCAGATTGGAGAAATATTTATAAAGTAAAAATTGCAGGACTTAAAGCAACCTGATGTGGCTACAGAAGGGGATGGGCAAGACAGAGCTTCTGGGTTTTGAGCTCTGCTAATGGGTGGTAGGTAGCACTGTCCACCCCATGCACCAGCTTCATAGAATACAAAAGTGTCATGGGTTAAAGAGGTAGAAGATGATTTCATTTTTGACACCAAATAAACGTGCAGTGATGAGGTCCAGGACACAATTAGGTAATTATCTCTGAAGCTTGGGAGAGGTAGAATAGAGATGAAGATTTGAGTCTTCATAAATAGGTGATATTGAATTCAGGACATGTTCATGATGTCAACCAACTGTGCACAAGTGAGCAGAGAGCCAAGAACTTAGAGTCTGAGACACAATAAGAACCCATTTTGAAACCAGAAAAACAAGGGTAAAGAAGATCCAGAAGAGAGAATAAACCACAGGACGAGGAGTTGACTGTGAGATAAGGTCCTAGATAATGTAGGAAGGGAAATAGCTAAGGGCACAGGCTTTACCGATCTTAAATATGACAATATGCACAGATGTAGATCTACTTAAAGATAGGGGCAGGTATGCCGGATGTTGTCATTTTCCTTTAAGAGGTAGTATGCAATGTAACCTGCTAAAAATGATGAAGGATGTTGAGCAGCATGCTTGAGAAGAATATTAAAAAAAAAAAAATTCTGCCCAAAGACAATTAGAAAAATTGAATAAAATGTGAAGGCAGCTGGGTTTTGAGAAAGTGGATTTTTAGTGGTACCATTCTACAATTCTATGTAATTGTGTTTATTTGTTTGTTTTTTTCTAAAATTAGTACTCAACTACTTAGATTTGGAATAGTAATAGCGGATTTGAGTGCACACGACCATGGACACATGGTTGGATTCTACTGGTCAGGTATCAAAGAAAGACAAGAGTTACAGGAAACCAAGACTGCTGTTTGGTCCAGTATGAAAAAGAAGAAAGAGAGACCAGGCCAGATCTAATAGACTCTCAAAAAATAGAGATTTAAGGCACGAGACATTTCTATGAAGCTGAAGCCCTGGAAGTGGAAAAGATAAAATCTAGTATTTTAGAAGCTGACTAGCTCTGGTTGATAAGTTCAAGTATGGGGCCAGGAAAGTAAAGAAAAAAGGAGATAACGGTTGTTGGAACTGAGGATTACCTAAGTGAAAATGCTTATTTTCTTCATCCTTTTGCTCACCTGAGAAGGGAAAGGATGTTTGCTTTACTCCCCAGTAGGGAGTAGGACTAAGATGCACATTTTTGTTACTTTCCTCTTTTTCCTTACTCGCTCTTCTCTTTGGGAGGAGGAGGGGGTTCTTATTTGGTCTCTGAAATCAATGGAAGCCAAGTTCATTAGTCCCTATTTTCGAGATAGACTTGAAGACTTGGAACGTGGACAACACTGGCCTGTATCCCCTGCCCCTTGCTCTGTCATGGTACCTGCCCTCTGGAATCGCACACGAGAGGGCCTGTCTTTGGGTGGCTAAGTCAGGATTATGCTGTTCCAAGGGCTTCACTTGTGTTGGAAATCAGAAGCCAAAATAAAAGCTTAGTCTCAACCTGCGCTCTCTCATCCAGCCTATTAGCAATGGAGCCAAGATATTTTGGAAGTCTATTGTTTAGAAGCCACTGAGGAGAAGGGATGAAAGCTTTGTCTTCCTGGAAGGTCGATAATGAGGTCAAGGCACTCTGAGGCTTGGATTCAGAGAGTGACCATCTGAGTAGTGGTGGATCTTGGATACCCAGAATGACGGGAGAAAAGAAGACTTCGAGCCAGGTGCCAAATTTTCTGTACATGCAGCAGATTACTAGAAATTTGATAAATGGTAAGAAAAAATGGACAGCAGAGAAGTTGTTTATGATGGCCAAGATACTCAAAGGAGCATAACCGTCCATGAGAATGGTCAATGCACGACCTTAGGGGACACTGGGGATAGACCTCACCTTTAAGCTCCGAGAATGGCAGAAGGAGCGACCTCTCCTGAAAATGGCCACTAGGGACTCGTCATCTTCAGGACAGAGGCAGGTTTCAGCTAAGGCCAGAGTGTCAGTTTCACAAAGTTTGTTTACCGAAATTGTGGTTCCCAAAGGAATACTGAAAATGTCTAATTCCTTGTTTAACAAACTATCTCGTCAACTGTACATTCTTGAGAGTAGAAGGCATGATTGGTTTTGTACTCCACTGCTGAAAAGAGTGCAGACAGAAAGTAGACACTGAATGGATATCGGCAGGATGGACGAAGGAATCAATGAACAGAAAGCAGTAAGTGAGTATGGGGTAGAAGAGATGAGTATAGGCTTACATTAACAAGGACATCAGAAATATGAAGTGTGGTAGGGACTAACTGGACTCAATATTTTAAACAGAATTGATTTAGAACACCTTTGCTGTGAGTAAGGGAGAGGTCCATGGAAGGAGACTTTCTCTACAGGTGCTGAGGCACAAGCATGAGTTCTTAGAGGCTAAAAGTACCCAGCTTTCCTTAAAGCAAGGAGGATCCCAGGACTTCAGCTTCAGCTGTTCAACAGTCATGGTGGAAAAGGGTTAGCTGGTATAATTAGGGGCTGGAACAAAGGTGAATCACAGATCACCTCCTAGACAAAGGGAGGCTGAGAATCTACAAACACAATGTAGGGCATCACATCCCAAGGAAAAGGTTTTGAGTAAAGGAAAGTAAAATTGGAATCAGTGGTTTGGGGACCCAGGAGAGCTTCTCTTGATCAGCACCCCTTTTATAGAGGTCTATGGCCATCTGTGGCTATGTTCATGGAGAAAGAGAGTTACTGGGCAAGTTCAGACACAGGTCAAGTAGAACTAGATCTATTGGTCCTCAGACCATTCTTTTCCAGTAGATTGGGTTCTTTGTCTGGCCTGATATTATTAGAGTCCACAACCTCCAGAATATAATCCCTGATCATTGACACTGCAATAAAAATATATTGCAGGAAAGGGGAAAGGCTACTAGAGTCAGACAAGCCCCCTGAAACTCGTGATTCTCATTGCCTTGAAGAGCCCCAGAAGGTGTTGTCCAGCTTCAAGCATGAGCAGGTGTTATGTCAATTACTGAAATAGAGTCAGATGGCATGTCTGAACTCGAGGACAGACAGCATCATGCCTGTGATGCTCCTTTTCCAGGGCGCATATGCAAGGGAAGCCACAGTAGTCTGATTGTGATTAGTGGTACTACAGCTCAGGGCTTCTGTTTGAATGTGAGAGCTGCAGCCGACATTGGCAGGGGGTGACGTGTTCTGCGTAGGGGAGACAGAGAGTTGCATTTAAACTAGGACGTGGCAAGATAGATGGAGAAATGGCAGCACAGGTGCTTTTTAGTTGCCCAAATGACAGACTCCACTGGATTTAGGGCGGAGAGACAGTAAGTGATGACAATCCACGAAAAAATGAGGGTACTGACCAGGAAACAGGTGTCCAGAGACAAAAGCTCTGGTCAGTAAATGGTTCAGAAAAGAGCAAAGAAGTGGATAAGTAGTAGGTAAAGTGATTCAGCCAAGTACTCAGCTTGGTAAAGAATTACACCACTACTATCAGAAAAGGGTCATGGTCATCCAAGGGGAAGAGAAAGAAGATTCGAGTAGTTATTTCACAGGAAATTGCAGAACATGGCAAACTGCAGGGCAGAAGCTGGTTCTCTGAAATTCGTTGAGGGGTTCTAAATCAAAAATCCCCCTCTTAGAATAATGGAAAGCAATGTATGGAAACAAAATTGTTTTAAAGTCAGTACAAAAACAAGCTAAATTGGAGTGTTAACATCTACCTTATATCTTCAATTGTTTGAACTATTTGGTTGACGGTCTTTATGTATGAGGTAGAACTAGGCAGAGGTACAATATGGTATGTTAAGGATTAGAATCAAGAGGCTCTCGCCTCCAAGTTCGTAATTTTTTTTTAAAGATTTTATTTGCTTATTTGACAGACAGAGATCCAAGGAGACAGAAAAGCAGGCAGAGAGAGAGAGAGGGAAGCAGGCTCCCTGCTGAGCAGAGAGCCCGATGCAGGACTGGATCCCAGGACCCTGAAATCATGACCTGAGCCGAAGGCAGTGGCTTAACCCACTGAGGCACCCAGGTGCCACCGTAATTATTTTTTTAATTTTTTATTTTTTATAAACATATATTTTTATCCCCAGGGGTACAGGTCTGTGAATCGCCAGGTTTACACACTTCACAGCACTCACCGAAGCACATACCCTCCCCAATGTCCATAACCCCACCCCCCTTCTCCCAACTCCCCTCCCCCCAGCAACCCTCAGTTTGTTTTGTGAGATTAAGAGTCACTTATGGTTTGTCTCCCTCCCAATCCCATCTTGTTTTAATACCAAGTTTATCAGAAACATTGGGCAGAATTTATTGGAAACATTTCCTTCCTTCGTATTTGACTTCAACCTCTCCAACTTATGCATTTTTTCCATAGTTGATTCATAGCTTAAAAAGTTTCTAATACTTATTTCATTACTTTTATCTATGATTGTTTTTCTTTTATGTGGGTTATCTCCCAAACATTAAGTTGCCGGTTACATAAAAACGATTTCATTCTATCTCACCCACCAGTAATGTTCTGAAGAAGTCATGAACTGTTCAACCTGGCATTTATCCAATCATTTATCCACTATTATCACAGCTCAAGCCATCTCCTGTTGTATGAGCTATGACTACACAACACATAAACGTCCACTTGGCTTACCTCCTCCTATGAAAGAAATTTAAGAAATTTTCTTTGAGGTCAGTGATTCCTTTTGCTTTTCAGTCTTAAATCAAATATCTGAGGAAAGTTGAGAACAGCAGTCAGGAGGGAAGGGAGTAAAGCAAGTTCAGAGTTCAAAGAGTGACTTGAGAAAATATTCTGGTTTCTAGAAATTTCAGATTCCAGACATATACGAACAGCTTTCCAAGGGCGGGTGGGGATGAAGAGAGAGAGAAGCAAACCAAGAAACAGACTCTTACCTATAGAGAGCAAACTGATGACCACCAGACGGGCGGGCGGTGGAGGGATGGGGAAGGCAGGTGATGCGGATTAAGGAGGGCACTTGCGTTGTACGGAAGCATCGACTCACTGTACTGTACACCTGCAACTAACAGTGCACCGTATAACTAACTGGAATTTAAATAAAACTTTAAAAAAGATAAAACAGAAGTTTTTCTGACTCCCATCCTAAGGTGCTGACCTCTGTCCTTGCATGTGATAAGAGGCACAGGCCTGGGAAATGTTCTCCCCTGAGAATTCAGAGAGGATGTGATACCAGGCAGGCAAGAAGCCTTTCTCTGTGGCACAGCAAGAGGACAGATGTGACTGAGGGGGACCGAGGATCTCGAGAGGCAGCATGAAGGCCCCCAAGGAGCAGGGAAGTGATGGGGAAGTGAGGGGAGGGCCCAGAAACGAAGTTCTATAATCTGCAATGCCTCCTCCAGGACCCAGGTGGCACATGTCACAAAACATGTGTGAATTAATGTGGGAGTTTATCATTTTCCTGTTGATATAGTCCTATGATCTATTTTTTTTTTTTAAGTGATTGTGGACCTAGAGAGAATAAAACCGAGCGATCAGAGGCTAAAAGGGCATTGAACGTGTTAGTGGGCCTGCCTGTCTTGTGAATGTTCTCAAAGTCTCCCCTGTGGGTCCCTGACCTCGCATGGGATAAGGAACTCTGCACATCAGCCTTTATCCTACTGGCAGAGGGACCTCGGGCAAAAATGTAAAATATTGCGACACCGCCCTTAATGTTTCTATATTCTTAATACTTACTTCCCTTGCCGCTTGGGCAACGTTAGGCAGCTTTTGGCCTAGTACTTCTTGTATCCTGACTGATTTCAGTGTAAGAACCTGGATCAGGTACAGAAACATGTCCTGCCTTGCTACCATGAGGCCCATCCAGGGCCGGCTGTTCTTCCTGTGAGCAGACTTTGGATTGGCTATTGCCTGAAGTAAGGTGCTTGTCCTGGTCACCCTGACAAGGACACACACACCTAGATGAGCTAAATTATCTAAATCCTCTCCTGGTAAGTAGTTCGTTTGTTCATTCATTCATTCTGAAAACATTAACTGAATTCTGGTGTTGTGCCAAGCACCATGCCAGGCCTGGGGGTGACAAGAAGGTGTACAGACAATGGTTCTGTCTTGGAAGGTATCAGTCTTTCAGGAGGCAAAGATTGTTCGGCAGTTAGTCAGTATCTTCATTTGAAAATGCAGTCTGATAATTCTGGAAGAGGCAGCTGATACCTTTCCTGATGCCCCAGCACAGATGCTTGGGGGGTGGAGGGTGTAGGTACAGTGACTGAGGTGAGGAAGCTAGTAGAAAGGGGGTAATATGCATAGTCCAACACTGTCGTAAATGCCACTATGCTCAAGATACTGGGTAGAAATGGTAAGACTCTGCCTCTGTTGGGGATGGGGAGTACAACTGCACATTAAAAAATATATACATATTTATATATAAATTTATACATACTTTATAATCATATATCCCTATAGCTTATATATTTTATAAATTTATAATTTATAAATAATATACATATATATTATATGTTTATATATTACATGTATGTATTTCAGTGGTGAAAAATAAAAATTTTGGAATGCCACTCCGGCTTGCGTAATTCTGGAAAACAAAAATTTTCTGAAACAGTGTTCTGGCAAGTTTCCTTCATAACACGACCTTGTTTATGAAGAGTATTTGAGATATTGGCCTGAAGCCTTGAGTAAATAAATGTAGTTATTTATAAGTCTCCCCAAATTATCTGATATGATGCCATTGGCCAAATAAATATCCTAATATTATGGCACCGCTTCTGGGGGAAAATTTATTCAAATGCAGGACCTTTCCAGACATGTAAATGTAAGGTGTCAGTGTTGGGCTGGCAAGAGAACCCTCCAAGGGAAGAGGTGTTCTTGATTCTGCCCTCTGGATACTGTGGTTCACCTAGCTCAGACGCCACTGACCGTGAAAACGCCTTCACGCTCAGCACAGGTCTGTTATGGGGTAGGGAGGTAATCTGGCATTCCTTGAAATGAGATTTGTCTTTTGCATGTTTTCCTAGGGGAGAAGGCTAAGTGTTGCTTGGGAAAGATGGGGAATGGTGGAACCCCATCCCTGCCCTCCCCCGAAGTGGGGGGACCAGACCTGTCTCCCCAGAGGCAGGTTAGTGACTTGTTATTACTTGAGTTTGTCCCTCTTTGAGATTCCACTCCAATGGCCTATCAAAGGATGTCTTCCAACTACGTAAGAAGGACCCTAAAAGGCTTCTAATCATCATATTAAACAAGGATTTTGCCAGCTTTCCAATGAGTATTGTTTCTCACTAATGGTTTAGTGACCCAAAGGGGTAGCACTGCACACTAGTTCATCCAACACTGACACAAAAAGTAATTTTCTGTTTGGAGACAGGGCTGAACACAGACCTTCTGCCTTCTCAGTGCCTTGGTGAGCTTTAAGGTTACACCAGTAGATAAAGTCCTGCCTTTAGTAAAGAGTCCCAGAAGTAGCCCTGGGCATCACTCTTTAACTAGGTCATACCCAGACTGTGTAAGCATTGACCCAAACAGAGAATTTTCATGTTGCATTTAACATTTTTCAGTATTTTGTTATTTCAAAACCATAAAGTCTTGTATACAGCATAATCTCCAAAAACATTTGCAGTTTGATGAACAAAACTCACTTATTTTTTAAGAAGAAACATCCAAAAGTTGTTTGCTACTGCTTTAAGGACATAAATCAGTGTTTTCATGACTGTGGAAAATTATAATGAAAGTGCTAGAAAATACACTGTAACATTATAAATGTCAAGGCAAGGAAATGCACTTTACAGTAAAAATCTCAGAAATATCAATATAAGGGAGACTTGGCTTGGCGAAACAAATCTAAAGAAGAAAGGTTGTGCAGGCCAGAGTCAGTCATGTCCTGACTTTCTGTGTGCACTGCTGCTGGGGAACATGGTATACTCACATGACGGAGAATTGACAAAATTATTGTTGTTGTTACTCTAGTCTTTACCCACAAAACACACACGAAAGTCCACAGACAAATGGACAAAACATTTCTCAGAGAAGTCTTAGTCAGCATTCCTCAGTGTTTAGAGAGAACTAACAAGGAAGAACTAGAGGAAGACCAAGTGGCAACAGAAAACGTTTCATTTCAGAAAGATAGGAGAGTGTGGTCTTCCTGATTTACAAAATCTTCAAGAAGAAAATGCACATCGATCTGTCATGATTTGTAGAGAAGAGGGGCTGGTCTGGGACCAAAAGAGGCCAAGGGAGTTCATCTCGTCAGGTTCTTTTAGTATTAAGATGCTCTCAGGACTTTTTAAATTGGATTTTTATTAACATAGTGTTCAGTGGTAACGAACACCTTCCTAAACTGTGGGCAAGCTCTCACACCGTAAGTATCTTAACTCTGCAACTCACCAACTCTGGTTCCTTGAAAGCAGGGACATTGTAAGAATAGGTGCCCGGCAGGTGGCCTATAAATACGAATGTCGTTGCTTAAGACAGGGTCTCTTCCAAGATCTTGAAATCCGGAAAGAGTTTACAAAATGCAGTGTCTTTGTATGTGCACGTTTTCAGGGGAGAGGATGGTATCAGAGATGGTGCTAAAGCCACTGCCTCAAGGAATATCGTCACCCACTGTTCCAAGCGTTTGAGGCCTCTCCCCTAACCCCATAACCTCTTAAATCTAGGTGTTTGCAGAGGCTGGAAGGGTCTCCTAGAACCCACCAGTGTGACTTTTCCCAGGAAGCGTACCCCAGCACCACTGGTCAAAGAGCTCTGTCCCTTCTCACAGAGCACTTCTCTGCCCCCCAGGCATCATGGCATTGACACGTGTTGTGGGGGGGATGTCTGCGTGCTGGGGTCCGGAACGAGCTCTGCAGCATCCCGGCAGGCCCAGCGTCTTGCCCGGCACCGTGTCCCAGCCTTCGGCATCATTTCTGGAATTGGGGCCAAATAATACTTATAAAACTGAACTGTTCCAACACCTCTCCTCTTCACTCACTTCTTCCACACACAAAGCACCCCAATGTCTGACTTGACGTGTCCCATTCAGGACAAATTCTAGAATTCCCTATCTCTTCCAGTTCCTGGCACAGGAACTTCGCAGGCTCCCTAATCTATCACTTAGAATAATTTCAAGAAAATACAGAAGTGGCGCTGGATTAAAATGGCCCATAATCCCATTTTAACACAAAGGCCAGTGCTGTCTTTACAGTCTTCTCCTCTCTTTTGATTATTTTGGCAGCAGACTGAACAAATAAAGGATTTTTGGAATATGGAAAGATGCAATCATGTTTGAACATAAAACCAGAGAGTAACACTGTAATGCATTCATGTTAACGGGACGTAAGTCAGAAGATGGCGGCTGCCAATGTTTGATATTTTATTAGTACGTAGAATCTAATTAAACTGATCGCATTATAAGTATGACTTCTTATTTCTATGTATTTCACTCTGCCAGAGGGTGTCAAGTGTGGAGTCTGATCTAAAATGGGGGCTTGCAGTGACATTTACTTTCCTGACCTGCACAGCCAAATTAAAGTTTATATAGTTCTCCCTTGAAGCCAAAAGAAATACAAGTTTGAGTCGAAACTGCCTTTATGACTCTCATATGAGGAGCCCAGGCAGAGTTCATAAAGTTGAGGCGTGTCCCGAGGGCACTGTTCTTAAATATGGAAAACGATTTTCTTATCCAGAGCCCAACTCCGTTCACCACGAGATTATACTGGGCATTAGAAAATGAAGCATGGGCCCTGGCATCTTCAAACTAGAACATTCATCCGTAGGACTGTAGGGTCTTTTTTTTTTTTCTCTTTGTGTTTTTGTTCCTTGGATGTCTGTTTCTACAAACATAATAGGGAAACGCGGAGAGGGGCAACACACTAAGATGAGTTTAAGAATATCAGTTAGGGAAAATACCAGATAACTTAGGTCTCCAAAAATGAAGGGAGGTTCATAAAGCCAGCATAAAATTAAGGCCCTAAGCAAGTTCATTTCAAAAAAGAACGGACAATCTTTGTCAGGAGTTGTAACCGCTGGGCCCTGGGCCAAGAGTCAACTCGGCTCCCAAGTCAGCTGAAGAAGTGACTCACGCGGCTGTGAGCGTGCTGCTCTGTGAGACGGCATATGCCCGATGGGCACCTCTGGCCTCCAACGGGAAAGTGCCTGGGTTCTCTTATCACTCAGTAACAAGCCCTGGGGGGCACCCAAGGGTGCTTCCGATGAAAGCCGTGGGGAGAAGTCTGAACTGAAGTTGAGAGGACACAGACGATGCATTGAACACCAAAACACATATGCACCAAAGAAAAACAATGTCTGCCTTTTGCCAGGTAAGATTGCAACCCATGCGACAGCGGGTGTTCTTGTTTAAGGGTTTTATAACATCAACTTAAAAAAAATATCAACCTTAATCACTTTCAAGGGTATCCTGTAACATTTGGCATATAGACTGTACGGGACTCGATTTATTGGACTCGATTTTAAGATAGTTTCAGAAAATTTCTACTCAGATTTCTTGATTGATTAGTTTTAGAATAAAGTTCATTTGGGGTATATTTAAGGATTTATCAAGGATGGGATATTTTGAGATGGATTGTCAGATGGCCACTCTCATGCTTCCTGATGCTAAGAGTTAGGGAAATGTCTGCAATAAAATGGGGTGGGGGGGACATTCACCATCCTCTCAAATGCTTTGACCCATTTCTCCTAGGTCTATTTCTCTTGGTCCTACAGAACAAGATTAGCCCTCTTCCCTATGACTGCCTTTGGCATTATTGAAGATGCTCATCAGAGTGTCTGAATTCTCTCCCTTTCAGTTAAAATACCCCTAGTACCTTCAGCATTTCCTCAAAGGATTTTGAATCCTTCCATCGTCTTCATTGCTTTTTCCCTGAACTGTGTTAGTTTATCCGGAAATGCTGGGATGCCAGTCTGAAAGGACTCCATACTATATGATTCCAACCACGTGCCACTCTAGAAAAGACATTTTAGAGAAAGAGTAAAAAGATCTGTGGGTGCCAGCATCTGGGAGAGGGTGGAATCGGTGAAGCACAAGTAGATTTTAGGGCAGCGAAACTACTCTGTGCGTACTCTGACGGTGGACACATGACATCGTCACGTGCACAGACAGTGAGCCCTGACGTCACCTACGGATGTCAGTTAATAATGACGTTTCAACACTGATGCACGGATTATAACAAATGTACCAAACCAATGCCAGATGTTAACGAGAACAAAATAGGAAAACCATCAACAACCGTCAAACTAAACCTAAAGTACTTTTCATAATCCCGTCTTTCACGTCATTTCATACCATAATCCTGTTTTCCACTTACCTTTTGGATCCAAAGGCAGGCTTCTGATTTAGTCCCTATCAAGCTGCACTGCTTATGAGTCTGACAGCTGCCGACCTCCGTTCTCTTACCCAACATGGGCCCTTCTGTCTTGTAGGTAATATACACTATCCAGAAATCTGGTGTCTAGGTTCTTTATTCATCTAAGAGACATACATAAAAGTGAATGAAATAATTTATTCAACAGCTGTTTGTTAAGCGGAAGGACCCAGACATTGCTCGGGGTTCTAGTGAATGAAATGGATGCTAGCCTCTGTTGTAGGGGAACTTATATTCCAGTGTAGGGAGACAGACAATAAGCAATGATACCATACGTGAGTTATAAAATAGCTTAGAAGACACTAAGAACCATGGGGAAAATGAAATCGGGTGGGGAATCATTAATTATTCAAATGCCCCGAACCTGAGACTGGAAGAAATACAGTGGCTTTGGGGCAGTGTGGAAAGGCTGTCTGTGACAGACATGCACAGAACCAAGGGTGTGGGAGATGGCGCTGCGGGGCCAGGGAGGGGCCGGATCCTGCTGGGCTGTGTACGCTGAGGAAGGATTTTGAATTTTATGCCATCCTTTCCCACTTGAAAGCCATTCCATTGTTTTACACAACAGGTACGACAAGCCTTTTGAAGAGAATAGACAGGAGGAAGGTAAGAGGCGATGTGTGGAGTCCAGAGGATCAGGGTGGTGGCCGCAGGGCACTGGGAGGAAGAACTGACTTCCTGTTTTCTGACTCCTAATGATCAGGCCGATCATGGAACATTCTCTGAGATAGCCAACCCCGGACCAGGAGGAGCAGTCTGGGGCAAGTTTGTTGAGTTTGAGGTGCTGATATGATGTTCACAGGCTGGTAGGTTGTAGGTAAGTCGGTGGATTCATGGATTTGGGGATCAGACAAGAGGAAGGAGCAACAGCATACATTCATTCAACAAGATATGAATTTCCGGAGCTAGAGTAGTAGTTTAGTTGGTATTTCCTACATGCTTGGACAAATACCAGAAAGGCAGGTAGGTGAGAGCTGTTAAAGAACAGGGTTTCACGACACCCAGATCTGAGTTGGGATCCTGCTTCCACCAGTAGGACGATTTCCTTGAGTTCACTCAACTTCTCTGAACTTTAGCTCCCTCTTCTGCAAGTTGGGGTGATTACTTCTGTGAAGGGTTTTTGTCGAGCTTGAAAAAAAAATAAAACAAAACTGTAAAAACTCTAGCAGATTGGTTTTTTGGAGACAAGAATCCTCAAATCTCTATCTTTGTCCCATTCTTTCTCCCTCACCCTCTCTATTTTTCCTTGTGTAGTTTCCTATGTTAACTAATACCACTTTCAAAAAGGAAATTTGTTCTTACATGCCTGTACTTCTGCAATCTCCTAGTCTCTAATAATTGGATCTAGAATTTTTAACATTGTCTAAAAGAAAGTTGTAGATTTCAGCATGCACCATGTTTTCTTTGGTCAAAGCTTCACCTATATCTGCCAACTTCAGTCTTCTGTCACCTACACAAATCCTAAACATTCAATAATAGTGATTTGTCATAAATGTCAATCAGCAATTACTTGATTTCAACCTAGGCAGCTGAGGAGGAGAAACCGAGGACAGATGTGTTCCTTTAGATTTGGGGATTTACAACACAGCTTTGGTGGAAAGAAAAGAAAGAGAGAAAAGTGAAATGTTGATGGTCCTATTATAAAATGATTGATCGTTTTGCTCAGCCCAATTGAGAAACTAGGATAATATTCCCAGGGACCAAAGGTCAGTGTTACTTGGAATAAAACAGAGAGTAAGGGGAAAGAATGCCAGCTCAGTGGGATTTGCAGTTAGAGGTGGAATAACCACAGTGCTGGCTTGGCTCAGGGTGTGATAAAAGAAGAAATTGCCCACGTGGCATGGGAGTGACGACTGACAGGGTAGAAGAGAAGAATATTTTGAGAAAAATTATAACAAGAAATACGTATCTGTGCCAGATATCAAAACATACTAAATAACATTTCATGCTTAACATAAAGAAATACAGAAGAGGAAAAGAAAACGTATAAGTCGAAAACCATAGGGAGCCCAGAACCTGACCTGGGTTAGTGTGGGATTATTGATACATTGTTGGACCATGAGTGGGAAAAGCAAAAACTTAATGATATTGGGCTAAAATTAGATAGTGTTTGAGAAAAGAATATTCAAATAATCTCCAAATACATCAAAGAACTAAATATTAGGGAAAACATAGGTGAGTTAGTAGGAAAGCAAGATTTCTTAGAACTTGAAGTGATAATAACATTCTAAGTATTGGAGCAATATAAGATAGAAAAAAAGCCAGATTGTTACATGCAACTAATGAATCATTATATCAAATGAAACATTTGTTTCAACTAATGAAACATTATATCAAAAAGTAATGATGTACTATATGTTGGCTAATAAATTTAAATAAAAAAACAGATTCAATTAAATAAAAATTAAATAAATTAAATAAAAATGTAAAATCTTTGTAAGCAAAAGTAAGGATAAAATAAAAATGCGAGGGGTGCCTGGGTGGCTCAGTGGATTAAGCCTCTGCCTTCAGCTCAAGTCATGATCTCATAGTCCTGGGATTGAGCCCCACATCAGGCTCTCTGCTCAGCAGTGAGCCTGCTTCCCCCTATCTCTCTGCCTGCCTCTCTGCCTACTTGTGATCTCTGTCTGTCAAATAAATAAATAAAATCTTAAAAAAATAAAATAATATTTTATTTTTAATAAATAATAATATTTATTAAAAATAAAAATGTGAAAGAAGATTTGGCAACATACACAAGTAGAATGCATATATAAAGCAAGTAGTATAGATTGGTACCTATATTTTAATGGAAAGTTAAGGGGTTATGAAGATATTCATATAATTTGGGCCAGTATTCTACTGTCTAGAAATTTACCCTTAAGAAATAGTAGAAAGGGGAAAAAAGCTAGGTCCTTGTAACTATTAATTGCAAGACTAACTATAAAATAACAAAAACAAACCAAGTACCTAACAATAAGGAATGATAAAGGAAATTAGGACATAACAACTCAATGACATATTTAGCAATAAAAATGGTAACTTGAAATACAATGTAATACCATGAAACATATTTGAGATAATTTTTGAAGGTTCTGATTACATCCTTTATATGGTTATGGACAAACACCAAAGTGGTACACTGAAAAGTTAACACAATTTTTTAGTGAGCTAAGGTTATGGGTGATTTTCTTTTTTAAATTTCATTGAAGAGTTTAAACTATTGTATGGGTGATTCCAGCAGAAGACACATACAAGAAAGGGAGCATGAGGAAGGATCCAGATCTTGCTGAAACCAGAATGGTAAGTCACCCAGGCTAAAGGCACAGACTGCAAAAGTTCTAGGTTGGGTCTGAGGCCCCAAGTCCATTTCCTTATCACCTTAATTCCCTAACCAACACTACAGTTAATTTGTGTTACTCACAGGAAGTAGGTTTGCTTAGATGACTGACTTAATTACACCAGCTGTGACTCCTCCCTTATGAGTGGCCCCTCCTAGTAACTACACGCCACCAACATATCTGAGGCAATCATAATTGAGGACAGTCAACTCTAAGCTTCTTAAATGCATAAAAACTGACACTCTTAAAGTTTTGGCTTTTTGAAAACTTCCCGAATCTTCTCAAAACAAAATGGACCCATAAAGACCAACACTATCGGTACATCCCTTTCTGTGAGACCAGACGGAGCCAGATTTCTGTGCCTGTGTGTTCTGCATTTTAATGTTGTTCCTCCACCACACAACTTGTATACCTTTTTTTTTTTTTAAGATTTTATTTATTTATTTGACAGACAGAGACCATAAGTAGTCAGAGAGGCAGGCAGAGAGAGAGGAGGAAGCCCGCTTCCTGCTGAGCAGAGAGCCCGATGTGGGGCTCGATCCCAGGACCCTGGGATCATGACCTGAGCTGAAGGCAGAGGCTTTAACCCACTGAGCCACCCAGGTGCCCCTTGTATATCTTTTTTAATGACAAATCACCAGAAAAGGGAGAAACGAGGAGAAAGTAGACCTGAGATGAAGGAGGAACTATGAGAGGCTATTGTTCTATAAAATAAAGCACTGGCATAAGAAGAGGAAGGGGGAGGATTTGAGGAGGCTTTGGGGGCTGATGGAGTCTGTCACAGGAGAGCAGCTCTAGGGCACAAAGAAACTGGGGATTGGAAGAAGGGACTTTAGATAGGCATTGGTCCGAGTTTTGAACCTATTATTTAATGTCCTTTGCAAGATGCATGTACTGACTGGAATGCCTTTTTAATTAGTTTTGTGGTGAACTGTGTTTTTGTGTGCAAACTGTTAATATGAGAAAAGGAGCCACACAGGGCCCAAGAATGTGTGAGCCTCTCCCTCCTCTGCCACTGGATAAATACCAGGATATTCTGACGTCTCTCTGGAGAAGGAGGCCCAAGGCTGTTGAGCGCTTCTCACCCGGAGAGGATGAAGTTCCTGAAGAGAAGGCCCTGTTGAATGGCTCAGGGGAATTTGAGTTGAAAGTTCTCTGTTGGGTGTTTGTACCTAGGAAGGAAAGTGAAAACAGAATCATCCGTATCAGAGCTAAATGACAAAACAGGCAAATCAGAACAGTATTTCCTTCTAAAGACAGATAGTGCCCCATGGAAATTCCTCTCTGGGCTAAAGCAATGAGAGGCAGATCTGTAGTTGTGCCACATTTTCACTATTAGTTTTCTTAAGGGCTAATACATAAAATAGTTAATATTATGTATAGGGTATAGACATCAATCAATAAAACTAAACAGACATGAACTTTCTTTTGCTGGAAGGAATAAAAAAGTGGCTGGATTGACAGGGCATGGAGAAGAGGGTGGCCTTGGAGCAGTGACCATCTATCAATGAGTTAGAAATATTTCAATGTTTTAAACAAAAACTATCGGCCACATTGATACGAATTATCAGCCTTGGTCCCTCCTCTTCTCTCTTCCCCTTGATAGCGTCAGCCTGTTTTTGTTCCTTTTTTGCCCTCTCTAGATGGGTGTGATTCCCTCTCACTCTGTTCGTAAGTTACTCAATTTCCTTCATGCTCAGAGTGGATTTATGTGTGTGACTGGGATCCTACAGGTAATAGCAGATTCTCTTATTTGACGAGAATGAGGCCAAGTGGCCTCCTTGTGGTACCTCCACTGCCATGGAAGCTAAGGTGGGTTATGTAGGAAGCAGAGGGTTCCCACGGTGACAAAGTCGTGCTAACATTGAGCAGCATTTCTGCCACAAGTGTACCAGTGCGGGTCATCGGTACGAACACCCTTGTAACCACTGCCTGCTTGGAGTGCCAACAGGGGGTCTTCAATTCCAGCCCACCAGTACAGACAAAGGAAGCCCATCACTTGAATTTCTCAACATGGTACACGCTGGGCAGGCAGCCCACGTATCAAGGAAAACCTCGCTCTGATTTCACACCTGGTCTGGAGTGGTTGGTAATGATCTAGATGTGGTCTCTGAGCAGAAGGTCTGGGATGGTGCACTGGCCCTCCCACTTACTGCCCGAGTGCCTCTTGGTTACTTCACCACTGTACATCAACAATCTAAAAATGAGGACATAAACTGTTGTTAATTTACAGGTCTGTTGTGGAAATCAAAGGAGTTAGTTTTTGCTAAGAACCCAGCGAGGTGCCCGGAGCATAGGAAGGACTCAACTTTTAAAAGTACTGTGATCGTCAGCTTCCTTCTTTTCCTCTATGCCATTGCTGAGACTAGCTTGACTCCATAACTCTGATCCTATTTTTTATTTTTACTCATGTCTAAATTTTGAAAATAGCTTAGTTTGTGCTAAGACACTGCTTCTCAACTTTTTTTTTTGATTCATACACTCTTTCGATAAACATAAAAAAAAAATATTTTGCCCAGCTCTCCAAGGAGATTTTGATACACTCCTTAATAGGACTTGCTTTTATTACCCTTTTTCCTTATTCCCTATTGCTCTTCTTGATGATAATCAATGAACTATAGCATAGCTTTTTAATGACAGAATTATTACTTATCCAATTTGACATGTCTACAAAATTCCCAAGAAGTGAAACAATCTGTTCAATGTTGGCTCTCACTCCTCCAGGGGGAAAGCATTAGGGAACGCCTCAGCAAATGCGTGGGGATTTGCAGAGCTTGACCTAGAAGAGAGAATGCGTGCTGAAGGCTGTCATGAACACCAAATTCAGAGGACAGAAAAGTCAAAAGTCAAGAAGGAGGTCAAGTTTAATAAACCAAAGAGAGACAATGAAGCACTGAGCTGGAAAGATGCAAAGCCTGGAAAGTCAATGCAAATTTACTACAGAAATAAAGGCGAGAATCTAGATTCAAAAGAGAATGAAGAGGAAAAACAGAAGGTCAGGTATTATTCCCAGTGACATGCTTTCATAGGACAGCCAGGGAATGGTCTGTAGTGGATAAAGCATCAGGGACCACCTAATGGTTTAATGGTTTGAGGAGCGTTAATTCCCAGATATGCTCAAGTCCCCCCTGCAGAATGTGTATCCATATGGCTCTTGGAAAGTTGAAAACAAAAATCACCATTTGACAAATGCACAGTGGTAATTGCTTGAGGCAGAAGTCATCACTAAGGGCTAAAATCAGTGGGGGAGGTGAGTATGATGAGAAAAAAAATATTTGCATTGTTCAGTTTATCTCCCCAGAAGATACTTAATAATTGCAGAGGGAAAATCATGACTTTACAGTGGAGAAATCTGGCAGACATTACCCTACCAAAAGACCAAAGTTGAAATCACTGGTATGGCGCGGGAAGAGATTACCATATGTCTTCTGACGCAATGTAGTTTGAAAGCACAAAGTGATGTTGTGGGAACATGACAACTAAATGCAACTTGTGGTTCAGGCTGGATTTTGAACCAAGAAGAACATTAGTGGGGGTGAGGGGACGCTGCGTGGCTTAGTCAGTGGGCAGAACCTCTGCCTTCTGCTCAGGTCCTGATCCCAGCTGGGGTCCTGGGATCGAGCCCTGCATCAAGCTCCTTGCTCAGCAGGGAGCCTACTTCTCCCTCTGCTCGTTACCTCCTGCTTGTGTTTTCTCTCTCTTTCAAATAAATAAAACTCCCTAAATATTTTTTTTTAAAAAAGAACATTAGTGGGACTCTGAAATTTGAATATGGTGTATAGAAATATTAATAGTATTCTGCCAATTTAAGTTCTTGATTTTGATCATTGTACTGCAGTTGTGTGTGACACTGATGTTTGAGGAAGCTGGGAGAAGAGTATATGGAAACTCTTTGTAGTATTTTCACAACCTTTTTGAACTCTAAAATTATTTAAAAATAAAAAGTTAAAGAATAATTTTTTAAAAGACCAAAATTTATAATAGTCCTGGAAATAATAGTAAGCAATTGCGAAGTACACAACAGTTACTTAATGAAGGTGGTGGTAGAAATTTCCGTCAAATAGAGTGCCAGGAAGCAAGGCTAAGGAATCCAGTAAGAAGCACACAGTTGAGCTTGACTGACCTGGGGAGAAACAGGAGAAAGCAATAGCCCTTAAGGAAAGGGCTGCTGGTTGCTGAGCTCAACTTCCCATAAGCAAGTGTGGTAGCTCTAGCTTCAGGAGCCACAGCATGAACACCACATGGAGAGCGATGCTTCCGAAACAAAGGTGGTGGGCTGCAGGTGGGTATGACCAAGCTGCCACAGCAGCCCTAGACTATTCCACGGGAAAGGAAAATGCATGTCTATCGGGCTTCACCTCTTGTTACTTCGAATCTGTTTCCGTCAGCTGAGGCTAGTCCTACCTCTGTTATCCGCTTGCTCTACCTCTGAGATGCAAGGTAAGACTCAGAGATCTAGGCTCCCCCACTCAACATCTTCTTTCTGGGTGTCCGTGTACATACCCCATCCTCTGAGCTCACCTGTACTCTTTGTTTTGTATTGTTTCTGTACCACAAACCCCAGCGAACAGGCCAGGGATATGGGAACACGTGGTGTAACACTGCTCTCCCAGAGATGCAATGATCCCATTCAAAGTCCTGGGGCAAAGACCGGAAGAGCGACTGCCTGGCCTTCAAGGCCCTTCAAACTACTACTCTATCTTCTCACGCCTTTCCTTCGCTGGGCCTACCCTTGTTCACTTGTGCTCCAGACCTACTGTACTACTAGTACTCCCAGTACTGCTAGTACTAATACTCCTACTAGTACTACTGTACTACCTGTACGTCCCTGTGTTCCAAGATTCCGTGATGCCTCAGAGCCTTTTATACAACAATCCCTCTTTCAAGAACATCCTCTGTGTACTTCTTTACCTACACAACCTCTCATTCTTTGGGCCTGTGCTTAAATATCATATCTTCCAAAAACACTTCACTGACCTTGGAAGATGGGGTTAGATGCTATTCGGGCGTGTTCACATCTGAACTTCATCTCACCCCTCCCATGGCACCCATCACGTTGTATTACAGGTACGTGTTCCCTTGTCTGTACAGCCACAATGGGACTTATGGACCATCAGCCTGTGTCCTTCTTCCTCTCTTTTCTCTTGCCCTTGGTAGAGGCAGTCTTCTGTGTTCTTTCTTTGCCCTCTCTAGCAAGGTGTGATTCCCTCAAGGGTAAGGACAGTATATCCCCAGAACCCAGCCGCATATCTGGCATATAGTATGGTTTCAATAAATAATGGATGAATGAACGAGAGGCTTTTTTATAGTATATGTCGGTCATGACTTATGCCAGTGGAGTCACACTGGTGGCACATCAAACCTCTAATCTTCTCAAAGTGCAGATACTGCTCGCTTCTAGGAGACCCCCCAGACCCCCCACAGAGCCCAGCTGCAGCACTGTCTCATAGCAACGCCTTCCCTCAACAAGTCCCCTGGAAGAATTCCCACAGGAGGGGTTGGAGTGGGGATGGGCAGGACTTTCCCGTGGGCTACACTGATTTCACTAATCTCATCCTCACTACTGTGTCATCCGGTAGAACAAGTCAGTCAAGTCGCATGTACTGCCGCCTCCAATTCAGGCTGTAAGGAAGAAAGGAAGCATGTGTTCCACGTCGTAAAGAGAAACAGAGGGAAAATAATAAGGCTTTAGAAGAGGTGGATGATTTTAACACCTCCATATCTGCACTCATTGGCTCAATACAGCAAACCCTAGTTAGTAAAATAAGACCAAAAAAAAAAAAAAATGTCCTACTAAAGAAGCACACAAAACATTTGCATTTGAATGAGTAAAATTCCAAAACCTCAATACTGTAAAGCAGCAGCTGTGGGGCAGCAGAAAAAGAGTTTTGGACTGGGATCTGGGCTCCAGGCCTGGCTCTGCCACTCAGTAGCTGTGTGACTGTCCAACTCGGCCGTTCTCAGCTTGGGTTTCCTCTTCAGCAAGTGGAATGCTGCCCTAAAAGATCTCGACAACCCCAAACCATGTTAAAAAGTCTTTCTTGGTGTGTGTAGCAGACACAAATGGCAGTTTCCAATTATCTTCACCCTCGTCACCTAGCCCACATCTAGGTTACTTGGTTGGTCCAAGAGTGGCACCTGGAGAGACGGTTTATTCATCTGTATTTCCCCCAATTTGGTAGTGGCTGGAAAAATGCTTTCCAATCTGGAAGTAGCTAGGCAGAAGTGAAAAGTGAGTCTAGCCTGATTTATTTGAAGACCATAAAAATCTACAAACCTTCTTTTCTTGCTCCGTGCAACAAAATCTTTCCTCAGAAGTTGAAGAGTCAGACGACATTTTGTGTGATCCTGTTTGTCTAAAGTTTACCTGCCTATAATCCCTCCACTCTAGATATCCTGGGGCCTTCAAGAATGCCTGTCAGCATACCCTTTGGCAGAAACTGTGTATTTCTATATGATATCTCTATTATTATTTCCTTAAACTGTTATTTAAAGCATTTAAGTCATACACTCCTAAGTATTAAAGATATTCGATTCGATGAGAATGTACCATATGCAAATTTCCAAGTGGAAACTTGATATACAACATTTTTTGACTGTCAAAATGTCCCTTTGAGAGATAAATGAGATATTCTCTCCACTTTACAGGTAAGGAAACTGAAGCTAAAATCATGGGAGTATCTCGCCTACAGTCAAATCAAGGTTGGAGCTGAAATCGAAACCCAGGGCACCCCAACCTTGCTTTTCTACCTGTTCTTCTGAAGGTCAGGTTCCTACCTTTCCCTTCTGTGGTTTTTATTCCCCAATTCTAACACATTCTTTATTTATGGGAAATACTTATTAGCATCATTTGAGCTCTTCCTAATAGACTCATTATTCAGTATAATCAACTTAGAGCCTTATTAGCAGTGAAAAGGTCTAACCCAGAAGGGCCTGGAGGTAAATCCTCAAGAGACCCGATGGTTCAAGACTACGGCTTCCCAGCTGCTGTGCAAATGGGCTTCAGAGGCACCACACATGAGGTGACAGTTGACTGGAGATGCCGAGGAATAAGCAGACAGGGAAGACTTTCAGTAAATACGTAATAAGAGGCTCAATGACTGGAAATGGAAAGTGATGGTACATGAAGACTCTTGCTTACACATTGGAAGGTGGGTGATGTTCGTCATACACTGAAATCAAGGAAACAAAGGGCTTGGTGGTGGGGACAGAATAGAGTGGGAAGAGTTTGTAGGACAATTAAATGGACATGTCCATTTTCCATGTGGCAATTAGCAAAGGTTATTCCAAGTTAGGCTTGAAGTCTGTGGTTAAGTGAAAGCTGAAGCTATGTGATTAGATGAGGTTTAAACAAAGTGTAAAGCATGAAAGGGTTGACAGAGGAGTTTGACTAGTGGTTAAGAGGTGATCAGAGGGAGGAGGAAATAACAGCCCAGGAACAAACAGGAAGAAAGTAGAATGAAAGTGAGGGAAATTGCTGAGCAGAATATTTAGGGGAAAAGTAGCCAAGAGAATAAAATTTCAGAGTTTAAGATTGTTTTAAACTAATAGTTAAAGAAAATTGCCTTAAAATTATTGCAACAGATTCCTTGACTTGTAGAAATAGAGTCAACTAATTTGTGTAATTTCTCCATTATGTGTCATTCTTTAGTCCATAAGAGCCTTGAAAAACAGATACTGCATTGGTAGAGAAAAATGATTCCAAGTATGGGTCATGGTAGAGACAACTAAAAATTCTGTTTTGCCTACTTCATGGTTTTTATCGACATTACAAAAATAAATCTTCTTACTCTTACAGTCAATGATATCTATCTCAAGGATTTATATTTATGAAATGAATAAAACTAGAATGCTGACTTAAACCCAAGGAAAGTTTCTTCTGATGAGAAATCCTCTAGAGACGAATTAGATTGAGTGCTTGGTGAGTACTTTACATGTTAGTCATACTTCTCAGGATTTAGCTCATTACATACTTTTCCTTTATTTTTCCCTTATTTTAGTCATTTAGTAGCATTCCAAAAATCGATTAGGATGCAATAAGCATTACTAACCTTGACCCTATAATAGTGGAAATGACCTCATGGTTACTCTTGTTGCCAAACACAATCCAGGACAGATTGTGATCTTGGTTTGTACGGAGCAAAACAATATGAGAGTAAAAAAAGGCAGTTGGAACAAGTCTCCCAGAGAATCCTCATATGATACTCTCCAAAAAAAAAAAAAAAAAAGAAAAAGAAAAAAAAAGAAATTTGGGTCCAATACCAAAGAGCATACCACTGATTTAAGAGACAGCACAAGTCAAGTTGATAGAACTCTGTAAATGAAGTTGTCACAGATATGCATTTAAAAGCAACGGAGGGGTGCCTGGGTGGCTCAGTGGGGTAAGCCACTTTCTTTGGCTCAGGTCATGGTCTCAGGGTCCTGGGATCAAGCCCTGCATTGGGCTTTCTGCTCAGCAAGGAGCCTGCTTCCCCTTCTGTCTCTGCCTGCCTCTTTGTCTACTTGTGATCTCGCTCTCTGTCAAATAAAGAAATAAAATCTTAAAAAATAAATAAAAGCAAGGGAAACTCCTATCCTCTCCCCAGCTCTTAACAGCTGGAGTCATTTCACCTGTAGCTTCTACTGTCCCTTATGCTTCAATAAATTTAGACACCCATCTACCCAGCAGGACCCCATCCACCACCAAGACACAATTTCAAGTATGGCCTTTCCCTCTCTATTTCAGTTCCTTTTAGTCATTTACTTCATTGGTACGCATGCCATTTTTCTTTTATTTGTTCAGCAAATATCCTGCTTACTTTTCTGTGTGCCAGGTACTATTTTAGTAGCAAATGAGACAGACAACTGCCTCTGTGATGGTTATATTTTAGCGAGGAGACAAAAGGGATGGCCCTGGAAGCTTATGTCCTCCCCACTTTTGGCAGCACAGCAGAGAGCTTGGAAAGGAGAACTGAGTCAGTTTAACAGGCTAATTACTAGTTTACCAGGCTAATTACAAGTTGCCATGTTCTAGAGTATCCTCCTTTCTAAGGTTACTTCCCCAACCAGGGTACTTGTGTGTAGTCTCAAGGATGCTTTTTGGCCCTCCTTCTCCTCCCAAAATGCACACCATCAATATACAGAAAATCCTGGGGGACTGTCCTTTTTTTTTTTTTTTTTTAAAGATTTTATTTATTTATTTGACAGACAGAGAGAGAGATCACAAGTAGGCAGAGAGGCAGGCAGAGATAGAGGGGGAGGCAAGCAGAGTGAGGGGGAAGCAGGCTCCCCACTGAGAGCAGACAGCCTGATGCAGGGCTCGATCCAGGACCCTGACCTTACTCAGGACCATGACCTGGTCTGAAGGCAGAGGCTTAACTCACTGAGCCACCCAGGTGCCCCAGGAGCTGTCCTTCTTTACTGGAGCCTTGGCCATGGGACTCGCAGACCACCTATACCTGACATAAGCTCTAACAAGTAACAATGTGCATTAGAGAGATTGTGTATGTTCTGCTACTTCTCTGTTTTTCTCCAATAAACTGTATATCTGAACTGAATGGCATTGCTATAGATAAAGGGATAAAAATTACATTTTTTTAAAAGACCATTTCTGACGGTGATAAGTATTATGAAGGAAATGAAACAGTGCAGTGGGACGGGGGGCATCTGAGTCTGGGTGAGGACTGCTTCAGTTAAAACAGCCAGGAAGGGACCCTTTTAGAGGAGACAGTAATAGAATCAAAGCAGGAGTAATAAAAGGCAGACAGACAAGCAAAGAAAGAACATTCAAGCACAGGAAACGATAAGCATAATAGATTGGATGAAGGAGCTCGAAATGTGTGGAGGACAGGAAGAAAGCCAGGACCACAGTGACTCAAACAATGAGCATTAGAAGTGACATCAGACAAGTAATCAGAGGGCCTGTAAGCAGATCAGGTTATTTTCAAACCTGTATCTTCAGGATACACCGTCGTATGAAAAACAAACCAGCTACAGCAGAGCATGTATAACGTATAAGCTTCTGTGTGAGAAAAAGGAAGAGAATAAGACTTTATGTGCCTTTTGTATATATATCGCCAAAGGAGCTCTGGAAAGCACCATGAGAAACATCGAGAGCGCTCATCCTTCCTTTCCTGGAGGCAGGAGATGAAGGGCCCTCCCTCATAGCACGCTTCTTGTGTTTTGTCTTACTGCAGAACTCTCAATGTACTACTGCCTGCTCAAAAATGTGAATTACCAAGAAAGTATGGCATTAAAAAAAAAAAAGTTATAAGAGAAGCTATAAGAGAAGTTGAAGTGAAGGATTATAATATAAATTGATAAACATATTTAAAAGTTTGACTCTTGGGTTTGGAGGAGAACGGCTTTCCAGGGCACATGAATGGAAGCAGGGAAACCAGGTAGAAGCCTCGCGTGATCCAGGTGAGGGAAGGGCAGCGTGATCCAGGTGAGGGAAGGGCAGATGGGCAAAGACTGGTTAGTCCACAGGTCTTGCACGTGAGCACTGACTGGATGGCAGAGTCAGGAAAGACTCAAGGACGACTCTACGACTGGGATTGTAGGCCTTTGCATAACTGGTGCACACGGTCACCCAAAATCATGTAAATGTAACCACTGAGAAAAAAATAGGAGGCCATGGGAAACGAGAATTAATGAAGACTGGATGTCTAGCATCAGAAAGGCCGACGTTGGAGATGGGCAACTAATTCTGAAATACTCTTGGCAAGTTGACGACTCAGTGTGTTACGGGCTGCAGCCACCTCGGGCTTCTTCCGGGGAGCCTAGCAAGGCGGTGCTCACTGCCAAAATGTGACATATCATCCTTCCAACCTGGATCTAAAAAGGGGGGACAGATAAAAGCTTGTGAGAAGTGAAAAAAAGCCAAGAAACAAAAACCACCTTCTGAGAAGTGGGCTCAGAGCCTTTTACAAACGCTCAGGACCAGAGTCTCAAGCTGACTTGGAGGTTTGCCACTAGAATTTACCTCAGAATCAGAGAATTAGTCACAAGACTCTATATAAACCACAAAGAGAATTCGGGGGCAAACTAACCACTTATTCAACTCCTACATTCCAGGCACTTTACACAAATTATCTCTGTTCATCCTTAAAAATAACCCTGGGATAAGGCAGTTTCCTTTATTATCTGGAAGAACTAAAGCTCAGGGAGGTTAATAAACAAGTTCAAGGCATTACAGACAGTGGTTGGGATTAGAATCAGGCTCTGGTCTCTCCAGGCACAGAGAGGAGGGGCACGGACAGGTGGTCGGGAAGCAGGAGGAAGCCCCAGTGTCCAGCATCAGCTGTTAGAAGTCGCCCTGTGCAAGCGCGGTGGAGGACTTAGCTAGAAGTTAGATCTCCTCTGGCTACCTCCCCTTCATTTTCCAGGTACCCTGGTACTTCTGTCCTCTGCTTCTTCCAGACAGTAAAATGAGATTTAGGATTATCTGAGCTTCCGCTAACCACATGCGTGCACTGGAGCTGCACTCAGTGTAGAAGTAAAAAAAATGGGAAATTCACCAAGTGTCTTCTCTTCTCTTGAGGATCCGTTCTCCTCCAGAATCTGTCCATGTTCTTTTCCCTCCTCACCTAGTTGTTTTACACAGTCAGTCCAGAGATTACAGTCACCCTCAGGAGGGTTCACTCATAGGAGCTACTTCATGACTGAGAAATAATGTTTTGAACCAAAACTTTCTGAATCAAATAGACGGTTTCTAGAAATGTATTCATTTTCTTTATACACTTTACTTTTGATAGAATGAATGCTTATTGGTGCCCACTAATTATTTGGTTATAGTCTCCTTTTGCAGAAGATCTGCCCGGTTGCTATGCTAAAAACTGTTCTCCCAGACCTAGGAGCGAAGAATTCCACTGGCTTTTCCCGCATTACGTTCGTGTTCCTGACTATGCTCCGGCACTGCCCCCTGGTGGCTGACTTTCTGAACTACAAGTCAGAAGCGCGGTCAGGAAATGGAGAGCACTCTTTTGGGAGGTGAGGCAAATTTCTCAAAATGTTCCCTCGGCGAGTAACAAATTGTAGTGGACATGGGCCTCCCTGATAACAAAATATCTTACTGCGAACTGTTTACCACTTTGTTATTAACAACGGCAGAAAACCAAAACAAAGCTCTTTAAAAGGTCTTCGCATGTTTAAAAGCTGTGTGGCGTGGCTACTGAATGTAGACAATAATTAAATAGATGACTGATTAATAAAAGAATATTAGATAAGCGCCTGGAAAATAAGGACAGGAAGTTCTGAAGGACTGAGGACCGGTCGGGTGAAACTGGTCTGAGTTAGAGCCTGAACGCAAGCTTTCCTGGAGGGACACCGCCACCTTGTGTCTTTCTGAGGTTCTTCGGGTAAAAATACGCAAACCTTTAAATAAAATAATGTTCTCTAATACAATGAATTTGAAAAGTTGTTTCAAGGTTCAAACAGAAATTTGTTGTGATTTTATTTTAATTCCAGTGTAGTTAATATTCAGTGTGATGTTAGTTTCAGGTGGGCAGTGAAGTGATTCAACAATTCCGTCTGTTACTTCATGTTATTTCGCCCGTTCCCCCACCAGCCTGCCTTCGGGAGAACGTTTGTTTATTCTCTATAGTTAAGAGTCTGTTTTTTTGTCTCTTTCTCCTCTCTCTCTCTTCCCCCTTTGTCCAACTGTTTTGTTTCTTAAATATCACATGAGTGAAATCGTACGGTATTTGTCTTTCTCTGAAGGGCTCATTTGTTTAGAATTATGCTCCCTAGATCTACCCATGTTATTGCAAACAACGAGAACTCACTCTTTTTATGGATGAATAATATTCCATTGTGTGTGTATGTTTGTGTGTATATATGTATATGTGTGTGTATGTATATATATATGTGTGTGTGTATGTGTGTGTGACATCGCCATTAGCCATTCTTTTGATGGACACTTGGGCTGCTCCTATATCTTGGCTCTTGCGGATAATGCTGCAATAGACACAGGGGTGCATATACCCTTTGAATTAGTGTCTTTGTGTTCTTCAGGTAAACACCCAATAGTGAGATTATTGGGTCATATGGTAGCTCTATTTTCAGTTTTTTGAGGAGCCTCCATAATGTATCCCACAGTGGCTGTACCAGTTTACATTCCCATCAATAGTGCAAGGGGGTTCCTTTTTCTCTGCATCCTTGCTAACACTTGCTGTTTCTTGCATTTTTTATTTTAGCCATTTTGACAAGTGCGAGCTAGTATCCGTAGTTTTGGTTTGCATTTGTATTTCCCTGATGATGTTGAGCATCTTTTTAATGTGTCTGTTAGCCATCTGGATGTCTTCTTTGGAGAAATGCCTGTTCATGTCTTCTGCCATTTCTCCACTGGATTATTTGTTTTTAGGGTATTGATTTATATAAGTTCTTTATATATTTTGGATACTAACCCTTTATCAGATATGCGGTTTGCAAATATGAAAACAAGAATTTTTTTAAAAAAATGCCATACTGAGACAGGGCTTACACTCAATAAAAGTAGACAGTTGGGTGTTAGGGTAAGTAGGTGTTTAATTTTATAAAAAACAACTAAAGTATTTTCTAAAATGGTCAGATCATTTTATATTCCCAGAGCAATCAATGAGAGTTCCAGCTGAGTCATATCTTTGTTTTTTTTTTTTTTTAAAGATTTTATTTATTTATTTGACAGAGATCACAGGTAGGCAGAGAGGCAGGCAGAGAGAGAGGAGGAAGCAGGCTCACCGCTGAGCAGAGAGCCCGATGCGGGGCTCGATCCCAGGACACTGGGATCATGACCTGAGTCGAAGGCAGAGGCTTTAACCCACTGAGCCACCCAGGCACCCCGAGTCATATCTTTGTTAATACTTGATGCTGTCCTTTTAAAAAAAATCTATTCTGGTTGGTGTGTGGTAGTAGCTTATGATACTTCTAATTTTTAATAATAGTGAGTATCTTTTCATGTGGTTATTGTTCATTCATATGTATTATTTTGTAAATGTTTAATTAATTTATTTCCCTACCTAAATAAACTTGGGTTAGTTTCTAATTATTGAGTTTCAAACTTTTTAATATATGCTTTATACAAGTCTTTTTGACAGATTAAGTATTAGTAGTGTATTTTCCTAATCTGTGGCTTGCCTTTTTATATTCTGAATTGTTCTTTGAAGAGCAAACATTTTAATTTTGACAAAGCCTAATTCATTAATATCTTATAGTTATAACTGTTTAAAATTTTTGCCTATACTGAGATCACAAATTTTGTTTTTTAGAAGTTTTATAGTTTTGATCTTTACTGATTTTGATTTTATTGAGATTTATTTTTTCCCATATATTTAGCTGTAACAGCACTGTTTGTTAAAAATCTGTACTTTCCTCCATTGAATTACTTTGGCCTTTTTTTTTTTTTAAATCAACTGACCATATTTGTGTGGGCTATTTCTGGAGTCCCTGTTTTGTTCCTTTTATCTATTTACCAAACCTGAGAATAACACTACATTTTCTTGCTTGTTGTTGCTCTATTTTAAGACTTGACTTCTTGAAATTTGTCCTTGTTTTTAAATTATTTTGGCTACTCTTGGCCCTCTCATTTCCTTATAAACTTTAAGATTTCCTTATAAATCATTAAGATTGCCTATGCTAATCTTGTCAAATTCTACAAAACAGCTAGCTGGAATTTTGACTGGGTCTGACACTGCATCTACCAATTTGGGGAGAATTAGTCTCTTAACAATATTGAGTTTCTCAATCCACAAACAGATCTGTTGTTGAGTTTTGTTTTGTTTTTGTAGTTCTCAGTATATAGGTTTTGCATACATTTTGTTAAATTTATCTGAAGTATTTTTTTAAAAAAGATTTTATTCATTTATTTGACAGACAAAGATCACAAGTAGTCAGAGAGGCAGGCAGAGAGAGAGGGAAAGCAGGCTCCCCACTGAGCAGACAGCCCAGGACCCTGGGATCATGACCTGAAGCCAAGGGCAGATGCTTTAACTCACTGAGTCACCCAGGTGCCCCATCTGAGATATTTCATGATTTTGATGCTAACACATAAGCATGCTATTTTAAAATTTTCATTTTCTAATTTTTTATTGCTAATATATAGACATACAAGTGATTCTGTATATTAGTTTTGCATCCTGTGGCCTTGTAAATTCACTTATGAATTCCAACATAATTTTTGGAGATTCTTTAGGAACTTCTATAAACAGTAATGCTATCTGCAAATAAAGCAAATTGATATTTTGGTTCCCAACACAAAAGGTGCCTTTCACTTCTGTGTTGCTTTTTTCTACTGGCCAGAGTGTCAAGGACTTCCTGTTCAATGAAAGGTGATGGGAATGGAGCCCTGTTCCTGATCTTAGGGAAAATGAATTCCGTCTTTTGCCATAAAGTATGATGTTATTAGTTCTAGTTCTATATATATATATTTTTAAAAATGTCCTTTATCAGTTCTCCTTTACTCCTATTACAATGAAAGTTTTTTTGTAATAAATGTAAACTAAATTTTGTCAAATGCATCTTTTCTTCTTCTCCTGAAGGAGGAACACATGTTTTCTCTATTCTCCTAACATTGAATTGCATTGATTTTTCAAATGTTAAGCCAACCTGGCACTCCTAAGAAAAATTCTACTTGGTCATAATATAATATCCTTATTATACATAGCTAGCTTCAATTTTTTAATAGCTTGTTAATAATTTTGGCATCAATGCCATGAAACATTGGTAGGCAGTTTTGAGTATTTGGTTTTGGTTACCAGTTATAGTAGCTTCGAAAATTGACCTGGTAAGGGTTCTCTCTTCTACATGAGCTTGTGCTTATTAATATTATTATGTTGTTGTTGTTGTCATTTAAAATGTTTGGTAAAACTCATTACTGAGGACATTTGGGCCAGAAGTTTTCCTTGTAGGAAGGTTTTTAATTATGAACTCAATTTCTTTTATATATGTGTATATAAAAGCCATAGATAGGTAAATCGATTTACCATCAATAACTTTGTCTTACAAAGAATTTGTCCATTGCTTTTAAGTTATCAAACTTAATAACATAAATTTGTACTATCTCTATCCTTTGAATGTCATAGGATTGCTAATGAACTGTGTTCCAGATCTTGCGTCCTCCGGGAGTTAATCATCTTAGTGCTCCTGATCAGTGGTAGCCCAGCCCTGTGGTGTCTGGCTTACATTAGCACAGCTTAGTTTTCATCAACAGATTCCAGGGGAACTCTGCAGATTTTCAGTCTCTGCAGATTTCTTTCTCATCCCCTATGCTTATCAGCCCTAAGAATTCCAGCCATCTTGGATTCCTTCATCTCTAATAATTACCTCCTGAACTCAAGACCACCACTCTCTGAATGAGCTCCTCCCTATCTTGTGGTTTGGCTTTGCAAAGTGCCTTTCTGGCAGAATGCTGGAGTGACTTTAAGACTCTCTTTTATATTCCCCTTATGATCAGCTTTGTATTTCCTGTTTTCCAGTCTCTGAAAACAGGTTGTTGTTGTTGTTGTTTTTTCCCATGTATTTTGTCCAGTTTTGTCATTTTCTTACTTTGGGAGGGCAGGTGCTTTCCCAGTTTTTCCATCATGATGGGAAGCTGAAGTCCTTAAACACTCTTGGCCAAACGACTGATCTTCCTTCATCCAAGATATTCCAACCCCTTTGACAAGAGCACTTTATAGCACTAATTGTCTTAAATGGGCTGCATTATGAACAACAGAAAGGGAGAAGATACTAAAATCCACTGAGTTAACTAGCTGTAACTGAGGGGACTGGATATTGCAGACAGATGGTCCTCTTGCATAGTGAATACATTATATTCTTCCTTGGTACTTAATTCTTAGGCTAGAATGAACTAAACCAAAGGTGCCGTATTAAATTTCCCATTTATTAAAGAGCTGGGAAGTAGCCATTTTAGTGAGTCACTTTGGGATGATAGAGAAACTAAGAGATAAAATGGGAAAATAACTCTAACCTAAGAGTTGGGAAGCTTGGTTTAAATGCCAGGACTTTATATTTATTTTCCTCATTTGCTTCCATTTCTTTCTGTAAAAGCAGACAACTAAACTCACTGCTCTGTAACAATAATTCTGGTTTGGCCATTTGTACTGTTCTGTTATCTTTTATTCTTGGCTTTAGCCCATGTTAATTGGTATAATACCAGTAGGCTAAACAATTATCTTCTTAAGGGTTAAATTACTCTTATGGCATCAATTAGCAGAGGGTAAGTGTAAGAGCAGTTCAAAGAAAGTGAGTGGAAGACAAAAACAGGACATATCAAAGAGCTTTTTGTAACAGTGTAGAGATCTCTCAATTTCCAATTAAAGAGTTCTGGGTTAAAAGGATCACAAGATAGCAGGGCCTATTTTAATCTCCCATCCACTTATTAAAACAGCACTGTCAAGTAACACAGAGAGCCCAGAATTCATCTCCTCCAACAGCTAATGTAACGAACAGTAATTACTAGTGGCAGCAAAAATTTCAAGAACAAGAATAAGAAAAAAGACACAAATTCATGCCGTAACTTCAGTGAATAGTGGAGAAAGAAAAAAAACATTTTGGTGTGGCTTGGCACACCTTCCTAACCTTTACCCTAAGCTCCAGAAAGAGTGAATGAAATATTGGGAATTTCCATAAATATTTCTTACTTTGGAGAAAAGTAGTCTGAGGGGTTTAATAGGAAAGTCAGGCAAAATTCAAAAAGAAATCTTTAAGTCTAGAAGCCTCTAAAGCAAGGCACTGAGCAGAGATGAGAGGTATCAGACCTGTGTGGAATTAGAACAGTCTCAGACCATAGGTTTTCCCCTACAATAATGGGGTACACTCTGGACTAAGTAAATAGTAGACTAGGATACTGGGTCATATCTCAGAGGAGAAAATCCACATTCTTAAACAAAGGAAACACAGATGGAACTGGGCCTATGCTATTTTCCTACATCCTCAGGCTACAGAGAAGGGAAGAGAAGCAAAACACAGCTTCTAAGCTATAGTTCTATAGAGATAAACAGGACTCTGCAAAGTATGAGGGATGCCGCAGGACAGAGAGCAAAGTGAAAGTCAACAGAATAGCCCATGTTATGCCTAGAAATGAAAATTATCCTATTCCTATTTTTATATGTTTTAAAATTTGTATAAAAATATTTTTTAAAAAGGATTAAGTTTAAATTATACTGTCATACTACTAAAAAATAAAATCACAAAGAAATGACAATAGCATACAGAAGTCAGATAAGGAACCTAAGAGTAGAAATCTAAGAGAAACAGAAGAAAACTCTCCACAACTACTTTCTGTGACAAAGCAAGCAAGCAAGCAAGCAAACAAACAAAAAACAACTTAATAAAGACATGAGTTGCAGAATTGCAGAAAATGATTTCTCATCAGTGAACTAATTTTAAAAATAGAATGAAATAAAAAAAGAAAACTGCACGCTAAAAATAATTGAGAACCAAAATAGTATCAGAGCACAAATTACAAACAGCAAGAAACAGAAGTGAGTTAAAAATTGAACAAAGTATAAAAAGGCTTGAACCAAGCAAGGTAAAACAATTAAGAAAATATATAAAGAACAAAGGAAAAGTAACAAAAGGGAAGTCTCCTTAAATAGATAAACCAGCAGATTGAACAGACAACATTTTACAAGATGTAAGAACACAAAATTTCTCTGAAGAATTTGTGTAAAAAACTATACAAAATATCAGTTTTTATTGAGGCAGTTCTTATTCTGATTGATTTCAGGAATAGAGAAAGAATTCTTTAACCACACAGAGGAGACAAAATAAGAAGGACAAATTTCAAGTTAGTGCCAAATTTCTCCTTACTAACACCATGCTAGGCTATAATGGAGTAATTAATTTCAGTCAAATTTTCAAGAAAAGTTAGGTGGCACCCAATTTTATATCCGCTCAAGCCACTGATATATAAACACAGGTTATCTAAACACCATGTATACAGGAAATACAGTGTTCATAAAAACCTTTAAAAGAAAGCTACTTGACAATGAAATTAACTGATTAATAAAGAATTGTTACAACACAGTTAAAAACTGCGATCCCCTTAACCTATGGTAAGCATTTCATAATATGTAACTGTCAAATGACTATGTATCCACTTGGCATTATATATTGTAAGTCAACTATATTTCAATTAAAAAAGAAAGACAATATGATTCTTTTCTCTGGTACACATTTTCACAAAACTCTACACGTCTTTATTGTAACAAAGTAAAACAATATTTCATGCTCTTTTTATTCTTATGAGATTACTGTGTACCCCAAAATTTGCTCACTTGAACTTGTATTTCTTTTAGGAAACAGGAAGAGAAAAAGGCAATAAAAACTTGCCGTCTGTATTAGCTTACTAGGGCTGCCATACCAATATACCACAAACTGGATGACTTAAACAGAGATTAATTTTCTCACAATTCTGGAGGCTAGAAGTCAGAAATCAAGATATCAGCAAAGTTGGTTTCTTCTGACCTCTCTCCCTAACTTGTAGATGTCAGTTTTCGTTCTCTATCTTCACATAATCTTACTTCTGCACTTGTCTGTGTCCAAATTTCTTTTTAAGAACATCATTTTGAAATAGGGACCACCCTAATGACCTCCTTTTGACATAATTAATTCTTTAAAGACCTTATCTCCAAATACAATCACATTCTGAGGTACTGAGGGTAGGTGAATTTGGTGGGGACACAATCCAGCCTGTAATGTTCTCCATGTCTCAATGAAAAGGAAGTGTGATTAGTTGTCATTCTGTTCATTATTATGTTCCATTATTAATCAAGGGGTCAGAACTCCTTGCCTTCTTTAAGAAAACAAGTTGGGGAGATTGGAAGGAAGACAGTGGGGGACTGGGGGGCCCCTACCTTCATCTAATTCCTTGAATTCAGCTAGCTAGCTATCAAATCATTCTGAGCACCTGTGAATTCAACCTGAGGTAACAGAAAAGAACTGCTGCAATTCTACAAATAGAAAATCAACCACTTTTTGCAAAGTAGGAGGTGTGGAGAAGTGAATCTGAGATGGTATATTGGAAGATAAACCAAAGGGGAAGGGAGCCTCCATAGCTGGCTACTGGAGAGATACAGTACTGGAGGGCAAAACTGGAACTTTTAGAAGTCTCCTCCAGTGAGGAGGGGCTTAGGTGGTGAAGCAGGACAGAATCCTAGGTGGGACACTGTGGTCTCAGGATGCCCAGGGTCACAGAAAGAATGGGGGTACCTGAGTGCAGCAGAGTTCCCAAGCATTGGAGAGGGGAAGCCAGCTGCAATCAGTGAGCCAAGGAGTGGGCTTTCAGCTCAGTGTTGCCACAAACTGCAAACCGCAGCATGATCCAGTGACCGCTCTCTAAGCAGGGGCCCAGCAAGCAGCAGAACCACAGCAAAGCCTCCTCCTTCCCAGGGCAGGGGGGTCAGTGTGGATATGGATGTGTACCACAGGTATCTTGGAGACTCGAGCTGCAGGGTATACACTGTGGGAGTCTGCAAAGTTTGGAGATTCAAAATAGGGTCGGGTGCCTGAGATAAAAACATGTGGTCACAGCCTTGGTGAACACAGAGTGCAGACAGAAACCAGGGAGAAAAAAGTGACAGCTTTTCCTGAGGGTGCACTGCAGAGTCGGGGCTGCGATCATTCCGCTCTGGGGTTGGAGATCAGGGTGCTGCCATTTTAATTTTCATCCTCTAAAGCAGTGTGGGAAGTCTTCAGGGAACAAAAGCCACATAGAGCAATCCAGAGGGCTCACAATGAGCCTGGTCCCCTGGCAAGGGCGGTGCAACTCTGTTCAGCTAGAGACACCTGAGTGCAACAGGCCCCTCCTCCAGAAGAAGAGCATGAACATCCAGCAAGTACCAAGCTTACCAGTCACACAGAACTGATAAACTCCAGTGGTAGGGGAAAACAATATATAGAATTCAAGAATTTTTCTCATGATTCTTCAGTCTTTCAGTTTAAAATTTCCTTTTCTTTTTTTCTTTTCAACTAGTTCCTTATTTTATTAATCATTTTTATGTCTATTTTTAATTTTCATTTCTACATTTACATTATATACATATATACATATATATGTATATATATATAGAGAGAGAGTCTTCATTTTTGGCTTCCTTTCACTGTAATCAATTTCATTTTTGTATCTAATTAAGTTTTTCTTTATAATTTTGGGATCCAGTGTCTTCTACCAAACAGATCAAAATACACTCAGGACCTAATGTGTCACCCTGTTCTGTCTACCTGTTTGATTATATTCTCTCTCTTTTTTTCTTTCTTTCTTTTTTGGTTTCTTCTGATTTGTCTACTGCATATTATTACACTGAGGTTTTTATTTTTGTATTTTGTTCCCTCATTCATCTATTCTCTGGACGAAATAACAAGATAGAAAAATTCATCCCAGAAATAAGAATAAGAAGCAGTACTAACTTCCAGAGACTAGTAAAATGTTGGAGCTAGAATTCAGAATAATTATTATAAAGATACTAGCTGGGCTTGGAAAAAGCATAAAAGACACTAGAGGATCCCTTTCTGGAATATAATCTCATCAGGCTGAAGTAAAAAAGGGTATTATTGTGAAGAAAACAACAATGGAGGTGCAAACTGCTAGGATAAATGATGCAGGAGAGAGAATGGAAGGAACTCAAATTTGGAAGGAACTCAAATATTTGTAAGTGGAAAGAGCATCCTGCTCAAGAATGAATGGATCAACCAGGAAATTAAAGGAGAACTTAAAAAATTCATGGAAACTAATGAGAATGAAAACACATTTCAAAACTGCAATACAGCAAAGGTGGTCCTAAGAGGGAAGTATATGGCAATACAAGCCTCTCTCAAAAAATTAGAAAAATCCCAAATACACAAGCTAACTTTACACCTAAAGGAGCTGGAGAAAGAACAGCAAATAAAGCCTAAGCCAAAAAGGAGAAGAGAAATAAGAAAGATTAGAGGACAAATCAATGAAATAGAAACCAGAAGAACAGTAGAACAGATCAATGAAACTAGAAGCTAATTCTTTGAAAGAATTAGTAAGATCAATAAACCCCTAATCAGACTTATCCAAAAGAAAAGAGAAAGGACCCAAATTAATAAGATCATGAACCAATACCAAGGAAATACAAAAAATTTTAAGAACATATTGTGAGCAATTATATGCCAACAAATTAAGCATTCTGAAGAAATGGGTGCATTCCTAGAAACCTATAAACTACCAAAACTGACCCAAAAAGAAATAGAAAACCTCATCAGACCCATAACCAACAGAGAAATTGAAGCAGTAATCAAAAATCTCCCAAAAATAAGAGTCCAGATCTGGATGGCTTTGCAGGGGACCTCTACCAAACATTTAAAGAACTAATACCTATTTCTCTGAAGCTGTTTCAAAAATAGAAATGGAAGTAAAACTCCCAAACTTACTCTATGAGGCAGCAGTAACCTGATCCCTAAACCAGACAAAGACCCCACAAAAAGGGAGAATTACAGACCAATATCCCTGATGGATGCCAGGATACTAGCCAACAGGATTCAACAATACATTAAAATTCACCATGACCAGGTGAGATTTACTCCTGGGATTCTTGCAAGGGTGGTTCAACATTTGCAAATCAATCAATGTGACAGACCACATTAATAAAAGAAAAGAGCAAAAGAAAAGGAAAAGAGGGAGGGAGGAAAGAAGAAAACAAACTGAGGGCTGCTGGAGAAGAGGTGGATCAGGGGTGGGGTAAATGGGTGATGGGTATTAAAGAGGGCACTTGATGTAGTGAGTACTGGGTGTTAAATGCTACTGATGAATCACTAAAATTTACCCCGAAATTAATAATACACTATATGTTAACTAACATGAATATAAGTAAAACCAAAAATCAGAACAACAACAAAAAAATAACAAAACTCATCAACAAAAAGTGAGATTCAAACTGGAAATAGTTTTCTTGGCAGCACTATATTACCAAAGACAATTAATTATAAATATCTTCAAAGGTCTGAGGGAAAATATTTAAGTTGTTTAGAACTAAGTTTTTCATACGCAATAAAACTATCAATCAAGTGTGAGATTAGACTAAAGATATTTTGATCTCTTACACATTTTACTTAGGAAGTTATTGGTGATAAGTTGCAGCAAAATAAAAGAACCAAGCAAGTGAAAGATTTAGAATCTGGGAAACATTATCACTAACTCAAGGAACCAAAGGAAGAAAGATGTCAGGATGAGGCTGTGCTTCAGGTCAAGAAAATACTTTGTACTGCAGTGAGAGGACCGAGGGCTCCAGAGGGAGGTAAGAGACATGCAGAGGAGGGAAAATGCCATACATGTGACACTCCTGAGATACAGTGATAAAGGCAGACAATGTTAAGGAAAATAAATAAAAACATAAACACACAATATACAGAAAGCTGATCAAAAAAGAAACGTAACTATAATACATTTCTTGGCTGGGAAGTCAGCAATATTTATTAGGTTATAGTAATGTAAACACCATTTATTATTTTTCTAACTTTTAGAATCTACCTATTTATAAAGCAATAAATGACAACAGTAAATGCTATCAAGTCTGAAAATGTAAAAGTTCAAATGGTAAGGGCTGAGAGGTGATGGAAAGCAGCAGCCAAATAAAGACAAGCCTATAAATATCCACATCCTCAAAGTGGGGAGTTAAAAAGATACTGCCCACATTGTTAACAAAAATCAGAGGTGTGAACATACTATTTAAATGCACAAACATAGGACAAATAAAAATAGTAGTTTATACTAGGAGGATGAAAAAGGAAAAGCAGCAAGCATGCAGTGAGCTAAAGCATCATCAATAGTATATTGAGATATACACAGAGGATCAATAGTATATTTAATTAGGTAAGCCTAGAAATAATTCCTATGATTTTGGGATTAGGAGAATTACCAGAAGAAACAGCTAAAATAAAAGTCAGGCTTCTAGATAATGGACCGGCAAGTCAGAGTGTTGAAGCCAAAGGTTGATGTTACTATTTACAAGCCTCTGTACCACTTGACTAAAATCCTTACTCCTTATTAGTTTAATAAAATGTTTGTCTGTGAGAGGCACTAAGGTTTATAGCTACAGAATATAGCAGGTATGAGTTTCAGACCATAAAACTAGAATATGACACATTCATATTGTCTTTTTTGACAAATAAATGTTAAACTGTTCCAAAGCCCCATCCTATAAGTTGCCAGAATTCAGCCTCAACTATTTACCAAGATTGTCTCACCAGGCCCTGGGTCATGCAAAGGCCCTGAGGGCTTATATAGTCTTGAACATTCAAAGAACCTCAGGTCTTCAGTCTGTGCTGGTTGTTAAGTTCATTTTCTGACTCCTCTGTCCTTTAGAGGCCGAAAGCAGTAACCCCCTGCCCCTTGCATTTCATGAGTGTAAGCCCCCCCTTTTTATTTTTTAGTAAAATAGAATACAATTAGTATAAAATAATGCACGGCATGTAGTTTGAATAAGGCTAAGTATTATTACTTGAAACTTGCTTCACACATTATGTATTTTTATTTTATATATTATGTATTTTTTATTGACCCTAAACATTATCTCTTATTGACATTTATTCTGTATGTCTTACTGCTATAGAACATTCAGATATTCAGTCTAGTATACAAATCCAGTTTTGCAGCTGCTGGTTCTGATTATAGCTTAGTCTAGGTCTGATCATGTCAACATTAAGACCCATAATATTGACAGATAGCATTTAGAAAGGGTAGAAAAAACTTTCTACTGTTAATAACCCTATTTATGCAGAAACTAACTCAGACAATCCAGATCAGGTTAAGGAAACAACTGACCAGAACACTGAAAAAGAAATACTTAGCAAGTGATTAATGTTTGGTATTTATTACTTCTGTTTTTAATATAATTTTTAATAATGACAAACTTGACAGAAATGAATTATAAACCATTAAAAAGTGAGTCAGTGAGTCCACATTGTAATACATAGATTAGTAAGTTAAATAAGTAAATACATACATACGTACATGGAGAATGGAAGTCTACTTACGGTAGAATTCTGAAGGACAATCATAAATGTGATGGGAGTGCTGGAATGTCCTCATTTGTAAAAGGAGAGTAGATATGAGGATCTTGTACGCTAACATTTGCTAACAAATGCTAACATTTTTTTCCAAGTTTAGCTGCTGAAGTTTGTCTGTAAAGACTCAAACTTATTACTGCTGAACAATAATACATTGGGGAGACACTACTATGTAATAAAAATTGGGTATGGTCAGCATGTATTTCTTTAAATATACAGCATATAAATACATGTATATGTATACACACACACACTACACATTCATATACATACTCTTAAGTACCCCCCCACTTTTTTCATTAAGGACCCTATGGTATAATACAAAAATATGTATGTTTGGTCTTTGTCCCTGGTTCCTGGCACAGAGTTCCTAAAATTCTTGAAATTTCTTGTGATCGGGGTGTCTTTTGTTATTTATAAGTAATCTCTTTTGACCACCCTTGAATTTAGGCCAACGAGGTGACTTTTGGCAGGCCCCTAAGTGGCTTCAGGATGGGGGCCGATGACTGAAAGACAACTAGAATTAGATAGAGAATTCTTCTGGGCCAGAAGAGGCTGGAAATTAAATCTAATCACCAATAGCTACCGATCTAATCAACCATATGTACATAAATGATGCCTTAACAAAAAGTCCTACATGATGGGGTTCAGGGAGCTTCCCTGTTGGGGAACACATCAATGTGTTGGAAGGGTGAAACACCCAGAGAGGACATGGAAGCTCTTCATCCTCTTCCCTGCTCTCCACTCATACCTTGTCCTATATATCCCTTCCATCTGGCTGTTTGAGTTGTATCTTTTCCAATAAAGATAAAAGTAGAGCACTTCCCTAAGTCGTGTCATTTCTTGTGAACTGTCAAAATCTGAAGGGCGTAGATTTTGTGAGAATCCCCACATTTGTGATTGGCTGAGCAATAGTGTGGGCTGTCTGGGGACCCCACTTGTAACTGGCATCTGAAGTGAGGGCCATCATGTGGGACAGAGCCCTTTAACTTGTGTGGTCTTACTCTAACACCAGGGAGACAGTGTAAGAATTGAAATAAATAGTTGGACATTCAGTTGGTGTCACAGAATTGGTGAACTGATATGGAAAAACACACACTTGGCATCAGAAGAAAACCACTGCAGACCCAATGAGTGCTCTTGAACTAAAGGCCAGCTTTGGTGGGGTGTGGACCTTTACAGATACCTCAGAGTCCTCTCTGAATAAACTAGATCACAGAAAAGCACTTTAGAAATCATCTCCCCCAATTTCTTCAGAGACTAAACAGGTAAAATGTGCAATTTTTAAAAAATTTTTTAAAAATTTTAAAAATTATTTATTTCTACACCCAATGTGGGGCTCAAACTTACAACCCCGAGATCAAGAGTCTCATGCTCTACCAAATGAGCCAGCCAGCCCCCCAGAAAGTTCACCATTTTAAAAAGTCTTGAGATAGCAACTTCACACCTTACTACAAAGGACTAACCATGCCATTTTCTATCGTCTGCTGTGCTTGTACTTCTTTCTACCCTACGAAGACTAGGGAAGTGGTCAGAATAAATTGTTACCAATAGGACTTTTTGCAACCCCTTTACACAGTCAGGGTTGAGATGACTCACTTTCTTCTTGCTTAAGAAAGCACACCTTCTGGGGTGCCTGGGTGGCTCAGCCGTTAAGCATCTGCCTTTGGGTCATGTCATAATCCGAGACTCCCTGCTCCACAGGGAGCCAGCTTCCTCCTCTCCCTCTGCCTCATGCTCTCCCTGCTTGTGTTCGCTCTCTGTCAAATAAATAAAATACTAAGGAAAGATAGAAAGATAGAAAGCAAGCAAGTGCACCTTCTTATTGCCAGTACCTAGCCAACTTCTTAGCATATAGTAGGGAATCAGTTCACTAATTCAACCTAAACACCCCTAGCCTTTGGTAAATTTAAGTTCCTTGCATTCTGGGTTAGGAAACAGACAATGTGAGAAATTATCTTAATGTGACCGTGGGCAAGCTGTCAGGACAACAGACAGTGCCATATGAAGATTATTAGAACTCCAGCCTGTACCAATTGGAGGAAGGCCAGCTATATAGAGCTTCAGGGCCTCTTGTCTCTGAGGAGGTGGAAGGATCAGAGAAAAAACAAGATTTAACATTAGAATACCTATGTTCTAGGCACTGTGCCCACTTCACTCACCGGTATTTCCTGACCTTAGGGAATTCAACACTGAAAGCTGGGCATTAATATCCCCATTCTGAGGATCAGCAGACTGCAGTTCAAAATGGTTAAGGAAACTTAACCTAAGGTGACATGTTCTACGACTGCCCTGGACACTATTGGTGTGACAACTACTGTTCTTCCCTGAGAGAACAAAGAACTTGCTTTGATACTGGTTCAGCTTATTGTGACTTACTGTGACCAGTGTCCTGACATGTTTTCACTTGGTTCTATGCTCCTGACCTTCCAAAAACACATAATTTCTTTCATGTCCATACAGTTTAGCCTTCAAAGCCCCTTCGCATCTATAGGGGTAATATTCTTACTACGGGGAAGGGCAGAGACTTTTATGCTCATTACACTTAGAATAATGCCAGAAGAGTTGAAAGAACTGGCCAGTTTTCCTGGTCCTCCAATCTAGGTTTTTGTTTGGTTTGCAAGGCCTCGAAAACATTCTAGAAGAGTGCTACTCTGGCCAACCATCTGCTCCAACTGCTCCAACTCGAAGTCCTTTCTTACAAGGCTGGCTAGCTCACAGTCAAGACTGCAGGTGGCCCCCCGAATGCCATGTGTGGCTCTTAAAGCAGGGGAACAAACCTTATAAATTGTACTGATACTAATCACATCTTTAAGAAGCAAAAACAAAAAAAACCCAAAAACATAAACTACATTGCCATACAGAGACACAAGAGGGAATCCTCAATCATTAATGAAGAAAGAAACTATTTTCTATATAGGCCATAGGTAGGGCGGGGAAAGAAGGCACAGAATTGCTACTGTTCCAAGTTGAAAAGCTAAGGAGTATGTAGTTTAAGACCATGGTACAGGCATATATATAAAGAAAACAAACACACATATATGTATTTGTGTTCTTATATCAAAAAACCAGTAACACACACTACACATATGTGTATATTAATTTTCTGATACTAGGTTGCTCTGACCAAGTAAGGATTTGCTTTGGGCACTGTACTAGGCAGGTGATTTCAATTATCATGATCTTTGTTGCCCTTACAAGTAAGAAACTATTAAATCTGCGATGTATACAATACTTGTTTCCTTCACTTAGTAAGCAGTTGTTACTACATGTAGACACTGCCCTAGGCGCTTGAGATTTGCCATTAAATTAGAAAAAATGTCTCTCTCCTGGAACTTTTTTAGTGGGGCAGACAACAAAGAAAAAATATCCAGGTGTGGTGGTGTGGTGACAGTGGAGGGGTGAGAAGTAAATTGTAGATATTATTTTGGAGAATACATTACTTGTCACAGGGTTATTGTGAGGACCAACTGAAAAGGAATAGCTGGAAAACTGTAAGGCCTTATTTGTGTATCATTAATCCTATAAACCATATGCTCCAACCTCTGTTAGTCTGTCAACGTTTGTGATAATATTCATTTAGAAATTCAACAAGTGTTTTGTAGGAGAATGCAGATAAATTTTTAGTAATTTGTAATTAGTCAATCAACTTATGTCCACTTTCAGTGACACATTTCATGATAAGACATTCCAGGAGCCCACAAACCACACTATTAAGCAAGGTTCACCAGAAGCTGAAAACACATGGGGGAGACAAGCAAATACATGACTGTGAGAGTGGCTATAGAATGAGAAGGGTGTAGGTAGAATAAGTGTCAGGAAAATGAGACCACTGCATCCAAATAATCTTGAAAATCTACCCAGAAAAGACCTTCTCTAGCAAAATTATGACCAACGTGTAACATAAGAGGTAGAATTCAGCTCATTTTAAACACTTTCAGTTCATTTACTTTCTGACATAAGGTTCTCCTTCAAACAAAAAACCAAAATGGTACTTCCTGCACTCAGGTTAAATTAAATACCATTCATTCCAAGTAGAACGTTCTTAACAAATGAGACAAATGGCCCAAGGGCAGATTTTGGGGTAAAACACCACTTGTAAGCAGTGACAAAGTAACTGCAACTAGAACCAGGCTTTATTTCCTACTCTTCCATCAGGGCTCAGGGCTGTCTGGATTCTTCCTCTGTGATGTGCACTTTTGTTGACTTTTTGTGGTTAGAGTTTAGTCTAGTGGACTAGATGGCCAAAGCCACTTGCTTCAAGGCATAGGTTTCATGGAAATGGCAGGACTACCATAAAAAGGGCATTCTTTTATTTTGGTATAGGTATTTAAACAACACAAAGCCTCAGCAACTCTTGGGGGTGCTTGGCAGGCTGTCAGTAGAGCACATGACTCTGATCTTGGGCTTATAAGCAAAAAGTCCCACGCTGGGTATACAGATCACTTAAAATCTTAAAAAAAAACCCCACAACTACTAAGAACTTTAAAAACTTGCTACTCAAAAGTGTGGTCCACGTATCAGCAGCCATTAGCAGGCAAAAAGAAATGAATATTCTTAGACCCACCCAGACCTACTCAATCTCTAGGGGTAGAACCCAAGGAGCTGTATCCTAAAATGACTCTCAAAGATGATTCTTTTACTTGCTAAAGTTTGAGAAGTACTGTTTTATAACACAAATGCGCTAGCTCTTAGATACATTGGTATGGTTAATTAAAAAAATCTATTTTATTTATTTTATTATTTTTATTTATTTATTTATTTTTTTTCCTACCTAAGAGTCAATTAAGTGTGAACTGGTCTATCACCAGTTATTGGTCAGCCCTCATTTTATATGTATAAATATAAAATATGTAATACCTTACCTACCCATGTATCAAGAACCAGCAAATCAGCAAAATAAAAAATAGCAAAATACATGTTATAAATAGGGACTCATAATTACCTTATATTAAGAAAATACTTGTGTCTAGAATTATCTAAGAAGATAAACAAATTTGCCAGAGGCAAAGGAAGTCTACATTTTAGAATAATTTCTATCATAATTTCTATGTGTATATGTGCACGTGTATATGTACATATCTATGCATCTGTGCACACATACACATACATGTGCTTACACACATGTACACACACACACACATTTTTGCCTTTAAGGAGCTTAGTATCTATAAAATGGGGCCATATGGACGCCCTATGATTAAGGTTCCAAGGCTATATTTTTATTTCCTTGAAGACCGCCATTCATTTAAAACTGAAGTACTTAGCATTTCAAAAACAGGCAGAAAATCAGTTACTATCAATATGAGAACAGACTTTCCTCTCTGCACTGGATTCCAAAACTGAGGAACACTTCAACCATACCAGTAAGACTCCAGACTACCTTATTCATGAAGAATCAGAGGACATTCATCAGATATAGTTATATTATTTTCAGATGTAGGATATACTAATTCAACAATTCTCAGTGTTGCTAACCGATTTATTATAAACATACTGGAACTTTGGAAATAAAGTTCAGTAATTAAACACTGAATAAACAGACTAAATCACTGCCCCCACCCTGCCAAAGGGGAATAAACTATCTCTCCTGTTTGCTTTTTTTTTTTTTAAAGGGAAAAGAAGGCCATTTTTCATCTCACATTCAATTAACAGTGAATTTTTCACATAATTCAGAACGCTAATGTTTCTGCTCTCTCACTCTGAAGTTTTAACCTTTATTTCAGGAAGCACCTAAACATCTACAGGAGCTCCATCTGCTTGTTCAGACAAAACTCCTACCCTACCCACAAACTCTTTCATTACCTTTACCAACCTTACTTGCTCTGTTTCTTTTCCCATGATACGAAAATGTTTATGAGAGGGGGCGCTCAGAAAGTGCAGTATTTCATTTTAATTTATCCTATAAAGCAAAATATGAAGGACAGAAGGAAGGAGAGTAAGAAAGGAAGGAGGGGAAAATAAGCCATGATATCTTATCAAATTTGTTAAATATCTATGATGGAAAAAAGTTAGGTTTGTTTATTTTGAAACTGTTTTAATTTACAAATACAAAACACCCTGGAAGACAAAAATGAAAGAAAAACACAAAACATATAGGCAAATTTTTACTCCATGAGCTTCTCAAATCCTCACTTATTCACCAATCCCCAAGATGGAAAAGTCTCCTAAAAAGGTGTTCAGCCGCCACTGCAAAAGAAAAAAATGGTCCATCTCAGTGTATAGAACATTTTAATAACAATAATTATTTGAAATACAGTATCTATAATTTTATGGAACTAAAATCAGTTATTTGAGAACCCTAAGAGAGCATAAAGGAGAAGAACTGTACTTTGAAATCTCAGAATGGAAAAGATCCTTAGAGATGATGTGGCTTCTGCATAGGCTTATCTTAAAAACTCTGAATCCTCTTTGGATAATGTGTTTTATGGTCTTATTTAGTAAGTCTTATTTAAGTCTTCTCTTTCTAAACAGGATGGAAAATATGAATTACATATAGGACAGTTAGTTGATTAAGTTTTTCAATTTGATATACAATCAACCGTCTGAAAATAAAGACTAAAACTAGCTCAACCATTCCCAACTACGATCACTAAAAACAGGGGTTTAATCATAATGAAAACAAAAATCACCTTTTCTACAAAAGAACTTCTAAATTTCAAAAGCCTAAACATTGTAACAGTCTGCTGAGATATACATTTCAGTATCATTTAATAATTTTTTTAAAGTAGGCTCCACACCCAGTATGCGGCTTGAACTCACCACCCTTGAGATCAAGTGGCAAGCTCCACCAGTCAGGGTACATACAATCTCTGACTGGTAATGGTAAATGATATTGTGTGTTTGCCATGGAAACAATGAAAAGAAAGGAAACTAAATACTTGTTTCAAAAACCTCTTGGGAACAACCCAACTGATCTCAATCCAAAAGCGTGCACACTAAGAGTATCTGTCCTAAACAGTATTTTAGGCCACAGCTTAGGTAATGAAATAAAAGATTCTCTAGTACAAAACTAGGATAAATAACCATGTTGGACAGAATAAAAACTCAAAAATTTTCCCTAAGGGAATCTAGGAAAAAGGAATTTAACAAGGATAATGTTCCATTCTTAAACTTAAAACAAACCATCCCAACTGTTTAAACCCAGGATAAAGGAAATTTATTGTAGCAGTTATTTGTGAGAAACTGTCTGAGGATTTTAGCCAAGAGCAAGAAAACATCTGAAATACTGGATTTTAAAAGGACTGATGAAATGCGAACTGGAGCATGAAGTAAGGAATGTGACTCAGAATACGAGTGTTCAATGGAGAGCTGGCTCTTAATAAGGGTTAAAAATATAGGCTCCTGGGTCAGGCAGCCTGGGTTTTATTTCTTTATTTTTATTTATTTTTAAAAATATTTTATTAAGTCAGTCTGGGTTTTATATGCTGCTTTACCACTTACCAGCCAAGAAACATAGGTACCTACTTTTCATGCCTCAGTTTCTTCATCTATAAAATGAAAATAGTTGTGCTAGGCTCACAGAAGTGTTGTGAGGATTAAAGGAGTTGGCCAAAGCAGGAACATTCCCTGGCACACTTGCCCAATAAATGTTAGAGATCATTATTATCATCATGACCATTAGAAAAAGATAAAGAACTGTAAGCTGTTCACTTATTTCAATAAACACTTATTCACTGCTCTTCATGGGTACAGGAGAGTACGCTGGACTAGGTTCTGCTGGATACCCACACACTACAGAATACATATATACACACACAGATGCGTTTACATATACTAACATCTTAACATATATTAACATTTTGAGTGTGTGTGTGTATATAAATATCTACAACAGGATTCCCTCAGAGCTCGTAATCTAAGGTGAAAGACAGGCCCTATCAAGGATGCAAGGCAGACAGTAACATCTGGCAAGACAGAGTTAAAAAGACAGTTTTAAGTGAAGGCTGGGGAAAAAATGTAAAAAGCACTCATATAACAAAATACTGAAAGAGACAAACACTTGTTATTGCAAAGGGTAAAACTAAGAAAAATGAGGGATGTTCACAGCAAACAAGTTCCACATCAATTGAAAACAGTAACTGTATCCATTAAACCTGTGTGACACTGGAATGGGAAGCAGGAGGCACTGAGCTCTGTGGAAAAGAAGGGACCTCACAGAAACCCACCCCACCCCTTCTGCTTACTGATGAGGTTAAGTATAGTCCAGGGATGCAGAGTGTTTCTACCTGAGTATTCTCTGCATGCTTCCAGCATTCTAGCGTGGGTATTCCTCACGAGTAATATCGCAGAGATTTCTGAAGTGATGGAGTAGATTGAGACCTGATCCTTTCCACGTCTAACTTTCACTGATCCTAAAAAGTCTCTCTTTGCAGCACTTCTGTTTAATAACTTCTGCTTAGTAACTATAATGACCTACTTAAAAAATCCAGACAGTATCATTCAGTCACTTGTCATTTAGAAGACAAATTCCACCAGTATCTAGAGTAAAGCATCTAGGACTTAAAAAAATTTATAGTATACAAAGCATTTTTTTTCCCCCTTAGATTTTACTTATTAGAGAGAGAGAGAGAGAGCGCGCACAAGTAGGCAGAGCAGCAAAGGGAGAGGGAGAAGCAGACTCCCTGCTGAACAGAGGAGCCCAATGAGGGACTCAATCCCAGGACCCCGGGATCATGACCTGAGCCGAAGACAGCCGCTTAACTGACTGAGCCACCCAGGCGCCCCTACAAAACATTTCTAAGTAACTGTTCCAAACCTCTCTATCCCCTTGAATAAGCCTAGTAAGTATCACTACCTCTAAATGACAGATAAAGCTCAGATTAAATAAATACAAGAATCCTAGAACAAGTAAGTATTGCAACTCATAGTAAGTCCTTACATCAAACTAAAATGCCTAGAACTGGGATGCCTGGGTGGCTCAGGTCATGATCCCAGGGTCCTGCTTCACCCTCTGCCTGCTGCTCCCCCTGCTTGTGTGCGCTCTCTGACAAATAAAATCTTTAAGGATAAATAAATAAATAAAATGCCTAAACATGAACTATTCTAATTGCTCACTGCCATTAGGTTTCTCCATAATTTATAATCAATCGGAAAAGAAAAGCTTTTAGAAAAGAATAAAGTGATCTCAGTGCTTCTCAATGTTTTCTTCTCCTCTCTAATACACTGAAAGTTAAGAAACCCTCCATTAGTACAGTGGTTCATGACAGTCACAACAACTTCCATTTCCATTCTTACCCAAATTCTTTTTTAGGGTTTTACACGACATAAGTCATTAATTTTTCCTATAATCCAAGTAAGAGCTCTTAGCCTTATGGAATAAACGGGGCACAGAGAAGCTAAGTACCTTGCCCAAGTTCATGACATCTGTTAAGTAAAAAGAAAAGAGGATTTGAAGCTACAAGATCTGGTCTAGTCTGAACTCTATCAAGGTAATGATTTTCAGACAGGAAGCATTTCTTCTGCACCTTAAAAATCAACAAGTTACTATATAGCATAAAGAAGATTTAAATTTGACTACTGGCTCTATCACTTGCTTTATCACATACTGAGGGCTTTTAACCCACTTCCTTGACCCTTTAAAATTTTATTTATTAAAGAAAACTGTGCCAATTTCAGAGTTGCTATAAAGACTGCAGAACATATAAAAGCACTCCTAACTATCAGGTACTCAAAAAGTACCAGCAGACTCTAGCAGCATTAAAAATTCAAAAGACATCTCTATGTATCAACAAAACAGCAGGCTGTCAACTCAAAATGATTTCAGTTCTTTTTAAAGACTTATTTGAGAGGGAGAGCGCGCACAAGCAAGCGCATGTGAATGGGGGAGGGACAGAGGGCCGAAGAATCTCCAGCAGACCCCCCAAGAGGAGCCTGATGCAGAGCTCAATCTCACAACCCTGGATCATGACCTAAGCCAAAATTAAGAGTCAGATACTTAACCATCTGAGCCACGCAGGTGCCCTTCAATTTGTGTTCTATCCTAGATATTGTCTATTTCAAAAAGTTTACTTACACAATGATGTTATTAATAGGGATATGGATCAATTTCACAAAGAAGCCAATGAATCCCATTATAGCAAATCCTATTGCTGTTGCCATGGCAATCTTCTGGAATTCTGGATTTAAAAACACAAAATTTAGATTATTTTTTGCACTGTCATTGCAAGTATAGGAGAGAAAACTAACAGTGACATAAATAAACTTAGTGCTGTACATTACTCCTGATTGTAAATCTATCATTTTAAATTAAACAAAGCATGGTATTAAGAAATAAATTGTTTGACAGATCTTTAAATTTTCATATTTTATTGATATTTAAGGACACAGAAATAAAGTGGCTGCCCATGCTAGTGAATCCATCAACAAGCAGCAAAACAGTCTATCTTAGTAGCAAATGAACAGAATACCAAAAAAAAAAGAAACATGAATAAAAGAAATACACACTATGTTTTAAAAGTTGTTATACTCTTAAAATAAAGTTGTTGCTGTTAAAAGTAGTAATTACAGAAACACAGAACATGATTTTTTTTTAAAATAAACAATACATCTGTCATCTTTGATAACATAATGAAGCCAGAAATAAAGCTTGAGAAAGCAAACTGGGCTGGGCACAACCCTATGTTAAAGTTTCAGACCTTGGTAATGCATCCATTTAATGTTATTTCCTCGGGGAAGCTCCCCCCGCCCTCCTGACTTGGTTAGTCCCATTATGTCCTGTCCAAACTCCTATTTCTCCTCTAAAGGAATTACCACAGCTGGAATTGAAGTGGTAACTGCCATTCACGACCGTCTTCCCTCAAAGATTCTAAACTCCTTCAGAGTAAGGGCGATTCTCTATGACATGTTTTCTGTGTTATACCACATACACACTATAACCTAATATATTCTCTATTACATTCCCAGCTCCTAACTTCAGGCGCACTCAAATGAAGAAAGGTAAACAAATTCTGGCACACCTTTTAACAGATAAATCATGATAACTAAGAATTTAACTTCCAAGGCTGGCAACAACTATACTACTGATTTCATGTTAAGGTTTTGTTAGGGGAAGAAGTGGGAAGGGGGCAGTGGCAGCACAGGGACGACTCCCAAAGAGCTTCCAGAGTGGAAATGTGGAAGAGACTAACAACTCTAAAGTCACTGATTATGACTAAGGCAAACCTAACATGGGAATGCAGACTGTAACCACCTTTCACTACATGAAAATGCATAGAACAGACAGATCTGTAAAGTGTAAAAAAGTGCATAAAATCTAGGAAGAAATGACAGTATTAAAAAGCAGTAAGATGAAAATAACGCAACAATTATTAAGCTGCAAGATATTAATCAAGGAAAAGACCTAGAAAATGCAAAGAGTTAATCTTTCCTCCCATTTTAAAGCTGTCACCTTTTCTATCAGGTTTAGTGCATCTTTTCACCAGCCGAATGGAGTCCTTCACAAACTGCCGACTCGGCTCAACGAACTGCATTACCTGATCCATGATGCCTGTTTAAACGAAACAGAAGAGTAAAAAAACCCTCACTGGTGTCCTTTATCACAAAGTAAGTACTTGCTCAGTCACACCAAACTGGAGAGGAGAGCAGCCACGAGTTCCTGTCTGAGACGAGTCAATTCCATCTTATAAAACAAAACAAAAAAGTACAGATTCCAAGCCTAAACTGACATACTTACGCTTGTTTTCTTAGTATTTCACTTAAGTTTATTCTTCAAACCCAGTGGGCTTAAACTATATCGCTGTCCTCAAAGAAGCTAAGGGGTCTTTCTTCGGGGCGGGGGTGGGGCGCTCACAATGCACAAACCCGGCACTCACTTCCAGGGGAGGGGATCTAGTGACACACTACGATCTCTCGATCTAGTCTAGACCCCTCCTCCCAGTAGAGCCCGCAGAAGTGGGAGGGCCAGGGCTGAGCGTAGCTCTTCCGAGACAGGACGCTACGCACAAATCCCCAAAGCCAAGCCCGCGGGGAACTCTGGCCGCAGCCATCCACTCCGGCTGGAGCACAGAACACACCGGCGGCCCCCAACAGAGTACGAGTGGCACACAAAGGCGGCCCTGCGCAAACAGCCAAGAAGCCAAAGCCTGGGCCAGGTCTTGAAGCGCTGAAGGACCAGAGGCCATCAGAGCCACTCTCCTTCGCGCCCTGGGGACGCCGCCGGCTTGGGGCTTTGCTTCCACAGAAGTCGTACTATGAAGTGTGCGGGCAGCGAAAAGCGCCGGACCTCGGTCTCCGACGGAAGCAAGCGGCCCTTCTTACCGCCAGCCCCTAAGAGCCTCCCGGCGACACCCTCCGCCTCACCCACGCCCGCTGCCGCCGCCTGTCACAAAGGCTTCAGCCCAAGCCCACCAGGAGACACAGCCTTACCTGTCAGCCAACACCTCACACGCCAGCGACACGTAGCACAAAAGCGGACTGACCCAAGGCCACCGGAACCGGAAGCCGAGTCTCTGCCCTCTAGCCCGCCCACCCTTCCGTTCATTGGTTCTTTACGCGGAGACCCTGTGCGCAGGCGCAGCTTGAGGTGCCGCTGGGACACGCATCCCGGAAGAGGTACGCTCCGGCGCTCGATGACGTGCACTCTTGTAGGGTTTGGTTTTCTTCTGCAGCGTGAGTGTGGAGTATATGGTTTTGTTCCCTAAATCCTCGGTACTCCACCAGCCAGATATCACCCTCTTCGCATTCACATAGCAAGAGCGCCTGCGGCCTTGCGCCGTGCCTGCTCTATTAGAAACGAGCTGGGTTGGGGCGCCTGGGTTAAGCCTCTGCCTTCGGCTCAGGTCGTGATCTCAGGGTCCTGGGATCGAGCCCCACATCGGGCTCTCTGCTCGGCAGGGAGCCTGCTTCCTCCTCTCTCTCTGTCTCTGCCCGCCTCTCTGCGTACTTATGATCTCTCTCTGTCAAATAAATAAATAAAATCTTAAAAAAAAAAAAAAAGAAACGAGCTGGGTAAATCTCTGCTAATTGGATTCCATTTGATCGGATGGTGTCTGATATGCTTGTTTTCAGCGGTTCATCTTGTTCTCATACCTCCTGGCCATCCATCCTTTTAATATATATTTAATTTTAGGGATCAAAATGAAGTTTACGAGCAACACAATCACGTTATGACCGACCTCGCTCGGAATGGTTTCCAACCCCTAGACCTGGCCCTCTTGTGGTATCAGTCTTGGGACTATATCTAGAATTGAGTCCTTCATTAGGGATACCCTAGGTTCGGTTTGGAGAAGGGGTTATAATGTATATATGTGTATGTTATCTGACATGCTTTGGTGAGACTATTATGAACTCAGATATTTGGTGGTAACAGGTGAGCTTGTGATTTTTAGAGTGACTCATTCCTTGAATAATTATTTGAGAGCCTGTAGGTAATTATTTATTAAGCAAGTATAAGACCCTCGTGGAGTCTTGGAATTTGCAGTGGAAGGAGAGAGAGTTTGTATAAATGCTACATGGCAAATAAAAGGGGGGTGTTGTGAAGAGAGAGAGGGGGAAAAAATGGTGGGATAAAGAGAGGATTCCCTTAGATGTCCCCTATAAGGACTTTTCGGAGATGACATATGGGCTGCAGCCCTAGGGATGAGGAATTATTCAGAATTTAAAAATGACTCTTAGGTCTATTCAGAATTTTAAAATGGCCCTTAGGACCAAAACAAAATATCCCTATGAACTTCGCCATGTGTATAGACCACCTGCAATACAGTGTATGGGCTTCTGACCTCTAAGCCATTGAATCAGAATATCTAAGTGGTATAGTACTAAGAAGGCAACTACTAAAAATAAATAAGTAAATAGTTCTGGAGTGATAATAGTCTTTCAGCTAATCATGCATTAGAATGGCATTCAAGGAAATAATACAGTTCTTCCAAAAGGACACAGGGAAGGAAGAACAGAGAAAAACAAAAAAGCAAAGCAATAAAAAAAAAAAAACCCAAATAATAAAGCAGGAGAACAAATGTAACCACATTTATAATTGTATGTCATCTAAATGTAATGTTTGTGTTTAAAAATGCCCCTCAAACACAAGTCAAAGTGCATTTAAAATCCAAAGATTTGGCTATATGCTAATTGGATGGATGCAGTCTAAATATAAAGGCACAGGTTGTGAGTAAATAAATGGAAATGGAAACTCTGAGAAGACTGTCAGAATTTAGTACCAGAGTTTCTTGATAGCAGGTAATATTAGTTCATGTCGATTTTAACAAAGGGAATTACTGGAGATAAAAAGCATTGCATAATGATAAAAGGTCAATTCATCAGGAACTTGTATCAGTCATAAATTTGTGTTATCTTCAAATGACATGAGACAAAAATTAAGAAAAAGACATTTGCAAACAAGCAGGAGATTTTAACTATTTCTTTCAGCACTTATGGAATTAGAAAAGAAAAATCAGTAAAGAAGTTGAATATCTGAATATGATCAACTACCTTGACTTAACTAAGTTATAAATGGAACAGTACTCCCCCAAACTGCATGTACCTTCTCTTCAAGTGCATATGGTACTTCTCCAAGTGAGAACATACTGGGTCATAAAACAAGTCTTAACTATAAATAAAGATTCAAAATCATGCATTGTTTTCTCTATTACAGAATTAAATCTGTAGCAGCCAGATAACCAGATAAATCCAAGTGTTGAGAAATTAAATAACATCCTTCTAAGTAAATCATGGGTCAAAGAAGAAATCACAAGGGAAATTTGAACATAAATTGAACTCAATGATAATGAGACCATAGTGTATCAAATCTAAAGATCCTACTACAGACCCACAAGAATGGTTAGAAAGGTTGATGACATCAAATCTGGGAATAAATAGAAATCAGTAAGAGCTCTTATTGTTGGTAGGAGTTTAAGATGAAGCAATCTTTTTGGAAGAGGTTTGATGGTTTGTTGTAAAACTAAGCACACAACACCCTGTTAACTCATAATTCCAATTTTAGGTATTTACTGGAGATATATGAAAATATATTTACCTAAAGACTTACAAAAGAACATGGCAGGTTTATTTGTAATAGTCAAAAAACCTAAAGTGATTCAGGGGTCCGTCAAAAGAAGAGAAGATAGGATGATGTATCAAAGTGTTGAATTACTATATTGTATACCTGACACTAACCTAACACTGTATGTTAACTAACTGGAATTAAAATAAAAACTTTAAAAAAAGGAGAACAGATAAACAAAAGGTGTATTTCCACAATTAAATGCTACTACACAATTTAGAAAAAAATGTTTATCTACAGCAATACTAATGAATATCAAAAACATGAATGAAAGAAGTCTCTGGGAAAGAGTGCATACTTTGCAATTCTGTTTTTAAGAAGAAAAAGGCAAGGCAGAGTTAAGGCCTGGTGAAAACAGTGTGTGGAAGTAAGGACTGAGGAGAGGAAGGAAACTCAGGTGAAAATATGTAACTTGACAAGGGTTAAGGGTCCACAGGTGTCTTAGTTCAGACTGCATAACAAAATACTGTAAACTGGATGACTTAAACCATAAATATTTATTTCTCACAGTTCTGGAGGATTGAAGTCCCAGATTAGGGTGCCAGCATGGTTGGGTTCTTGTTAGAGTACCTCTTCCCTATCCTCTGTTTGTATCCTCTGTGTATCCTTATATGGCTGAGAGAGTGCTAGTCCTTCTCCTTATATGGGTACAAATCCCTTCATTGGGCTCCACCCTTAGTACCTAAGTACCTCCCAAAGCCCCGCCTCCATCACAGAATGTGTCTGGGGAGTTCAAACATTCAGTCTATAGTAACAGGCATATGCATTTCTTACAGCTCATCAAATAGTACTCTTAAGGTCTCTGCATTCTACTTTATGAAAAATTTGCCTCAGAAACTAAAGCACTATAAGCAAATACTGAATTCTAGTTAAACAGGAGTGAAGTATACAATTATTTGCAGTTTACTTAGGTAAAAAAGTGGATTCATGGTTTGGTAAAAGAATTGATAGGTAAGTGATAAAGCAGATATAGAGAACTGTTACTTGTAGACTCTCAGTTGTGGTGGTGGGGGTATTCAGTGAACAGTTTGTATATATGAAATTTTTTGTAATATGGGGGAAAGTCAAGTTTTAAAAATTTTGGTCTGACAACTAATGATGAATATAAATTGAAGTATATGTGGTAAAAATTTTAAACTGCCCCTTAATTTATAAACATCAGTGAAATACTAATGGTGTCATTTGAGATAAGCTAAATTAATGCTCTCTTTAGATTTCTGAATCTCTGCCTGAAGGAAGAAAAAGTTTAAAACCCTGTATAGATAGAGAATTTTTAAAAACATCATATTTAAGTAATAAAACCTCTGCTTAGGTTATTTTTTTACCCAGAGGTTTTGCCTTTTGTTTCTTAAAGTAGGAAAATATAATCTTTAATTGCAAATGGAATATGTGATATTTTTAACATTTATTTTATTTACAAGCAAAATATCTTTGCTTTTATTTTTTATTTAATTTATTTATTTATTAAAGATTTTACTTATTTATTTGACAGAGCGCAAGTAGGCAGAGCAGCAGGCAGAGGGAGAGGGAGAAGCATGCTCTCCACTGAAAAGAGATTGAAAAGAGATTGGTGCTCAATCCCAGGACCCTGGGATCATGACCTGAGCCAAAAGAAAGTGCTTAACCGACTGAGCCACCCAGGCACCTCTCTCTTTGCTTTTTGAAGGAGAGTTAAAAATCACATCTCTACATCTTCCTTTTGTTTTTTTTTTTTTTTAAAGATTTTATTTATTTATTTGACAGAGATCATAGGTAGGCAGAGAGGCAGGCAGAGAGAGAGGAGGAAGCAGGCTCCCTGCTGAGCAGAGAGCCCGATGTGAGGCTCGATCCCAGGACCCTGGGATCATGACCTGAGCCGAAGGCAGAGGCTTAACCCACTGAGCCACCCAGGCGCCCCTACATCTTCCTTTTATAGACTTTCAAAGTGGGTATTGAAAACATATAACTGGAGTTCTCATTGCATAATTTAAGAAGTTCTATTTTTTTCTTACAAAATAATATTGTACCATATGATATGAGATATATATATATATATATATATACACATATTTACTTATTTATTTAGGAAAAGGCTAATTCTGATTTGCTAATTTTACATTTTATTACCATTGACTATATATATATATATATATATATATATATATATACATATTTACTTATTTATTTAGGAAAAGGCTAATTCCGATTTGCTAATTTTACATTTTATTACCATTGACAGTTCTTACTAGTTTACATTTTCAAACTTTAAAGTTCTTTTTTTTTTTCTTAAGGTAATAAGCTATTTCATGAAGAGATAGTAAAACTCTACCATATCCTGGGTTTTAGGGACCTTCCCACCTTAGAACAAACCCCTAGGAAGTTATGCCTCAATATCCAAGTGGGGGAAAAAAACCCTACTGGTTTGGCTCTGCACATAGAGACAAATGCTAGGTACAGAGCTCACTGTTTTGAAGCTGATGTCACAACAGCTGTCCTTGACTTGTGTCAACTCGGATGTTCTCTTATTTGTTTCCTTCAACTAGGCTTGCATATTTCTGTTCCCTTATCTATTAATTCCTCTGAAATATCCTGCCCCTCTGTATTGTCCCAACTCTCTATTTCCTTTTACTAGGCTTCCTTTAAGTCCCTTTTGGGAATTTGTGTTTTATTTACCCTTTAAGACAAATAGTGATTTTATAAAGCAAGCACCACACAACAAAAAGGTGGGGAGCAGGGAGGATCTGTGAAGAACCAAGGACCCCATAGCACCTGTCTTTTTGTTGTATATTACCTAATGTAAGTATCAGAAACTGGGAAGAGCTACATTTTTTTTAAAGGGAGAAGCTGATGCTTAGTAAGTATAATAGACCTACACTTTGAGTAATACAAAATCATGAATGTGTTACAAGAACTCCAGAAAAAATTAAAAATTGCACATAGAAACAAAGTGTCTTTGGGGCATAAACATTTTAGAGCTCAATATGATGACGTCAAATACAGTTTTGAAAGTACTGTAAATAAGTTATTGTGTCTTAATTCCCCATAAACACAATAACTAGAATAGGGCAGTGAAAATGACACGAGAGTTTTAGATGGCATATACTTCATTACCAGCAGCCCTGCATTGTCAGTTCTAAGAAACAGTTCTTGTTACTTCTTTACAGCACTTGACATAATCAGCTTCTTCCTTTTGAAACTATCTGCTACCTTTGCTTTAGGATAATTAAAAATAAAAACAAAAAAGTAGTGGCCGGGGGGGGGTGGGAGGTTGGGGTACCATGTGGTGGGTATTATAGAGGGCACGGCTTGCATGGAGCACTGGGTGTGGTGAAAAAATAATGAATACTGTTTTTCTGAAAATAAATAAATTGGAGAAAAAAAAAGTACTTTCCTGACCATTTCTGAGTCTCCTTCAGAGACTTTATTTCTTGCACTGGTCCTGTATGATCAAGTTAGGCTACTAAACAACTTTTGGTTTAACACCCTGCTTATTCCTTGCCCCGACCCAGTCTAAGGTGGACTTGAGGTAGGGATGTGGTCTGTTTTACACAGTCGTTTAGCGTCTCAGGCTCCTAAAAATTGTGTAGTGCTGCCAATTTCTAGGGCCTTGGAATCTTCTGGTCCCTCTTTGCCTCCAGACAAGAGATGAAGGAAGAGAAAGAAGGTGGAAGCTTGAGTGAGAGTTTAGAAGCCTGAAAATAGCATCCGTCACTTTCCCCTAAATCTCATTGACCAGAACTCACCAGTTGTAGGAAAGAGTTTCATTGTGTGCTGGAGGAGGAAGGAGACATTAGTATAACTGAGTAATCAGTAAGTTCTCAGCATTTTCTTGGATATTTATATTCTTAAAAGTTCCATTCTCAAATTGTTTTTGCATTTTAGATTTTTCAGTTGATTCTTGGGGTGTTGACTACTATGAGTAGATTACTGACAAGTCTATATATCTGATCAAGGTCTTTTTAGAAATTAATTAATTTTTTAAAGTAATCTCAACACTCAGCATGTGGCTCAGACAGCCCTGGGAGGGAAAGAGTTACGTGTAACTTCACCAACTGAGCCACGTGGGCACCCCATGGTTTTGGAAAAAACAAGGTAGAGAAAAAGACAAAAATGTGTACAATTTGTCAAAACTCACCTAAGAAATTTTAATATGTGTACAATTTGTCAAAACTCACCTAAGAAATTTTAATAATGTCTTCACGTATATAATGTTTTTCTAAAGATTTTAAAATACATTAATTTAAAGAAGAAGAGGAAAAGTGCTTGGGTACACACAAGAGGGTGGGGGAGGGACAAGCAGACTCAATGCTTACCTGAGCCAAAACCAAGAGTCAGATGTGCAACTGACTGCACCACCCACATGCCCCATATTTAATTTTTTTTAATGAGAAGATGAAATTTTTAAATTATATGATTACCTGTAGTGTAGAGAGAATAAGAATAGAAGCAAAACCTATTTGAATATATCTCATTTAGTAGATTTGATTTTGGAACTGAATATTTTATATGATTACTTTTAAAGTCTTAATCCATTGAGAGTAAACTTGAAATACAGAGCAGCTGTTCTAAATGATTTTAGAACAGTAATCTGTGTGATAGAAGGATAAATTAAAAAGCATAAGCTTAAAGAGTTTTTGGTAATTATTTTTGGTAGGCTTGTTGGTTCTGTTTTTGAGACTTATTTGTGTATTATGGTTTTAAATAAGTGAGTAACTATGTTGGTGTCATTGAAAGCTAGAATTTTCAGAGTCCCTGAAAGGAAAAGCAAATAAAAGACTGGCATGGTTAGGTTAAAGCCCTGTCATCTTTAGTTTGAATTGGAAGTACAATGAATTTATGGAGTATCTTATCTGAAAGAAAATAAATAAGATTGCCTGGTTCTGTGCTCTAAAACGGACTAGAAACAATGTTCAGCCCAGTAGCAGTGAGCTCCTAGCCCTAGATTATGGTCTTTTTATGCTATTTTCTGGGAAGAGAAACCAGTGCTTTGTGGAAAAATGGAGGATTCAAGGCTGAGGCAGGATATCTATAGCATGAGTTTGGACTACTATTATCCTAGAAGGCTACAAGAGAACTGTCAGAAGGACTCAGGAGCTTATCTGAAGAGCTTCCTGTTGGCTAAGGAAGGGACAGTAAGTATGATAAATGCAGTGTTTTGAAACACACTGGATATGTTTAAATCCTTGTGTTTATAATTATACCTAAATAATTTTCAGTCACCTTTGGAGAATATAAATGAAGCATCTAATTAATTTGAAAACAGGCAAATAAAGGGTAAGAATCAGGCATTTATTCTAATTGTCCTGACTGAACTCGTTGATAAGAGGAAACTTCTTTTTATGAAATTGTTGCAGGTGCTAAACATCAGCAACAAAATTATACAGTGAGAACATTACATGTTGTCCTAACAATAGATTAATGGACCTAGCTATAAATCAGATTAACAGACATTTCCAATAAAAGATCAGATAGTAAATATTTTAGTGTTGGAGACCATAAAGTCTCTGTTGTAGCTCTATTGTTGTAGTAAAAGCTTCCATAAGAAATATGTAAGAGAATGGATGTGACTGTGTGTTTCAATAAAACCTTATTTACAGTAATAGAAACATGATCAGATGGTTCACAGACCATAGTTTTCAAACCCACAATCTGGGTACTGCTTATCAGTGCCCATTTATAACATCATAAAAGAGAGAAGATCAGACATGAGCCTCTGATGTAAGAACAATCTAACATCACCTGTGAAATAGCTTTAACAAAAAATAAGAATAATTAAACCTAGTCCCTCATCAAAACTGTAGATGTAATGATCAATTTACAAAAAATATAGTGATTGAAGAACATGTTAAACTTAACTACCAGCATACAGTCAGGGGGAAAAAATGCTCATTTGGAGAAATTACAGGAGAGATGGCTGTTTTCTTAAAAAAAAATTGCAAGAAAAAAAGTGGAATTCATGTTATATATGTGTTTGTCTGTGTGTGTATGTATATACATATATGACTTATCCATTTATTTGTTTTAGAGAGAGAGAGTTTCAGGCAAGGGGCTGAGGGAGAGAGAATCCACAAGCAGACTACCCACTGAGCACAAAGCCCACTGTAGAGCTTAGTCATAGGACTCTGAGATCATGACCTGACCCCAAACCAAGAGTCAGCCACTCAGCAGACTGAGCCACCCAGGTGCCACTAAGAATCAAATATACTTAAAAAGTACATCAATCAGTGACATATTTATCCTGAGTCAGTAAACAAGTGGATAATTTAAACACACATGAATTAAACCTATAGTATTGAGTAAACCTATAGTATTGAAATTATCGTTGATAATTTAAGAATGATCCTGTTATTGTCCTAGCTTTTACTATAGGTGAAACAAGAGTTGCTAATTGGGGAGTGGAGAGGATAGTCCATCAACTTAGCTGTTTCATAAACTGGGTTCTGCATAATACTGAAGCCTGTGGTTGTACTGTTTTTTAGTCGATCTAGTATTTTCACTCCTCAGCTAGGTGCAGACAGGGAGGGTTAAGTCAGTACATTGTACCTAACTCCATAAATTATATAGTACTGCTACAGAAGGTGGAACACGTGTAAACATAGTGTCAAAATTAACCATATGGTGTATTTTTAGGACAAATTCCATCCACATCTGGACTTAGGGTTATTATCTTAATTTTCCTTGGTTGTTAAGTACATCTTAAAGCATTTATGACTATATTTTTGAGATAATACTTTTATTATTATATTACATATTTTATTATTTTATATTAAAAATTCAGACAATACAGGCAGGAAAAAATGTTGAAAATAATCACTACTCTTCACCTAGTAAATTGCTTTTTTAAAAAATTTAGTTCTTTTCAGTATAACAGAATTCATTGTTTATGCACCACACCCAATGCTCCAGGAAAATGCTTTTTTAACAGACAAATCTCATGCTAGTTCTCTCTGTGCATATACACAGATAGGAAGATATATTAATATATAAAAATATATTAAAATTATGTATAAAATACTTGGAGTTTAACAAAAATGAACTGAAATCAAAATGAAAATTTCATATTTCTGAATGTAAGATAAACATTAATTTACTGCATGTGGTATTGCTCTTTAGTTATAACTTTCAGGTTAAGAAAAATTGAGAAAAATATGAAGGTTAGACTAACTGTAAGATATATATATATATATATATATATATATATATATATTCTTAAAATGTTTTAATTTTAGGCCATAAAATTGGTACCGTGTTGTGATGAGAAAATTAACACTCTTCCTCCTTACTCTACTCCCAATTTCTGTTAGTGTTTTGGAATATTCCCTAAATGAGAGATGATTCTTTTGGTGATGCCCAGTTTAATTCATTTAAAAGAATAAAGTAAAAAATTGTAAGACCCCCCCCCAACATACACTCCTATTCACCATCATACTGGACTCCTAGCTAATGACATAAAACAAGAAAAAGGGTTGGAGGAAGGCATATAGATTTAAGAAAAAGAAAGAAAATTATCTTTCTTCACAGATGACACGATTGTAGAAAACCCCAAAGAATCAAAAAAAATCTGGAACTAAGGAGCAGTTAAAACAAGATTACAGGATACAAAGTTAATATGCAAAAGTCAGTTGCTTTCCTGATACCAGCAATGAAAAATTGGAAATAAAAACTGCAGCATAATTTAAAAATATTTTTTAAAGAGATTTTATTTTTAAGTAATCTTTAAACCCAACATAGTGCATACAGTTACAACCCCAGATCAAGAGTCACATGCTTGCCAACTGAGCCAACTAAGTGGCCCAGTCTTTAAATATAAACGTAATGCTGAAATTAAGAATTAGGGATTCTACCAAAGACATTTGAGGGGTGGTAAAGCAAATCTATGCTTTTATGTCTGAAGATATCAATCTTCTTTCATGAGTATGGATACAAAGCAATATGAAACACCACCATGGCTAAGGGAACAAGACCTCAATTCTGAACAGATGAACATAATTTAATTAACGTCCACAATGAATTGTGCAGTAATAAATGCCCTAAACTAGACTATCCTGGAAACCTTATCCTCCTGATTCCTTTTCAGAACATGCCTAGGGTTATTCAAAGCCATTGTCAAATACCCTAAATATTCATCAAAGTTTAATGTGGGCACGATATCTTGGTGACATCAGTGCACTGTGGTTCAGTGAAATGAGCATTAGAATTTGGATTGTATTAATATTATTCTAGTTGAATGTATTTCTTAGTTTGAGCATTTTCTTACTTGGTAATGCTCATTTAAACAAAAAGAAACTGAGTCTGGATGTCATCCTGGGGTTTTAAATTGTTCAGAGATTAGCAGCTAAGTTGTATTATTGGGAAGGTTGGTTTTGCTGAAGTTACATCACCAAAAAGAGGAGGAGGAAGGGAAGGAGGAAGGTCAACATAGATATAAATTTAAAATAGTGTAAGATTTATATTACTTATTATTTGTATACTATAACATTGATGAAGGAGATCAAAGATTTAAGTAAATGGAGAGAGATTCTGTGTTCATGGATAGGAAGACACAATATTTCATGATGTCAGTTCTTCCCAACTTGGTATTCAACACAATTTCTATCAAGATCCCAGCAAATTATTTGGATATCAACAAATTGATTCTACAATTTATGGAAAAACAAAAGACTAGCCAACACAATATTGAAGATGGAAAATGGACAATACTAGGCTTTAAGGCTTACTGTAAATCTAAAGGAATTCAGACAGTGTGGTATTGGTGAAAGAATAAACAGATCAATTGAACAGAACAGAGAACCAGGAGATAGACCCATTCAAATATAGTCAACTGATGTTTGACAAAGGAGTAAAGGCATAAAATGGAGTGCAGATAGTCTTTTCAACAAACCTACTAGACTAGCTGGAAATCCACATTCAAAAAGTGAAACTAGACACAGACCTTATACCTTTCACAGAAATTAACTTAAAATGGATCACAGACCTAAGCATAAAATGAAAAACTAAAAAAAGTCTAGAAGATAACATCAGAGAAAACCTAGGTGACTTTGGGTTTGGTTATCAGGTTTTAGATACAACCACCAAAGAACAACGCATGGAAGATTAAAATAAGTGTGATTTACTTAAGGTCAAAACTTCTGCTCTACAAAAGACACTGTTAAGAGAAGAAAAAGACAAGCCACAGAGTGGGAGAACATATTTGCAAAACATATCTGATAAAGGACTGTTACTCAAAACATACAAAGAACTCTGAAAACTCAGCAATTAAAAAAAAAGTAGGTAAGAGTTCTGAACAGACACTTCTGCAAAGATATACAGATGGCAGATGAGCAAACAAAAAGGTGTTCAATATCACATGTCATCAGGGAATTGCAAATTAAAGCAATAATGAGATACTACTACTACCTGTCAGAGTGGTTAAATCCAAAATACTAACAATATCAAGAGATGATAAGGTTATGGGGCAACAGAACTTTAATTCATTTCTAGTAGGAATGCAACATGGTACAATCACCTTGGAAGTCAGGCATTTTCTAACAAAGCTAAACATCTTGCAGTACCAAGGAGCAGTCATGCTCTTTGGAGTTGAAAACTTATGTCCACACAAAAACATGCACACAGATCTTTATAACAGCTTTACTTATAATTGCCAATATTGGAGGCAACCAAGATGTCTTTCAGTAGATTAATGAATAAACAAACTGACCTATCTGTACAAGGGAATATTATTTATTGATTAAAGGTACCATCAAACCACGAAAGGCATGGAAGAAGCTTAAAAGGATATTGCTAAGTGAAAGAAGCCAGTCAGAAAAGGCTGCATACTATGTAATTCCAACCATTTGATATTCTGCAAAAGGCAAAACTATAGACAGTTAAAAAATTAATGCTTGCCAGGGTATTGAGGGGCAGCAAGAAAAGGAGGACTAGGTGGAGCAGAGGGCATCTTTTATGCACTGAAACTATTCTGTATGACACTATAATGGTGGGTCCATGGCAGTATACATTTGTCAAAACCCACAGACATGCACAGCACAAAGAGTAAATGCTCGTGTAAACTATGGACTAGTCATCATTGATGGTAACAAATGTACACTTATGCAAGACGTTAATAGGGAAAACTACAGAGGAAGTCAGGGGAGAGTATGATAGCTTTCTGTACTTTTCTATCAATTTTTCTGTGAACTTAAAACTACTCAAAGCCTATCCATAAAAATGAAAAATGAATTACAAGACTCGAGGAGATGGAAAAAAACTAGAGAATCATTCCATTATTTTCTTTATGCTGTTTCTAAAACAAATTGAAGCAGCATTGAGACTCCTCCACTCTATCCCTCTATCATTGTTTTTTGTTGTTGTTGTTTTGTTTTGTTTTCAAGATTATGAGAAATTCAGCATCTCTCCTAAGACAGAGTTGACAGAGATAAGTTTGACCACATGCCTAGTTATAACCAACTGACTTCTTGAAATTTTTATTTAAATTCAATTAGCCAGCATATTCATCAGTTCCATATAACACCCAGTGCTCATCACATCCCGGGCCCTCCTTAATGCCTATCGCCCAGTTACCCCATAAAGAAACCACGTCCCCTCCAGTAACCTTCAGCTTATTTCCTGTAGTTAAAAGTCTCTCATGGTTTGGTTTGTCTCCCTTTCTGATTTCTTTCCATTCCATTTTTCCCTCCCTTCCTCTATGATTCTCTGCAGTATTCCTTATATTCTACAAATGAGTGAAACCATTCTTCCTCTGATTGACTGACTTACTCAGCATAATACACTCTAGTTCCATAGATGTTGATATAAATGGTAAGATTTCATCCTTTCTGATGGCTGAGTAGTATTCCATTATATATATTACCACATGTTCTTTATCCATTCCTCTGTTGATAGACACCAGGGCTCTTTCCATATATGGGCTGTTGTGGACATTGCTATTGTAAACACTGGGGTTCAGGTGCCCCTTCAGATCACTACATTTGTATCTTGGGTAAATACCTACTAGCTCAATTTCTGGGTAGGATAGGATCCCACTAGCAGGGTGATCCACTTGTTCCTGACTGAATTTTGGTCTGGATGTTAGAAGACACTACATCCCCAAATTGCAAAGACAGCAAAACTTTTATATTTATATGTGTGTGCACACACACACACACACACACATATAAATTTTGCTTTCTTTCTACACACATATATATATACCTATATATATATATGTTTATTTATATACATGTATGTGTATATGTGTATATGTATATATACAGTTTCCCTGCTTCAATGCTTGGGCACTCTGCTGGTTCAGGCATCCCCCTTTGTTCTCTGTCTCCTGGGATCCTGAGACTGCAGTGACCCACCTAGAATTCTACCCTTTTCATCCCCTGAGCCTCTTTCAGAAAGGGAGGTCTTTAACTGGAGCAGATTTCTAAGGGTTCTGATTTTGAGCTCCGGTGTTATATCATTTTCCAGTAGCCAGTTCATGGAAGCTCCCTGCCCCCTCCATTTATCTTTTGATATTTTCTCCACAGATTCACAACTGTCTACCTCCTACCTTGCACAGAGCAGTCACTTTTCTGCTTGTAGAATTCCAGATATATTTTCTTACATCTCAGAATGAATTTATGTGTGTTTAGGATGGTTTGATAGATATCTATCTAAATTCAAGGGACCATATGAAACAAGGTCCTCCCCTGTTCTGCCATTTTCCCTCTCCATCTTCAGTTTGTCCTCTGTAGTTAAGAGTCTCTTGTGGTTTGTCTTCCTCCCTGTTTTTATCTTGTTTTATTTTTCCTTTCCTTCCTCTGTGTTCATCAGTTTTGTTTCTTAAATTCCACAAATGAGTGAAATCATATAGCACGTGTCTTTCTCTGACTGACTTATTTCACTTAGCATAATACCCTCTAGTTCCATAGTTGTTGCATATTGCAAGATTTCATTCTTTTTGATGGATGAGTAATATTCCTCTGTGTGTGTGTGTATGTGTATGTGTATATATATACATATATATATTTGTGTGTGTGTGTGTGTGTGTATATATATATATATATAAAATATCTTCTTTATCCATTCATCTGTCAGTGGCCATCTGGGCTCTTTTCATATTATGGCTATTGTGGACATTGCTGCTATAAACATCAGGGTGCATTTGCCCCTTTGAATAATTGTGTTTTTGTTCTTTGGATAAAGACCTAATAATGCAGTTCCTGGGTTGTAGTTTGTTGTGATGATTATGATTTTGATTATTGTTATTATTGAGGCTTTTAGGTCTTTTCTTTACCTTAATAAATTTCATGAGTAATTGCCTAGGTGTGATTTATTTCTTGTGCTGAGCACTTACTGGGCCTTGTAAATCTGGAGACTTGTATTGTTCAGTTCTAGGAGATTGTCTTTACAAATGTTCTTGTCTCTATTTTCCCATCTTTTTCTAGAACTCGTTTGTCCAATGTACTTTCCCCAGTAATTCTGCACATATTTTTCAATTTCTTATCTTGGGGTTCTGTTTCCTGGAAGAGTTTAATCTTCCAACTTTTATGTGATTTTTTATTTTAACAATGATTTTTAATTTCTGAGAGTTCTATTTTTGGTTTTGACTTTTTAATAGCTTCATATTATTGTTTCATGAGATCAGTAGCATCTCAGATCTCTTTGAGAAGATAATTGCTTTTTGTTTCTCATGCTTAAAACATTCCCCCACCCCCCATTATCTTTCCTTCTGGGTAACTTTTTTGTTCATATTTAAGAATGAGGCACAAAAATATAATTGAAAGTTCTTTGGGCTAGTCATTTACCTGTTTGCCGTTAAGTTCATTCTTTATCCTCCCCTTGCTCTGTTCTAGAGGCTGCCCCTTGGGAACTGGATTTCCAAACTCTTAGAAATTTGCTCTAGCTAGAGGAGGCACTAGCTAAAGGAGGGAAAAACCCAGGTATTTCTCCTTTTCTGTAATATCTGGGTAGCACTTCCCACAGTATGGTTTAGGCTCCTGAGCTCCTCTTATGCTAAGACCTTGGTGCCATGCTTCAGGGAACACCACCTTATCCTATCATTCCTCTGGACCTAGGTATATCTGGTAGTAGTTTCCTGATTTTGCTAATTTGGGGGTTTTCCCACCATTCACTCTTTGTTTTTTAACTTTTTTGATGCCCTTGAATCTAGCTCTCAGTATTAAATTTTCTCTCTGTGCTGCATGGAGTATGTTTTCTTTTCTTTTCTTTTAATTTTTCTTTCTTTCTTTCTTTTTTTCTTTTTTTCTTTCTTTCTTTCTCTTTCTCTCTAGATTCATTTATTTATTTGAGAAAGAGAGAACAAGTGGGGGTAGGGATAGAGGCAGAAGGAGAGAATCTCCAGACTCCCCGCTGAGTGCAGAGCCTGATGTGGGCCTCCATCTCACAACCTGGAGGTCATGACCTAAGCCAAAATCAAGAATCAGCTGCTTAACCAACTGAGCCACCAGGGGAATCCCATTTCTTTTCTTTTCTTTACTGGACCCTTACTGACATATCTAGTAAACAATTAAAATTTACTTTAGAGTGATTGCCAAATAGCTGGCTATTATGTTTGGAAACTCCCAAGAACCAGAATGGGAAGCATTTTTCTGGAGCTAATATTTGGAGTAAAATTATTTTGTTATTATTTTGCCTGGGAAATATAGGCATGCCTACAGTGCTCTTTATGTATAGTAAGAAAGGGGAATAGAACTCTATTAATTCCCAGAACCCTTTCTCATTCTATGTGCTTATTAAACTCATTTTTCTTATATATTATTCAATTTTTTGTATTTATCACATTATATCCACATGAAGTCAATACACCTCTTCCTGGGAGTAGTTCAAATTTTATTTTAGAAAGGCCATAATAGGAACAGTGCAGAGGATATATTGATCAGGATAATAAGCATGAATAAAACTTAAAGCAAGGAAAAGAATTTGCAGTCTAGTGTTCTAAAAGGTAATAAATTATCCTGAATTAAGAACACTAGTAGAAGGAAAGGAGAGCATGAAGAAGGGTTTTACAGAGGGATTGAGGAGGTTAACTTTGGCAGGCAGTAGAACACAGGGGAGGCGGCTTCACCGCTTACAGTCGTGTTTTCTTAGATAAATCATATGCTCTCTCCGTGCCTCAATTTCCTCATTTCTAAAATTGTGAATGTTGCATGTAAAGTGCTTGGAAGAGTTCCAGGCACAATAGTACCTAACATTTTTAATATGAAAAGTAATAGAGCAGATGAGTTCAGAGTTAGATTGGATCAAATCCAGGTTTTGGTTTTAGTAACCATAAGGACATGGGGCATTTATTAGATGCTCAAGTTTATTCAATGCAAGTTTGTAGTTGTTTCCTTGTCAATAAAATAGGGAGGAAATGCCATGCAATATTCAGTTTATTATGTTAGGTATATCCAGTTGGGTGGAAGAAAGTGATTGTTCAATAAATAGTCATTATGTTTTTAAAATTGGTGTTAGTCTTATATTCAAACATAATGTACCATATGACTAGACTAAACAGTTAAAGAATAATAAAACAAATAGTCATATATTCCCTACTCAATTTAGGAATTAAATAAAACCAAAGTTATCCTATGCCCTCCCCAATTATATCTCCTTATTTTTTTCCCACACAGAAGTTATAACTATCCTCAATTTTCTCTCTCCTTTTTAGGTTGCAAACTATAGGTATAAATGCATAAACGATACATTTTCAGCTTGATGGTTTTTGAGCTTTGTATAAATGGAACCATACTGCCGATATTCTTCTGTGACTCTGTGACTTGTCTTCACTCAAAATGCTGTTTTGAGATTTGTGTACATTAATACATAGCTCTAATAGCTATAGTCCATTTATTCTCATTGCTGTGTAATCTTCCATTGTAAAATTATTCCACAATGTATTTACTCATTTTACTATTCATGGATATTTGAATTGCTTCTAGGGTATTTTTCCTTCTATTATGAATCACACTGCTAAAAATGTGCATGTCTTCTGATGTATTTGTGCAAGCACTTCTTTCGTCTAATATTGAGTAAATTACAGGGTCAAAAGTATGTCCAGTCTCTACCTTGGTAATGCCTGTAATTTTCTGAAGTGATTGTACTAACTCCTACCTCATTAACACTGATAAGAGACTTCCTATTCTGCATTCTTTGGATATGTTATGAATATCTTCTGTCTGTGGCAGGAATTTTCATTTATTTTATGGTATCTTTGGATCAAGAAATTCTTAATGGTAGGTTTCCCACACTATCTGAAAACAGAGTATTCTTATTAAATCTTTCACAAGTTGAAAAGGAGTAAAAGCAACTATCCTATTCATATTTCTTTCTTTTAGTGAAAATGTGTACTAATGTACATTTTCATAAAAGCAAAGTGTCATAAAGTGAACTTTTAGATGACGGCCAGGGGAGACCTGTAGGATTACCAAGGCTCATCTTTATATACCAGTGCTTTCCAGAATTTCCTGGATATAAGACTCATCCAGGTATTCACCAAAATATGGGTCCTGGGGCCTCACCATATATTTACCAAATCAAAATCTATAGATGTTGGCTGGGATTGTATACCTTATAACAGTGCTCTTAAATGGTATCAACTTTGATCAAGATTGAGAAACATCTTTCCAGTTGAATCCCCAAGTTCCCACCTGGAAGTTATCAGATTGTCACATTATGACTTCTGTAGTAGACAAAATATGTCATTGTGTAGGTATGACTATCATGTAACTCTTCAGTAACATGGGCAGCCACCTAAATAGACACTTTTCAAGTTATATCACACTGAGTTTATTAAATGCTCAGCTCAGGTAACCATACAGAGGGCAGTCAAAGTCAGTAAAATAAAAATCTTTGAAATCCTCATTCTTTTTTATGGCAATCGCCAATGCATTATTTATCCAAGACCTTTCCTGTATTTATGAGGAATTAATTCCAACTGAAAGTCATGCCCTGTCAACTCAAAGAAGAAGTCTGTTTTACTTTGTATATCAGTCCTAAAAAACTGACGATCAAATAGACATCAAATATTTCGTTTTTGTGACATAGAGATTGAAGGATCACTCACAGACAAATATAGTACTGGTGAGCTTGCAGTTAATAAAATGGAGGATGACTGGGAGAGGGGTGAATTTTGGAGAATAATCAGCAATTTGGTTTTGGACATGTTAGTTTGAGAAGCCTATTAAATAGTCAAATGGAGATAAATACCAGACAGTCTGGTATTTCCAGGAGATGCCCAGGCTAGGCATGTAAATTTGAGAATCATCAGGATGTGTTTTAATCCTTAAGATGAGACTAGACCATCGAAGCAGGAAGTGTTGCAAGAGAAAAAAAGAAATCCAGTGTTAGTGTCCTGGGGAAGTGCAACATTAAGAAGACAGAAAAGGAGAAACCAGTGAGATAGGAAGAAACCTAGGGATTGTGGTGCTGTGGAAACCAAGTATGGTATGCTTCAAGGAGTAAAGGACCAATGGAGTCAAATGTTGCTGAGAGGTTATGTAAGATGAAGATTGAGATTTAACAATATAAAGAGTATTTTTGTTGATAGGTAGAGCTTTTATGGAAAGGGACTACTTAGCATTGTGGAGAGTATTTGTGACCTTGATGAGAGTAGTTTTTTGGGAAAAAGTCCTCACTGGAGTGGATTCCAAATCAGTGAAAGGCTAAGGATATGAGCAAGTAACCACAGACAACTCTTTTGAGGTTTCTGTAAAGGTGACAGTTGAGAGGGGTAGTGGGGTCAAAAAAAAAGTTTCCTTTTATGATGAGAGAAATAACAATATGCTTTTATGGTGATAGCAATGGTCCAAAAGAGAAAGGAAAAATTTATATTGCAGGAGTGAGAAGAGATGGGATCTACTGCCCAAGCAGTGGAATGGCTCATCCTTGCTATTAAAAGGAGAGTATATGGGCATAGAATTGAAATTTTTCCAAATGAAGTAATGAAGGAAAACAATAGTTAAGTGTGTTGAGGATATATGTCAGAGAATGATACTATGATGTACCATGATATTTAAACTGAGTAAGCATTAGAAGACAAGAGGTGGGTGACAATGGATTAGGGGTTTCGGTGGGTTGAAGGTTTATTGAAACTGAAGTACTACAGGGAGTGAACTAGAAGATAGGAGTTTGTGGTTGAAAGTAGAATTCTGGAGTTCAAATTATGGAGGTGTTGTAGTTACTGGTGGTGATGACTAGTTATAACACTGGAAGAACCCTGGGAATCATAACTAAGATAGAGTGAAAATCCAGATCCTTGGAGGTAAGGAAGTCAAGAAAATGGAAAGTAAATGTATTGGGAAGAAGATTACCTTTGTGGATACTAAGATCACCAAGAATTATAATAGGAATAGAGGTGGAGAGAGTGACAGCAAACCAGGAACTAAAGTCTCCCAGGAATGAGATGGGAGGGAGGACTGACTCAAGAGTTTGTAGATGACACTGGTAAGGAAGGCAGTGTGTGGTACTGATAGATGCTGGGAGGTTGAAAGCTGAAGAGTGGAGTTTAGAGAACATGATGGATTGGTCTTTGAACTGCACCGAGGAGCAAGGAGGATACCTATCCTGTCTCCAGCCCCGGTGTTACAAGTGAGATGGGAAAGGAAAGATTCTCCTCATCAGGGCTACAGGTTAAGCAGTGCTTAAACAGCATAAGGGTGAAGGAAATATTCAAAGATTGGAAAACATTGGGAATTTTCTGGTAATTGACCATGCATTCCAGATGCCAGAATGACATTTCAGAGTTAAAGAAGGGTGACAGATAGGCTCAGAAAAAGGAAAATATAGAACCTCACAGGAATTAGGCAGTAGTTTTCAAGGGATGGTTGGGGAATTTTAGTCTCCCAAGTAAGTAGGGATAAAGGGCATAATGATTTTTGCACTTATTTTTTTAGAGAGTGGCAGCAAAACAATTCTAGACTTGGAGAATTGGCAGAAGGAGTGGGTGGGGGGGAGGAGTTTAGAGACCCTTGGCTCATGTTTGTAATGGTGCCTCAGAGCAGAGCTTTTCTCAAACTTATGTGAAGACGAATCACCTGAGGATCTTGTTAAAATTCTCTTACACCGTACACAAAGATAAACTCAAAATGGATAAAAGACCTCAACGTGAGACAGGAATCCATCAGAATCCTAGAGGAGAACACAGGCAGTAATCTCTTCGATATCAGCCACAGCAACTTCTTTCAAGATACGTCTCCAAAGGCAAAGGAAACAAAAGCGAAAATAAACTTCTGGGACTTCATCAAAATCAAAAGCTTCTGCACAGCAAAGGAAACAGTCAAGAAAACAAAGAGGCAACCCACGGAATGGGAGAAGATATTTGCAAATGACAGTACAGACAAAAGGTTGATATCCAGGATCTATAACGAACTCCTCAAACTCAACCCACACGAAACAGAAAAACACATCAAAAAATGGGCAGAAGATATGAACAGACACTTCTCCAATCAAGACATACAAATGGCTATCAGACACATGAAAAAATGCTCATCATCACTAGCCCTCAGGGAGATTCAAATTAAAACCACATTGAGATATCACCTTACACCAGTTAGAATGGCCAAAATTAACAAAACAGGAAGCAACATGTGTTGGAGAGGATGTGGAGAAAGGGGAGCCCTCTTACACTGTTGGTGGGAATGCAAGTTGGTGCAACCTCTTTGGAGAACAGTGTGGAGATTCCTCAAGAAATTAAAAATAGAACTTCCCTATGACCCTGCAATTGCACTCCTGGGTATTTACCCCAAAGACACAGATGTCGTGAAAAGAAGGGCCATCTGTACCCCAATGTTTATAGCAGCAATGGCCACGGTCGCCAAACTATGGAAAGAACCAAGATGCCCTTCAACGGACGAATGGATAAGGAAGATGTGGTCCATATACACTATGGAGTATTATGCCTCCATCAGAAAGGATGAATACCCAACTTTTGTAGCAACATGGACGGGACTGGAAGAGATTATGCTGGGTGAAATCAGTCAAAGCAGAGAGAGTCAATTATCATATGGTTTCACTTATTTGTGGAGCATAACAATATCATGGAGGACAAGGGACATTAGAGAGGAGAAGGGAATTTGGGTAAATTGGAAGGGGAGGTGAACCATGAGAGACTATGGACTCTGAAAAACAATCTGAGGGGTTTGAAGTGGCGGGGGGGTGGGAGGTTGGGGTACCAGGTGGTGGGTATTATAGAGGGCACGGCTTGCATGGAGAACTGGGTGTGATGAAAAAATAATGAATACTGTTTTTCTGAAAATAAATAAATTGAAAAAAAATGCAGATTCTGATTCAGGAAATGAGGAATGAGGATTGGGATTTTGCACTTCTCACAGGTTTTCTAATAGACATTCGTGCTACTCTGAGGAACAAGGGTAGAGGATGGAGAAGAAGACAGACTTATCCAGAGCCCATTGATTCTTACAGTGGAGGCATTCAATATTTATAATGAAACATTTATGGTTATTTTTGTATATGGGGGTAAGAAATATTTCATTGAAAATGTTGTATTGAAGATGAATTTTTTAAGATGCACTGGATTTTGGAGGGCTGAGACTACCGGTCCACTAGATATTTTTTTAAAGGACTAACAAGTGTTTTAATCCTCCAGATTTCCTGGATTTAATACATTGCTTCAGGGGAAGTGTTATAAAAGATAACATCTAGAAATATTCACCACTATGTTTTTTATACCTGATCCCTTCAGAATTACTTTTCCTGTAGTCAGTTAGAGGTAATACATTGCCTCTAGAAGGAATTAATATGGTGGGAATAAAAAGAGATACACAAACTCTAAAGTTCAGGATTTAAAAAGTATATATATATAAAGTATATATATATACATACATATATATATAAAATATATATTATATATTTTTTAAAATGGACTTTTAATGAATATATATGTATATATATGTAATATATATATTATATATATTTTTAAATGGACTTTTTGTGAATATATATGTATATATATTCATAAAAATATATATATATGTAATATATATTATATATATATTTTAAAATGGACTTTTTGTGAATATATATAGTATATACTATATATAATACATGCACACACACACACACAAAATAACAGGCTTTTGAGAACAAAATGTAAATCTTGAGGAAAGGCAGGCATGAAGTTATGATGTAAAAACAGAACCAGAAAGAATGTAGGAATGTAGAGTAAGAAGGAAATAACCATACATCTTCATTTGGACTTTGGAAAGTAGTAGATGAGTCCTCGGGGAGTTGAGTTGGGGGCAGAGAAGGAGATCTGACCTGGTAGGAGGAAGTGGGGGCGGTTAGAATGAGGCTCCCTATCAGTGGCTACCACTTCTTGGCCCACACCGGGAACCAACCACCTGGGGAGAATTTAGCCAGTGTGCACAGATCATTGCCTTTGGAGGGAACAGTATAAACAGTTCTAGAAAAAAAAGCCACATAGCTCTTTGCCTCCTCCTGTAGGTTGTATGCTTTTAAAGGGAAATATATTTCATGATTTGGTTGTAAGTAGAAATTATTTGAGTTTGAGCTTCAAGAACTAGTGTGTATGTGTGTGTGTGTGTGTGTGTACATTGTATAGTTGCCAGATTCTTGAATAATAATGAAGTGAAGATAGAAATTTTGTTGTGCATAGCCAGAGAAGAAAAAAATGCAGTGATAGAGTTCTGGGGAACTGCAATGTTATGAAGTCAAAGAGAAAAGGAGAAGCTTTTTATGACACTACATAGATAAAGGCAGGAAAATTTATATGATATTTCATTGTCCTCATTATTTTGTATAATGTGGATATAGCTCACATTGCTACTATTCAAACTAGCAGAAAAGTGTCAGGGTTCTGTTTTCAGTGTTCTGTTGAACTAAAGTTTTTTGTAGTAATGAAAATTGTACATACTTCGAAACCTGTCACCTAAGAGCCATCTGAATTTCACATATATAATGTCTCAAGGTACAGTATTTTTATATTTATCTTAAACTAATTTAAAATTTGTATTTAGAGTTTCATTCTTTCCTGTCTTTAGTGTATGTAGATGAAGACATTTATTACAGCATTCAATTTATTTGCTATTTACTTAATAACCAGATTCACTTGATGTGGCTTTTACTAGATAAAAAGGAAATTGAGTATCATTAGGTTTCTTTCATCAATAGGATACAATTACCTAGGTGAGGATTTAGTGAAAGAATAATGTCAGAAGAACTATGTTGGAAGAGCTATATTAAGATTAAAAGTTCTGTTCAGAGTTCATACAGAAGGTAGGGATATCATTAACATGTGCTTAACAGTGAGTAGCAGCCCTATTTTCTCCTCTTTTCTCTTATTTCATGCTTAAGCAATCATCAACATAAATGATATGGATGATAAATGTATTCTATTTCTACAAGATCAAATAAAAAATGTTAAGGTTAGAGAAAGCTGCAGTTTCTTTCTTTCTTTCTTTCTTTCTTTTTTTCTTTCTTCTTGTCTTTTTCTTTCTCTTTCTTTCTTTCTGCATTTCTGTCTGTCTTCCTTTCTTCCTTCTTTCAAGAAACTTTGACAAAATACAGCAGTCACCAAGAATAAAGCTGAAACACACTTTATATTCTGCACGAGTCCCTGCCAAGTTGTTCTCATCAAAAAACCTGACATCTTCTGTACATTTCTGCTGAAATGCAGGGGAATGGCTTTATTGCCCTGAGCTGGACATTCATAATATAAAAATTACTATGCTATAATATGAAATGTGTTATTTCACATTTGTAATAGAAGAGGTTAACAATTTAGAATTTGTTTCATTTCCCTAAAAACGTACAGTCAGAACTTATGAAATGTCAAAAGCATGAAAAGTTACAATCTTCATGGTGATTATGGCTGAAGCCTTTGTTTGGCATCAGTCCTGTGGTGTCATCATTTGTTTTATTTTTAAATGCTAGATTTCACTAAAGAACTGAAATCATTTGAACGTGAGAAAATCTTTGGTGAGATTCCTGAGCCAGAAATCTATGGGTTATATTTCTCTATTTCTTAAAAAATTCCACTGTCTAAAACTAAGAGGTATACAAACATTAAAACTAACCTCAAATTCAGCAAATCCTTTCAGAGACCAGTTTGCAAAGTCAAATTAATTAACTGCTCACCTTTTAGCCCAAGAAGAGACCTGTCTCCAGATATCTATGTATCTGAGTTTTAGAAACAGTTTTTAAAATTTTCAAAATTGCTTGATTAAATTAAGATTATTTTCCTTTAGTCATGTCACTTTAAAGCCAATAATTTACTTTCTAGCATCTTTCCCTTAAAAATTGTAATTTTAAAATAAATGTCCAGGCGCCTGGGTGGCTTAGTGGGTTGGGGCCTCTGCCCTTGGCTCAGGTCATGATCCTGGGGCCCTGGGATCGAGCCCCATATCAGGCTCTCTGCTCCGTGGGGAGCCTGCTTCCCCCTCTCTCTTTCTGCCTGCCTCTCTGCCTACTTGTGATCTCTGTCTGTCAAATAAATAAATAAAATCTTTAAAAATAAATAAATAAGTAAATGCCCAACAGTAGCATATTTAGTTAACTGGTTATTAGCTAACTATCTCAATTATTTATTGTTATGTAATAAACCATCCCCAAATTTGGTGGTCTAAACAGCAACAATTTATTTTTTGTCAATTTCATGGTTTGACCAAGGCTCAGGTGTGCAAATATGATCTTGTTTAAGGTCTTTTGGCATATTCCTTCAGCTGAAAGCATGGTGGAGGCTGGAATATGTGAGGTGACAGCTCATTCTACAGGGCTTTTCATCATGTGATCTCCTTTAGTACTTTAGTCTGGACTTCCCAGCCTCCAGGTGGCTGAGCTCCAAGATAGGAGAGAAGTTGTGACTCTTTTAAGGCTTAGAATTGGAAGTCCGAGAACATCATTTCCATTGATTTCCACTGGACAAGGCAAGTCACAGGACCAGCCCAGATTCATGGGAAGGAAAACAGTTTCCATCTGTTGATAGGCTAAAGGGCATACATGTACAGGAACAGAAAGAATAGATGACTGCTTTCATTAACACTATCTATTACCTTAAAGTGGTAATAGTTATTTATTTCTCAGTTGTCAAACATTCATTGAGTCCTGGGAAACAAGAGGAGGATGGAGCCCATAAATTGACATGAGTCCTATCTTTGAGATAATTTTACAGTATGGTGGGGGATATTGGCAATTAAACAAATATGCAGCACAGCAGTTGTGTTTTGGCAACTTGGCAGATTGAATAATATAGACAAAATATAAATACAGAATAAATTTTAATAAGCTTTTGAATGCACTACCAGGAAATATCAAGTGATATAAAAAGAGGACATTCATTTAAAACATTTGAAGTGTAAAAATTGATGGTACATTGTTTATAAAGACATCACAGAGGATGTAAGTTTTAAATGCTAGAAGCTGGGGTTTGGATATGAGCAGGAATAGAAAAGGTAGAAAATGGGAGCCTTGATTGCTATGTCTTTCATGTAATGGGTCCAAAATTTCTAGGCAAACCATCCAGTGAAATATTGAAACTCTAAATCTGAGCAACCAATGAGCGTGGAGCCAATAATTTGCAAGTAGAGATAACCAAAGCTGGAAAATTCACAGAAAACTGATTATAGATATAAAATTGTCGGAACATCAGGCAGAAATTAATACAAATCTCTGTAAGGACATCTTAATATATAAGGCACAGAAAAAAATATATATATAAGGCAGAGAGTACCCACAGAAGAAACAGTTTCCAAACAAACTGAGCTCACAGTAAGAAATTAGATGTCATGGATTGTAGTTCTTAAGGCCATTCACCAACATTTCTGTTTTTTTTTTTGTTTTTTTTTTGTTTTTTTTATTCAGGTAACTCAGTATTAATGCATTTCCCCTTCCCTTCGAATGTCATATTACTTGCTTTGGCCAATGGAATGTGACTGGAAATTACAGGGTCATTTCTTGCTGGAAGCACTTAAGAGTTTGAGTACTATTCTTTATAATTTTCTTGTTCTGTCATGGTGATAAATTGTGGAAGCATATCACGATAATGAACATGTAATTCTGAGCCTTATAGCCCTGAGTGTCATAAGGAGGACACTGCCTTGGAGAGTAATTTGAACCAGCAGCTCAGTGGATATGAGCTTTTAAAACATTTAAATTTGAAAGTTATTTATTTCCATAACATAACTTTGTATGCCATAATAAACCACACAGGAAATAATCTATTGTACAGGAGCACTAATAAACAATCCAAAATATGGTACTTCAAGAAGGCTAAAAAAAATCTGAATGAGCCAAGTAGGTATAATACTATTTTATTTTAAATACAGGTTATTTTTTAAATAGTTATAAAAGAAGGAATATAGACTTTATGGTCAAATAAAGAGACATCAAAAAAGATTTGAAAAGTAGTAAATAGAATTTCTGAAAATGAAAAAATACAGTTATTTAGACTGAACACTCAGACACTCAAACAAAATCGCCTGGCATGTCTGGAAAAAAGATCAGATGAGTGATGACCAAGAGTAATGATAGACAGTAAAAATAACACCATGTGTGATTCAGACATTGACCTTATCAAATACTTTATAATAACAATGGTTAACCTCTGTCAGTGTGGCATGAGGGGCATTTTTAAAGACAGCTACAAGTATTCCAGACAGGAGTACATGAAAACCCTATGTACAAGAAGCAGAAAAGTGAATTGAAATGACCATCAGGCAATACAAAGATCACACCCCCACCCACATATTGACAGTGTGGAAGGAGGCAGCAAGAAGTCCTGTGCTCTAAGGCATGTAAGTGTTGTGCTTGCAAAACTGGAGTCACCAACATAGCCTGTTAATGACTGCAATACTGAGCTATATGAAGATCCTGGTGAAAAAGAGCACGTGCTCAGGATGGTATTTCAACACCCACCAAAGATCTTCTTCTGAAGCTGAATTAAACATTCAGACTCAGAAGATTACTACAGGCCACTCTTGGCAAGGTAATCACCAAGGAAGAGATAGGGCAAGAAGCACAGCATGCCATCAGTGTGGAAGCAGATATTTCTCTTCTGGGGTATCCCTGGCAGTAGTCCTCAGAGTCACCTGGCAAATATATTTTTGTTTTTAGGTGCAAAGGGATGAGACATTTATTGGTTAAAGTGAGAAGTCCCTAGCTTGAAACTTTGATGTTGCACAGGAGCCACAATCTTATAATGTTTGCAAAGGTATGCTTCTAGGGTGCCTGTGAGGGAGATACAGAATTACAAGAGTTATTACACTCAGAGAAGCACTATATGGTTTTCTAGGTATATATAATTCTCCTACTCCAGATGTGTTTTTACAACTAAGTTTTACCATAAACGGTGTTATCAGCAATTGAGTTGATATTCTGCTTTTATCATGTCTCCAGGAGATCAGATCTAGAAATTTTACTGAGGGTCAAATTTTTATGCAGAAAGGGGAAGTGCCTATTAAACTTTATTTATGTTACTTCATAATACCTAACTATTCACCATCCCTGGGCACAAGAAGGCAGCAAGTTTGACACCAAACTAGATTATTGATGGAAAACTCCAGAATTCAATGAAATTCAAAATAATATTAACAGTAGGGGTGCCTGGGTGGTGCAGCTGGTTAACGATTGAACTCTTGGTTTTGGCTCAGGTTGTGATCTCAGGGTTTTGAGATTGAGCCCTATGTGGGCCTTGCAATCAGCATGGAGTCAGCTTGAGAGTCTCTCTCTCTCTCTGCCCCTCTCCCCACTGCGTACTCTCTCTTTCTCTCTCTAAAAATAAATAAATAAATCTTTAAAAATATATTATTGCCCAATAGTGCAATGGCAGGGTCATAGGGAAGTTCTCTTTTTAATTTCTTGAGGAATCTCTACACTGTTCTCCAAAGAGGCTGCACCAACTTGCATTCCCACCAACAGTGTAAGAGGGCTCCCCTTTCTCCACATCCTCTCCAACACATGTTGTTTCCTGTTTTGTTAATTTTGGCCATTCTAACTGGTGTAAGGTGATATCTCAATGTGGTTTTAATTTGAATCTCCCTGATGGCTAGTGATGATGAACATTTTTTCATGTGTCTGATAGCCATTTGTATGTCTTCATTGGAGAAGTGTCTGTCCATATCTTCTGCCCATTTTTTGATACGATTGTCTGTTTTGTGTGTGTTGAGTTTGAGGAGTTCTTTATAGATCCTGGATATCAACCTTTTGTCTGTACTGTCATTTGCAAATATCTTTTCCCATTCAGTGGGTTGCCTCTTTGTTTTCTTGACTGTTTGCTTTGCTGTGCAGAAGCTTTTGATTTTGATGAAGTCCCAAAAGTTCATCTTCGCTTTTGTTTCCTTTGCCTTTGGAGACATATCTTGAAAGAAGTTGCTGTGATTGATATCGAAGAGAATACTGCCTATGTTCTCCTCTAGGATTCTGATGGATTCCTGTCTCACATTGAGGTACTTTATCCCTTTTGAGTTTATCTTTGTGTACAGTGTAAGAGAATGGTCGGGTTTCATTCTTCTACATATAGCTGCCCAGTTTTCCCAGCACCATTTTTTGAAGAGACTTTTTTCCACTATGATTTTTTCCTGTTTTGTCAAAGATTATTTGACCATAGAGTTGAGGGTCCATATCTGGGCTCTCTACTCTGTTCCACTGGTCTATGTGTCTGTTTTTATGCCAGTACCATGCTGTCTTGGTGATCACAGCTTTGTAGTAAAGCTTGAAATCAGGTAACATGATGCCCCCAGTTTTATTTTTGTTTTTCAACATTTCCTTAGCGATTCGGGGTCTCTTCTGATTCCATAAAAATTTTTGGATTATTTGCTCCAGCTCTTTGAAGAATACCAGTGGAATTTTAATTGGAATAGCATTAAAAGTATAGATTGCTCTAGGCAGTATAGACATTTTAACAATGTTTATTCTTTCGATCCAAGAGCATGGAATGGTCTTCCATCTTTTTGTGTCTTCTTCAATTTCTTTCATGAGTGTTCTGTAGTTCCTCGAGTACAGATCCTTTAACTCTTTGGTAAGGCTTATTCCCAGGTATCTTATGGTTCTTGGTGCTATAGTAAATGGAATCAATTATCTAATTTCCCTTTCTGTATTTTCATTGTTAGTGTAGAAGAAAGCCACTGATTTCTGTACATTGACTTTGCATCCTGCCACGTTGCTGAATTGTTGTATGAGTTCCAGTAGTTTGGGGGTAGAGTCTTTTGGGTTTTCCATATAAAGAATCATGTCATCTGCAAAGAGAGAGAGTTTGACTTCTTCATTACCAATTTGGATACCTTTTATTTGCACTACTGGGTATTTACCCCAAAGATACAGATGTCGTGAAAAGAAGGGCCATCTGTGCCCCAATGTTTATAGCAGCAATGGCCACGGTCGCCAAACTGTGGAAAGAACCAAGATGCCCTTCAATGGATGAATGGATAAGGAAGATGTGGTCCATATACACTATGGAGTATTATGCCTCCATCAGAAAGGATGAATACCCAACTTTTGTAGCAACATGGATGGGACTGGAAGAGATTATGCTGAGTGAAATAAGTCAAACAGGGAGAGTCAATTATCATATGGTTTCACTTATTTGTGGAGCATAACAAATAGCATGGAGGACATGGGGAGATAGAGAGGAGAAGGGAGTTGGGGGAAATTGGAAGGGGAGATGAACCATGAGAGACTATGGACTGTGAAAAACAATCTGAGGGTTTTGAAAGGGTGGGGGATGGGAGGTTGGGGTACCAGGTGGTGGGTATTATAGAGAGCACGGATTGCATGGAGCACTGGGTGTGGTGCAAAAATAATGAATACTGTTATGCTGAAAATAAAAAATAAATTAAAAAAATATATTATTGATAGTAAAACCTAATATATGCAACCCAAAACAGATACTACAACTTTTAACTGAAATATAGATACTTAAATTCCTTAAATGTAGATAAATAAATTCCTTTACCAGTAAGCTGAAGACAACACTGTTTTCCAAAAATTGAATTTCCATGACCAACTAGGGAATAGGAAAATGGTTTAACATTAGAAAACTAATGAATATACTTTACTACGGAGGCCAGAAGAGAACAGTATATATAAATTTTTCATATTCAGTACTCATTCTTGAAAAAAATAAGTAGAAAAATATCATGATAAAGACTACATATCTTTTATAAAAGAATATTTTTAAACTTTATTTATTTATTTTTTTTTTTGGGAGAGAATGCATGTGGTGGGAGGGGCAGAAAGAGAGGGAGAGAGAGAGAGAGAGAGAATCTTAAGTAGGCTCCATGCTGGGTGTGGAGGCTTGATCTCAAACCTGAGCCAAAATCAAGAGTCAGAAACTTAACCAACTGAGCAACCCAGGCTCCCCTAAAGAAATATTTTTAATAGTGGCAAACATTTTGACATTTTCAGTAAAGTCAAGGTTAAGTCAAATGATCTTCATCTCCCTGGTCCTTTTATAATTAATGCAGAGTTTCTGGAATTCAATAAATTAAGAAATAGAAATTTGAGTTACAATTACTCCAAAAAGAAGAGTTAAATAACATTATTTGGCTCACATCCAACTGGCAATCAAAAGAGTATCAAGTGAAAAAACAATACAATCAGAGAAATTAGTAAACTTGCAAGATTAAATGATTTACAAATACAAAAGTTGTCCTATGTATAAGATAATCAATTAGAAAAAAATTTAAAAATGACTCATTTGCAATGGGAATAAAAGTGCAAAATATTGTATAAATCAGAGAAGAATAACGGTTATCACAAAAAAATGGTACTTCAGTTGCTGGACAGCTGAAAGTTTATATTTCACATCATAATGCAGATGGATTTGGGTATTCAGGCTTCCTCATACTAGCTTAGCTGGTCCAAATTTCCTCCGTTTAGTAGTTTTGACATCTTCCTGGGCCTTAGAGCTTTCCATGGCATCTTCTGTATCCATCCAGGAGACCACAGGAGGAGGATGGACGATATAGATTACTTCCATCCACATTCTGTTGACCAGAATCCAGGCTCATCATCCACCTTATATCAAGGGAAGCTGGGAAATGTAGTCTTCCTCTGTGACCAGGAAGACGAGGTAAAATGTAGATATTGCCACAAATATCTAATAAGAAGCTAGGAAATTTGTGGACCAATTAAGAAGAAAACTATGATTCTGAACATAACATAGATTAAAGAAGGGCTAAATAATGAGAAGTGCCATGATTTTGAAGGAGAAGGCCTAATACTGTAAAGAGATTTTCCTTACTAATATAAAATTTTAATGCTGCTCTGGTGAGAATACCAAAGAAAAATTGTCACAATATTAAAAAAATAAATTATTCTAAAGTTCACCTGCAAAAATTCATATTTTTGTAGGATAAGCAGAGGTATATTTAAAAAGAAAGAATAATGAGGGCATATTTCACCTTCTTGGCAAAAATGTAGTTTAAGGGCAAACATAATTAAAGATGATAAGGTTTTCTAGATACTTAAAAATAAATGCACGAATAGAGGGATTAGTGGAACTACATGTACATCATGGAAACTGATCCTAAGACTAGATGACAAATATGGTGTAACAAAGAGTAAGAAAAGGATTGTTTTTTTAATAATTATTTTATGACAACTGTTTGAAAAGATATATATATTTTTCTCACTATATCCACAAACACTAAACCAGATATCTTAAAGCAGTTGTGAACAAATTACAACCCAAGGTCCAAATCTAGCCCATCTCTTGATTTTGTAAACAAGGTTTTATTGGTTCATGGCCATGCCCATTTGTTTATATAATGCCAATGGCTGCTGTCCAGGCAGAATTGTCACAGACACCCTATGGCTTAGAAAGACTAAAATAATTAACATCTGGTCCTTTATGGGAAAAAAGTTTGCTGAACCCTGAATGAAAATAATTAAAATAATTGAAAGAAGATGTAGGTAAATATTTATTTGATTTGGAATAGGAGTTTTTCAGTGTAACAGCTAAGTAAGAAACCAAAAACTGAGTGAAATAAGTCAAGCAGAGAGAGTCAATTATCATATGGTTTCACTTATTTGTGGAGCATAACAAATAGCATGGAGGACAAGGGACATTAGAGAGGAGAAGGGAATTTGGGTAAATTGGAAGGGGAGGTGAACCATGAGAGACTATGGACTCTGAAAAACAATCTGAGGGGTTTGAAGTGGTGGGGGTGTGGGAGGTTGGGGTACCAGGTGGTGGGTATTATAGAGGGCACAGCTTGCATGGAGCACTGGGTGTAGTGAAAAAATAATGAATAATGTTTTTCTGAAAATAAATAAATTGGAAAAATAAAATAAAATAAAATAAAATAAAATAAAATAGAATATCTTTTCAAAAAAAAAAAGAAACCAAAAAATGCAGGATGATGTATATTGGAAATATTGATTTTTCAACAAGTTGTTCTAAGTCAAATGATAAACTGGGAAACATTTTATAAAAGATGGTTACAATAATTCCTTTCATGCTATTCCCATGCCTCCAAACTCTGTTGTCCTTCCCGTCAGAAGTGGAATCTGTTTCTCCTCCCCTTTGAAGCTGGGCTGGCTCTGTGATTGTTTGAACACAAAAATGTGGTAAAGTATGTTTTGTCACTTCTGGTCCTGGACTATAAGAGACTGTGCTACTTCCACCCCAGCATTGGAACACCTGGAACTGTGCCTTCTACACAAGCTACATCCAGGTCTTTGGGGGATGGGGGACCCCATGGAGAGAGGGGTCCATCTGTCCCAGACATTCTGCCATCTTTGCTGAGCCTCCTTGTGAGTGAGGTTTTCTGGGACCAGTCAACTCCCAGCTGACCCTCAATGGCTACAAAGCACAAGTAAGCCCAGCTGAGTATACCCCAGCCCCAAATTACTAATCTATAGGGCTGGGAGGAAATTAAAGTCTTGTTTTAAGTCACTAAGAGTTGAGGATGATTTATTTACAGCTAACTGATACAACACAGTCGTGATACACATGACAACCAAAAGACCAGTCTTCTTAGCAAAGAGTATTAACACATCAATAAGTAGTTCTTCTCTCCCCCCATCCCCTACTTTGGTTTCCAGTTTGGGTCTAGAGGAGAGGCCCTCAAATTGCTTATCCTTCTTCCATCTCCTTAATTAGTGGTAATAGTGGTTGTGGGGGCAGTCTAACATCCTTTATTAGGTTCAGTTTTGGCATATGTAGACTTTGTTGGTTACAGTTTCCCATTCAATCTTTTACTGAATTTTTTCCCAGTGTACCTTCGTTTGTTACCCCGAACTATAACATAAATGCAATAAAGTGCACACATCTGAAGTGTACAGTTTGATGAATTTGGACACATACATTCACTCATGTAAACACCGCACAGATCAAGATGCTGAACTTTTCCAACTCAGCAACTCTTTTTCAGAGACAGCTTTTCCTCTGCATGCTGAGTATATATACTGCTTTTGGGAGCTGCACAATTTCTCATATGATCTCCACTGTGTGTACATGTGTATATTTGTGCTTTTCTTTGTAATCATCTCTGTCAATCTGGGTTCTCCAGAGAAACAGAACCAACAATAGACATATATTCTAATCTCTATTTCTTTACTTCTACCTCCACCTCTGTCTATGTGTTTATGTATCTGTCTTTCTGCCCATCCATCCATCCATCCATCCATCCATTGAAGGAGAGAGATTTACGATAAGGAATTGGTGTACTTGATGATTAGGGAGGCCAAGAAGTCTCAGGGTTTGCAGTCAGCAAGCTGGACCCTGGGGAGCGGATGGTATCGTTCCAGTCTGAGTAGGGGTCTGAAGGGAACAAAGGACAGATGTCTGAACTCAAAGACAGGCCAGCAGGAAGAGAATTTATGCTTTCTTAGTCTTGTATTCCGTTCAGGCCTTGCGTGGGATGGATTAGGCCCACCTGTGTCGGGAAGGCTGTCAGTGCCCATGCGCTTTACTCAAGTCTGTCAATTCAAATGTTGATCTCATCCCGTAACTCCCTCGCAGGCACACCCAGAAACAAGGTTTAAACAAATATTTGGATACTCCATGACCTAGGTAACGGAGCACAAACAACATTGTCAAGAAATTAAAGAAGGCAAGTCACTGAGTAGTGGGTCAGTGGAAATTTGGCTGGGGAGCTACTGGAGAACATAACATTTTCTGTGACAACCCAAGCTTCTTAAATGTGTTAAAATATTAGCATTTGGACAGCGGGTGAAACCTTGTAGCGTATTTCTGGTTATGTTAAAAAAAATGCCAGAAGCACAGAAATGAAATGTTTGGATCATGATGTGGGGCACAGAACACTGTATAATCAGTTTAAGATTGGGAAGATTTTTGTAGAATTAATAGGTATATCCCTTATATAAGTCATAGTACCTTAGATTAATTATAGTTTTTATTGATCAAATTGTGTTATTAAAACTGCATATTTATGGTTATTTCGCAGAATCGCTCCTAAATGTTTCTCACTTTGAAGGCACTGCACATCTTTAGACAAAATTGCTCATATTTACATATTTTTTCATCTCCCCTGAATTACTCTTGCATTGTTGTGGAAAAAATTTGATTTTAGGGTCTTATTAACTGTCTATTGTTCTTTATTAGGTATGGTCCATCATCTTTGCGTTGGTTGATAAGTACCTGCTCTCCTGCTTGTTCCGTGTGATTTACTTCTCTCTCTCAGTGAGATAATTAGTATTACGCAGCACATAATTAGTATTTTATATAATAAAGGACTTTCCTCCTTAGAATTCAGGAGAGTTTCACTTGGTGCCAGTGAAGTTCTGACTTATTTCTTGCAACTATTTTCTGAGGGAAGAGATTGTAAATCTTTTTTTATTTAAAAAGATGATTTATTGATATATGCATTTATTTATTTATTTATTTATTTTTACTTTGAATTGTTCTTTATTTTATTTTTTTTCCAATTTATTTATTTTCAGAAAAACAGTATTCATTATTTTTTCAACACACCCAGTGCTCCATGCAAGCCATGCCCTCTATAATATGCACCACCTGGTACCCCAACCTCCCACCCCCCCGCCACTTCAAACCCCTCAGACTGTTTTTCAGAGTCCATAGTCTCTCATGGTTCACCTCCCCTTCCAATTTACCCAAATTCCCTACTACTCTCTAACGCCCCTTGTCCTCCATGCTATTGGTTATGCTCCACAAATGAGTGAAACCATATGATAATTGACTCTCTCTGCTTGACTGATTTCACTCAGCATAATCTCTTCCAGTCCCGTCCATGTTGCTACAAAATTTGGGTATTCATCCTTTCTGATGGAGGCATAATACTCCATAGTGTATATGGACCACATCTTCCTTATCCATTCATCCGTTGAAGGGCATCTTGGTTCTTTCCATAGTTTGGCGACCGTGGCCATTGCTGCTATAAACATTAGGGTACAGATGGCCCTTCTTTTCACGACATCTGTATCTTTGGGGTAAATACCCAGCAGTGCAATTGCAGGGTCGTAGGGAAGCTCTGTTTTTAATTTCTTGAGGAATCTCCACACTGTTCTCCAAAGAGGCTGCACCAACTTGCATTCCCACCAACAGTGTAAGAGGGTTCCCTGTTCTCCACATCCTCTCCAACACATGTTGTTTCCTGTTTTGTTAATTTTGGCCATTCTAACTGGTGTAAGGTGATATCTCAATGTGGTTTTTTTTTTTTTTTTAAAGATTTTATTTATTTGACAGAGAGAAATCACAAGTAGACGGAGAGGCAGGCAGAGAGAGAGGGAAGCAGACTCCCCGCTGAGCAGAGAGCCCGACGCGGGACTCGATCCCAGGACCCTGAGATCATGACCTGAGCCGAAGGCAGCGGCTTAACCCACTGAGCCACCCAGGAATCTCCCTGAGGGCTAGTGATGATGAGCATTTTTTCATGTGTCTGATAGCCATTTGTATGTCTTGATTGGAGAAGTGTCTGTTCATATCTTCTGCCCATTTTTTGATGTGTTTTTCTGTTTCGTGTGGGTTGAGTTTGAGGAGTTCATTATAGATCCTGGATATCAACCTTTTGTCTGTACTGTCATTTACAAATATCTTCTCCCATTCCGTGGGTTGCCTCTTTGTTTTCTTGACTGTTTCCTTTGCTGTGCAGAAGCTTTTGATTTTGATGAAGTCCCAGAAGTTTATTTTCGCTTTTGTTTCCTTTGCCTTTGGAGACGTATCTTGAAAGAAGTTGCTGTGGCTGATATCAAAGAGATTACTGCCTATGTTCTCCTCTAAGATTCTGATGGATTCCTGTCTCACGTTGAGGTCTTTTATCCATTTTGAGTTGATCTTTGTGTACGGTGTAAGAGAATGGTCGAGTTTCATTCTTCTACATATAGCTGTCCAGTTTTCCCAGCACCATTTATTGAAGAGACTGTCTTTTTTCCACTGTATATTTTTTCCTGTTTTGTCAAAGATTAATTAACCATAGAGTTGAGGGTCCATATCAGGGCTCTCTACTCGTTCCACTGGTCTATGTGTCTGTTTTTATGCCAGTACCATGCTGTCTTGGTGATCACAGCTTTGTAATAAAGCTTGAAATCAGGTAAGGTGATGCCGCCAGCTTTATTTTTGTTTTTCAACATTTCCTTAGTGATTCGGGGTCTCTTCTGATTCCATACAAATTTTAGGATTATTTGCTCCAGCTCTTTGAAGAATGCCGGTGGAATTTTGATCAGAATGGCATTTAAAGTATAGATTGCTCTAGGCAGTATAGACATTTTAACAATGTTTATTCTTCCGATCCAAGAGCGTGGAATGGTCTTCCATCTATTTGTGTCTTCTTCAATTTCTTTCATGAGTGTTCTATATTTCCTCGAGTACAGATCCTTTACCTCTTTAGTTAGGTTTATTCCCAGGTATCTTATGGTTCTTGGTGCTATAGTAAATGGAATCGATTCTCTAATTTCCCTTTCTGTGTATTTTCATTGTTAGTGTAGAAGAAAGCCACTGATTTCTGCACATTGACTTTGTATCCTGCCACGCTGCTGAATTGCTGTATGAGTTCTAGTAGTTTGGGGGTGGAGTCTTTTGGGTTTTTCATATAAAGAATCATGTCATCTGCGAAGAGAGAGAGAGTTTGACTTCTTCATTACCAATTTGGATACCTTTTATTTCTCTCTGTTGTCTGATTGCTGTTGCTAGGACTTCTAATACTATGTTGAACAAGAGTGGTGAAAGTGGGCATCCTTGTCTTGTTCCTGATCTCAATGGGAAGGCTGCAAGCTTTTTCCCATTGAGGATGATATTTGCTGTGGGTCTTTCATAGATAGATTTGATGAGGTTCAGGAATGTTCCCTCTATCCCTATACTTTGAAGCGTTTTAATCAGGAACGGATGCTGGAGTTTGTCAAATGCTTTTTCTGCATCAATTGAGAGGACCATGTGGTTCTTCTCTCTTCTCATATTAATTTGTTGTATCACATTGATTGATTTGCGAATGTTGAACCATTCTTGTAGCCCAGGGATGAATCCCACCGGATCATGGTGGATAATCTTTTTAATGTGCTGTTGGATCCTTTTGGCTAGGATCTTGTTGAGAATCTTAGCATCCATATTCATCAGTGATATTGGTCTGAAATTCTCCTTTTTGGTAGGGTCCTTGCCTGGTTTGGGGATCAGGGTTATGCTGGCTTCATAGAAAGAGTCTGGAAGTTTTCCTTCTGCTTCAATTTTTTGAAACAGCTTCAGGAGAATAGGTGTTATTTCTTCTTGGAAGGTTTGGTAGAATTCCCCAGGGAATCCGTCAGGTCCTGGGCTCTTGTTTTTTGGGAGGTTTTTGATCACTGATTCAATCTTGTTATTAGATATCGGTCTATTCAGGTTGTCGATTTCTTCCTGGTTCAATTTTGGTAGTTTATATTTTTCCAGGAATGCATCCATTTCATCTAGGTTGCTAAGCTTATTGGCATATAACTGTTCGTAATAACTTCTGATGATTGTTTCTACTTCCTTGGCGTTAGTTGTGATCTCTCCCTTTTCATTCATAATTTTATGAATTTGGGATTTCTCTCTTTTCTTTCAGATTAGTGTAGCCAGTGGCTTATCGATCTTATTGATTCTTTCAAAAAACCAGCTTCTAGTTTCATTGATACGTTCTACTGTATCTCTGGTTTCTCCCTCATTGATCTCAGCTCTAATCTTGATGATTTCCCTTCTTATGTGTGGAGTTGGTTTGATTTGTTGTTGATCCTCCAGTTCTTTAAGGTGTAGAGACAGCTGGTGTGTTCTGGATTTTTCAATTTTTTTGAGCGAGGCTTGGATGGCTATATATTTTCCCCTTAGGACCGCCTTTGCTGTATCCCATAGGTTTTGGACCGAAGTGTCTTCATTCTCATTGGTTTCCATGAATTGTTTCAGTTCTTCTTTGATCTCCTGGTTGATCCAAGCATTCTTAAGCAAGGTGGTCTTTAGCTTCCAGGTGTTCCTTCGGAACTTTTCCTTATGATTGAGCTCCAGTTTCAAAGCATTGTGATCTGAGAATATGCAGGGAATAATCTCAGTCTTTTGGTATCGTTTGAGTCCTGATTTGTGACCCAGTATGTGGTCTATTCTGGAGAAGGTTCCGTGTGCACTTGAGAAGAATGAGTATTCTGCTGTTTTAGGGTGGAATGTTCTGTATATATCTATGAGGTCCATCTGGTCCAATGTGTCATTCAATGCTCTTGTTTCTTTATTGATTTTCTGCTTCGATGATCTGTCTAATTCTGAAAGAGGCGTGTTAAGATCTCCTATGGTTAGTGTATTCATATCAATATGACTCTTTATCTTGATTAACTGTTTTCTTAAGTAATTGGCTGCTCCCATATTGGGAGCATAGATATTTACAATTGTTAGATCATCTTGGTGGATAGTCCCTTTAAGGATTATGTAGTGTCTTTCTGTATCTCTGACTACAGTCTTTAGTTTGAAGTCTAATTTATCTGATATGAGAATCGCTACCCCAGCCTTCTTTTGAGTCCCATTGGCATGAAAGATGCTTCTCCACCCCTTCACTTTCAGTCTGCGTGTATCTTTAGGTTCAAAATGGGTCTTTGTAGACAGCATATGGATGGGTCCTGTCATTTTATCCAATCTGCAACCCTGTGCCATTTTATGGGTGCATTTAGGCCATTCACATTGAGAGTGATTATTGATAGATACGTTTTTATTGACATCGAGTTACCTTTGAAGTCTTTCTTTCTGTAGACTGTCTTTATATTTCTGTTCAATGCTATTCTTGGGTGTTTTCCTCTTTTATAGAACCCCCCTTAATATTTCCTGCAGTATCGGCTTGGTGGTTGCATAGTCTTTTAAGCCTTGCCGGTCTTAGAAACTCTTTATCTCTCCATCCATTTTGAATGTCAGTCTTGCTGGATAAAGTATTCTTGGCTGCATGTTGTTCTCATTTAGTGCCCTGAATATATCTTGCCAGCCTCTTCTGGCTTGCCAGGTCTCTGTGGACAGGTCTGACGTTTTTCTGATGGGCTTCCCTCTGTAAGTAAGGAGCCTCTTTGCCCTGGCGGCTTTCAAGAGATTATACCTACAATTATAATTTCTCAATTTGACTATCAGGTGTCGTGATGTTTTTTTGGAGTGTATAATCTTGGGTGGAGACCGTTCAGCCTCTAGTACATGAATGCTGGTTTCATTCGCGAGATTCGGAAAATTTTCCTGAAGGACTTGTTCCACGATATCTTCTAGATTTCTTTCTTTCTCCTCCCCTTCAGGAATTCCAATACTTCTGACGTTGGAACGCTTCATGGCATCATTTATTTCCCTGATTCTGCTTTTGTGGGATCTAAGCTGTTTGTTCCAGGCTTCCTCCTGATCCTTTCTCTCTATCTGTTTGTCTTCCAGATCACTAATTCTATCTTCTGTCTCAGTTACCCTAGGTTTGAGAGAGTTTAGATTAGATTGGAACTCATTGAGAGCATTGTGGACGTCCTCCCTGGTAGCTTTAAGCTCCGCCCTAACATTGTGAACATCCTGTCTGGTCGCTTTCAGTTCAGCCCTAATCAATTCTGTTTGGTCATCCATGTCTTTCTCCAGCCTAGCTATTGCCTGGATAATTGTTAGCCTGAATTCTCTTTCCGACATATTGTCTATGTTGATAGCCGTTAGCTCTGTTGCAGAAGGTCCATCCTCTGTATTTTTCTTCTGTTGGGCATTCCTCCTCCTAGTCATTTTGGTGGGAGAAGACTGAACAGATGTAGCTGGATGTATCAACTCTGGTGCAGTCAAGGTGCACCCTGGAACACTTCCTGATCTCCGTCTCAGAGAGAAGCCTCAGTCTGGGTGCAGAAGCTGAATAAATTCCCCCTTGGACGCTGGCAGTGCAGGTTCCAAGTTGCAGACCCTGGGGGCGCAGGATCTTTTGCTCATCCCCAAAGCCAAGGCAGTGGCGGCTGTCTGGGAGCTCCTGACCGCCAGAGAGGTTCCAAGCAGCGATTGCACACTGAGATTTTGCCACCGGCCCGGGCTGGGAGTGCCCGGCTTGCGCGCACCTCTTTTCAGAGGCGGCTGTGGGTCGGGCGCGCGTCTGGGGCACTGAGAATGGGTCGCTGGTCCGTAAGCCGCAGGCTGGGCTTTTGCACGCCTGTGTCCGGGGAAGAGTTTTGCGCATGCGCGGCTTAGACTTTGAAACAATGGCACAGTTCAAGAAGTGCCCCCGGGCCTTAGCAACCCAGGAGAGTTGGAGGGAAGTGTGCGCGCATCTCAAGCTTTGTTGTAGGGCTAGCGCGCGTTCTGCAGACCGGCGCAGCTCCCATCCCCTCACAGGAGCCGGAACCCATGTGCTCTGGGGCGCGCTGGCGGCTTAGGGACCAGGAGCTGGTTTCCCCGCCACACTCTCTCTGCCTTCGCGCTGGGGAGGCCGTCTGGGACCGGGGACTTAAGCCCCTGTCCGTAGCCGCCCCGATTCCCACAATTTCCCCCTGCAATCCTTTGCTCTTTTGGAGTGCTTTCAACCAGTCTCCAAGTTAATGCTGGTCCCCAGACGCAGGGCACTCTCGCTCGTATTGGGGTATTACTTTCGCACTGGTCGCCTCTGGTGGCTCCCTCCCCCTTTTGTTTATCTTCTGATATCAGTCCGCTGTTCCCATTCCGCTTTACCTGCTCACTGGCGTCTTCTGCCCCTGTAGAGATCCAGACGTGTATAATTCTGATCTCAGGCTGATTTCATGGGTGATCGGAGTTCTTTGGTAGGTAATCAGCTCACTTTGGGGTACCAGCTGAAAAGACGCCTCTTCCTAGTACCCCGCCATCTTGTCCCCTCGAGATTGTAAATCTTATATCCAATGCCCTTTGAACAAGCCTGAATATCTTTCATATTCCCTGGTCCCACTGCCCGTGTTGCAGTTGGAGCAAAACACAAAAGGCCACCAGGCTATGGTGCCCACTGCTTAGAGCGCAGTGGGCCATGCCTCAGGGGTCTTGGCATCAAGCTATATCAGCCAGGAGGGAGGGGACACTTTTCTGATCCATCCACTCAGAAAGGCCCCCCTGTGTGCTTTTAGGAGCTGCGTATTCTGATTTTGCTGTTATAACTTACATATTTTTTCCAACTAGCAAGTAATAGTAATAGTAATAAAAACACGGAGTTTAGAAGAAAAAACACGCATGTCGTATTTTGGTTTATCACCAATTTTCTCACCAGCTGGACCCCCGGACCTGACCTTTACTGCTCACCTACTTATACCCACTGACTTTTGTCCAGCATTTTTCCTTAAGCTCTTCTTTCCTGTTTACCTCTTAACTCAGGCAAAAGACTTGAGGGGCATAAGAGCCTGTAATGGAAACTGAAACTACTCCTTAAGCAGTATCAACCACCTGGACCAGGAGCTCTGGTAACCCAGACCACCCAGACCAGTTTGACCTTCACCCCGACTCACACCTGTGGAGATGAACCATCCAGTGACCACGGAGTGACCAACAGTCCCTTACCTCATTATAATACTAAAATCTCCGCCCAAGGAGGAGAACAGCCTCACTTACATAACATACAGTGTCTGTGTATTTCCTGAAGGCACCTGTCCCTGCCTTTACATACAATGAAAGACTCCCCTTTTTAAATATTCATCCTAACCCTAAATAAAAGGAGGCCGTCCACCCTGCTCTAGGAGTCAGAGCTTGGAGGTCATTCCCTGTGATCTCCAAGTAAGTTTACTTTGTGTGACAACTCCTCCTTGGGTAGTTTCTACGTGTGACTCACCAAGGGCCAAACTCACCGTTTGGTTACAACTTGATTTTTGTTAAGTTATGATACACCTATATGAATCCCTGTTTCACACTTTTTTTTCTTTTTGATAATGCGTTTTTAATTATAAAAATTATTCATGTTCATGGAAAATGAGTATACACAACACGATAAAGGGGGGAGCTCTCAGAATTCTCCTACAGAGGGGTAAATACTGGAAGTTTGGTGGGAAACTTTCAATATTTTTTCTTTGCCTACATGTGAATATATAATTGTGTTACTATTAGAATCATAGCATATATACCTTTACTTGCTTAAATTGTAAATATTTTAATTCAACTTTTTATTGACTGTCTTAAAGATATACTATAATTTATTTTATTAATCGGCTATTCTTTCACATATTATAAATATATACATACATTTAAGTCTTTTGCCTATTTTTCTAAATCACCTCCTTCAAATGTACATCCATAACTCATATATAAGTAGTATTAAGAAATGCCTATTGCTGCATATTATCATCCTTTAAAGAATGTATGCCTTTCTGATAGATAGAAATGACTATCTTTGGTTGCTATAATTTGCTTTCCATTGATTAATAGTAACATTAAACTTGTTTTCATTTGTCTCTTTGCACTTAAATTTCTTATTTTGGATATTTCATGATTGTGACTTTTCCATAAGTTTCTATTCTTTTTTTTAAAAAAAGATTTTATTTATTTATTTGACAGCGAGAGATCATAAGTAGGCAGAGAGGGAGGCAGAGTGTGTGGGGTGGGGGGAGCAGGCTGGAGCTGAGCAGACAGCCTGATGTGGGGCTCGATCCCAGGACCCTGGGATGATGACCTGAGCTGAAGCCAGAGGCTTTAACCCAGGAGCCCCTATATGTTTCATCCTTTAAAAACATTTACCTTATTGGCTTGTAAGAGATCTTTATGTGTTAAAAAAGTTAAACTTTACACTGAAAAAATAAAATTAAGTAAAAAAATTTTAAAAAAGTTAACCTTTTCTGTATCTTGTGTATATTCTAGGAAATTCCCAATAAAAAATTAGAGGAGTTTGCCTTCCTTTAATTTGTGCATTGATTCCCTGTAATAGAAGAATTCAAGAGAGTTACATTAGTCAGAAGAATTTTTATTTTTTTTAAGTCCTCTTTACCTTCTGGACAAATAGTGTTAATAATTGGGTGTAATCAGCATTGGGTTTACAGCTAGTTATTGGCAAGGTGTATTTCTTTCATCTATTTCCCAGATTCTTACAAAATCATACACTACTTCTCTTTTAGAAAATGAGGACCAAATGTGGTTGGTCTATGGACAGCCTTCATGGACACAGTCTCATCACTGTTTTTTCCCTGGGTGAAGGACCCACCTCTCTCTTTAATGTGAAGGTTGACTGTCAAGGATGGCATCCAGTTACATTTTTTTTTCTTTCTCATAGCAGATACAGAGTTGCACTGCCTTTATACTCTAATAGAAACATTACAATGGCTCATAAATGAAAACCTTTTTGTGATATAGAGCAAGCCATTAAAAGAATAAAATTTTGCCTTTTGCCATGGCATGGATGGAGCTAGAGAGTATTATGCTAAGTGAGATAAGTCAGAGAAAGACAAGTACCATGATTTCCCTCGTATGTGGAATTTAAGAAACAAAACAGTTGGACATAGGGGACAGAACAAAAAGAGAGGGAGGAAAACCATAAAAGAGACTCTTAACTATAGAGAATAAACTGAGAATTGCTGGGGAGGAGTTGGGGTGGGGGGCATGGGCTTAATGGGTGATGAGGATCAAGGCGGGCACTTACTATGATGAATAGTGGGTGTTATATACAAGTAATGAACCACTAAATTCTACTCCTGAAACTAATATTTCACTGTATGTTAACTAACTAGAATTTAAATTAAAACTTGAAACATTAAATAAATAAAAATTTTGAAATGATCCTTTCATATTCTACAGGAATCTGTCATGTCTATCCTTATGCCAGTGATGCAGTTACTACTGGTATGGCTTTGTCCTGTTTTGTTTTTTTTTTTTAAGATTTTTATTTATTTGAGAGAGAGATAGTGAGAGAGAGCATGAGAGGGGAGAAGCAGACTCCCCATGGAGCTGGGAGCCTGACATGGGACTTGATCCTGGGACTCCAGGACCATGACCTGAGCCAAAGGCAGTTGCTTAGCCAACTGAGCCACCCAGGTGCCCTGTCCTGTGTTTTAATATTAAATATCCATGTGTTCATTCCAGAGATTCCTGGGCATTTCCATCTATATTCCTCTCATTGCCTCCAATCTGGTTTTGTCATCCTTTTACTTAGTGACTAAGCTTTCTTGAATCTAAAATGTCAATGACATCCACCATACACAAAATCTCAGAAGTACCCCATTCATTGTGACAACAAAATTACCCACACAGGTTCCAAAATGCCACCTAAGGATCCTGTTTGAGTTCAGTTAGTTTTGCATCATTTCATTAAGAAATGTCTTGAGACTGGGTAAACATTCCTGTTATATATGTCAAAGCACATTTGAACTTTCTTTTAAAAACATTTCTCTTGTTCATCAACACCTATTATGTACAATGCCTAACACTTGGTGTGTGCTCAATAAGAATTTGTTCAGTGACTAACAAATAGATAGCCACATATAAATTGCATTGTAAAAAAAAATAGTGACGGCAAAAGAGTAAGAAATGTGTGAGAGTTGTATAAAAAAACCCTTAAAATTAATAGTAAAAATTATTACTGAAAAGATAAAAGAAGACAAATAAATTGAGAGAAACAAATAGTTTATGGCTGAAAATGTCAACTATTATAAATTAGACACTGCTACCACTGAGTATAAATGATTTATTGGTTTAATGCAATTTGAATCTATGTCTCTTAAACCTTGATTCAATAATTCTAAAGGTCTTGGAAAATAAACAGATAAGACTAGCCAAGGCAATACTAAAAATGGAAAATAAACCACTGTAAGGAAGCAGATCCCAAGTAAGTCAGGTATATATAAGCACTATGTAAAGAACAAAAGAGGGAGATACAGGTTGTTCTGTACATGGCTTTGGAAAAAGTGGCCAAGTATTTGGATTAAAAAGACAGAAGCTTACTTCACAACACACAATGAATTAATTTTAATGCAGAATAAAGAACTATGTAAAAATAATAAATATTTTGTTTGCAATCCACCTCTTGCCTTCTAATGAAGAGAAAAAGTAGTGCTGAGTGAATTTGATGGAGAAATTGGAGAAGTCAACATGATTTAAAATTGCCTTAGGTAAGAAGAGAGGCAGTGAAAGAGTGTGTGCGTGTGTGCGTGCGTGTGAGAGAGAGAGCGAGAGAGAGAGAGAGAGAGAGAGAGGAAGGAGAAGGGAGAGTCAGAAAAAAAAAAGGTGATACCAGGGCAAATAGGATTTTAGATGCTGAAGATGAGAAATTACCAAAATAGTACAGAATCTATTATCAGGGAAGGGTTTTTTGTTTATCTGAATTTGTGAACTGAGATATTTCTCTCTCACTTCACACACACACACACCACTGACACCACTCTAGTCTAATGTCCTCATCATTCACTGGAAAATAATCGTCTCCTGTTTCACCTTTCCACATCACTCAAGCCTGTGTGACTCAGAGGGCTACACTAAACGTCTCCACATCTCTATGGAACTCTGCTGTGGAAGAAACTTGAGGGTCCTGTCACTCTTAAGTGGCCTCCAAAGTCCTGCCTTAATGGGTCATGGCCAAAGTCTCCAAGCTCACCCACCTAGAGTACTATATGTCCCAGCCATACTGGAATATTTTTCTGTCCTTCAGAAGTGCCAGACTTTCCCCTACTTTAGAGCCTTCAACACATACTGCTGTTGCTTCATTTGGAATATTCTTCTTTCACTCTTTCCCCAGTCAATGTCTTTTTTTCAGATCTCAGATTTAACTTCAAAATTTTCTCTAGACGTTGTAGCCAGGTTGGGTGCCTGTATTTCATGTGTCAACGGACCTGCCCATCACTGTAAATATTTCATCTGTCATTTCTTGTCCAGGGTTTGTCTCTGTCACTCAACAGTGAGCCTGCAAGGAGAGGTACTATATTTGTCGTGCTTACAAGTGTATCTCTGTGCCCAGCACTGAGCTCAGCATCAGTTAAACTCTCAGTGAACATTCTTATTTAATGAATGAGTGGCAAATTATATGAAGGATTGAAAGGATGTCTGGGCAGGGCAGGAGTTCATGCCCAGGAGTTGTTCAGTTGTCTGGAACATAAATGAGCCTTCTCAGCTAACGGAGTGATTCACATTATTGGAATATTATGAATTTATGTATTTTCCTTTACAGGTGAGTTTTGTACTTTTATATGTTTTCATGTAACTAATTAGCATGCATTGGTTTCAACTTGAAGAAGTCTTTTTAACATTTCTTGTTAAAGCCAGTTTAGTGGTAATGAATTCTATCAGCTTTCGTTTGTCTGGGAAACTAACTCACCTTTGATTCTGAAACACGCTTTTTTCAGGTTGGCAGTCCCCCCCACCCAGAACTTTTAATATATCATCCCTCTCCCTTCTGATCACAAGAATTCTGCTGAAAAAACCTGCTGATATTTTTGAAGGGGTTCAGGGAGCAGCTGGGAGAGAAGGCAGTCAAATCTCCTTTGCCAGGGAGAATCTTGGATGTTTTTACCTGCTTTCCTCTGTGCTGAGCCCAAGGATAGGTACAGCAACTGCTGTGTGCCTGTTTGAAAACTGCTTTGTTGTTTTTAAAATATGTCCCTGTGGGACTTTTGAATTCCAAGCCCTCTTGACTATCAGATCTAGGACAAATTTGAAGACCTGTCCTTCAAGTAGAAGTCATAAAAGTTGGGGCAGTAGATGTGTGACAAACTCCTCCTAGAGAGACTCTGGTGACTTGGTTTTTGTTGGAGTGAGTCAAAAGGAGAAGGTATAGGATGAACCCCCTGGCTCTTTCAGGCTCTGGGGAGGCTCTTACTCAGCACCCAGAGGAGCAGCAGCTAGCATGCAGTCCAACCCCTTCCCGGGAAAGACTGGGAGGTGGGCATTTTTTTCCTTTACCCTCTGTGCTGAGCTCAAAGGGAAAGCCATGGACAGTGCCATGTGCCCATTAACAGCTGCTGCTTTTTTGCTATAGTCTTGTGGCACTTATACATGCAAATCTTCTTGGCTTTCAGAGCTTTGGATGGTAGACTTGAAACGTGGGGCACTAGTTGTATGTTCCAAACCCTTTGTTACTCAGGGAAAAGCTGGAAGTTGGACATTCCCTCATGACTGCATGATGTGCATGGTTGGAGTTTATGGGGAGAGAGTGTCTCAGCCCTTCCCACTCATTTCAATATTGGTATTTTCTTGGTGGTCCAGTGTTTAGGAGTCACTCAACTGGATTCTGAATTTCTCTCAGAGGAAATTGTTCCATGTGTAGTTGTATATTTGGTGGGTCTGTGGGAGGAGGGACATTCAGGAGCCTCCTATGTTGCCATTTTGGGGATTCCTATTGTATAATTTTTATAACAATAATGAAATTACTTTTATAATTAGCATCAAAATGCCTAACAAATGTTACTATGTGAATTCATCGATGGACTTCAAGAGAAAGCCCAAATATTTTAGCAAATCTACATGAGACCCTTATGATCTATCTTTTCCTACTTCTTGTTTTCAACCTTCATTATTTTTGTTGGTATAGGAAAGCAGTATATACCAAGCTTTGGCTTCCTAACAGTCTTAGGCTGTAGTCTCGGTTCTCCTCCTCAGTAGCCACAAGACCTTGGGAAAGTTGTCAGCCTCTCTTTGCCTTTGTTTTCTCCCCTAACAAAGGAATATAATAATAGCACCTATATCATAGAGGTATGTGAGCATTATTGCATCATTATTGCAGTTTTCAACATAATTCTTGCTATATACATTATTTAATAACCTTTCTATTATCTGATCATCTGTGTGGTCATTCTATGATGATGCCACAGGCTCTTTTACCCATCAGGCTCTTTTTGCTTCAGGCCAATTTGTGTTTCAGGGTTTGGAGCAAGTGTCCCCTTTTCCCATGGACTCTTCTGCCAGATGTCTCACTGTTTCATCAGAGCCTCTACCTTTTTTCTATTTTATTACTCACTTTATTAATTACGATAATTTACTTGTGGATATCCTTCTTCAGGCTGAAGTATTCTGGAGGTTTGGATCCATGTTTAATTTTTGTTCTTATGTTTTATTCTTATTTTTTATCTAAAACAATTTCTGATATTAAATAAGTACATGAGATAAGTAATAAATGTTTGTGAAATGAATGTGTGAATGAATAAGTGGGCAAATTAGTCAATGCCAGATTATTACCTTATAATTAATTACTGTGTTTTTTTAAAAAAAAGATTTTATTTATTTATTTTATTTCTCTGTCAACAGAGAGAGGTCACAAGTAGGCAGACAGGCAGGCAGAGAGAGAGGGAAGCAGGCTCCCCACTGAGCAGAGAGCTCAATGTGGGGCTTGATCCCAGGACCCGAGATCATGACCTCAGCTGGAGGCAGATGCTTATCCCACTGAGCCACTCAGGCTAATTACTGTGTTTTATAATCTAGCTGTACTTTCTGTATAACCAGCGTATAGGTAGTGAGTTTTTGGAGCAGAGGATAGGTAACTATTAGTTGTGGGGTAGATTAGATGTTGAGTGGGTATGGGGTGAGGAGTAGGTCATTAGTATATGTATGGATATGTAGACAGTGAGTGTAGGTCAGGGGGTGGAGTGAGATAAAGAGTAGGCTTGGGGCAGAGTGTAGTTAGTGATTGGGGATGGGGTGAGGGGCAGGTAGTGAGCTGATATGAAGCGAGGTAGTGAGTAGAGGTGGGGCAAGGTATGCATAGAGTTAGTGTTGCTGGGGGGTAATTAGTTAATGGCTATGGAGTAGGGGTAGGTAGTAAGTGACTATGAGGTGAACTGTAAGTAGCAAGTAGGTATGCGGCAGGTTGTAGGTACTGAATTAGTGTGAAGTAAGGATAGGTAGTGACTGGGGTCTTATTTATGGACATGAAAGTTGGCTCTGACCTGAGTACTGGATGTGGACCTGGGACCTTGTTCTAGAACTTTGGACCTGAATTTTGAACCTGGACATTGTTCCAACCTCAGAATACAAACTGCTCTTTATTTTTGGATCTCACCTAGATGTGAATCTGGTTTTGTGCCTTAAAAATGGAAGTCATGGGGGCACCTGGGTGACTCAGTGGGTTAAAGCCTCTGCTTTTGGCTCAGGTCATGGTCTCAGGGTCCTGGGATGGAGCCCCACCACAGGCTCTCTGCTCAGCAGGGATCCTGCTTCCTCTCCTCTCTCTGTGCACCTCTCCACTTACTTGTGATCTTTGTCTGTCAGATAAATAAATAAAATCTTAAAAAAAAAAAAAAAAGGAAGTCACGGCTCAACCGTGGGCCCAGATTTGTCCAGGACTTTGGATCTGACCTGGTCTTGGTTAGAGAGGCTGATCTCAGAGCTAGGTCTTAGACATGGACCTCTTAACTCTGACATGTACCTCAGCTCTGGACCCTGAAACTGGACCTTGAACCTAGACCTCATGTCTATGCCTGAATTTGACTCTATACCTGAAACTTGCACACAAACCTTGATTCCAGAACTAGGTATGGCCCTGACCTTGGACTTGGACATTTATCTTAACTGAGAGTCTAGGACACTGATGCTAAAAGTAGACATTGATTTTACTGGATCTTGGAACTGGACCAGAATCTGTGCCTGATACTGGACATTTGTTTAGGACCTTTAACTTGGCTTCAGACCTGGAATTTGAACATTTTCTCTGGATTTTAGATTTCAGTAGTAGGTCTAGATCTTTGATTTGGAGCTTTACTTCAAACTAGGACTTGGATCTGAAATCTGGATCTGGATTTTACCTTGATCTTGGACATTATAACTATCCAGTCTAGTGTCCATTAGACCTAGACATGACTTAAAACTTGCAGTTGTTTGTGGACATGGACACAAATGTCCAGGGTCTTGAACATCAAACCAGGCACTAGAGCAAGACTTGGACCTGTAATTTGGACTTTAAGCTTAAGTACTAGATCTGAACTTTAGATTCTTCCAGGGGACCTTGACTTTCAGTAAAGTTAATCTGATATTAGATGTGAAGATTGGACATAGACTTTGACGTTGTGCCTTGACATAGACCTGGATCTTGGAACTGGGCCTTTGACCTTTGTATTAGATATGGGGCCTACATTTGACCTGGACTTGGGCCCAGAATTTTAAACTTGTACCTTGACTTAGACCTTGATGTTGAAACTGTACATTTGGTATTTTCAGTAGGCCTCATGCCTGGTTTTGCCTTGGACATTGGACCTGAAATGTCTAGGTATAAGCTTGACATTTATATTCAGGTTTGAATTTTGGGTACAGGCCCCGGTCAAAGGTCTAAGTCCAAGGACATATTCTAGGTCAAGTGAAGGAATTAGAAAAATCCAGAACAAGATTCTGGCTCAGAACTTATGTTCAAGTCCTATTTCCCAGTCCAAGGTGCATGTCCATAACCAGGTTATAAATGCAGGTGTGTTGTTCAGGTCTAAATTTAGAGGTTAATATCCAAGGTCCAGTTCAAAGGCATAGGTTGAGGTCTAGATCCAAGGTCAAAGGTCAAGGGTCTAGGTGCAATTCGAGGTTCGAGGTCCAGAGCCAAGGTCCTTGGTCCACAATCTAGGTCCAATATTGAGAGCCAGGTATAAATTACATGTCCAGGGTCATATCCAGACCCAGGTCAAATGTTTAGGTTCAATGTCCAGGTCTAATAGTTTTGAAAAGCAGGATTTATTTACACATTTCTTTTAAAAGAAACCACGTATTTAGTGTTTGAGGAAATTGTGATGAATCCAGGGAGTATTTGTGAGCAGAATCTGAGAGCCACATACTGTTTTCAAAAATATCTTCTTATTTTAAATCAGAGCAAATATAGTGAACTCAGTAAGTATTTATGTAGATGGATACATAATCATATATTGTTCTCAAATGTAGCTTCTTTTTTTTTTCTGGCATATCTTCTTAATATTAGTTAAAACAAGTTAAGGTATCAAGGCAGTATTTGTGAAAATAAGTATAAGTATAAGCAAGTTCATTAGCATACATTATTCTTATGTTTTTAGTAGGAGGGGCACGTGGGTGGCTCAGTCAGTTAAGCATCTGACATGGATTTGTAATTGATTTGACCTGGTCTTTGAACTGAAAGACCTAGACTTTGAATCTATTCTTAGTACCATGGTTGTGATTGTTGTAACTGTTCCTCTTGCTTTGGACCAGGAACTAAGGTCTGGACCTTAGACCTGGGACTGGACCTAATCTTGGACATGTATGTTGAACATGAAACTTGGATCTGGAAATTCTCTGTTCCTTGGACATAGTCTTAAACTTGAAATTAGCCCCATACTTTGCACCTGGAGACTGGGCTTAGAATTAGACTTGGACTTAGACTTTAGACCTGAATGTGGGACATTTGCACCACAATTTGACCTAACTGGAAACCAAAGATTTACTAAACTTAATATACACATATTATACTGTAAAAAGATAAAATTAACTTTAATATCTAAATTAACTTTAACATCTAAATTATAAATTAACTTTAACATCTGCTGAAATGCTCCAAATGGTAAGCTTTCATCAATATGGACCTTAATCTGTATTGGAGCTCAAATTAGAGTTATGCCTGGGGAATCCCACTAAATTTAAATAAGTCAACCGATACCTGGGGTTCTCACTAAGTTTGCATAAGGTACCTCCTATAATCTTAAAGGAGTTGCAAATGTAAAATAGAAGAAACATAAGTATGTCTCACCTTAAAACTATTGCCTTGCCTAAATTTCCCATGGTTATAGCTCTATTTTCTCTAATCTCATAGTGGGGAAGGAAGCTCTAAACTAATAAATAATAAATTTAAATTAAATTAAGTCTTTGGCACTTAAAATTGTTTTGACAAAACAAACAAACCAAAAACCCTGTGGATTTGTTCCAACCTATTATAATTGTTAACACAGCCTAGAATAAATTAAAACAACATTTTCAAGGATTGAAACCTATAATATGAAGTCTATTTAGGCCCAGTTTAGCTCGTTATTACACCTGGAAAGAATGAATGGTGCTTACAATGAATTATTAAATGCCATGGTCCTATCCATTAAGGTATCTAAAACTCAGTATTACAGAAATTATTAGCTCCATCCAATCAGCAACTAGTAAATACTTTGCAGTCACAGATTTGACTAGTACATTTTGTTCAGGCCCATTTACATAGCCTCTCATCACCAATTTTCCTTTACCTTAAAGGAACACAATATACCTTAACCTGGCTACCCATGGGGTATCTCAACAGTCCATCCAACACCATCTTTTCAGTACCACATATAACTTTCTCCAGGAATGTAGATATGACATTATATTGATGAATCGTCCTCTGAGGAGCTTCATTTGGCATACTCGTTCAGGACATACAAACATTCACAAAGGAGCTCACCAGAAAGGGATGTCCCATACATAGTACAAGGCCTCACCACCTCAGCAAAATTCCTGGCCAATATTTGGTTAATTGAAGGCCACTTCATTCCTCACAATGTCAAGAAACAACTCCTGACTGTCATCACCTACAATGGACAGCATCTTCACAGCCTTTTGGGGTTTTGGAGGCAATATATATACTTCATTTACAATTTTACTTAAGACTATTCTGTTACTCATCAATCGGCCCACTTTGAATAGGGACCCCCTACAACAAAAGGCTCTAAATCTGTACAAATTGTAATATAAAAGGCACTTACATTAGTGCCCCCTGCCCCCAGAAAGTCTTTTATTTTAGAGTTTTTACTAACCTCCTTTTCTGCCTCCTGGGATCTGTGGACCAACTGGAAAGGCCATGTCATCCATAAACTTCTAATCTCCTATTTCCCATGCTGTACACCAGTAGAATGAAAGATACTGGCTCCATGTTGAGTCCTTCTAGAGATGGGGGTTTCTCACAGGTCCTGAGCCTGTGACTGTATCCATTTGTCATTATGTCCTAGATCTTCGAGACAATAGACTGTAGGTTTGGGGTGACCATTGAAACCCTACAAAAATAAATACATTTTTAGGATAAAGTGAGACTCAAATCACATGGTATATTGCCTTTCCAGTAAAAAGTGGCTTCCCCTTGCCCTCAGTCCCTTGCCATATGGCACTGGAGGAAGTCACTCCTCTTCTGGACCCTTTGGTTGCCTGAAGACCCCTCTAGAAACAAGAGGGTAAATAAGTAAATAAGTAAACAAGAGGGTAAATGAGTAAATAAGAAGGGGAGTTGGTATACTTCACAGATAACACTACCAATATTATACACGATGGAGTCAGCTGGAGGGGTTTTACTTTAACTGTTTGCCCCTGATAAAGTCTAGAATCAAAAGCTTGGCACAACTGGTTGGATTTTAGGCAGCTACCTTAGCGCTGGATGCCCTGCCTGGATGCAACAATCACCCTCATCTTCACATTTTTGTAGATTCTTGGTCATTGTTCACAAGCTGACCATTGGGTTTAACCAATGGAAAAAACATGATGTTTAGCATGAAGAACTTGGGAATTATTGCCCCATACCTACCCAAAATGTAAGTCTAAGATCATCTACAATTCAAGGCCTCATAAAGTAATCCTTATTCCCTTTAAGGTTTGAGGTATTATTGACAATAGCCAAGGCACTCTTAACTTCTCAGGATACACAATATTGGGTTCTTGACTTGCCCTTCTTTGCTCTCTCACCATCTTCAGACCACCCTAGAGTCCTTCCCTGCTTTCCACAGAAAGATCTCACTATGTAAATAATAAACCTTTTATATCCTTTTGGTGTGTGTGTCATATCATCAGCCTTGACATCTGAACCAAGTTTGTAAGGAGATGAACCTGTCCTGACATGAGAAAACCAAAAGATAAGGTACAAACTCCAGTCAAAGGTACAATACAAGGTACAAGATTCAGCACTAATTTCCAGTCCAAAATCCTGGATAAAAACTGGTCCAAGGTCCAGTTTCTGTTTCAGGTCAGGGTATCTCATGGTTCAGGTCTGAGATTTGATGTGTAGGTCTCAGACCAAAAGTCCAATTCTAAAATCTAAATCAGATATAAGATCTAAACCTTAGATCCATGTCCAGGTCTGATTTCTATGCCTAAGGTCATGTTCAATGTCTGGTCAGAGATTTGAGATTTAGTTTCAAGATCCAGATTATGGTTCAATTTCTAAGTCCAAGGAACAATTTCAGATCTAAGATTAAGGTTCAGACTTGGACCCTGTCCAAGTACAGGGTCTAGATCAAAGATACAATTTGAGGTTTGCATCCAAGGTTCAAATACAGGGTTCAATTTCTACTTCTAAGGTCTAGGTCCAGGTCCAAGACAGGGTTGAAGGTCCAGATCTAGGTTTCATGACAAGTCCAGGAAGTTCAGGTCTGAGGCAAGTGTTTCTCTTCCAATACTTAGCATCAAAGTCCAGTCCCAGTGCAGAATCAAACTTTAGATTAAAAATCCTGGTAAAATTTATGTTCAAAGTACAGTTACAAAACCAAGTTCCATGCCCCAAATCAGGTCCAATGAACTAGACGAATTTCATCGTGAGGACCATGTCCAGGCCCATATCCACTCTCTACCTACCTATTTACTATATACATCCTACCCCAAACCCTACTTACTTCCTGTTAACACCCTGCCCTACAGTGACTTAAAAACTATACTGTGTCATATGCTACCTAACCACTTGCTATACACAACCCACTTCACACCTACTCCTTACCTACACACTTCTATAATCCCCTCAACCACTCACTTAGGAGTTAAATGATTAGATATATTTAACTTCTAACCACACACACCCATTATTTACTTCCCACCCCACATTCACTCTCTACCAACCTCCCTTGCATATCCACTCATACCTAATCTTTCTCCTCTATACACTCATTAGTTACTTCCCTCCCCTACAATCTATGCCCATAATATTCTACCTCTCTCCACCTCACACCCACTCATTCCTTACCATTTACCTCATGCCATTTGCTACCTACACCTACTCACTACCTATCCACTCACTGGTTAATCCCTGACCCATACCAATTCATTACCAACCATTCATCATCTACTCCCCATGCTTGTTTACTAGGCTTCAACCTCACCTACTCACTAACTATTCCTTACTCTAACTCACTACCAGTTTACACTCCACACATTCCCTACCCACCCTTGCCCTAAACATAAACATATTACTTCTCTTAAGTTCTCCATGGATAATTATTTATTTAGTCATCATTCTGTATGTATGTATGTATGTATGTATGTATCCATCATCTATCCATCCATCCATCCATCCATCCATCCATCCATCCACCCGTTTTCCTTGGCAATTTAACAACAAGCTAAGGAATGGCAATTTGACTTTGTTAGCTACTCACCATTTGAAACCAGACCCTCTACCCTGTGATTATTTACTTAAAACTGTAACTGAACCATGGAGACTTTTGCATATTGAAAAATTTAGTATCTCACACTCAAGAAGTACTCTTTCTTCTCTTATCCAAGTGAGTGGCATACACACATACTCAGAATGTTGGAGTCACCTGTTGAACATATTGTGTCCAACAGGTCATCCATACTAAGAAACCTTAATAATTCCATGCTGAAAATTATTTAGTATTAGAAATTTTTTGTCATGTAATTACATATGTTAAAACAAATGATTGAAAAAACCTTCAGGAATATTCTCAAGCCTGATACCAATTATAAAAGAGTGAAAGAGCCCAGGCAGTCTTTCTGCATTCCCCCAGGAATTAAGGTTGTTTTAAAGTGGAATAGCTTGATCCAGACATTAAAAATTGATTTTCTTTTATTCTTTTTCCTGGGTAACTATTTTAGAATAAATTTTACCGACTTCCTATGTATGTATTTATTTCTTGAAGGCTTTTCTCATTTAAGATTTTAATTTTAATTCCAGTATTGTTAACATACATTGTTAAATTCCATATATGAGTGAAATCATATGGTAATTGTCTTAATTTGACTGATCCTGAGGACTTTTTGGACCATGATAAATAGAATTCAGACAATTTAAGAAGATCCAAACTATTAGATACAGTTTATCAGAACAGTTGTTTTCTATAAAAGTCATCTTTTTCCTCATAGTTTTTGCAATGCTGACTTGGTATAAAGGGTTTCTTTTGAACAACATTTATATAAAAATTTATATAAAATGTTTGCTTTTGAAAGGGCTTCAAATCATTGTATTCTTGATTCTCATGCAGCTGTTTCTCTGCAAGAAATAATGCATTTTTTAAGTTCAATTGATGTTTGATTTTTTTAATTTATGTAATCTTAAACCTAGAAGGCATTGTTATAGACTCATAATTTATAGGAATGAGTCCCAAGCCCCTTACACCTATTGATAGATTTTATAAAATTAGCCTTATTTAAAAGATGTGGTTTTTTTCAGAATGCTTTTCTAGAGAAAATTCTAATAGTAGTGATTTATATCAAAAGTATAAAGCAAGAGCTGAAATAATTCTTTTCAAGTTAAGGAGAACTGGTTTTCTTCACAAGTTGTTCTAAATAATATGACATAAGCTCTCTAATTTGGTAAAATAGATCAGAGTTGGTTGCTTTATCCTGCACCTGTTTGGAATCTCTTTATGTGTCCAATAGTTTCATGATTATTGATTCATTCATCCACTTTGTAATTCATTCACAGCACATCTGCTCCAAAGTTTTGTCCCTGAGTTTCAAGTATTGTCACTCCAGGTGTCCCATAGCTCTTCAAATATCCGCCTACCTAGTAAGCCTTGATTAAAAGCTGAAAATATAATTTTTCCTTTCTTTTTGATTATTACCAAAAAAAAACCCCCAAATCTATAGCACATGATTTCACATAATGTGCACTTATAATTATTTTTTGGTCCACAGTCTATAAAGAGTAAGCAGATATGCAAATTTCTATAAATATATACCTTCAAATCACATGAATCTCTTAAATTATTAAAAATTATTATTAAGGTAATATTTTTAATTGACTTAACAAGATGCCAAGATAACAAAGAGTAAATTACAGGTGTTATATTTACCTCAGAAAATTTGAATTTACTTGACTGTTGGCTCACTGAACCTCTTGGTTTTTCTGGAACTAGGATTTTGCTAGGATCTTGGAATTTCAATGCTAATGTCAGGATGGGTAGTTTCCCATTTTCTCCACTATTGTCTCCTTCTTTCACCTGCCAGGCATTGCCTTGGTGGAGCTAGTTCTTAAATCAGCACTGACCAAAGCAGAAACTAAGTCAGAGCCCTCAACCCACTCAGCCAGTGGGACCAAACCTAATGTTACTGACTACAGACCTGTTGTTTCTGTGCAGGAGATTAGCTCCAGACATTTGTGGAGCATACGTGGTAGTGTTCATTTTGTTCCCTGCCCTATTTATTTATCTAATGATTATATTAGATTCTAATTCGATTCTAACATTTACAATCAGACTTGAATTTTGGTTTAACTCCTTAACAATCCAGTTCACTGCTGGGAGTAGACAAGAGCTGTTAACACTCCTTAGCTTGTCTAGGCCCCCAAATCCTGCATAATTCCTGCCAATATCTCTGCTAATTAAAAATCTAAACCTCCTCTCTGGACCTCTTCTGCACAAGCTGTGGGCTATGGTCTTGCTCTGGCTGTACCAATCCCAGAAGCTAAGTGACTATTTCCATTTGTCTTCATAGTTAGTTCCGATGTCTTGAATTTCTTCTACCCAATTTGCCTAATTGAATATCTTTCCCTACCTCAATGCTTCCCAAACTTTAATATGCATAAGATCTCCTGATGAGGTTTTAACACAGTTTTTGAGCTCTATCCCCAGAGATTCTGATTCAATAGGTTCAGAAGTGCCCATGAATTTGCATTTCTAACAAGCACACAAGAGAGACTGATACTTTTGGTTCAAGGGACACCCTTTGGGAACTGGTGTTTTCAAGTAAACACGGTCTAGAGGGAAGACCTCCCTGTTTCTTCTAAACCCCTATCCAGTTTACTTCTCACTTAATTTTCTTATCTGCTCATTTTCGCTGCTGAGGTGCTCGTGCACCAAAGGACTGACATAAAACCACGGGCCCTGAAGGCTGGAAAGGCTGACATCACTGCTGACATTTTCCTTTGGCAATATCCCTTTTCTTCACATAGAGTGAGGTAAAATGGAGCCTATTTTAAATTTTAACTTTTAGTTCACTCTCTAAAGAGGGGTGCACGTTTATCAGATTAAGTCAGCAGCTGAAATAGATTTAAATTCATTCAATGTTCCTGCCTGTTTCCTCAAAGCATTTTTACTGAATTTAACAATGTGAAGTGGGACAAAATGCAGAAATTTGCCCCAAGTAGCTTCCAGCTCTGATACACAGTCTCTTACAGCCTTCATGGATTGAGTTTGAATTTAATAAAATGGATATAAATAAGTCTCCTGAAGTGTTTTCATTTCTCTTCTCAATTTGAACCGTCAGAATGTAAGATAGAGGAAAAAATAGCATAAAACTAATATTGTGGAATGGAGGCATGTATTACTAAAAATTCTCATATTAATGTTATTGGTTATATTGTCAGCTCTGGGGAATTTCAGCCAGGATTTCATCAGCAGTAAAAGATAGGAAATGGCTATGAAGGTTGCTGAGGTAGGATTTCTTGTGTCTCTTCCTGAGGATGGATAAATAGGGACTTTGATGACTTGGAGCTTCTTTTTCATGGTGCATATAGTGGTAAATGTATATATAGATGAGCTGAAAATAGGTTTAAAATTAGAAAAAGAGGTGACTTATTCACTGATTCCTATTTTGAGTGCAAAAGAAACAAAAATTCCTAAGTAGCTCTTGAGCCAAAGAGGAAATTTAAAAATTTTATCATAGGTTATTGAGAAAACAAAGTTAATGAAAAGATCTTATGTAAACTTACAGAATTTGGTCAAACTCTGAAGACTGAAATACTACTTTTTTTTGTTTTTGTTTTTGTTTTTTAAAGACTTTATTATTTTCAGGTTCATAACAAAATTGAGAAGAAGGTTCAGAGGGATCCCTTATGCCCTCTCCTCCATTATCAACACCCCATCGCAGCAGAGTGGTATATTTGTTGCAATTGATTAACCTACATTAATATGTCATTATCACCCAAAGTTCATAGTTTACATTAGGGTACACTTTTGTACATTCTGACCAGTGTATAATGACATATATTCACCATTATGGTAGCCTAAAGAGTATTTCCAGTACCCTAAAAATCCTCTGTGCCCTGCCTGTTCATTTCTTTCTCCTACCAATCCTGAGCAGCCACTGATGTTTTTATTACCTTCATAGTTTTTCCTTTTCTAGAAAATCACAGAGTTGAAATCACAATGTATGGCCTTCCCATACTGGCTTCTTTTACATGGAACTATGTATTTGAATTTCCTCTATGTCTTTTCATGGCTTGATAGTTCATTCTTTAGGTGCTGAATAACATTCCATTGTCTAGCTATATCACAGTTTATTCACCTACTGGAGCATATCTTGGTTTCCTCCAAGTTTTGTCAATTATGAGTAAAGCTGCTATAAACATCCATATACAGGTATTTGTGTAGATAAATGTTTTCAGCATCTTTGGGTAAATACCAGAGAGTGCTTTTGCTGATAGTATGGTAAGACTATGTTTAGTTTTGTAAGAAACTACTACACAATCTTTCAAATTGGCTGCTATTTTGTATTCATGCTCATAATGAATGAAAGTTCTTCTTGCTCCATATTATCACCAATATTTGGTATTATTAATTAATTAGTTAATTAATTGACATTTTGGCTATTCTAGTAGGTATGCTGCAGTATCTCATTGTTCTAATTTGCATTTCCCTGATGACATGACATGGAGTACCTTTTCCTCTACTTATTTGCCACGTGTATATATTCTGTGATGAGATGTCTGTTAATGACTTAATCTCACTTTTTAATGAGACTAGTTTTTTATTGTTTAATTTTAAGAATTTTTTTCATATTTTTGATATTAGATCTTTATCACATATGTCTTTGCAAATATTTTCTTCCAGTCTATGGCTTGTCTATTTTTCTTGACAGTGTCTATTAAAAAGCAGAAAGTTTTAATCTCAATGATGTCCAGTTTATCAACTATTTCTTTCATAGATTGTGCCTTTGGTGTTTTATCTGAAAAGTCATGGCTGGGTGTCATATACCCCTCCATGAATGGGCAGGAGCAAGTGGGTGGGCAGGTGACCAGGCAGCCATCCTGATAAAGCCTGGGCACCCTGAGAGCCAAGCTGTGGAGCTGTTGCTTGTAACTGGGGGCTGAAGGGGAGTGATCCTCCACAAGGAGGTGTTCCCCCACTGGTGAGGGACCATGCAGCTGTGCAGAGGTAGTTTTCTTCTGAGATCATTAATAGGAATCATTCTCTCTCGTGCCTAGCTGGAACAAGGACATGAGACTCCTCTTTGACCAGTTCACGAAGAAACATGAAGATGACTCCTAGAAACGTTTGCCTTCATACAAATGTAAATCAACTTGAAGTATTCAAGACTTCAAAATCTTTTTTGTGACATAAAGCCTGTAAAATAACAAGTGTCATAGCCCCAGGTCTTCCCTAGAAGCTTTAAGGAAGGCCTGGGGCTTGAATATGTGATATTCCATAATAATGTTGAAGAAAGAACAGTTTACATATTTCAAGGAGGTCCTTACCTGCAAGGAGCAGCTGGCTTCCTTCACGGAGGTGCCATTGCAGCCATGACTGATGCTACTGTTGGTATGTCTGCGATTACAGTTGGGGAACTGTCATGACTGACAATCTCAGCACTAATTTTAAGCTGTCAATCCCCCTTTACTCTGTTGTTGTGATAAACAGCCAACTTGATAAAGTTGAAGGAAGGAAATTGTTTGTTTTCTGTGATGTTCAAAGCACAGATGAGAAGGCCCTATATATAGTCAGAGGCAACAAGTTTATTGGTAAAGCTGGATCCCAAAGATATTTTGACGTAAGAGAGCTGCTGGGGCATTCTACACCAGTGTGCACTAGGCTTTCTCTCCTCCAGAAGAAGCTGCTGTCTCCAGTCCTCCTTTACTTTCCTTTACTTTACCTGCTGTTGAGTTCCCCAGAGGATGAAGCCTGCTAACACTAACCTTCCTGAACATATCTTCAGAATACATCTCCAAGAGCTATTTCCATCTTCTAAACTTTTTAACATAGAAGCACTCTCTACTGGGGTGGGGTGGAGGAGTCATTGCCAGATGAAAGGTCATCTAGATTTTCTTCTATGTTATCTTTTAGTCTTCTAGGAGTTTTACAGTTTTATATTTTACATTTAGGTCTGTGGTCCACTTTGAGTTAATCTTTCAGGTTACAAAAAGTCTGTTTTCTGTTTGTTTTATGTGCATGTCTAATTGATCCAGCACCATTTGTTAAAAACAAAATGAAACAAAACAAAAAAACTCTCTGCTCCATTGTGTTGTCTTTGCTCCTTTGTCAGAGATTAGTTGACTATTTATGTGGGTCTATTTATGGGCTTTCTATTCTGTTCCATTGATCTATTTGTCTATTGCCAATACCGTACAGTATTGATTAATGTAGCTTAAAATAAGTATTAAAATTGTGAAGTGTCAGTCCTACAACTGTATTCTTCTTCAATATTCTGTTGGTTATTTTTGGTCTGTTGATTTTCCACATAAGCTTTAGAATCAGTTTTTCATCACCAGAAAATAACTTGCTTGGATTGTGATTGGAATTGCATTGAATATACTATAGATCAAGTTGGGAAGAGCTGACATCTTGATAATATTGAGTTTTCCCATCCATGAACATGGAATATCTCTCCATTTATCTAGTTATTTGATTTCATTCATTAGTTTTATAGTTTCTCCTGTATAGATCTTATATTTTGTTAGATCTTTATATTTTGTAAGAGTTATGTCTAAGAATTTCATTTTGGGAGAGGCTAAGGTAAAAAGTGTTGGATTTTACATTTCAAATTTCATTTGTTTATTTACTGTTACACAAGAAAGTGGTTGACCTTTTGTATATTATTAACCTTGTACCTTGCAACCTTGCTATTAGTTCCAGGAGTGTTTTGACTAAATCTTTCAGATTTTCTACATAGGCAATCATATGATCGATAAAGATTGTTTCATTTTTTTCTTCCAAATCAGTATATGTTTTATTTCTTTTTCTTGTCTTATTATGTTAGCTGAGACTGCTTTTATTTTAAAAGGAGAGATGAAATAAATGAACAAAGTATTCAATTCAATAAGTTAGAACAGATGAGCTTCTGGTTAAGATGCTATACTAAGTTCATGCTTTGGTGCTATCTCCATTCTCAACTCAAAGCAATAATAGATAAAATACTTAAAAAATACAAAACAGGACATATGTTGGTGGCAAAGATTACTGGAATGTGGCTACGGGCACAGCAAGGGCAGGGTTTAGCACCTACTGGGTAGATTCGAGAACCAGGCTCCTGACCTGAAGTTGGGTGAGTGATGAGCCTTCTGACAGAAAAACAAACAAAGTCTCATTTTTAGAAGATTTTTATATTTGAAGACAGCTGGACAAAGGCATAGTTTCATGTCCACATCTGAACCAACTAACCTTTTTTTAAATAAGCATTGACCAAAATACATTGTTCAAATAACATTGTCCCTCATATGAATATGAACTAGGATTCCTAGGATTGCCTGTTTCTTTTTTTTTTCCAATTTATTTATTTTCAGAAAAACATTATTCATTATTTTTTCACCACACCCAGTGCTCCATGCAAGCCGTGCCCTCTATAATATGCACCACCTGGTACCCCAACCTCCCACCCCCCCGCCACTTCAAACCCCTCAGATTGTTTATCAGAGTCCATAGTCTCTCATGGTTCACCTCCCCTTCCAATTCACCCAAATTCCCTACTCCTCTCTAACGCCCCTTGTCCTCCATGATATTTGTTAGGCTCCACAAATAAGTGAAACCATATGATAATTGACTCTCTCTGCTTGGCTTATTTCACTCAGCATAATCTCTTCCAGTCCCGTCCATGTTGCTACAAAATTTGGGTATTCATCCTTTCTGATGGAGGCATAATACTCCATAGTGTATATGGACCACATCTTCCTTATCTATTCATCCGTTGAAGGGCATCTTGGTTCTTTCCATAGTTTGGCGACCGTGGCCATTGCTGCTATAAACATTGGGGTACAGATGGCCCTTCTTTTCACTCCATCTGTATCTTTGGGGTAAATACCCAGGAGTGCAATCGCAGGGTTATAGGGAAGCTCTATTTTTAATTTCTTGAGGAATCTCCACACTGTTCTCCAAAGAGGCTGCACCAACTTGCATTCCCACCAACAGTGTAAGAGGGCTCCCCTTTCTCCACATCCTCTCCAACACATGTTGTTTCCCGTTTTGTTAATTTTGGCCATTCTAACTGGTGTAAGGTGATATCTCAATGTGGTTTTAATTTGAATCTCCCTGAGGGCTAATGATGATGAGCATTTTTTCATGTGTCTGATAGCCATTTGTATGTCTTGATTGGAGAAGTGTCTGTTCATATCTTCTGCCCATTTTTTGATGTGTTTTTCTGTTTCGTGTGGGTTGAGTTTGAGGAGTTCATTATAGATCCTGGATACCAACCTTTTGTCTGTACTGTCATTTGCAAATATCTTCTCCCATTCCGTGGGTTGCCTCTTTGTTTTGTTGACTGTTTGCTTTGCTGTGCAGAAGCTTTTGATTTTGATAAAGTCCCAGAAGTTTATTTTCGCTTTTGTTTCCTTTGCCTTTGGAGACGTATCTTGAAAGAAGTTGCTGTGGCTGATATCAAAGAGATTACTGCCTATGTTCTCCTCTAGGATTCTGATGGATTCCTGTCTCATGTTGAGGTCTTTTATCCATTTTGAGTTTATCTTTGTGTACGGTGTAAGAGAATGGTCGAGTTTCATTCTTCTACATATAGCTGTCCAGTTTTCCCAGCACCATTTATTGAAGAGACTGTCTTTTTTCCACTGTATATTTTTTCCTGTTTTGTCAAAGATTAATTGACCATAGAGTTGAGGGTCCATATCTGGGCTCTCTACTCTGTTCCACTGGTCTATGTGTCTGTTTTTATGCCAGTACCATGCTGTCTTGGTGATCACAGCTTTGTAATAAAGCTTGAAATCAGGTAAGGTAATGCCGCCAGCTTTATTTTTGTTTTTCAACATTTCCTTAGCGATTCGGGGTCTCTTCTGATTCCATACAAATTTTAGGATTATTTGCTCCAGCTCTTTGAAGAATGCTGGTGGAATTTGGATCAGAATGGCATTTAAAGTATAGATTGCTCTAGGCAGTATAGACATTTTAACAATGTTTATTCTTCCGATCCAAGAGCATGGAATGGTCTTCCATCTATTTGTGTCTTCTTCAATTTCTTTCATGAGTGCTCTGTAGTTCCTCGAGTACAGATCCTTTACCTCTTTAGTTAGGTTTATTCCCAGGTATCTTATGGTTCTTGGTGCTATAGTAAATGGAATCGATTCTCTAATTTCCCTTTCTGTATTTTCATTGTTAGTGTAGAAGAAAGCCACTGATTTCTGCACATTGACTTTGTATCCTGCCACGTTGCTGAATTGCTGTATGAGTTCTAGTAGTTTGGGGGTGGAGTCTTTTGGGTTTTCCATATAAAGAATCATGTCATCTGCGAAGAGAGAGAGTTTGACTTCTTCATTACCAATTTGGATACCTTTTATTTCTCTCTGTTGTCTGATTGCTGTTGCTAGGACTTCTAATACTATGTTGAACAAGAGTGGTGAAAGTGGGCATCCTTGTCTTGTTCCTGATCTCAATGGGAAGGCTGCAAGCTTTTTCCCATTGAGGATGATATTTGCTGTGGGTCTTTCATAGATAGATTTGATGAGGTTCAGGAATGTTCCCTCTATCCCTATACTTTGAAGCGTTTTAATCAGGAACGGATGCTGGAGTTTGTCAAATGCTTTTTCTGCATCAATTGAGAGGACCATGTGGCTCTTCTCTCTTCTCATATTAATTTGTTGTATCACATTGATTGATTTGCGAATGTTGAACCATTCTTGTAGCCCAGGGATGAATCCCACCGGATCATGGTGGATAATCTTTTTAATGTGCTGTTGGATCCTTTTGGCTAGGATCTTGTTGAGAATCTTAGCATCCATATTCATCAGTGATATTGGTCTGAAATTCTCCTTTTTGGTAGGGTCCTTGCCTGGTTTGGGGATCAGGGTTATGCTGGCTTCATAGAAAGAGTCTGGAAGTTTTCCTTCTGCTTCAATTTTTTGAAACAGCTTCAGGAGAATAGGTGTTATTTCTTCTTGGAAGGTTTGGTAGAATTCCCCAGGGAATCCGTCAGGTCCTGGGCTCTTGTTTTTTGGGAGGTTTTTGATCACTGATTCAATCTTGTTATTAGATATCGGTCTATTCAGGTTGTCGATTTCTTCCTGGTTCAATTTTGGTAGTTTATATTTTTCCAGGAATGCATCCATTTCATCTAGGTTGCTAAGCTTATTGGCATATAACTGTTCGTAATAACTTCTGATGATTGTTTCTACTTCCTTGGCGTTAGTTGTGATCTCTCCCTTTTCATTCATAATTTTATGAATTTGGGATTTCTCTCTTTTCTTTCAGATTAGTGTAGCCAGTGGCTTATTGATCTTATTGATTCTTTCAAAAAACCAGCTTCTAGTTTCATTGATACGTTCTACTGTATCTCTGGTTTCTCCCTCATTGATCTCAGCTCTAATCTTGATGATTTCCCTTCTTATGTGTGGAGTTGGTTTGATTTGTTGTTGATCCTCCAGTTCTTTAAGGTGTAGAGACAGCTGGTGTGTTCTGGATTTTTCAATTTTTTTGAGCGAGGCTTGGATGGCTATATATTTTCCCCTTAGGACCGCCTTTGCTGTATCCCATAGGTTTTGGACCGAAGTGTCTTCATTCTCATTGGTTTCCATGAATTGTTTCAGTTCTTCTTTGATCTCCTGGTTGATCCAAGCATTCTTAAGCAAGGTGGTCTTTAGCTTCCAGGTGTTTGAGTTCCTTCGGAACTTTTCCTTGTGATTGAGCTCCAGTTTCAAAGCATTGTGATCTGAGAATATGCAGGGAATAATCTCAGTCTTTTGGTATCGTTTGAGTCCTGATTTGTGACCCAGTATGTGGTCTATTCTGGAGAAGGTTCCGTGTGCACTTGAGAAGAATGAGTATTCTGCTGTTTTAGGGTGGAATGTTCTGTATATATCTATGAGGTCCATCTGGTCCAATGTGTCATTCAATGCTCTTGTTTCTTTATTGATTTTCTGCTTCGATGATCTGTCTAATTCTGAAAGAGGCGTGTTAAGATCTCCTATGGTTAGTGTATTCATATCAATATGACTCTTTATCTTGATTAACTGTTTTCTTAAGTAATTGGCTGCTCCCATATTGGGAGCATAGATATTTACAATTGTTAGATCATCTTGGTGGATAGTCCCTTTAAGGATTATGTAGTGTCTTTCTGTATCTCTGACTACAGTCTTTAGTTTGAAGTCTAATTTATCTGATATGAGAATCGCTACCCCAGCCTTCTTTTGAGTCCCATTGGCATGAAAGATGCTTCTCCACCCCTTCACTTTCAGTCTGCGTGTATCTTTAGGTTCAAAATGGGTCTCTTGTAGACGGCATATGGATGGGTCCTGTCATTTTATCCAATCTGCAACCCTGTGCCGTTTTATGGGTGCATTTAGGCCATTCACATTGAGAGTGATTATTGATAGATACGTTTTTATTGACATCGAGTTACCTTTGAAGTCTTTCTTTCTGTAGACTGTCTCTATATTTCTGTTCAATGCTATTCTTGGGATTTTTCCTCTTTTATAGAACCCCCCTTAATATTTCCTGCAGTATCGGCTTGGTGGTTGCATAGTCTTTTAAGCCTTGCCGGTCTTAGAAACTCTTTATCTCTCCATCCATTTTGAATGTCAGTCTTGCTGGATAAAGTATTCTTGGCTGCATGTTGTTCTCATTTAGTGCCCTGAATATATCTTGCCAGCCTCTTCTGGCTTGCCAGGTCTCTGTGGACAGGTCTGACGTTTTTCTGATGGGCTTCCCTCTGTAAGTAAGGAGCCTCTTTGCCCTGGCGGCTTTCAAGAGAGTATACCTACAATTATAATTCCTCAATTTGACTATCAGGTGTTGTGATGTTTTTTTGGAATGTATAATCTTCTGTGGAGACCGTTCAGCCTCTAGTACATGAATGCTGGTTTCATTCGCGAGATTCGGAAAATTTTCATGAAGGACTTGTTCCACTATATCTTCTAGACTTCTTTCTTTCTCCTCCCCTTCAGGGATTCCAATAATTCTGACGTTGGAATGCTTCATGGTATCATTTATTTCCCTGATTCTGCTTTTGTGGGATCTAAGCTGTTTGTTCCAGGCTTCCTCCTGATCCTTTCTCTCTATCTGTTTGTCTTCCAGATCACTAATTCTATCTTCTGTCTCAGTTACCCTAGGTTTGAGAGAGTTTAGATTAGATAGGAACTCATTGAGAGCATTGTGGACCTCCTCCCTGGTAGCTTTAAGCTCCGCCCTAACATTGTGAACATCCTGTCTGGTCGCTTTCTGTTCGGCCCTAATCAATTCTGTTTGGTCATCCATGGCTTTCTCCAACCTAGCTATTGCCTGGATAATTGTTAGCCTGAATTCTCTTTCCGACATATTGTCTATGTTGATAGCTGTTAGCTCTGTTGCAGAAGGTCCATCCTCTGTATTTTTCTTCTGTTGGGCATTCCTCCTCCTAGTCATTTTGGTGGGAGAAGACTGAACAGATGTATCTGGATGTATCAACTCTGCTGCAGTCAAGGTGCACCCTCGAACACTTCTGAGAAATCAGGATTCTCCACCCAAATGAGAGACAAAAGAAAAGAAAAAGAAAAAGAAAAAAAAAAAAGGAAAAGAAGAAAAAGAAAAAGAAAAAAAAAGAGAGAGAGAGAGAGAGACAGGAAAGAAAGGGAAGATGAAAGAGAAGGTTCAGCCCAGATGGGCCCCAGGGTAAGATTTATGAAGTAGACAAACAAAAAGAGATAAAAAGACTGATACAATTATATGGCAAGAGAAAGAAAAAAAAAATATAGGGGGAGGAGTCAAGATGGCGGAGAAGTAGCAGGCTGAGACTACCTCAGCTAGCAGGAGATCAGCTAGAGAGCTTATCTAAAGATTGCAAACACCTGCAAATCCATTGGCAGATCGAAGAGAAGAAGAACAGCAATTCTAGAAACAGAAAAACAACCACTTTCTGAAAGGTAGGACTGGCGGAGAAGTGAATCCAAAGCGACGGGAAGATAGACCGCGGGGGGAGGGGCCGGCTCCCGGCAATAGGCGGAGCAACAGAGCACAAAATCAGGACTTTTAAAAGTCTGTTCCGCTGAGGGACATCGCTCCGGAGGCTAAACCGGGGCGAAGCCCACACGGGGTCGGCGTGACCTCAGGTCCCGTGGGGTCACAGAAGGATCGGGGGTGTCTGAGTGTCGCAGAGCTTGCGGATATTGGAACGGGAAAGCCGGCTGCAGAGACAGAGCCGACAGTAAGCTCGCAGCTTGGAGTTGCCTTGAACCGGTCGCAGGCTCGGTGAGCTCGGAGCGGGGCCGGAGGTTAGGCAGACGCGAGTTACTAGGAGCTGTTCGCTGAGGGCGCACAGGGGAGCGGGGCCCCGGGCTCTCAGCTCCTCCGGGCCGGAGACCAGGAGGCCGCCATTTGTGTTCCCGTCCTCCGGAACTCTACGGAAAGCGCTCAGGGAACAAAAGCTCCTCAAAGCAAAGCCAAGCAGATCACTCAGCCCGGCCCCTGGTAAGGGCGGTGTAATTCCGCCTGGGGCAAAGACACTTGAGAATCACTACAGCAGGCCCCTCCCCCAGAAGATCAACAAGAAATCCAGGCAAGACCAAGTTCACCTACCAAGGAGTGCAGTTTCAATACCAAGGAGAGCAGCAGAATTCCAGAGGAGGAGAAAACAAACCACGGAACTCATGGATTTCTGCCTGTGATTTTTTAGTCTTGCAGTTAATTTAATTTTTTTCTTTTTCATTTTTTTTTCACTTCTTCTGCTAAAAATTTATATAACTTTTACCCTTTTCTTTTTTAACGTTTTTTAACTAGATTATCTAATATATATATATATATATATTTTCTCTTTTATACTTTTCTTTATTCATTTTCTTTTTTTTAATTCTTTTTTTTTCTTTTTTTTCTTTCTTTCTTTTTGAACCTCTTTTTATCCCCAAATCAGAAGAGATCCTAATCTCTTCAATCTTTTTTTTTTCTTAATTCTTTTTTAAATTCTTGATTGAATTTTTAATTCAATCTCTTTTTTTTAATTCTTTTTTTATTTTTTTTTCTTTCTTTCTTTTTGAACCTCTTTTTATCCCCAAATCAGAAGAGATCCCAATCAGAAGAGATTGGGAGATCCCAATCAAAGGAGATCCCAATCAGAGGAGATCCCTCACCCAATCGTCAGGGGGGAGAAATCCCCCCTCACGATTTGGGATCTCTTCTGATTTGGTTAAAGCATATTTTCCTGGGATTGTTGCCACCCTTTTAGTATTTTACTTGCTCCTTCACATACTCTTAGCTGGACAAAATGACAAGGCGGAAAAATTCACAACAAAAAAAAGAACAAGAGGCAGTACCAAAGGCTAGGGACCTAATCAATACAGACATTGGTAATATGTCAGATCTAGAGTTCAAAATGACAGTTCTCAAGGTTATAGCCGGGCTTGAAAAAGGCATGGAAGATATTAGAGAAACCCTCTCCAGAGATATAAAAGCCCTTTCTGGAGAAATAAAAGAACTAAAATCCAACCAAGTTGAAATCAAAAAAGCTATTAATGAAGTTCAATCAAAAATGGAGGCTCTCACTGCTAGGATAAATGAGGCAGAAGAAAGAATTAGTGATATAGAAGACCAAATGACAGAGAATAAAGAAGCTGAGCAAAAGAGGGACAAACAGCTACTGGACCATGAGGAGAGAATTCGAGAGATAAGTGACACCATCAGACGAAACAACATTAGAATAATTGGGATTCGAGAAGAAGAAGAAAGAGAGAGGGGAGCAGAAGGTATACTGGAGAGAATTGTTGGGGAGAATTTCCCCAATATGGCAAAGGGAACGAGCATCAAAATTCAGGAGGTTCAGAGAACGCCCCTCAAAATCAATAAGAATAGGCCCACACCCCGTCACCTAATAGTAAAATTTACAAGCCTTAGTGACAAAGAGAAAATCCTGAAAGCAGCCCGGGAAAAGAAGTCTGTAACATACAATGGTAAAAGTATTAGATTGGCAGCTGACTTATCCACAGAGACCTGGCAGGCCAGAAAGAGCTGGCATGACATTTTCAGAGCACTAAACGAGAAAAACATGCAGCCAAGAATACTATATCCAGCTAGGCTATCATTGAAAATAGAAGGAGAGATTAAAAGCTTCCAGGACAAACAAAAACTGAAAGAATTTGCAAACACCAAACCAGCTCTGCAGGAAATACTGAAAGGGGTCCTCTAAGCAAAGAGAGAGCCTACAAGTGGTAGATCAGAAAGGAACAGAGACAATATACAGTAACAGTCACCTTACTGGCAATACAATGGCACTAAAATCATATCTCTCAATAGTTACCCTGAATGTTAATGGGCTAAATGCCCCAATCAAAAGACACAGGGTATCAGAATGGATAAAAAAACAAAACCCATCTATATGTTGCCTCCAAGAAACCCATTTTAAACCCGAAGACACCTCCAGACTTAAAGTGAGGGATTGGAAAAGAATTTACCATGCTAATGGACATCAGAAAAAAGCAGGAGTGGCAATCCTTATATCAGATCACTTAGATTTTAAGCCAAAGACTATAATAAGAGATGAGGAAGGACACTATATCATACTCAAAGGGTCTGTCCAACAAGAAGATCTAACAATTTTAAATATCTATGCCCCCAACGTGGGCGCAGCAAACTATATAAACCAATTAATAACAAAATCAAAGAAACACATCCACAATAATACAATAATAGTAGGGGACTTTAACACTCCCCTCACTGAAATGGACAGATCATCCAAGCAAAAGATCAACAGGGAAATAAAGGCCTTAAATGATACACTGGATGAGATGGACATCACAGATATATTCAGAACATTTCATCCCAAAGCAACAGAATACACATTCTTCTCTAGTGCACATGGAACATTCTCCAGAATAGATCACATCCTCGGTCCTAAATCAGGACCCAACCAGTATCAAAAGATTGGGATCATTCCCTGCATATTTTCAGACCACAATGCTCTGAAGCTAGAACTCAACCACAAGAGGAAGTCTGGAAAGAACACAAATACATGGAGACTAAACAGCATCCTTCTAAAGAATGAATGGGTCAACCGGGAAATTAAAGAAGAATTGAAAAAAATCATGGAAACAAATGATAATGAAAATACAACAGTTCAAAATCTGTGGGACACAACAAAGGCAGTCCTGAGAGGAAAATATATAGCGGTACAAGCTTTTCTCAAGAAACAAGAAAGGTCTCAGGTACACAACCTAACCCTACACCTAAAGGAGCTGGAGAAAGAACCAGAAAGAAACCCTAAGCCCAGCAGGAGAAGAGAAATCATAAAGATCAGAGCAGAAATCAATGAAATAGAAACCAAAAAAAACAATAGAACAAATCAACGAAACTAGGAGCTGGTTCTTTGAAAGAATTAATAAAATTGATAAACCCTTGGCCAGACTTATCAAAAAGAAAAGAGAAAGGACCCAAATAAATAAAATCATGAATGAAAGAGGAGAGATCACAACTAACACCAAAGAAATACAAACTATTATAAGAACATACTATGAGCAACTCTACGCCAACAAATTTGACAATCTGGAAGAAATGGATGCATTCCTAGAAACATATAAACTACCAAAATTGAACCAGGAAGAAATAGAAAGCCTGAACAGACCCATAACCAGTAAGGAGATTGAAACAGTCATTAAAAATCTCCAAAAGAAACAAAAGCCCAGGGCCAGATGGCTTCCCAGGGGAATTCTACCAAACATTTAAAGAAGAACTAATTCCTATTCTCCTGAAACTGTTCCAAAAAATAGAAATGGAAGGAAAACTCCCAAACTCATTTTATGAGGCCAGCATCACCTTGATCCCAAAGCCAGACAAGGATCCCATCAAAAAAGAGAGCTATAGACCAATATCCTTGATGAAAACAGATGCAAAAATTCTCACCAAAGTACTAGCCAATAGGATTCAACAGTACATTAAAAGGATTATTCACCACGACTAAGTGGGATTTATCCCAGGGCTGCAAGGTTGGTTCAACATCCGCAAATCAGTCAATGGGATACAACACATCAATAAAAGAAAGAACAAGAACCATATGATACTCTCAATAGATGCTGAAAAAGCATTTGAGAAAGTACAGCATCCCTTCCTGATCAAAACCCTTCAAAGTGTAGGGATAGAGGGCACATACCTCAATATCATCAAAGCCATCTATGAAAAACCCACCGCGAATATCATTCTCAATGGAGAAAAACTGAAAGCTTTTCCACTAAGGTCAGGAACACGGCAGGGATGTCCATTATCACCACTGCTATTCAACATAGTACTAGAAGTCCTAGCCTCAGCAATCAGACAACAAAAGGAAATTAAAGGAATCCAAATCGGCAACGAAGAAGTCAAATTATCACTCTTCGCAGATGATATGATACTCTATGTGGAAAACCCAAAAGACTCCACTCCAAAACTGCTAGAACTTATACAGGAATTCAGTAAAGTGTCAGGATATAAGATCAATGCACAGAAATCAGTTGCATTTCTCTACACCAACAACAAGACAGAAGAAAGAGAAATTAAGGAGTCAATCCCATTTACAATTGCACCCCAAACCATAAGATACCTAGGAATAAACCTAACCAAAGAGGCTAAGAATTTATACTCAGAAAACTATAAAGTACTCATGAAAGAAATTGAGGAAGACACAAAGAAATGGAAAAATGTTCCATGCTCCTGGATTGGAAGAATAAATATTGTGAAAATGTCTATGCTACCTAAAGCAATCTACACATTTAATGCAATTCCTATCAAAGTACCATCCATCTTTTTCAAAGAAATGGAACAAATAATTTTAAAATTTATATGGAACCAGGAAAGACCTCGAATCGCCAAAGGGATATTGACAAAGAAAGCCAAAGTTGGTGGCATCACAATTCCAGACTTTAAGCTCTATTACAAAGCTGTCATCATCAAGACAGCATGGTACTGGCACAAAAACAGACACATAGACCAATGGAACAGAATAGAGAGCCCAGAAATAGACCCTCAACTCTATGGTCAACTAATCTTCGACAAAGCAGAAAAGAATGTCCAATGGAAAAAAGACAGCCTCTTCAATAAATGGTGTTGGGAAAATTGGACAGCCACGTGCAGAAAAATGAAATTGGACCATTTCTTTACACCACACACAAAAATAGATTCAAAATGGATTAAGGACCTCAATGTGAGAAAGGAATCCATCAAAATCCTTGAGGAGAACACAGGCAGCAACCTCTTCGACCTCAGCCGCAGCAACATCTTCCTAGGAACATCGCCAAAGGCAAGGGAAGCAAGGGCAAAAATGAATTTTTGGGATTTCATCAAAATCAAAAGCTTTTGCACAGCAAAGGAAACAGTTAACAAAACCAAAAGACAACTGACAGAATGGGAGAAGATATTTGCAAACGACATATCAGATAAAGGACTAGTGTCCAAAATCTATAAAGAACTTAACAAACTCAACACCCAAAGAACAAATAATCCAATCAAGAAATGGGCAGAGGACATGAACAGACGTTTCTGCAAAGAAGACATCCAGATGGCCAACAGACACATGAAAAAGTGCTCCATATCACTCGGCATCAGGGAAATACAAATCAAAACCACAATGAGATATCACCTCACACCAGTCAGAATGGCTAAAATCAACACGTCAGGAAATGACAGATGCTGGCGAGGATGCGGAGAAAGGGGAACCCTCCTACACTGTTGGTGGGAATGCAAGCTGGTGCAACCCCTCTGGAAAACAGCATGGAGGTTCCTCAAAATGTTGAAAATAGAACTGCCCTATGACCCAGCAATTGCACTACTGGGAATTTACCCTAAAGATACAAACGTAGTGATCCAAAGGGCACGTGCACCCGAATGTTTATAGCAGCAATGTCCACAATAGCCAAACTATGGAAAGAACCTAGATGTCCATCAACAGATGAATGGATCAAGAAGATGTGGTATATATACACAATGGAATACTATGCAGCCATCAAAAGAAACGAAATCTTGCCATTTGCGACAACATGGATGGAACTAGAGCGTATCATGCTTAGCGAAATAAGTCAAGCGGAGAAAGACAACTATCATATGATCTCCCTAATATGAGGGAGTGGTGATGCAACATGGGGGCTTAAGTGGGTAGGAGAAGAATCCATGAAACAAGATGGGATAGGGAGGGAGACAAACCATAAATGACTCTTAATCTCACGAAACAAACTGTGGGTTGCTGGGGGGAGGGGGGTTGGGAGAAGGGGGGTAGGGTTATGGACATTGGGGAGGGTATGTGCTTTGGGGTAAATTGGAAGGGGAGATGAACCATGAGAGACTATGGACTCTGAAAAACAATCTGAGGGGTTTGAAGTGGTGGGGGGGTGGGAGGTTGGGGTACCAGGTGGTGGGTATTATAGAGGGCACAGCTTGCATGGAGCACTGGGTGTGGTGAAAAAATAATGAATACTGTTTTTCTGAAAATAAATAAATTGGAAAAAAATATATATATATGCAAATAAAGAAAGAACCTCGTCAAAAAGAACCACAAGTGTAAAATTTATATGCTATCAGGACAAACACAAAAACACAGAAACACTGGTGGAAGAAGATGGGAGAGTTCTTATAAATTCTCAGTGTGTGCGAGGAAGGTTGTTTTGATTCTTCCTGGATGTATCTTGATATCTTTGTTAAAGGACTCAACTTTCCTAAGATAAAAGGGATTAAAAATTGGTTTACCTATAGGGGAAGTATTGATTGGGGTAAGGGGATTACTTTGAAGTTAACTCTTTATGAATATTAGAGGATAAAAATAAAAAGGAATATACTAGACTAAACTAAACTAAAATTTTAAAAAAGGGAATTCAAAAAATAAAAATGCAAAAGAAAAACATAGGTGTATGTATCAAAAAGTTCAGGTTAGAAAGGTATTATGGAATTTGATGTACTGTACAGCTCGCTGTGATGGTAAATAGGTTAAAAAAATTACCTATGTGTAAAAAAAAAAAATGAACCGGAATAGTGGAAACGAGTGAACAATACAAGTTTTCCTATGAAGTAGTGGTGGTTCTCTTGTAGTCCTTTTTTTTTTTTTTCTTTCTTGGTTTGTTTTCTGGGGGAGGGGCCTGCCACGTGGGTTGTCAGTCAATGATGTTTCCTGAGTTGAGTCCCCCCACCCCCCTCAAGGGGGTGGGCTCTGGGGAAACTGGTTTTTTTCAGGCTTTTGTTCTCTGGCGGTTTTTATGCTTGTTCACTTTTGTTCCTCTCACCTTGACCGCCTTTGATGGTTTTTGTAGTATTAGAAGAAATCAAACCGCACCCTGATCTCCCTCTCAGAGAGAAGCCTCAGTCTGGGTGCAGAAGCTGAATAAATTCCCCCTTGGCCGCTGGCAGTGCAGGTTCCAAGTTGCAGACCCTGGGGGCGCAGGATCTTTTGCTTGTACCCAAAGCCAAGGCAGTGGCGGCTGTCTGGGAGCCAGAGAGGTTCCAAGCCACAGTCGCACACTGAGATTTTGCCGCCAGCCTGGGCTGGGAGTGCCCGGCTTGCGCGCACCTCTTTTCAGAGGTGGCTGTGGGTCGGGCGCGCGTCCTGGGCACTGAGAACGGGGCGCTGGTCCCTAAACCCCAGGCTGGGCTTTTGCACGCCTCTGTCAGGGGAAGAGTTTCGCGCGCGCAGCTTAGGCTTTGAAACAATGGCGCGGGTCAAAGAGCGCCAGCCGGGCCTCTGTAACTCAGGGGAGCTTGAGGTACGTGCGTGCGTGTCTCGAGCTTTGTGGTAGGGCTAGCGCGCGTTCTGCAGACCGGCCCAGCTCCCATCCCCTCACAGGAGCCGGAACCCACGCGCTCTGGGGCGCGCTGGCCGTTTAGGGACCAGGAGTGGTTTCTCCACTGCACTCTCTCTGCCTCAGCGCCGGGGAGGCCGTCTGGGACCGGGGACTTAAGCCCCTGTCCCTAGCCGCCCCGATTCCCACAATATCCCCCCGCGATCCTTTGCTCTTTTGGAGTGCTTTCAACCAGTCTCCAAGTTAATGCTGGTCCCCAGACGCAGGGCACTCTCGCTCGTATTGGGGTATTACTTTCCCACCGGTCGCCACTGGTGGCTCCCTCCCCCCTTTGTTTATCTTCCGATATCAGTCCGCAGTTCCCATTCCGCTTTACCTGCCCACTGGCATCTTCTGCCCCTGTAGAGATCCAGACGTGTATAATTCTGATCTCAGGCTGATTTCATGGGTGATTGGAGTTCTTTGTAGGTAATCAGCTCACTTTGGGGTACCAGCTGAAAAGGCGACTCTTCCTATTCCCCTGCCATCTTGTCCCCCCGGGTTACCTGTTTCTAACCTGGTATCTGGGAGACTAAGTGGAGGCAACACAGAGTCTCTACATAAAAAGAGGCAAACAGAGAGAATAAGAAAAAAGAAAAAAAAAGCAAAAGCAAACAAAAACTTCTCCAAACACAGACTTGCAAAAATGTATAAAATGCATAGAATCTTTTGTGATAAAAAGATATAGGACAAAATTAAGAAATAAAATATTAAATTTACTGCAGATAAGGTTATTCAGATTAGTTGGGTAAATATTTGCAATAATTATATTTAAGAATGTAAAAAGATGTAAAAAGAAATAGCTTGTATGAAAAATGTGAGCAATGATATACTAAAAGGCAGAAAAGCTAAAAGCAGCAAGATAAAAATAAAAACCAGTTAAAATATTAGAAATAAAACTGTTTTAAGAAGCTATATGAGAGGGATTTTAGACTAGACACAATTGCATAGTGAAATGGTGAACTAGAAGCTAATGCCAAGGAATTGGTTCCAGGTGCTACTACAAGAGCTAGAACCAAAAACGTGAAGTAATATGGGGACATGGAAACAGTTTGAGAATCTCCCATATATATTTGATGAAAGCTCCAGAACAGAAGAAATGAAGACACAATATTTTAGGAGATAACTTTCAGCATTAAAATAATCAAACAAAATTATTTGAGATCTGAGATCAAAAGAGCAATTTAAGCTCTTCAAGATAGTTAAAGAAAAACAAATCCACACCTAGACTCATAACATATTGCAGAATATTCAAACTATAAAGAAAATCTAATGTGCATCCCGAGGAAATAAGCATTAATCTACAAAGAAATAAACTTACCGACAGTAAACAGTAGGCACTGGTAAATGAGGATCATATTTTCAAAATGCTGATGTAGCTAATTTAGCCTGTATGAAGGACAAGCTCAACTGGAAGAATGATGTCATTGCAAATGAAATGTAGTTGGTATCTCACTCTTCCTTTACATATTTCCAGTGAAAGAAGTCCTTTTCCTCTCTTAAAATGAGCAACATCATGATCTTTCTGGGCACTCTTAAGTTAATAAAGGGTTTTATGGGCACTTCGAGATATGAAACACATTTTCAAGCCAGTCCTTACACTGGCCAGTCCTATCCCATAGTTAGAGCTCCTAATTTTGTTCAAAATTACATCACTCTCCTCCTCTCAGCTTAGGTTGGTGGGGAAGAGGCCAAGATGATGGGGGACAGGAAATTTTCACCGGACTTGTTAAGAGCCAACTCTTTATTTTCTGGGTGGAGTAATGTTTGCTGCTGGCTCTGATTCATATGCACCTGATTGGCATGGCCTGATGTTCTCTTTCCTGTAGCTACCTTTACCCTCTGTCTTCAGGCCACTAAGAACCTCGTGTGTCATCTTCAGCCTCTGGTACTGAAGCTCCATTCCCATGGGGACCCTGTTGGACAGGACGCCAAAGGACTCATGCCAGTGTTCTCAGGGCTTGGCCCACATTTGGATCATGGGTTAAGTTCACGCTTTCCTTTGCCATGACCAATTTTGGGGTTGCTGGCTGATCCTAATCTGGTCACTTCTCCCTCAACTCTCCTGTTAGCAGGTAATCTGCCCGTTCTTCACATTTCCCAGGCAGGGTTCAGAAGCTAGCCCTCAGTGTTCACTTCACAGCCCACATTTTATGTTCTCCCCATGATGTCCAACTGGAATTTGATATTAAGATTCAGCTTCACTTCACTGCACAATTGCCCCAGGTAGGATGGCAGACAGGGTCCTCACCCTGTGACACCTACAAGGTCATTCAACATGGCTGAACCATTTCCTGTGAAAATGTGTACACCTTAGTGGGTTGTCTGTCTTAGAACTTACTTTGGACTTGGGTGCCTTGAGTTTTCTTACTGAATATCTCATTATATCAACTAAATTAACATTCAAGACAATTTAGACATTTTTAGATTAAAAAGACCAAGAGGTATGACAAATGCTAAAATATTGAGATGTATTTCGTCAGGGAGAAAAATGAACTTGGAGGGAAGATATGAATGTAATGTGTACAGAAATTAATTAAGTGTGAGAGTAAATGTAATTAGTTATTACATTTATTTTTAGGTTTTGTTTTATCAAAGGTACACAGGCACATAATTTAAGCAGTGAAGTAGTTCTATAGCAGTTGCTTCTTTTAAAACCCAAAAGTTTCCAACCTCTCCATCCCCTCAGGCTCTCTCTTGTCAATCTTATCAAGCCCCATTTTATAAAGACAAACAAACAAGCAAAAAACCAAATATATGCTATAAAAGTACAAATAGAAAATTCCAGTGTAGACGACTCCTTTGACTAGACAGGTATGCCTCGCTGCCTGCCTGAGCATGGCACTTGGATGTCTAGGAGGAATCACAGATCAGTAAGGTCACAACTGAACTCCTCACTTTCTTCTTCAAACATGCATTATGAGACAGTCAGACCCAAAATAAAAATATGCTCTTAAAAAATTCTACTTTAAATTCATCAACAAATCCCATTGGCTCTAGTGCAAATATTCCTAAATCTTACCATTTCCATCACTGCCATATGGACCTCACTCCTTCTACGCTCTAGTTTTCCTGCTCTGGTCCATTCTCACCAGTGGCTTTGCTGTTCCTCCAAGGTCCCCATGCTAGCCCAGCTCAGTAGTTGCTGGTCCTTCAGCCTGAACGTTCCTCCATCTGGATAGTTTCCTGGCTGCCTCCATACTCCTCCACTCAGGTCTCTGCTTAACTACTACCTTATCGATTTATCTCCTTGTATCTAATTCATTTTCACTCAGTGCCTGTCACCATGCCATTCCTGTCTCTTGCTCATTCTCCTTTTGTCTCTTTCTCTTTTCTACTTGCATGGGCATACACACATATTAGTTTATAAAATGTCTTCTCTCCCTAGAATGAAAGTTCCATGAGAACAGATACTTTGTTTTATTGTACTGCTATGCCTGGAATAATGCTTGTCATGTCATAGGGCTCCAATACATTAATCTTTTACTGTTTTATTGAAGTACATAATACATCCAGTAAATTTCACACATATTAAGTGTATAGCTTAATGAGTTTTTATAGTGTTCATATACACACATGCAAACACCATCAAGATGTGGGACGTTTCCATCTCCCTAGAAGGTTCCCTTGTGCCCTTTTCAGTCAGTACATGCTCCAAGATGTAACCATCAACATATTAGTTTTGCCTGTTCTTGAATGACATATAAATGAACCTTATATCGTATAAGTCTGTCTGGCTTCTGTTGCTCAATATTTGTCTGTGATTTTCATCATGTTGCTGTGGTATCAATAGTTCATTCTTATTTTTATGGCGGCAAGTATTTTTTGTATAAACATATGTATATTTATTGTTTTTCCTACGGGGTGGAAATTCGGGCTGCTTCCAATTCTTTACAATTGTGCATGCTCTTGTGTATGTCTTCTGGTGCAAGTATGCACTCATCTCTCTTGGGTATATATCTAATAGGTGATTGTAGTGTTAGAGAGTAGCTGTGTGTCTCACTTCAGTAGACACTGCTGGACAGCTTTCCAAAATGGTTGGACCACTTTACACCCACACCAGCAATAACTACTAGTATCATCCCCCTCGTTTTTCTATCATGGTTCTATCAGGAAAGAGAAATTGCTCATCTGGTTGGAATCATCACTATACCATACCAGGAGCTACACAATTTTGTGTCCAGATCAAATTCACTTTAACATGTGCAGAGTTGATCACTCCCTTACCGTGGATGCCAAGAGAGCCCTAGCATAGTTGGAAACTGCTCCTATTTTTCAACAAAATATTCAAATGATTCCAGTAAATGTCTATTGCCCCATCCCATGAGGTTGTAATCTGCTAGAAGTTGAGACAGATTTTATCTATGGATTCTTGTTGTGGGTTCAGTTGTGTCCCTCATAAAGATACGTTCAAATCCTAACTCCTGTACATGTAAAGTGATTTAATTTAGAAATCGAGTCTTTGTAGATGTAATCAAGTCAAAATTAATTATAACTAATAATTATTAATTGCCCTAATCCATTGACTGGTACCATTATAAGGACATTTTTAGACACAGACACACAGAGAGAATGTCATGCATGATAGTTAATTTTAGTTCTCAACTTGACTGGGCCATGAGTGCCCAGATTTTTGGCCAAATATTACTCGAGGTGTTTTTTGTGAGGGTATTTTAGGTTGAGATAAGCATTTGAATCAGTAGACTTGGAAAAGCAGACTGCCCCTCCTGATGTGGGTGGGCTTCACCTAATCAGCTGAAAGCCTGAATAGGACAAAAAAGCTGATCCTTCATGCAGTAAGGGAAAATTGTTTTCTCCCTTGAACTGGGACATCAGCCTTTTCCCTGCCTTTGGACCCAAACTGAAACTTGGGCTCTTCTGGGTCTGAAAGCCTCCCAGCCTTCAGACTAGACCTACTCTATTGGCTCTGCTGGTTCTCAGGTTTTCACTCAGACTGGGACTCCACCATTGGCTCTCCTGGGTCTCCACTTGACTCACTCTGCAGATCTTGGGATTTGCCTGCCTCCCTAATGGCATAACTGCATAATCAGCTCTGTTTCTCTGGAGGACCCTGACTGACAGACCATGCAAAGATGGAACCAGAGATCAGAGTGATACATCTACCAAAAAAAAGGAATGCCAAGGATCAAGAATCACTGGCAACCACCAGAAACTAGGCAAGAAGTATGGAACAAAGGCTTTCTCAGGGTCTCAGAAAGTCTCTGGAAAGAACCAATCTTGCCCACACCTGGATTTCAGAATCCCAACCCCCAGAGCTGTAGAGAATACATTTCTGTTGTTTTAAGCCTCCAGTATGTGATCATCTGTTACACAGCCCTAGGAAATGAATGTAATACCTTTACTCAGCAAAATGCTATTGGTAGAGTCTGGTGATCAGAGTCCACAAGCAGGAAAAAAGGAAGTTCAGGGCTGTTTTTTCCCCTTGTACTTTGTGAATTTTCTATTCTATTTCTATTCTAGTGGCTGTCTAACCTTAAAAACATCTCAGTAGAGGTCCTATCACATAAGCCATATGAGCAGGTATTGTAGAAAACCTTGCTGTGGGAGACCTTCTGGCCTAAGAAGTCCTCTTGCCTCATGGTTGCTGCTGACAGAGAGAATCCAGCAGACAGGTGACAACACTTACTTGAGCCAGTGCCTGGGTAAAGCCAGTCCCACTCAATAGATGCCCGTGGACTTGTGCAATGTGGTAATGGTGGTGGTTGTAATGGGGCCTCTTCTACTAAAACAACTATTATACTCTAAGTGGAGAATCTACCCTCAAGTTCTGTGACTCGGTTTAGTACACACTGGTAGCTCCTTCCAACCCTGTATGTGGACCCCAGGATGTTCCTGCAGGACTCACACTGCACAAAGTCAGGTCCAGAAACCCTCATTGGATTCAGATGATGCTCTTGGAATTTGGTGGCATACTGGAAAGATGGTTATCCAGGGGACCGTAACAGTAGAACACGGGTCAATAAGGAAAAAGCAGGCACCAAGCAGAAAGAAAGAAGAAGCAACATGGACATCAGTTTCATTGTAGTGCCCTGATGATCTTGCATGTTTCCATATAGGTCAGGAAGGGGAGGCTTCACCACAACCTGACCCGAGTCTTTGAAAACATGCTGTATTACCCCAATGCATGGGGAGATAAGCAGCCTTGTAAGCAGCTGTCAAGGCAGTTGCCCATCCTCCTCTCTATCTCACAGGAGGCTTCTGTGAGTCTTTCATCTGTACCTCTCATGTCAGTAAAACTTGGGACACCACTTAATTCTCTTTTGGGTGTAGTTGCACCTTGTAAAGTCCTATGGCTCCTTGGTGGCTGGGTAACCCACTGCCCATGCTGCTCGGCATCTGGACCCTCTGGCTCAGTGTCATCCCGTAGAACTAAGGACATGGGGAAATGTCACCATGCTTTTTTTTTTTTTTAAGATTTTATTTATATATTTTTATTTATTTGACAGAGAGAGACACAGTGAGAGAGGGAACACAAGCAGGGGAGTGGGAGAGGGAGAAGCCGGCTTCCCGTGGAGCAGGGAGCCTGATGCGGGGCTCGATCTTAGGACCCTGGGATCATAACCTGAGCCAAAGGCAGACGCTTAATTACTGAGCCACCTGGGCGCTCCACTGTTGGGCTTTTGCTGTAAGTGATAAGCCATGTGGATCCACTGAGGCAGTCTATGTCTATGGGAGTACAGCGGGCAGACCTACCAGACACAGCAGGGACACCTGCAGCTCTATATTCATCCCCTCATCCCCTTGAGACTGGGGACTTCTTCACTGCTTGGCAGTAACATGTATCATTGCAAGAAACTGGATCTTCGGAAGCAGAGGTCAAGTTCTGAAAATGGCATTGGTTGACTTGTTAAATGGCTCTGAGCCTTGACTTTCTCTTTTGTCAAATGGGGACTGTAATTTCTATTTTTCAGGTTGGCTGTGGGAATAGCATGATCCTAAATTCACTGGGCTTAGAATAAATTCATAAAATGAAAGTCCCATAATGGAAGTATGAAGTCAAATGATGGGACTGTTTTGTGCTACAGAATTTTCCTAAAAGGCTGTAAAATTTAAATAGCACCAAGATTATTTCATGGTAATTGCATCCGTTGGGTGCTTGTATCATTTTTATACAGTATTTTTTGCTGTTAAGTGAAAGACACTTGGCCATTGCTCTAATTCGTATTTTGGTTATTTAGGAGCGTATTTTCTTACATTTTGTGTACTATTTGTAAGCCTGGATACAGTTTTGTGTGTGACATATTTTAATCTTTTCCCAAATATCTAATCAGATGTTAATATAAAGATCAATCAAGATGCAAAATGAAATTGACAGATGCTTTTTCCCAATTGCAGAATATTTTAAAAAATATTTTTCTTGGTCTATTCCATCTTAGTTATTTTTTTCTTTCCGCATATTGTAAATATTTTATATTCAAATACATTTGTTTATTCCTCTGTGATTTCCTCTACTGCTTCAAAGCTGAGATTGCCCTCATGATACAGATCTGATAAATATTTTATTATATTACTTTGGGTTTTCTTTTTTAGATTTTTACAGTTTTATATTTTGTTTGATTTGGAAGTTAATTTGTTTGTATTTACCTTAAATATTCTTACACAACTGTTAGGCACTAAAAAAACATCTAATTAAATGACATTTTAATGTATATTTGTTCTTGACATTCTATTGATCAAATCATACATTTTAATATACAATGACACTATTTGTGAACTTTCCACTTGTTTTCCGTTATTGCTACTATCTGAGACCAAACATTTTCTCATTGTTTGTTCACTGTATTTAGTTGATGTATGTTTTTGTTGCCAAATAACCAATTTAAAAAATAAAGTACATTGCTTTTAATCCCAATTATCAAAACAATGGCTCCCAATTTATAGGATTCTCTAAAAAATACAGAGTAGTAAAAATAAGAAAAACTCACTCATAAAGAAAGAAACACTCACTTATAATTGAAAACAATCTTTTAACACCTGTTATATTTTAACTTCTATTATGTATCATTTTTAGTTTATGAGGTTCTATCATTTATAAAATTGGTGTAATATTTGTACCTATTCAGAGTTGTGAGGATTAAACAAAATTAAATGTTTGAACATTGAGCATACTATTCAATATATACTATTTAATTAGTATTAATTATTACTTTTTACCTACATGGTTCTACAACTTTACACTATGTTTCACTTCACATGATACTGTATCCTTTTCCCCACTCAGATATATATACTTTCAATAAGAAATTTTAAACACAATTTAACTGGGTGTATAATCTATAATAATTCATAGGTATATCATTGTATATGAGTGTGTGTGTGTGTGTGTGTGTGTGTGTGTGTGATTAAACCTACCATTTTCCTGTTATATGTTTGGTTCTGCTCTAGTAGTTTACATTGTGAAAAAGCTTTATCTGTTTTGGAATTTTTGCTAAGGATAGGAATCTAGAACTGAAGTTGTTCCATCAGTGACTAGGAATGATCGGTAAATGTGGGTGTATATATACATATATATGTATGTATAGACACAGATACATAACACACATGTGTATATATACTTTCAAAAGGCCTCATTCCAGTTTATAATCCAAACGTTTTTGTTACTGTTTCATTTCAGTTTGTCCATATGTTGCCTTAGTCTTTATTTTACTCATTTTATATTACTTTCCTTTTTCACTTACATCTGATATTGTGCTTTTCCCCATGTGCTTGTTTACTATATCATAGTCTTACAAAAAATGAATCACTAGTGTATGTCTTTTGCCTATTTATGTAATTTCTTCATCATCTCATGGTCTCTAAATATAACATGTTCTTCTTTCTCTGAGGATCAGAAAATGTTCCATTCAATTTCCTTTTATATTTTTTCAATCTTATATTTTCTTCATTATGAAAGTGCTATTAGAGACATTTGGTAATTGTTGATATGTGAAAAGATGCAAAAATGAAAATAACCACTCATCCCAGTAATAATAATAAACATGATATTATTTTTAAATTCTATTTGTTTTTTCTTTCAATACTTGAGATTTTTATATATTATCTTTGTGCATTTTATTTTATTTTATTTTTATTTTTATTATTTTTTTTCCAATTTATTTATTTTCAGAAAAACAGTATTCATTATTTTTTCACCACACCCAATGCTCCATGCAATCCATGCCCTCTATAATACCCACCACCTGGTACCCCAACCTCCCACCCCCCCGCCACTTCAAATCCCTCAGATTGTTTTTCAGAGTCCATAGTCTCTCAGGATTCACCTCCCCTTCCAATTTACCCCAACTCCCTTCCCTTCTCTAACACCCCTTGTCCTGCATGCTATTTGTTATGCTTCACAAATAAGTGAAACCATATGATAATTGACTCTCTCTGCTTGACTGATTTCACTCAGCATAATCTCTTCCAGTCCCGTCCATGTTGCTACAAAAGTTGGGTATTTGTCCTTTCTGATGGAGGCATAATACTCCATAGTGTATATGGACCACATCTTCCTTATCCATTCGTCCGTTGAAGGGCATCTTGGTTCTTTCCATAGTTTGGCGACCGTGGCCATTGCTGCTATAAACATTGGGGTACAGATGGCCCTTCTTTTCACTCCATCTGTATCTTTGGGGTAAATACCCAGGAGTGCAATTGCAGGGTCATAGGGAAGTTCTATTTTTACTTTCTTGAGGAATCTCCACACTGTTCTCCAAAGAGATTGCACCAACTTGCATTCCCACCAACAGTGTAAGAGGGTTCCCCTTTCTCCACATCCTCTCCAACACATGTTGTTTCCTGTTTTGTTAATTTTGGCCATTCTAACTGGTGTAAGGTGATATCTCAATGTGGTTTTAATTTGAATCTCCCTGAGGGCTAATGATGATGAACATTTTTTCATGTGTCTGATAGCCAATGGCTGTCTTTGTGCATTTTTAATATTTAAATATATAGGTACCTAATTTCATAAAAATTATCTGCAAATCTCATCATTAATTACAGAGCAGTTTACCACATCGATGTATTATGAGTACTTTAACCCCTTACCTAAGTTTAAATATTGAATTTCCCATAAGTTATGCTTTTTCAAATAATGATTTGAACATCTTATTATATAGATACTATTCACCTTTCTAATAATTTCCATTGTGAAATTTATTTATTTATTTATAGAGAGAGAGGGAGAGCATGTGAGGGTTGGGAGAGGGGAGCAGAAGGAGAGGGAGAGAGAGAATCTCAAGCAGATTTCATGTCTGGCATACAGCCCAACATGGGGCTTGATCTCACAACCCTGAGATCATGACCTGAGCCAAAATCAAGAATGGGATGCTTAACTGACTGAGACACCCAGATGCCCCGATTGTGAAATATATTTAAGTGTATAATTACCGGGTAAACATTTTGGGTATTTTTAAGGCTCTTGAAATATAAGGCAAGTCACTTTTAAAGACTTCGCATCAGAATTTATTTATTGTGTTTCATTTTGTGGCCACTTTCAATCTGGAATATTATAATGTTCTAATTCTGGAAAAGGAATTATCAATTTATTTTAAATTATACATATTTTTGGACACAGAGAAATGAGAGAACAGAGAGTTCTTGCAATAGAGATCAATGAATTATATTAAGTCCCACTAACATGTTAGTGCATTTTAACAATTGGGTTATGAATATGGATATGTGTTAACATGTACAGATGTTTTTATAGATTTTATAGATTTTATTGATATAAGGGATGATAGCATTAATTTATAAATAATAATAAAATATATAATATTCTTTGTTGAAATTCCAAATAGTCAGTCGATTCTCAGAGAAGGCATTCAGTGATATTTTGTGAAACTCTTATCTGTAGCCAATCTGCTCTTGAAATTGATGAGTCAGCATAGTTCTGACTGGTTGATGTTTTCATTGTGGTAACAAGTGAGGCAAAAGTGAAACAATGTAGATGTTTGTTCTCATATGTCAGGAAGCTTCTTTACTGAATTAAATGATAGTTTTCAAACACTGGAAGAATATTTTTAAAGATTTTTGTGCAATTCACATTATGGAAGCTACAAATATGGCACAATGTTAAATCTAGTCTTATTAACATTTTGTTTCCCAATTTATGAAGTTTAGACAATAAAAATACAATAACAAGCTCTGAATTGAAACATTTGTTCATTTCCAGGCTGCAAGTACTCCCACCATGGCCAATTCAGACTACAAGCCGATGTCAATAATGGGAAATGAGGAAGAAATGCACATTAGCACACCATTCTCTCATATTTCTATCATAAACACAATAGCTGTAAGTAATCTCAAAAATGTACCAATAATAAAATGTAGTAAAATAGTTAGGAAGTCATGAGTTTTGAGTATTTATTACCTCTTAAGTATAATTTATTTAATTGTTTATGGAATTAAATTTTTTAATATGGTTGTGTTGACTGACTGGCATGCAAGATTCCTAAACATGTGAAATCATGGAAAATGTGAAAGTAAACTTGAAAATGAACAGTTAAGAGGTGGCCCTAGTATGCCACTGCTTAAAGCCAAATATAATAAAAAATTCATCTGCACATAGTTCAAGTAAAAGTGTTAATGTCTTATCATAAAAAATAGCAGTAACCATGCCACCTCTTCCCACCTGACAGACTTGCTCCCAAGGAGTGATTCGCTTCAAATCTTCTTGCCAATTCCACTGGTGTATCTCCACATTAAAATCAAAACCAAAACCAAAAAGCCTTATTTTTTTTTCTTAATTTATTCCTATTGGACATAGTGCATTGACTTTTTTCATTGCTCTCCTACAGTCCATAACATAGTTATGTCACCAGATTGCAGGGTTCTTGTGTGTCTTGGAGTCGAAGAAGGAGCCTTGAGGATGGAAAAGGGTGAAGAGAAGCAAAAGTTTATTAAGGGAAGGTGAGAACAGAAAGGAAAGAAAAAAAACTCTCTAGTGTGAGAAGGGACCGGAATGGGTTGCCCCTGAGGGATTTTAGGGCCAGTCTTTTATTGAGAGCTGACTGGAGAAGCTTGTGGCCTTGGGATTCTTGTGCTCTCTTGGTTTGTTCCCTTATCTTGTGCTTAGCTCTGTTTCAGTGTCTCCACCTGACAGGACTAGTTCCAGAGCCCAGTCAGAGGGAGTGGGGCAGGGGCCTCCTAACCCTCCTACCTAGAACTTCACCCCTTCCCTATTCATGGGACAGGACCTGTGGGCAGAAAAAGCAATACTGGGTTTGTGAGGAGTGACTGATTGTGTACTTCTTAATTAATGGGGGTTTAGGGATAGCACAAGTCTGAAGGAATCTGGTTTTCAGAACCTTAAGGGCCGGCTGTTGCCAAGATAAGGTTACTTTTAAACATTAAGGTACTGAGGCAGCCATGAGGTCCTTGAGGACCGTCATGATCTGTGTGTTTCAGGGATCTCAGTGGGCTGCAAGCTATAAGGAGATTTAATTTAAGCTATATTTCTTTTGCCTTTGTTTCCCACATTAGTTACATTATAATTTACAGATAAATAAATATCAGTATTTTCAATAGTATAAAAATGTACTTTTCAGGAGCACCTGGGTGTCTCAGTCATTAAGCGTCTGTCTTCGCCTCAGGTCATGATCCTAGGGTCCTGTGATCCAAGCTCTGAATCAGGGTCCCTGCCCGTGGGAAGCCTGTTTCTACCTCTCCCTCTCCCCTTGCTTGTGTTCCTTCTCTTGCTCTATCTCTGTCAAATAAACAATTTTTTAAAAAAAAGTAAAAAAAATGTACTTTTCAGCCACATGGTTAACATCTCCTTTCTTATAAAATTCTTAATATGTTCTTGGAATTAATACTTCTCATCGCTGATTGGTTGATTTCTTTATTTCTACAGAATTTTCTCCCATATATTCTAATATCTTTACTTTGGTTGAAAGAGAAGTATTTTCTAAGCACATGATGATATCAGGTCTATTTTATTTTATTTTTCTTGTAGACTTCTATATTCTTTTTCCATGTCTGTGTACTAAGTCATCACAAACGTTGTGCCTTGAAGTAACCATGTTCATTAAATTCTCATAGTTTCTGTGGGTCAGGAGTTCAGCTGTGGCTTAGTGGGGTCCTCCATTTAGGGTCTTCCAGGCTGCAATCAAGGTATTGGTTGGTTGGGTTCTTTTCTGGAGCTTGGGCTCCTCTAAATTCATATGGTAGTTGGCATAATTCCGTTATGTGGATGTATGTTTTCCTGTCATATGGTGTCTTTAATATGTCTTTTATTGCTTTTTAAAAATAATTTCACTTGGTATTTAGCAAAACTTGTATTATCCTAGAAGTTGCCTTTATTGTATTCCCAATTCCTTTTTCGTAATTAACACTTTACTGTCTCATCTATCAGTTTTTAGAAGTATCCTTGACTCCTACTAATTGCCTAGATAACAATTAATTATCTTCTACTTTTTCCTTTCTCTCCCCATTTTTTAGCTGCTTTGTCTTTACTGCTTGAACTTGTAACATTAACACAATATTCTTCTGCCCAGAATACTTAACTTCTCTTCCTATTTCCTCTTCCCCTTATGTCTCTAAAGACACCAACTGCTTTTCTATGAAGCCGATTCTTTCACAGAATCTCTGCTTCCTATGGCCGCCATTTTTGTCTCACTCACTTTTAAGACTTGCCAGGCAATTAATACTGTGACTTAGCAAGTCCTGATTGATGTTAAGTATTTTGGCTTTTAATGTCAAAATTTCTCTTCATGGAGTGACTTCTTTGTTTTTATACACCCCCTTCGCTTCTCTATACTTCTACAAAGTGTCTAAGTCACCCCTTCCCTACTCTACACACTCAAAGGCTTGGTGTTGGTAGAAGCTCTGCTGGCATTTGGAATTGGGTTTAAAGCTTATGATAATCTCTGTTGTGTAGTAATACTAAAGGTATAGCTCCTGCATGCTTTAATTGCTCATGTGGGGGAAAATTTGAAAACAGGCAGCTACCATTTTCTTACAGATTTGAAAGTTGAGTAAATGTGGTATTCTTGGTTGAATAATATTTGCTTCACTAATTTCTTTGTTCTCACACTCTTGAAATCCTATTACTGGAAACTGGATTTCAAGATTAGTCCCTGATTTTCATTTCTTTATTAGTTTTAGTCTCTGTTGTTGCTTTATTCTGCTTTCTGGTTATTTCTTAGACTTCAACTCTTTGTCGGGGTCATCTCAGGGTGTTATAACAAAAATGCAATAGACTGGGTGGCTTAACAAGGACCATTTATTTTTCACTGTTCTAGAGGCTGGAGGACGCTGGTAGATACCATGTCTAGTGACAGTTGTCTTGCTGGTTTGCAGGTGGCTGTCTTCCTGCTGTGTTCTCATATTGCAGAGAGAAGGTGGGAGAGGGCTCTGGTCTCTCTCTCCTTATAAGGGAACTAATCCCATCATGGAGATTACACTCGAGATCTTATCTAAATGTAATTACCTCCCAAAGGCCCCACCTTCTAGAACCATCATATTGGGGTTTAAGACTACAAAATATATTTTGGGGGGATACCAGCATTTAGTCCAGGGGACCCTTTTATTAAATTTTTGTTTTACCTATGATGTTTTCAAATTTAAGTAACTTTGTCTTATTTTTTTTTTCTTTTTACCATTGGGTTCTTCTTTCATGTTTATATTATATATATTTTTTATCTCTCCAAGGGTAATTATAACTTTTTGGAAACTTTCCCTCAATCCCTGAGTGTCCATTTTTCTGCTTCTCTGTTTTGGTCTTTCGCCATCGAATACTAGTCCAAACTTCAATTAGTCTTGCCTGGATAATGGCAGGAGCCTCTTAATTAACCAGGGTCCCACCAGGACAACCATAACCTCTAGGTACTTCACACAGAGGGACTTTTACAGGAAATTGTGATGGAAGAGCAGAGAAGGTGAATGGGATTGTGGGGAAATGACCTAGGGCTGGAGGTACTCCTGGATGAGATTATGTTTCCAGACTCTGAAAGCAAATTGTTGCACAGGAAACCTAGAATCATGTGAGGTCTGCACAGTGAGTTCTGACACCACAAAGTTGCCTGAAATTATGACAGAGGGAGAAAAAGACCTAGCTTCTTCCTCTGCCTGTTCCTCAATTTTCCGAGGTGGTCAGGGTCGGCTAGGAGACAGTAAAGCTAACTGCTGCAATCGTAAGGAGCTTCAAATCTCAGGGCTCTTTGCTATTCTTCTTAGGAGGGAGAGCAGAACAAAGAGGGTCTTTACCCCAGGCACTGGCAAAAAGGAACCTTCGAAAATGCAAGTCTGATCCTTTTTGTTCTCTGCTTGAAACTCTCAAGTGGCTTTCTAGCCATTCTGAGGAAGGCCAAGGGCTTTATCATTGCTTTTAAAAAGACGAGGGCTCTAGCTTTTTGGACTCTCCCTCACACTGACATTCCTCTTATCTTGCTGTCTCTTGAACATTCTCACCTAAAACAGTAAATTTCCACCCCGATACTGTTATGCCCTTACCCCGCTTTGGTTCTCTCCATACCCTCCCACCAACTGCCATATTATCTATTTGTTGGTACTTATTTTTATTAATTAATTAATTTCTTTCTTTATCTTCGGTCCTTCCTCCCGCGGAATGTAAGCTGGGTCAAGAGAGGGACTTTATTTCCTGCTTTACCCGCAGGACCTAGAGGACCGTGGGCAACTACTTAATGCTTGTGGACCCGCGACTTCATTCTGCAGTTATTTACTGAACACCTGCAATGAAAACATAAACCACTCTCACGTGAGTAAGCTGTGCGAGGACAATTGGGGGGAGGGGCAAATGATTTTCAGTATTGGAGTCATTTTCTCTGGGGCTGCTGAGTATCTTCAGAGAAGCCTCTATCTTGTGATTGGAGTGGGGGAGGGGGAGAGACAAGGGGGTCCCACATGGGGGCAGACTGATGGCTGGCTGGGGTTTCTGTAGTTTCCTTCATAACCTTTCACTAATTTATTTTCTTTCCATAGGTTTGAAGTGTTTTCGGGTAAGAAACTTCTTCTTCTTCTTCTTCTTTTTTTTAATGAATGTACAAACAGCTTTATTTTGTTTTTATTCGTGATAACAATTTAATCTATTTTTTCTTCAAGTATTTTTAAATACTTAGTTTTCAAAATTTACATAAAGATCACAGAATTGTTCATTCAGAATGTAAAAGAAGAATGAACACATGTGAGGTAACAAACTTCTAATTCCTACCTCATTGCCTAAGGAGGAGAAGAGTCTGTGGCTCGAATTGTTCTGCACTTTTCTGTCAGTTTCTCTTTCTTAGTTCCCTTTCTCATCGTCACTGTTATGTTCCTGGTGCTCACAGGTGCTGCAGCCCGCGGGATTTCTGTGGGAGGCGGTCCCCTCTGCAGGTGCTTGGCTGTAGACCGTTGATTGCCATGGTTGCCAAGCCATCTCTACCCACTTCCGGTTTTCAAATATGAGTTGAAACCTCTTGACTACTGTTCTTTCTCTTGCAGTTTTTGTCCTCCTGGCTTAAGGTCTTGTAAAAATTATTTATTGTCATTTTAGCAGACTTTTGGAAAAGAGGAAAAAAAAAGAAACAAATATGGTCTACCACTTTAACCAAAATTCTTCCAATTCTTTTTTTATTATAAAGACCCAGAGCTGGCATGAGTAAAAATAAACATTAACACAATCAAATTTTGTTTCATTTTACCTTTTGACTGCTTGGCACATTTCTATAACTTCCAAATTCTCACTAAAAGGTAAAAAACTAGACAAAATAAACAAGCACAGAAGGGAACTAAGAATATGTGTGAGTAGATAGGAATTCTTCCTTTATTGCTCTTTAGGATGGGAGTTTCCCCAGATTTCCTCAACCCTAAGACCTTAAAAGGAAACACGAGGAGAAGGCTGAAACCAGGGGCACACAGCCATTGAACAGGAAATCTTTTCCTTATATTCTTCTCCCACAATCATGAAAGCACAGATGTGATGGGTGTCCTGATTCTATTTTTACAGAACCTGTGTAATTTATTGAAATGGAAACCTAGAGGCTTATCTCTCTCTGGTATTGCTCCTAAAGGATTCAGTTCCAAAAGGCAGTCAGCAAAAATGTTGATCAATCCCCAAAAACAGATCTGCAGAGAGAATAAATACTCTCAGAATGCAGAAATGAGAGAGAGAAAAGAAAATAATACAGTTTGCCCCAAAACTGCCTCAACCATTTTGTGAGCTGATTATAAAAATATTACTTTGAATTTTATGTCTTACCTGTGTTGCATAAATTAGTAGAAGGGAGAGTAATCCATTTTATGACTGGTATGTCTCCAGACTTTTCTCCAAAACACCCAGAAAAAATAAGTTCTAAAGCAAGCAAGCAAAGTCACCAACTACTCTAAGAAAATTACTGTTGGCATTTTTTATTTGCCTTTTTTTTTTTCTTTTGCTCTTGGTCTTCCATATTATGCTTCAGCACAGAACTCTTTTGGGACAAACATGCATGAGCCCACACACTGAGGCATGACCACATAACCTAGCTGCCCCAGAGCACTTAGAACTGTGCTTTCCCCAAACAGTGAGCGTGGGTTAGAAGAAGAGGCATTAGAAGCAGAGCTGGTCAAGTTTTAGCAGGAGCCCTATGCTGTGCCTGGATGCCTTAGTGTTCAGCACAATTTATGCGTCCATCTTCTTGCATCTCTCATGGTGATCATCTTGTTAAGAGCACGAGTGGGCTGCCTGCATGGTGTTTCCACCCACTGGGAATTTTCCCGTAATGTTGAACTTCAAAACAGAAGAGAAGATTTTCTTCTGTTTCTCACAAAACTCTCTTGGCCCCTTTACAAATTTGCCCATCCTTCTCTCATAACTTCTGAATTGTTATGATTGAGTTTTCCCTAAAATACTTTTGAGTTATTTATTTCTTAGCTTGTGCCAAGCTAGACACAAAATTTATGTTGTAGTCTTTTTCCAAAATAAGAATGTGAATTATATTTAAATAGTAAAGATGGAAACACAGTTGGCTCTTCTTAGTGTAACTTAATGTCTCATGCATAACAAATACAGGTGGATTTTGACTTTTTTCTCATGCATAGCAATTATAATTTATTGGGCTTGTGTTTTACACACACATACACACACATTTAGTTTATAAAAAGTTCAATCATACTATTTTTTATGTTTTGCGAACCAATCTAATATTTTTTGTAAAATTAGGTGAGCGGATCCCTGCTGAGCAGGGATCCTGATGCAGGACTCAATCCCAGGACCCTGAGATCATGACCTGAACTGAAGGCAGAAACTTAACGGACTGAGCCACCCAGTCACCCCTATGATGTATTTTTCTAATAAAAACCTTGATATATAACATAATTTTTAATGTCATAGTATTATATCAATATATCACAATTTATTTGGGTCATTTTCTACTATTGGAAACACAAGTTTTACTTTGTGCAATGATAATAGTATCCTTATGACTAGTCTTTACAAACATCTTTTAAAATATCCAGCTATTTTCCTTAAAAAATTATTGCAAATGAATCGCATAGAAGATTCTGGGGAGATGGAAGACCAGGAAGACCCAGGAGTCTGTCTTCCCTTCTAGGCAACTGTAACACTGACAGAAACTCTCTCATAAGCCATTTCAGAATCCTGGAGTATATTGAAGGCTTGCAACTTCCGGGGGAAGACTTAGACCATAAAGTACAGTTAGTTTTAGTCAATCTCAGTTCTTAGCATAAAGGCAGCTATCTATCCCCACTCCCAGTAACATGGCAGCAGCCGTGCACCTGTTCCTGGAGCAGCTCACACACAGCTTGCAGGAGACAGGGTGTGCACAAAGGACCCTGTACTCTGAATACCAGGGACACGTGCTCTCATTAACGATTACTATTTCTGATCACAGAGGTGCTGACAGAGTGGCCAGTCATTGTTGCTGCTGTTCACCTTGTTGAAGTCCCTCTCCCTCACCAAAGTGACTTAAAGGCCATTTAAAGGGCCAGCACCTTATCCTCTCCTCTATTTTTTTTTCCTTTTTTTCGCTTTGGGAGCCATATATTAAAGACCAGAATATTCAAAGGATACTGCATATATGAGCAAAATAGAGAGTGACAACACACGCCCAGAGAAACACTCAGTAAAAATCTGAGGCATTCAGTTTATATCTCAGGCTGATCCTCAACCCAGAGACCATCCACAGCAATCATGAAAACAAGGACAATGTTAAGAAAGAGCAAGCCTGGAGAAGAGGGAAAATTTGATTTTCAGATTTACTTTATTTCACTCAAATGTCTAGTTTTCAACAATAAAAAAATATCAAGGCATACAAAGAACAGGAATGTATGGCCCATTCAAAAAAAAATGTGTATCTATAAATCAATAGAAACTATTCTTAAAGAAAGACCTGATGAAAGATTTACTAGACAAAGACTTTAAAATAATTGTTTTAAATATATTGAAAGACATAACAGAAGAGCTAGAGAAAGTCAAGAAAACAGTATGTGAACAAAAAAGATCATTTAGTGTGGAAAAGGACTGTCTTTTCAGCAAATGGTGATGGGAAAACTGGACATCTGCATGCAAAAGAATGAAATTGTACTTTCACCCAACATTGTAAATAAAGATTAACTCAAAATTGTTAAAAAATCTAAATGTAAGACCCAGAATAATAAAACTCACAGAAAAATACACAAGACAAAACCTTCAGGCTACTGGATTTGGCAATGATTTCTTGGATATGACTGAAGGCACAAGTAACTTTAGAAAAAATAGACAAGTTGAATTTACTGAAAATGTAAATGTTTTGTCATCAAAGGACACTATCAACAGAGTTAAAAGGCAACCCACAGAATGAGAGAAAACATTTGCAAATTATTTGTCTGATATGGGATTAATATCCGGAATATAGGCAGAACTTCCCAAACTCAACAGCAACAACAACAAAACAAGCAACCTCACTCAAAAAGTATGCAAAGGACTTGAGTGGGAATTTCTTTAGAAAAGATATAAAAATGACCTATAAGCATATGGAAAGATGTGCTTAACATCACTCATAATTTGGAACATGCAAATCAAAACTACAATGAGATGCCACCTCAAACCCACTAAGATAGTTACTATTAAAAAAATAGAAAACAAGTGTTATCAAGGATATGGGGAAATTGAAACACTTGTGCCCTGTTGGTGGGAATGTAAAATGGCATAGCTACTGTGGAAAACAATATGGTTCTTCCCAGAGAAGTTAAAAATAGAATTTCCATGTGATCCAGCAGTTCCTTTCCTTGGTATATATTCACATTGAAAGCAGGGTCTCAAAGAAATATTTGTATACCCATGATCGTAGAACATGGAATGTTCAGAATAAACAAAATGCGATGTATACATACAAAGGAATAATATTCAGCCTTAAAAAGGAAGGTAATTCTGATGGCTACAAGGACGAATGTTGCTAAGTGAGATAAGCCAGTCATGAGAAGACAACTAAGTACCTAGAGTATATGAAATATCTAGCATACTGATATCCATTGAGATACAAAGTAGATGGTTTCCATCTAAATGGCGGTTTCCAGGAGCTGGGGAAGGGGGAATGCAGGGTTAGAGAGTTATTACTTAATGGTTGTGGAATTTCAATTTTGTAAGATGCAGAGTTATGGAGACGGATGGTGGTGATGGCTGCACAGCATAATTAATGTGTTTATCACAATCGAACTATATACTTACAAATGGCTAAGATGATTGATTTTATAGTATGTGTATTTTACCACAATAAAAAATATATTGGGAAAAAAGTAAAATCCTGGGTTAAAACATATGTGTACTGCCCAGTTGGTTGATGTCTGTTATCAAATTGACTTCCAGAAAATTTGCAGGTATTACTAATTAGAAAGCTCATCTGTCCTTTAGAAGATTTATATTCTCGAGTATCTCTATTATGTGTGTCCTTTTCACCTGCTCTTTAATTATGTTCCCTGAGGGCCTAGAAAATATTATCTTCTCAAAGATAGATATAATTATGAAAGTATCAGGAATAGAGCAAATCTCTAACACACACTGGAGAGGGGAGTTCTTTTATAGCTATTCTTTGTTGGCCATAGATGCTTGTGAGATTAAAATGGTCTCTGTTTTCGCAAGGTATGGGACATGTTGGGATTTTGGAGGCCAAGTCACAGACCTCCATAAGAGAGGAGATATGAAAAGTGGATATGGCCACTGGGTTAAGATGCTGACCACTGTGGCTGTCAGACAGTCTGATCCACGGAGATCTGTAGAACTCTACTCACCATTCCATTTCTCATGAACATTTATTGCATTTAAATGATTTTATTGCTTTTCTGCTAATTATTATATTATTAGCAAAGTGAGAGTATCCAATAACCCAGGTAACCATAAATGGTATTGATGCAGTTTAGTTTTAGAGTATTTTCTTTCTTAGTGGAATGTTTCTGGCTCATCTCCTTCTTATAATCAAAAGATTAAAAATATTCTACTAACTCTTCTTTCTTATCTTGCCTACTCTTCTTATATTTTATTAATCATTCTTGCCTTCCTAACTTCTTCCCTAATCTTTATTCTATTTCTGTAAACATAATATGCAGAATGCTTCCAGACACATAATTATTCTATACTCTAATTTTCTTTTTTATAGTTTAATTTTACTCTTTATTCCATTTTGAAATTAAATTGGAGAGAGCTTATTTTTACTCTAATTACTTAATCAATAATCCAATTACCATATATTAAATAATTTCTGTTTTTCCTTTGATCTGAAATACCAACTCTACTGTATTCTAAGCTATGTCCTTATATAGATTCCTGTATTTTCTCTTTACTTTCATTGGTATGTCTGCCCACTTTGATAATGATATTATGCTCTTAAATGTATTGTAACTGTACATTATGATGTCTGACAATGAAAGTGGTCCTTACTATGCTTCCTTCTGCATTTTGTGTATGGGTGAGGAGAGGGTTGGATAATATTTTTTATGCTACCTGTTCTTCTTTGAGATGATACTTAGCTTCATTTGGTTCAATTGCAAAGCCTTGGTTTGGTATTTTGTATAGAGCTACTTGAAATTTAAAAATCAATTTTGAAAAGGTTGATTTTTTTTTTAAACAATATTACATTCTCCTTCCTTTCCCCCCCTCTGCTACAGAAAGGGACACAGTATATTTCTCAATTTATATGAGTTTTAAAAGTATTGTTAAGGCATTCTGTTGGATTTTTTAAGACCTGAATCTTCCTGGATGCCCGCGTGGCTCATTTGTAAAGCGTCTGCCTTCAGCTGGGGTCATGATCTCAGGGTCCTGGAATTTTTTTCTAGAAAATCCAGGGAGGAGTCACGGAGACACAGCTGCTCCGAGAGTCACCTTGTGAATCTGCCATCTTCAGCAGCCTTACGAAGAAGTCACCTGGGGGTGCTCATGTCGTTGCCAGAAGGGATAGGACCTGGGGGATTAGAGGCCAACCTAGAAGTCAACCCCAACCCTTTTGCCCTGTGATCACTCTTCAGCGAAAGATTGGCGGGAACACGGATGGCTATGTGCTTAAGAAGAGGAAAGGAGCTGGTGCCCCAGGTGGCACCTGTCTCTACCACAATTTCATTGCTTATGGTTTGACAGACCTTTTTGTATGTTTTAATTTTAGCTTCGATTTTTGACTGAGGTCCCTGATAACACTTGCCGAAATTGATGTATGAGAGTTTGCATTCTCCTTTTGATTTTATCCATTGAGGGTGAAGTCTGGCTAAAGATTATGAAGTTTATAAATATATACTACATTTTAAGAGCCACCAGCCCCTGGATCCCGAAGCCATCTTGTCCTCCAGTAGGCTTTTGGGTCAGAATAGTTGGGTGGTTTTGGAAAGGGGGGCAATTTTAATTTTTTTTAAAGGATGCATTTATTTTAGAGAGATGAGAGGGGAAGAGGAAGAACCTTATGTAGACTCCTGATGAGCATGTAGCCCGATGCAGGGTTGCAGGGCTCAATCTCATGACCCTGAGATCATGACCTGTGATCATGACCTCAGCCAAAACCAAGAGTTGGGCGTTCAACTGACTGAGCTATTCATGCGCCCCAGGACAAGCTTAAATTAAAAAAAAAAAATTATACATATATATATATAATCAACAACAAGCTCCTGATTTGAGAATTGCAGCAGGTGGGGTGAATTTGAGAACTCCAGTGCTCCATTCTGTTCCTGGATCAGTGAGGTGATGGAGCCTTGATCTTGGGCAGTAAGTCAACAATCACTTGTAAAGAAATCATTGTTGCTTCTACACTTTGCATATAATTTGATTTTTTGGATTCTCTGGTGTAGAGTGTTAAAGAGGTGCATACATATATTTCAAGGATATTTCAAAATTTTCCAAATTATATACAAAATATAAATCTTACAGGTACAGACCTGGGGAAACAAACAAGTTAACAAAATTCCCTTGTCTTCCAACTCTAATAGGTTAAGGAAAGGCAGGGTAACTAATCAAATGCAGACAGAGAGAAAGCATGAACACCCTTAATACAATTTCATACACACTTACTGAACACCTTCTATGTCAGATAGTGGATGGCTATCTGACATAGAAGCTCCCTGTTTTGTTTTGTTTTGTTTTTTGTTTTTTAATTTTTTTTTATTGTTGGTTTACTGTTGTTGCTTTAATTCCAGCTTTGCTTTACAAGAAACGTTTTTTACTCTTCTTTGCTTGCAGTCAGGCCTATATTATCATTGCCAGCTGACTTGTCAGGACCAAAAAAAGGAAGGGTGCCCAAGTTTTGCTATTCTATTGAACACTGAAATTCTGATTCACCCCAAGAGCAATACAAGTTCTGGAGAAGCAAAGGAGAAGACAAGGTCAGAAAGCATTGTGTCTTTTTAAAAATGGCAACATTTCCCCTTCATTATTATAATTGCAAGCTCCATGTGGAAAATTTATGAAATGAAATTTGTTTATTTTTTTTAAGTATTTTTATTTATTTATTTATTTGTTTGATAGACAGAGATCACAAGTAGGCAGAGAGGCAGGCAGAGAGAAAGAGGGGGGGAAGCAGGCTCCCTGCTGAGCAGAGAACCTGATGCGGGACTTGATCCCAGGACCCTGAGATCATGACCTGAGCCCAAGGCAGAGGTTTTAACCCACTGAGCCACCCAGGCGCTGTATAAAATGAAATTTTAAAAATACAGTTTTAAATCTACTACATAATCACTGCTAAGGTACAGAAATTTTCATTCTAGTTTTGTTTTGTTTTCTTTTTTTAAATAAAATTGGATCATTCTGCAGATAGAATTTGGTATCCTAATTTTTTTTTTTTTAAACCTAGTAGATCTATCTAGTCTTAAGGGTTGTCAAGAGGACCGGATGAATTATCTTCATGAGTCAAGGTTGCAGGACATGCGGGTGGACATTTCCTCAGTACAACTTTTACTGTGGAACAGAAATTTAATAAGGGCTAATGAAGGCGTAGTGCAGTCTTCTACTCTACAGTCTGGTTTCTTCAACATATCGTGTAGATGAAAAACTTGAAAACCTGATGCCTGCTGGAAATTCTTATGGGATCACTGTTTCTGACCTGCCTGTAGCATTTGGCATATAGGGACCCCACGTCCCAAGTTTCACTGTCATCATCGGTCCCTCAGAGCTGTGCATATGTGGGTCTGCAGCCTGTGCTGTGGCAAAAGGGCATCACCCACAGAAGTGCCCGCTCTCAGGAGGGTCCTGTGCTTGTTGTAATGCTCAGCCGCCGCCATCTTGAAATTGTTAAAAATTGTAACTCTGAAATTATCTTTGGGGAAGGAAGCCCAATGGGACATGGGATGGTTCTTGTTAAGGGAGACATGAACTATTCATGTTCCTGTCACCCCTTCCTTCCCACCATCGTGTACAGCCCCCAGACTCCCCCTGAGCATACCTTGTGGAATTTCAGCTGGACTCACAGGGAGTTAGTGGATGTGTTACCTGTAGGTCAGAGTAAGCAAGGTGCTGACCGCCCCCAGAGGTCATGCTTTCTGTGTGAATTAGAACTTTCTCTGAATGTAGAGAGAATGCACTTGCATTCTAAGACACATGAAAAACCAGGCAACCTATTTATTCGTACTTTCTGCTATTAGCCAGCCATTTAGGCTAAACATGATGACATAGAAAAAAATGGAAAAATGGGGCACCCATAGTTCCTTTTGCTTCAGCCCTTCCTTATCATCAGCAAATTGAAGGTAGAGAGTATAGAATGTCCCAATGTCAGGAGATAAAATAAAAATAGTGAAGTTTTGTGTAGTTTCCGTTGTCCTGGTAAGAACCGAATACGTGTCTACAAGCTAGAAGATAAAAATTGTGTTGGTCTTGGCTACTGAGTGGGCTTCCTATGACATTTTTTGATAGTTGCTGCTTCTAGTTAGGCACCCTGCCTCCAGGAAGGATATCACCACAGCACACAGTTTTTGTTTTAAGTAATGGCTGGTTGTCATGGTCATGCCGGGTTCTTTCTTTGGGGCCAGCTGTACTGTCTATCCCTGGCACTGTTTTGGACACAGCAGTTACAGAAACCTCATGTTCCCAAAGGAATGTGCTGAGAGTCCTTAACCACACAGGAACTGCCCTCCTACCCTCTTTCTCCTCGTGGGCACTCTTGCTTCCAGGTCTAGCTGGACACCTGTTTCCTCCATCTCTGGAATCTGATAGTTATAATATTTTCAGAATGAGGTCTGCAGAGCCAGCCATTTTCTTATTTAGAGGCTTGATTATATAATCCTTGTAACTTGTATTTTACTTGCCTTTCCCTTGTCTTTCCTTATAAAGACAAAACTCAGTCTCCCTAGAGATGTATACTTTATTATATGCCAGGGGATCTAAAGCATTTTCACTCAATAAAATGAGACACCCCTAACTTTATCTCCTTGAGGTGTTTTGGTGCTACCTTATTGAAGTGCCATAGAAAAGTGAATTTGTCCCTAATGATTGATCTATACAGATTGCATAGAAACATTCACAGTCCAAACATATAGTTGAAGAGCTACATTTATTTAATTTCTTTTATTATTCATACTGCAGCTTTGTGCATGTAGCAAGTACTTGCTACATCTTTGCTCAGAAAGTGAATTAGAGATGCCATTCTGGGGTGGTTATTGCACCTCTTGAAATGATTTAAAAAGTGTACAGCTTGCAATTTATGCTCCGTGTGTGTGTGTGTGTGTGTGTGTGTGCACACGCACGTGCACATGCACATTCTTTAAGAACAGGGTTCTCTTTTGGTGAATTCCAGTTCTTATTTGTAAAGCTGGCTTTTAAAGAAAATTGTTCTGCCATTAGAAGTGATTAATCCACCCCCACTTTTTCTATCATCAGTGAATTTAATTAACATGGTGTGTTCCTTCCTCTGAGAGATTAGCAATTAAAACAGTTCTAATTCTCCTCATCAACGCACACCTGAGAAATTAAAATAGATGCCTGTTCTTAATGGTCGCTGCTTGTGCTGGCTCTTTGTGTGACGACCTTCAACTGCTTTTCTTTTCATGTATTTGCATTCATCTGAAGAGTTATTGCAAATCATTTTCTAAGGTTTTCACAGACACCAGATCCTCGGCTTCCAGTAAACTCATCATCAAATGAGTTAAAATAAATGCACTCCTACTAATGTATTCATATTCAAAACCTACAAGGAACACTCATTGCTTAAGCAAAGATTTGTGCTTAAAACAATGTCAAGCTGAATGTTAGATTGGTGCTTGCTGCCTAAGGCGTTGGATAAACCAGGCAAAAGAAAAACAGAAGATTGAGTCCTTTTGCCTTGCCTTCCTCCCTCCCTGAGTATTCTCTTGTTGTCATCATGGAATACCGGCCAGGTGTTCTTTGTTTCTGTTTCTTGTAGCGCTGTTTCTGTCCTCCATCCTGGGCTGAGAAGTGATACTTAAAAATGGAAAACCTTTCTTACTCGTGCATTATTGATTCACTATTTAACAAAATCTATAGGTTTCCAATGAGAATGCTCCTATTCAAAATTAATCACCCTACTGGGGTATAGCCCTAAAATGACAGGGGTTGGATGATGGGTAAGTGACTTTTGGGAGTTTCCCCCATAGATGATAAATTTAGAGAAAGGGTGCTGAGGCACATCTTTGAGGACAAAATAGAGTTTCCATAAGACATCTTCCAAAGTTATAGCACCATTCTAGACCTCTCGAAAGAGCTCTTTACTTGAATATCAACTGCCTATTTGACATTTCCACTCGGAGGTCTCAAGGGTAATTTGACCTCAGTGTATCCTAAAATGAAACTATCATCTTCCCATCGAAGCTAAAGACAGTGTTTCCTATCCCAGCGTGACACTCTCTCCTCCCCAATCATAAAAGCCAGAAACCTTGATATTTCTTCCCCATCTCTTCATCTGCCATTAGGTCCCAGCTTCATGCTTTAGAACCTCTACTCACTCCCAATCTAGGTCTGTCTTTTGCTGTCTTACATTTTCTTGTACTTATTATGCCTATCATTCATTAAATTAATCAATTGTTATTTATATGAGTAATTATTAGACTCTAAATATTAGACTTTAAATACTGCAAGAGCAGGAACTGAAACAATCCTCAGATCCTTCTCCTAACTTGATACTTAGAATTTAGCAGTCACTCAGGAAATGTGTGTAAGATGAATAACAAACGTGCGTGACTGCTAGTGATGTACGAGCAGCAGAAAGACTTCTCAGTGCGGCCACTTCTCTTCCTGCCTGCCTTGCAACCCCACACAGATACCCTGTCAGGACTATATTGTACCTGTTCTGTTGACAAGTACCTATTCTGACATGTAAATAGCCTGCTGAGAATACAAAATTCTCATTCCCATCTTAACTTTATTTGCTTTATTATATATCACCTATAAGCTTCTAGAGCGGAGGACTGGAATCATAATTTATGATTATTATCAACAGTGTGGCTCAAATTGCCAGACCTCCCCCGTAGCTGTGTTTTCCCTTCCTGGAAACACAGGTAAATGAACTCAAGGAGCCCTTGCTGGGAGTTGGGTCATGAGACTATGGCCTGGCTCATGGGACATGAGGGGTGTGAGGTCAGTGCTTCCCAGCTTCACAGGGGACAAGCCTAGAGGCTACATGTCAAATAGGGAAATGCCAAAGACAGAAGAGGTATAGGCTCTCGAGTCAGAGTTAGAGAAGAATCAGCCAACTCTTTCCCTTGGACAGTGACACCAAGAAGAAAGTAACATTTATGGTGTTAAAACCTCTGAGATATGAGAATTTGTACAGCAATTAAACATCCATGACTGATATAGTAGATTGATACTTTGAAAGGCTGTAGACACAAGAAGCTAATGTCTGACATTGACTTAGAGTCAGGTGGCAAGGTAGATGGTGATCTATGTTATATGGTGGAAATATTTAGTAAAATTATTACCTGCAATGCCTTTGGAGGCAGATTGTAAGCCTCATGATTCAGTAACCCTAGCAAAAGCAGCTGGAAAAAAATCAAAGTGTTAATGTGTGTTTGCTGCAGCTGGCTGTGTTGGCATGCTATTAAAAGAAGGAGAAGAACTCGGGAGAAAACTGGCTAGTTTGCAAGCAGAAAGTCCAGAAATTTGGGTCTGTGAAGGGTTGCAAATTCCAACTGCCTCTGGAAACACAAACACAAGGAAATAAGATATTGAATTAAAAGGCTTTGAGTTACGAAGCCATATTATGACTCAGCCTCATGGTGACAATCAGATTAAAGAGTTTTTTTTCCCCACTATTAAGCTGATGTAGGCAAGGGCATGAGAAAGCAAAAAGGAAGATTTGAAAACGTTGTCTATGAGAATGCTTCGGGTGTGGTTACAACTATATGGAACTATCTGGAAGCAACTCGATTAAAAGTAATCAAAGGAATCATATTGCCCGAAGACACTACAAACCTTATCTGCAATATCTTTGACTGGGTCATAGGTAGAAAGTGGGATCCAAAGTTATGCAGACAGATCCCCAACACCTGGTTCAACTAAGGGAACCTATTTAGGAAAAGAAAGAACTCCGAAGAGGGAAGATGGAGAGCTGTCAGAAAAATTGAGTCCTTGGAGTCCCTCCTGGAGAGGAGCCCTGGAGTCGGACCAGGGCTCCCCCAAGTTCAGGCTGAGGTTGCTGCCCTGCAAGTCCAAGTGTCCTTGTGAGTCAGTGGCTAGGAAGTCTCTGTTCTTTTTCCGAATGAGAGTGTTTATGACAGTAATCCGGTCCTTGTCTATTGAATGGGATGGAATAAGCACCTGCCTCTCTCATTTTTTAGGCTGCAGCTCCAAGAGAGGGCACACCAGGCCTGATGAAGGGGAATCACCTGGGGGTCCCAGTACTTGAATTGGAGGCACTGATTGCGGAATTCTGGGTGCACCCCCCCCACCCGCCCCGCCTCAGGGAAGTCCAGAGAGTGTTCTAGGCACAGGAGGAAGAATGCTCAGGTGCCTGAGAGTCTGGCCAAGTCTGCTGGCGCTTCATAATACTGCCTTTGTTCTCTGTCAGGCACACAGCTGGACAAGCGCCCCAACAGCTTTCCATCAGCTGTGGTACTGGCAGTCTGTGAATGGCCTACACTCACAACCTGTCATCACGCTGGATCATTCCTTTTACCCTCAGGTGGTGAACTTGGGGAACTTGGTGAACATTTCAAAGATGGTACCCAGATGAAGGATCCTGGGTTCCTAAATCATTTCTTGGTGGGTTCCGTGACCTGTCTTGATTGGTGGGAGTAAGAAATAAATGTGTCGTGTCAAGCCACTGAGATTTTGGACTCTTCTGTTCCAGAAACGAACCCAAGTGCATGGGACAGTGAACCACGGGAGACACTGGTGACAGATTTGTCACAGTCTTGGTCACAGGCCTAGAGACACCAGAGACGCAGCTGGACAGGCGATCTCATTTGGGAGGGTGGGCGGCCCTTGGCTCCCACAGGTGCTATTAACCAGAAATGTGTGAAACTTTCCGTTGCCGCGGGTGGCCTGCAGATCAAGCGCGTCTTGCGTTTGATTTCTCGCCTCTTCACTATTTTTTTTTTTAAGATTTTATTTATTTATTTGACAGAGAGAGATCACAAGTAGGCAGAGAGGCAGGCAGAGAGAGAGAAGAGGAAGCAGGCTCCCTGCTGGGCAGACAGCCCGATGCGGGACTCGATCCCAGGACCCTGAGATCATGACCTGAGCCGAAGGCAGCGGCTTAACCCACTGATCACTCTTATCCTCCAGTCTTGTTCAGTTTCTATCGTTCTCATGGAAAACGCTGTCATCCCCACTTGCAGACCAAGTGTCCCTCTTTTCAGCACGGTGGGGCTCGCTGCTGTTTGTCTTGCGTAGGACAGCAGGTGGCGGTATTGCAGAGTGGTTAGGAGCCGGGAGCCCCAGACTCCTGCTCGCACTCCCTCTGGCTCACAGCCCTCTCTAGCTCTGTATTCTTGGGCAGAGCTTGAATTTTCATGTGCAAGACAAACTGTGGGCAAAACCATAGCATACATGCCGAACGCCCCGTGCTTGGCAGGTCTGCAGCATTCAGAAAGGTCAGGTCTCATTCATCATCTTTCCATGCTTGAAGGCAGTGAATGCTGCATCCCGGGAGGTGGTGCACAGCTCACTGTAGGTTTTCAGACCTGGGACCTGGGACCTGGGCATGGTGCTCAGTCTCTCAAAATCCTCAATTGTAAAATGAAATATAGTGAGTGCCGGGATCTCAAGTGGTGGGGAAAGTTAACCATTCACCCCATATTTATGGAGTGACTGTTACGTCCAGACACAGTGCTGAGAAATTTCATTTCCCTTCCTCCCCTCCTTACCTCATTCTATCTATGTCACTGTATCCTTCACCTCTTGCAGTTTTCTGACAGGTCTTTCCATGTTGGCTTTTACCTCCTTCCCACCTGTTTCCCCACAGTAGCTAGTAACCTTTTAAAATGTAACCTGATCATGTTAACTTTGGGGTTGAGCCCTTTTATGATACCTTCCTATTGTCCTCAGAATGAAATGGAATCTACAGCATGTTCTACAAGGGTTGTGTGATTTTACATGCTTATGTTTCTTCTCTCCATATTCCTGGTTGAGGGTTTCTTTCAGTTTTGGAAAATCTCCAGGTTCTCCTTGCTCCAAAGCTCTGCCTAGATCTGGAATGTCTTGCACCCATAGCTCACTGTTCCAGGGTTCGTATCCCAGCTTGACTTGTTCTACCCTCCCTCATGACCCCATCTCAGCGAGGTGTTCCTAAACCTCCACCCAAGTGAAGTTAGACTCCTATGTTTTTTTTTTTTTAATAATTTATTTATTTTTTTCAGCATAACAGTATTCATTGTTTTTGCACCACACCCAGTGCTCCATGCAATCCGTGCCCTCCCTAGTACCCACCACCTGGTTCCCCCAACCTCCCACCCTCCGCCCCTTCAAAACCCTCAGATTGTTTTTCAGAGTCCATAGTCTCTCATGGTTCATCTCCCCTCCAATTTCCCCCAACTCCCTTCTCCTAACTCCCCTTGTCTTCCATGCTATTTGTTATGCTCCACAAATGAGTGAAACCATATGATAATCGACTCTCTCTGCTTGACTTATTTCACTCAGCATAATCTCTTCCAGTCCCGTCCATGTTGCTACAAAAGTTGGGTATTCATGCTTTCTCATGGAGGCATGATACTCCATAGTGTATGTGGGCCACATCTTTCTTATCCATTCGTCCGTTGAAGGGCATCTTGGTTCTTTCCATAGTTTGGCGACTGTGGCCATTGCTGCTATAAACATTAGGGTACAGATGGCTCTTCTTTTCACTACATCTGTATCTTTGGGGTAAATACCCAGGAATGCAATTGCAGGGTCGTAGGGAAGCTCTATTTTTAATTTCTTGAGGAATCTCTACACTGTCCTCCAAAGAGGCTGCACCAACTTGCATTCCCACCAACAGTGTAAGAGGGTTCCCTTTTCCCCACATCCTCTCCAACACATGTTGTTTCCTGTCTTGCTAATTTTGGCCATTCTAACTGGTGTAAGGTGGTATCTCAATGTGGTTTTAATTTGAATCTCCCTGATGGCTAGTGATGATGAACATTTTTTCATGTTAGACTCCTATGTTTTACTACAATCCATTCTCATTTCTGCACCAAGCAAGCATCACCCTGGAAATTACGAGTTCACATCTGTCTTCCTGCTGGGTGGTAGATGCCAGTAGCCCCAGGTGTGACTGTCCCACTCACTGCTGTGTCTCCAGTGCTTTTGGCCTCCCAGGGACCCATTCCATGTTTGCTGGGAGTCTTTCTAAGGTCAAGGTTGAGGGAAACACATGGCTCCTTGGTGAAAAGATCTGATGGCTTCCCACTGCTCCAGGGATGCAGCCACGGTCTTGGCTCCTCCTGCATGGTCCTCAGTGATCAGGTGCCCCCAGGCTTGTACCTCACAGTGGCAGAGGGTAGAGGGCAAGAGTGCAAAGAAGGCTCCCACCAGCCCAGCTCGGCCCTTAGCAGGGAAACTCGTGGACCCGAGAGGCCATTCTGCAAGCCCAAACTGTATCCACCCCTCTCACCCTCCCACTCCTTGCTTGGTGCGTGGGACAGAAAAAGGAAGAGATATTTAAGGCTCTAAAGGCAGGCTTACACTGTGTAGGTCAGGAATTCTCAAGTCCAGGGGTGTTAGATGCGGAGCTCCGGCAGGAATTCTGTTGTTCAGATCCATGAGCAGGTTTCAACAATAAACTTCCCTACCTCCTTCCTTATCTCTTGGGCCACCGCTTACCTTTTTCTGTTGCGCTTTGTGGTTTTGTCCACAAGTTATTCACTGTTCATTTATGTGTTTGTGATCAGCCTTCTCCTCTAGAAAGCAGGCTTTGTAAGGCAGTGGTTTGGGGCACAGCCAGGACAGAACAGGTGCGTGGTAGGTGCCAAACATCTTCTATTTGATGGAGGGCAGAGGGTAGTGGACTGGGGGCTTTCCTCCTCTATTTCTTGCAGCTCTTTATTTGAATTTACATTAAGTTTGTGTCATGTGAGTCCCTATGTAGAATAATCACCCACATCTTCTAAGGTTAGTGAAGAAAAGTAGAAAAATTAGAGCATTCATCTAAGTAATTTGATTTGGCACTGAGTTTTCTCCAAAATTGCCTCAATTCTTTCCTTTGCTTTGATGATGACAATCTGGCTTGAAAGTGCTCATAGATAATATTTTAATTAAAACTAGCTGAAAACAAGCCTACTTTACCATTTAAATAACTGAAGAGGAAAATGTGGAAAAATTGATGATTTAGAAATGAGGCAAGGAGAAATATTAGAAAAGGAAATAGAGGTATAATTATATTACATATTTAATGTTGCTAAAGATCTAAGAGTAACAACTTCTATGAATATTCATTGTACATTTTCATTCTAAAGATTTTCATGAACCATGATAACAATGCAATGTATTTATTTATCAGATCCCCTTTACATTTCAGAAAATGTGGTATTTGTTTTACTTGTTTAAGGAAAAAGAAAACATGCAAGAACAAGGCCAAGTAAAACAGGAATGTTTTACAAACTGTTTGGTTTTATTGATTTCAAAGATTCTGTAGGAGTTCTATACTATCGCTGACCTTTGTATTTACTCTATGTCCTATAGAAAGAATAATTAGCTTTTGGGTCATAGAGCATTGTATGGTCTGCTACAGAATATATTTAACACTAGAATGAGATGAGTTCCTTGAATCTCTGGACAGGCTTCCAGGTGGGGGAAACATTTAACAAGTGCATCTTCTCACTTGTGTGGTTTTAGCTCAAGCTGATCTACTGAGAACTTACTAACGGCAAGATGATGGCCAAAACAACCATTTCACACACAGAAGGGATGATTTACCAAGGGATCTTTCTTCTGTTGTTGAAGACAGTTATTTACATGGATCCTTGACAAGGTCCCAGGAAGTGTTTCATGAGTGTCACCGTGAGTGGGGCCGGTGGGCTGGATGACGCGACTCTTTCATCAGTTACTGACTCGATTCCAAATTCACCCTTCGTCATCTGGTCTGTGAAAATGGAGATGGACCTCTTTAATAGTTTTCCTTTGCCAGCCGGTCCAATGTCAGCAGAAGGTTGTCCTTTCTGGCTCTTGTGGCTCATTCACCAGGCTCCTGGGGAGCCACCTTGTTCTCTGGTCTGTTCAGCAGTGTGGTTTCTCCAGCCATAGGTGCGTGGTCAGGGCAGTCTCTTCAGCGTTTTGCTGTAGATGGTTTTCTGCAGATCTTGATACGAACAGTCCCAGGGCAGTCAGCAACGACAGACAGAGACGGGTGGACCCACCCAGGCTTCTGCTGCTCCTTGCACCCAGGCTCTCCTTAACTTCCTGCACAGGCAATCTGAGGCTCGCTGCCCGACCTTTATCCCCTGAAGAGGCCCAGAGCGCCTAGGCCCATGTCGTGCCCAGAAGTGTGCTGGATTCCTGCAGAGGTGGCCTCTCCCCACCCAGCTGGCACCCTCGCTCTGTCTGCCACCCATCAGCCTCAGCTTTCCTGCATCCTAGAAGTTTGTTTCCCATGGCCCTCCTGACATGGCCCCTGTGTGCTTTGGGAGTCACATCTGCAGTATAATCTGACTGTCTCTGCCTGCCCTTTGGCCTCAGTTTGCCTATGTCCCCACTGGAATGTTCCCATTGGTCCAGTGATTGTGGACTAACTCTGGCCTGAAAAACCCAGCAAAATTCTCCACCACCCAGTGGGTACTGTCCTTCATTAAGTCCTGAGCATTCGTCCTAGTGTGTGTGTCTTTGGGTCCTCTCCCATAGCTCTAGAATGTTCTTGAGAGCTCTCTTTCTATCTCAACACTTACTCTCCTGTCCTCTTTCCTAAGAAATAGGTTAATATTTTGCATTAAACTTACCTTTTTAAAAATTATGTTGCGCTTTGCATTTCCTGGTTGGACCCAGACTGATACACATATGATAGAACATATTTTGATATACATTTTCAGATGAATTAGGAAAATTGTGCTTTGATCCAAATTAGTTGATAAATGTGTCAAAAAATGTGTTTTGATACAGTGTAAATGACCTTGTCACAGCCAGAAGGCACTGTCCCTGCTGCGGGCATTGTCTGCAGCCCCAGATAGCAGCTTCCCCATAGCCTTTGATACTCAGGGCTCTCACCAGTATTGAGCATCTGAGGCTGTCACCACTCACAGCCCCGAGCTCCCAGACATGACCAGATACAGGGCCTCTGCTTCCTATTATCACCCAAACTTTGCCCCCTGTTGCTTGGCCCAAACCTTTTCTCACCTAATAGCCAGTCACCCATTCCCCCAAACCCTTCCACAGGTCCCTGGAACTCTGTCTGTGATCATTGTCATCAGTACAATTATTGTTTCCATCCTCATCTAATACTTACCAGGTGATAAGTCAATGCCAGGCAGGTACTAAGCACCTAACACGATTGTTTCTTTAAGCCTCATATATCCACTACATGAATGATCCTACTTTTATCCCCATCTTAAAAGGTAATAGATGCTTTGAGAGGGTAAATCGCAGCCCTAGCAAACAGGGGAGCCTTGGTCTCAGGTTACTGCTTAAAGTCTAGACCTGCAGTTTCCAATATTAAAGTTACCAGTCAACATGCAGTTATGTAAATTTAATTAAAATTAAATAAGATGAAAAACTGAAGAAGGTCTTCAGTTCCAATAGCCACGTTCCAAGTGCTCAGTAACTACATGTGGCTAGGGGCCACTGACTGGTTGGTGCGGGAATGGAATATTTCCATTCTTGCAGAAAATTCAGCTGGATGGCACTGTTCCACACCAGTACTTTCTCTAGCTATCTGTGGTGAAGCACTTGTTATTTTTTTTCCCTTTCAATTTTATTTTCAATCCATTCCATATGGACACTTTTGCAAGATATAATAAAAATAAATTGCTGAGGGAGAGATGTGAACAGTGGTCGCTAAGGCGACAGAACAAGATGGCCGCAGCCTTGGAGCTGGTGACTGACTCACTGCCCCCTGTAGGCTACGGACCCCGCACCCCCACACCAGCTCCCGCCTGGCTGCAGAGACTGATGTCTCTCAATAGCAGATTTTTTGGGGGGGAAAAAAAGCAGATTAAAATCCTTATTTTTCATGAAAGTGATGCAAGAAAAATGTTCCCTCTAGTATTTCTTTGGGATCATCCATGGAATGAAGTTACTGAAAGCCGTCATCTGACCCTTCTCTAATCTATCCTATGGGGTGAGCATCCCATCTAGCCCTTAACTGGACAAAAGGTCCTGTTTCTTAAGTCACCACTGAAGCGTCGTCTGTTCTTGTCCACCTGGTATCTTCCAGTGTGTTGGTCATTCCTCTATTTCTGGGAAATGTGTAAGAATCTAGGAATAATGTTAACCAACCTAGTCTGATGTCATTACAAACCTTAAACTAAACATTACAAACCTTCGGCTCCATGGTTTCTGATACACTGTGCAGCTCTAAACTCCCTGAGTTTTTGTGCCATCCTACCCTCCTCTGGGAAACAAGGTGAAGATTACTTCTTCTCTCAGTTTTCTCAAACATGCCTTGGTGTTTTCTGCCTCTTAGAGGCCCTGTACCATATTAGGCTACAGGATACCTCTTTGGGGAGATTATTCTCAGTTGTCTGGTATTTATGCACATCTTTTTAGCTAAGGATATTGACAACTTTGTTCAAGGATGTTTGCATAACAGACAGCCTTGGCAGTAGAAAAATAGTGACTCCCACAAGAGAGATTTAGAAACATCTTTCCTTGGAGAAATTCCAGAGTAATAAAGATGATGTCTCTCTCCATGAGGAGAAAGGCCAAGTTAGCGAGCAGCACCTAACTGTGTTAGACCAGCATCTCCTAACCTTGCAGTTCCTGAAGCATGACCCAGAGCTGCTGTGGGTTTAGTATTTTCTGGGTCCCACCTGCACATCACAGTCATGGAACGTGAGGTCGGAGGGGAGGGGATCCAGTGCAAACACAAGACTCATGCTGCTCGCTGTCTCAGAAGCAATGACTTGTGTAAATCTATCTGGGCTCTTTGTCTCCTTAAGGACTAAACCTGCAGAGTGTGGCCAGCTGACCAGGCAGCTGTGGTAGCCCTGCTGGGCAAGAACAGCTAGACTGCTGCATAGTCTCTCTGGACCCTCCTACTTGTATGTTCTCATCTCCTTCTCTCCCCTTCTTCCTCATTTCCTTGTCATGACGAGCTTTCCCTGGCAGTCACTGATTCCTGATTCATTCAGTAAATATTGTTGAGAACCCACCATGTGTCAGGTCCTGCTCCGGGTGCTATAGAGACAACAGTGAACAACACACCGGTTATTTCTCCTCTCACAGAGTTGTACTTTGATTGGGACGGTGTGGGGACAAATGCTGGGGAGATAGCAATCAACTAATGAGTGCTACACAAATCCAGGATGACACCAGCCCTGTAGTGAGGAATAAAATGGTATGATGGACAGATGGGGACTGTACTGTCGGGCTAGGCTGGACAGCCATGGAAGGTTCTCTGGAAAGGTTGAGTTGAGATTTGAATGAAATAAGAGGGAATCAGTCATGAGAAAACTTAAGAAGGACATTTGGGCAGAAAAAATAACTAGAGCAAATGCCTTAAAGGATGACCAACTTGGCAAGTTTATAGAGGCTGGAGCTTAGGGTGTGTGATGAGCTGAGGCAGAGAAGGAACATTCCGGGTGATTAAAAGCACCAAAGCCAAAGCAAGTGGTTTTGCTTCTATTTTGTGTGTTACAGGAAGTCATGGAAAAGTTCAAAACAGAAAGAAATGTTCTAATTTATATTTTTAAAAGATGATTCTGGGCTTATAGCATAAGCACCGTAAAGGAGACTTGGAATGAAATTTGGGTTGTTCTCACAAAATATATTTGATAAGATTTGCTGGTAGGTTAGATGTCTGGGGTAGGGGGAAAATAGGGAAAAGTCAAAATGTCTTCCACATTTTTGGCTTGAACAACACAAGGAAGTAGTGTGGATGCTGGCACTGATAGGGAAAAAGAAGTAAGAGGAGTTTTGTTGGGGTGAGTATTAAAACACCTAGTGGACATCCATGTGGGCATGGCAAGTAGGCAGCTGAACGCATGGAACTGGAGAACAAAGACGTTGTCAACGCTAAATATGGAGCATTGAGAGCCATTGGCTTGAAGCCCGGCATGAGTTGTGAAGTACTGAATGAGCTGAATGAGTTTTCTTAGGGAATGTGTGTAGAAAAGAAAGAGGATCCAGGACAAACTTCTCTCGTCCTCCACTGCACAGAGGTCCAACAGAACGTGTGAATTCATTCATGAAACTGAAGGACTGCGGGTTGGTCAGAGGTAGTTGTAGAGAGCACGAGACCATTAAAAACTGAGACCATTCAATATTTCCAAATAAAACTTTCCATAAAACGTGTTTGGAAATAGGGCAATAATTGTAGCTCTTTGCAAGGGTGATCTCAGTGGGACAGAAGGAGACAGCATCCTGACTGGGGAGAGGAAAGCCAAGACTAATAGGTGAGAAAGCAGAGCCGGTGGCTATCGACAAATCTAACCACGTCTTGCTGTAATGGTGACTTAACGAAATGTGAGCCCTGGAAGATGATGGAGTGGGAGTGGGCAGTCAAGGGCAAGCTTTTATTTTGGTAGTGGAAACAAGATAATATTTGTATGTTGATCGGGATGATCCTTTAAAGAGTTAGAATTGAAGGGACAGGGGAAGGAAGAGCCTAACCTCATTTTCTTATTGGGCATATCCTTCAGGGGAAAAAAGAGAAAGAGAGAAAATAGCAAACTATTCCTGATTCCCTTGCGATGAGGAATCCAGAAAGGGTCATACACTTAAAATTAGCAGGGGGAAGGCTGGGGAAGAAGAAAGAAATAATTCATATTTATAAGCATTACCCCAGATACGAGTATCAAATCGGCTCCCTTCTGTTCATTTGCAGCATCACCGCCCTCATCCAAGTACCCTGATCTCTCGTTGGGACAACGTGTACTTTCTCCATGTCCGTTCCACCCCTTCCCCCAGCCCATCCCTGTGTTGTTTCCACCTGCAGTGTGGCTTCCATCTGGCTGCCAGAGGGATAGTTTTAATACTTAAATTCAATCATATTGTTTCTCCAGGTTGAGTGCTTTAGGTGCTTCCTATTACCTGTGAAATAAACCCATAATCATGGCTTCCAAGGCCCTATGTGGTCATGACCCGCCCCTGACATGCTCTCCTGCCTCCTTCATACTACAGATCGCCTGAGGCATAAAGCACTAGCCCAGCTGGCCTTGTCTCCCTTCCTCCAAGAAGCTGCGTTCTTCTTGCTCCACATGATGGCATCTCTGAAGTCTCTGCCTGGAAAGATCTCCCCTACCAAGTCTAGTTAGATTAGTCTCTTTCTAAGTTCTCCTTCCCCACCTACCCTTCTACCATAGCTCTCTGTATAATACTCATAACACTTACCATCTTTTGTAATTAGGCATTATTTATTTGTTCTTGATCTCATTCCCCAATGAGAAAGCAAGAAGTCCTCTGTATTTGTTTCACTTAGGTATTCTCCGCATTAGACCACTACGGGCATGGGATAGGTTCACAATGACTGGTTTGTGAATGACAAATTGTATTTTATACTTAAAATTATCTTGGAAACATATTTTTGAACAAAATCAATGTTTAGATTAATTGTTATGATAGATACAATTATGTACGCTTCCTTTTATATTTTTAAAACCTTTTGGATTTTTGACTCAGGGCTTTGGCCAGACTAGTCACAATATTCAAATGTATACATTTGTTTCCATGACTTCATTAGTGTATTCATTCTGACATTTAATAATCAATAGTGCTATTGCTAATCATTTTATTCATCATGATTTAGATAGATAACTGGTGATTTAAAGCCAACAATTAGCAGTATTGTTTTTTAGTTATTCTCAAGCCTAATATAATTACATATTTGAGTAGAAATTGAGTTTCTGCTGATAGCAGAGCTATTCTCATTGGAAGCAGCTATTTCCCATTAAATCTGTATAAATATAAAAGCCCACACAACTGCTCTCCACTTCTTATTCTCCAGTGTGTAAGGCTCATCCTCAATACTGAGAATGCATGTGTGTTCCATTTAAAAAACAAACAACAATATACATTATCAAGGGCTTCACCAGTATGAGCTAAGTCTCAGGACGGTGACAACAAACTAGAAAAATAAAACTCCCAATAGTTTAGTTTAAAACAGGGAATCACAGCGAGTCTGTGGCTACAAATAAGAATCCGCTTGAAAGAATTAGTTCAATTTTGATGAGAAGCTAATCTTTCACCCGGGTTGCTCGAATGCAGCATTTAAACCTGCGGAGCCTCTGATCTCTGGGAGTGGGTAGGATTTGCAGGTCAGCTGTTTCAGAAGGACTTACCCATTTTCCACTAAAATATCTCACATGTTTTGATCTTTACGGATTTAAATTCCCTGAAAAGTAGAAGGCGAATAAAAGGCTGGTGTAGTCTCCTCTACTGAATATTACTACAATGTCAACTCGATTTAAAAAAGCACAAAAAACACTTCAACCCCATTTCCCCAACACATTTTGCAAATGTTAATGAAAACCTAGAATATAGAATGTTATGTTCCAGTATTAATAGCATGACACGGTGTATACAGAAATATAGGAATGCACCAGAATGTTCAGTTTATTTGGGATGAGGGTGGTAAAGCAGGCACAATGGTAGTCTGATCTGCTAACATAATGTATTTTAAAAATGTTTTATTTCATTTATAATAATGTTTATTGCCAGCTTTATGAGTAACAACACTCAGATTAGAAATAAGTCAATGAAAGGATAGTTCATGTTTCCAAAAATCAATTTATATATGTATATATTTTTTCAAGTAATTTATTAGTTTTAAGACAGAGAGAAAGAGCAGAGGGAAGGGGAAAAGGAAGAGAGAGAATCTCAAGCAGACCTTGTGCTGGGTGGGGAAAGTGAGGTGGGTGGGACTCGACCTCATGACCCTGAGTTCATGACCTGAGTTGAAACCAAGAATCAGACACTTAACCAACTGAGCCACCCAGGTGTTCTACTTTATATATAGTTTAAGGACTTAAAAAAAATCAAGATGATAGAAATTTGAGCTTGTTCATTTGTTTTCTTGATTTTTCCACTCAGTAGCAATTGTCTGATTAATTTTTATGTGTCTGTGTTCAGGATACTTGTATCTATGTGTTAATGATGTGATATTTTGAAACAAGGTCACAGATGCTGACAGAAAAAGTCCAGGAATAAATTATTCCTACTGGCACTATGTGAGAAAAGAATAATTTTTAAAAATATTAACATCTATAAAAGCTTAGAACAATCTTTCTGTCTCAAAATGCATTTTAAAAGATTATACCAGGCAGTTGAAAACTGACATTTTATTATTTAATCATGTCCTATTTTAGGCGATGTGCTGAGAGGACACATTACCATGTACATTTTCTCAATATTAAAGATATTAAAGTCATAGACTCATAGAATTGAGAGGTACTTTAGGAATCATCTTGTCAAATGTCCTTATTTTACAGAAAAGGGAAGAGAGGCTCAGAGTGCAATGGCCAACCAGTGCCATGGCTCTGGGGACAGGCAAGTTTCCCCCTCTGTTTACCCATCTTTGGGAAAATCAGCATTTCCACTGAGCTGATGAGTGGAAACAGTCACACACATCAGAGTATAGCCTCCACTTGTGTTTCCACACCTTAGAAGAATCCGTTGGATTCTTCTCTCTGCTCTTTTCAGTCTTGCTGCCTACTATTCCTGGACTCTGTCTAGCTACACACACACACATCTGTAGCCTTAATCGCAGGATATAATAGCTGGTTAAAAAACAAAGAAAAAACTGGCCATGATTATCTCACCATATCAAAGTGACACTAAAATTAATCTAACACATTTTTATGTTAATGGTTGTTTTCCTGCATATTAATAAAACTTGATAAGGAAAATAAGATACTGACATCTAAGAATAAGATTCTCTTTTTGTATTTTTAGAAAGGGTTGGGGTGCCTGGGTGGCTCAGTGGGTTAAGCCTCTCTGCCTTTGGCTCAGGTCATGATCCCAGAGTCCTGGGATCGAGCCCCTCATCAGACTCTTTGCTCAGCAGGGAGCCTGCTTCCCCCTCTCTGCCTGCCTCTCTGCCTACTTGTGATCTCTGTCTGTCAAATAAATAAATAAAATCTTTAAAAAAAAACGAAAGGTTGAAATTATTAAGAATTCTTAGTGGAAATTCTTAAGGGTTTTTCTTAATGGTCCACATTTTGAATTTGAATTCCTTTGAATTTCTTCAAAGGGTGGTTTTAGGAGGCTCTGCCCACTCAGAACACCAAATTCTTGACTCTAACAGATAAGGAAGGAGTTGGACAATGTAGGTAGTTATTGGTATTATCAATATTTTTAATTTTTTGTGTATCATGGTGTTTCGACATGTCTGGTCAAGAAAAGAGTGTTCCTCACTGGGCTAGCCAATCTCTGGAGTTGCCAATGCTCTCAGCCAGAAGCCTAAGCAAGTGATCCAGAACCAGTCCATCCCTAGCTGGCTGTTGGCCCCAGGAGGCAATATCCTTCTGCCTTACTCATCTCAGGGCTAGGGGCCAGCCAACTAGGGACCATCCGTATAGTTTCCAGTCTACCTGGATTATACCGTGGACTGTTCACCTTGCCTTACCTTTCCTGCAAAGCCCCAGGAAAGCCAAGGCCTGGCAAACCTTTCCCTAGCTACTGTCTTCTGCCTCCTGACCTCCTGACCACCTTTCCGTGTAAGATGTGTTATGCCTCCTGTCTCTAGGACCTGTAAGTACAGTTGACCCACAAACAACACAAGGGTGATGGATACTGACCCCCTGTACAGCTGAAAACACATGTATAATTTGTACTCTCCCCCAAATTAACTACTAATAGTTTATCATTGACTGGAAGCCTTATCAACAACATGAAACAGTCAACACATATTTTGCATGTTATATATATTATACACTGTATTCTTATAATAAAGGAAGCTAAAGAGAATGTTGTTAAAATCATAAGGAAAAGAAAGTACATTTATTGTACTGTAGTATATTCTGCAGAATATCTGCATGTAAGTAGACCCAAGTAATCTAAACCTGTGTTGAACAAAAGTTGACTGTATAATAATGTTTTTTTCCCGAGCCTCTCCTGTGGCTACCTCTGACTCATAAGAGAATGCAAACCGTTATTTAATACAGTATTTTATTATCTGTATTATATATTATATACAGTTATAATTATATATTTTATATTGTTTTACTTATTTTGTTGTATATTTTTATAGAGTGATGGTAGTTGCTTTTCTTAGAGTTTTGTGAAAATGGTATTTGTTGAAAACATTTGCACCTCCATCCTGGAATATGAACTATATAATTTTATAAATATAGTAAGTGTAGGTTGAATGTAATAAAATATAAAGAATTGACAGCTGCTTTTCAAATTATTACCCAGTTCCTTCTCAACCAGCAGGTGTGGTGAACCCCCATGCTGCTCTCACTTGAGTCCCCTTCTGTGTTCTGCGTTCTGGCTTCCCTAGAATTGTGGTCTATTGCACTGTACCCCTTATTCTAGTCTGGAACACAGAGAATCGGAGCCTTTGCTTGTTGTGTCTTGAAGGGCATCTCAGGACGGCGGCCCCAAGGGTCTCCCATGCCAGAGCCCTCCCACTGCTCCCTCTGTTGAGAATTCTTCAGTGCTGGGAGTTATACCTTCTTTTCCCATGGGGAGAGTTTTCAACATTTTTTGCTGAGGAGTTTTAATGTTTGAAATCTAAATTTAAAAATGCATCTTTTTACCCCAAAGCACATAACCCTACCCCCCTTCTCCCAACCCCCCTCCCCCCAGCAACCCACAGTTTGTTTCGTGAGATTAAGAGTCACTTATGGTTTGTCTCCCTCCCTATCCCATCTTGTTTCATGGATTCTTCTCCTACCCACTTAAGCCCCCATGTTGCATCACCACTCCCTCATATTAGGGAGATCATATGATAGTTGTCTTTCTCCGCTTGACTTATTTCGCTAAGCATGATACGCTCTAGTTCCATCCATGTTGTCGCAAATGGCAAGATTTCGTTTCTTTTGATGGCTGCATAGTATTCCATTGTGTATATATGTGCTTTGGGGTAAATTGGAAGGGGAGATGAACCATGAGAGACTATGGACTCTGAAAAACAATCTGAGGGGTTTGAAGTGGTGGGGGGGTGGGAGGTTGGGGTACCAGGTGGTGGGTATTATAGAGGGCACAGCTTGCATGGAGCACTGGGTGTGGTGAAAAAATAATGAATACTGTTTTTCTGAAAATAAATAAATTGGAAAAAAAAAAAATTCAGGCCACGTGTCCCTGGCCCAAAAAAAAAAAAAAAAAAAAAAAAATGCATCTTTTCCTTCCTCAAAACTGGCACAGCACATGACATTCATGAAGAATTCTGACTTGATCCTAAGGTCAATGTAAGGACCTATTTAGCCAGAGCACTTCCATCGGTTAAACAATAATTTTGTTGTTTAAAACTTAAACTGTCCCTGCCCAGCTTCCCCCAGGGGACTTACTTAAAAACAAGTCCCGGAAACCAGTTCCAGGTAACAAAGCCCAAATACAAGGGTGGGTCAGGCCATGTGGAGACATCTGATCTGTGCGGGGCGGGGGGGTGGGTGGGTGGGGTGGGGGTAGGGGGTGGGTGAGTGGGGTGGGGGTGGGGGGGTGCATACTGTCTCCCTAGTTACCAAGGAGTACGGGCCCCGCCCTTTGGCACTTTTGGGCGCCAATTCTGACCAAGGTGATAGGCCAGTTCAAATGTCTACTATAGGGTAAATTGTAATTCAATTGGTCACTTACGTGTGACCTAACATGACTGTGCAGCTTTCTCTGTGTGTTACAATTTCACTGGCCACCTGTGCATGGCCAGGCCCAACCACATGGCCTTTGCCCTTAAAAGCTAGTCTGTGGAACAGAGAGAGGTGGCCCTCTCTGTAAGGGGCAGCCTGGATCGGCCTGTTTGACGGTTGGTTTGATTTTTGAAGCTTGGCGCGAAATAAAGATTTGCTTGACCTTCTCTTTGTATCAGTCTCGCTCCTTTAATCACAGACCCATTATCGGGGGACCTAACAGTCAAAGGATCTGAAAGGCTTGCTACTTCCCATGTTACATGTGGACCAACATTGTTGCCTTACCTGGGAGCTTCCTAGAAACACAGACCCTTAAGCCCCACCCAAACCCACAGAATCAGAACTGGTAACAAGATCCCCAGGTGATTTGTATGTATTTAAAGAGAGATACCGCCTCTTTGTGTAACTGCTTAGTCACTTCAAGCCCTGTACCAGAGCCATGATCTGTGAGGATTAAGTACTCTTGTACTAAACTTAATTAAATTACCAAAATGTTAATTGGAAGTACGCATAATAATGTAAAAATAATTATTTTGCAGCACAGTAATTAGGCACAAATGATAAAAGAATTACCATAAGTATTAATTATATCATCATATTATATACTTTTCTCTCTACTTGGCTTTTATTTCTAGAACATTATTTAGCTTCAAAAGGTTATAATATCAGGAATTTTTAAGTCATTGCCAGAAAACTCTTACCCACACCAACTGCAAAAAAGTCTTTGAGAAGTAAATTGTAGAAATGAGGTTTCTTTTTCTTGTTATGATTAAGTTACATTACACAGTGTATAAATCATTACACAGTGTATAATATATTAATAATATTATACAGTATATAAAATGTATCATGTATATAGTGTATACATGATACATTATACCTGGTAGATACTCAATAAGAGTTTTTACTTTTGTTGACAAAGTGAGGATTCTCACTCTCCAATAGTTGAAGTTCTTTATGCAAATTCTCCTTGGCTTTCCCCAAGGTTTAGATTTATAATGACCATCATGTTAGGATCCTACTGCTCATGTCTCCAGACATCCATGAGAAGATGTTTTGATCTTCCTCAATCTTGGTTAGATTTGCAGGTATCATTGACATACTGAAAGTAGTTAAATATGGAACACTACCTCAAAAATGAATGATGTACTGTATGGTGACTAACATAATATAATAAAATAAAAAAATATATATAGTTGAATAATCAAAATGAGAAAGTTGTGCAATGACTCCACCATGCTGTAGAGCAAAGGTTTGCAACCAGAGACAATTTTGCCTGCAGGGGAAAATCAGAGACATCTGGAGATGTTTTTGGGGTCCTGTCTGAATAGGGAGGGAGATTGGAGGTGATACTGGGGTTTGGCGGGTGGAGACCAGCAATGCCGCTAAATATCTTGCAATGCCCAGACAGCCTCACAACAAAGACTATCTGGCCCCAAATGTCCTGGTGTTGAAGGTGAGAAACTTTACTGCAAAAAAAAACAAAGTGCTGGTTAGAAAAGGGAAGAAGGAAGGTTCGGAGCTGGATCGGCAGCTCCTGTGTCTACAGAAGCAGAAAGAGGAGAAAGGGAAGAAATGAAGTTGCAGACAGTAACCAAACCGGTCTCCTGTTTGCCCAAAGCATGTCTACTTTAGGCATATTATATTTGAGGCAGAGGAAGCCTAGTCTTAAACTCATGAAGCATTTTTCTTCTTCTATAAGTTCCCATGATATGTGAAATTGTCTAAGTCCTTTAATTTCATGTTGGACACGTGGCTTCATGTTAATGATTTAAATCTATTGATTGAGGATGACTCTAGATTTATAGATTCTTCCTCTTAGTGCTGCAGAAGTAGGTGAGGACAGCAAGAAAGAGTCTTAAAGAACTGGGATGTTTCAGAATGGGAAATGTTGCAACCCCAGTGTATGTGCTTAACCTACTGTTCCTTTTCAACTGTGAACTGATAAAAAGAGTCCTACACAAACAAAATTCAAACAAAATGATATTCCTTGCATTTCTTTGATGCCATCAGTCATATTGTTAAAAGCAGCTTAAAGACTTTCCAGTAAAGTGATTAAAAGCATTATAATCATCCCTCATTGAATGTTATCTTATTTTTATTGGCTAATTAACAAGATAAAGCCACAGAAGGAATGTAGGCCATCCCCACTGACAGATTTGATAGTCATTGTGGATCCTCAGTTGGGGTGAGGGGCATTAAATCACTGACAAAGTAGACTTTTTTATATTAATAATACGTGCATAATGCTTTCTGCAGTATTCAGGGAGATGAAGAAATAGCCTGATAGAAATCAAGAAGAAATAGATCTTACACAAACTTCAGACTTTTCTGTATAGCTTGCAAATTTGGATGAAGCCTGAGAAAAATGTGGTTATATAGTTTTCTTTTTTTTTCCAATTTATTTATTTTCAGAAAAACAGTATTCATTATTTTTTCACCACATCCAGTGCTCCATGCAAGCCGTGCCCTCTATAATACCCACCACCTGGTACCCCAACCTCCCACCCCCTATAGTTTTCAAGTGAAGGGGTAAGGGAGGTGGATGGGAAGAGAGAGATGGATTTAATGGGAAATATCATATTTAAAATGATGCAGAATAGAATTGCTCAAGTGAGGACAAGAGACCCTCTTGGACATGACACCAAAAAGTGGCCATCACCATGTGCCTTTCTGTATCTGCTTTCCACATTTATTATTCCAAACTTGGTTTCAACTGAGAGAAAACAACATATTTAAATATTAATCATTCTGAGCAACCGACTCCTGAATCAAAAAACCTGGCAACTATTAATAGAACAGATAATGAACCACTTTTTATAAAATCTACGAGCACACTGATTAATATGTTTTGCATGTTTATTGAGAGAGAGGAAAGGAAAGAAGATAATAAGTGCTTGATGAACGTGCTTGGCTGCAGAATCAGTGATTACGTCAATTTCATTAGATTGTATTTTTTCCCCTGTGCTGTTAATATCCAAATAAACGGAATGCAAATGTGGGGTATAATTAGTTAAAAAGTATCTGAATTGTTTCAAATGCTTTCTTTTTATTTTTATACATTTTCCAGTGGTTTTTCTGTTTAGTAAAGAACCAGTTCTTGGGTTTATGGACCTATTATTGTGTTGGGGCTGTGGTCTGTTTCATTTTTTTGTGCTTAGATGTTTCTGATTTACTTCCTTCCAATCACCTCAGGACTTTTTGTTTTTGTAAATTCTTGTGTTGAGTAGCTGATTTTATTACTTTATTAACTTAAACCATGCTTATTTAGAGTTACATATTTACTTGTATATCCTAGTAAGACTGATTTGTCACGTTCTCGGTTTCTTCTTCTGGCAACTTAATATATGTTTTTCATTTTATTTTTAACAAGTAATAGAGAGAATCATGAATCAAGATCCCATGTACCCCTGGCCTAAATATAATAATTATCAATGTTTTGCCAATCTTTCTTGTATCCCAATAATTCTTTCCTTGCAGGATATGATGCCACTTTAATCAGAAATACTTCAGTTTTGTAATGATTTTTATTGATTCCTTGACTCAGTATGTTTCACTATTTATTCATTTTTTTCTTATTCAAGTCATTTTTATTTTTAATAAGATATTTATTTTCTTAATTTAGGCAATGCACATTTTATTTGATTATTCTTATGTATTTATTGTCTTTTGACATTGGCAATGGTTTCTAACTGCTGATTGCTCTTCCGTTTCCTTTCTCTTTGTATAATAATTCCTGGTTTTTAAAATATTTCATATGTTTTGTGGATTTTATTAAAATAGAGAAAATGTAAAGGAGGAAAATTCTCTTAATTTCAGGCATAATAAAACATTAATACTTCATGACATTTTCTGTATCAGCTTGAAATTATTCTCTCTATAGCATTGCTTTTAGGTTGGATTTCAACTTACAGTACATCATAATCATAGCATCTCATCAAAATTTACTCACTGAGGTCAGTGGTGACTTCCTCATTCCCATCTCTTGGACATTTTCAGCGGTTTCTTTACCCCAAACTTTTGATGCATACATTGTCATCAATCTCCCTACCTCGAGTCTCTCTGGCCTTTATGCCTTTGCTCTTTCTGCTTCCCCTTGTATGACTCTGGCTTTTCCTTCTTAAGCCTCTAAAAGTCTCAAATCCTTCCTGGCCTTCTAAATGTCAGTGTTTTGTCCTTGTTCTATTGTCTAAGTCCACACAATCTCTCTCATTCATCTCATCCTTAATACAGTGGCTTTCCTTCTTACCGGAATACACAGATTCAGGTTAAAAATTCATGTTTAACTGAAGACTCTTACATCTGCATCTTCAACATAAAACAAAACTAAATGCATCATTCCCTTCTATAAGTTTTGTCCCTTCCTATCTTCTCCACTTCACTATGTGACCCTATTATCCATCTAGTTTTCCTTGCAAGAAATCTGGGCATAAGTCATTTCTTTTCAGACATGTTGTCCTAAGAATGCTTAGCCCTTTCGTGTTGATTTAAAAAATATATATTATTTATAAATGACGTTAATATGTTTAAAAATTTTTGAAAGTAGAAGAGTCTGGGAGGTTCATTTGATTAAGCATTTGTCTCTTGGTTTCAGCTCGGATCGTGATCTGAGGATTGTGAGATTCTGCCCTGCCTTGGGCTCCCTGCTCAGTGTGGAGTCTGCCTGAGATTCTCTCTCTCCTTCTTCCTCTACCTCTCCCCCTGTGCTCTCTCTCTCTCAAATACACACAAAAAGTCTTTAAAAAATATTTGATTGTGTGTTTTTCTTTTTAACTGATGGCATGAAAATGTTTGATGCCAACGTAACTGTATGTGTCAATCTTTTATGTTTTTTGCATTGAATTTAACACTTAGAACACTTTTTTTTTCTGAGTAAGAATGTCTTAAAGTTAAGTTATGTGAAAATGATGACATAGGAGGTTCTTGAAGTCACCTTCTCTTACAAACACAGCAAATCTGCAGCTACACACAGAATAATTCCCTGTAGAAGAAACCTAGAAACTAGTTGAGTGACTCCTACATATTGAGTGAATGAGGAAAAAAATACATCAAAAGTGGGTAAGAGAGACTGAGACATACTTCACCATAAACTCCAACCTCTGGGACACCTAGTGGGCAAGCATCTGACTCTTGATTTTAGCTTGGGTCATGATCTCAGGGTGGTGAGATCAAACCCTTCACTAGGCTCTGTGCTCAGCGTGGAGTCTGCTTGTGATTCTCTTTCTCTCTCTCTTATGCTCCCTGCAATCAGTCTCTATCTCCCTAAAATAAATAAATAAATATAAAACAAACAAACAAAACAAAACAACCAACTCCTGGCACAGCAACATATAATCAATAGGGAAATTACACCTCCCAGCATCTCCCTGAGGAGTGAAGGGCTTGGGTCCAAACTCGAATGTCTCAATTTTTAAAACTTCTGTTGGATGTGACCCAGAACATCTAGCTCTGAAAGCCAATGGGGCTTATGTTCGTGGGACCTATAATACTCTAGCAAACAAAGAAACAGTTCTTAATAGGCTCACAAGGACTCACTGTGACTGTCCCCTGAAGGAAGCACAGAGGCAGACAGAAATGTCCATTTCTTAGTCTTTTTCTGAAAGAGACCTGTTTACATGTATTAAAAGCTTTAGCCTGAAGTTCAGGCTCCTAAATTAGCACACATGTAGAGGATGATTGCAAGATGATTGTGAGAATGAGAGTGATTGTAGAGGCTGTCTCCACAATCTCTTTTTACTTCCCTCTGGGTGGGTGGGAGGAGGGGCTGGTATCTCCCTGAAAAGAGCACGAGACCATGTCTGGTGCTCTGGCTTTCATGTCTGCTGCCAAGAGGAGGACCACTTGATTCCTTAGCTCTGATGGACAGTAGTATTTGTGTTTGCAAGTGTCACAGGTCTGCAGCAAACAGAGAAACAATTGTTGAACAACTATTCTCCCAGGTTCCAGTGGGGAAGGGTCAGAAACACCCCTCTCCCGGTCTTCCCATGAAGGAGATATTTTTGCATAGTTGAAAGCTGTGGTTTGAGGGCCCAGATTCCAGAAGTCTGCATAAGGTGCTGAGCTCCTCCTCTTTGGGACATTGGTAGGTCCTGGCACAACCTCAACTTCTGTTTGGAACCATTAAGAACAAAATCGGTGGCTTACATAATCATAAAGGTTTAAGGGATGGGTCTAGCCTAAGGATAAGTTGATTTCCCATCTGACATCACCCTTCAAGACTAGGAGAAGTGGTTGTCTTACCTACTGCACAGAAACCAACACAGAGAACCAATGAAAATGAAGGAAATCAAGGAAATCCATTCCAAATAAAGGAAAATAAAACATCAGAACCAGACATTAATGGAAAGAAGATAAGTGATTTAGCTGATAGAGATCAAAATGATGGTCATAAAGATGTTAACTGAAATGAGGTACATAATGTATGAACAAGTGAGGATTTCAACAGAGAGGTAGAAAATATAAAAAAGTACTGAACAGAAACCACAGAGATGAAGAATACAGTAAAGGGGTTCAAAATCAGACTAGATGAAGTGGAAGAAAAGATGATTGACTCTGAAGACAGGGCATATAAGCAGAGAAGCAAAAAGAAAAAAAAGCAAGATGTATGCTTTAAATATCTTACAATTTTCTCAATTTTTCTTCAATAATGTTGAAAAAATAAAAGTTATGTATTCAGTGTACAAATATTTTTTTTTAAAGATTTTATTTATTTATTTGAGAGAGAGACAGTGAGAAAGAGCATGGGTGAGGAGAAGGTCAGAGGGAGAAGCAGACTCCCCATGGAGCTGGGAGCCTGATGCGGGACTCGATCCCGGGACTCCAGGATCACGCCCTGAGCCGAAGGCAGTCGTCCAACCAACTGAGCCACCCAGGCGTCCCAGTGTACAAATATTTTTAAAGCAGCCATGTAACAAGATTTCTACTAAAATAACTGTGAAAACCAGAAAATAGATGCAAACATTACTGCATCGGACAAATGGATGACTTGATGCCAGAAGGTGGGAAAACATCTCTCAAATGCATCCAAAACAAACCTTGCTTCAGTTCACACCTCTTGGCATACCCAGGCTCCCTTGTAAAACAGTGAACATTGGAATGATGATCAAGATGCTTGACAATTTCTTCATTATGTCCTGATTTAAAGACACAGAGACTGATTTACTCGGAAAATTGCATACTTCCTATGTATGGCAAAAGAAACCCCAGTCACCTGTGACCCACCCCCGACCCCTACACCCTATGCCCTACCCCTTTGTGATTACTTAGCACTTTCCTATAACTTTTAATGCATTGAGTCATTGGTTGCTTTTATGTTTTGTTTTGTTTTCTTTTCTTTTTCCACTAGACAATATGCTTTTTTGGGGACAAAGACTATTTCTTAATTATTTCTGCATATCTATTGCCTTAGCATATGATTTATGACATAGGAAGTCCATTATAAATGTTTGTTGAGTTGGATTAATGCAGTTAAAATTAAGTTAGTGTTTTGTTATTATAGGAAGTATTCTCATACATTTCCACAGAAAAGATAAAAATGTACTTATAATTCATAAAAAGATGTTTTCAGTATATCTTTATTTTTTTTCCAAAGTGTAAGTTTTCAGAAAATAAACACACTCATTAGGTTTATAAATAAAAACAAAGCAAAACACATCTGTACCTGGCTGTGTCACAAATTGCTTAATGTAATTCTCAAATTAATGTATTATCTCTCTGAATAAATAACAGTCTCTTTCTATACTGCTGGTTTCTGTGAATGTTTACACAATTTCTCAAGCTAAATTAGAAATCTTCTTAGTTCCTTCCTTGTATTTATAATGATTTTCATTGCTAAATTCCATTTTGTCCCTTAATTATTACTTTATTGCAGAATCTCAACTTTTTATATTCAGCTTACAGCAATGCCCTATTAACTGATTCTTCTGCTTTTGTTTCTTTTTTTTTGGGGGGGGGGACCTTTAATTCAATCTACATACTACAGTAAAATGCATATGTGACTAAGTCAATGCTTTGCTTCAAGCCAGTGCATGGCTCCCATCACTTAGATTCCTCCTGACATAACGTTCATGACCATGCTTGCCTATTACTCTTTAAATACTGCCTGTCATTCCTGCCTTCTTCCCTCAAAATAATATTCTAAGAACTCCAAATTTTTTGAAGTCATCAAAATGTTGTCTTTGATCTAGTTGTATCAACAAAGCTCTTCAACTGATCTGCCTTCTCCCTTTCCCTCATTATACTTGCATATATTTTCTCCAGCAGAATTAAACTCATTATTCATTTCAGTATAGTATTGCTATAGATTTTGTATACTTCTATTATCTTACTTCTCCTATTGTGTTACAATTATTTATCCAAGTATCTGTCATTACTTCTTTTCTTTTCTCTGCATCCAAGTTGAGAATCTTATTGGTCTAGAAGAGCAACTCATACATAATAAACCCAAAGGAAGGATTAGTTAAGCCAAGACTAAATTTTAAAGATAGGAATACCTTCTTTAGCCAAACATTTAGATTTTTGCTCCCTTTTTCTCTGAATATTTTCTGATCTTAGACATTAATTGTGAATAATTTCACTCAGCATCTGGTGGTCCATTGTGCATTTCTGTTCATGTTTTGCAAAAGACAATAACACAAAAAATATATTTTAAATATCATGCAAAATAATTGTGAGAAATAGAAAATCTTTTATATTTTTTTCCCTTCTTCTGACTAAGTCATTTCAAATCATTTCCTTGTGAGTTATCCTACCTGAATTCAGGTGCTGTTACTCCTGTTAAAATGACAAAATAATTGATTTCTATTGTATGGGGTTTTCTGTTTTTATTTATTTTATGGAGAACATAAACTTGAACTGTTATTTCTTCACAGGGTGAAAGGAGAAAAGGGAACTTTTTTTTTTCCAGTTTTATAACCACAATAAAATTTGAAAATCTTGAAGGTACATGTTTTAGACACTATTAGGGAGTGATTTCATGAATCATTAAAATGGACAGGTTTAGGAATTACTATTAAGAAAGGTAATCACTGTGGAAAAGAACTTTTTGTACAACTGTTTTTAAATGATTTACCTGTCACTATATGTTAGCCAGAGCTATTTCGTTGTTAGAATCATGACACAGATAAAGATAAAACCTTCAGCCTGTGTACCAAAGATAACATAAAAGAGAGTCAAGATTCCATTACTTGAACAAATCCTAACTCAGACAGCTACTTCTCTCGAGCAAAGGTGAGGAAAGCCAGCTTTATGAGCATTTTCCTGCTTAGAGGTCAAGTTCAGGGGAAGAAATATGAACTTAAAAAAGAGTTGTCTACTAGTACTTCCCAGTGACAAGGGAATGCATACTTTTCTCTCCCGTGTAGGTGGCATCCTGTTGAATTTGTGTTCTATGGGCTCCGTGATTTGACAACACGGACAGGGAGCCCAGTTTAAAGATAAAGTACATGACTAAGTCCTGGCTACTCTGTCTCCTCCCAGATTTTCCTTAAAATGACCAATACATTTTGTTACTATGGAGGGAAATTTTCAACAACTCTGGGAATTAGGAATAGGTGTCATCTTGTTTTAGGAAAGTAAAATAACTTCTGCTACCTTTACTGCCAATGGATTCAAGTTGAAGACATACAGGGCTGAGTAATGAGCCTCTTCTAAGAGAAATAATAATGCTGGGGAGAAAGTTGGGGGGGTGGAGAAAAGTCCCTGAAGGAACCCTGTCAGGTTCCTCCAACGCATAGCTGACAGTATTCAGACACTGAGAGAAACATCTAGTATAAATAAGTATCTTTATCCATACCACATTCATGTTGCCATGGAGGGAAATCCCTAGAAAAATACTTCCATAACCCCTTCAGACACCTGGACTAAGATGATAACCTATCTCCATTTATTTTTCTATACTTTTTTACCTAGATCAAAAGAAACAATGTAAGCACTATAAAAATCTCTGTGGGACCCATTTATATGATCTTCTCAGAACACTTCTAAATTCCTACTACATATGAGCCCAAACTGAATAATGATAAATCTGTTTTTGACAGTAGATTAAAGGGAAAAAAACATGGAGCATAGCAAATTCAAAATAGGACACTCATTTCTTTGAACTATCAGAGTCTTTGATACCCTCAAGACATTAACGGGAAAAGGTAAAATGTAGAAAATAGAAGACTCACATCTTCAATAAGATTTAAAAGAAAACAGTCTATAGCATTTTTTTCTTAGCATTTATTAAATGAGAGAATCCTTGAGAATTTCATGAAAATTATTGATAATATATCCAGAAAAATACATATGCTAACATTCAAATGGAAATATTTACATAAAATTTTAGGAGCTTTCTAACTATTCTAAAATCCACCTATTCATCCCAAACTACCTCTGTAGTAGTGTGGGTTCTCCGAGAAACAGAATTTTTGGAAGGTGGAGGGGCGGTAATGTATCTTCCAAACTGAGAAAGCACTTTGAGGCTGAGAAACAGAGCAGGAAACTCCACCCAGTTTACACAGTTTTATTTGGGGCAATCTACTGACAGGGAGGGTTAGGCAGATGATGTTATGGATCTTTGCAGCTATCTTCTACAAAGTTTGGACTTCAGTCTGCCGACTTTATAGAGTGAGGGGACATGTGGGAGGATGTTGTAGAGAGATAGAAGGGTTTGCAAACATTTAATTGATAGTTAGTTAACATTTAACAGAACTCGTGGGGCCATTTGTGCTGAAGAGGTACGGGGGAAACTGTGTTATCTCTAACAGTTATCCAAACAGATTTGTCAAAGACTAGAACAAGTCTGCCTGCATTCTGGTCATGACATACCTGAGCCTCCAAGAGGCCTGGAGGACATAGGCCTGGGGGTGGGGATGGTTGTCAAGCAGACATGGACAAGATAGTGTGCCAAAGATGGAGTCAGCATGGTCAGCACTCCTGCAAGGATTGATAAAAACAGGGATGCCTGGGTGGCTCTGTCTGTTGAGTCTCACACAGGCTCCTTACTCAGCAGGGATCTGGCTTCTTCCTTTGCCTGCCACTCTTGCGGCTTACGCTCTCTCTCTCTCTCTCTTTCTCTCATAGATAAAGAAATAAAATCTTTAAAAAGTATTGATAAATACAACCAATTCATACATATGTGAATTGGTTCATGGGATTATGAAGACTTGAGAAGCTCCAAGATTTGTCGTAGGCAAGCTGGTGACCCAGGAAAGCCTATACTGCAAGTTCTAGTTATTGTCAGAGTCCAAAGGCAGGAGAAGACCAATATTCCAGATGGAAGTCAGTCAGGAGATAAAATTCTCCTATAGTCCAATTTTTGTTCTATTCAAGCCTTTATATGATTGGATGAAACTCTCCCCTCTGTTGTTAATAACATCTATGTTATTTAGTCTACTGGTTAAAATGTGTTTTTTTTTTAATTAACATATAATGCCCCAGGGGTAAAGGTCTGTGAATCATCAGTCTTACACATTTCACAGCACTCACCATAGCACATACCCTCCCCAGCGTCCCTAATCCAGCCACCCTATCCCTAACCTCTCACTCCCAGCAACCCTCAGTTTGTTTCATGAGACTAAGAGTCTTTTATAGTTTGTCTCCCTCCCGGTCCCATCTTGTTTCATTTTTCCCTTCCCTACCCCCCACAACCCCTCATACTGGTTCAAATGTTAATTTCATCTAGAAACATCTTTGTAGCCACCACAAAATAATTTTTTAAAAATATTTTATTTTTTTGACAGAGAGAGAAAGAGAGCACAAGCATGGGGAGGGTCAGGCAGAGAGAGAAAGCAGATGTGGGACTCGATCCCAGGACCCTGGAATCATGACCTGAGCCCAATACAGGTACTTAACCAACTGAACCACCCAGGCACCCACCACAAAATAATTTTTAACCAAATATCCGGGAACCCTGTGGTGCCCAGTCAAACTGACACATAAATATAATCATCACAGTCTCTGGTCTAGAGAAAGATGTCATAAATATAGCATGATCTGAGATTAACTAATATTGACACAAGTACCCAAAGTCCTAGAACACAGGCTTTTGAGTTGGGTAGGTTGGTTCAAAATCCTGGTTCATTTTTATGCATTGGCTATGTGATCTTAGATACATATCACTCAGCACATTGCCTGAATTTTGTGAGAAGCACCCAAAAATGATGGGTCTGGTTGTTATACTCACAGGGTTAAAAAATAGGTTGTTGAATTTAAGATTGCAATGGAAGCAATGAGCATCACATTTTACACTGAAAAAAAAAATTAGAGACAAACTTAAGGTAGCCCTTTAAAAAATGGGAAAAAAATAGGTCATACATAAGGGAATAGAAAACAGATGGTCTTTATAGCTTCCCAAAACACCAATTGGATGGCATTGGAGAGAAAGCCGCACATCTTAGAGAGGAAAGCATTAGCTAGTAGTATTCAAGAAGTATTTGTTTGTGAAGAAAACTATAACAATATTTTCAGATACCAAATGAGTACCAAATATACAATGATCCTTCTGTACAGGTGACTGAAGTATATTCCCCAGAACAATAAAAATGAATCAACATGTCAAATGAGAATATTAATACACTTAATAAAATTATTACCAGAAAAGAAAAGCCAAAAGCATTGAAATTAGTCAAAATATAAGAATGTCAAGGAATCACCTTAAATGTTGCTTCAGGAGTGATTATAAAATGAGTTTTGTTTAAAAGAAAAATTATATAATTTTAAAATGGACTGTACAAGCATAGATTAAATGTTTAAAAATTGGGACACTGGGTGAGAAGAGTGTCTAATAACTGACTTTTTATTTAAAAATGCCTGAACCACTGGGTGGATAACTTCTAGTAGAATTAGAAATCTGGTGTTCACATTATCACACAAATGACACCATACAGGAGAGCCTCTACAGCCAAATTGCTCTTTAATTGACATTTATATACTATATTCTTTTTTAGGTGGTTGAGGTTTCAGGTGGTTAAACAAAGTCCGATTTTTTGTTTTGATTCTTTTCTATCTCAGAATATTTTTCTATTACCTTGAGATGATAATACCATCCTAGGGAAGTAAAAAGCTCCAGGTTTATATTATTTTCATCTCACAGCTCTAAGTGTGATATTCCCTATTGTCTTCCACTGTTTAGACTGATGAAAGAGAACTCTTTTTTTTTTTTTTAAAGATTTATTTATCTGACAGAGAGAGACCTAGTGAGAGAGGGAACACAAGCAAGAGGGAGTGGGAGAGGAAGAAGCAGGCCTCCCACTGAGCAGGGAGCGGAATGCAGGCTCTATCCCAAAGGCAGACCCTAAATGACTGAATCACCCAGGAGCCCTGAAAGATAGATCTTAAGCAAATCTGATTCATGTACATTTTTAAATCAGACTCTTAAGCAAGTCTGAGTTTTGCACAGTTTTCACCAATCTGTTTCTCCCCCTCAATACTCCAGTAGATAAAGTCTGAGGAGGTTATTAAAGGAATCACAGCAAATAAATGTAAGCAACATATTGATGTATCTTTTCAGCTGCCTTGGATGGCCTCCTTTCTCCCCTTCCTCGTGTTGGCTGGCTCACCTGCTCCTAGTTCAAGCCTTCTAGTCGTATGAAATTGCACGGGGAGATGGAGAGGAAGGGCACTGAAGCTGGTATCCTGACAAATTCTCTTTTCTCTCTTCTGGGAAGTGTCAGGTACATTTCCTTCTTGCAATGGAGAATTTCTGTGTTTCAAACAAAAATGTTCATTGAGGAACCTGCTGTGTCCCTCCACAGCTTCTTATCACAGGGCAGTCAGTGCAACAGTGTACGCACTTGCGTGGCTTTGCAACTTCTCTTGCCTCACACCCCTCAGTTGAACCTCTCACTGCCCTGAGACGGCATCTTCCAAATAATTGAGGAGCACTTTCATTCTTGCCTCAAGCTAAGTTAGTGAATCATTTTATGAAATTGTTGTCCTCATTGGCAATTTTTGAAATAAGTTATCAATCATATTATATAATAATCATGATAATTATTTTTAATACATTGAACTAGCAAAGTATTTTCCTCCTAAATGATAGAGTATGGTAAGAAATGATTAGAAAAAAGGAATGGGGGAGGGTATTCATATACATGCCAAGTAGTAAGGCAATTTATTTTAATTTACTGGAAAACAATTTGCAAGAGATTTAGAAATATTTCTATCTTTTCATTCCATAATTCCACATCCTAGGAAGTATTCTAACCAAAGTAAGTAGGATAAAGAAAAAAATATTGATGCATAATTTCTTCTTTTAGCATAATTATAAGTGGACATATTTCAGAAGGGGGCAAACATCAATCTGGATGTTTGACAAATGAAAATTAAGTAAATTCCAGTGGATGAGGATATTAGTGCACTTAAGATATCATAAAATAATTTATAATAACATAGAGAAATTCTGCTTTATAGCATTAACTAGAAAATAAAAAAACATAGCATAATACACATGTGTACTAAATATTATATTTAGCATATTTAAACAATGTAGAAAAAACTTTTAAAGAAGTGTATCAAATTTTGAAAATGGTTGCCTGTGGGTGATAACAATTGAGTGTTTTTTTCTTTCTATTCTTATTTGCCTAACTGAAATTTAACATGAAAGGAAGTGTCTTTATTTATAACAAGAAAATTTAAACTAAATGTGGATAATTTAATTATGCAAAATTGGGTAGGATAAAAATAATATTTTCAAGAAAATTTAATTCCGCATTCTTGTTTTTCCTGAATCTTTGGATATTTATTTTTATTATTCTTATTTGACAAAGTGCCTTTTTTCTTTCATGAAGTCTTCTTCAAAAGTGAAATATTTGTCAGTGTAGAGGAAAAAAACCTTAACACATCCCCAATTCTGTGTCTTTGAATTTATTCTTTTAACCTACAGTACTAATCCAGAAAAATTGATGTGACATGTCTGTGCGAAGTCAAGAGTAAAATTCTTAATATGTAAGAATAAAATGTTCTTGAAGTTCTGAATGCCAGAGGGTACAATACCCACAGACTAATAACATAGTGGAAGGTGGATGGTGGAATTTAATTTGGCAATTTCTTTTTCTGCCTACAGAGAACAGGAGAAATAGTTTAATAATGATAAACTATATAGAGCATTAAAATTGTGAAAAGCATTGGGTAAAACTATAGGGGAGAAAATTATCTTTGCTGTGATTCATTGGTGTCTTGATGTGTAAGCTGCCGACCAGCCCTTTCACCTCCTCTTCCTCAGAAGAAATATCTCTCTATTGATGGGAAAGTCTTCAGACATTTACAGTGATTCTTTCATGATTGGACAAAGGAAAATGGTGGATTAATACAGAAGTCCTCAAAGCTCACAGTACCTCACAGATCTGGGCAATGTGATATAGTTATTAAAATTTGCTACAAATCCAGAAATGTTCTTTGTAACCGATGTTTCTTCATACAATGTAAGTCAAGAAAGTACAGAATTTTGATAGGGTGGAACTGTATTATTTGACTATTGTGTCCATCTGGCGCAATAGGATGTCTGCATTCTCCCCTCAGCTTTGTCTCTCTCCTTTGCATTGCCCGGAATTGTCAAGATGTCATCCAGTTACTTTTTAGTGTTAAGGTGTTCCCTAGGGGTCAGTCAAGAGTCACTCTCTTTCCTGGCCCCACTGTGCACTACAGTAGCTGCTGGACTTCAGACCTCAATGTGTGGAAATCTGAGTCACTTCCTGTCACTGCCCATTTCTAAATCTTGGTGTTACCTGTGCATTTCCATCATTGCCAGGCACCTCCCCACTTACCATCTCTGCCCTACTACCCCTAACCACTATGGCCTCTGCAGAGGTGCCGAATGTCTCAATATGCCAAAATTTTCCAAATGTCAAACATTGTCACTGTGTTTCTGGAACTTTCAATGAAGTTGAATGGACTTGCAGATAAAGCCAGGAGGTACTCTTTGCTGAACTAAGAAGAATTTCTCTTGCCTTTATGCTGTGCTTAATTTGAGGGGTAGCAAACTGACATTGGCTTGAACAATGAATTCCTTGCATAGTATAGAGGAAAAACAGCTATTTCTATTTTAAATTACATCTCCATTTCTCAATGGGATTCAGACAGGAGCCCTTGATAGGCCAAGCTGAGTAAATTATTGTGATGGATTCCAGACAATACTCAAAATTGCCTTTCTTCACCACCTGCTATGTTTTTATTTGTAGGCTTTTCTGACCAGCTTCTTTTTTCTATAATTAATTCTGTCTCAGGAGGCCTCCTTTTGTGAATAGACTCTGGACAGGCTCCTCACTGGTATTGAATATGTGGGAGCTCAAGTCTGATTCAAATTGTTAATCTTAAAACATAACATGGGTCTCAAATTCAACTTTTCATGCTGTGTGTACTTCTTAATTGTACAGAGACATAGTTTTAGATTGATAATTTTTAAAATATCACCAGAAATACAAGTGACTATTAAAATCCAAAGTAAGGAAGGTTATTTTTATTTTTTGTGTATATTTGTATTAGTTTCCAAAGCTGCCATAGCAAATTACCACAATCTTAGTGATATAAAACAATAAACAGTTATTATGTCATAGTTCTGTAGGTTGGGAATTCGAAACAGTTCCCAATGGGCTATTTCTTTTTGGGAGCTCTAGGGGATAATCCATCCCCTGGCTTTTTTTGAGCTCTCTGCAGGCTGCCCACATTCCTTGACTGGTTGATTGAATCTTCAAATCTGACAATGGCCCATTGAGCCCATCGCCTCACTCTGACCTTCTGTAGTCATGTCTCCCTCTGAATCTCTTCTGCCTTGTTCTTCTACTTTTTAAAGAACTCTCAGTGGGCTCACCCATATTATCTCAGACAATCTCCCAATTTTATTTAAAAAAAAATTTTTTTTAATGTATTTATTTGACAGAGATCACAAGCAGGCAGGCAAAGAGAGAGAGAGAGGAGGAAGCAGGCTCCCCGCCGAGCAGGGAGCCTGATGTGGGACTCGATCCCAGGACCCTGAGATCACGACCCGAGCCTAAGACAGAGGCCCCAACCTACTGAGCCACCCAGGCGCCCCCAATCTCCCAATTTTAAAGTTAGCTGTTCAGCAACTGTAATTCCATCTGTAATTGTAATTCCCTTCGCTATGGAATCTGACATATTTATAGAGATCAGATATAAGAATGTATACATTTTTTGGCAGGTGAGAGGCATTATTCTGCCTGCCACAGACTTGTAGGGCTGTTTTTGGGTATTGCTTTTTATTGAGGACTTGATCTTGTACTTTTCATTTTTATCCCTCTCTGGCTTACTACACCTTACTCTTGTGTACATAAAATTACTGCCAGTCGGAAAGCTCTCCCTCCACGGTGCAACGCCATGCAGTTGTCTGAGGATGACCTCCCTGCTCATTGACTTCTCTCTCTCTAGTATCTTCTTCATTGTACCTCTTCTCACAAAATCCCTCAAAGAAGAAATGAGAGGAGGTCTGACATGGCCTGTTCATCTTATTTAAGATATGTCTTCCCAAGGAATGTGTGTGTGGTAGGCCCTCTGCTCCAAATCACTGCTTAGATTCCACAAGACTGCTGCCCAGGGCAGTGCAGTGACTATTCCCAGGCCACACTCACTCTCTCTGTTTCGATCCATCTCCTGGACTCACAGTCTTTGCACTGTGCTGCCATTTTGATTACCTTTCAGCATCTCTCTTTCATCTCCCTTACCCCAGATTGCTGCTGGTGACAGAGCTGAGGAGTGACACAGTTCATAAACATTTTTTGTAAGAAAGAAATAAGAAAATAAATTCGTATTTTGCAAAAAGAAAAAAAACTGGATGCATTTAAAGGCAAGACTAAGAAAATACTTATTCCAGGGCAAGGGGTAAAGAATGAGGACTGATGAAAAGGTGAGACTGGGCTTCCCAAGGTATAACTTTTATAAATGTAGACCTCATTTTGATTTGTGTGAGTATATTATGGAAGAAAGGCAAAATAATTTAAAATAGATATAGACAAATTCCTATAAAATATAATCCACAAAGATGACTCAATATATAAAATCTGGATAGCCAAAAACCATTAAAAATATTGGATCAGGGTTGGAAAGATCTACCTAAAAAGAATCCAAAACCTTATGATAGTTTACAAGAGAGTTCTACTGAATGTTCCAGGAATAAATAATTTCAATGCCTTGCAAATTTCCAGAGAATGGAAAACATAGAGAAAATGCTATAAGTCATCCTAAGAGTTAAGTTTACACTTTATTAAACTTATAAAATCTATAAGGAGGATTAGAGACCAATTTTATTAAAAAGCATAAAGGCAAAATTGTGCAACAAGATATTAAGAGCATTAAAAACAAATTATCCAAAAATAAAAATGAAATACATCATGACCAAGTTCTAAGAATGCAAAGATTATTTAACATCAGAAAATTAATTATATAATTTGTCAAGTTAAAAAAATAGAAGAGAGAAATAATCTGATTTTATAAATATGTGTGGAAAAAGTATTTGGTCAAATTTAACATGTGTCTATGATTAAAACAGAAGTTTGCAAATTAGAGAAAAAAGAAAATTTCCTTAATTTGAAAAGAATATCTAATACCTACAGAAATATTCTGTGAAATTTTAGAAGCATTCCCTTTTTTAAAAAAAGATTTTGCTTATTTACTTATTTGACACACACAGAGAGAGAGAGAGAGAGAGAGGGAGAGAGATCACGCACAAGCAGGGGGAGGGAGAGAGGGAGAAGCAGGCTCCCCGCTGAGCAGGAAGCCCCACCTGGGACTTGATCCCAGGATCTGGGATCATGACCTAAGCTGAAGGCAGATACTTAACCAGCTGAGCCACCTAGGCACCCCTAGTATTCCCTTTAACAAGACCATAATCTCCACTGTCACCAGTACTATTTTAAATTTTGTTGAAGATATTAGCACATTAAGATAAAATCATTAAAAATAAATAAATACATAAATGATATGATTCTTGAAAAGGGAGTCATAAATTTATCATTATTATTATTACTATGTTTGTTTATTTATAAATAATCTGTAGGGGCTCCTGTGTTGGTCAGTCAGTTAAGTGTCTGCCTTCAGCTCCGGTCATGATCCAGGGGTCTTGGGATCAAGTCCCCGCTGGGGCTTCCCTGTTCAGTGGGAAGTCTGCTCCTCTCTTTCCCTCTGCCTCTTCCCCTGCTTGTGCTCTCTCTCACTCTCTCTGTCTCAAATAAATACATAAACATCTTTCAAAAGTAATAATCTAAAGATAAATTATTAACATTAATAAAAGAGTTTTATAATTTGGTTTTATATGAGGTTAGTATTAAAATATCAATTATATTTATGCATACCAGAAACATACAATTTTATTTAATTTTTTCAAGATTCCATTCATTTATTTGAAAGACAGAGAGAGATCACGAGCAGGGAGGGCGTGCAGGGGGAGAGGGAGAAGCAGGTTCCCCACAAAGCAGGGAACCAAGTGTGACGGTATGCTCGATCCTAGGACCTGAGACCATGACCCAAGCTGAAGGCAGACACTTAACTGACTGAGCCACCCAGGTGGCCCAGAAACATACAGTTTTAAATGTATTTCTTAAGGCTACCATCTATAATAACAGCAACAATAGAAACAGAAAAGGTGCTTAGGAAAATAATTTACAAAACATGTTCTAGATTTGAAGGAGCAAATTACAATAATTTATTTAAGACTAATAAAGATTTAATAAATGGAGATGCTTACTATGTTTATAAATGGGATGATGCAGTAACATAAAGATATAATATCTCTCAGATTCACTAACAGATAAAACTACACTTCCAATAAAAGTCCTGAAACAGTTTTTCAAGTCATTTGACAGGCTGATCCTAAATTTAATATAAAAAACCAGAAGCCTGAAAATAGCCAAAGTGTTCCTCAAATTAAAAAAGGCAGCTGTTTACAGATAATCAGAGCTTATAAGGGTATAGAAATTAAGATAATGAGACATTATACAGGTATCCACAAACTGATTGGTGGGATAAATAGACCAGAGGCAAGCATATATGGTTACATCAGATTTAGCTCAGAGGCAGAACTACAGGCAATGGGAGGAAAGAGTGAACTATTCAAAACTATTCAATACGCAGGGTGGGCACAGTTGTGCTATAGGGGAAATGATGTTGGATCCCTACATCCTATATAAATATCATTTACTGATCAAAAGCTGATGTGTGAACTTTAACAAGAAAATAAGGGAAATGTGAAAAGAAGAATTCTGCGTTGGTTCATAAGAATTCTACATTGATTCCTAAGGTCCCTGCCCTCCTACCCTGCATGAGTCCCCTCTTCTGGAGTGTGGGCAGGGCTAGTGCATATGGTGAGATGTTATTCTCATGATTAGGTTGTCTTATGCAGTAAAGAAGGATGTTCATTTCCTTCATGAAGCTCCCTACCAGTGGAGTGGAGTTAGTAAAAGGAAAATTATTCTATGTGGGCTTGTTAATCAGGAGAGCCCTTTAAAAGTAGGCCCTCCTGGAGCCTCTCCTGAAGGGAGAGACCCAAAACATAGAGACATTTCCTGCTGACCTTGAAGACACAACCTGCCATGTGTGAACTGTCTATGGAGAGACGCCATTCTTGGATCCAGTGGCCTTGGTCCTTCAGCTGTGAAGAACTGAATTCTGTCAACAACCTAAATGATATGGAAAAAGGACCCCAAGCCCCAGGTGAGAATACAGATTAGCTGACCTTTATTTTTGTTTTAGGAAACTGAATAGAAGACGCAGTTAGACCACGCCACATCTCATGCCCCATGGAAACTGAAAAAAATAAACATGTGATGTTTTAAGCCAATTAATCTGTTATGTAATAAGAGAAAATCATAGCAGAAAACTATTATTATGAACCTTAAGAATCAAGGGGCCTATTAAATGGGACATAAAAATGATTCCCATTACATAAAATAATAAAATCAATAATAAGTTAAAATTTCATGTTTCACTTCCAGGAAGATGGAGTAGATGTACTTTCCCCTATATCTTCTGCTTAGTACAACTAAAATGTCTTGGACATTTTATAGGAGAAATGCAGACTGGGACGTGACATTGGGACCCTAAAAACGACAGAGTGCTGAATTCCCTGTATTTTCCTTTTGCTTTTTGTATTTGAGACTTGGAACTGAAGAGAAAGGTGACCCAGAAAGGCCAAAGATGCAGATGTAAAATGTCCCAATAAAAGTCCACTTTCTCAGGGCACCTGGGTCGTTAAGCATCTGCCTTTGGCTCAGGTCATGATCTGATGGTCCTGGGATGGAGTCCTGCATCAAGCTCCCTGCTCAGTGGGAAGTCTGCTTCTCTCTTTCCCACTCCCTCTACTTGTGTTCCCTCTCTTGCTGTCTCTCTCTGTCAAATAAATAAACAAAATCTTAAAAAAAAAAAAAGTCCACTTTCTTTGAATAAAGGACCAGAAAAGGGACAGCCTAGTAAGAGAAAACTTCCTGCCAATAATGCCTCTAACTCTAGTTAAACACTATAAAACAAAACAAAACAAAACAAAAACAAAAACAAAAAAAAACCCTATGGTCTGCTCCCATCTCCATTCATATCAGCAAAGTCAAGTGGGGCACCTGAAATGTAAACCTCTTCCCCACTCCCTGGTTAGTGTCAGAGATGTCTGCATAGAAAATTGGAACTTTCATCCACTCTCTTCATACATACACACCTTTAAAATAAATGAAAAGAGATTTAAATAAGGGAGGAAAAACAAATTTCCATAGTTTAGAAGACTCAACACAATAAAGATGTCGGATATACAGGCTTAATCTAATTCCTATCAAAATCATGACAAGCTTTTTTTTTTTTTTTTCCCTTTTGGTAAACAGGATCATTCTAAAATTTAAAAGAAAATATGAAATAACTAGAATTGCTTAACAATTTTGAAAAAGAAGAATAAAGTGAGTTGAATCAGTCTACCCAATTCCAAGAGCCATTACTTAGCTACAATAATCAAATATGTGGTATTGGTGGAGGGACAGAGCAAGGGAACAGAATTGAGAACCTAGAAATCACCTCACACAAATATTCCCAACTGATTTTTGATAAAGGTGCAAAAGCAATTAGAAGGAGAAAGGACAGTTTTTGTTTGTTTGTTTGTTTGTTTGTTTATTTAAATGATTCTAGAGCAATTAGACATTCATAGGCAATAGAGATAACCTTAACCCAAGACTGATACTTTCTATAAAAATTAACTCAATATGGATCATTAATTTAAATGTTAAATTATAAGACACTTAGAAAAGAACAAAACAGTCAGAAAATCTTCCAGTTTTATGACTAGATTTGATACCAAACACACTACCCATAAAAGGAAAAATTGGTAAAAGATTTTGTCAGAATTAAAAACTTTTCCTCTGTTAAAGGTCATGTTAATCATATGATGGAACAAGCTACAGAATAGGAAAAAATATTTTTAACCCATATATCCAACATAACAACATAGTCCTCTGATATTAAGAAGTCTTTCAGGGGCGCCTGGGTGGCTCAGTGGGTTAAAGCCTCTGCCTTTGGCTCAGGTCATGATCTCAGGGTCCTGGGATGGAGCTCTGTGTCGGGTTCTCTGCTTAGCAAGGAGCCTGCTTCCCTTCCTCTCTCTCTGCCTACCTCTCTACCTACTTGTGATCTCTGTCAAATGAATAAATAAAATATTAAAAAAAAAAGAAAAAAAGTAAGAACTCTTTCAGGGGTGCCCAGATGGCTCAGTTGGTTAAGCAGCTGCCTTCAATTCAGATCATAATCCAAGGGTTCTGGGATTGAGCCCCACATTGGACTCCCTGCTCAGCAGGGAGCCTGCTTCTCCCTCTCCCTCTGCTGCTCCCCCTTCCTTTCCACCCCCCCATCAAATAAGTAGATAAAATCTTTTTTTTTCTTCAATTTATTTATTTTCAGAAAAACATTATTCATTATTTTTTCACCACACCCAGTGCTCCATGCAAGCCGTGCCCTCTATAATACCCACCACCTGGTACCCCAACCTCCCACCCCCCCACCACTTCAAACCCCTCAGATTGTTTTTCAGAGTCCATAGTCTCTCATGGTTCACCTCCCCTTCCAATTTACCCAAATTCCCTACTCCTCTCTAACACCCCTTGTCCTCCATGCTATTTGATAAAATCTTTTTTAAAAAGAGGTTTCTCCTTTAAAAAAAAAGAGCTCTTTCAAATTAACAGCAATAAAACAACCAATTTAAATAGAAAATGGGCAAAAGGTATGAAGATGTCTTCTACTGAAGACATCATGAAGACATGCATATGAGAAAATAAGTATGCGAAAGATACTCAACACCATTAAGGAAATGAAAATTAAAACCACAATGAGACATCACTACACACCTATCAGATGGTTAAAATTAAAAAAAATATATCGATACCACCGAATGGTGGCAGAGGATGTGGAGAATCTGGATCACTAATACTTTGCTAGTGGGAACGTAAAATGGTATAGGCAATTCTGAAAACAGATAATTTTTTTATGTGATATATATGCAACCACAATAGGACCCATTAATCGTACTCCCAGACATTTAGCCTAAAGAAAAGAAAACTTGTGTTGACAGGAAATTTTGTACATCAACATTTATAGCAGTCTTATTTGTAATAACCAAAAAAGGTGACCCTAGATGTCCTTCAATAAGTAAATAGTTAAATAAACTGGGACACATCCATACCCTGGAATACTACTCAGCCATGAAAAGGAACAAACTACTGGGACACACAACATCTTAGATGAGGGTCGTGGTAATTGTATCATGTGAAAAAAGTCCATCCAAAAAAATTACATAGTATATAATTTCATTTATGTAATATTCTTAAAATAACAAACTTTAGAAATGTCAAACAAGTAAGTGGCCTCTAGTACTTATGAGTGGGGCAGGAGCAAAGTAAATGTGGCTTTAACAGGGCAACATGAGGGACAACTGTGGAGAAACTGGATAAAAAGTAAATGGGATCTCCTTGTATTATTTCTCACAACTGCATCTGAATCTACAATTACCTCAAAATTGTTTTTAAAAACAATTTAAAAATTAAGAGCTTATTATTACTAAATGATAAGCCCCAAATTGAAAGCTATTGTAACAAAATTGCCAAAGAATTAAAATACAGAAAATATACAGATCAACTTCCTTAAAGCAATAATCAGAATAAAATGGCAAACTCCTGACAAGCATTTTTAAAAACTTCATCACATAAATAACCAATAAATATATGAAATTTAATGAAACTTACTAGTAATTAAGAAAGTATGAATTATGATTGTCCTCTTTACCTTCAACTTCAAGTAACCACTACTCTTTTTTTTTAAGTGAGCTTCATACCCATGTGGAGCCCAACATGGGGCTTGAACTCACAACCCTGAGATCAAGATCTGAGATGAGGTCAAGAGTTGGATGCTTAACCGACTGACCTGCCATGTATCCCACCACTAACCTACTTTTTTTCCTCTGTAGACTTACCTTACTTTGACCTCTTTTTCTTTTAATATTTGAAATGTCATCCCACTGTCTGTTTTTGTTTGTTTTTCTGATTGAACTATCACTATTGGTTTATGTTTAAGTTCACTGCTGTTTCTTTCTGCCATCTCAAATCTGTCACTGAATCCCTCTAGCAAGTGGTTCACTTTATTTATTTATTTGTTTGTTTATTCTGGAATTGATTCCAGAATTTGTATTTAATTTTTAAAATTTCTATAATTTCTGTATCTTCAGTGAACTATTTTCATTGATCTGTTGTCATCACGCTCTACTTTTCTGTCAAGATTTTCTTCAGTTTTTTATATATTTACAATAAATAGCTCCTTTGAAGCTTTTGCTAGATTCAATATTTGATGACATCCAAGACTTATCTTTTTTGAGTGCTTTTTCTTGCTGTTTAACATACATTTATTTCTTTGTATGTCTCGTAGATTTTGGTTGACTATTGGACACTTTAGATGATATATTGTCACAACCCCAAAGTCAGACATTTTTTATTTATTTTGTTTGTTTGGTAACTGGCCTGGTTTAAATGATAAAGATTGTGGTCCTCTACAGTGTGCAACTTCATATCTCTGCTTAATTTATTTTCCTTGATTTTAAGATTGGCTTTTTTAGGGTGTGTCCCTGTTAATATGAGCTGAATTTGTGAGCAGTGCGGCTCAAACACCTTGAACCAGCAAGTTGCCAATCTGTGCTGATGCACTGATTTACAAGTAAACCCAGCTGCTTTCAAATTTGCCCCAGTTTTCACTTTCCACTGGACCTTCCTCCCACTTGTCTGGAGGCTTTAATGTTTAGGCTTCTTGGTCACGGATGTTTGGATGATTTGGGTTCTCTCTATTCTCTGCTGTGTGTCTGCAAGCCTTCAGTCAACCAGGGCGTATAGAGCGCTTTCAAGTCCCGGAAGACTTTCTCACCTACTAAAGCTTACTGTTAAATCCCCAGCTAATCTTCTGAGACATCACTTGCTCCAACCTGTACTACAACCTCGGGCAAGCTGGTGGCTCTCCCTGTTTGCTTGTTGCAGGGATTCCAACTGTGACTGACAATGCTCTAGCCGAGTGAGCCTCCTCCAGGAGTCTTGTCAAAAGACCACTTGCAGGGCTTCTGCGAAAGGGTGGGAGCAACTATAAGTGACTTGTTCCATTCTAACTTAAAGTTCAGGAGTTCTCGTGACTAGATTCTTCTTGGTTTGTTTGCATGCCTTTGGTCAATTTCCAGAGTGTTGAAATTGATGTTTTTGACAACTTCGTCCCATTGTGAAGTAACTTCTTGGAGAAAGGATTCGTTGAACTCCATATTCCATCATGCTGGAAACAAGAACTGTGAAGCAAGAATTCTATAACGAGCTACATTTTAAAAGACATTTGAAAATGAACTGGAAGACTTACCAGGAAAAGAGTCAGAAAATTAATGGCCTGTGTATCATTATTTAACATATAACTTGAAGAAATGTTCTAGCCAAAAGAGAGATACCAAATTTAGAACTCAAAAACAGAAAAGTCATGAAATACATGGACTTACATATCTTTCTTATCTTAACTTTGAAAATCTGATTCAGAAATTTCATTGTTATTATGGTCTGTTTCATGGGTTATTTTCGGAGGAGCTCTTGTGGTCATTGTTGCTGATAGATGAATGACTATCTAGTGCTGCTTTTATAGGTTTTTATTTCTGCGTTAGTTTTATTCCTTTCCCAGGACATTGGATTCTATTTTTCCTGTCATGGTCATCTTCTGTCAGTTCTCAAGCCATCTCTTGTCCATTTAATACAGCAAATGGTGTTCTTTTCCAGTATGTTCTAAAAATGACAAAATTATTTGCATAGTTGGCAGCTTGTACTAAGAGACTTAATTTTATAAAGATATTTAATTTTACTCTGCAGAAGCAGAATTGCATAAAACAACATAAAAGCCATTTTTACTTCTAGTTAACTTGAATATTTTTTCCTGCCTTTTAAGAGTTTATATTAAATTACCTGAGTTAATTTTTTTCTTTAAATGGGACATTATCTTCAGAAAGCTCTTCTTTGTATTTTTCCCTTTTCAAATGTATGAATGTCCCCTTATTAACCGAGTTACAACTTAGAGCTTACATTTTCTGTCAAAGATTTTGTTAAGGATTTCTGTTGAAGATCTCTGTTAAAGATTTTTCTTGGAGAAAAATAACTGCTAAGAAATATATTAAAATATTTGCCATCTAAATTGCTGCCTGATTTACAGCCCATGCTCTGGTTCTCCCATTCCTCATTTAAAAACCTACTTATAAAAAATAGGAAAAGATGAAAATTCATAACGTTGAGAAGTAAAAATAGTAAAATATTTCAAGGACTTGGGAGGAATTTACACCAATTAAATGGCATATGGAGTTGAGTTGGAACTCATAGTTAGCTAGCTGCTGATCGTGATAAATACTTCATGCCTGAATGACTTTAAGAATTTGTCTTCTTCACGGGTTCAGAGACTAAAAATATATAATGTGTAGAAGCTGAGGCAATACTGCAGTTCCTATCTAAGAAAGAACCTCTGTTAATAATTTTCCTTCAGCCTGTCTTTGAAGTTTTGCCAGAGGTGCCACATAAGCAGGGCAGAAGGAAAATGGCGGCACACAAGAAACGAGCAAGAGGAAGGAACATCGTCAGGAAGTGCTCTGAGAAGGGTGAATCTGGGGAATGTATATTTTGACTTGCACACATATAAAAAGATAATGGTAAGAAATAATATGTGCATGCTTTCCAAGATTAAGGATTAACACATGTGTCAGGGGTTCCCTAAGTCTTCTTCCAGGTTTGGCCATTCTCTGGGACAACTTATAGGACTCAGTTTGTAGTCACACTTCAGGCTACGGTTAGTGTAGACAAAAGAGAATAAAATCAGCAAAGGTGGGCAAAAAGGTGGATGGGTGAAGACCAGAGGAAACCAGGTGCAAGCTTTGAAGAATCCTCCCCCAATGGAGTTAAGAGGCCATGTTTAATTCTAAACAGTATAAAATTATGTATATACATTATGTATGTAATTTGTGTATATAAAACTCATGTGGAATGTCATCCATCTGAGAAGTTTGTTGGAGACTTAGTGCTGAAGGACTTTATTGGTGCTGCTCTTGAAGGTACCCTCCTTCTAGTGCGTACCAAAATTTCAGAGTCCCAGAGAGAAAACAGGTGTCCAGCATAAACCACATTGTTTGTACAAATAGTTTAAATGCAGTGAGACATATCTCATCAATTAGATACGGGTGAGAACACTCCCCAAATATAAGTTCCCAGATGCCAGCCAAGGGCATACCTCACAAGCAGGCTTTTCTAAGGATAGTGGTGTGAAAACTGTTACCTTGACTCTTTTCTGCACAGCACACACTAATATATTAAGATAATTCTGCAAATGAGTTCTTAAAAGATCAATTATTTAATAAGAGAATGGATAAAACACATGGATAGCAATTGACAAATTTCGAAAGTACAAATATCTAGTAAAAATGTGAAGATATCTCCATCTTACCAGAAATAAAAGGCATATAAATCAAGTCTTTCAAGCTTTTTTAAAACTTAACATTCTCTAGCATTGTTAATAGTGGCAGGAAATTTATACTTCCATAAACTTCTTCTAGGAGTATGAATTAGCTCAATTTTCCTATTGTTTCTCTCTCTTGTAATAGATGGATAGATACATTGATGACAGATATAGAGATACAGACATGGATATGCACATGAATTTGGGTATAGGGTAAGATAGGAAAAGAGACATAAATATAGATGTAATTTTTCTACTCTTTGAGCAGTGAAATTCCTTTTAAATTATACTAGCGGAATAAGTAAATATGCTGAAAAAAAATCCTGGACCAAGAATATTTACTGCAACATTATGCATAATACTAAAGATTAGAAATGTCCCGAATTACCTACATTGAAGAAAGAAATGTCCTACATCCATAATTGAAAACTATGTGACTATTAAAGGAAGACTGAAGAATAATTATCTCTATGAGGAAAAAACGGTATCACAAAAGGGATTAAAAAAAAAAAAATAAAGGGAATAGATTACAACACTGGTGCCCGAGTGGATAATCAGAATAAAGGGTCAAAAAAGCCTAAAACTGGAAGATAATCAATACAAGAATACTACATGACGAAGGATAATTGCAAATTAGTTTGGTCAAGATGAATTAAATTACTACATGGCTTTGAAAAAATTTATTTCTTTTTATTGTAATCAAATATACATTACATAAAATTTGCTATTTTAACCATTTGCAGGTGTGCATTAAGTGTCATTTAGTACTTCACAATGTTGTATAATCATCACCACCATCCATTTCTAGAACTTTTTCATCATCTCAAATAGAAATTCTCTACCCATTAAATAACAATTCTTTATTCCTCTCTCCCCCACCCCCAACCCATGGTAACCTCTATTCTGCTTTCTGTCTCTATAAATTCGTCTCACTATAATATCAGTGACTGGCATTAGCTTTTGATTACAGAGGTATCCATTTCAAAGACATCCATCTGGAATAAACACTGCTGGCTATATGAGACAGTTAACAAAGCAACTAGATAAGAAACCAAGTCACTTTCCTATCTATGAATTTCCCCTTTTAGAAAACCCTGGATAATCTTGATAACTGAATGTTTGCATGAGGCTGCTTTATCTTTCTTTGTCCTAATTCTTGCTATTATGTCTTAAATTCACCAAAAGTGAACCCATGAAATTCTAGGCACCTCGCACTTAGAGCCCAATAAAAGCAGATCTCATGTTCTGTACTCTTTCCTTCTCTTCCCACCATTGAACTCACTGTGTGGCCCTCAGGTATGATATGAGTAACTCTAATACTTATGAGTAATAAATCTTGTGCTACAAAGTTCTCTGATGATTGTTCCTGAGTTGTGTCCTAAATTAAAATACTAATCACAAAGGCGAATCCAGTCACAACATTGGGTCTGGTTGGGGAGATGTCTATGGGGGTTCATCACATGAACTTTAGGTGAGTAGCTTAGACATTCCTACCTGATAACATCACTTTCAAGAGGCTGAGATTTACACAGATATCTAAATAGATTTATACAATACTTGTCCTTTTGTCTCTGATTTATTTCACTCTCTATAATATTTCCAATGTTCATCCATGTTTTAACATGTACCACAATTTCATTCCTTTTTAAGCCTGAATAATGTTCCATGGTAAGAACATATGACATTTTGTTTATGTATTCAGCTCTAGATGTGTACTTGGGGTTTGCATCTTTTAGCTATTGTTAATAAGTGATAAATGTATATACTAGAGAAGAAGAAAGATCTAAATAAATATCTAAGTTTGCACTTTTTTGCCCCTTAGGATATTAGAAAAAGAAGGGCAAATTAAATCTGAAGTCAGCATAATTAAATATATATATATATGTGGCGAAAGAGCAGAAATCAATGTAAGTGACAACAAGAAATCAATACAAAAAATTGGTGAAACCAAAAGATGGTTCTTTGGAAAGATAAATTAAAATTGGTAAGTCTCTAGCCATGTTAACTAAGAAAAAAAGAAGAGGATATAAATTACTAATACTAGAAATGAAGGAAAGAACATCACTACAGATCCCACTGACCTTAACTGAAAGGATAATAAAGGAATACTATGAACAGGTCTAAAGTCACAAATCTGATAACCTAGATAAAATGGACCAATTCCTTGAAAGGCACAAATTGTCAAACTCACACAAGAAGAAATACACTATCTGAATGGAATTATATCTATTAAAGAAATTGAATAAATAATAACTTTCATAACCACAAAACACCAGGTTCAAATGGGTTCACTGGTGAGTTTTACCAAACATTTAAGGTATGCACAAAAGCATAGCCACTTTGGAATACCATAGGTTGATTTCTTATAAAACTAAATATGCTTTTACTATACAACAATCATACTCCTTTGGTGTGCAAAATCCCAAAGAAGTTGAAAATTTATGTCTGCATGAAAACCTGCACACAGATGTTTATAGCATCTTTATTCATAATTGCCAATATACTTGGAAGAATCCTAGTTGTCCCTCAGTAGGTAAATAGATAAGTAAACTGTGTTATATCTAGACAATGGAATATCCTATAGCACTAAGAATCAATGAGCTAATCAAGCCATGATAGCTCATGGAGAAGAGACGTGGAGAAACCTAAATGCATATTGCTTAGGGAAAGAAGTAATCTGAAATGGGTATAAACCATATGATTCCAACTATGTTACATTCTGGAAAAGAAACTTAATTATAAAGACAGTAGTTTCCAAGTGTTGGGGAAAGGGATAAGTATGTGGAAAACAGGATTTTTTTTTTCAAAGTCCATAGTCGTACACCAGGATTCACTCTTAATATTGTACATTTTGTGGATTTGGATACCTGCATAATGACATGTATTCATTATTATAATATCATACAAAGGAGCTTCAGTTCAGTGAAAATACTCCATATTATAGTACAATATACTATTATTATACATTATACATATACTATATATAGTAATATACATATATACATATAGTAAATATGTATAGTATATACAGTATACTTATAGTATAATGATGTATACATGTCATACATCTGTCCAAAGTCATAGAATGCATACCATCAAGAGTGATTTCTAATATAAACTATAAGCTTGAGATAATTTTGATGTGTCAGCGTAGGTTCATCAATTGTAACATATGTACCAACCACTCTGATGGCAGATGTTAACCATGGAGTGGGTTGTGCTTGGGTTGGGCAAAAGTGTTCTATGGAACATCTCTGTAGTTTTATTTCAATTTTGATGTGAACCTAAAACTCCTCTATAAAAGTAAATCTTTTGAAAGCGTGCTGCTGTGGTAATTGGTATATGAATAGTTGTTTTGAGTCCTTATGTTTAATTTTTTGAATATATTTCTAGAAGTGGAATTGATGGATCATATGGGGTTTTATGTTTAATTTCTGAGGAACCAGAGAAGTGTTTTCCACAGTGGCTGCCCCATTTTACACTCCCACCAGCAATGCCCAAGTGTTCCAAATTTTCTATACCACCACCAACACTTGCTATTTTCCATTAAAAAATCAATAGTCATTCTAATATGTGTAAATGGTATCTCATTGTGATTTTGATTTGCATTTCCTTGATGACTGGTAATGTTAACCATTTTTTCATGGGCTTATTGGACTTTTGTGTATTTCTTTGGTGAAATGTCTATTCAAATCCATTGCCTATGTATTTATATATGTATGTATATATAAAATATTTTATTTATTCATTTCAGAGAGAGATAGGGAATATGTGAGCAGGAGGAAGAGCAGAGGAAGAGAGAGGATCTGACCAGACTTCATGCTGAGTGCAGAGCCAAAGGTAGGGCTCTATATCATGATCCTGAGTTCATGACCTGAGCCAAAATCTAGTGTCAGATGCTTAACTGACTGAGCCACCCACGTGCCCCCATTGCCCATTTGCAATTAACTTTTTAAAAAAATGTCTTAAAATGTAAGAATATTTTATGTATTTTGGATATTAATCTTATCAGATACATGATTTGCAAATATTCCTTCTGTTCTGTGGTCTTTTCAATCTCTGTAGAGTGTTCATTTGTGTACACTTTAAAAAAAAATTCAGGACACTTAATTTATCTAGGTTTTTCTTTGTTTCTTGTGCTTTTGGTTTCATATCCCCCAAAAAATCACTGTGAAATCCAATGTTACAAAGATTTTCCATTGTAAATAAGATCCTCTTCTTATTTTCTTTTTCATGTTATTCATTGTTAAATGTATAGAAATGTAACCAATTTTGTGTATTAATTTTGTATCCTGTAACTTTGCTGAATTCATTTACTAGCTGTAAGTGTGTGTGTGTGTGTGTGTGTGTGTGTGTGTGTACTCTTTAAGGTTTTCTGTACTTAAGATCATATAATTTGATAATGGAGATAATTTTATTTCATCTCCAATTTGGAAGCCATTTGCTATCTAATTGTTTTGACTTGAATTTACAAATCTGTGTTGAATAGAAGTGAAAGCAGGCATCTTCATCTTGTTCCTGCTCTTAGGGGAAAAGCTTTCAGTTTTTCACCATTGGGCATGGTGTTAACTGGATTGTTTGCATATAGCCTTTATTATTTTGATGGAGTTTCCTGCAATTCCTATTTTATTCAGCATTCTTACAATGAAAAGCTGTTGAATTTTATCAAATACTTTTTCTTCAACTGTTGAGTTAATCATGTGGGTTTTCCTTCATTCCATTAATCTGGTATATCACACTGAAAGATTTTCATGTATTGAATTACCTTTGCAATCTAGTAATACATCTCATTGGTCGTAGCTTATAATCGTTTTACTGTGCTGTGAAACACGGTATGTTAGTATTTTGTTTAGGATTTCCACATCTATATTTAAAAGGAATATTGCTGTGTAGTTTCCTTTTCTTGTATCTCTGGTGTTAGTATCAAGATAATGCTGGCCTCAGAGGATGAGTTTGGAAGTATTCATTCCTCCTAGATTTTCTGAAGGATTTTGAGGATTGGTTTTAGTTCTTTAAATGTTTGGTAGAATTCACCACTGAAGCCATCTGGTCCAAGACTTTTCTTCATAAAGAGATTTTTTATTCTGATTCAATCTAATTACTACCTATAGATCTATTGAGATTTTCTATTTCTTTATAATTTAATTTTGGTAGGTTGTCCATTTTATGTAGGTTATCCAATTTGTTAGTGTACAACTCTTCATGGTATTCTTACAATCTTTTTATTTTTATAAAATTGGTAGTAATGTCCCCACTTTCATTTCTTAATTGGTTAATTAGAGTTTTCTCACTTTTTATCTTGGTCCATCTAGTTAAAATCTTGTCAGTTTTTTAAAAATCTTTTCAAAGAAACAACTCTTGGTTTGATTTTCTCTATTTTCTATGCTCTATTCTATTCACCACCACTCTAATCTGTATTATTTCCTTCCTTCTGCTACATTTGTGTTTATTTTGCTCTGTAATTTTGCTCTGTATTTGTTTTTGGAATCCTATACAAAGTAAAAAGTAGAGTTACAAACCAAAATTACAATAATATACACTTTTGTACTGCCTATGTAGTTCCCTTTACCAGAGATATTTATCCTGCACACATTCAAATCACGGCATCACCTCCTTCATTTCAACCTAAAGTACCTCCTTCAGTGTTTTGTCTAAGTCAGATTTAGTGGAAATGAACTCACTCAACTTTTGTTTATCTTGATGTCTTAATTTCATCATTATTTTTGAAGGAAAATTTTGTCAGATATGGAATTATCAGATGATATCTTCTTTTCCATCACTTTAAACATGTCATCTTCCTTCTTTTGCCCTTCAAGATTTCTGATGAGAAATCAGCTGATAATTTTACTAATGATTCCTTGTACATGACAAGTCACTTCTTTTTTGCTATTATTAAGATTTGCTCTTTGTCTTTTGACGAGTTGCAGATAATGTTTCTCAGTGTGAATCCCGTTAGGTTCATTTGCTTGGAGTTCATTGAGCTTCTTAGTTTTTCAGATTCAGATCTTTGGATCAAATTTGGAAAGCTTTTTATCCTTATTTCTTTAAATAATTTTTCTGCCCTTTTTTCTTTTTCTTCTGGGACTACCACAATGTGTACGTTGATCTACTTTATAGGGTCCTGCAAGTCCCTTGGCTCTGTTCACTTATCTTTATTTTGTATTTTCTGTTTCTCAGACTTGATCATTTAATATGTTTTATCTTCAGATTAAGTTGTTCTCTGCATTCTCAAATCTGCTGTTGAACCCCATAGTAAAATTTTTATTTTAATTACTATACTGTTTAGAGCCACAGTTTAGTTTTGGTCCTTTTTTTGTAATTTGTATCTTTCTGTTTATAGTCTCAATCTGTTCACATATTATTTCCTGATTTCCTTTATGTCTCTGTCCATATTTTACCTTAGTTCTTTGAATTTATTTAAGATAGTTGTGAAGTCTTTGGCTAGTAATTATGATATCTAGGCTTTCTCAGACATGACTTCTTTCAGTTTATTATGAATTTATTTTTGAAATTTTAAGTAACTTATCTTTTCCTTTATTTTAATTTGTATATCTTACAGTCTATAAATTGAAAATTGGACATTGCTTATTATGATGTGATAACTCTGAAAATCAGATTCTCTCCATTCCCCAAGATTTGCTTTTGTTATTGTCATTTTGATTGTTGAAGGCTATAAAGTCCATTTGAGACTTTTCTAAACTATTTTTACAAACACTATTTCTTGTCAGGTTTGATTGTTGAAGAGTCTATTTTTTTAGTTCATGGCCAGCTAATATTTTGGCAAAGATTTTATTGGATGTTAGGGAAAAAAACAAAAATGAGAAAAATTTTAAAAAATGAAACAGAAAGAACAATCCTTTTTCCAGATTTGCCAATTGACTCTGTTCTGGAACACTCCTTAATCTCTCAGGTAAGCTTGCTATGAGTTTAGACATAATCCTTGAGGTGAAGCTTAAGGTTTTGTAGTACTTTTCTAAGCTTATGTTTCCTCTGGACATGCATGTGATTTTCTAGATTCCTGTTTACATTGCTGATTTTGAGTGTTCTAAATTTTCCAAGTCATCTTGGCCCAGCTTCTCTTTTGGCCTTTTGATGGTCTATTATATATCTCCACCTACTCTCTCTTCCCCAGATGTGTGTGAGATTATAATCAACTTGTAGCTTTTACAAACAGTACCCTTCACTTTTCCTGATTACATTCCAAGCTATGCAAAACAGAGATGAGTATCTTACGTCATTCTTTTGGATATCCCCCAGACAAATTTGAACAGATGTGCATAATAATTTGCAAATAAAGTCTGCTCTGCTGCCTCTGGTTCTGGGAGGCATCTGGGAACTGGGCTGCCATCTGCTCAAGACCAAGATCACCACTGCACTGGGAAGGAAGTGGTACAAGATGAGCAAAAATGCCACAAAACTTTCCTACCATTTTCAAGATAGCTTTTTTTTAATTGCGAATTTGCCTGCCGGCTATGCAACTGACCGTTTTACAGAGCTCCTATAATGTTGGTTCAGACAACTTCTGCTTGTTATTGGCTTTTTAAAAAAATTTGTTTTAGTTTGGTTTTGATTTTTTTTTCCTATTTTTGTGGGGGAGTGAGAGGTTTGGAGTTTCCTAGACCATTATCTTGTGGTTCTGAAAATTGTTATTATAACTAATGTTTTAAACATATGACATACCAGGAATCAAATTAATTTTTTCTCATATATTAAATAGGTATGTATACAAATAAAACAGACAAAAATAAAAACAAAATTTTTAAAAATATTATCTTCTTTTCTAAGGGTCAAAAATAAGGAGAAAAGATAGATCACTGATGTCAAACTTCTCCAGTATGTCATTAACAATTCTTAAAAAAAAAAACAAACCATTAAAATTAATTAGAAAAATTGAATAAAAAAGACAAAATATAAACACCACTTTCTTATTATTTTGAGTAAATAAACAAAAATTTATTCTATAATATTTCTATACAAGTTTCTAAAAGTTTCTTTCTCAATACTAACAAGTAACTGCCCGTTCTGAGCCTGGCATTGGTCAGTGGACCACTTTGTGAGGTCTAAGTTGATTATTATCTTTCTCTTTTCTGAATTAGAAAGACTCAAAGGAGCAGAGGAATAAGTTACTAAAGGAAAAGGAAAGATTGTTTTGGCTAAATATTAAAATTTTCTATACATGAAATCATGTAAACATTGTAGGCAGGGAATCATTTGGAAAAACATTTTCTCCAAATATGGTGAAAAGTTAATAACTACATACCAATTTATGTTATGCATGTTATGATTTCCTTTCAAGAGAAGAAATTATTGGGGCGCCTGGGTGGCTCAGTGGGTTAAGCCGCTGCCTTCGGCTCAGGTCATGATCTCAGGGTCCTGGGATCGAGTCCCACATCGGGCTCTCTGCTCAGCAGGGAGCCTGCTTCCTCCTCTCTCTCTCTGCCTGCCTCTCTGCCTACTTGTAATCTCTCTCTGTCAAATAAATAAATAAAAAAATCTTAAAAAAAAAAAAGAGAAGAAATTATCAATCACACTAGAGCCTGACACATTTTTTGCTATAAATTTATTTAAGAAAATTACCTAACAACTTTAGAGATTAGGACAAAGATTTATGCTAAAAGATACTTAATTGTTAATCATAGGATCAAATCAAGGCACATAAAAAGGAAAACAACTCTATATTTTTAAAGTTTGAGAGTGCTTAAAACATTTTTGAAAGTGAGGTATATACCATAAAGGTTAAGAGCTTGGGCTTTGAAAATGAACTGTCAGGAACTGAGTTTCATCTTTAACACTTATTACCCATGTAACCTTGAGCAAGTAAGCCTGTTACTGTCTTTCTCATCTGTAGAGCAGTGATAATAACCGTTCCTATTGTTGTGAAGATCAAGGAATAAATACAAACAAAACTTGGCTTGGCCTGTACACAACACTCAGTGACTAGTAACTATGATTACTATTAAACATCTCCAATTACAGGCATGTCAAACATGCAGGATTGGCCAGAGACCTATTGTTCAGAATTGTTCTTTACTCATTTTGACTGGCATTTAAAATAACTTACTTGACTAGAGAGAGGAAGACAGGATGGAGTGGAGAAAGTTTTCTTGATTTTGTAGTTTCATCTGTATTCCTAGTTATGCAGCTCTGGGATTCCCACAATTGTGCATTTCAAAACATCATTCCCCTAAGAATGCATTTTTATAAACTTTCTATGGTAGGGATCACAACTCTTGACTCTTCTCAGAGTAGGGGTATTAGAGCCAGATTTGGTACCTTCTAACCAGATTCTGGGAATCCAAGTGGAGGCACTTGTGTTTCGGGGTGGTTCTGAACACCTCCAAGCTTGGTCCAAGATCTTGGGTCATGAGAACCTGTGTTCATCCAGGAACAGTGAAATCAGTGAAAAGATCACATGAATATTGAAGATTTGTTAATGGCAATTGCTGTCTTTTTAAAAATTTAAAATAGATCCCACATTTTCAGTTGCTAACCTGTTTTTGTAAGAAAAATAAAAACAATAATAATAATAAAATCACAAACTAAGGTAAATTTCCAAATGTGACTTTCTTCAAACCATGCTTTTTTTTTTTTTAAGTTTTCATTTTAATCCTAACTAGGTAGCATCCAGTATAGTATTAGTTCCCCATGTACAATCAACTGATTAAACGCTTCCATTTCTGCACCCAGTGTGCATTAGAAGTATGCTCCTTAATCCCCAACATTTATTTCACCCATCCCCCAACCATCTCCTCTCTGATAAACATCAGTTTGTTCACTATAGTTATGGTTTGCCTCTCTTTCCCTTTTTTTCCCACATGTTCATTTGTTTTGTTTCTTATATTCCACATAGGAGTGAAATCATATGGTGTTCGACTTTCTCCGACTTGTTTTGCTTTGGCATGACACTCTCTTGCTCTACCTGTGTCATTGTAAATGGCAAAATTTCATTTTTTTTTATGGCTGAATGATACATATCTATCATGTCTTCTTTATCCATTCATCAGTAGATGGACATTTGGGCAGGTACCATAGTTTTGTTATTGTAAATAATGCTGCTATAAACATTGGCGTTCATGTATCCCTTTGTATTAATGTTTTTGTATTCTTTAGACAAATAGCCAGTAGTGCAGTTGCTAGATTGTGGGGTAGTTCTATTTTTAATATTTTGAGGAAACGCCATACTGCTCTCCACTATGAATGCATCAGTTTGCATTCCCACCAACAGTGCACAAGTGTTCTTTTTTCTCCACATCCTTGCCAACACCTGTGGTTTCTTATTGATATTAGCCATTCTGACAGATGTAAGGTAATACCTAATTGTGGTTTTGATCTGTAGATCCCAGATGATGAGTGATGTTGAGCATCTTTTCATGTATTTGTTGGCCATTTGTATGTCTTCTTGGAAAATGTCTATTCATGTCTTCTGCCCATTTTTTTTTAAGATTTTATTTATTTATTTGACAGAGAGAGATCACAGTAGGCAGGGAGACAGACAGAGAGAGGGGGAAGCAGGCTCCCTGCTGAGCAGAGAGCCTGATGTGGGGTTCAATCCCAGGACCCTGAGACCAGGACCTGTCCCAAAGAGGATCAACCCCCGAACCACCCAGGCCCCCCTTCTGCCCAATTTTGATTGGATTTTTTGTTTTGGGATATTGAGTTATATCAATTCTTTGTAAATTTTGGATAATAAACTTTTATTGGATATGGAATTTGCAAATATTTTCTCTCACTCTGAAGGTTGGCTTTTAGTTTTGTTGATTGTTCTCTTTTTTATGTAGAAGCTTTATATTTTGATGTAACCCCAATAATTTATTTTTACTTTTGTTTCCCTTTCTTCAGGAAACACATAGCAATAAGATATTGCTATGGCCAATGTCAGAGAAATTACTACCTGTGTTCCCCCTGCCTTAGGATTTATATTATTTCAGGTCTCACATTTAGGTCTTTAATTCATTTTTAATTTATTTTTGCATATAGCATAAAAAAGTGGTCCAGTTTTATTCTTTTGCATGCAAGCTGTCCAGTTTTCTCAACACCATTTGTTTTTTTGCCTTTGGATATTCTTTCCTCCTTTGTTCAAGATTAATTAACCATATATTTCTGGGTTTATTTCTGGTATTTCTATTCTGTTATATTGATCTATGCATCTATTTCTCTTCCAGTACTGCACTGTTTTGATTACTGTAGCTTTGTAATATAACTCGAAGTCTGGAATTGTGTTGCCCCCAGCTTTGTTTTTCTTTTACAAATTTGCCTTGGCTAGTAGGGGTCTTTTGTGGTTATATACAAATTAAGATTCTTTGTTCTAGTTCTATAAAAAATGTTATTAGTATTTTGACAATGATTGTGTTAAATCTGTAGATTTTGGGGGTATTATAGACATTTTAACAATATTTGTTCCTTCAATCATGAGCACAGAATGTCTTCCCATTTCTTTGTGTCATCTTGAATTTCTTTCATCAGTGTTTTATAGCTTTCATAGTACAGGTCTTTCACCTCTTTCATTAGGTTTATTCCTAGGTATCTTATTAGTTGGGGTATAATTGTAAATGACACTGTTTCTTAATTCCTTTTTCTGCTGTTTTGTTATTGGTGTGTAGAAATGCAACAGATTTCTGTACATTGGTTTTGTACAGAAATCTGTTTGCTGAATTCATGTATCAGTTCTAGTGGTTTTTGGTGGTTTTTCAGTCTTTCTGTATATAGAGTAATGTCACCTGCAAATAATAAAATTTTTACTTTCTTCTTAATGATTTGAACATCTTTTATTTATTTTTTGTTGTCTGATTATTGTGGCCAGGGCTGCCAGTACTATGTTGAATAAAAGTGGGGAGAGTGTACCTCTTCATCTTATTCCTGACCTTAGGGGACAAGTTTGTTTTTTCCCATTAGGATGATGTAAGTTGTGGGTTCTTTATAGATAGCTTAGTATGTTGACATATGTTCCCTATAAACTTACCTTTGTTGAAAGTTTTTATCATGAATAGATTTTGTACTTTGTCAAATGTTTTTTCTGGATTTATTGAAATGATCATATGGTTCTTATAATTTCTTTAATTAATGTGATGTATCATGTTAATTGACTTGCAAATATTGAGCCACTCTTACAAACCAGGAACAAATTTCCTTGATCATGGTGAATGACTTTTTTAATGCATTTTTACCAGATTTTTTGCTAGTGTTTTTTTGACGGTTTTTGCATCTATGTTCATCAGAAATACTGGCCTATAGTTTTCTCTTCTAGTGATGTCTTTATCTGGCTTTGGTATCTCATAAATAAAATTTGAAACTTTTCCTTCTTTTTTTATTTTTTGGGATGGTTTGAGAAAAATATGTATTAACTCTTCTTTAAATGTTCAGTAGAATGTGCCTATGAAGTGCTGAATTTGTTTGGGGTTTTTTGATTACTGATTCAATTTCTTTATTATTATTGGTCTGTTCAAATTTTCTATTTCTTCCTGTTTCAGTTTTGACATGTTTCTAGGAATGCATCCATTTCTTCTAGGTTGTCCAATTTGTTTTTCATAATAGTGTCTTACAACTATTTTTATTTCAGTGTTATTGGTTATAATTTCTCCACTCTCATTTGTGATTTTACTTATTTGAGTCCTTTCTCTTTTTTCTTGATAAGTCTGTATAGAGGTTTATCAGTTTTATTGATTTTTCCAAGAACCAATTTTTGGTTTCATTGGTCTGTTTATTTTTTTTTTAATTCTTAAATTGTTTTTTAGTTTGTTTAATCTTTATTATTTCCTTCCTTCTGCTAGTTTCAGGTTTTGTCTGTTCTTTTCTAGCTCCTTTAGGAATAAGTTTAGGTTGTTCTAGATTTTTTTTTTGCTTCTTGAGGTAGGGTTTATTCCTACAAACTTCCCTTTTAGAACTGTTTTTGTTTCATCCCAAAGGTTTTAGGTTCTTGTGTTTTCATTTTCATTCTCCATATAGTTTTGAATTTCTTCTTTGACTTCTTGTTTGACCCATTCATTGTTTAGTAGCATGTTATTTAACCTCCATGTATTTGTGGTCTTTCCAGATATTTTCTTGTGGTTAACTTCTAGTGTTATAGCATTGTAGTCAGAAAAGATGTATGGTATGATTTTGACCTTGGGTTGTTTTGAAGCTTGTTTTCTGATATAATACTTAATGTATTCTGGAGTATGTTCCACATACTCCAGAATACAGGAGGGAACATACTCCAGAATACAGGAGGTGGAGGTGGAGGTGAAAATAATGTGTATTTTGCTGTTTAGGATGGAATGTTTTGAATATATCTGCTAAATCTATCTGGTCCAGTGTGTCATTCAAAGCCATTGTTTCCTAGCCAGTTTTTCTGTTTAGATGAGCTGTCCATTGATGTAAATGGGTGTTAATGTCCTCTACTATTATTATATTATTATTAGTTCCTTTGTATTCATTATTGTTTTATGAATGGGACTCCCATGTTGAGTACATAAGTATTTACAATTGTTAGATTTTCTTGTTCAGTTTTCCCTTTTATTATTATATACTGGCTTTTTGTCTCTTGTTTTTGTCTTTATTTTAAAATCTGTATTGAACAATATATGTATTGATATGCCAACTTTTTAAAAATTTCATTTGCATAATAGATGTTTTTCTATCCCCTCACTTATAATTTGCATGTGTCTTGAGGTCTAAAATGAGTCTCTTGTAGGCAGCATATACATGGGTCTAGCTTTTTTATCCATTCTGTCACCCTATGTCTTTTGATTGGAGTATTTAGTTCATTTACATTTAGAGTGATCATATATATATATATATGTATATATATACATATATACACACACACACACTACGAAACAAGGAAAATACATATATATATATGTACACACTACAAAACAAGGAATAAGATGGCAATATATATATTTTTTGGGCAATATATATATTGCCATCTTATTCCTTGTTTTGTAGTTGCTTCTGAGGGTCTTCTTGATCTTGTATTTCTCTTTCATGGTTTCCTGATTTTCTTTAATGATATATTTGGATTTCTTTCTCTTTATTCTTTGTATATTTATTAGTCACTTTTGATTTCTGGTTACAATTAGGTTTATATATAATATTTTCTGCATATATTAGTCTATATTAAGTTGATGGTCATTTAAGTTTGAACCATTCTTTACTCCTCTCCTCCCCAGGTTTTAGGTATAGGGTGTCATGTTGTATACCCTTATAGCCTGTGAGTTTCTTGACTGATTTTTTTTTAAAGAAACATTCATTTTTATTGCTTTTGTGTTTCCTTTGGTGTTTCCTATTGTCATGCTGTCACTTTTGGTCTTTCCTTTCCACTCAAAATATCCACTTTAATATTTCTTGTGGGGCTGATTTAGTGGTCATGAACTCCTTTAGTTTTCATTTGGAGAACTTTTTATCTCTCCTTCTATTTTGAGTGATAGCCTTGCTGGATAAAGTATTATTGGCTGGAGATTTTCCCCATTCAGCACTTTGAATATATTGTACCACTCATTTCTGGCTTGGAAAGCTTCTGCTGAAAATCCACTGACAGCATTATGGGGTTTCCCTTGTATGTTACTGTCTTCTTTTGCTGCTTAAAAAAAAAAAATTATCACTATGTTTTGCCATTTTTCTTCTTTTTAAAAAATATTTCATTTTTTTAATTTGAGAGAGCAATAGGGAGAGAAAGAGAGAAAAGGAACAAGGAAAGGGACAAAGAGAAAGGAAGAATCAGACTCCCTACTGAGCAGAGAGCCTAATACAGGGCTTGATTCTGAGACTCTAAGATCATGACCTGAACCAAAAACATACGCTTAACTGACAGAGCCACTCAGGTGTCCTATATTTTGTCAATTTTATTATAATATGTCTTGGTGTAGGTTTGCCTTTGCTAATTTTGTTGGGTATTCTCTCTGCGTCCTATATCTGGATATGTGTTTCCTTCTCCACATTAGGAATGTTTGCAGTTATTATTTCTTTACACAAATTTTCTGGCCCCTTTTTACTCTCTTCTCCTTCTGGGATTCCTGTAATATTAATGTTATTATGATGGATGGAGTCACCAAGTTCCTTAAGTCTATTCTTGTTTTACATAATTCTTTTTTTTTGTTGTTACTTTCCATTACTCCTGTATTCTAGGTCATTTATTTGTTCTTTCTTTTGTTTCTCCCACCCAGCTATTCATTGCAGCAAGTGTGCTTCTAATCTTATTTATTGTACTCTTCATCTTTGGTTGGTTCTTTTTAAATCTTTGTGCTAAGGGTCTTACTGATGTCTTCCACTCTTTACTCAAGTCCAGTGATGACCATTGCTTATGATCATTTTTTTTTTTCTTTTAACTGACTGTGCCATTCAGGCACCCCTCAACATAGGTTTATTTATTTTTATATTTTTATTATTAACATATAATGTATTATTTGTTTCAGGGGTACAGGTCTGATATTCATCAGTCTTACACAATACACAGCCCTCACCACAACACATACCCTCTCCAATGTCCATCACCCAGCCATCCTTATGATCCTTGCTTTAAATTCTCCATCAGGAATGTTACTTATATCTGTTTTGCTTACATCTTCAGCTGTGCCCTTGTCCTGTTTCTTCATTTGGGAAAATTTCTCTGTCTTCTCATTTTGTCAATGCTTTGTACTGTTTCTCTATGTTAAGTAAGTTAGCTGTTCGTGAGGGTCACGACCTTAGGAAGACGAGGTCCTATTGTGCCCTGCAGTGTAATGGAAATTACAGGGCCTAGAAATTCAGTGAGTGTCTCCAGTGTGAGCTGCATGCAATCTGCTGTTTTGTCTTGGCCACTTTATCTTTCATGCAGTTGTCTGAAGAGTCTCTCTTTGCCTGCTGTGGGCAGTGTTTGGTGTCTGCCCTAAAACTGGTGTATTTTAACTGATGTACTCTGGCATGCTTATGAAATGAGACCTATCACTACTGCCACCAGAACAAAGGCCTTATAAAACTCCTGGGTGGGAAATGCAGTGTGAGCAGAGGTTTGGGCTGGTCTTGTTGGGGGAGGGCATGTCATGGTGGGACTGAGTCAAGCATGACAGGGAATCGAGCTCTGTGGGAGTGTGGAATAGGGGGCTTGGTGTAAGCAAGTTAAGTAGTGAGTGTCAGAGCTGTGCTGGTTCCCACAGGTGGCCTTGAGCTTATGCCGAAGGGGAAGGGAGAGAAATGGTGTCCTTTTTTTTACCCAGAGGGGTCTCTGTGGATGCTGCCTCTCTGGGACACACTCTAAGACACTCTCTGAGGTAAGCAAATCTCCCTACTGCGTGCCCCAGATACTCTTCAGATTGTTCCTTCCATGCTGTCTGTGTGTGGGCTATTTGCCCTGCCTTCTTTCCAAGAGCCACCCCGAAGTCTTAAGGTTCTCCCTGAGCCAGGCCTGCTAACCTTTAAAACTCCAGGCTGTAAACCCTGCTGGTTGCAAGAACTCATGAAATTCAGCCCCTCTTGTTTTCTAAACTGACTCCTATGGAGATTCATCTTCCCCATGTGGACTCTCTTGTATGCTAGACTGTCTCTTACCCTTCTCCATGACTGGGGACCCCTCCCCAGCATAGCAAGCACAATCTGTTTCTGTCCCAAAATGTGTCTCTACACTTCCTGTTTTCTTCAATGTGGCTTCTTCTCTATCTTCAGTTATGGAGTCGTTCTGCCAGTCTTCAGGTTGATTTCTGAGGTATTTAGGATTTTTTCTAGTTATCTTCTTGTATTCATGGGATGGGGCAAGCCTAGGGTCCTCCTATTTCACCACCATCTTCCTCTCCCCAAATCACACTTTTCTATCCCTCCAAGGACACCTATGTGAGGAACCTGGAGAATTTTCAAAAACCCCTTCCTTATGTGGTCCTTATACACTATGGAGTATTATGCCTCCATCAGAAAGGATGAATACCCAACTTTTGTATCAATATGGACAGGACTGGAAGAGATTATGCTGAATGAAATAAGTCAAGCAGAGAGAGTCAATTATCATATGGTTTCACTTATTTGTGGAGCATAAGAAATAACATGGAGGACAAGGGGAGATGGAGAGGAGAAGGGAGTTGAGGGAAATTGGGGGGGGAAATGAACCATGAGGGATTATGGACTCTGAAAAACAATCTGAGGGTTTTGAAGGGGCGGGGGGGTGGAAGGTTGGGGGAGTGGGGAAGCCAAGTGGTGGATATTATGGAGGGCTCGTGTTGCATGGAGTACTGGGTGTGGTGCATAAACAATGAATTCTGTTATGCTGAAAAGAAATTAAAAAAAAAAAAGAAGATCTAAAAAACAAACAAACAAACAAACAAAAAACCCTTCCTTCTCTCCCCACTCAATTGTGTTGCTGCCACTGGAACTCAGAAGTTCCTGGTCACCTGAAACCCCTCTTGAGAGCCCTATTGTCATTAGGTGCTTGTCCTGGCAAGGGCCCAATCCACACTTCTCCTCACATCTTTCCTGTCACACATTTAAAATTCATCATAGCAATACTTACATGTTTTCCAGTCCATGCTGTCATCTTCCATGGACAAATTGCTTTGAGAAAGGATGGAGGTTTTCAAGAACAAACCCAGCTTTGAGGCCAGGCTCCATATTCAATAACAGGCAGGCTTTATTAGGGGGAAAAGAAAGCTCTGAGACTACAAATTCAACCCAAACAAACCATCTGCGGAGAGAGTTCAAATTAGTGATTTCTCACCTGGACTTACTCACTTTTCCATACACATTTCTGTAGGTTTCTGTAGGTTTCCGAATACAGCTTCAGTCTCTCAACTTGGCATTAGGCTTCTGACTATGCCTTGAAATAGCTCTTGGCCTTCTCATGTTAACCTGTATCTGACATAGATCTTTCAAAACACTTTCTTTAAGCGTTTGACTCAGATTTAATACAGTATTACTATAGTTACTAGCTGTGATTATAGCTTATTTCAACCTGTTTTATTGGGTAAACAAGTTGTGTTTCTTATTGCTATTCACCTATTCACAATCATAGCAGAAACACTTCCAAATAACACATAAAATCCCTTGTCAAGAGATTCTGTAATGGCATTTGTCAAGACTAATAAGAGAAAAGAAATTATATTGTAGAAGAATCCTCTGATTAAAAAAAAAATCATCTGAAGACACATGCTTGAATAGATTACACTGCAAACTTGGCCCACTTCCATTCATTAGTTATATCAGTGGGAGGAACACAACTTGTAACTACAAAAACATCTCTGTAGGCCTGATAAATTTATCTGTGATTGGACCAATTGGGATTTCATGGTCTGAAGCATTATGCATTTGTCAGTCTTGTTTAATTGTTTCCAGCAAAGTGACTCAATCATATTGTTCATGTCATTGAAAGGAAAAAAAAAAAAAAAAAAAGGAAATGATCTTGTGTACTAACTCTAAGCAGTTGGTCTTTGTCCAGATATACTTTTCCATTTACTAATAGAGTCTTGCTATAAAACTTAGAGCATTTTGTGCAGTCACAGCCCATTAGCCATGTGTTTCTCCATAACATACCTTTTTTTCTTATAGTGTAAGGATATGATTACTTTGCATGTTATAAGGCACTGATTTTCACAACATTTATCTAAAAATATCTTCTATCTAGTGAGGAATAACAACACATACAATCAGAATCTCATATTTAAACAATTTTTGATGAACATATGTTTAAGGATAAATTGATTTAAAACATGGGAACTTAATCTAAAATGATAACAAAAAAAGCAAGGCACAAAAATAGCTTCCTAGGAGGAGGAGTCAAGATGGCGGAGAAGTAGCAGGCTGAGACTACCTCAGCTAGCAGGAGATCAGCTAGAGAGCTTATCTAAAGATTGCAAACACCTGCAAATCCATCGGCAGATCGAGGAGAAGAAGAACAGCAATTCTAGAAACAGAAAAACAACCACTTTCTGAAAGGTAGGACTGGCGGAGAAGTGAATCCAAAGCGACGGGAAGATAGACCCCGGGGGGAGGGGCCGGCTCCCGGCAAGCGGCGGAGCAACGGAGCACAAAATCAGGACTTTTAAAAGTCTGTTCCGCTGAGGGACATCGCTCCGGAGGCTAAACCGGGGTGAAGCCCACGCGGGGTCGGCGTGACCTCAGGTCCTGCGGGGTCACAGAAGGATCGGGGGTGTCCGAGTGTCGCAGAGCTTGCGGATATTGGAACGGGAAAGCCGGCTGCAGAGACAGAGCCGACAGTAAGCTCGCAGCTTGGAGTTGCCTTGAACCGGTCCCAAGCTCGGTGAGCTCGGAGCGCGGCCGGAGGTTGGGCAGACGCGAGTTACTGGGAGCTGTTCGCTGAGGGCGCACAGGGGAGCGGGGCCCCGGGCTCTCGGCTCCTCCGGGCCGGAGACCAGGAGGCCGCCATTTGTATTCCCGTCCTCCGGAACTCTATGGAAAGCGCTCAGGGAACAAAAGCTCCTGAAAGCAAAGCCGAGCAGATCACTCAGCCCGCCCCCTGGTAAGGGCGGTGTAATTCCGCCTGGAGCAAAGACACTTGAGAATCACTACACCAGGCCCCTCCCCCAGAAGATCAACAAGAAATCCAGGCAAGACCAAGTTCACCTACCAAGGAGTGCAGTTTCAATACCAAGGAGAGAGCAGCAGAATTCCAGAGGAGGAAAAAACAAACCACGGAACTCATGGATGGCTTTCTGCCTGTGATTTTTCAGTCTTGCAGTTAATTTAATTTTTTTCTTTTTCATTTTTTTTCTCTTCTTCTGCTAAAATTTTTTATAACTTTTACCCTTTTCTCTTTTAACGTTTTTTAACTAGATTATCTAATATATATATTTTTCTTTTTTATACTTTTGTTTATTCATTTCCTTTTTTTTTAATTCTTTTTTTTTCTTTTTCTTTTTGAACCTTTTTTTATCCCCAAATCAGAAGAGATCCTAATCTCTTCAATCTTTTTTTTCTTAATTCTTTTTTTAAATTCTTGATTGAATTTTTAATTCAATCTCTTTTTTTTATTCTTTTTTTCTTTCTTTCTTTTTGAACCTCTTTTTATCCCCAAATCAGAAGATTTCCCAATCAGAAGAGATTGGGAGATCCCAATCAGAAGAGATTGGGAGATCCCAATCAAAGGAGATCCCAATCAGAGGAGATCCCTCACCCAATCGTCAGGGGGGAGAAATCCCCCCTCACGATTTGGGATCTCTTCTGATTTGGTTAAAGCATATTTTCCTGGGATATTACTTGCTCCTTCATATACTCTTAGCTGGACAAAATGACAAGACGGAAAAATTCACAACAAAAAAAAGAACAAGAGGCAGTACTGAAGGCTAGGGACCTAATCAATACAGACATTGGTAATATGTCAGATCTAGAGTTCAAAATGACAATTCTCAAGGTTATAGCCGGGCTTGTAAAAGGCATGGAAGATATTAGAGACACCCTCTCCAGAGATATAAAAGCCCTTTCTGGAGAAATAAAAGAACTAAAATCTAACCAAGTTGAAATTAAAAAAGCTATTAATGAGGTTCAATCAAAAATGGAGGCTCTCACTGCTAGGATAAATGAGGCAGAAGAAAGAATTAGCGATATAGAAGACCAAATGACAGAGAATAAAGAAGCTGAACAAAAGAGGGACAAACAGCTACTGGACCATGAGGGGAGAATTCGAGAGCTAAGTGACACCATAAGACGAAACAACATTAGAATAATTGGGATTCCAGAAGAAGAAGAAAGAGAGAGGGGAGCAGAAGGTATACTGGAGAGAATTATTGGGGAGAATTTCCCCAATATGGCAAAGGGAACGAGTATCAAAATTCAGGAGGTTCAGAGAACGCCCCTCAAAATCAATAAGAATAGGCCCACACCCCGTCACCTAATAGTAAAATTTACAAGCCTTAGTGACAAAGAGAAAATCCTGAAAGCAGCCCGGGAAAAGAAGTCTGTAACATACAACGGTAAAAGTATTAGATTGGCAGCTGACTTATCCACAGAGACCTGGCAGGACAGAAAGAGCTGGCATGACATTTTCAGAGCACTAAACGAGAAAAACATGCAGCCAAGAATACTATATCCAGCTAGGCTATCATTGAAAATAGAAGGAGAGATTAAAAGCTTCCAGGACAAACAAAAACTGAAAGAATTTGCAAACACCAAACCAGCTCTGCAGGAAATACTGAAAGGGGTCCTCTAAGCAAAGAGAGAGCCTACAAGTGGTAGATCAGAAAGGAACAGAGACAATATACAGTAACAGTCACCTTAGAGGCAATACAATGGCACTAAAATCATACCTCTCAATAGTTACCCTGAATGTTAATGGGCTAAATGCCCCAATCAAAAGACACAGGGTATCAGAATGGATAAAAAAACAAAACCCATCTATATGTTGCCTCCAAGAAACTCATTTTAAACCCGAAGACACCTCCAGACTTAAAGTGAGGGGGACAGATCAAACTCAACACCCAAAGAACAAATAATCCAATCAAGAAATGGGCAGAGGACATGAACAGACGTTTCTGCCAAGAAGACATCCAGATGGCCAACAGACAATGAAAAAGTGCTCCATATCACTCGGCATCAGGGAAATACAAATCAAAACCACAATGAGATATCACTTCACACCAGTCAGAATGGCTAAAATCAACAAGTCAGGAAATGACAGATGCTGGCGAGGATGAGGAGAAAGGGGAACCCTCCTACACTGTTGGTGGGAATGCAAGCTGGTGCAACCACTCTGGAAAACAGCATGGAGGTTCCTCAAAATGTTGAAAATAGAACTGCCAGCAATTGCACTACTGGGAATTTACCCTAAAGATACAAACGTAGTGATCCAAAGGGGCACGTGCACCCGAATGTTTATAGCAGCAATGTCCACAATAGCCAAACTATGGAAAGAACCTAGATGTCCATCAACAGATGAATGGATCAAGAAGATGTGGTATATATACACAATGGAATACTATGCAGCCATCAAAAGAAACGAAATCTTGCCATTTGCGACAACATGGATGGAACTAGAGCGTATCATGCTTAGCGAAATAAGTCAAGCGGAGAAAGACAACTATCATATGATCTCCCTGATATGAGGGAGTGGTGATGCAACATGGGGGCTTAAGTGGGTAGGAGAAGAATCCATGAAACAAGATGGGATAGGGAGGGAGACAAACCATAAGTGACTCTTAATCTCACGAAACAAACTGTGGGTTGCTGGGGGGAGGGTTGGGAGAAGGGGGGAAGGTTATGGACATTGGGGAGGGTATGTGCTTTTGGGTAAATTGGAAGGGGAGATGAACCATGAGAGACTATGGACTCTGAAAAACAGTCTGAGGGGTTTGAAGTGGCGGGGGGGTGGGAGGTTGGGGTACCAGGTGGTGGGTATTATAGAGGGCACAGCTTGCATGGAGCACTGGGTGTGGTGAAAAAATAACGAATACTGTTTTTCTGAAAATAAATAAATTGGAAAAAAAAAGAATATAATAAAAGTGTTACGATGAAAAAAAAAATAGCTTCCTAAATAAATAATGCTTTGCAGTAGAAGATGCAAAAGCTACTTGCATTACAAAGTACATGAGTAATCAGCACAGCTTTGTGAATATCAGATAGAGATATGAATGCTCTGAAAGTGTGTAACACATGATTATGAAAAAGATGTTGCCTTTGTTCCCCAATAAAAGTAGCGACAACAGAGTTTGATGCCTTCAAAGTAGCAAAGGACAGAGAAGAAAAGAAAAAAAGCAGGAAATTGATTAAGACTGGTTAGAGGTGTCTTGCCATTGAGTTGCTTCTCAATTGTCCGACACAATCACTGGAGATATCTTAGGTAGTGGCGTTTGCCTCTTACTGATCTAAACATTTCCAGCACATAACACAGTGTTGGCATGTATTTGACAGATGTATTTTTTTTTAAAGATTTTATTTATTTATTTATCAGAGAGAGAGGGAGAGAGAGCGAGCACAGGCAGACAGAGAGGCAGGCAGAGGCAGAGGGAGAAGCAGGCTCCCTGCCGAGCAAGACGCCCGATCCGGGACTCGATCCCAGGACGCCGGGATCATGACCCGAGCTGAAGGCCGCTGCTTAACCAACTGAGCCACCCAGGCGTTTATTTTCTAAATACAGACATATCTTCAGTACTATAGAACACTTAAAAAATGAAAAAGTATAAGAAATAAAATATATTTGCCCATAATCTTACTACTTTGTGATAAAATGGTGAGATCTTTGTCATTTATCTGTTAACATTTTTGATATAGTTATGAATGTGTATTCATACACAGAAATAAATACATAATTGGAGTAATGCTCTATATGGCTTTTTGAATATTTTTTATTTAATTTTTTTGTCATTAAAATGCTTGTACCTATCTTTAAAACATCAATTTGAATTTCTTGGTTTATAACAGAAAAAAAGTATATCCTAATCTATTCCATCTCATCTCACCCTCATTCTTACTTCTTAGCAATGACCGCCTTTTTTTTTTTAAATAAATTACAGGTTTTTGCTTATATTTTATTCCTGTATTTTCTCCTACCTACTTTCTTTGACGTTACTTTTTCTAATTGGAGTCGGGTTTTATCTATTATTATTCCAATTTGTTTAATAGTAGATAGAATCTGTCACCTTTTTCCTAAGTGTACCATGCGTATATGAAATTATGTAATGGAGAAGGAAGAGTATATATGGAAAAGTTTGACTCACTGAACTAGAAATTCAAACATGTCATGTTCTTTCTTTCTTTCTTTCTTTCTTTCTTTCTTTTTTAATAAATGAATTTAATCCACTTCCCATACACTGACATTATTGGGCAATCCAAAATAGACATTTTCAAGATCCTCCTTATGCATCTAGGTTTTTAATTTTATTTTAATTCAATGAAAAAGACTTAGAGGTCTGCTTTAATGACACAGTCCTATAGCATTTTGTCTACTTGAATTTTATAATACAAGTTTGCTACAATTGGATCTACATGTGATTATTGAACTATTTTCAACATATAAAGCTTCTTCGTGATAGATGAACATTTATCAATAAAACACTATCTTTTTATTTATTCTTGAAAATTCAGATTTGTCTGATATTACATCAGTTATGAACTTTGATAAACATGATATTTCTATGTTGTGTCTCTCCTAATCAAAGCCAATAGGATTTTTAAAGTATATATGTTGTTATTTAACACATTGCCAAATTAAGTTTCTTTTTCTTTTGGTGTAGTAGGTTTAAATTGTAACCTCTTAATGCTTAAGATTATGGTTGACAGTTTGATAATAATGTTAGTTACTTAAAGAGCACTGCTATTTAGAATAGATACAAAACTTTTATGTCTTATTGAGGAAGCAAAAAGAGAAAAAAAAAAAACAGACATGTAGACTCTATTCCTCCATGAGGAATGAGAAAGATAATGTACCATAAAGGAGGATTTTTTTTAAACCTTGAAATACTGCTATAAATAAGTGAAAGACAACTTTGAAAATCAAGATAATTTGCATGATTTCCTGGAAAAAAATATAAACTACCCAAATTACCCAACCAGAAGTGGAAAATTTTAATGGACCCACTAGAATGAAATTCAGGAAGTAATAAAAGATATCCTGTTGAAAAGGGCACCTGGACCAAGTTTCTTCACAGCTGAATTTTAAATAATCTATTAAAGACTGATAATGCTATTGAAACTATCCTTGGCCATAAAAAGTTATAAATCTTCTTGTTTCACTTTACAAAGCCAGTAAAATTTTAATAATAAAACTTTATTATGATAGCATCTAAAGTAAAATTATAGGAAAATCTCAATTTTAACTAAAAAACAGATAATTTTAAGTAAAATGTTAGCAAAGGACCCAGAAATACATCAAACAGGTAATACACTATGACCAAATAGGTTTTATGCAGAAATAAAAGAATAGTTAAATATAAATGTATGTGTCAAATAATCCATTATATTAATAAATTATAAGAGAAAAAAGATCATATTCTTTGATGCTGAAAAGGTATCTCATAAAATTTATAAGCCATTCCTTTTTTTCCTAAAATTAAAACATTGGCACAGATAATGAATTCATACCTCTTCAAAAGAGGATTTACAGTGAAAAGTATTCTAATCACTTGTTCTGACATTGAAACTGCAGAATATCAAAGGAGAAAAATCTTAAAAGCATCTGGAAAAGCAATACAGATTACTTTAAAAGAGTGACCCACTTCTAACAAACAGCTCAAAATTACAAATGAGTAAAATAATATTTTTAATATGTGAAAGAAAATAGCTGAGCACATTTCTGCATTGAATAAAAATATATTTTAAGAAATTGGGTAAAAAAAGGACATTCTTAGGGAAAAAAAAAGCTGAAAGCGTTTGCTACCAGACCACCATTAAAGGGAATTCTAAAGAATGTGCTTCAGAAAGAATGTTTCCTTAAAGGTCTAAGATGCAGAACACAATAATATTGGGATAGGGTGGAGAAAAAGGTAAAATTAGGAAAACAACAGTAAAATAATTTATGGAGTAGAAGGAAAAAAACTGTTATAATAAACTGCAATAGCATATAAGTTGAAAGGAGACCATTAAAGTTAAAATTCTCTTATATACTTGTTTTTAAAAAGAAGATAAAGGGGCACGTAGGAGGCTCAGTGGGTTAAGCCTCTGCCTTTGGCTCAGGTCATGATCTCAAGGTCCTGGGATTGAGCCCTGCATCAGGCTCTCTGCTCAGCGGGAAGCCTTTTCTAGAGACACCCCCCCCACCCCGCCCCGCCTGCCTCTCTGCCTACTTGTGATCTATCTCTGTCAAATAAATAAATAAAAATCTTTAAATAAAAAATATAAAGATATTGGGATAATCCAAGATGGCAGAGGGGTAGGAAACTTTCGTTTCCTCTGATCCTAGGAATTCAGCTTAGATAGCTATCAAATCATTCCGAACACCTGTGAAGTGAACCTGAGATCTAAGAAAGGAAGAGCTGCAATTCTCCAAGTAGAAAGTGACACTTTATGCAAGGTAGGAGGTGCACAGAAGGGAATCTGAGACGATATATGGGAAGATGAAGCATGAGGGGGAGGGAGTCTCCATCAGGCCAAACCAGATAGTGACATAGCAGCACAGGACTTTTAATCAGGACTTTTAAAAGTCTGCTCCAGTGAGGGATGTCCCTGCCTGGAGGGCACTCAGATGGTGAAGTGGGCTGGAATCCTAGGTAGGAGAGTGTGATCTCAGGATCCCCAGAACCACAGCAAGACACCAGGGCGCTGAGTGCAGCAGTGTTCCCAGGCATAGGAGCAGGGAAGCGGATGCAGTGAGCCCAGAAGTGGGCTTCTGCTCAGTGTTGCCACAGACCTGGAACTGCAGCATCATTGGGCAACTCTTCTCTGAGCAGAGGCCCAGTAAGCAGCACCCCGGGGCAAGAGCCCTCTCCCCACCTCAGGAGAAGAGGTGCGAGTGCATGCCACAGGAGTTTGCAGGCTTTGGACACTCAAAACAGAGTCGTTTGCCTGAGAAAGAAACTCTCAGTCACAGGCTGGGTGAACACGGAGAGTCAATGGAGACCAGGGAGATGGGCGTGATTGCTTTTCTCTGGGGGTGCACTGAGAAGTAGGTCCCTGAGTTTGGGCTCCAGGTCTAGAGATTGGGGGGGCCTCCTTTTTGATCACTATCCTCTAAAGCAGTGCAGACAGCTTTCCGGGAACAAAAGCCACGTGGAGCTGTCTGGAGCCATTTGCTTAGCCTGGCCCCCTGGCAAGGGTGGAGCACTTCCACCCCAGTGCAACATGCCCCTTCCCCCGAGGATAAGCAAGGACATTTGGCCAAGACCAAGTTTACCCACCACACAGAACTGCAAAACTCCAGCACTAGGGGAAAATAGTATATAGAATTCATGGTTTCTTTTCTCCCCCATCATGATTCTTTATTCTTCCAATTTTATTTTTTTCTCTTTCCTTTTCAAACAGTTTTTTATTTTATCAATTCTTTTTAAAAATATTTTTTAAATTTTCACTTTTACACTTACAGTATATCTTTACATTGTACTTAATTTTATATAAGTTTTTCTTTATTTACAAATTTGGGATGTAGTTTCTTCTAACAACCACATCAAAATGCACCAAGAATCTACTGTATTGTTCTGTTCACCTCTCTAATCATACACTTTTTTTTTGTTAAAATCTTTTTAAAATTTTCATCTTTACAAATACATTCTATCTTTTAAATGTATTAATTTTTTTCTTTTCTTTTAAATATAAATACATATGCTTTTATATATATTTATATTAAAAATATATATACACACACATATATATATATATTTACTCCCTTTACAATTTTGGGATATAATTTCTTTTCTTTTAAGAAACAGACCAAAAGGAGGAGGAGTCAAGATGGCGGAGAAGTAGCAGGCTGAGACTACTTCAGCTAGCAGGAGATCAGCTAGATAGCTTATCTAAAGAGTGCAAACACCTGCAAATCCATCAGCAGATCGAAGAGAAGAAGAACAGCAATTCTAGAAACAGAAAAACGACCACTTTCTGAAAGTTAGGACTGGCAGAGAAGTGACTCCAAAGCGACGGGAAGATAAACCCCGGGGGGAGGGGCTGGCTCCCGGCAAGCGGCGGAGCAGCGGAGCACAAAATCAGGACTTTTAAAAGTCTGTTCCGCTGAGGGACATCGCTCCAGAGGCTAAACCGGGCGAAGCCCACACGGGTTCAGCGTGGCCTCAGGTCCCGCAGGGTCACAGAAGGATTGGGGGTGTCTGACTGTCGAAGAGCTTGTGGGTATTGGAGTGAGAAGTCCGGCTGCAGAGACAGAGCCGACAGTGGGCTCACAGTTCGGAGTTGCCTTGAACCGGTCCCAGGCTTGGTGAGCTCGGAGCGTGGCCGGAGGTTAGGCAGATGGGAGTTACTGGGTGCTGTTCTCTGAGGGCGCACTGAGGAGTGGGGCCCCGGGCTCTCGGCTCCTCCGGGCCGGAGACCAGGAGGCCGCCATTTGTATTCCCGTCCTCTGGAACTCTACGGAAAGCGCTCAGGGAACAAAAGCTCCTGAAAGCAAACCCGAGCGGATTACTCAGCCCGGCCCCTGGTAAGGGCGGTGTAATTCTGCCTGGGGCAAAGACACTTGAGAATCACTACACCAGGCCCCTCCCACAGAAGATCAACAAGAAATCCAAGCAAGACCAAGTTCACCTACCAAGGAGTGCGGTTTCAATACCAAGGAGAGCAGCAGAATTCCAGAGGAAGAGAAAGCAAAGCACGGAACTCATGGCTTTCTCCCTGTGATTTTTTAGTCTTGCAGATAAAGTAATTTTTTTCTTTTTCATTTTTTTTCTCTCCTTTTGCTAAATTTTTTAATTTTTAAAAAAATATTTTTAAATTTAAAAAAAATTTTTTTAACTTTTATCCTTTTCATTTTTTAACGTTTTTAACTAGTTTATCTAATATATACATTTTTTCTTTTTTCATTCTTTTCTTTATTCATTTTTTTTTTTAATTCATTTTTTTTTCCCTTTCTTTCTCCTTTTTTTTTTGAACCTCTTTTTATCCCCTTTCTCCCCCCTCATGATTTGGGTTCTCTTCTGATTTGGTTAAAGCATATTTTCCTGGGGTTGTTGCCACCCTTTTAGTATTTTACTTCCTCCTTCATATACTCTTAGCTGGACAAAATGACAAGGCGGAAACATTCACAACAAAAAAAAGAACAAGAGGCAGTACCGAAGGCTAGGGACCTAATCAATACAGACATCGGTAATATGTCAGATCTAGAGTTCAGAATGACAATTCTCAAGGTTCTAGCCGGGCTCGAAAAAGGCATGGAAGATATTAGAGAAACCCTCTCGGGAGATATAAAAGCCCTTTCTGGAGAAATAAAAGAACTAAAATCTAACCAAGTTGAAATTAAAAAAGCTATTAATGAGGTTCAATCAAAAATGGAGGCTCTCACTGCTAGGATAAATGAGGCAGAAGAAAGAATTAGTGATATAGAAGACCAATGACAGAGAATAAAGAAGCTGAGCAATAGAGGGACAAACAGCTACTGGACCACGAGGGGAGAATTCGAGAGCTAAGTGACACCATAAGACGAAACAACATTAGAATAATTGGGATTCCAGAAGAAGAAGAAAGAGAGAGGGGAGCAGAAGGTATACTGGAGAGAATTATTGGGGACAATTTCCCCAATTTGGCAAAGGGAACGAGAATCAAAATTCAGGAGGTTCAGAGAACACCCCTCAAAATCAATAAGAATAGACCCATACCACGTCACCTAATAGTAAAATTTACAAGCCTTAGTGACAAAGAGAAAATCCTGAAAGCAGCCCGGGAAAAGAAGTCTGTAACATACAATGGTAAAAATATTAGATTGGCAGCTGACTTATCCACAGAGACCTGGCAGGACAGAAAGAGCTGGCATGATATTTTCAGAGCACTAAACGAGAAAAACATGCAGCCAAGAATACTATATCCAGCTAGGCTATCATTGAAAATAGAAGGAGAGATTAAAAGCTTCCAGGACAAACAAAAACTGAAAGAATTTGCAAACACCAAACCAGCTCTACAGGAAATATTGAAAGGGGTCCTGTAAGCAAAGAGAGAGCCTACAAGTGGTAGATCAGAAAGGAACAGAGACAATATACAGTAACAGTCACCTTAGAGGCAATACAATGGCACTAAAATCATACCTCTCAATAGTTACCCTGAATGTTAATGGGCTAAATGCCCCAATCAAAAGACACAGGGTATTAGAATGGATAAAAAAACAAAACTCATCTATATGTTGCCTCCAAGAAACTCATTTTAAGCCTGAAGACACCTCTAGATTTAAAGTGAGGGGGTGGAAAAGAATTTACCATGCTAATGGACAGCAGAAGAAAGCAGGAGTGGCAATCCTTATATCAGATCAATTAGATTTTAAGCCAAAGACTATAATAAGAGATGAGGAAGGACACTATATCATACTCAAAGGGTCTGTCCAACAAGAAGATTAACAGTTTTAAATATCTATGCCCCCAACGTGGGCGCAGCCAACTATATAAACCAATTAATAACAAAATCAAAGAAACACATCAACAATAATACAATAATAGTAGGGGACTTTAACACTCCCCTCACGGAAATGGACAGATCATCCAAGCAAAAGATCAACAGGGAAATAAAGGCCTTAAATGATACACTGGATGAGATGGACATCACAGATATATTCAGAACATTTCATCCCAAAGCAACAGAATACACATTCTTCTCTAGTGCACATGGAACATTCTCCAGAATAGATCACATCCTTGGTCCTAAATCAGGACTCAACCAGTATCAAAAGATTGGGATCATTCCCTGCATATTTTCAGACCACAATGCTCTGAAGCTAGAACTCAACCACAAGAAGAAGTTTGGAAAGAACACAAATACATGGAGACTAAACAGCATCCTTCTAAAGAATGAATGGGTCAACCGGGAAATTAAAGAAGAATTGAAAAAAAATCATGGAAACAAATGATAATGAAAACACAATGGTTCAAAATCTGTGGGACACAACAAAGGCAGTCCTGAGAGGAAAATATATAGTGGTACAAGCCTTTCTCAAGAAACAAGAAAGGTCTCAGGTACGCAACCTAACCCTACACCTAAAGGAACTATAGAGAGAAGAGGAAAAAACCCTAAGCCCAGCAGGAGAAGAGAAATCATAAAGATCAGAGCAGAAATCAATGAAATAGAAACCAAAAAAAAAAACAATAGAACAAATCAACGAAACTAGGAGCTGGTTCTTTGAAAGAATTAATAAAATTGATAAACCCTTGGCCAGACTTATCAAAAAGAAAAGAGAAAGGACCCAAATAAATAAAATCATGAATGAAAGAGGAGAGATCACAACTAACACCAAAGAAATACAAACTAGTATAAGAACATACTATGAGCAACTCTACGCCAACAAATTTGACAATCTGGAAGAAATGGATGCATTCCTAGAAACATATAAACTACCCAAATTGAACCAGGAAGAAATAGAAAGCCTGAACAGACCCATAACCAGTAAGGAGATTGAAACAGTCATTAAAAATCTCCAAACAAACAAAAGCCCAGGGCCAGACGGCTTCCCGGGGGAATTCTACCAAACATTCAAAGAAGAACTAATTCCTATTCTCCTGAAACTGTTCCAAAAAATAGAAATGGAAGGAAAACTTCCAAACTCATTTTATGAGGCCAATATCACCTTGATCCCAAAGCCAGACAAGGATCCCATCAAAAAAGAGAGCTATAGACCAATATCCTTGATGAACACAGATGCGAAAATTCTCACCAAAATACTAGCCAATAGGATTCAACAGTACATTAAAAGGATTACTCACCAAGACCAAGTGGGATTTATCCCAGGGCTGCAAGGTTGGTTCAACATCCACAAGTCAGTCAATGTGATACAACCGATCAATAAAAGAAAGAACAAGAACCATATGATACTCTCAATAAATGCTGAAAAAGCATTTGACAAAGTACAGCATTCCTTCCTGATCAAAATTCTTCAAAGTGTAGGGATAGAGGGCACATACCTCAATATCATCAAAGCCATCTAAGAAAAACCCACCGCAAATATCATTCTCAATGGAGAAAAACTGAAAGCTTTTCCGCTAAGGTCAGGAACACGGCAGGGATGTCCATTATCACCACTGCTATTCAACATAGTACTAGAAGTCCTAGCCTCAGCAATCAGACAACAAAAGGAAATTTAAGGCATCCAAATCGGCAAAGAAGAAGTCAAACTATCACTCTTCACAGATGATATGATACTATATGTGGACAACCCAAAAGACTCCACTCCAAAACTTCTAGAACTTGTACAGGAATTCAGTAAAGTGTCAGGATATAAAATCAATGCACAGAAATCAGTTGCATTTTTCTACACCAATAACAAGACAGAAGAAAGAGAAATTAAGGAGTCAATCCCATTTACAATTGCACCCCAAACCATAAGATACCTAGGAATAAACCTAACCAAAGAGGCTAAGAATCTGTACTCAGAAAACTATAAAGTACTCATGAAAGTAATTGAGGAAGACACAAAGAAATGGAAAAATGTTCCATGCTCCTGGATTGGAAGAATAAATATTGTGAAAATGTCTATGCTTCCTAAAGCAATCTACACATTTAATGCAATTTCTATCAAAGTATCATCCATCTTTTTCAAAGAAATGGAACAAATAATCCTAAAATTTATATGGAACCAGAAAAGACCTCGAATAGCCAAAGGGATATTGAAAAACAAAGCCAAAGTTGGTGGCATCACAATTCCGGACTTCAAGCTCTATTACAAAGCTGTCATCATCAAGACAGCATGGTATTGGCACAAAAACAGACACATAGATCAATGGAACAGAATAGAGAGCCCAGAAATAGACCCTGAACTCTATGGTCAACTAATCTTCGACAAAGCAGGAAAGAATGTCCAATGGAAAAAAGACAGCCTCTTCAATAAATGGTGTTGGGAAAATTGGACAGCCACATGCAGAAAAATGAAATTGGACCATTTCCTTACACCACACACGAAAATAGACTCAAAATGGATGAAGGGCCTCAATGTGAGAAAGGAATCCATCAAAATCCTTGAGGAGAACACAGGCAGCAACCTCTTCGACCTCAGCCGCAGCAATATCTTCCTAGGAACATCGCCAAAGGCAAGGGAAACAAGGGCAAAAATGAACTATTGGGATTTCATCAAGATCAAAAGCTTTTGCACAGCAAAGGAAACAGTTAACAAAATCAAAAGACAACTGACAGAATGGGAGAAGTTATTTGCAAACGACATATCAGATAAAGGACTAGTGTCCAAAATCTATAAAGAACTTAGCAAACTTAACACACAAAGAACAAACAATCCAATCAAGAAATGGGCAGAGGACATGAACAGACATTTCTGCAAAGAAGACATCCAGATGGCCAACAGACACATGAAAAAGTGCTCCATGTCCCTCGGCATCAGGGAAATACAAATCAAAACCACAATGAGATATGACCTCACACCAGTCAGAATGGCTAAAATCAACAAGTCAGGAAATGACAGATGCTGGCGAGGATGCGGAGAAAGGGGAACCCTCCTACACTGTTGGTGGGAATGCAAGCTGGTGCAACCACTCTGGAAAACAGCATGGAGGTTCCTCAAAATGTTGAAAATAGAACTTCCCTATGACCCAGCAATTGCACTACTGGGTATTTACCCTAAAGTTTCAAACGTAGTGATCCAAAGGGGCACGTGCACCCGAATGTTTATAGCAGTAATGTCCACAATAGCCAAACTATGGAAAGAACCTAGATGTCCATCAACAGATGAATGGATCAAGAAGATGTGGTATATATACACAATGGAATACTATGCAGCCATCAAAAGAAATGAAATCTTGCCATTTGCGACAACATGGATGGAACTAGAGCGTATCATGCTCAGCGAAATAGGTCATGCAGAGAAAGACAACTATCATATGATCTCCCTGATATGAGGAAGTGGTGATGCAAAATGGGGGCTTAAGTGGGTAGGAGAAGAATAAATGAAACAAGATGGGGTTGGGAGGGAGACAAACCATAAGTGACTCTTAATCTCACAAAACAAACTGAGGGTTGCTGGGGAGAGGGGGTTGGGAGCAGGGGGGTGGGGTTATGGACATTGGGGAGGGTATGTGCTTTGGTGAGTGCTGTGAAGGGTGTAAACCTGGCGATTCACAGACTTGTACCCCTGGGGATAAAAATATATGTTTATAAAAAAAAAATAAATAAAAAAAAAGACCAAAATATACTCAGGGTATAGCATATTGCTCTGTTCTGTTCACTTGACTGTTTATATTCCTTCTCTTTTTTTTTTGTCTTTTAATTATCATTTTTACAATTGCATTCTATCCTTTCCATATATTATTTTTATTTTTGTACTTGCATGTATTTTTTTCCTTACAATTTTGGGATCTAGTTTTCTAGCAAACAGACCAAAATACACACAGGATCCAGTGTATTGTTCTGTTCTGTTTATCTGTATGATTATATTCTCTTTTTTTTTATCCTCTAAGTTAAATTATTTATTTATTTTTTGGTTTCCAGTCTCTCCTGATTTGTGTCATGTTTATTTCTCTGCGGTTTTTGTTGCCATTTTAGTATTTTGGTCTCTCCTTTGCCTACTCTTCTCTGTATACAATGACAAGACAGAAAAACTCACGTTAAAAAAGAGAACAAGAGGTAGTACTGACTGCCACAGACCTAATCAGTAGGGGTGTAATTTGTATTTTTTTGTTTAAGATTTTATTTATTTATTTGACAGAGGGAAATCACAAGTAGATGGAGTGGCAGGCAGAGAGAGAGAGGGAAGCAGGCTCCCCGCTGAGCAGAGAGCCCGATGCGGGACTTGATCCCAGGACCCTGAGATCATGACCCAAGCTGAAGGCAGCGGCTTAACCCACTGAGCCACCCAGGCGCCCCTGTAAATTGTATTTTAATGGCATTTTGTTATCATAGTATATAAGCATATAGTAATAATATAAATATAAAACACAAATACTGTTAAAGTGGCTCTTAAAAAAATGTATTTTATTTCCAAATAACACATCTAAAACACAAGGAAAGAGACAGATTGAGTTGTAGAATAAGGAAAAAAGACTTGAAGGAGTTAAGGTGTCCCTCATCCGGGGAAGTAGTATTATTGGTTGGGCTAATGAAAAGCGGTAATGTGAGAATATTTCTGGCAAGTTTGTTCAAGGAACAGCAAGAAGGCCAGTGTGGCTGCTGAAAGGGAAGAAAGTAATAGAGCAACATGAAATTAAGAAAAGATGCAATCAGAGGAAGGGGCCAAGTAAAAAAGGGGCCAAGTCGTGTAAGATGTTGTAAGTTACTGTAAAGCTAATACAGTGAAGAGCCATTGGAGGACTTAGCAGAGGAGTGATATCTTCTGATTTGATTTAAAATTGTAAAGGCTCACTCAGACTTATATTCTGGGAAAAAAACACTAAAGCCGTGCTATCCATTTTGTAGTCAGACAAATGAAGTTATTTAAATTTAAATTTAATTAGCCAATTTCACAGTGGTATTAACCATAGTTCAAGTGCTCAGGAGCCAAGTGTGGCTGGTGACTACCATACTGGGCAACAGAGATACAGAATATTTCTATCCCTGCAGAGAGTTCTTTGTGAAAGTACTGCTCTATGAAGGCAGAGGTAGAAACAGGGAAGCGAATGGAGAAATAAAAGCTGTAAACCAGTTGAGATGATGCTGTCTCCAACTGGGATGGTAGCATTGGAGCAAGGAGAAGCGATTAGTTTCTCATTATTTCAATTCGGGAAGAAATGATAGGTAATGTAACCAGTAAAGAAATTCAATCATTAATTAATTGAAATTCAATTAGTAGTTTTCAACAAGAAAACAATAGACCAGCTGATTTTTCAGGAAAGTTCTAGCAGTCAAATACTAAATAATTTTAATTTTATACAAACTCTTTCATAGAACAGTTTTGTGTTTTTTTGTTCTAATTTCAATTCTTTTAAAATTTTTTAATTTATTTTTTATTTATTTTTTTCAGTTTTTGTTTTTGTTTTTGAGAGAAAGAGTGTATGAGTAGTGGGGGAGGGGAAGAGGGGCAAAGAGAGACTCCAACAGATTCTGTGCTGACCGCAGAGCCTGACCTGGGCCCCCAACTTAGACCACAAGATCACAACTTGAACCAAAATCAAGAGTCGGATGCCTAACTGACTGAGCCACCCAGGCATCCCTGGAACAGATTAAAAAAGTTTTTTTTCAACCCATTTTATGAGCCTTTCTTTTTCAAGAATTTATATATTGTAATACATGTATCTAACAAAAGACTCATATCAGAATATATGAAGAGCTCCTGCAAATCAATAAGACAAAGACAATATAAAAGCAAAAGATTTGAATGGGTAACTTCATAAAAGAGGCTATAAAGGGGAAGTAACATTTGGTGTTCAGAGCATTATCCATCACTTGTATTTGGAATCCTAAATGAAACCCACAAAGAGTGGCTAAAGTGGAAAGACAGAGGATACCAAATAATTGGTGAGGATGTGGAATAGGTGGAAGTCTCCTACACTGCAACCACTTTGGAAAATGCTAAACAAATATATGGCAGCTGGGTGGCTCAGTCATTCAACATCTGCCTTCAGCTCAGGTCATGATCCCAGGGTCTTGGGATCAAGCCCTGCATTAGGCTCCCTGCTTAGTGGGAATCTTGCTTCTCCCTCTCCTACTCTCCCTGCTTGTATTCCCTCTCCCCATGTGTGTGTGTGTGTGTGTCTCTCAGTCAAATAAATAAATAAAATCTTTGGGATGCCTGGGTGGCTCTGTCGGTTAAGTGACTGCCTTGGGCTCAGGTCATGATCCCAGACTCCTGGGATCATGTCCCCCATCGGGCTCCTTGCTCAGCGGGGAGCCTGCTTCTTTCTCTGCCTCTGCCTGCCACTCTGCCTGCTTGTGCTCTCTCTCTCTCTGACAAATAAATAAATAAAATAAAATCATTAAAAAATAAAAAAAAATTAAGCTATTTTTATAAATCCAGCATAAACAACTATATTAAAATTTGATATAGCCCCTCAATTTACAGTCTGATATAAATAAAAAATCAAAAATGAAACATTAACTTTCAGAATTAGTAAAACTAAATGAATTTCATAACAGCAATATAATAAATATACGGATGGCCATTTTCTTACTGTGCCCTCACAAAGCCTTTCCTCTGTGTGCATCCCTAATATTTCTCTCTCTTTCTATAAGGGCTCCAGTCCTGTTGGATTAGGGCCCCAACCTTATGACTTCATCTCACCTGCATTACCTCCTTAAAGGTTCCATCTCCAAATACAGTCACATTGAGGATTAGGGATTCAATGGAGGAATATTGGGGGGAATATAATTATGCCCATAATAGCAATACAGAGTACAAGTGTGATGGTAGAAATCCTTGTCTCATTCCTCATTTTAATAGGAATGCTTTCATTATTTTGCTATTAAACATAATGTATGCTATAGGTATTTTGTGCTATTCCTAATGGGTTTAAGAATTTACCTTTTCTCCCCCCCATCATTTGCTATTTTTTTTTCTTCTTCTTCTTTCCAGAAGTAAGTGTTGAATTTCTGTAAATGTTTTTTCTCTCACTAGTATTATGTTGGTATGCACACTTAGATACACTCATTGTTTATACAGGCCTTCATTTAGTGGGGCTTTGTTGGACTACTGTAGAATATTTAGGGCACAGTCATGGGACCCACAAACACCATGTATTTTAGCAGGTGCTTTTCCTCTCTGTCTCTGCCCTTGGTGGTTCCTTTAGCAAGGCTTTATCTCTTAGGATGCAAAGAATCATTGCCAATCCTATTTTTTTTATTGTTTGCTGTGAGTTCCAGTGTCTGAGTGGGTGACCAGCAATAGTGGCTGAGCAGAGAGAGCAGGACTCTGGCCTTCTACTTTTCATACAGTAAAGAGAAAAATGACTGAATTTGGGACTCTGATAACATGGCAGGTGATTGAAGAGACACAGTGTCTTCCTTCTTGGGTACCTTCAACCACATATTACTGAATGAACTGAGCTTGAAGATGTGTAAAACAGAAGAAAACTCTGATCTTTGTCTGTTGTCTTTCAATTCCCAACACAGGGATCATTTTTCCCTGCTCCACAGATAAAATCCAAACTCCAGATTTTGAGTTACTCTCAGATAATAAAATCCTCTTCGGCATGTCTAGCCTAAGAATGGTCTCTTCTCAGCAATTAAAGCATCCATCCCCTATAATAATTAAAGCCCCAATGTCTTTACAGTTCAGGTTTATCTGCACTCCAACTCATGCCTGCTTCATACAAAGAAGCCTGCAGTAGGGAGCAGGAGGTAGCCAACTTCCTTCTCTGTTAGCTTTTCTATAACCTTTTTCCATTGTGCACAGATTTCTTGGAGAAGAGGAGATGGAATGGGGGGCAATTTTACTTACTGACACTGTTACAATCCGGTATCAGAAGCAGAAGAATCATTACTAACTCATGAGATGCTTCAGGTGGGATCCACTTAATTGTTCTTCTCTCAGCTTCTTATTTACTTATTTATTTATTATTTTAGAGAAAGATAGTAAAGGAGTGCAAGCAGGGAGAGAGGTAGAGGGAGAAGAAGTCTTCGCCCTGAGCAGGGAGCCTCATGTGGGGCTCAATCCCAGGACCCCGGATCATGACCTGAGCTGAAAGCAGATGCTTAACAGACTCAGCCACCCAGGCACCCCTCTGCTCTCAGCTTCTGCACTCAGTAGTGCACAGTCTCTTTCTTCTCAGGCTGCCTCTACCATGGCTGAAAGCCCTGCTGTACTTGGTCCTTTTCAAAATGACCCCCAGACACTCTTTTCTGGGTGGCAAAGAAAGGGCAGGCTTCTCCCCACCCCAATCACGTCCTTCATTCAATCAATTCCAGCGGAAGCATTTTATTTTGCCTTTAGTCTTACCAAGGATGGGTCATATCTGGTGCTTATACCCCCTCAAACCCTGGGGCAGTGGCTCCTAAATTTTCCTGCACGATGAAACCACCCAGGCTCTTAACACCAATATCTAGCTCCCACTTCCAAACATTTCAGTTAATTTGTGTAGAGTGCAGTTCATGCATGGATGTGTTTATAAGATTCCCAGTGATTCTAATATGCAATAAAGGTTACATCCATTACTCTGAGGCATGAATGTAGTATGTTAGAGTGGTCATCTTGCTATCCCTTTCCTAGCATAAAGAGCGTACAGTGGTACCTGCCCCAGTTATCCTCAGCTCTCTCCAACCACTTTTCTGAATTGACCCAGTCTCTATCTCATGTTGGACCATGGAATACTCACCACCTATCATCTTGTTCTAAAATTTGGGAACTTGATTAAATCTCAGCCCAGAAGAACCTCATCTTAACATCCAGATGTTTGAGAGACGTTCTTAAAATTATGAATACGAAAAAATAGAGTCAGTGAGATGTAGTAATCACAAGAACCAGGTACTGAAGTATGTTGCTACCTGTAAAATAATAGAAAAAAATTTCATCCTGTTCTTATTAAATATCACATTATTTCGAATGCTTATTTTATAACTCTCATCCTGAGATGTATTTATTTTTGCCTGTATTCAGGTTTTGAATATTTTTGAAGAGAAATAAAAGATGTTAATTTCTTTGGCTAGCTTGTTCAGGATTCTTTAGAAATTCTGACTCAGCGTACTAAGAACAGGATGCTGAATTACCATCCTCAGCTGGGCAGTGGCATACAGAGAACTATAGTTCTGATTGAAGTAACTGCAGTAACTGAGCAAATGAGCTCAAATGAATGGCTTAAATATTGTTTGTGGTTTGCAAATTAGATATACACAGGCAAGAAAAATGTTTCTATACTTTCCTTCTACAATTATGCTCAGTTTGTTACAATATTTCCCTTAAATAAGGGGATTGGAACTCTCAAACCTGGTTTCTGATTTTGGCAAAATAAATTTGCAAATAACCTTGATTCTGGGGCATACAATTCCAAATCAAAGCTATTTACAGTGTAATTTCAAAGACTGCAATCCAAAATCAGGGCTATTTAGAATTTCATCATCCCAAAATGTTTAAAAAAAATCAAAATCAATTTTCTTTTTCTTTTTCTTTTTGGGAACTTTTCTTTTAATTAAAAATTCCTAAATCTCTTTAGGTAGTAAAAGTATAGAAAGAAAAATTTCATTACAAGAGGAACTGAATCAGTCAGGGTCCTGGCAAAGGCAGATGGTATCCTCAAACTGGGTAATTTGAGGCAAGTTTAATAAAGAGACTTCTTACAAATGCATGTGCAGGGTAGAGGCTGGTGCTGTGCCCAGGAGAAATCCTGGCATGATGCGGCAAATGCAGGAAGCAATTAACCAGAATCAGAATCGTGGAGGATTCTGTGGAAGGACCCATCCCCTTGGGGAAAGTAGATTGCCAGGCCATGCAAGCCCTGGGAGGAAACCAGTGGAATAAATGCCCAGCTCACTCTCTGCCCTCCTTCTGATTTCATGTTAATGTTGTCTGAACTCAACTGGAAGCCAGCGTTTCAATTGTTAATGGTCACCCTCCTAGGACAAAGAGCAAGAAGGGAGAAGGATAAGCAGTGGGTCTGGGGGAGCAAATAGAAGATTTTCATATCGTTCATTCCTTTGGTCTCTTAACATCCACCTGTATGTCATCTAGGTAAGAAATCCATGTCCTAAACATAGGGAACACACAAAATCCCAACTGCTAATATAGTATCATGCGGAGATATCTAGCCAGGCATATTCCTACCTGAAGTCTGAAACATTAACTGCAGCAAGGGGTTTGTATAAAGGGGAACAGAGAAGAAACAGGGAAGGGATAAACAGTTAATATAAAAAAGAATTGCTATCGTCTCTTATTATGGAACTCATCACAAGCTTATGTTGTATCCATTATTGTCTTTGTCCCCTACCTATTCTCTATTCTTTTTATACGGTCAACATCTCCATAGAGAGGGTTCTTTGCCCAGTAGAATGACCCCGATTTTCACGCGGATGGGCAGTGAGATTTTAGAGGTCTTACCTTTATTGGACAGCAACAGTTCCCTGGCGATAAGGAATAAGGAATCTCCTCACTTGAATTCAGAGCCTCCTTGCTTGCATGGTGTAGTAGCAAACCCAGCGGAGTCACGTGTGTATGATCACGGAGCTACTCCCTTGTCTGTCTGTTGGTTTGGTGGTGTAGGAAATACAAATAGCCAAGGCTGAGTTTCAGCTTCTAATTCATGGAATCATCACCATGTCCCCTATTAAAAGCATCCCTTTCTGGGCATAAGACCTCTAAATTCAGTGAGGCTAAGACTTCAGGGACTAAAGCAAGCATTCATCAAGGGTTTTATTAATAACTATGGAGTAACTAGGGCCACTTCTACCTCTGTGCCTTGGTTCCTGAACCTGACTCTAGGTAAGAAGTCACCAATTACTAGTCACTGCTAAGGATGTATTGTATTCTCTAAGACAGGACTTAGTCTATTCGAATTCTGCTTCCTAACTGGTATAATGACTGAGTTTCAGCTTCTGGGATAAAGAGCAGATGATAAGAACAGAATCTCATTGCCGTATATCCTTCTCCATAAAATGAATTTCTTGTACAGAAGCAATATGTGCAGAATTACATGGTGATAGATAGGGCATTCTATAAGTCCATAAATAGTGGCATAGGCAGAAGTGGGGGCAGGGAAAACTAATTTCTACCAAGAATCTGTTCCTGTTCCTGTGAAGACAAGTCACTCTTCCCTCCATGTTGAAAGGGGTCCAAGATAACAACTTGCTACCAGGGAGCAGGCTGGTCACCATGGAGAGTAAGGTTGTCCTGGGGGCTCAGTGCCCACTTTTAATGAAGGGACGTCCATGGCCCATCTCCTTCTGTACCAACCAAACAGGGAAGGTGAATGGGTATATAATCTGTGACCCAAGCATCTTTCAAGTATTCAGTGGAGGCGTTTGTCTCTTAAATTCCCTAAAGTGGTGTCTGATTTTGGTTCACTCTCAGGGACATTCATGGGAAAAGGAGCATTTCCCAGGGATTCCCTCTGGACTTTTCTACTAGAATAGTGGCTTTTTTGGCCAGGAAATAAGGAAATTTTCAGTGATTAATTATATTTATCCTTACTGTATTTTCTGGGACCAGAAAAGTATCACAGGATGAATCCACAGTCCCACTAGCCCCACGGTGGGAAAAACTCAGGTTAGTCCTCCATCTGTGACCTGGCCAAACTGGCCATTGGGCCATCAGACCAGAGCCAATGTCCAAATACCTTGGAATACCTTCATTCTTATTGCATGATTATACTGAATCAAGTCAATAGATTCTTTGGAAAAGGGTGAGGATGACCAATGATATCCTCCTGGAGCCACATTGTAGGCTCCTTTCTCAAAAGTCCCAGCTTTCGGGACGCCTGGGTGGCTCAGTTGGTTAAGCAGCTGCCTTCGGCTCAGGTCATGATCCCAGCGTCCTGGGATCGAGTCCCACATCAGGCTCCTTGCTCGGCAGGGAGCCTGCTTCTCCCTCTGCCTCTGCCTGCCTCTCTGTCTGCCTGTGCTTGCTCTCTCTCCCTCTCTGACAAATAAATAAATAAAATCTTTAAAAAAAAAAAAAAAGTCCCAGCTTTCTCCTCTGGACCTTCAGATGTATTTATCTGCTGTCAAGCTTGCCTGCATATTAGAATCACCTGAAAAGCTTTAAGTAACACTGATGCCTGAATCCCACCCCCAGAGATTTCAATTTCCTTGGTCTGGGGTGTGACCTACACATTGTGAATTTTGAAAACTCCCCACGTGCTTCTGACCGTGGATTGAGAACCAGTGGTACAGAGTAGTGGAGTTGTACTAGACTGGGTTTTTGTATTTTTACCAAGTCTCCCCAGGGGATTCTGATAGAACAAGAAAATCCCTACTAGAACATGCCAGAGAGGTTTCAGCATTTGTACTGCACAGACTGTAAACTGCTGTTAAGTCCTGTTTCAGTTAGCCAACCCAGGGCAAGATTTACACCACCCCCAGGTCCTTGAGGCAACCCATTAAACTCCAATCCTGCAGTGAGTACAGACATTTTATTGAATATGGCCAGCTCAGACTTGATGTTTAATCCTTCTTGGTCTGACACACTTAGAATCTACCTTTTCACATGCTCCCCAGGGTCCTGCCAGTACACATGGGCTTAATCATATATATTATGATATATATTTGCTTGGAGAGCAGATCTGGTACTTGTTTGTCTTATGCTGGAGTCTAATTAGGAACCTGTAGCGTTGGATAGAGAATGTGTTATGCTGAGACAAGCATCAGCTGGGGGCCCTTGGCTTAGGTTGTTCATAAGCTTTTAAACAAGGGGATGCTGGTTCCCTCTTATGCGGAAGTCAAGTGGCTCCCCTCATTTGTAAGAGTTTCAGAAAGATTTGAAGTTCCATGTTTCCTGCCTATCTCTTTTAGCATAAATGTTCCTGTTCTGTGTCTCACTGCCCCCTGTCTTTTCAATAGGACACCTATCTTGATTTGTATGAGACTTGGTAGGGTGAATATTTCTCCACAGTCTTTTTTTTTTTTTTTTTTTAAGATTTGCTTATTTGAGGGAGAAAGAGAGCACGCACGAGCAAGCAGGGGGAGGGGTAGAGAGACGGGTTGAGAATCCAAGGCAGACTTCAAGCCCAGCACAGAGCCTGACACGGGGCTTGATCTCACCACCCTGATATCATGACCTGAGATGAAATCCAGAATTTGAGGCTTAACAGACTAAGCCAGCCAAACACCCCTTTCCAAGTCTTGGTCCTCAGCTCTACCTGCCCTAAAAGTCCAGGAGATGAGGATATCTTATTAACTGTTCCTAAGACTGTCCAATTTCTACTTGTATTCTCAATTCTATATTCACTGCTTTCCATTTCTCTCTAGGGCAGCCTCATCGCTGTTAACAACTGGGGCCAGATCTTGCTGTAGGGCTGTCCTCTGCACGGTGGGATGTTTAGTGTCGTCCGTGGCTTCTACCCTCTAGAAACCAATATTAACCCTTACCTCCAAGGTGTGACAAGCAAAATAGTCTCCAAACATTGCCAGAGGTTCCCTGGGGGGCATAATTGCCACAAACTGAGAACCTGTGCTCTAGAGCTATCAGGAATAAAGCTACCCAATGCCACACTTTTAAAATTTATATTATCACTGTGGAGACTAATTACTGGGTTGAATGAATTTTCCAACTCGCCCTCCACTTGCCCTTCATTGTATTCTTTATTAATTTAAATAATCATGATTCCCCAGATGCACTTAGTTGGGACTCACGTCCCTTTTCCTGATGGCAAGGAGAGTAACCCAATCCCAGATTCCCATGTTGAAGGTCTATTTCCCAGAGCTATTTCCAGTACCAATTTCTGTATCAGTTAACATCCCAGCAGGAAACAGATGTTACACTCAATTTGAGCAATTTGACAACAGTTTAATCAAGACACTATTTACATAGATCTGGGTAGAACATAGGGAAATCAAAAAGAAGAGTATGGGACCCTGAGCTGGATATGGGTAATAGAATCTCCATTCCCACCTTTAGGTTTGAAGATGCAAAGGAGTTCCCAGAATTTTAGAACCAACCTGGAGAGAGGGAAGCTGGGAAAGGGGGGAGAGGGAGAGAGACAGAGAGAGCGAGAGTAAGAGAGAATGGTGGAGTGTCTGGGATCTCCTAGTAGCTCTCTTCAGTGAGGGAGAGAGCCTGGAATATTGAACCATCCCTCAACCCTGGTCCTCACTGCTCTTTCTCCCTTTCACTGTTGGTCTCTATTGGCAGATCCTACCTCTGGGAAAAGTAAGACAGAGCACAGGAAGCCCTGGGATGAAGCCCCTTTATGAAGGTGCTACTGATCATATCATATTGATTGATATATACTTCTAAAACCCATAACTAGGTAGAGAAAGATGAAGACGATGATGTAGAGGGGCAAAAGGAAGATAAAAGTAGAGGAGATGTGTTTGTAACACTGGAAAAAAAATCTACTTTGGGTAAAGAAAGAAAATTTCAGAGCATTGTCTGAAAATATTGTTAGGGACACCACAGATTGCCAGAAAGAATGAGAAGGACACACCTGAAAAATGGGGCAAAAATCCTTCAAATAAAGGATTATTTTAAATTAGCAAATCAGTAAATAAATAAATGAGAGAGAGAGAGTGTGTGTGTGTATACACACACATGTGTGTTTCTCTTCCCTTCCTCATAGTCTCTAAATCATTAGGGAAAATCCATTTTGTTTGACCAAGTAAAAAATTTAGTGCTACATGTTCATTTAGCACTAAAGTCTAATTACTCACCCTTGTTCCCATTCCCTTTATTCTCTACAACCACTGGCTTTGTTCAACCTAGGATTCTTTCTCCTAGATGATTTCCAAAGCCTGGTACTTCATGTCTAGGCTTTCTCCTTCCAAATTATCCTTTTCTCTACCATCAGTTATTATTCTAACACAAAATCTGGTAACACAAATAAATCAATTAGATAATTTTCAATGTTCTCTATTCCTATAAACAAAGTTTATAACACTTAGAATAGTTTAAGAGCCTACCCTCAATTTTTTCAGTCTTTCTTGTATCTTAAAATTTTACACACATTTTTTTAGAGTTATATTAAATATATCCCCATTTCCGGAATCCTCATCATCTAACACCTCTGTACTTGAATGTACCTAGAATGGACCTCCCCCACTCCAAGCTAACCACCTATGTGCATCCCCCGAAAAAAATGATAGTTTACTTTCAGAAGTCAACTCAATTATCAGTCTTCACTGAAAATGTAACCAAATGGGCAGATTTAGTGTTAAGGAATAGAATTATTACACACACTAAAAATACCTACACCATTAGGGTGCCTGGGTGGCTCAGTCATTTGGCTTCTCCCTTTGGCTCAGATCATCCCAGCTTCCTGGGATCGGGCTCCCTGCTCAGTGGGAATCCTGCTTCTCCCTCTCCCACTCCCCCTGCCTGTGTTCCCTCTCTCACTCTATCTATCTGTCAAATAAATAAATAAATAAAATCTTTAAACCATTAACTAAAAAAATAAAATTAAAACAATGTGGTGTCTCTTGCCTATTAAATGATCATGGTAGATGTAGCAATGTCGGAAGGGATGAGATAGAATGGCCACTCTCTTAAATTAATGGTTATATAATAAATCAGTAAAACTTTTTTTTTAATTTGGAAGGGAAAACAGAAGACCTAACTAATCCAGTGTTTACTCCAAACGTTTGGTTTTAGGAATTTATAAGACCCTATAAAAAAAAAACCCACATGATTGTTACGCCAGCTAGTATTACTGTTGGTACTGTTGCAAATTCATTTTCTTTTAGTATCAATGTTTTTTCTTATATATAGAGCATTTTTTTTTACATTTTTCTTCAGTTTCTAATACTCATCCATGTCATTATGTTTAGTTATAGTTTATTCCTTTTTACTATTGCCTTATATTTTCTTACGCAAAAACACCACAATGTATCTGTTCTCCAGCTGATGAACATTTGGATTGTTCCTAGGTTTTATGTTCTTATAAAGAATGCTGCAGTGGCACCTGAGTGGCCCAGTCAGTTAAGGGTCCGCCTTTGGCTCAGGTCATGATCTCTGGGACTGAGTCCTGAGCTGGGCTCTCTGCTCAGCAGGGAGTCTGCTTCTCTCTTTCCCTCTGTGCTCTCTCTCTCTCCCTCTTTCTCAAATAAATAGTCTTTAAAAAAATAAAAAGAATACTGCTATGAATATTCTTGCATATGTCTCATTGTGCACATGTGGAAGAATTTGGGGCTATACCTAGAAGTGGAATTGTTGGCTTCTAAACCATGCACATGTTCAGTTTTGCTAGTAGTGCCACATCATTTTCCAAAGTGGCTGTAACAATCTACTCTTTCTACCAGAGTGATTAAGAGTTAGCATTAACATTAGTTTTAGATGTTAGTTTTAGAACTATAGTAAGTGCTTAACACATATTATCCTCCTCAATCTTCACCATGAAGAGTATTAGTATCCCCATTTATAGATGGGAGACAGAAACCCTGAGAGATAAATTAAACATGCAGAAGGTCACACCACTAGCAAATGGCACACCTAGGAGTAACATCACCATCTCTGACTGCAGGTAACTGTGCTTGTAACCAGACACAAAACTATAAAAGAGAACTAGGATGAAATTCATTACAACATTACTATATTTTTCAAAGAATTAGAGAAAACTCTCATTGGTAGAAACCCATTTTTTTAAACATCATATTACCACCATATTATGAAATATGTAGTTAGTAAAATGAAGTTGTAGAAGATATTTCAATAACATAGGAAATATTCAATATATAATATTAAATAAAAAGAATATATAAAATGCACATACTGTATAATCCAAATATACATATATATGTGTATTTATATAACATAATAAATGTAAATTTACTACTTTTTTATGAGTTATGGAATTATAGATAACTTTTCTTTCTCAATTATCCTTTTCTATCTTTTCCAAGATGTCAACACAGACCATGTGTTATTTTCAAAATAAGCATAAAACATCAAAAAATAAAGATTCATGTTTGATGCCTATAGCAGAACTTAGGGAAATTCTTATGACCTGAAAGTTGAGTTTTAGGGCACACTGGGTCAAGGGTTCTCACACTTGGGTTGCTCCAGAAGCACTTACAGGGTTTGATAAAATATGGGTTGTCAAGAACCCTGTCTCAGAGATTTTGGTCCAGTAGGTCTGGGAAGAACTCTGAGAACTTACCTTTTTAGCAAATTCTCAAGTGGACTAGGGCTACTCTGAGAACCATTGATTTTGGTAAAATGGTTATGAGGCTCTTTCTTGGCAGCAAAATATATGGCAAATCTGATAACTCTCTCTCTGAGATTTTCCTTCCTCTCTCCCCACAAATCCCATGTCTTCTTCTTTGTTGTCTGTTTTCCACTCTTCACCAGCGAAGTGTATTTTCTACTAACTTTCTGAGAAGGTTGTGGGTAAGATATCTCCAACCTCCTCCTCCTCCCCTTCTTTTTCTTCTTTTTTTACTTTTTTTTTGAGATTTTTTAACTTTGAACTCAATGCTCTATTTCTTTCTACCTTCTGGCACACTCCTGGAAAGTCAAACACCCTACTGATTGCCAGTCTTTTGTCAAGTGACCTTTCTTTTCTGGGGGCTTATAAGATTTTAAGATTTGGGGGTGCCTGGGTGGCTCAGTGGATTAGGCCGCTGCCTTCGGCTCGGGTCATGATCTCGGGGTCCTGGGATCGAGTCCCGCATCGGGCTCTCTGCTCAGCAGGGAGCCTGCTTCCTCCTCTCTCTCTCTCTGCCTGCCTCTCTGCCTACTTGTGATCTCTCTCTGTCAAATAAATAAATAAAATATTTTAAAAAAATATTTTAAGATTTGTTCATTATCCTTGATGCTCTGAATTTCCACAATCATGATCCTTCATGTGGATCTGTTTTCATTCATTTCCAATATGCCCAAGTTCTCTGAAAAACTCTGTTAAGATTTTTTATGCTAATTACATTGAATTTAAAGATTAATTTGGGATGCACTGACATCTTTACAATATTTAGTTTTTCCATCTATGAAGACAGAACCAATTTCTCTTCATTTTTAAGATCTTGTCTTATGTTTTGCAATAAAATGTTTGATAATTTCCTGTTAAATAACTTTCAGTTCTTTTGGATATATTCTTGGGAATTTCAGCATCCCTATATACTTCTTTTTTTCCTACTGCGACTGAACTGTAGTAAGAGGATATCTTATAATTGATTATTGCTGATTCATAGAAAAGCTATTGAATTTTGTATATTGGTTACTAGTAAGTTCTAATAATTTTTCTTTGGAGTATCTTTTATTTTCTTTGTTATTAATCAAATTATTGTTAATAATGTGCAAATCGTGATATTGTTTCTTCCTTTATAATTATAAACCTCTTACTCATTTTCATACCATGTTGTTAATGTTTAAGCAGTGTTAGCAAATACCCTTGAATTGTTCCTGACTTTAAATAGAATGCTTCAATTACTCTAATATTAAGCAAGCTAATTGCTTGGGGTCTTTGGTAGACACACTATCAAGTTCAAATTTCACTTCGATTCCTAGTTTGCTAAGTGCATTCTTTTTGTCATAAATTAGTGTCATATTATCCAGTGCTTTTCCAGCATGTGCTAATGTGAAAGTATAATTTTCCCTCATAGTATCTCTTAATAAGGTAGATTACATTGTTTTTCTAATGCAAGGCATTTTGGCTATATTGGGATCAATTTTTCTAGGTCATGGTGTGCCTTGAATACTCTTGGTTCCTGGCATCCCTCTGCCAGACTTGAAACCGCCCTTGCATGGATTGGATCAGCCACCAGGTCTTCAAGTGCCCCTAACAAGACCAACACCTCTCCCTTCCTGAGGATTAATCCCATTCTGCCCTACACCTCTGTTTACCTCCATTACCGAAACAAGCCAAAATCTTGAGGAGTTTATCACTCAGACTCTTAACCTCTTTATGGCTTTGGCTAGACATATCCTGACGTGGTTCAGATTTTCACCTTCCTCAACTTCACAAATTCTTCCACAGTGTAGAGTTGGCAAAATGCTCCACATATCCCACAACTACCTCTTTTACTCCTTTGTTAATTTCTTACTGTAACTACATTTGCTGTTTTCCTGGAAGCCCTCTTAAATGGTACTTGTGTTCTTTCCACATGTCTGCAGTTGATCCTAGAGTTCAGTTACGCGGCTGTGGCAGATTACATTTCCCAAAGACGGCCATGTCGTTATATATCCCATCCCACGTGCTCTTTGCACAATAAGGACATTGACACCCTTTCACTGGGGGGTGTGTGGGGGAGGGGTCTGTGTTCTCTTTTCTTGGACTTGTACCTTTGCAGCTACTTTAGTCTCTAGAATGTAGCAGAAGTGTTGCTTTAACTTTAAGGCTAAGCAGTAAAAGACCATGTAGCTTCTGCCTAGCTTTCCCTCCCTTTGGGAGCACTTGTCCTTATAACCCAACCAGTGTGCTAGGCCACCTGGAGAGCCATGTGTGGGTCTTACAGCTCATGGTTCAGTTAGGCTCATGGCTTTTATGGCTAGGAAGTGAATGAAACTTTACATGATTCCAATCCCAGGCTTTACGTTTTCTGAATGGGGCTCCAGACTTACTGGAGTAGAGATTAACTGTTCCTGTTGTGGCTTATCTAAATTCATAGAAACTATGAGGGATAATAAATGATTATTGTTACTTTAAGTTTTGAGTTCATTTGTTATGCAACAACAAATAACTAATAGAGGCCTGTAATGTTTTTTTATTACTGTTTCCAGACCATTATCGCAGCTTCCTCCTCATAAAACCCAAGACTTTTTGTAGCTAGCTCATGCTTTTTCAGTGTATCCTGTATTACTCTTATTTCTTGTCATCCCTCTTCCCTGGGATATTTTAGCGGCTAATTTGTCACCTCCTTTTCTAATTCATGATTCATACTTTTTGTTATGTCAGTACATTCATAGAAAGTATTTCCAATCCCCTGCAGACTTGAGATTTCCTTTTCAAATGAACCTGTCCACTATTACTGTCAACCCAACCATGTTTTTACCCCGATTGTTTCAGCATCAGTAATTGTAACTCCTTCATAAGCTCAGTTTTAAGTGTCCCACTTTCTAACTACAACCTTAATTTCTTTTAACGCACTACCTCTACATTCTAATTTCAACAACGTTCATCTCAATGAGCCCTCCAAAAATTGACCCATGACCTTGTCACTGTCCTTCAAATTCCACTCTTGCCTTACTTCCTTTCTTTTCTAGCTTAGAGGTACTGGTCAAACATTGTAGTCACTTCCATAAATCTCACACCAGCTCATTCAAATTCTCGATGAACTTTACACTTGCAACCACGGAACTGAAAGTAACCAGAGAAAAACATACAATGATAATAATGCACTTATATTAAACATGCATGACCAGTACGCTTAAAAGAGATTTAGGTGCTTCTTGCCAATCAGGTCCCATTTCCTGTATCTTTTCATTCTTCCACTCACTCAGAAGTCTCCCCAAATTTCTAAAACCCTTTTCCTCTATTCATTTTCAAGTGATGACTTTCTTTCTTATTTCTGTTTCTATGAGGAAATACAAACTTTAAATGAGAATTTTCACATTCCCCACCCTAATCTACCTGCATTTGTATGTAAATGTTCTGTCTTGCCTTTTATTACACTGCATGAACTCTCTGTGCTCCTAAAACCAGCTCCTCCATTTTCATAGTTAATTTGGTTCCCTCTTTCCAATTCAAGGATGCACTTGAATCATCTTTGATATAAATATTATTAAATTTCCCTTCTACTGAACCATTTCCATCATCATACATGTATGCCTAAGAAACTTGTAAAACCCAGCAATGTCCCACTTATCTGTCATTAGTTTAAAAGAAATTTTTGAAAACATCTCTTGTACTTCCTTTTTCCATTTCACATTCTCTCATTCTCTTTTATATTATTTATTTTTTTTAATTTATGCTCAGTGTTCCAGAATTCATTGTATATGCACCACACCCAGTGCTCCATGCAACACGTGCCCTCCATAATGCCCACCACTAGGCTCGCCCAAACCCCACCCCCTCCCCTCCCAAACCCTCAGTTTGTTTCTCAGAATCCACAGTCTCTCATAGTTTGTCTCCCCCTCCAATTTCCCCCAACTCATTCTCTTTTAAACCCACACTGATAAGCTTTGATTATTCTACCAAAGAATTTGGTAGATTATTTGATTATTCTTTGATATACCACCAAAACCTCACTTGACAAGGTCATCCTCCAACCAAGTTGCCCATTCCAATGACACTCTCATTGTTCCCCTTTCTACATAACAGCAATATGTAACACAATTTGCTGTTCTTTGCTGGTTTAAATGGCACAAACTTCCAGTTATAAAAAGAACAAGGTCCAGGGATCTAATATACAGCATGGTGACTATAGTTAATAATACTGTACTTTGTACTTGAAAGTGGTTTAGAGAGTAGACCTTAGATGTTCTCACTAAACACACACACACACACACACACACACACACACACGGTAACTATGTAAAGTGATGAATGTATTAACTTACCTTGTTATGGTAATCACCTTGAAACATATGTGTATATCAAATCATCGCACTGTATGCCTTAAAATTAACACAATTTTACATGCCAGTTATATCTCATTAAAGCTCAAGGAGAAAAAGTTTCTTCACTTGGCATTCTAGGAATGATTTAAATTTATACCCCATCTGAAAAAGTGTTTCTGTTAATGCAAAATCTCTTGAAGAAAATTCCCTAGTAGTCATGTACCTCGAGGGCATTATTAAAGAGAGGACATTTTTCATAAATAGAAATTATTTTATTCATTTAAATGGAGAAGGTAAATATATATCAGTCATTTTTCTCTCTTTATACCTCTTTGTCTTCCATTTGCCCATTTTTAGCTCAGGAATAAAGCATTTTGTGGCCAGCAAAGTTTCCTCTTGTTTGATCAATACAATGTCTTTTTCTTGTTTTAATAATAGTTTAAAGCACTCAATACAATGTAGATGGTGGTTGCTAATTGGATTGTTGAGAAGGAACTGTCATAAGGTATAAATAACTTCAGGTGGCCAGAGTGGTCTCCCTGAGGGCAGTCATTTGTCCCTATTATTCAGACACATGCTGCATCTTTTTCCATAAAAGATTTATGGCACCTTCAAAGAAAACAAAAGCCTAGAAAATAATAAATGTTAAAAGTGGAGGTGACAAACAGAAAACAAACTAAAATGGGAATATAAAGTGGTGCCAAGAGTTAGGAAAATGGAATGAACTGGATCAACCATAGCATGTTTTTTTTTTTAAAGATTTTATTTATTTATTTGACAGACAGATCACAAGTAGGCAGAGAGGCAGGCAGGGAGATGGGTGGGGGGGAAGCAGGCTCCCTGCTGAGCAGAAAGCCTGATGAGGGGCTCAATCCTAGGATCCTGAGACCATAACCTGAGCCGAAGGCAGAGACCCAAGATACTGAGCCACCCGGGCACCCCTGCCATAGCATGTTTTCAACATGTCATGCTTTCAGCAGACAAATCAAAAGGAAAATGCATTAATCATACGATGCAGTTTCCTGAAGGTAAACTCAATTTTCAGAAGATGTACAACTAGACTGCTATAAGCACCAACCAGGACATTCTTTGTACATAAAATCATCCTGACAACCATCATTTACATAAGCTCTATTAATGTCTTTATAGCTTCTTTATTTTTATACTAATGCTCATTAGCTATATATGCTTTTGTGTTACAGTGAACTAAAATAACAACAAGAATTCTCATGGACAGTGTGGTCCAAGCAACCAGCTCTCAGATTTCCTTTGACTTAGAGATGAAGGGCAAATATCTTCAGAGGAAGATGGCAATCCTTCCTCTGAAGTGTGGATTATCATAGTGAAGCTTTTGATAAATACTGGGCAATAACAACCTCAAGGTTGTGTGCCCCCAGCAGAAAGCATGGGTTACATAATCTATGTTTCCTCATGAGGACCAATCCTCATGACTTCACAGACAATAACTTGTGGACAGGGTTGATTTTCTCTTCTGAAAGCTTGAGCTTAACAAGGCATCTGCCTAAATAGAAATAGGCTTTCATCCATTTCAATGAGATGTCTCTTAGCAGTGAGGAAAGTAATCAAGGAAAACAGAATCACACCAAAGAGGCTGGCTCATTGAGTAAGAGCATAAAATCACAGTTGTGTTAGGACACAGGACATCAGCCAAGGAGTTCAACACCTGCTCATGTCAACACAGAACAATCAACCCTTAGGCAAGTTAAATATTTGCTAGAAAAGGTCAAGATTTTTACATTACTTTGGAAATGGAAGATGTTTAGGGAGTTCTAGATGGCTCCAGATTAAAATCGGGTGCCTTTTTTGCTCATGAGTTTAAAAGTGCCTCCTTGTTTCTGTTACCTCAGGTTCCATTTCTGTTTTCAGATATGTGTTCAGTAGTTGTTGCTGATGTGTATTTGTAATACTGGAGTCTTCTAGATTGTGTTCAATTAAACAAATCACCAGTGCATAACAAACAGCCTCCAATCACATAAAATCACTCCTGCCTTGTTAAAATCTCATTTGTTATAGGAACTCTTAAAAACATAAGGTGCCTCCAAGGAAAAATTATTACTACTCATATTGCAACAGGAAATAATGCTCCCTATAAATCAATACCAGCAGGAATGTTCTTATTAAAAAGGGATCCACAGGTCAATTGCTAATTTCCAGTTGACAGCATAATTCAGTAAGGCATACTGTGCCCTTATGGTGGCCAGTGATCATTTTCAGAAAGAGCAGGGTTTATTTTACTCAGGTTCTGATAGAAGCAATTTGCAAGAGAAATAAAATAGAATCAAAGTTTCATATATCATCTTGTTCTGGATATTTCCTTTTTTAAAAAAGACAGCGTTAGTGAGGTATAATTGATATACAAAGAACACCACATATGTAATATTTTTAATTTTGTTGTTTGGACGTAGGCAAACAGCCATGATACCATCATTACAATCAAGGTAATAAACATATCCAACACTTTCCATAGTTTTCTTGTGTCCCTTTGTGTTTTTGTTTGTTTGTTTTTTGTATGTGCTAAGAATACTTAACATGAGATCTACCTTGTTAACAAACTTTGAAGTTAACAATAGCTATAGACATTGTGTTGGACAGGAGATCTCCAGAACTTATTCATCTTGTATAACCATAACTTTATACCCATTAAACAACAACTCCCTGTTTCCCCCAGTTCCGAACCTCTGGAAACCACCACTGTATCCTCTGTTTCTACGAATTTGATGATTTTAGATTCTCACATTAGTGGAATCATGTAGGTCCTTCCGTACCTGGCTTATTTCACTTAGCATATTGTCCTCTACCGTCATCCATGTTGTTGCAAATGGCAGGAATTCCTTCCATTTTAAGGCTAAATAATATTCCATTGTGTGTGTGTGTGTGTGTGTCTCTGTGTGTGTGTGTGTATGTGTGTATGTGTGTGTGTGAGAGAGAGAGAGAGATAGAGATTTTCTTTATCCAGTTATCTATTGATGGCAACTCAAGCTATTGTGAATAATGCTACAATGAACATGGGAGCACAGATGTCTCCTTAAGATCCTGATTTCAAATTCTTTTATCAAAAAGTGGGATTGCTGAATTATGGTGGTAGTTCTATTTTCAACTTTTTGAGGAATCTCCATACTGTTTTCTCATACCTGCTAACACCATTTCACATTTCCACTAACAGTGAGTTCCAATTTTTCCACAACTTGTATGTATGTATGTATGTATCTATCTATCTATCTATCTAATAGCCATTCTAATAGCTGCGAGGTAATATTTCACTGTAGTTTTGATTTATATTTTCCAGGTGATTAGTTTGTTATGTTGAGCATCTTTTCATGTTTGAAAAGATGGCCATTTGTATGTCTTCCTTTGAGAAATGTCTATTCAAGTCCTTTGTCCATTATTTAATTGGGTGATTTATTTACTACTGAAACGTTTAAGTTTCATATACATTTTAGATATTAAACTCTTATCAGATAATGTTTTGCGAATATTTTCCCCGTTTTGTAGGATGTTATTTCATTCTGTTGATTTTTTTTTGTTGTTGTTTTGGTTTGGTTTGGTTTTGGTTTTAGTTTTGGCTTTATGCAGAAGCTTTTTATTTGATGTACCACTTGCCTATCTTTGCTTTTATTGTCTATGCTTTTGATGTCATATCCAAGAAACCATTGCCAAGACCAATGTCAAAAAGATTTTTCCATATGTTTCCTTGTAGGAGTTTTACAGTTTTAGGTCTTACATCCATTTTAAATGAACAGTGTGTATAGATTAATGTGGGAGTCTAATTTAATTTCTTTTGCATGTGGATATTCAGTTTTCCAACACCATTTGCTGAAAACACTGTTTCTCTCCACGATGCGTTCTTGGCATTTTTGTCCAAGATCAGTTGACCATATGTGTATGGGTTTATTTCTGGGCTTTCTCTTCTGTTACATTGGTCTACATGTTTGTCTGGCAGATATTTTCTTTAGCATTTGAATTGAAATTTAACAGTGAAAGAAGTTGTGAGAGGTGATTGTCTTAGGCAGGCATGTATTATCAAAGGAAGCTGGGATTCCTATAGTCAGAGGTCTAGGGGAGAACACATGGAAGGAGGAGAGGCATGTGATCCGAGTCTCTGATCTCAGGTATTTAGGACAAGGTACATGAAAAGCAAGCCACCTCTTCTGTAAACAGCATTACTAACATGCATTCAAATCTCTTGAGAGGTCTTGTTAAAATGCAGATTTTGATTCAGATGGTGGGGGGGGGGAGAAGAGAACATACTGAAATTCTGCATTTCTAACAGATTCCTAAGTGATGAAGATGTTGCTTATCTAAATAATACAGTTTGAGTAGCAAAGTTCTAGTCTTTTCATTTTCATCTGTGACACCCTTATCCTCCCCACAAAAGTTAGTGTTTTGTAAGAGAATATTGTTAAGAAAATACGATGCTGCCTATTTTTATTGTCTGTTACTTTATTTTCTAAATAAGAAAAATAGCTAACGGATTTTGAACACTTACTGAACACAAGTGCTTTCTAATTAAGAACTTTACATGAACATCACATTTATTAAGTCTCAACAGGTCTATGAGGTAAGTGTTATCATTATTCCCAGTTTGTGTGTGAGGAAATTGAGACACTGAGGTTTAAGAAACATCACTAAGCCAAGTGACTTTGGACTGACATCAATGCATGGATGCTTGAAACTATGCTCTTAAAATTAATTCTTTGTTAAAACTACCTAAGAGAGAAAACCCAGAAATTAACCCACAACTCTATGGTCAATTAATCTTCAATAAAGCAGGAAAGACTATCTGATGGAAAAAAGTCTCTCCAACAAATGGTTTTGGGAAAACTGGACAGCAACATACAGAAGAATTAAACTGGACCACTTTCTTACACCAAACATAAAAATAAATTCAAAATGGATGAAAGACGTGAATATGAGACAGGAAACCATCAAAATCCTAGAGGAGAACACAGGCGGTAACTTCTTTGACATTGGCCATAACAACTTCTTACTAGATGTCTCCTGAGGTAAAGGAAACAAAAGCAAAAAATAAACTATTGGCGTTTCATCGAAATAAAAAGTTTATTCATAGTGAAGAAAGCAACCAACAAAACTAAAAGACAAACTATGGAATGGGAGAAGATATTTACAAATGACATATATTTAGTATCTCAAATCTATAAAAAACTTAGCAAATTCAACTCCCCCAAAATGAATAATCAATTACAAAATGGGCAGAAGACACGAATACATATTTTTCCAAAGAAGACATCCAGATGGCCAACAAACATGTGAAAAGATGCTCAACATCACTCGTCATCAAAGAAATACAAACCAAAACTACAATGACATAGCATGTCACACCAATCAAAATGTCTGAAATGACAGGAAGTGACAGATATTGGCAAGGATGCAGAGAAAGGGGAAACCCTCCTACACTATTCATGGGAATGCAAGCTGGACCAGCCACTTTAGACAACAGTATGGAGGTTCCCAAAGTGTTAAAAACAGAACTACCTTCTGATTCAGCAATTGTACCAACAGGCATTTAAGTAAAGGACACAAAAACCAACAGCCAAATTATGGAAACAGCCCAAGTGACCATCGACTGATAAATAGATAAAGAAGATACGGTATATACCTGGACAATGCTCAGCCATCAACGAATGAAATCTTTCCATTTGCAATGATGTGGACAGAGCTAGAGACTATTAAGCTAAGCAAAGTAAGTCTGTCAGAGAAAAACAAAAACCATATGATTTTACTCATAAGTGGAATTTAAGAAACAAAATAAACAAACATGGGGCAAGAGGAAAGAGATACAAACCAACTTTGTTTTTCTTTTTCAATATTCTCTTGGCGATTCAGGGTCTTTTCTGGTTCCATAGAAATTTTAGAATTGTTTGTTCCAACTCCTTGAAAAATGCCAATGGTATTTTAGTAGGGATGACATTGGGTGTTATATGCAACTAATGAATCATTGAATACTACATCAAAAACTAATGATGTACTATACAATGGCTAACTGAACATAATTTTAGAAAAAGAGAGAGAGAGAAACCAAGAAACAACTCTTAACTATAGAGAACAAACTGAGGGTTAGCAGAGGGGAGGTGGGTGTGGGGGATGGGTGAAATAGGTGAGAGGAATTAAGGAAGGCATTTGTTGTGATGAGCACATGGTGTTGTTTGTAAGTACTGAATCACTAAATTGTACACCTGAAACTAATTTTACACTGTATGTTAGCTGGAATTTAAATAAAAATTTTAAAGAAATACCTAACAGATGAGAAGTTCAAATTCACATTAATTGTATATTCATGAGTAAATCTTGCCTCATTTACTTCTAGGGTTCACTGGTCTCATTTCTTCTGAATATTATTACCTTTTCACCCTATCTGGTTTAAAAACATTGTCTACTATTATTTCCTTGATATTTAAGGAATATATAACTACATATTGATTTTAGATCATTTTTAAAATACAAGTAAAAGAATAAAGAAACACTAAGTATAAAGAACAAGAAGGTGAATCCCTTAAATTGAGTCAACTTGGTGACAGCTCAGTGCTGAACACAGTCCCTCAACATACAAAAAATTTGACTACACAACTGTACAGATAGTGTCTTTCATATTGTATATGTTAATTCTTCCACCCACATGGATATGGGTGTATGGTAACAATTTTTTTTTTAACAAATTGAATTCACTTTTACATTTTAGAAGTAGTAGGTTATTTCTTTTTATAATTAAAAATTACTAAGTTGAAAAGAAGGTCTATTAATATCCTTGATTATTATACTTCACAATATTTTGCTTTATGTCATGTCAGCATTACTTATGCCATATATGTATATTCATATATATGTTATGGCTGTTAATATAGCATGGTCATTATAAGAATTTGAAACCAGAATAATTTGCTTTAAATCCTGATTCTGCCATATCATCTTTCTATGACATTAATTTATAAGTTATTTAACCTTTTTGAAGCTAAGTTTCCTCATTCAAGAAAGGGGAAAGAAACAGTGCCTGCACCATATGTTTATGAGAATGAAAGAAGTTGGCAATATGTAAATATCTTAGAAATGTGCCTACCACATTGTGAATACCTAATAATAGTAGCCATTAACATCATCACATTTTTCATAAAATTTCATGTTTTTATATTTTTCAATAATTTTCCATGATGTTGCAAACTCTTAAGTCTTTTACATTAAAATTATAGTTCAATTATAAAGCAATTGAACTGATACACAGATTATTTTTCACATGTTTGAGGTCATTTGCTCAAGAGCACTTTTAGAATTGGTTCCCAATAGTTGGGCTTTATGTTACAACTTTTATTTTTAAAATACTGGTAATGTATTTAATTGATTTTTGTTTCTTTCCAATTTATTTATTTTCAGAAAAACAGTATTCATTATTTTTTCACCACACCCAGTGCTCCATGCAAGCCGTGCCCTCCATAATACCCACCACCCGGTACCCCAACCTCCCACCCCCCCGCCACTTCAAACCCCTCAGATTGTTTTTCACACACTGATTTTTATAACCAACATGAACCCTCTTTTTTTTTTTTTTTTAGAATTTATTTATTTATTTGAGAGAGAGAGAGATTGAGCATGAGAGGGGAGAGGTCAGAGGGATAAGCAGACTCCCCGCCGAGCAGGGAGCCTGATGTGGGACTCCATACTGGGACTCCAGAATCATGACCTGAGCCGAAGGCAGTTGCTTAACCAGCTGAGCCACCCAAGTGCCCCATAAGATGAACCCCCTTTAATAAATTCCACTATTGTTGGTTCATTTGTTTTTTTTTTAAATTTATTTATACTTGAGTTTTCTATTTGCAAAATTTGAACTAATAAAGCTCTGTCAAGGGCTGTTGTTTGCTCTCAGGGTACTTGGATTAGTCTCAGCCCTTCTGACTCTGACCCTGGTCCTTTATGAATTCTCATCTCCATTCTGCAGCTGCTGGACAAGCAAAGCCCCTACCTAAACGTCCAGGCATTGATGTAGTGTGGTTCTGCTGGATTGAAATGAGATCATCCTTTACTGATACCTGGCTTATTGACTGACACTGAAAAGAAAGTGACAAAGTTTGAAAACCCACAGTTTCCAGGTTGCTGGGACATCAGGACTCTGCCCATCTTCTCTTTGGTCAAGTGTGGAGAGCAGCTGGTTCTTAGCAGAGGACCCCCTGCTCTTTTCCTCACAACCCTTGTTCTATCTGTGAGCTGCGGCAGGGAGCATGGAGGGCTGGAGGGTGCTTTGTGAGTGTGGCAGACTCTGAGGGCCAATACGTTGTTTTTACAGTTAAAGGAAATGCTTGCAAATCCTGGCAATATACTGTCAATCTTGGTCTTTAGAAATAGAACTTGTTTTCATCACTGTGCATAGATGTTGTTTTGGAACTTTCTAACAAGACTTCAGTTTAATATAGGCACAACTGGTTTTCTGACTCAAATTGTAAGCTATTGGAGTTTTAGGAGAAATGTTTCTAAGAATTCCTAAACACTCTTAATCTTTTGAAAATTTGATACTTCTTTTGAAAACTTAAAGACCATTTTCTTTTTTATTTTATTTTTTGTACCTTAAAGGTCATTTTAATTGGGAATTGGGAAATCACAGATCTGACATCCAACATCCGTTGAATCCAAACCTAGATTCAGTCTCTGGTAAGGAACTATATAGAAAGAGATTAAATCTGGTGGTTTTAATCCCAGTGCTCTTCAGCTGTCTTCCATGTCAAGATAATAAAGTGACACTTTTAATTTTTTATTAGCACTTCAGAAATTCCCTCACGTGCATTATCTCCTTTGTTCCTTGCAGCTGCCACGTAAGATGTGCAGGGCAGGACACATAATTCCCACTGACAGATGAGGAAATTGGAGATCAGGGAGGTTAAGTGTCTCATCACCAGCATGTTACTTCTCTGGGGGAAGGCCTCATTTTTATAGAAGAGAGCACAGTATGGGAGAAAAGACACCAGCTTAGGAAACAGGTGTCTCAGCGTCCTGTCTTTCCCCATCTTCTGTACTGTCTTGGCCATGTCATTTAAATTCCCTGAAGCCTGTGTCTTGAAATGAGGCACCTAAAACGAAACACACCCAATAACAATAACGCCTTACATGCAAACCCAGAGGAATAATTTGAAGTTTAAGACAATGCATATGATGAGCAGAGAGTGGGGAAGCCAGGCCAGTGTTGGAGCAGGCCAACACACAGGGAGAAGTGACAAGATAGGGGAGAAAGAAGATTGAGTGGATAGGCAACTTGTAGTATTATTATTTGTATTTATTTCAGTAGTGAGGACGTTCAGTAGTGCAGACGTTTTTGTCCTGGACGTTACAGTATAACTCTAGAGCACCTGCTGCTTCTTCAAAATAACAGGATAGACAGGTGTTATTTGGAGAGAAGACATGCTTCAGAAATAGCCCAAGGTGTGTAGCCCCAGGCTGGAGAGATGTGTTTGTGGATTGTAATGTGTGAGGGTGTGATGAATAAGGCTTTGGCTGGACCAGAGGGTATCCAGGAAGAATCATTGTGGGATAAAGAATGAGGCAGGAAGGTGAATGCAGACTTCAGAGAGTTCTGACTTCCAGTTTATGTAATTTATGCTCTACTGGCAAATCAGAGACATTGACAAGTTTTAAGGAAAGTTATGCTGTCCATTCATTGGATGCATTTACTGGTGTCTAACTGGACTTAAGAAATTAAATGACTTTTTGAAACTCTAAATTGTTTATAATAGATGGTTCATATATAATAATTGTGTAAACATTCCTTATTTTATTAGATATTTACAATAAACATGTAGGCATTATAAAATGTATAGATATGTTAATGCCTTACAGCGATCGTTCATGAAGCTATTCAATCTTTACATCCTCTACTGTGTATTATGGAGAAAACAGCAATGGACCTGGAATGAGTAGTAGTGCATCAGTATGTATTTCAGAGTCTAATTTTTCTGGTAATTTAGTTCTGGGATCAGTCATGTTATCTCTTCTACTTTCCTACTATCAGTACAATTAGTAATTAGTTTGCAGAGATTTCTGATTGAATTTCTTCCTATAATGCTTTTTTTTTTTTTTCTTCCTATAATGCTTTAAGATAGGTCGCCCAGGGCTATCTTTATTGTTGTCCAATGCCAAGAGCAACTTGCAAACTTATTTCCCAATGCCCAAACACACATTCTTTTCAAATTTATGAGTTCCTTTTTTCCATCCCTTACTCCCTGAAAGAGTAAGGAAAAGGATGATCAAATTAATATATAACAGAAAGATGTGTCGCTTTCGGCAGAGAACATATTTAATGTCTTCACAGTTAGCTGTAATTTTAGAAGCTTATGTAAATCACTTTCATTCACTACTCTCAAATCACAGATGATAAAATGCAAGGAAGCGTTACAATAAACATTTAAATGATGCGCCAATGCTGACCATTCCAACCATGCTAGAAATAGGTATACATCTGTGCTGAGGAATATGAGAAAATACATTGTTGCTGCCAATTTAAAAATGAAACAAGGCTGTCATGAAAAAACAAAAACAAAAACAAAAACAAGGCATTCCTGCTTAGTATACAAACTATTTTAAACACCTCTGCCTCATCCATAACAGTACTTTTACAAAATAGATGCTTTAAGAAAAATCTTCATAAGGTAGAGGTGGAAATGAGCTCAATTTCAAGGCAATGAATGATGCATCTAACACTTTCTATCTATTCTCAAAAATCTGAAATAGAGGTCAAAACCCAGAGGAGTTTGACTGTCTTTTTGATTCCCCAAAATTTGGGGCTGTGAAAAGGCTGGTTAGAAGTTAGAATACTCAGGGCGCCTGGGTGGCTCAGTGGGTTAAGCCGTTGCCTTCGGCTCAGGTCATGATCTCACGGTCCTGGGATCGAGTCCCGCATCGGGCTCTCTGCTCGGCAGGGAGCCTGCTTCCCTCCCTCTCTCTCTCTCTCTCTGCCTGCCTCTCCGTCTACTTGTGATCTTTCTCTCTGTCAAATAAATAAATAAAATCTTAAAAAAAAAAAAAAAGAATACTCAGAGCTTCATCAGGTTTAGACAATGAACTCAGACATTTGTGTAAAGAACCTAATCAATGCATCTTCATCCTTTTGTTTTTTTGGTCATCTTTCCTCCTTATTTACTTGCAAGCATTGCATTTCTATTCCAGGCAAGGGTCTAAACTACATTAGGAATACAGAGATACAATTCTTGGGGGCTTATGAAATGTACCACTAGCATCTACCCAAAGATCTATGATAAGGAATGCCTAGAAGGCTTAGTCAGTTAAGCGTCTGCCTTCAGCTCAGGTCAGGATCCTGATGTCCCAGGAAGGAGTCCCTCCTCAGGCTCCCTGCTCAACCTTGGAGTCTGCCTCTCCCTTTGCCCCGCCCCCTGCTCATGCTCTCTCTCTCTCTCTCTTGCACTCTCTCTCAAATAAATAAATAAAATCTTTAAAAAAGTCATCAGAGATCTATGATTCACATTTTCAAACCTTTGAGATGCAGACAGAATGAAATGTTACAGCAAAAGAATTTCTAACTATGCATGGTGTAGGCATGCATATAATGTTATGCTCTGAGGGCTCATTGTTTACACAGTTTTCTCTGTGTAGTTATCATCGTTTTACAATTTTTAGTAGTTTAAAATTTTATTTTTTTATTTTTTTTAAAGATTTTATTTATTTATTTGTCAGAGACAGAGGGAGAGAGAGAGAGCGAGCACAGGCAGACAGAGAGGCAGGCAGAGGCAGAGGGAGAAGCAGGCTCCCTGCCGAGCAAGGAGCCCGATGTGGGACTTGATCCCAGGACCCTGGGATCATGACCTGAGCCGAAGGCAGCTGCTTAACCAACTGAACCACCCAGGCATCCCAGTAGTTTAAAATTTTAATGTATATTTTGCATCTTGGTCTGTGAAGATTTGTTTTTTGACTTGAGTTTTAATTGGAGATACTGACCTCATGACTTAATTAGTAACAGTGGCGTGTGATTTTAAAGACCTACAAATAATGGAAGAGGGATTGTTACAACCCTATCAAAACCTTTGATCTTAACCAAGCCAAGTCAGTTTGTAGTTAAGTATCTTGATTTTTTTGAAAGACAATAAGCTATGTTGACAGATTTTAAAACACTTCAGTCATTCTTATTTTTTAGATTAATAGATTTTATTTTTAGAAAAATTCTAGGTTTTCAGGAAATTGTGCGCACAGTACAGAGAGCTAACGTGTAGTTTCTCTTGCCCCCACTCAGTTTTCCCTATTATTTAAATCTTTCATTAGTGTAATATTTGTAACAATTGGTGAATTCATATTGATACATTATTATTAACTAAAGTCCATGAATTACATTAGCAACCATTCTTTGTGTTGTACAATTTTATAGGTTTTGACAAATGGACAATGTCATTTTACCACCATTACAGTATTATACACAATAGTTTCCCTGCACTGAAATTCCCCTTCACTCCACCCTTCCATCTTTCCATCCTCCCCATATTTTATTTTCTCCATTGTTCTGCCAGAATGTCCTATAGTCGGAATCATATAGCATGTAGCTTTTTCTTTCCCTTAGCAATACATACATTTAAAGTTCCTCTATGCCTTTCATGGTTTGATTGCTAATTTCTTTTCATCATTGAGTTATATTCCATTGCACAGATGTACCACAGTTATTTACCCTGTACTTTTTGAAGAACATCTCAGGCACCTCCAGTTTTTGTTGATTATGCGTAAAACTGCTGTGAACATTCATGTGCAGGTTTTAGTGTGGACAGTTTTCAACTCATTTGGCTAATACTTAGTTTAATAGCTGAATCATAGGGTAACAGTATATGTAGCTATGTTAGAAGCTGTCAAACTGTCTTCCAAAATGGCCGTAAGTTTTGAATTCCCACCAGCAGTGAATGAGAGAATGTGTTGCTCCATATCTTACTAGTATTCAGCGGTGTCTGTGTTTTGAATTTTAGGTGTTCTAATGGGTATATAGCAGTATTTCATTATCTCAACTCAGAATTCCCCAAAGACTTTTGGTTTTGCACATCTTCTCATATACTTAGTTGCCAGTAGGATATATATATATATATATATATATATATATATATATATATAAAATCTTTATCTATAGATAAAGATATATAACACCTCAGTATATATATATATATATAGAGAGAGAGAGAGAGAGAGAGAGAGGTGTTCACTCAGATCCTTTGCACATATTTAAATTTTTTCTATTAAATTTCAATAATTATTTTCATATTTTGGATATAAGTTCTTTGTCAGATATGCATTTTACAAATATTTTCTTCTGTTCTGTGGCTTGAATTTATATTCTTTTGTAACTACCTTTCACAAAACAGAATTTTTATTTTTAGCAAACTTTATCAACTTTTTCTTTCAGTATACAGCTGGTGTTGTATCTAAAACTCATCACCAAATCTATGGTCTTCTAGATTTTCTTTTATTTTTTTCTTCTAGGAGTTTTATAGTTTTGAGTTTTACATTTAGGCTTTATATTTAGATGCATTTTGAGTTAATTTGGGGGGAAGATATAAGATCAGCACCTATATCCCTTGTTTTTTAGGTGGATACACAGTTGTTCCAGTACCATTTATTGAGAAAAATCTCTCTTCTTCGTTGATAGCCTTCGCTCCCCTGTGAAAAATCACTGACTTCAATTGTGTGGGTCTATTCCTGGGCTCTCAGTTCAGCTCCGTTGATCTATGTATCTATTTTGCCAATACCACACTGTTTTGATTATTGTAGCTTTATAATAAGTCTTGAAGTTAGGCAGTGTCAGTCCTACAACTTTGTTCTTCTTCAGTATTATGGTGACTTGAATCATCCTTCTTACCACTGTGTTGTGCTTCCCTATTTGTCAATTAACTACTGTATCAGAAAATGAGCCTCATGTTGAGGACACAGAGTTGGAGATCTGGGCTAGTCTATAGTGCCCTTGTCATCAAAAGTAAGAATAGAAGGAAATATTTACTTTTCACTTGCTATGTGCCAGGACCTGGACAACTAGCTTTAGAGCTCTGTGTAAGAACAGGTGGAAGGGGACTGTCTAAATTGTTCATTGTCAGGAGCTTAATAGTTTGGCAGTGTGGATATGTATAGGTTCTTGCACACTTCGGGATCTGTCATGAGCTCAGACTTTAAGCTAAAAGCAGTTATTCTGAACAAATGGATTCAAAATTTCTATTATATATTCCAACAACAAAAATGACAGAGAGTAGCAATATTTAAACTAAGGTTGAACAGATAATTTGGGTGAGAAAAATAATTATCTTCACAGCAAATTTAACAGTAAAACTTTTAAAAAAAAAGTCTTAAAAGTTTCTGGGGAAAAAGCAGTTGACCAACCCAGAAATAAAATTCAGTCTGGCTTTAGACATTGTCTCTATAATACTAAATGCCATGGATCACCCAGGAAATATATGTCTACAGGTTTTGAGTTAACAGCAAGAGTATCTAGTATCTATATTCCTTCCATGTTTCTATTTCTAAATATATTTTCATAGTAGTTTTATAAAAAATGTTCTATTATAATCAGTTTCCTCTATATTCTTTTGTCCGAGTCTAATAACTGATTATGTCTGTAGCCAACTTTCTAACTGAAGAGTTAATGTCTTTTTTCATATTTGTGATGTTCTTAATATTAAGGATAATGTCTGTTTCTTCTTTGCCTGTCCAAGATATTACTTTTCAAAAATTGTCTTTCTTACAGAAATTTTACAAACTTTTTCATTTGTCTTTTTTTTCCATTTATTTGTCAAATCCACCTAGAATACTCATGAATTCATGGTGAATAGTGACTATGCAATCCTCTCTTCATTAAATCATAATTACTGATTGAATAATCCACTTTCCCAGTTTTTTTTTCATATCACCTTTATCATGTATTATTTTTATATACACTTGAATATTTCATTGTATTCCATTTATCTTCCTGTCAATATTTGAGCTCAAACCACATTATTTCAATTATTATACTTTCATTATGTGGGAGGGTCACTCTGCATTCTTTACTCTTAAAAAATTTTTCCCTGGGTATTTTCCCTCACTTCTTTTTCAAGAACAAATTTTTGTCAAGTAATTTGACAAAATTCCAAAAAAAAAAAAAAATCCTAGCTAGAATGCTTGGAAATGTGTGGCTTTGGGAAGGAGTATCCTCTTTATAAATACTTTTTCTGGAATATGATATGTTTTCCAGTTTTCTTTTGTGTCCTCAGTATTTTTTGTTTGTTTTCTTCATTTAGGTCTGATATCTGTCTTCATATTCTTATTTAATCTGTGTGTATTGTCAGTGTGAATGCATTTAATTTTTCATTATGCTTTCCTAACTGGCATGAGGAAAATGTTTTTATGTATTAATATTTATCTTTTGTCATATTATAGTCAATTACTAGCCTTAATATATGGCATTCACCCTTTTGTGCTTTTCAGTAGATAATTATTTAACCTCAAATTATGATGGTTATTTCTTTTCAGTTTTTGTTTGTTATTTTTGCATTTTACACTGGCTCAGCTAGATTATCAAATCACTGTTATCAAACAACAAATATTAAACAACAATAACAGGCATCCTGGTTATGTTTCTTAGCTTGCTGAAAGTGTTTACAGTGTTTAAATTCTGATAGTTTGTTTATTGTTGGTTTAAGATAAATTTTATTCATTTTATTGAGCAAATTTCAAAATTCAAATTCAAGTTTACAAAGAGTTGTTTTTTTAAGATTTTATTTATTTATTTGAAAGAGAGAGTAAATGAGAGAGAGAGAGAGAGAGAGAAGAGCAGGGGTCAGGGCAGAGGGAGAGACAGACTCCCCAATGAGCAGGGAGCCCGATGTGGGGCTCGATTCCAGGATCCTGGGATCATGACCTGGCTGAAGGCATATGCTTCACCAACTGAGCTACCCAGGCACCCCTACAAAGAGTTTTTTAAAAGAATTTTGAACTTCATCAAGTATCATTTATCATCAATAGAGGTAATCATTACTTTCTTAGCTATATCACAATCTTATATTATCCTATGTCATCTTACTTAATACATTTGCCTGGGCTCCGGGACTGGGGCTTCCTCACACAAAGACTGCTTGGTGCTGCCACACTGATGAATATCCGTCTTGCTTATAGTGAAAAACAGTGCTGAGGCCCTGACAAGGCATCACTACCAGGAAGACCTGGTAGGTAGTAGGTTGATTATACTGGATTCTCTCCATCCCGAAAGGGATGACCATTTGTTATGCCAGGAACATACAAGAATTCTGTATATGAATTTCCTTCCCTTAGGTAATACTTTTGCTTGCGCTATTATCCCAGTATCACTCTCTGCCCAACGAATCATTCCATAGCAGAAGTGTGCCAAAGGATGCATGTCCATAGACTCCAATGGTGTTACCACATACCCCATCACCCAGAAGCTTTTATATGATAAAACAAAGACATGGGCCACTGAGACTCAGTTATGCCCTAGCTGGTATCAACACGTAGAAAGATAATACATGATTTGAATCAGTATCCGAGATGTGGTGCTGGTTTTTCCAAAGTCAGCATACAAGGGTTCAGAAACCAAGACTGGAAAGGGGAGTGGTTCCTCATACTATTATACATAATTACCCACTCACATAAGTTTTTATTTATGTCCCTTTCAGATCTTGGTCTTTTAGAGATTTTCATTCTCAAGGGAGGTGTGCCTCCGTCAGCACTGCTGTGGTTCCATTGATGTGGATGTTGCCATTCTGAGATTTTCACGCCACTGAACTTACTATAGATTATCATACATGTAATTTATATTCTGTTGTGTGTTTTTTAAAAAGATTTTCTTTAATTTTTGTGAGAGAGGGAGGGAGAGAAGGAGCAAGTAGGAGGTGCAGAAGAAAACTGCCCCCTGAGCAGGGAGCCCAGTGAGGGGCTCCATACTAGAACCTTGAGATCATGAGTTGAGGCAAAGGCAGAATGCTTCACCAACTAAGCCACCCAGGCAAACTTTTTTTTTTTTTTAAACTCTTAGTGTCCTGTCTTTTGTTTTGTCTTAATATCTTTACCTTCTTCCACTGTTTTCTGAGTCCATCATTCAGAATTTCACCTATTTTGTCATTTGTTCAACTTTCCCTGATATCTGCTTTTTAAGGTTTTTCCTTTATATCACTCATTATTCTTAACTTTGTCTTTATTATTTCTGCTTATCCTGTGGTTTATTTATTTTTTAAAGATTTTATCATTTATTTGACAGAGTGGGAGGGACAGCGGAAGAGAGAAAAGCAGGCTCCTTGCTGAGCAAGGAGCCCTATGTTGGGCTCCATACAGGACCCTGAGGTCATGACCTGAGCCAAAGGCAGACACTTAACCACTTAAATGACTGAGCCACCCAGGAGCCCTCCTGTGGTTCATTTAAATGATAATGTTTACCTTCTTGGGCTGAGAATACAATTTGTACAGTTTTCTCTTATTTTATAATAAAACATTTAAGAACATCCACTTTATTCAAATTCAGATTTATGCTTACAAAACATTGATCTTATTGTTATTGCTTTCTTTTATTTTTAGTAAGATTGAGTATTTTCATATATATTAGCTATTTATATTTCTTTTCTTGAAAAATGTTGCCTATTTGTTCCCTATTTTGAAAAACTGAGAAGCTTTCCTCTCACCTACTGATTTAAGTTTTTAAAAATATGGAAGGATATTGATTCAGGTTTGTCATATGTGTTGAAGTCTTTTTCCCTTAGTTCTTCTTTTGATTTGAATTTTTGCCTAAAGTTTAAGTTTTATATTATCATTTAATTTACTTTTTCCTAATCTATTTTGCTTTATTTTTTTCCCAAATAGTTAATCAATTATTCCACAACTGCTGATAGTATCATTCTTTTATCAGTGATTTGGAATGCTGTCTTTATCACTTCTAATACACATATCAAATATGTACCAGCATGGGTATGTACTATTTTGATTGTCAAAGATCTGCTGTTGAATATTTCATGTCAAGTTTTGTATGGCCTCTAGGTATCTCTTAAAAAGGGAATTTCTGGTTGCAAAAATCATCCATAAGTTGAATTTAAACTTTTTCCTTTATGGAGAACTAATTCTTCATGACACCATAATGTGGGTTGATTAAGGATTGATGCTTATGGCGGGGATATGGAACTGAGAGTGTGACATTTTTGTACCTTTCAGGAGGTTCTCTGACAAGTTCTTATGGCTACATAATGGTGGACTGTTGTGGAATGCTGGGCTTTATAGGTAACACTAACTTCTGACAGGTGGCATAATTGCCTAATATCCCATCTTTATTTAATTGGTACCAGGGGACAATGGTAAATGGTTTCTTAAAAGTCAGTGGAGAAATGTAGGCATGGCTTTCCTACAAAAATCAAACAATGTTCATAGTGATTCTCCTAGCAATATTTTTATCAGATTCTATATATATTAACAGAATACCTGGAACACAACTGAACCTGTAGAGCTATAAGTGTGAATGGGCAGAGCTACTTTCATCATGACTTGGACCAGGTGAAAAACCTTTTCCTCTGTGGGCACTCAAATCTGGCAAACTTTCAGATGACTCAATAAATCAGAGCAGCACAATGGACTGTAGTATGTGTGTGTGTGTTTCCAAAATCCAAACAAGACCATGAAACATTGGACTTTTTTAGTATTAGGAAGGATAGGGTGTGACATATTTCTCCATTTTAGAAGAAATTTTCTGGCATGCTTCAGACACTGATTCAATTTTACTTATTCTTGAATTTTGTATAAACAGAATCTTACATAAATATCCCTTGTCTTTAATTGATCAATGATAGCTTTAAAATTCATCCATAATGTTATAAATAGCCCTAGTTGGATTATTTTCTTTGCTATCCAGTATATTAGTTCATGAACATAGTATATCTTTATATATTTTCCTATTAATGACTACTGGTGTTCTTCCCAATTCTGGATCATTGAAATACTTCTAAGAACATACTTATATAATACATAAATGTGGGATAATGGGCTTCATTGTCTTTCTCCTCATTTCTGAATATAAAGGAAAAATATTCAGTGTGTCATAATTGAGTATGGTATTTGCTACAACAGTTTTAAAAATAGACATTAGGGGAGGAAAGACTTTTCAAGTTTTCGAGAGTTCTTAATCATGAATGGATGTTGAATTTCATCAAATGCCATTCTTACATCTACTGAGATCTATGCATACTTTCTTCCTCTGTTAATGTTATAGCAGGCTCTGTTATGATCCACATCCGTTGTGTTTCAGCACTTCCAAATGCTCAAGAAAATTTCCCGTTGCAGACAGCTGCAGTTGTTTTCCTAAAGATTGTCTTTGAAGCTGCAAAAACTCTGTTCTTTTTGCACAAGCCAAGCTTGAAATGCCTGGAAATAAATCCTCTTACCTTCCTCCCCACAGGGCTGCCATTTTCAGTCAATGACTGGCATGAATTGATATTTAAATACTTCAGCTTCTCCTTGGGATGGAGAGAACTCAGGTGTGTGTTTTATACCAGGTGCTTAGTTTCCTCATGGGACTGAACTCCAGTTACCTGCAATGGTAGTTGACTTGACAACACATTCATCTTCTGTCTCCTTTCCTTCTCTTTGATTCATGGTTCTCGAACCTCACAAATAAATCAGTTATACTCAGATCCTGTCTCAGTGTCTGCTTCTGGAAACTATATGACCATTGAGAATCTTATCTTCGGTTTTTTCCAACTTTGCATTCTGAAAATAAACCATGTTTATTCTATGTGGTGTATTCTATGTTGATGGATTTGTTTGGCAATTTTGTGTCTGATTTTTGCATTTATATTCATGAGTTAGATTAATCTGTAAGTGCCCTTTCTCCCACTGTTACTAGGAAGCTTTCTAGTAAGGCAATGCTAATCCCGTAGAGGGAGGTGGAGAACATGCTATGTTTTTCTATTCACTAGAACATTTTGTGAAAAACTGGAATTATGTTTCCCTGAATGTTTAAAGGTATACTTGAAGCCACTGTAGTCCTATATTTTTTAGAATTTATCTTTCATCGTATATAGTGCACACATTTTAGTAAGGGCACCATAGCCCTATTTTTTTCAGATCTACAGATCTTATTAATATGATGCCATCAATGTAAAAGATCAATAGGATGTCTGAGGGGCTGATGAAGAAAACAAAATCGTGGCTCAAGCCTGGAGAGTCAATGTAATTTTGAGGCAAGAAGGTATAAGGGTACTTTTATCTCGGCTAGGTAAAACAAAACTATCCTTTTATTTATTTAGATAATTTTTTTTTTCTAAAACAAAACAGAGAATCACCAAATTACTAGCTATAAGACATGTGCTATGAGGTCTGCTAATTTGCTCCAGAAAGTACCCATATTTGAACCAGCTGCTACAATTGCACTCAGCACCTCATTAAGCCTGTGCTAAACCTAGACACAGGACTCAGCTGTGTTTTGTATTACCAAAGAAAGAGGTACATGTTTTATCCGTGACTTTAATAGTGACTCTTATTTCTGCCACTGAAGTTTCTTATGGACTATTTTGGTAAAGAAGAGAAATTCCAGGGTCCTTCAGAAACATGGCCATTAGCTAATTGGACAGAAAAACAATGCAAAGTCTTTCTTCTGCCGCTCAAATTGGATGCTTCAACTGTGTGTTTAGGAAATGGGGAAATAACTCCTGGTGGGTAGAGTGGTCTCTATGGCCAACAAGAGATTAGGGGAAATATTCTATGAATTGCTGCCCTTCACATCTTTCACTAGATATGCCCGGGTCCCCAGCATATAGTTTTAATTCTGAATCACTGCCCAGTAACACACCAGGTCTGAATGTATCTCTTTCTCCGATGCACGCTTACTCTTTAAATGCCTCAGTTCCTTTGGGAGATGCTGACAGTAATATTCCCAGGATTCATGTGAAGTATTATTGTTGGGGCCAGTGATCCATTAATATAAATCTGACTCTGATGATGGGTTTGGGTAAGGAGTGCAACTTTAGTATGGTGGTTTAAAACTGTTTCAAAGAAAAGGTGGATCCCACAGATCAAGTGTGTCTTCAAGAAGGTTGCTCTTCTCTTTCCTCTGATTCCACAATCAACTATTCAAAACTTAGGTCAGATGTTCTGATTACCTTTCCGAGATTGTGTTGCCTTTTTCTTTTCTTTTCATTTTTTTTCTTTTCCTTTCCTTTTCTTTTTTTTTCTTTTCCTTTTTCTCTTTCTTTCTTTCTTTCTCCCTCCTTCCCTCCCTCTTTCTTCCTTTCATTTTGTTTCTTTCTGAGAAAAAGCGGGAGATGGGCAGAGAGAGAGAGAGACAACCTTAAGCAGGCTCCATGCCCAGTGCAGACCCTGGGCAGGGCTCAATCTCATGACCCTAAGATCATGACCTGAGTCAAAATCAAGACTTGGACACTTAACTTACTGAGCTACTCAGGCATTCCCTGGGATTATTTCTTATTACTATCACCATACATGACTTTCCTCTAGTGAAAAAAGAAAATGATACAAACTTAAAATAGAACACAAAGACCACAGACATGTACAATAAACCTATTACTCCCTAGCCCCCAATATGTGTCATGTCACCTTAATGCAGGAGAAAGCAGGCATCTTTGTCCCCCTGGAAAATATGGGTCATCTCTGTCTTCCTAGATTTTAAAAATAGAATAAGAGTTCAGAACTCAATTAAATCACCATTTTATATTATATACTGCCATTTAGATGTGCTTGCCATTTGTTCTAAATTTTGGAATAACATGTACCTGTGATTTTTTTTTTCCAGATTTTGGGTTATAAAATCAATTTAATATTCTGTGATGAGTGTTAACAAAAAATAGAAACAGAACAAAATAGAAAATATTAGAGTGCATTTCACTGCATGCGCACAATAAGTGTAAATGCTATTTTGGAAACTTGTTTCTTTTCATATACATGCAGTAAAATATAATAAAATATTCAATGACTCTTTGGATTTCAGAGCTCATATGTTAGACAGTCTATATCATGTCTATTTATTATTTATTTATTTTAAAGATTTTATTTATTTATTTGACAGAGAGAGACAGAGATCACAAGTAGCCAGAGGGTCAGGCAGAGAGAGAGAAGAGGCGAAAGCAGGTACCCCACTGAGCAGAGAGCCTGATGCATGGCTCCATCCCAGGATCATGAGATCATGACCTGAGCAGAAGGCAGAGGCTTAACCACTGAGCCACCCAGGCACCCCCATGCCTATTTATTTTTAAAATTATATTTGATTCTTAGTTGAAACATATAGTTGGCAAGCATAGCCTCAAGAGTAGACATGTACAATTTTTCTATGAACCTTGCCTATCTCAGAATGATATTGTTTACCTCCCTAACACTGAAAATATAACTTAACTAAGTATAAAATTATTTTGTCACAATATTTTTCCCACTGTACTCTTTAATCCATTGTCTTCTGGGATTTATATTGTGGAGGATTCTATGATCCTATTCTTTTCATCACTTTTTTTCCCCCTCTGTACATGTAGAGATCTTCCCCTCCCTTTATCTTTTTAATGACAACGTTCTACCAAGTGTCTAGGAGTCTCTTTTATTTCAACCTGTCTGCACTTCCAATTCATATACATGTTTTTTATTTCAAATTACATTTGTAATTATCACTATTTCAGTTCTGTACTAAAAGCAGTCCTGATTACCTCTCAATTTTTTTCTTTTCCTCTTCAAAACTATCAATTGTAAATTAGCATTAAAATGCTGTTAAATTCCTTCATACCTAATAGATCCCTGAGCTCCAACACAAAAGCATTACTGACTATTTGAGAGATTCAACTTTGTTTCTAAAAGACTCTTGCTTACAAGCAAAATTATACACAATAAGAAGTCAGGTCTGAAGATAGCCTGTGTCTGGATCTCTGAAAAAGAGCTCACCTTGGAGTTTTCACAAACTGGTTCCTCTGCCCTTGCTTCATTTCTCTGGCTCTCCATTGCCTGATCTCATCTCCTGCCATACTCCCCTCAATATACCCTTGTCTTCTTCTAATGCATGAGCCAGCTTAGATGGACTTCCCTTTGGAGTTTTGTGCAAGTTGTTGTTCCTTCTCCCTGGAAGCTTTTCCCAGATCCTCTCCGCTACAAGCTTCTTGTTCTTCAAGATTAAATGCTGCCTCCTCTGAGCAGCCTCCCCTGGTCACTTCCAGTCATGGTCCTTTCTATTGTCCTAATGGGTTTTTTCCTTAGAATTTAACACTATCTTATATTCCCTTGTTTTTGGATGTTTCCTGTCTGTCTTTCCTCCAGTACAGGAAAGGACTTTATCTAGGCCATCACTGGGGCAAAGAAATTTAAAACACTTTCTAAATGACAGACTGCTTCCCTTATTAATGAGCAGTTCTCCAATTAAAATTATTTTGGAGTGGGGGGCCTGGGTGGCTCAGTGGGTTAAGCCGCTGCCTTTGGCTCGGGTCATGATCTCAGGGTCCTGGGATCGAGTCCCGCATCGGGCTCTCTGCTTGGCAGGGAGCCTGCTTCCCTCTCTCTCTGCCTGCCTCTCTGTCTACTTGTGATTTCTCTCTGTCAAATTAATAAATAAAATCTTTAAAAAAAAAAATAAAATTATTTTGGAGTACCTGGCTGGCTCAGTCAGAAGACCCTGTGACTCAAGGTCATGAGTTCTACATGGGGTGTAGAGATTACTTAAATAAATAAATAAACAAACTTTAAAATTAAAATTGTTTGGGCTTCCTATTTGAAATTATGTGCATTGTATTTTGTAGCTTGTAGTTTTAACTCTAAGACACCATTACAGTTTATGTATTATCTCAAATTACATTTACTTCTTAAATTATATTTACTATTTCCCTAAACATGTCTCGCTTCTAAGAACTTTAAGGTAAATTAGTTCAAAATAATAATCAGATCCTTTTAGGTGCTCAAAAACATCCAAGCATTCTTCTTTTCAGCCAACAAATCATAATCAAATCAGTTTCAGCATTAATGAACGTAAGGGACCATCTCCATGGAACAAATACACATGTACCACCTCACACCTGTCAGAATGGCTAAAACCAACAACACAAGAGACACCAGGTGTTGGCCAGCATGTGGAGAAAAAGGAACCCTCTTGCACTGCTAGTGGGAGTGCAAATTGGTACAACTACTCTGGAGAACAGCATGGAGGTTCCTCAAAAAGTTTAAAACAGAAATACCCACTGACCCAATTGCACTAGCAGGTATGTATCCAAAGAATACAAAAACACTAATTCAAAGGGATCCATACATCCCTATGTTTCTAGCAGCATTATCTACAATAGCCAAATTATGGAAACAGCCCAATGTTCATGAATCGATGAATGGATAAAGAAGATGCATATAATTTTTGTGGGTTCATAGACTTCACTAAACTTGTTTACAACTCAGATTAAGAGCTTCTGCTTTAGATGGTTTTTGTTATTTTATTTTATCCTCAAGGGTTTTCATTTGCATTGTTTCATTTGTAAGCAATATGTAAGTCTTTAAGAAAGAACTAAAGAATTTGTTTGAATTCAGGTAAGTAATTTCAACTTTTTATGACTTCCTCTTCTGAAAAACATTTCATAACCTTAGAAATCAAGGTTGAGAAAATCATATAATTTATTTTTCAATCTTTGTTTCTAGTCATGGTTACTATAAGTAGTAGTCCCAGAGGTACACGATACAAGATGAAAAACGCTAGACAGATTCTTTAATTTTTTTAAAGCTTTGATCCAATATTTAAGTTTACACATTAACTTTTCAAGTTTGGAGATAGAAAGAGTGTGCCATGTTCTTTCTCACAGTGGTCAGTGAGCCAGACTCTCGGAATCCCACTGACAAAGGAGACTTCATTATTTTGGACACTGACACAATGAATCTAGCGAGAATTCTTCCCAAGCCAGCATATATCCTTTATTACGAGCGAGCATGGTAAACATCATTGATAAAGATACACGTCTGTCTTGCTTTAGAGTTGACCAATCTCATGACCTGAACTTTGGGTAAAAGTAAATTCCATGGTGGATTTTCCCAGCCTGACTGAATTTGAATCAGTAAGCTAATTTACGCTTGAATATATGTGATCTTTAGAGGCCAGATAGACTTAATAAATATTTATCTAACATTAATTTATGCATTTTAAGTATTAAATTTTGAAAGAAAATAAATTTCTAGGTTAATAAAATAGCGTAATTAAATCCTTTATTTATTTTTCTCGTTAGACTGAAATAATAAACCAAATGGACAAAAAGAAGTCAATAAAAGTTTTAGCCTGAAACATTATTTCTCAAAGATAATGTTAAGATATTATGAAAATATGCACACTGTTTGTAATTGAACAGCAGAAAATCAATGCATTTACCTTTGAAAAGCAGAGGTATTCATTGCCTTCAAGCTTCAGTTTAGGACCTTTGCCTATAAGCTGCTGGTCCTACAAAGATCATCTTCTGGTTTTGTTATGAAAGAAAATGGAAGAATCTCTCTGTAAGGAAAACTTAAGTCATTTCTGTCTCAATCTGTATCTATTCTAGTGTATCTGGAACACATTAATTTCTGCCTATCATTCTTTGCCAGAGTAGAAAACAGTTTCCAAATAAAATAATCTGAATTATCATAAAGCCCAAAATAAGAATGCAATATTTGAAATTATAATCCACTTAACCAGTGAAAACTTGAACACATTGTCTTCTTTAGTTGGGGATTTGCAGTCATCTTTTGCATATTATATTTAGCCAACAACCAAATTTTAATTTTTAATTAGGAGACATTAAAATATAATTAGCAGCAAATAACAGAGTGACAAAGCTACAAAAATCCATAAAGGTCAAAGAAAGCAGCATTTTAAGCCACAGCAAGAAGTGTTCTTCCATGACTTTGGGTAATCATGGTGACCACTTCACCTTCTCCACATTCACCTCCAAGGCAAATTTTCTAGAAGCAACCTTGCTTTTTGAAAATAATAACGATGATAATAATAGAGGGATAGCTGTCAAAACCAGAGAGTGTACATTCTTCAGAGTCAAGAGACTCTCAAACCTCAATAAACACCGTATATAAAGGAACATAGCAAATTTCAACACAGCATACACACAACAAAATTAATTCATTTATCAGAGACCAATACAATTTTGAATATGCATTTTCCAGAAGGAAGCAGAGGGCAACAGAGACCATCTGCAGCTGTCAAACCTGTGGAAGTGAAACAAGGCATTACAAAATTCACACAATATATGAATTATAAGTGAAAAACAAATGCTTTATCTAAAAAAAGTTGGTTGGTGGCCCAACATATAGATCTCTATATGTATATATTTATATATTTAATGATAAAAATCAGCTTGCATGAGGGTCATAGTCTATCTACTTTGAAGTTATATCACACGTACTATAAGCAATTTACAGAACTTGTCAAGTTTGCATATACAGGAATTGCAAAATGAATTAAAATACATCGAAATATAGAACACTCAAAATGTATTTATAGAAACCTCCCAGGATTGACAGGGATTGGCCGTAATCAGCACTTGCCACCATTGAAAAAGAACTATAATCAAGAAAAAGGAAAAAAAAAAATCCAAGAAAAAAGAGAAAATTAAAAAAAAAAAAAAAACTCTTTTATTACGTCTTAGTTAAAATAACGTTCTCCTTGTTGACTCGCAGTGTTGACAATTTTGTTGTTGCCCCAAACTGGGGGTTTTGTTTGATGATAGTTTATGTTCTGTAGCTTTTTGATTTCTGTTTGTTTCCTGCAGATAATGTGTCTTTTAGTAGGAAATCCATAGTAAATATTTGCTATACCGATGACGTTCAGGCCAACCCCTGAGCAGTCATTGAGATGATGCTTTAAGTAGCCGAAGGAAAAGGAAAAAAAAAATAGATCTTGCTATTAGAAAAAGTCCTATCACTTCACACTAATTTTCTTGAAATAAAAGATCAGTGATTTGCCCAAGAAAATGTTATGAACAAAGCGTGTGATAGCCTCTTCGTTTATGCTTCCGGAAGCAGGCGCTCCTTGGGTAGGTAATTAGAGAACAGTGGGTGCAGAGTGGTGCTTGGAGTTTAGGGTCAACTTTGCTGTCCGCTCCGTAGATTTTACAGGCGATTTGCTCTTTGCTTTAAGAAGAGAAAGTGATATTGGAAAAAAGTCAGCACTTTAGATTAAAGCAAAGCACCCTTCACAAAGCCACAAACAAGAAGCAGGACAGAAAGTCCATGGCTTGTAGCTATCCTCGCACCTGCGGAAGAAGTTATAAGATATTCGCTCATCTTGAAGATTTCCAATGCTCCTTATTAGGTTGTTTTAAACACATACATATATATATTTAATTAGCTGCCAGCTTGGCTCTGGTGCTCACATGAATGTCTTGGCATGCACTGCAAATAACAACACATACAAAGAATTTCAGTCCCAGAAGTTGGTCTTGTTTTGTTTTGTCTGTTTTCAAACAATGCCATCCCAGGGTTGGGAACACTGAGAGGAAGAAATCCAAATGCTCTTCCTTTAAGTAATTCTTTAAGGATCATTCACTATAGTCATTTGGCTATTCCTCTATTGGTACAGAGAAAACGCATCCCCTGTTTGACTACTGCATAAGCATAAAACCAAGGAGTGTAACCAAAACTGAGAGCAGCAGGCTTCTCAAGGGAGGCAGGGAGAATGTGTTCTGGGATGGGTGCATTAGGGCATTTTGTTTTAGAGAAAGATCTTTCTCAATTGTTTACTCTTATTTATTTATTTTTAAAAAATTTATTTATTTATTTGACAGACAGAGATCACGAGTAGATGGGGGGGGGGAAGCAGGCTCCCAACTGAGCAGAGAGCCCGATGTGGGGCTCAATCCAGGACCCAGAGATCATGACCTGAGCCGAAGTCAGAGGCTCAACCCACTGAGCCACCCAGGCGTCCCTCAAGTGTTTATCTTAAAATCTAAGGAAAACTGAGTGCTATCAAGAGTTGGAAATTTTTGAGAGAGCTTGAGGACGCTGTAAGGGAGAGAACTAAATTGTATTCTTGCATTTTCTTCATCTTACATTTTATTCAGTAGGCTTCTAGCTATTACTTATATATTAAATACCTTTATTTGTAAGAAAACAAAAATGTGATGAAGCTCAAAGAATGTCTTTTTTGGGAGGGGTCTTTCTTTTTTCTTTCTTCTTTTTCTTCTTCTTCTTTTTTTTTTTTTTTTTTTTTTTTAAATTGGAGATAGATTGAAACAAGTTAAAGGGATAAGGGTATGGAAATTCAATCTTCTGAATATTTCCCCTAAGTCATGTTCAGGTCCACATTGCCAAATGATAAAAATAGAGGCAAAAACACAAGCTCTCAAAACATCACTGCAGAATAAACATTTGGGGGTTCTAAGATGGCCATTTAATAGACTAGCATTACCTTTGTTGTTGTTATTGGTTGTTGGGTGTTTTTTGTTTTTGGTTGTGGTTAGGTTACTCTGATTGTCAGAGTTTGGTGGTGAACAAACTGACTGTCTTTGTTTGGTAGGGAACCATATATTTAACACAATATCTCCTCACAGATACCTAATGGCTGAAGACCCTGCAGTTAATGACCAGTCTCTACAGGGTGCCTTCATTCATGTCGGGTAAGAATGTTCAACAATACAAAGGTGATAGTAGTGGTCATGTGCAGCTCTCAGCACAAAGTTCATGCAAGGGAAATATACACAATCTATGTAGAACCACTACCATCAGAACTTTCCAAAATTAAATATATAATCTCATTATCTTTTGAAGAGAAATTCTTTGACAGGATTCATTTAATCAAAAACAAAGGAAAGGAAAAGAGAAAGGAAGGAAGGAAGGAGGGAAGAAAGAAAAGAAAAGGGAAGAAAAAAGAAAAAAAGAAAGAAAATTAAGAAAGAAAAGGGAGGCAGGGAGGAAGGAAAAGAGAAGAAGAAAATGATTACATGGCTCTTAGAACAGCCAACTGCACTTGACACAAAATATGTCTGATATTGAGTAAAGGTTTAAAAAATGCTGAGAGCAATAAAAGCAAGCAAAATGATTCACTCTTCAAAAAAGATACTTTGTGAAATAATGGTTTCCTTTTCAGTGTGAGCATTGGGGATTAGCTCGCACTTGCCCCCGTCATAGACCACCTGCCCCTTCCTCATATAATCAACCCTTCATAGGAAATGCCTGAACCCCTCATTCCCAAAAGATATGAAGGGAACAGCTACTTCATTTGGACCCAACATTTCCAACCATACTATGTCCAGCATGTGCAAGTTAAAACAAAGTTTACATAATCAGTATAATCGGAAAGAAACCCAATTCCATACGGTGAAGAGTATTTTAAGGCTCCTAAAATTTTGAGCTGCCATCAGATACACAATATGCCATTGTGATATAGCACTTTTTTTTTTTTCCTGGTAATCATTCATCCACTCTAGGTCCATGCATTTCCTAGCATATTCTATTAAATGAAATGTATTTCTGTCAGGACTATTATAAAGCTTTTTTCCCCCTGTACATTAGATTCTAAGGAAATTTTATCATCAAATCACTGATTGTTTTTCTCTACTTTCTGTTTTAGGTCTAGAATGAAGAAACAGGGACTCCTGTATCTTTGCAAACCCAATGGCTTAGTTAAATCTAAGACTCTGAAATGCTGTCATTTGCCCTGTGTTCTTTTAACAAATATTCATCATAGGCCTTTCCATTCAGATATACACCATTCTGAATATTACATTATTATCAAACATGTTATTATACTCTATAGAAAGCTTTTTTTTTTTTTTTTTAGTCAAACTTTGGTCACTCATCATACTTGATTCTTATCTTTACTGATAGAAACATGTTACTTTTGTGAAATAATGAGAACCAGGACTGAAGCTGGGAGCCCTGAGTTCCAATTTCTTCTGCTGCCTCTCATTTCTAAGATCTCAAATAAGAGACACTTTGTTCTACATTTTCTAAATTGAGCATAAACTGTTTGTGTAATTTTTTTCATATTAGTATGGCAGACATTGTGTTAGCTTGCCTATTTTGCTTTATTTGGTTTCTTTTGCCTTGTGCCCAGGCCAGGCAGGGTGACCTGTTGTTCCCTAATAGGACCACAGATTTAAGCAACTCTTTCCCTCAAATAACCTGCATCCGTTTTGTGTGTTCCCCCCAGCCAGTCTCCAATGGCCTTAACACAGCCTACATTGACTTGTAATTCATTACATTCACAGCTTATCTCACTGATTACACTGTACCCTCCCTTAAAGGCAAAGGACAAAACTTGGGCAATTTTTAAATGACTCTCAATGTCTTTGACAATGCCTTGAGAGTTTTACAACTTTTGCCCCTTAGAGAAAATTTCCTATGAAGAAGATGGATACTATTATCTAAATTATGTGAAGAAAATGTACAGATAGCGTGCCCAGACGAAGAGCAGCCTAACAGAACCTAGACATTTCTCTCCGACTCAGAACGCCATTTCAGGATGTCCTTTGACTTCTGTTTAATAATGATGACTTTCATTTGTTTTTATGCTTAAAGATTTCCAGTGCTCTCCCAGGTGTAATTCCCCAAGCCTTTGTAACACAGGAAAGGTATTTTCTCCATTTTGCAAATGGAGAAGTCTAATAATCTTCTTAGAAGTCTAAGGACTGCAGAAACTTAGCTTCCAGCTTTCCGCTCCTCTTATACCTGATGCAACAGCCAGTGTCACAGCCCCTTCACGGAGATGTGGAAACGCAAGGTTTCTCAAGGGGCTGACTGTGACAAAATAGAGTTTGGCTAAGGAGAAATATGAAAGAAAAAAAAGGAAAAGGAAAAAGCCTCAAACATTTTTATCTTTGCTATCATTATTATTTCAAAGAAGAACAAAAAACTCCATCTGTTGCTTTAAACAAACCAACAAGCAAATGAACAAACAAGAGCAATCAGAGAACAGGAGTGAGACCGTGTGTAGCCCAGGGGAGATGGGCCGTAGTTATCCCACATCGCTAGAGCCACTGTCTCGGACAGCTCAGTCCTGCATCTCCCTGCCTCATTTCACTCAACACCACTTCCCAGACGGCGAAGTCCGCCTTGCCCCTCTCATCTGTCTTCAGGATAGAAGAACTTAGCTCCCTTTTACGACCTTCCTTTTTAAACGGTTCCATCTGCACTGCCATTGCTTCCCAGCGCCCACAGTCATGAGGCTGGAAGACACTGGGCTTGTTTAACAACGTAGCAACCCTCTCATTCACATCAATTTCCAAAATGACTAAGACACACCGGGCATCTCCTGTGTGGCAGGAAGATGTACTCGGTAATTTGCATACATTGTCTTAGTTCATCCGCTCCACAGTTCCGTTCAGTAGATGCATAGATCAGGAAAATGTAACTCAGTGACATGGAGTAACTCACCCTAAGTTACCTGGGAACAGGTAGTAAAGTGAAGAAATGCAAGTCAGATCAACTTAGAATAAGGACAGGCTTTTTAAAATAAAATTCCCTGAGGCGAACGACCATGCTCCATTGTCTCCGCATCTGTTAAATCAAGACATGAAGCTATTATTTGAACGTACACTAATGTTTTCAGAGAAAATGCACTGGCTATAACATGCTTCAGAGAAAAAAGAAAAAAAAAGATCTAAAATTTCTTTCCCCCAACTCTGAGTTGATAAATATGCGATACAAAATCATCAGACTTTTTTTCCTAAACATTTATAAGACGTAAAGTTTGTTCTGCTCTAGACGGTGTACCAAATGTTGTGTGACATCATAATATTTTGAGCTTTTCATACCATAGACTTTTCATATCATAGACGAACATAAGTTCATCCAAATTCATTTAAATATTTGAGTAGAAGGTCGCTCCACCATCCTTCCTATATGTCCTCTTCGGAGAACTTTTTTTCCAAGCTTTCTACTCAATTTGATAGCTGAGGACTAAGAAACTGGGTTGTTTTATAGCACGACCTCAACGTAGTGATGGAGTGAGAAAGACCACCGGAGCTCTGGTCTACCCGGAAAAAGCATCAAAAGAGGATATGGGTATTGAATTCAAAGAACTAAGTGGAGCATTTTGACGACTATCTGGACAATTTATCCTACCTAAACTATACCAGCTCTTCCAGTATCTGCTTTCTCGTGGCTGTGAATATTTTCTCATAGGTAAATCTCCTATGTGAGTACAACTTTTCACTGGCTTAGATACGAGAAACAATTGACGCAGGGTCTATAAATTTGGGTATAATTCGCTTCTTTTTTCCTGTTTGAGGAACTAGTGGAGTCAAAAGGAACAAGAAAAGAGAAAGAAAACAATTTCTTTCCTGCTGGGTCTCCACAGTCTCACTCCAGTGTCTGTATTTTATAAAAGTATTAGTGAGGCTTATCATCTGAACAAACCCCAAACTGAAAATGCTCTGATAATAAAAGAAGCGACAGTCAAATAATTTTGTCTGTAACGAGGCCACGTATATAAAGAATGGCATGACCATTACATCTCTAGGAACAGACAGACCTTTTGACATACTTCTCTTTTATTAAGGATGTCAGCTTTAAGAAATGAGAATGGCTGTGTGGGAAAACTTGAGCTAGCTTCTAATGTAATTTTTATTCAGGTGTGCACATACTAAATCACTACTGAAGGGGAAAGGTCAAATAATAGGATGATTTTATCTTATAATTTTTTGAAAAGAATATCTTTTTATTAGAATTCCTAGGGATCCAGTGCCAATTTCTTCCAGAAATCCATTTTTTAAAAGAAGTGTGCTTCATTTTGACCTAATACATAAATTGCCTATTTTATTGTGCCCTGGCATGCTGGCAGCAGCTATATAAATTTCCTTTTCTCTTTGCTTTCCATCAGCAAATTTACACCTCTGTTAAGTCATGAGATCTCTTATTGTAGCTGAGGGAAGAAAAAAAAAAGTGCAGTTGCCCATGTGCACAAAGTCTACTTGCCAAGGTGCATGGCTGATACACCATTCACCACAGAATTTTCCAGACTCGAGCCGTGGCAGGTTATCAGGGTTTCTACCTTCTACAGTGACCTGAGAAGGAATAGGAAAAGTGATGGCCCCTCCCACCTAAGGTCATCGTGTGTCTCAAAAAACATGCTCATTGTAACACAGTCATCCAAGTAAGACCGATCTTGAGCAAATATTTGCTCAACACAGCTTGAGCAAATATTTCTTGAACACTTATGATTTCTTTACCTCTGATTGTGGTCTCATGAAGTTACTAGACTCGTTTTCCAAATTAAGGAGCCGAAGCTGTTAAACCTGCGATGTGTTCGAGTTTACCCAGCTAGTAGGAGGTGCTGCTGAAATTCAAAACCAGTCCTGTTTCAGTCTACAAGCTAACAACATGCTTCACAATTTCCTCTGGAGATTCTTCATGCCTGCAAACCCTAGACTCTCAATTCTGCCTGTTGGAAATCTTCGGAAATATGAGCTGCTTTGACAAAATGGAATGGAGACCAATATAAATTAGTGGAAAACAGAATGTTTCCAGAGAGTGAAGTTTTTAATACTGCAAACATTTAATAACTCCTTTAATGCATGGGTAAGAATGATTTATTATTAGCACCACATGCACCAGCACATAAATAAATGCTGCTCGGGTCTTTGCAACTATTTACTTGTGGATTTTAACGATGCCTTCTGTATGTGTGTTTACATTATTAATTGGCATTGTCTTTATTCATAATGCAAAGGTAGATATTAATCCACATCTTGTTGGAATGGTCACAAATCCCCTGTTAGGGACTACACATGCCCTGACAGTATTGTCCAGCAATGCCAAATTTCTCAAAGGGCTTAAATAAGCACATTCAGTGTGGGGAGTGTAGAGAATAAGGAGGACAATTGGGGTCAATGTGGGATGCCTGTGTCCCCATAGCAGGACCAGTGAGCCCTGAGTGGGGACACTCACAAGTGAGAACGTTCATGGGAACTGCACCAGGGCGAGAATTACTGGTTGCTGAGCGGGGAGGGAAGCAAGCTGTATTTTCCTATTTGAGCCATCACTCACTAGTTGGAGAAGCAGAGGATCTCTTTCCATCTACAGTCTTGCTGCACTGTGTCATAGATGTCCCTCTCCAGCATTAACAGAGAAGACTCCCTCATCAAAGAAAGAAACACATCTCACATTTTTAAAGAAATGGCAAACTGAGACACTCAGCATAAAGACTCAGAAGTAAAGGAAAGAGAAGGAAAAAAAGTTGAAAATTTCAATTTTCACTGATCTTCTTACGTAAGTTGAAAAGGAAAGACAGCAACAGAATTCATATAGTAATTTGCCTACATTTTAAAAAAATAATTTTTACTTGTTCAGCAGTGTTTGTTTTTGAGGAAAAAATTAGTTGAGGACCTAATGCCAACAGGATATAGAAAAACACCAACTGTATAGCTTCAGAAAACACACTTATTTTAACATAAGAAAAATGTTTTAAGGCTTTACCCATACATTTTCCAAATTTGCGCCAATGTTCGTACCTTTTCCTTTAATCCAGCTATCTCAAAATTATCTAAATTAGAATGTTTTATAAATGAACTTCATAACAGAAATGACCTTAGCCAGCAGAATTAAGTAATTAACGGTGCTGACGCAATACATATATATATTTTTAATCCATATCTTTTCATCCAGGCATGCAGATACAATAAAAGTACATAGTTGCCCCGAACTGCTCATCAAACTTCCTAAACATAATGTGATATTAAATATAATTTTAAATAAATGAATATTATTATTGTTGTCATGGTATGCAATGAAGGGTGACCCAAGTGTATTCTCCATTAATACTCAGCTGTCTGGAGTTGTTTTGTTAGAGATTGACTGAATTACATTAGAATTCATGTATCTTCTGAGCAGTGGTATTATCCTAAGTGGTTTGTACCATACATAAAGCAAAACATCATCACCAATCCTTAAGCATCTATTTAACCCTAATTACATGCTGAACACAACATTAGACACCACAAGAACACCAAAAATATCAAGACGCAGCTCGTATCTTCAAAATACTTATATTTTCAGGTTGTTTGAAATCAAGTTTTTACATTCTCAAGGATTTTTTTTCCTATTTAGTAGTTGTGTTTCTATGCCTTGCTCCCTAAATGTAGTATTTTCAAATTAACCATTTACAATGCTAAGAGAAATGAGAAAATTAATAAATTTATTTAATCAGAAAAATTAAAACTCAAACGTGTTCCAGATGGCTGAAGGAGATGCTGCTAAGAATGTGTCTGTAAAATAAAACATATAAATAACACAAGAAAGAAATCAGTCCCATACTAGGCTCCCCTCATTTCACAATGTTTCAGACCCTTCTACTTTAACATGAAGCGTGATGGCATTTCTTCATCTTTATTAAAATGCTCGTGTCTGTGAAGGTGATAAAAATGCTTCACATAATTTCTTACTTTTTATCTTTCCAATGGTCCCACAGTTATCAGCTTTGTGGAATGAGGAATCCTAACTCTTAGTTTTACAACTTGCTTTAATTCCAGCACTAAGAGTTTAACCTATATTGGGTTTTTTTTTTAAAATGCATATAGGGTTCTAAGTTCATGCAAAAATGCTCTCTCAGACTTTTTAAAAGACATATTAAATAAAACATAATTATCTTTTATAAATCTTCCAGGGTACTAATTTTCCTTGACAGTACCAATGACTGCACCATTGCTCACAGCTTTGCACTCCCTCTGAATCCGGGGCTGAATGAGTCATACTCGTAAGAAGAAAAATGATTGCATGATATTTAATTTATGGACTTCACATGTGCTCGATTAGTTTAATCAAAATAAGTTTGTCAAGATCACACTTATTATATTTAGAAAAACAAAAAGAATAATTTGATGGTCAGATTCTCCATCCAGCTTCCAGTAAATAACACAGTGTTCTTAATTTCAATGCCACTAGCAATTTCTGAGTATACCACTTTCCTAGCAGTACGTTTACTGCTAGTAAACGTACGCACACGGGTACATGTATATGTAAATGTGCACATGTGTACATGTGTACATACATGTGCATGTGCATATATTTTTAATTTGTCACGACCTCCACAATCACACCCATTATTTTACTTTGTCTTTTTAAATTTGTTGAACATATTTTATTTTTCATTAGTTTGTTTTCTCTCTCATGAGCTGTCATTGGTCTTTTTTTTTTTTTTTTAAGATTTACTTATTTTTAGAGAAAGAGAGAGCATGTGGTGGGGGAGGGCAGAGTGAAATAGAGAGAGAGAGAGAAAAACCCAAGCAGACTTCCCACTGACCATGGAGCCCGACACCAGGCGGGGCTTGGTCTGATAACCCCGAGATCATGACCTGAGTCAAAATCAAGAGTCAGATGCTTAACTGACTGAGCACCCAGGCATCCTTCTTATTAACCTATCTTTAAATCTGGGAAATTTTAAATAATGGTTTTTTTCCATATAACAAAAGCAATGAATTATCATTGTATAAATGTTAATTATAGACCCCAAATAATCAAATAACGAAAAATGAAAAATCATAACATCTTGACGTTTGATGTACATTTTCATATCTTTATCAGTTTTCAACAGAAGTATCTCAGGTTGATTTAATCTGAGATATTGTATTCTATATTTTTTACTTTAATGTTTTGTATCCTCTATTTTTCACGTATTCTGTATTGAATCTTACCTAATTTCATTAAAACTTGATTTTAGAACCTGCATAATATTCACTACATGATTTTAATATTTTAACATACTGGGGCACCTGGGTGGCTCTGTCCTTAAGCATCTACCTTTGGTTCTGGGTTCTGGGATTGAGCCCCACATGGGGGTCCCTGCTCAGTGGGGAGCCTACTTCTCTCTCTTCCACTCCCCTTGGTTGTGTTCCTGCTCTTGCTGTTTCTCTCTCTGTCAGAAAAAAAAAAAAAACTTAAAATTTTTTTTAACATATTCATTAGGTAGGTCCCTTACTTTTTGTCATTTGTCTATTTGCTGTTTCGGGAAGGCCTCTGTGGAAGAGCATTTCCACTCATGCGCCTGGGCTTGCTTCACTACTAATCTTTTTGGAATTTCCTCCCAGGAACATCACCTCAGATATGTGTGGGTCACACACAGTCTAAAGCCCTGTGTCTGATCTTTCCAGATAAATGTTCCTCCAGAAGGAAAGTACCAATTCACCGTGCAAGTAAGCATATAGCAAAATGCCCGAGTCTCTAACCTTGATGATACACGTTGATTCTATAAACCTTTGCCAAGATTATATGTCTCAAGTTTTAACAAAAAGACTAGGGTTTTGACTGTGACTGTATCAAATCTATAAATATTTTTGAAAAACCTGACACATTTAAAATTGGAATTGTCCATCCCAAAACATCCATATTCATTCATTTATTCAAACCTAAACCCTTTGAACAAAGTGTTCTAATATCTTCATATTTATTTAGACTGCTTGTGATTATTTTTTAAAAAACTAGATATTTTATACTTTTTGTTCTTGTTGTTACTATTAAAAGTTATATATTAAGCCCCAAATATTTTCTACTTCAGTTTTGCTATCAAATAGAGAATTGATTTAAGTTTATTATGGCAGCTCTAAGTCATTGGAATGGATTACATAATCATAGCATATGTAAAACTAAGATTATTTTCTTCTTTTCCCACGTATTAGACACACATATTTCCTTGTCTGCTGTATCACTTTTCACTTAAATATGATTTAGGTAAACAAATGTTTTAAATTACTTATAGTAAAATGTTCTTTTTACTTGTATATTTTGTAACTCTAAATCTTCAAAGCCTCAGGGCCCCTGATTTTATGCTAATCTTTCTCTGATTTTTCTTTTCTGCCTAGCTCTTTAATTAATTTGAGTTCATTTGTATACATATCATACATTAGAATATTTCTTCTTGTCATTTATTAATTAAATCCTTCCTTATTCTTATTTTTTTTAGCTTATCAGATATCATATTATTTTACATAATTTGAGAGATTTCCAGGTTTATTTTCTTTCACCTCTATCCATATTTGTGTTCCTTTATTACCCTTTTAAATCATAGCTATTTAATAATATACTTTAAAATCCTGTAGGTAAAGAGGAAGGAACCAACCATTGCTGAACTAACTCTTTGCCAGGTTACCTCTGATAGATATTTAAAATATATCATGTCTCTTAATGCTGGAAATGGCCCTTAGGCCATATGTGTTAAGATCTGTTTTATAAATTAGGCTCTTAAGGTTCAGAGATATTTTGTACACAGGTCACTCAGCAAACAAGCTGGGGCTTATTGGGTTTTAAATCCATTTTGTTTTTTTCTTTTTAAGGCTTTTAACTGTTTTCACTTGCTTATGTTTTCAGATGTATCTATGGTCATTTTATGACTGTAAAAGTTCTGAGGGTCTTTTTGGAAAGCTTGAATTTAATTAAGTTTAGCCAGTGAGCATAATTGTGATTTCCAAATATGGGCTGTTTATTCAGGCCAAACAGTTCAAATTCTTAACAATCCTTTGGAATTTTATTACACTTTACAGTAAGGATCTAGTACAACCTTGGGCAAGACAGCTGGTGGCTAATATATTCAGTATGGTTATATGGGGGAGAATTTATCCTCAATTAATGGCATTGTGACAGAAGTAAAAAAGAAAGTTCTGAAATTATACATGATAAAACATAAGCCAGGAATAAAGAAGACTCAGTCTACCTTCTTCAACCCCTCACCTACACACACCCAGTGAGGAAAATACTCACCACCGCAGAGCTAGGTGATATAGACCACTTACTCTCAGCACCTCATTGCTCCTAATAATAATCAGAATAATAAAAAAGCATATGCAGCAATATTAATATAGCAGCCAGTTATCATTTATTGAAGGCTTGATCAATGTTGAGCTCTCTGTACATGGTTTCATTTAATTCTCAAACTTGGTGAGGTTTATACCGTAGTTCCCACTTAACACATGAGGAAAGGGAGACATGGCCCGCCGCGAGAGTGACGGAGATAACTTGGGAGGGGCCTTCCTCCTCAGTTGCTGTGTCTAGGGCCCTCCAAGGCTGAAATGAATGCACCTGTGGTAGGCTACAGGGGCAGCGGTGTTTAGGAGAAGGGACTCTTCTCTCTTCTAGGACATGTATTATTTTGACCAACAGAAGCTAGTCTTCCAGCAACTTCTCAAACCTTTGGTTGTCTATGCAGATAGCGGCTCCCCTAGCAGCTTTCTGAAATCTCAAGGAATCATCAGAGACAAGAGCTTACAACTCTGGCAATGCTTTATGTCTCTTCAATTACAAAGCTCCTGACGACCACAAATGCACCCTAATGTGGCCAGGGGTGCACCGAAAAGCCCTTCCAACATATAGCTGGGCCTAGGTTTTATGGATTCAGCTAGTTACTCAATTTCAGCGAGCTAAGTATGGTTTGTGAGCGAATTTAGCCAGTGTGGACTTTTAATCTACGTAATTCTGGTTCAAACACAGCTCTAGCAGATCCCGTGGACTGTATTATCTAAAGCACTGCCTCCAATCTATTTTTCATCTTATTCATAGATGCTTGATTTACATAGCATCCATTTAACTGATAGAATTACAGTGATCAAATTAATTTAACCTGTGTAAGCAGCCAAGTTGGATCATTTAAACCAAAATCAACATTGAGGTCTAAATTATATTATTGGCTCTCTACCTAAATGTAACTCACCCTTTCCTCATATTTTAAATGAGGAAAACAGCCTCCTGCAAGACCCTCCGCCCTTCATCGGACTCCCCACCCTGCGCCTGCCAGCTTTGAATTCTGTTTCCAGACCATGCTGGCTAAATCTGGTCACTTTTGGAAAGCAGCCATGTTGACCAACCTCAGAGGAACTTGGGGAGTGCCTCCTTTCTAGCGGCTGTGGCAACAGCTGCCTCTCAATGTTCAGGTTCACCTCATGGTGAAAACACAATAATCATATTTTGGAGTTCAGTGAACCAGCATCCCTGCTGAGTGACTAGAGACTCTACACATAGAAACATAACAACCCCTCAGCCACAGCCGATTTTCTTACAAGGGCCGGCTGTTGATCACAGGAGGGAAGAGAACAAATTCACAAAAGTCCACCTCAATACCAGAAAATAAATAATGGCAAAAGACCAGTTTCTATAAAAAAGTGTTTTGCAGCATCATACGCATGCCTGCGTATCTCATAATAAATGACACAAATTTTTTCCTTCTCCATAAGAACTTTTTAGAGCTAATGATTTTCATAAATTCCTGCACATAAAAATGTCATTTCCGGTTCTAGATTCGGGGACTTTCATTTAAGAGGTGCTAGGTGGAGTCTTAGAATATGAATTTTTAACAAGCTCCCTGGTGAGTCTGGCTTAAGTTGTCTGCAGGACACTTTGAGAAACAGTGTTCAGAGTCTCTGTGAGTTTTGGAATAGTGGTAGTATTTATGCAAATATAATTATAAGGATAAAAATATAAAAACAAAGATTTACTGTCCCTGTCGTTTGCCTTTTCTCCTGCAAACATGAACTCCACATGGGGAACCTGCGTGGCCCTGGGTGGCTCAATGGGTTAATCATCTGCTTTTGGCTCAGGTCATGATCCCAGTATCTTGGGATTGAGCCCCCCATAGGTCTCTCTGCCCAGCAGGAGCCTGCTTCTCCCTCTCCCTGCTGCTACCTTCCGCTTGTATACTCTGTCACATAAATAAATAAAATCTTAAAAAACAAAACAAAACAAAAAGCATGAACCTCACTTGTTCTAGGAACCTGGAGGAATACAAATGCAAATTGTAGTGTCTGTAGCCTTGAAGTCATCCTTGGGTGACCAACTACCCCAACAGCCCGAGAGGGGGCTTCCCGGGATTTAGGGTGGAATCCAGCCCGGGAAGGAGGAAAGCCCCCAGGAAAACTTCCTACACTACAAGGCACACCAATGGCTTCAAAGGAAAGTTAAACAAGTTGCTGCCAAGCCCTAGAGGAAGAAACAACCAATTCTAAGAGGATTCGAGGAAGGTCTATAAAATCATTTGCATTTGATGGGAGCTCAATTAAGAGGGAAAGACCCAGGCAGAGAAAACACATTTGCAAAGTCGCAGAGGTAAAACAGTATCCAGAAAACTTGAGGAAATACTAATTAAGATTATGGGCGTGAGGATTGGGAACTCCGGAGAAACGAGGCTGGAAATTAGACCAGGAAAGTTTGTGACGGTTTGAGAAGAGTAATTATTTCATGCTTGCTCTGTTGTGATCTGTTTGGTGCATTAGAACTTAAACAAGCAGCATCAGGAGCTGTTGCAAGAGATGAGGAAAGCGGGACAGAGGGTCTAATTCATTGTGGTCACCACAGGAAGAGGAAATAATAATGTTTTCAAGGTTTTCACGAGATCTGTTTGCATGTGATGATTAAGAGAATTGGGGAGCACCAGAGGAAGAACGTTTCTTTTTGGTGAGGAAGCTAAGAAACACTCAGTTTTGTGTATTTGTGTTCAGGGCACTAACCTAGATCCCCCTAAAACCTTGTACCCTCAAACTATATGTGTGTGTGTGTGTGTGTGTGTGTGTGTATATATATATATATATATATATATATATATATATATATATATATATTTAAATCTCTCCGGAGTCGGTATCAGCTGGCCTCGGCTGAGCAGTCTGGTTGACAGAGCAGCAGGGCTGAAGTTCAAGCCTGGGCGGGGCTCGGGCTTTTCTCTGTAAGAGGTTTCAGGGTGGCTGCACCTGGTGCCTGGTTTCCAAGAGGTCACAGCAGATGCTGCCCGCCTTGGAAAGGCTAAGTGCGGACTTGGCATTGCGTTACTTGCACAACATTACTTCATACCCCACCGTCAAAGCGGCCAGGGAGCGGCCCAGGGTGCGGGGACAGAGGGGGACAGTGTCACACCCAATGGGTGCAGCCATCCCTGCCTGCCCCAGCGCCTGTATAGAGGGCATGTGCGGAGCTGTCTTGGGGGACCGTAGTGAACCCTGGCCTGGCTCTCCGGAGAGAAATCAGAATTGGAAACGTGAGTGGAGGGACTTCGTGGGGGAAGTTAGCAGTGGAAATCTTCAAAAGTGGATGATTGGAGCAGGGAGTTGAGAATGCAACAGGACTCCATTTAAGAGAGGCTTGGGCGGGGAGGCAGTCCACAGAGAGATCGAGCTCTAACAGCCCATCAAGGGGACGCAGGAGGACGGGCGCTCCCAGCAACCGCGCAGACCAGACGCGAGGGAAGGCGGTGCTGGGAGTGGGAGTGGGCGGTGGCGCCCCCTGCCGGACTGGGGGTGCGGCTGGGGGAAGCACGTGGGCGCGGGACGCAGTCTGGTTTGCAGGTTTTCCAGGGTTTGGGGAGGAGTCAGCGGCAGGGAAACAGGAACACCGGGAAGACGGGAGGGGGTGCTTATAGAGGGCACCTCCGGCTTCTGAAAGGAGGATGAGACAGGAAGACACGAGGAGAGGATGCTCTAGTATGGGGAGGGGAGAGGCTCAAGTACATGTGCGTGTTCCCTGTGAAGGAGGAACGGAACCGCTCCCGCTAGGATCACGGCGTCCTCCTCCTCCGAACATCTACAGGACTTTTCTTCTCCTGTTAGTTACGCGTGCACGAAACTAGAGAGCGTTCAAAAGCACTGGAGATGAGAAATCAAGGGGTGCAAAAGCCAAGTTTTGTTTATCATTTTTCCTCATTGTTTTGGTTTTAACTGTGGAGTATCAAATGAATTTAAAAAGAGATGTTACAGAAGTTAACAGTTTAAAGCAGGAAGGTACAGTCACATGCTCACTAACTTTTGCAAAAATACTGGAAAATATATGGGACTAGCTATATTAAATGATAATTAAATCTTTTCTTTATCTCGTGGTATATAGATGGAAATATTCTTTTCCCATCTCTTTTTTTTTTTTTTTTTTTTGGTGTAAATTTCTGCTTTAGGAAAACCGGTTAATTATATGACCATTTGGACGTCATATATATATATATATATATATATATATATATATATATATATATATATATATATACCGAATTACTTTCAGCTAATACTTTTCCTGCATAGAGACAGAAATTCTTGGAGAGAAAAATACTGTGAATTAAGAATTGAGCAATTCAGCCTAAAGAATTTAATGGACTAAGTCTAAGACTATGACAAAGATAAAAGGCCAGATAAACCAGCCTTTTGTAACACATGTACCAGGAATGAAGCATTCCTCCTTGCAGCAAGTGAAAACAGACAGAAGGCTACTACCAGGGGCGCCTGGATGGCTCAGTGGGTTAAGCCTCTGCCTTCAGCTCAGGTCATGATCCTGGGGTCCTGGGATTTAGCCCCGCATGGGGCTTTCTGCTCAGTGGGGAGCCTGCTTACCTCTGCCTACTTTTGATCTCTGTCTGTTAAACAAATAAATATCTTAAAAAAAAAAAAAAAGACTACTACCACTCTTGGCCTATAAAAGTAAGATTTTAATTTTTATGTCTTCATCATGTCTTGCCTTTACTAGAATATGAGAAAAAAAAAAGATGCACGACCAATGGAATTTACAAATATTTTGTTTGTTCACAAATAAAAATAGACACTCTTGGAAGAGCGGAAGTATGTCTCCCATTTTTGTGTCATTGTGCCTGGCATAGAAGCTCTCAAAAGGATGGAGAGTGACTAAATGAAGCATGAGTATTAAAACCAGCTTTATTTGGGTATAGCCTGAAATATCATAAAGCAAAATTATAAACCAGGATGCAGGTATTACAGTGAATCTATCCTATACATATCCACCCCAGAGACTGTATTTTATACAATAATTGTGCAAGCACAGAAACTTACACATGGATAGGATGGGTGGCTGAGGAGCCTCAGCTTCTAAACTAAAAGTCAAAAAGCATTACTAAATGTATTGAAAATATCTTTCAGTATTCATTGGTAGAAAAAAATAGAGGTTAAAGATTTTGATTTATTTCATATTGATCTTTGCTGTAAGCAGATAGCTTTGGATGCATATACATTTTCATGAAGTCAGCACCCCTTCTTCCATCTTGCTCTAGAGAAACCAACAGGGAAGGCTTATGGCATATTGGAAGAAAAGCAGTGATTTCTATTTGAAGATTGCTAGAGGATATCAAGAGCTGTACCATTTAGCTCCCATCACAACACCAAGAAAAATATGTTAAAATAGCTATTTTTAGCATACATTATTTCATCCAAAAGTAAATAATGTAGAAATAGGACATTTCATTCCATGCTTAGAACCCTTTACTGGAATGGGCAATCCACTTGATTTTATTCAATGAAACAGATTTTTGATATCTGGTTTGGATATTCTTGGTATGTTAATAATTTAACTTTCATGATTAGGAGTTCTCACCAAGAAGATCCTAAACTGTCTGCTGAAGCTAATTTGTAATTTTGCATATAGCATCTGGCTTCTTTTTCTTTGTTGTTTTTGCATGAGGAAGAGGGGGACAATGTCTCCAAAAACACTGAATCTTTATCAAACATGACTACAAAAATTCTAATCATTAGGTGCATATATAAATATAGTTCTGTGTGCTGTATATGTCTATGTAGACATACATGCATATAGTATCTATGTACATATACATTCTAGCTATGGTTTTGTTTTTTAGCTTGAAAAACAAAAATGATGATAAAGAGGAAAATGAAACAAAGCCACACAAATTGAACCTTAGGGAGGCTAAGAGACTAAGCTACTTATTTATCAGATTGGCAGAAACTGCCATGACCAAGGGATGCTGGGATGCCTGCTCACCTACATTTAAAGGCATGCAAACTCCCAGGGACCCTTAGTCAAGCTGTCTCCAAATCATATCCATTAGCACGTGATGCATGAGTAGGAAACCTAGGTTGGCACATATTATTTCAAAAGTGCTGTTCACAAACAAATATTTTATATATATTATATATGTATTTGAGATCATCCTAATGAAATGACCAGGTTTTTGTATTTAATGACTAAAGTGACATTGAACATTAGCAATGTAATTTTCTGTTACCAACAGTAGTATCAATAATTCTTCAATGATAAATTGTAAGGGGAAAAACTGAAAGAATGATAAATTAAATATTTTTATGCTCCCTTCATCCTGTAATATTACGTCAAGTGTTTGAACAAAATACAGAACAGTCACAGGGTCGGGCAGGGTACTGCTCATTCCAAGAAGACTTTATCCCACATCAAGGTTAGACCTTCAATGAGTTTCCATTGGCTGAGTGATTGCATAAATTAATGCCATTCAGAACAGCTTTAACTTGCACAGCTGACTTTGGAAATGTGTGACTAAGCTTCTAAATTGGCATCGAAGGCACATTTACGGGAGCTGCCTTATCTCCGCACCACTTACTGCCTTTCATCCCTCCTCACTTCCTCCCATTATCATCATCACTTTCATCAGAGGCAGCTGAAGTTTCCCCTTCAAAATCAAAAGCCCTTGGAGAACAATCTTGCCTTAAAGCCATGGGCTGCTGAAAATGTGTTGTCTCTTTCATTTACATTTTGATTAAGTGAAAGTCTCTTAATTTGGGCCATTATCAATACATAAATCTGTAGAGAAAATGAACCAGTATTTATAATGCAACCAACATTACATGATTTACTGACCTTATAATGAGTAAATACAGAAGGGAAAAAAAAAAAGAAAGTCCAGCTCTCAGGTCCCCTGGACATGAAGCACTGTCAGCGACTAACAGGGCAACTCACATCCTCTGTGAAGGCAAGCCTTAAGCTTCCCGTGTCTCATCCCCTCGTTATTTCAACTGAACTAGGTCTCCAATTTTTAAAACCATCGCACATAATACATTTGTCTACTCTACTTGACCAATCTTCCTGTGGGAAGGCTTGTGAGTGGTAAAATGAAAGGCTCAAAATGGGTTTCCATACCTGATTGTGGACTTTGTTTGGGGATTTTGGCTACCGCTTGAGGGCTGGAGGTGGAGTGCATTCGCTGGTTGGCCGAGCTGTGGATGCTGCTGGGAATGGCCGCGGAGACGTTCTTGCGAGGCTTCATGTCTTGCAGCCACATGGGCGAGGCTTCGAAGGCCTGCATCCTCCTGGCGTGGCTGTTGGCATTGACTTTCAGGTAGGCCTGGGCTTTGTGTTCCTGTAGCTCTCCATAATTGGCATCTGTCACCCTGCATTCATATAAACCTTCATCCTTTTTCCTCACTTTGGAAATCTGAAGCTTGTGAGAGATGTCATTGCCTTGGACTTTCACTGTCTGAAAAATTGCAGGTGGGGAAAAAAAATAAAGCGCTACATCAAATGATTTTGTTCCCATACTTGCTCCCGAGCTTGCTAATGTTGGAAAATTAAAGGGTCTTAACAGCCTCAAAGCCACAGTCAGAGAGCTATTTATTTTCTCAACAGTCAAATCCGAAAGTCATATTTATCCCATTGCACTAACAACCGGCTTCACAAAATCATGGAATAATTAGTTCAATCCAGTCAGCGCCAGATTCTATTGGCCACGTGGTCCCCGTTTCCCAGGTTCCAGAGGCGGTCCTGCCATTTTCCAACCACGAGATTGACCTCTGCCTGGAGAGCTCCGTCACATGAAGCACAAACAGAATATGGTAAATGATTTCATTTATAAAGCCTCTTTCCTTCACTGCAGGCAACAACGAATTCTGAGAGATCACACAATTATTTGGTTGGTCACAACAGAGTTCAAGAATGTGTTTTGATCCCCACACGGGATGCCTTACTAAAGGTACTGACAAAATAACTTTGAATATTAAATATTCTACTCAAATGTTGGTACAGTCTTACCAACAATCATGGGGTGGCATGGCTTAAGGTACAGAATAAGATCACCTGGAGTCTTATGGTCAGAGTATGCACCCTCTGCCATGGCAGGGTCTTTATGCCACTGGACCTGGAGGTGCCATCAATCAGACACTGGTCTGATTTTCGAAATTAAAGTTGGCTCTCTTTTCTTTTAATAATTTTGATGCCAGATTAATAGTAAAATTATATATAAATATTAAAAGATTATATATGTTTGTATTATGTGTAATATACATATACACATATATATCCATAAGCATCTTTACCAGAACAGTTAAATTTGACATACATCATATATTATCCATGATTGACAGGATGATGGATTTCAAAAGACTCTTAGGATTCAAGGATGTGCATGATTTTGAAAGACAGAGAAATGAAGTGAAGAAGACATACACTTTCAAATGACCATAAGTAATTAAGAAAACTTGGGAATTGGTCATCTGTTTTTTACATACAGAGTTGTATATACAAATATTTATCAATATTTGAACCATAACCATAGCCTATATTTATTTGTATGTGAAATTACATATTAATATACCCATACTCTGAAAATAATGGGGATTAATAGTTTCAAATATAGTCTCAGTTGAGTTTCCTAATAAAGTCTGAGATAGTTGGAGTAGTTGTATGATCATTATTTTACAGTAGAGTAAACTGAGGCTTGGGGATTTGGGTCCTGGATTCTCAGCATTAATTGTACATTAGAACCATCTAGGGAGCTGTTAGAAAATGGTTTCATTTAGGAGTGTCTAGGTGGCTCAGTCAGATAAGCTCCGACTCTTGATTTCAGCTCAGGTCATGATCTCGTGTGTCATGAAATCGAGTTCTACACTGGGCTCTGCAATGGGCCATTAGGGCCTGCTTAATATTCTCTCTCCCTCTGCCCCTCTCCCTCCCTCTCTCTCCCCCTCTCTAAACTACTACTACTAATAAAAGAAAATGACCTCATTTGGATTAATGTGGAAACATTAAGTTTGCCTCTTAAGGAGGCAAAGCTCATATCAATATTTGATCAAAGCATTCCTGAGAATTCTAAGTCAACAACTGTTGGTTTAAGACACATGACCAAGGTCACCCTATTAAACTTCTTTCTGTCTCCATCTGTAACTAGAACTTTTGCTGATTCACTAGACTTTATGATCTTTTATAAAGAGAATACTGTTAGTAGCTATGTACATGATCACGTTATCTTAACCGTATGGCTTCCTAGTTCAGGATGTATGAGGCTTCCTTATTGGTCTTTGGAGGATACAGTCATGGCTAAAGGGTGAAGCATGAGTAGTAAGTAGAAAACCTCACCCCTATATATCTATAAAAACAAAATATTTAAGATCAGTATTGTCAATAATTGATTTTAACAGTAAAGCCTTTCTAGCACTGTATGAAAACAATAATTTCTGTAATATCATAATAATTGAATTGAAATATTCTAAAAAGTCAGTGAGTTTATAAATATAAATTGTAGTTTTTGTTTTATGTCTTACTTTTGTTTGATATTTATACATTTATATCAGAATTTGGTTCTGTTAATACAATATATATTCATACTTTTAGTTGTTATGTAACTCTAATCATATACCACTTTTTCACTGTTGTAACAGCTCCAGAATAAATTTTCGTTTTTAATGAAGGTCATTAGATTTTTAGATTCCTAAAATGAATAAATAATAGGAATATATATTTATACATATATTTATAGCATAGGTACTAAGCAGATGTATATTCTGAATTAATATAACTATTTCATTCCTAATGAAAACTTGCTTACTATTTATGAATTAGTTAACCAGTTCTATCAATATAAAGGGATTCTAGGAGGTTTCACTGGTGGTATAGTAAAAAAATACAATTTTCTTTTTATTTCTAATTTCACATAGAATTATTAAAAGTCAAAATACATCTCTATATTTTCAATAGCCAACCTCCTCCAATTATGTTTTATATTTATATTGACTTACGGTTTTATATTTATATGATTTTTGAGCATTGTCAGTAGGAATGAATCACATATGAATCACATTGAAAATTCAGTTGTTTTCAATACAATTTCAACGTAATTTTTTCCCGCCTAAAAAGATTTTCATAAGTTAGTGTTTTACTTCTTAAAGGATAATTATTCTTATGGCTTTGAATGAATATTAATATTGCAGTCTTATACTCCTACAGTTATGTGAGTGCTAAGAAGAGTAAGAAAAAAATGTCACACTCTTGGCTGGCAAATAATTCTCTAGTAATTGTTTAAATATTTACAATATTGAAATAATTTTATTGTATCGACTCTGAATCTGCTTCAATTTTTGTGTGCCCAGTGAAGTAAGAAAGAGAAAACTGGACCTTGTCCTGCGTTTGTGAAATTGCCTTTTCCCGGGACAGTAAGTTAAAAAGCTCTTAAAAACCTCAAATTCCCCAATTTTCAGCTTGGGCCTGCCTGGCAGCTGACAAAGGCGCGCGTCCCCTGTCGCCTGTCGCTGTGATACTCACACTGATCTTGGTCCCATCGTTGTCCGGGTCTCGGTCGGGCACCAGCTCCACCTGCGGGAGAAGGAGACGATGCTCAGACTCGGGACCCCGACGGTCCCCATCCTGATCCGGAACGCAGCCGCACCGAGCCAGCTCGGTGAGGGTCGGTGAGGCTCGGTGAGGCTCGGTGAGGCTCGGCGGGACCCAGTCCGGGGCAGTAGGGTGTCTCGGTCGGGGTGATTTAGGAAGGAGACCGACCAGGACGCACGCAGCCCCGGCCCGCGGGTCCACAGGTCCCCGGCTGAGGCCCGCGCAGCGCGGGGCGGCAGGACCGCGTGGGGGCGCTGCCGAGTCGCGCGCGCTGGGATCCGGATCCCCGACACGCCGGGCCCGGGAGAGCTGGACGGACTCCCGGAGGGGCGCGGGCGCGAGTGGAAGTTTGCGCCGACAGGAGTCTGCGTCTTTGCCCGGCCGGCCTCCCCTCCCTGGGGTCTCTCCAGATTTCCTTGTTTCGCTTGGACAAGTCCGCAGGGCCTTTTGCCGAACTGTCCGATCTCGGCTCCGACCCGCTCCCTCCTCCTCTCCCCGCTGCTTCTCTTTCCCAGCCCCTACTCCTTTTCTCCACGCCTCCCCTTCCCCTTTCTCCCCTCCCCTCCGCCCTCCCTTTCTAGTGTGTTCAAGAGTAGCCCCCGGTACCCTTCTTAGCTCACTCTCCATTGCCTCTACCTTCGCACCTCTCCGCCTCTCTCCGCCGCCCCTCCTCTCCCTCTCCCCCACTTTCTTCCCCACTTTCCCTCCCTCCAACGCCCATCTCCCCTTACCCCTCCTTTTCCCTCTTCTCTCTTCCCTACCCCCAATCTCTTTTCTCCCAACCTCAGTGGTGAGAAGAACTGACGTGTGTGTGTGTGTGTGTGTGTGCGATGGAGACACAGAAAAATCCCTCCCGACCCCGTCCTGGAAGGAGGACAGAGGGTGTCTTGGGATGTAACAACACAGTAGTCCCCTACTGACAGCTGGACAACAGCTTGTACTAAAAGGAGGAGGTTATTCCCAGTTTTAATCGGGAAACACTCCACACCCTGACTTTCTCCATGGTTTTAACGTAATGTCACCAGGACACATTCCGGCTCACTCCCTGGCATCAGTCAGGGCTAAGAGAGCCAGGCGGGTCCCCAGGGACGTCCACTACCCCTGGGTGCACCTAGAAGACTAAGGGAGTGAGTGGGACAGACGCACGGGGCGTTGCGGACGACGCGACTCCGCTACCTGCGCACCAGCCACCTCGGCCCCGGGCTCCAGGTCCTCCGGCCCCCGCAGGAACCACCACTGGATCTCCAGATACACCGAGGCAGAGCCACTTTGGAAAGCGCAAGACATCTCCACATTCTGCCCCTCGGTCGCAGTCACGTTCCGCGGAAACTCGGTAAATTTTGCTGCAAAACAGAAATGCATTCTTTTGGAATACCACACCACTCTTGTCAGCGTCTCCTTCTTTGAGAGCTCGCTATTTTTCTTGGACAAAAAAAAAAAAAAAAGGCGACAAAACCCCTCTGTGACTTCTCGGACTTTGCCTGGTTCCCCAACCCCCTTTCCTTTGCCTCATTCCTGTTCATTTTTGGTATCATGCTTAAATAACTTTATTGTTGATGAAGTCCAGAATAATGGAAAGGTTAACAAGCTTGCCAAATAACTCATCTCTGTTAGCCAAGATGCCCATGGTTAGATCCATATACCTTTTGTCAGATTGCAGCATTACCCAAAACTTACAGAGGGACTCAATGAGCTACATCTTTGGTAAATCCGCCAAGCTGATATATAGGGAGAGCTTCTTGCTCTAAGTTTCTAGACAATCTATGACTAACTCATTGTTTCAAGTCATAGAGAATGGATCAGGATTACCTGTCAAAATGCACATGCATGATCTATCAAAACAATCATTAGCCATTGTGATTTTAAGGCCACAGCAGTGAAACAATTTGCACACTTTCTAAGCTGTGAACAGTTCTTTCTTTCTAGATTAACCTTCATATGTGTTCTCGTCAAGCTGTATGGTAAATTGGCATACATCATGGCATACGAGGATCACACACCTGGTTTTAGTTCAGAGTAAAGACTGTATTGAAGTCACCAGAGATTTTTTTGTTTTCTTCAGTCTTTTCACTATCAGTCTTGACACTGCCTGTCTGCAAATTCAGAGTTAAGGTGAAACTCACAAAAATGAAATGTTCCCTTACTCTCAAAGGCATTTCTTTAACATGGAATGCTCTGGGTGGTTGTTCTTCTCTTGTCCAAGGGATACTTTGTGAAGAGCTGATGTTTCCCTAAAAGTAATCTTGGAAAGATTTGTGGCTGATGGAAGTGCACAGTTACAACGCACACTCGTGGACAGGAGGACTGAGGGTCTGCAGGACTGATTCAGGGTGGATGCACTTTAACCCCACTTTTTAAAGAGAGGCATTATCAGTGTGTCTTTTCAAAATTTTAGGAAATATCAAAATGATCTCAACTGGCGTAGAACTGTATTTGTACTTAAAGGAAGTAGCAGATGTTAAAGAAGGCATTCTGATGTGAAAAAGACTTTTCTGTTTAAGCTGGAAGGAGGACTATGGCATTTCGGCTTGCAGAAGTGATGCAGTCTTTTGGCAGTAGAGATGTGATCTGTTCATGGTGCTGAAACGATCACTGCAGCCTGCGAAGTCCCGAACAACTGGATTCAGCAGGCTGCCACCGCCGCTGCTGCTGCTTGGAATGCAAGTCGTGCCTTTTTATGGGTCCTCAGAGGAGTCTGTCCTTTGATAAACACACACATGCAAACGAAGTCGCAAGGACCCAGAAAAAGGAAACTAAACCAATTCTGCCTACACTGAGGAGGACTGGCGATGGAGAGCCCCCGTCCCCAGCTCTGTTTGCCATGATTATGTATGCATGAGTGGTTACCCAGTGTATGCACACATACAGAAGGCACATACACACACACACACACACACACCCCTGTGTTTGCGCTTACCCAGGAACCCACTTCATTGTCAGGAACCAAGTAGATTTGCTCTCAAATCTAGCTTGCCTACTATTTAATAAACTTTAAGGAAAAACGCCAAACAGAACACTATTCCCCTGTTACTTGCTAGGACTCTCACTACATCTGCTTGGCCGTTCTTTGAATATACAGAACGCACACACACACACACACACACGCACACACACAGACACTGCAAGCAGATGAATATTTGCCAAGGAGCACAGACTTACCTTGAGAAGACAGCCCTTGTTGTACATATAAAACGGAAAAGAAAACAAATCCAACATATGCCAAAAAGATCCCCATCATTCCAAAAAGGGGAGGGGGGTCACATCAGTAAAGCCAACAGCCAAAAAGCCCCAAAAGAAAGGAATGCAAACGTCTCAGAGGCTCCGTCTCAGAGCCCTGCGCGCGACACTGCAAACATCCTGCTGCTCGCTCCGCGAGGACTGGCTCTGGGGAGAGGGGAGTGCAATTCGCGAAGGTTAAAACCAGCTGGCTCGGATTCGGAGAGGCTTCGAGTCCACACTCGGGCTTGCAACGCGGGGAAGTGGCTCCGCGGCTTCGCTGCCTGCTCAGCTACCTGGCAGCTCGTCCAACGTCAGCCCGCTGCTCCGGCTTGCGTGATCACTGCCCTCCCTAAACGCCGAGCCAGCTCGGGAAGTGGGGAGTGGGCAAGAGGGGCGGGCTGGAGGACTTCACCGGGCTCGCCGCGCCGCAACTTTTCCCTCTAATGGCTGCGATGATGCCTTTAACTCTCTGCGCGCCGGACGGCTCCCCACCTGCCAGGAACTCGAGCCGGGCGGCCCGCCGCAGGCTCCGGGCTTGGCGACTCCGTCTACGTTTTCCTTCTGGAGAGCAGGAGCATTTATTTTTTTCCAATTTGCCTTTTTTCCCCATCGATTGAATCTTCCTTGCCTCGGCAGACGGGATCGCTCGGTGCTTAAGAGGACAATACAGTTGTAGGGTTGCGCTGTAGGGTGGCAGGGGGCTGGGAGCTGCAGATTTGGGGAGGAAGTTGGGGCATTGTTGAAGAGGAGGGGAGGAATGGGATGGGGTGAAGGAGACTGCTTTGGGGCGATGAAAACAGTCATTTGAGGGAAATGTCGCTTAACCAGTTATTAACTGCTTTAACTAGAATGATCACATGCTATTATTCCTCACGAATTTATTGCCGAACAGCCTCCAATAGAGGAGAAACAGCTCATGCAGGCACCATACCACTCTAGCTGGCAAATGGAAAAGACAAAAAGTATAAAAAGTCACGTACTGAGAGAATTTTCCAGAAAGAAAAGCCCACCATACTATGATTACTTTTATTTTATTTTATTATTCTTTTAAAAATTCATACACCCCCCTGACTTCTCTGCTCCCATCTGTATTGTGGGATGGGGGAGGGGTTTTAAATACCAGGAAGGTCTTCATTGCACGATTTTTCTGTTTATTTGCTTTTCTTTTGCATGACAATAACTATTTAATGTTCTTTAGGATATATGAATAAAGAATATTATTTTAGGAAGAAAAGTACAATAAGTTTTAAAATTTGGAACAAATCTACTTATTTGCCCTGGAGAAGGTTTGAGATAGAGATATTCTATTATTCTTAAAAATCTACAAACAGTATGTTAAGGACTCCATTTGTCCTTATGAAGCCCAACCATAAGCTAGTGAATTTAAATCTTTTTAACAAAATTAGAATCATTTGCTATCTGAGCAGAATACCAGATATTTTATTCCCATTATTATTTCTATGCAACTATACCACAAATCTTCAAAATTATTTCGAAATATGACTCAGCCTTAACAATGCTGTCAGGAAACCAATGCAGTATATGTATGTTCATTTTACTGGTAAAGAATTTGTAGTTGGCTAATTCCTTCACTGACCAGAAAGAAATTAACCTTAAGAGAGCTGTTGGATTTTTAAACCACTTAGCCTTCTACTACTGAATGCAGCAGTAACGGAAATGATCAGAAAGTGTTATAAAATACAATATTATTTATTTTTCTGAAGATATACTTACCTTTCACTGTGAGTAGAGACACAATATAAGATTGATAAGATCTGGAGAAAGTCCTGGGGAATATTTTACATCTGTTTATGTTTAGGCCAAGACTTCATATTCTTCTTGTATTGAGCAGAAGATTCTGAAGTATGTCATTTCAAGGAAATAAGTCTCTTTATCTGCAAATACTCTCTCATGGAGAATGTGTTCAGAATATAGAAACAATCCAAGTTAATATACTTATGCCATACTTAACACTGTTTGGAAAATAAACAAAACTTTGCAGGTATTAAATCCCCAGAGGTTAATTCTCTCCAGATATAAATTTTATCCCTAACAAGATATACTCAGTGTTTATTTCATGATTTTAGCTTTAGTTGAAGCATTTAACATAAACATGAGATTACTATGTCATGAAAATGTCCTGATTTCAAGGTTATCTGCTGTTAGAACAGTTTCCAATATAAAGAAAAGGGCATCCATTTTAAGCAAGGGAAGTTCTGAATTAATTTAGAAAAGCACCTCAAATTCTCTTAAGAGGAACTCGATCTCTGTAACTATAAAAGTACAATAAAAATAAGTTGAAAAAATGTAAAAGTGTGAGGAAATCTTTTATAAAACAGATAAACTCTCAAACTACTTTCTAAGCTTTTAAGCGACAAAAGAAAGAAGAGAAGAGGAAGAAATAAAGTAACAAGGAAAACAAAAATTGGAAAAGGATTTTTCTTATGAAAAATGCCTGATAGGTATTTTATTTTCAATTTTGCCAAGATAAACTAATAATTTTATATTAAATATCATTTATATTGTATGTATTATATTGTATGAAATGATACTGTTATATCATCTCAAGGACTGTAAATAGTGTTGGTAAACACACTTGCATTATTTCTTTTAGAACATTTGCCTTATTAAAGACAAAAATATTTCTATAATAACAGTTTGAAATGATAAGAAAGTTTAATTACAGAGTAAATATATCTAATATATCAAGATGTCACAGTTCTGAGACAAAGTCCCACTATCTTTATAAGTCCTTATAAAACACCACATTCTCCTACAAAATTGGTGGTAACTTACCAGGACAGATTACTTGTTTGCATCCAGAAATGGGAAAGACAGTTTCTTTCCATTTCTCCTTTTCCAAAATGATCATCGCTGGTACCTTACCCTATAAAAATGACTGCAAATCTCTTCAACAAATAAACAAACAAACAAACAAGCAAAGAAAAACCTATCTGTGAACTAATGCTCCAAAAATAAAATCTTAAATCTTATTTTTAAAAAATTGTTTTCTTGCCTTCTAAATTAACTTTTGTTTTTGTTTTTATATTAAAATTTAAATATTTGTATCACCACAGTATTTTTCCTCTAAAATAATATGTAATAGGAATTCTTACTTCATTATGGTCCTTCCAAAGGTATAAGTTCAATCTGTTTGAGTTCATTCCATTGCTTTCCTTTGGCACCTTATTTAGATTGCATTGCCCTCTTTTCTTGTATATAAAAACTTATTTAACTTTATCTTTCAAACACTGTTGACTTATGATGCTCATAATCTTTCCCAAACACTTTCAGAGCCTTTGATCCACCCAAGAGCTAAGCAGGAGAGGGGTTCTTCAAGATCTCTGATTATCAATTGCATTGTCTCTTTCTCCTAAGACAGCTTTGGGGTATTTGTTCACTTTGAACTTGATGGGAAGCCATATTTCACTCACAAAGTCTCATGATAAAATTATTTTCCATATTCTACTTGCATAATCTGTCCTAAATTGGGGCTTAAGTGCTCAATGTAAACTTTTAAAATTATCTCAATAATTGGAAAACACCAAATTAAGTATTTTATTTAGAAATAACCTCTTAAATAAAACCATCTAAGAAATTAGATGATCATCCTTGTGGATTCAGAAGCATAAGCTTAATTTTGTCACATCTCTGGCAAGAGGGTTTAGTTGAACTGCTCATAATTTCCATCCATGCACCAAGAAGTTCATTCTACTGTGTTCTCAAATATGACTTTGGAGAAGCTCAAAACTGCATAGAGGAGAATATTTCAGGGCCTTGAGAAATATTTTCATCTGTAATCTTATGCCTAGAGTACTTTTTTTTCCTCACTTGGGGAAATAAAAAGAAATAGTCCTCTTTAGATATGGAAGCAGTATAAAAATCCCACAGAGAAATTCTTTCAACAGAAGAGAACAAGAGTCAGGAGAAAGTCATTAACTTGTATCAACTGAAGATGAGCTTTTGAAATTTGTTTTCCATTGAATTATAGAAGTTGAACCCTTCTAGTGCTGGGGTATGGGCTCCTCCACATGTCACAGTTTCAAAGACATGAGAGAGTCAAGGACAAGATAATAACAACAGAAACAACACAAATGACATCTTTTTCTGTACATGTATATAGCGTGTCTTCCAAAAATGAATGGATTTCAGAAATGGAATCAAGCTTAGTAAGCAATCAGTCCATACTGCTCATTCTACGTATGACAGGCCAGGGACTACAAGTGATGGCTGCTCACTTGTGTCCCAAAACCAAATCAAGACTTTCGTCAAGATCCTAAGATCAAAAATGCTTAAAATGAAAGATTGAGGATTAAATCTCTTAGGGCAAGCAAACAAAACTTGTTCGTGCTCTTGACTTATAGGTTATTTTGAAAAAATGACCACTAAAAAGAAAATCAATTGCACCCAATCTCTCTCCCAGATGCCAGAACACAAGTCACCTGAAATTCTGGATGCTGGGAATAGTCTGTGTCTCCTCCACATAATTTCTGGTTGTCTCATATCTTGCATCTTATAAAATAAACAGTCCAGAGAGGAAGAATAACCAGTGGTCACTGAAAGTGATCAGGTTTGTAAACAGCCAGGTGGCCTATATTGACTAACTGCCCATTTTATGGCCACTGGTCATTTTGGTCTTCACATGGCATTTCTCCCTTTATTTTTTCCCTTAACACATGACCAAAATATAAATTACCTAGATCTAGCTTCTATTCTGTGAGTATCTATGTAACTTTGTAGTTGTAGTTCACAAAGTCAGACCTCAAATTATTCATGAGGTCATGTTATGTCACTATCAGACTGTAATATCGGGTCCTGATGAGACCTCTGGAAACGGCAAAGGGAAGTGTCATATTTTCTCTAAAAGTTGATACAACGATCTGCTTAGATGTCCTCCACAAAACTCGTGGACCCTTACCTTTCTCCTTTTTTTCTTTTGGGAGAGATTAAAATGGGCTCATGATCAAACATAAGTTGTTTCTGCTAATTTCTTCATTAGCAAAATAGTTAACATGAACCTAGGTGCTTACCCTTAGTAAAAAATCTAAAAAAATCAATAGCTAGAAGCCATCAAGTAAGAGGAGCTAAATCTGCTGTCGCTGCATTTACCATCTTTGGAACGTTTTTTCTTGCTTCAAAATTATGTTGCTATTGAAATTTGGGGTTTGTGATATTTTTTAATTTCAATATAGGCTTTCTTTCATTTAAAAATCCCATGGGCTTGATTAGACATGAATGTAGACATTCTAAATCTATTTTTGTGCAAATCTATTTTGTGCAATTTTAGGGGGAAAGAAAACTAAAATACAAGTAAAGCAGCAATTTTTGGTAGAGTCTACAGTTCTTGGCTTGCCCATAATTCTTTGCTTATATGTACAATATGCATGAAAGTAAATAATAATTTATAATAATGCTATTGAACATCTTTCAAAAAACAAAGACATTTATAAATGTTTAACTAGCTTTACATTTTTAAGTATACATATTTCCTAACTTAAAACATTTTCAAGTATACATGTTTCCCAATTATTGAAAATTACAGACTAGGTTCAAGCTTCCCTGTAGCATTTATTATCTCTATGCCCTTAAGCAAGTGTCTTATCCTCCCCAAATGTCACCCAGTTGCCCTGTGGATAACATTTCCTGTTGCATACTTTGTGAGGACAATGTCAGGTACATGGAAAGTGTTCAGGAAATGCTAACTATTATTTTTATTTTCATTTATTTCTATTTTCCACTCATGAGCCTGAGATCTTACCCTTTTTATTTATGAATAAAAAGGAAAATCTTATTACCCTTATAATGATCTTTCAGGAGAAATGTATGGGTTTCCCCCACAGGCAAATGGTGGCAAATTATAACCATTTGTACCGGTGGAATAAAGAACTGATATCTGAGAGAAAAACTGATGTTAGTTCAAAATAATAAGACTAAATTTAAAAAGAAAAAAAAATAGGACCTCGAAACTTGATTCATGAGATTCATGTTATAAGAAGGGGGCCAAGGCAACAGTCAGAGTTCTGTAACAGATTTAGCTGTGTTCTAGCACAGAGTTAGTTATATCTGGAAAAGGGCTTTGGTCTGACTCCACTATGTATGGAAGTCACACTCATCACTAAGTAAACTAAGCAAGGTATGTTAATAAATGGGTATAAGTGATTTTATATGGTAATAAATTTAACTGGAGTTAGTCTGACTGTAGGAGTAAGGGCTGAATAACTTAAATAATCGATCCCTGTCATCATAAGAACTTGGTACCTTTCCCAAAGGAACATCACACAAGTCCTAGGTTGGTTAAAAATATAGAATGTTCTTGGTTCATGTCAACTGTCTCCCATAATTGTTAATAGCGCATACTTTGGCTTTTGAAAGCAGCCCTTTCTGGATGATAAATGAGATGACCAGCCTAGTTTAAGAGGAATATAGAGCCCTTGGTTCAGTATCAAGTTGAGAATTAGGACTGTGTAACTTGCAAGGTATAAGACGAAAGACTATTTAAGACTCCTATAAATGACCAGGATTTTGTTGTGAAGGTATTTGCCATTCGATGAAAGAAAATTTTGATCCCAAGTCAGAATGTTCTAAATACAGAGAGTAGGAGTCCGCTCACATTCTCTTTGGAGAGACCCAGAGGCCCTGTGGGAGTAGCCCCTGATGGCTGGGCTGAATCATCAATTAGTCCTGGTAATTGCTAAGAGAAAGCTAAAAGTCTTTACATTTAAAGAAACATAAGTACAGGAAACTATACTTTGGGAAAAATGCTTTACAGTTCAAAAAAGAGGGACAGAAAGATAAAGGTGGTCTTTAGACTTTCCTGGGATTTGTTTTATATTTGGAGGGCTTGATTATTAATTACAAAAAGTGTGTTCACTTACTCCATTTTAAAAGGAGAAGGGTGTGTGTGTGTGTGTGTGTGTGCGCGTGTGTGTGTGTGTGTGTGTGTGTGTGCGCGCGCGCACGCGCACAAAGTGCTGTGGCAGTAAAGTTCTGGGGTGGGATGGGACAGGCAAAAGGGGAGTAAATTCCAGGATTAAAGGGGAAAATGTAGCTGGCCTTCATTCTCTTGCACTGTTTCAGCCAGGTGACTCCACTCGACCACAGGTGCATCCAGCAAGCTGTACTCACTCACTCTCCTCAGAAGATGTAAGCCAGCCGTCTCCACTCTATTGTGGCCCTTATACCTGGGCTCTAGTCAACACTCTCCTCGGGTTCTCTCTATTGTGCCTTAGAGTTCTATCTTCTAATATTAGGAAACTTCCTACATCTTCACCATCTTCACCATTTTTGTCTTTTGCACCCATTCAGTGCTTAACAAAAGCCTGGTTTTATTCAACTGATACCATACCACAAGAAACTGCTTCACTTGTGTAGACCACTTTTACTCTAACACTTCAAATAATTGAAGATCAGAACTTCCCAACCTAATTTCTCCAGCTGAATTTAATTGTGTCCTTTTGGAGCTCATGTTATTAAACTTAGAACATCTTTCCCTTTTTAGTTTATAGAGATTTCAGCACTTTATCTTTTAATCCCTAAAGTGTCCCCTGCCCTTAACCATTAGTTACTTCAACATTCAGTTGGAATATGTTTTCAAAATACTAATTTCTCAGTCTTTAATTTCTTAACAAATAAAATATTGTTCGCCCTACTTCAATCACACACCTTCTTTGTCTCATTGTGGACTCGGCCAATTCCTAGATCTGTTGTGTCTTAGAAATAGTAAATATACACACCCCCCATCACTCAAAAAACCTTGTATCCATTCAGTAATTTGCTCCACAACTCCCACATTATTTGGTCAAGTATTTCACAAAATTCATCCCAGTTTCTCTTCAGACATATCATTTCATTCCTGACTTCATTTCCTTCTCTCAGTTCAGTATGCTATCATTTTAACTTTTAGCCTTGCTTGTTTTGGCCAAGGAGTCCTATAAGGATCATGAAAACTCCTCAATATATCTTCCTTAACACCATTCAGAAACAAGGGAGCTAACTACGAGGTTGGTACATAGGCTCATCAGATCCAAGATTCTGTGTATGGACTGATTTCCATAAGCCTCCAATATGGTAAACTATGGTAGGATTTTAGGTCCTGAGGCACTGGTGTTATCAGGAGACTTATTCAGAGGACCTGGAGACTTCCATATTCAGGGCATTTTTTTTTCTTTTTTTTTAAATGGTGATTTATGACACAGAAGAATAAGGAACTGGTATTTGAAAGAAAAACTCGTATTAGTTCAAAACAAAAAGACTAAAGAAAAAAATACACTTGGGCCATGAGACCATATTCATGAAATATATATGGGAGTGGGGCCAACATATCGGTCTAGAGTTCCATATTTGATTTAGTCATGCTGTATGTAGCACGGAGTTATAGAAAAAGGTTTGGTAGAATTCGTCATTTTTTAATCTAAATTGTATCTGGGGACTTGGTGAGAAGACTTTTTAAATTTTTAATTAATTAATTAATTAATTTTTGGTATTGATTTGTTTCTGTTCAGACAAAAGTTCTCCCCCCTTCCACTTGTATAGATTGAATAATACTTAGAAACATAGTCATCTATTCAATTTTTAAGTCTGTCATGATTAACTGGCCCATCTCTGAGGTCAAGGCCCTCTGATTGCCATGGCATTCCTTTGGCTTATTATTTTAACTTTGTGGTAATTTGCAGACCCAATGTAATCATTCCCATAAAGAACTCATTACAATGATGCCCTACAGAAGACTGACCCCAAAGAGCCAGTTTCATGGAACTTGGTGATATTTGACTGAGGTGTTCGTCAATGTCTTAGTGAATGGGGTATCTTCTGAGCCCTCTCAGAGGACAGAGAGTGAGTAGGTTAATGTGTTTCAAATAATAAACATATACTACATTCCTCTGTTTAACTTTGAATATATTCCTTCATATTACGGAAATTCATTATTTTTTCCTCACTGAATGTAGGCCATCTTTAAATTCAAGTTTTAATCACCTAGACAAATAAACTCACTTTCAGTTTTGGATGCTGGCTTCTCAGAGTATGAATCTCATTTAGTGAACCATGATAAATTGATAAAAATGTGATAAAATTTAATATCCACTACTGATTACTGTAAAAAGTGTTCCTGTTACACAGGAAATAGAAGAGAACTTCCTTAACCTTATAAAATACTTTTTATTAATTATTAACATTAAATATCATATTTAATAGCAAAACACTAAGGTGTGCCTCTGAGTTTGGGACTTAGACAAAGATGCCCATAGCCTTCACTACCATCCAACATTGTACTGGAGATACTAGCTAATATATTAAGGCAAGAAAAATAAATAAAAATGTAAGGCTAAGAAAAGATTAAAACAAGCTGTCAAGGGGGAGGAGTCAAGATGGCAGAGAAGTAGCAGGCTGAGACTACTTCAGCTAGCAGGAGATCAGCTAGAGAGCTCATCTAAAGATTGCAAAAACCTGCAAATCCATCAGCAGATCGAAGAGAAGAAGAACAGCAATTCTAGAAACAGAAAAACAACCACTTTCTGAAAGGTAGGACTGGCGGAGAAGTGAATCCAAAGAGACGGGAAGATAGACCCCGGGGGGAGGGGCCGGCTCCCAGCAAGCGGCGGAACAACGGAGCACAAAATCAGGACTTTTAAAAGTCTGTTCTGCTGAGGGACATCGCTCCGGAGGCTAAACCAGGGCGAAGCCCACGCGGGGTCGGTGTGACCTCAGGTCCCGCAAGGTCACAGAAGGATCGGGGGTGTCTGAGTGTTGCAGAGCTTGCAGATATTGGAACGGGAAAGCCGGCTACAGAGACAGAGCTGACAGTAAGCTCGAAGCTCGGTGTTGCCTTGAACCAGTCGCAGGCTCGGTGAGCTCAGAGCGCGGCCGGAGGTTAGGCAGACACGAGTTACTAGGAGCTGTTCGCTGAGGGCGCACTGGGGAGCGGGGCCCCGGGCTCTCAGCTCCTCCAGGCCGGAGACCAGGAGGCCGCCATTTGTATTCCCATCCTCCGGAACTCTACGGAAAGCGCTCAGGGAACAAAAGCTCCTGAAAGCAAAGCCGAGAGGATCACTCAGCCCGGCCCCTGGTAAGGACGGTGCAATTCTGCCTGGGGCAAAGACACTTGAGAATCACTACACCAGGCCCCTCCCCCAGAAGATCAACAAGAAATCCAGGCAAGACCAAGTTCACCTACCAAGGAGTGCAGTTTCAATACCAAGGAGAGCAGCAGAATTCCAGAGGAGGAGAAAACAAACCACGGAATTCATGGCTTTCTCCCTGTGATTTTTTAGTCTTGCAGTTAATTTAATTTTTTTCTTTTTCATTTTTTTTTCCTCTTCTTCTGCTAAAATTTTTTTTAAATTTTACCCTTTTCTTTTTTAACGTTTTTTAACTAGTTTATCTAATATATATATATATTTTCTTTTTTATACTTTTCTTTATTCGTTTTCTTTTTTTTTATTCTTTTTATTCTTTCTTTATTTTTGAACCTCTTTTTATCCACAAATCAGAGGAGATCCCAATCGGAAGAGATTGGGAGATCCCAATCAGAGGAGATCCCTCACCCAATCGTGAGAGGGGAGAAATCCCCCCTCACGATTTGGGATCTCTTCTGATTGGGTTAAAGCATATTTTCCTGGGATTGTTGCCACCCTTTTAGTATTTTACTTGCTCCTTCATATACTCTTAGCTGGACAAAATGAAAAGGCGGAAAATTTCACAACAAAAAAAAGAACAAGAGGCAGTACTGAAGGCTAGGGACCTAATCAATACAGACATTGGTAATATGTCAGATCTAGAGTTCAAAATGACAATTCTCATGGTTCTAGCCGGGCTTGAAAAAGGCATGGAAGATATTAGAGAAACCCTCTCCAGAGATATAAAAGCCCTTTCTGGAGAAATAAAAGAACTAAAATCTAACCAAGTTGAAATAAAAAAAGCTATTAATGAGGTTCAATAAAAAATGGAGGCTCTCACTGCTAGGATAAATGAGGCAGAAGAAAGAATTAGCGATCTAGAAGACCAAATGACAGAGAATAAAGAAGCTGAGCAAAAGAGGGACAAACAGCTACTGGACCATGAGGGGAGAATTCGAGAGATAAGTGACACCATAAGACGAAACAACATTAGAATAATTGGGATTCCAGAAGAAGAAGAAAGAGAGAGGGGAGCAGAAGGTATACTGGAGAGAATTATTGGGGAGAATCTCCCCAATATGGCAAAGGGAACAAGCATCAAAATTCAGGAGGTTCAGAGAACGCCCCTCAAAATCAATAAGAATAGGCCCACACCCCATCACCTAATAGTAAAATTTACAAGCCTTAGTGACAAAGAGAAAATCCTGAAAGCAGCCCGGGAAAAGAAGTCTGTAACATACAATAGTAAAAGTATTAGATTGGCAGCTGACTTATCCACAGAAACCTGGCAGGCCAGAAAGAGCTGGCATGATATTTTCAGAGCACTAAACAAGAAAAACATGCAGCCAAGAATACTATATCCAGCTAGGCTATCATTGAAAATAGAAGGAGAGATTAAAAGCTTCCAGGACAAACAAAAACTGAAAGAATTTGCAAATACCAAACCAGCTCTACAGGAAATACTGAAAGGGGTCCTGTAAGCAAAGAGAGAGCCTACAAATGGTAGATCAGAAAGGAACAGAGACAATATACAGAAACAGTCACCTTACAGGCAATACAATGGCACTAAAATCATATCTCTCAATAGTTACCCTGAATGTTAATGGGCTAAATGCCCCAATCAAAAGACACAGGGTATCAGAATGGATAAAAAAACAAAACCCATCTATATGTTGCCTCCAAGAAACTCATTTTAAACCCGAAGACACCTTCAGACTTAAAGTGAGGGGGTGGAAAATAATTTACCATGCTAATGGACATCAGAAAAAAGCAGGAGTGGCAATCCTTATATCAGATCAATTAGATTTTAAGCCAAAGACTATAATAAGAGATGAGGAAGGACACTATATCATACTCAAAGGGTCTGTCCAACAAGAAGATCTAACAATTTTAAATATCTATGCCCCAAACGTGGGAGCAGCCAACTATATAAACCAATTAATAACAAAATCAAAGAAACACATCAACAATAATACAATAATAGTAGGGGACTTTAACACTCCCCTCACTGAAATGGACAGATCATCCAAGCAAAAGATCAACAGAGAAATAAAGGCCTTAAATGATACACTGGATGAGATGGACATCACAGATATATTCAGAACATTTCATCCCAAAGCAACAGAATACACATTCTTCTCTAGTGCACATGGAACATTGTCCAGAATAGATCACATCCTCGGTCCTAAATCAGGACTCAACCGGTATCAAAAGATTGGGATCATTCCCTGCATATTTTCAGACCACAATGCTCTGAAGCTAGAACTCAACCACAAGAGGAAGTTTGGAAAGAACCCAAATACATGGAGACTAAACAGCATCCTTCTAAAGAATGAATGGGTCAACCGGGAAATTAAAGAAGAATTGAAAAAAATCATGGAAACAAATGATAATGAAAATACAACGGTTCAAAATCTGTGGGACACAACAAAGGCAGTCCTGAGAGGAAAATATATAGCAGTACAAGCTTTTCAAAAGAAACAAGAAAGGTCTCAGGTACACAACCTAACCGTACACCTAAAGGAGCTGGAGAAAGAACAAGAAAGAAACCCTAAGCCCAGCAGGAGAAGAGAAATCATAAAGATCAGAGCAGAAATCAATGAAATAGAAACCAAAAAAACAATAGAACAAATCAACGAAACTAGGAGCTGGTTCTTTGAAAGAATTAATAAAATTGATAAACCCCTGGCCAGACTTATCAAAAAGAAAAGAGAAAGGACCCAAATAAATAAAATCATGAATGAAAGAGGAGAGATCACAACTAACACCAAAGAAATACAAACTATTATAAGAACATACTATGAGCAAGTCTACGCCAACAAATTTGACAATGGAAGAAATGGATACATTCCTAGAAACATATAAACTACCAAAATTGAACCAGGAAGAAATAGAAAGCCTGAACAGACCCATAACCAGTAAGGAGATTGAAACAGTCATTAAAAATCTCCAAACAAACAAAAGCCCAGGGCCAGATGGCTTCCCGGGGGAATTCTACCAAACATTTAAAGAAGAACTAATTCCTATTCTCCTGAAACTGTTCCAAAAAATAGAAATGGAAGGAAAACTCCCAAACTCATTTTATGAGGCCAGCATCACCTTGATCCCAAAGCCAGACAAGGATCCCATCAAAAAAGAGAGCTATAGACCAATATCCTTGATGAACACAGACACAAAAATTCTCACCAAAATACTAGCCAATAGGATTCAACAGTACATTAAAAGGATTATTCACCACAACCAAGTGGGATTTATCCCTGGGCTGCAAGGTTGGTTCAACATCCGCAAATCAGTCAATGTGATACAACACATCAATAAAAGAAAGAACAAGAACCATATGATACTCTCAATAGATGCTGAAAAAGCATTTGACAAAGTACAGCATCCCTTCCTGATCAAGACTCTTCAAAGTGTAGGGATAGAGGGCACATACCTCAATATCATCAAAGCCATCTATGAAAAACCCACTGCAAATATCATTCTCAATGGAGAAAAACTGAAAGCTTTTCCACTAAGGTCAGGAACACGGCAGGGATGTCCATTATCACCACTGCTATTCAACATAGTACTAGAAGTCCTAGCCTCAGCAGTCAGACAACAAAAGGAAATTAAAGGCATCCAAATCGGCAAAGAAGAAGTCAAATTATCACTCTTCGCAGATGATATGATACTCTATGTGGAAAACCCAAAAGACTCCACTCCAAAACTGCTAGAAATTGTACAGGAATTCAGTAAAGTGTCAGGATATAAGATCAATGCACAGAAATCAGTTGCATTTCTCTACACCAATAACAAGATAGAAGAAAGAGAAATTAAGGAGTCAATCCCATTTACAATTGCACCCCAAACCATAAGATACCTAGGAATAAACCTAACCAAAGAGGCTAAGAATCTATACTCAGAAAACTATAAAGTACTCATGAAAGAAATTGAGGAAGACACAAAGAAATGGAAAAATGTTCCATGCTCCTGGATTGGAAGAATAAATATTGTGAAAATGTCTATGCTACCTAAAGCAATCTACACATTTAATGCAATTCCTATCAAAGTACCATCCATCTTTTTCAAAGAAATGGAACAAATAATTTTAAAATTTATATGGAACCAGAAAAGACCTCGAATAGGCAAAGGGATATTGAAAAAGAAAGCCAAAGTTGGTGGCATCACAATTCCGGACTTCAAGCTTTATTACAAAGCTGTATCATCAAGACAGCATGGTACTGGCACAAAAACAGACACATAGACCAATGGAACAGAATAGAGAGCCCAGAAATAGACCCTCAACTCTATGGTCAACTAATCTTTGACAAAGCAGGAAAGAATGTCCAATGGAAAAAAGACACCCTCTTCAATAAATGGTGTTGGGAAAATTGGACAGCCACATGCAGAAAAATGAAATTGGACCATTTCCTTACACCACACACAAAAATAGACTCAAAGTGGATTAAGGACCTCAATGTGAGAAAGGAATCCATCAAAATCCTTGAGGAGAACACAGGCAGCAACCTCTTCGACCTCAGCCGCAGCAACATCTTCCTAGGAACATCGCCAAAGGCAAGGGAAGCAAAGGCAGAAATGAACTTTTGGGATTTCATCAAGATCAAAAGCTTTTGCACAGCAAAGGAAACAGTTAACAAAATCAAAAGACAACTGACAGAATGGGAGAAGATATTTGTAAACGACATATCAGATAAAGGACTAGTGTCCAAAATCTATATGAACCTAGCAAACTCAACATCCAAAGAACAAATAATCCAATCAAGAAATGGGCAGAGGACATGAACAGAGGTTTCTGCAAAGAAGACATCCAGATGGCCAACAGACACATGAAAAAGTGCTCCATATCACTCGGCATCAGGGAAATACAAATAAAAACCACAATGAGATATCACCTCACACCAGTCAGAATGGCTAAAATCAACAAATCAGGAAATGACAGATGCTGGCGAGGATGCGGAGAAAGGGGAACCCTCCTACACTGTTGGTGGGAATGCAAGCTGGTGCAACCACTCTGGAAAACAGCATGGAGGTTCCTCAAAATGTTGAAAATAGAACTGCCCTATGACCCAGCAATTGCACTACTGGGAATTTACCCTAAAGATACAAACGTAGTGATCCAAAGGGGCACGTGCACCTGAATGTTTATAGCAGCAATGTCCACAATAGCTAAACTATGGAAAGAACCTAGATGTCCATCAACAGATGAATGGATAAAGAAGAAGTGGTATATATACACAATGGAATACTATGCAGCCATCAAAAGAAACGGAATCTTGCCATTTGCGACAACATGGATGGAACTAGAGCATATCATGCTTAGCGAAATAAGTCAAGCGGAGAAAGACAACTATCATATGATCTCCCTGATATGAGGAAGTGGTGATGCAACATGGGGGCTTAAGTGGGTAGGAGAAGAATCCATGAAACAAGATGGGATAGGGAGGGAGACAAACCATAAGTGACTCTTATTCTCACGAAACAAACTGTGGGTTGCTGGGGGGAGGGGGGTTGGGAGAAAGGGGGTAGGGTTATGGACATTGGGGAGGGTATGTGTTTTTGGGTAAATTGGAAGGGGAGGTGAACCATGAGAGACTATGGACTCTGAAAAACAATCTGAGGGGTTTGAAGTGGTGGGGGGGTGGGAGGTTGGGGTACCAGGTGGTGGGTATTATAAAGGGCACAGCTTGCATGGAGCACTGGGTGTGGTGAAAAAATAATGAATACTGTTTTTCTGAAAATAAATAAATTGGAAATAAAAACAAACTGTCAATATTTTTAGTTGATATGATTATATATGAAGAAAACACAAAATATAAGTTTTTAAACTTTGAAAAAATGTGTTGGGTATAAAGTCAATATATCAAATAAACTTTTTTTCTGTATCCTAAAAACACAGGTTAGAATATCAGAATGATTTTTAAATTATAGAATTTTCAGTAGAATAAAATTATCAAATATTAAGGAGTAAATTAATGAAAAGTTCACACAATCTCTATATGGATTATAACACAAACATATTGGGAGAAGTAAAAGAAAATCTAAATGGAATGAGTATTCATATCTTCGTGGATTAGAAGACAAATGAATGTATGTATCTATCTAATTTCAATCAAGTCAAGAGTTTATCTGTGGTAATTGGCAAGATAATTTGAAATTCCTTTTGGAAATTTTTGAATGGAAAAATAACAAAATTAAAGAAAAAAGAGAAATGAATACCTGATCGGGTAGATATATCAAGACAGTGTAAAGAATTTCCAAGACATTATCACATTGGCATGATTATAAATAAAAAAAAAATGAAATCAAAATAAAGAAGCTAGGAGTCTTCTGGTGTGATAAGGACTTTTGTATGTAACAAAGCTGAGAGTTTACATACATGGTCAAAAAAAATCCCTTTCTGTTAATGATTCTTGGGCTATTAGCTATCTACATGAAAATGCAGTCTCTGGGGGTGCCTGGGTGGCTCAGCGGGTTAAAGCCTCTGCCTTCGGCCCAGGTCATGATCCCAGGACCCTGGGATCGAGCCCCACATCAGGCTCTCTGCTCAGTGCAGAGCCTGCTTCTCTCTCTCTCTCTCTCTCTCTGCCTGCCTCTCTGCTGCTTGTGTTCTCTGTCAAATAAATAAATAAAATCTTTAAAAAAAAAAGAAAATACAGTCTCTGATTTATGGCACATAGAAAAAAAATTGTGAGCACTGAATATTCAAGTTTCTAGAGTATAATACAGTAGAAAATCTTCTTGACTTTGGTATAAAGAAAGATTGCTTAAACAGGTTACAAAAACCAGCACCACTAAGATTGATTAGTAAGTTGGACTTCATTAAAATTTAGAAGTTCTATTCCCCAAATGGCATCATTAGTTGAGTAAGAATGAAAAACATAGAGTGGAATAGAGAGCTGGAACACACATAACCAACCAAACACTCCTAGCCAGAATATATAAAGATTTCCATAGATTAATACAAAAGCACATTATTTTTAAAAATGGATGGAAGAACTTACACTCCTTCACAAAAGAAAATAAAGGTCAATAAAAATATGAAGAGATGTTAAATTTAACAGTAATATAGAATGCAAATTAAAGGTATAATGAGATATCCCAACAGAACACCTAATTTTTTTTTTTTTTAATGAAATTCTCAATCATTGACCTACATGTGAGGGAACATAGGGGAACTCATGCAGTTTGGTGAGAGTAGTGTTACCAGTTTGAAACACTGTTTGACGTATCTGTTAAGTTTAAGATATACTTACACTGTGAACTGCAACTCTACTGTCATGCACAAATGTAATAAGAAAATATGTATATGTACTCTAAGATACTTGTGTAAGAATATTCACAGTAGCATTACCTTTAATAACTCAAAATTGTAACCAAATGGGTATCTACCGTTGATAGATAAATTGTGGTGTATTCATGTATCAAACACCAAAGACGATTAACACACATAACCGTAGACTACAAAATTGATACACTGCATAAGCACAAAGTCAGACACCGAAGACTATGTACTACAGCATACCACTCAGTAAAATGGAAAATAAAACAATGCAGGTATACCTATACTACAGTGCTTAAGACAATATTGGGAAAGGAAGAAGTGTATGAAATAAGTCCAATGGGAAATGGTCACTTTCTACTTCTTGCCTTGGAAACTGGTTATATCGGTATTCTCTGGGTGATAATTTACTGATTTGGATGTTTATCTTTTCTGCAGTTTTATTTAATAAAAAGCTCGGCAACAAGAAATCCAAAACCGTTACCATTAAATTGGCATCATTGAACATTTATTATCACCAGCTTCAAATGGGCCCTTAATGACAACTGTAGCATTATTATTTTCATAACCTTAACAAATCTATTATTTTAATTGGCTCACTCCACATTCTCTTCATTTACTATTTCAAACTTTTTTTTTTTAAGATTTTATTTATTCATTTGACAGACAGAGATCACAATTAGGCAGAGAGTTTGGTATGTAGAGAGAGAGGAAGGGAAGCAGGCTCCCAGCTGAGCAGAGAACCCGATGCAGGGCTCGATCCCAGGACCCTGGGACCATGACCTGAGCTGAAGGCAGAGGCTTTAACCCCCTGAGCCACCCAGGTGCCCCACTATTTCAAACTTTTGTCAACTTCCTAAAACCCCCAACCGTTACAGCCTCCTTTTATGATGTGCAAATATGCTCTATTCTCACTCTAAATATTATATAGATAGTATCAGAAGAAAAGCTCATCTCATTTCCTGTCACCAAACACGGAAATGTACCTGCAGAATTAAAGCTAATAATTTACTTTAAAAAAAAAAAAAAAGGTCTATTTATTTACTTATTTGAGAGAGAGGGTAGAGGCACAGGGAGAGGGAGAATTCTGAAGTAGACTCCTGCTGAGTGTGGAGCCCACAGCAGGGCTCAATTCTAGGGCCCTGATATCATGGCCTGAACTGAAATCAAGACTGACAATTTTGGTAAATCTGTGTACACATTAAAAATCAACTATTTTAAACATCTCTTCGTTGGAGATAGTTAAAATATTTATCCTTTTTGTGTAAAATGAAATACTGATAATACTGTTTCACTGATGAATTTATATAATAAATTGACATATAATTCACTTTGACTCTTCTTCAACGTTCAGATTTATTTTCCGTTCATTGGGTTTGAAGTAAGGCATATAAAGTTGTGTTATTTTTGTGCGAAATAGAGTTGGTTATGTTTGCCTATTGTTTTTATGGTAGGGAAAGTGTTATAGAATTCAATATGGGGCAACATTAACAGTTGAATGATGATTTAAATATGTAAATAAATTACATAAAAGAAGTACTTCAATGGTTTTTATAGAGAAATAAAAACAAACTGTAGGGGACTACATAACTTTAGTTGTGTCCTGCCTTTGTTTAACTTATGATCTTGCTAGTGGTGGTCTAAAAAGTATTGGGGAGGGAAAATTTTTCTTTCTACCTTTCTAGGTTCTCTGGCTGGCTTAATAATCAAATTAACATAAGACAGATTAACAGGAGAAAAACAAAGTTAATTACATTAGTATGGGGCCCCCCCGTAAGAATGTGAAACCCAAGGGTAAACCAAGCAATTGAGGTTTATATACCATCTGATGAGCTGAAGAATGAGCTAAGGGTCTGGAACTTCAAAGTGGGTGAAGATGATATACAAAACAATAAGAAGAGCAAGTGTTTGGTAATTAAATGTTTTTCCTACCATACAGTAAAGTTCATTCAGATAAGAAGTTATCTCTTAGGATAGTTTTCTTTTGGGGTCAGATTTCTTATCTAAATTCTTTTATGTAGTTTAAAGGAGTAAAAGCTATTCTTGAGTCAAGTGGATTTTGATTGCCTTCTGTTCAAAATAATCCATGTGCCAACGTGGAATATTTTGGGAAGGCTCATTCTGAACCCCTTCAGTTTGGTGGATTGCTGCATATCACTGAACCGGGCTCAGTCCTGAAAACAGGTCAGTTCAGTTGAGCAACTGTGCCTCATCTCAGGAGGTGTTGATAAAGGTGGTCTCCCAAACTTAGGCCTGTGGCACGCATTTATATGGAAATAAAGGAAACACAAAGATTAATAATTGGGACAGATTTTAACCCCAGTTTCTAAATTCTGAAGACAACCAGTTGAGAAGATTTTAGATGTCTGCCTTGGATGGTATCTAGACAAAGTGAAGGCAAGCAGGGGCAGGCTGATGTATTTCTCTGGTTTATAGTTTGAATGTCTGGTAATCTTTCTAAGCAGCTCACACAGCAACATGCATGAAGACTGTCTATACATGAGCTATTGTGGTGATTTATCTGAAGTGTATATCAGGTTGTCCAGCTCTGTCCTACATGACGCTGGGAGTAGGGCAGTTTTAGTTTGTAATGATTCTGCACTGGAAGGGTGGGAGAAATTTGGAAATTTGGTTAGTTTGGAGAGTTTGGAGAGTTAATAGCCAAATATTATAGGATACTAGAAGAATGCAGAATCTAGTTCACTTTACAAGTAGAAAAAGACAATTAACAGCAGTAAAATTTGATATCCACAAAAGTATACTATGATTGCCCCCATTTTTATCAAAGATAACCTTAAGACTAATTCACCTACAAACCATATCTAGTTTCAATAAACTTGGCCTAATTATTTCTAAAATAACTAGAAGAATAGTGATTGACTTATATAAGTTCTTTTAAATCTGCTTTGTTTGAACTTTTCATAAGGAATCTCAGATTGAACTTTTTTATTATTCTTGTGTTATGTTAGTCACCATTCAATACTTCATTAGTTTTTGATGTAGTGTTTCAGGATTCATTGTTTGCATATAACACCCAGTATTAGATTGAACTTTTAAAAGATTTTCAAAGCAAAGAAGCCGCAGCCAAGACTCTGCCCGCAATACCTCCACATATGGGTGAATTTCTCTCTTTTCAAGATCTCCAAAATATCTTGAGATTCCTGTGCCTGCTAAGAAGAGACTTTCCTGATTCACCTAGTAAGGCTGACAAGAGTTTTAAAAGCAAGGCTGAATTTTTCAGGGAGCTTTATTAGTTCCATCAAGCCAGCCTTAAGTTCTGAAGCCCGTCTGGTTGTATCTGAGTCTATTTATACCTTTCTCAAATATGATATTCAGCCAAAGCCTTGGTATTATAACTAATGTTTCTAATTATGTCTTATTACAAGGAAAACAGATTCTTTTTGAACTTATATAAATTACCTCATTGCCATGAAAATAAGAATACTCACTAAGAATTTCCAAATTCTGGAACAATCAGGTAGAGGAAGAAAGGTGAATTTTCTATTTTCCTTACAAAAGTATAATTTACCAAATTGTTGTAAGTCATGGTTAGTTTAAGAGGAAACGTTTATTTATAACTGGAAAACAAAAGATTCGAGTACCAGTTATATTTTAAGCAAAAAGTCATAAAGAATTATAATCAACTTTTTTTTAGTTTGTAGTCCCATGTATTTAATACTTGTTTTGCTTGAATCCATTTTTTAATGAGTTCTGGAAATTCTTACCCTATTTAATCTTAAAGTTATCAGAAACCTGTTTTTTCAAAACTCCTTTCTGTGAATCTCTCTGAAGATGAAACACATGTGTGAACACCAGAATAAAACAAATATTTATAGATGACAAAAGACTTAAAAATGCTTGTGATCAAAGATCTGATGTGAGTTCATTTTAATACGGTTGACAAGGAAATTTGGTTATTTTTGTGACATACAACATGTTGAGATAATAACTAGAATTATGAGTGATAACATTATACCAGGACATATCAGAATTTTAGGAATTTTATAAAATTCCCAGAACACTTACATCAATACTATTCACCCACATGATATAACCTAGGAATTTCATCATCACTTATTTGACAATCCTTCCCATGTAGCTGAACATAGCAAATAAACCTAATTAGGTAATATCATTTTTTTTTTTTTTAATAAGAAGAGAGAACAGATCTTTTAAGATGTTCCAGTGACCCTCTGGAATATCTCATATCTTAAAGTTAGCTTTTTTTTTTTTTTTTTTTTTTTGAGAGAGAGCAGGCTGGCGGGGAGACAGGGAGGAAGAAAGGGAGGGAGAGAATCTTAGAATCTTAAGCAGGATGCATGCCAGTGCAGAGGCTAATGCAGGGCTCCATCTCATGACCCTGAGATCATGACCTGAGCCAAAATCAAGAGTGGATGCTTAACCACTGAGCCACTAGGTACTGCTATTAAAGTTAGATATAAGTTAAAAACATCTCACTTAGAAGTTGAGTTTTGGGAAGTTTGTCAAAAATATAAAAAAATTTTTGAACATTTGATTACATAGGATCAGAAATTATTATGAAATGATTTTATTTACTCAAAGTGACAATAAGAGTTTTTAAAGAAAATACAGAAGGCTACATAGTTGATAGCAAAGCTTAGCTCTTTTAACATTGACATGATTTAGTTTTCTAAAGTAATCAAAGACCTGATTAAAACGACATTAAATACAGGGCATTATTTTGTTAAACACAGAATTTTAAAAAAAAAATTTCTAAGCTGCTGACTTTAAGAGCAAAGAAAATACCTTTAAAATTTCTTATTATCAAAAGCAGACCAATAGCTCAAGAAAACTTGGTCTTTTTAACATAGATAAAACCAAATTTTAATCTAGCATGTTTACTTTTGATATTAAGGCCCATTCACTTAATTAAATTCATTTCGACCTTCGCTAAAAAGTAAGACCACATACATACACAAATTTTTTTCCAAAGATTCCTTTTCCACAAAACTTTTATAACTTTCTTTTTCTTCGACATATTATGTTTTACTTTTCTTGAATACAGAGATGTTTCCCTGATTATTTCCAGTAGCTTTAACTGTACATATTAACAAGAATTCTTAATCCTTAGAAACCTTAATTTCTAGCAAAACTAAAAAGTAAGCAATTTAAACATTTCTATTATACCAGCATTGTTTAGATTTAAATTTATAAACACATTTTCATAATTTCTAGAAGCCTATGTTTCCTTATAACAGTATAATCTTTCAATGTGGCACAAGATGTATTTCCTAACAGACACAAACACCTTTAGTTTCTCCGTAATAAGACAAATGTAGACAAACTTAGACACATTCAGCCATTAATGTTTCAGTATTTTATCTTATTACATATAATCTAGACATTAAATGTATTCCCAGTATTTAATTTAACTTAGTAAAATTCTAAGAGTGGAAATTATCAAAGAGATTCAGAAAACTACACGTATTTATAAAAAAATATTGCTGAAAAGTTCATTTATAAACTTTTATCTTACATTTATTTAATTCATTTGTTCTTAACAATTATGTTTAGATTAGTCATGAATATATCATGAGTTATTAAACAGCCAGCCATTATCTTAAGTTATTTTATCTGTGACAAATTCTATAACAGAGACAACATACAGACATACATAACATATAGACGTGCATAAACATACAGACAAATGCAAAGAAACCTCACAGTTATTAATATTTGTTGAGAAGATTTTTCATTTGCCCAATTTCCAAATACTACCTCTGTCTCTCCCTTTCTCTCATTTTGTACCCCCTTCTGATATGAGACCTCTCCCTAAAGTTTCCATTTCAAAAAATGTCTCCTAGTTCCTAGAGTAGGTGAGTGTACAAAATTTACCTCACAAAGACACAGAAAAAAAAACCAAGTTTCTCCAAAAAGAGACTTTGGTTCTCTAAGGGCAAAACTTAGAAGACTTTTAAGGTAAAGAAGAGGGTGGGGGATATGGGATTGGTAAAAAGAATAGATTGACTTTGAATTGTCTCTGGGTCTGTGTTTCTGGTTTTGCAAAGATTTGTAAGATAGGAACAGCTGTTTTTAATCTCTCAAGGAATTGGATTACTACTTAGATTTAGGTTGATCTCTGCATCCAACTGCATTATCCTCAATGTGTTTCATTTTGTCTGGGTACATAGCTTTACTAAAATAAAGACTAGAAGGACCAAAAAAAAAAAAAATTCCTCTCAAGCTCTGAATATCAGCTTCCAAACTATTCACCAGTCTGGTGAGGACAGTAAACTCTTCAGTCTATAAGGCTGCGTAGAAGAGCAGGCTTGTAGGGCCTGCATTTTTCCCTATGGTATTTCTTCCTATGACAAACAGACAGAAAAAAAGAAAAACAGTGACCTTCTCTGGGAGGAAAAGGATCAATAAAAACTTGGAGTACTCACAACAAAATTTTACAGAGTCACTATATCCAAGGCACTTGTTCCACAAATAGTCTCTCCTGATAATCTAAATCTAGAAAAAGAAAAAGGACTCTCAGTACTATCACTTCCACTGCAGGTAGAGCTCCAGGAGACCGACATGATAAGAATTCTTACCTCCCACTGGCATCTGTAAGACCAAGATCTCTTTGCTCTAGCAGCCTCAAAGCGAGCAGTGTCTAGTCAGTGAAATATTTATTCTATTGACTATACCAACTGTTGGGGAAGGAAAAAATTCCCTTCTCCTTTTATGAGTTCTTTAGCTGGTCTAAAAATCAAGCAACCTAAAACAGAGTAACAGGGGAAAAATAAATTGAATTACATAGGTTCAGGGACCTCATAAAAATATGAGACACAAGGACAAGCCAGGCTATTGAGGTTTATATGTTATCTTGAATAAGGAATGGGAATGAAAGCCTGAGACTTTAAAGGAGAGGAGGGCGAGTCACAGCATAAGAGGAATAGAGGTTTGTGAATTAGATGTTTGTCCTGCCTTAGAGATAGGCCATTAAGATAATACCTCTTAAGAGCGCCTAGTAATAGCTCTTTTTCTAGGCCTGGCCTCATATCTAATTTATTTTAGGTGGTTTAAGGTTGAGGTAAAAGTTCTTTTTTTAAATTAATTAATTAATTTATTTGACAGAGAGAGATCATAAGTAGTCAGAGAGGCAGGCAGAGAGAGAGAGAGAGAGGGAAGCAGGCTCCCTGCTGAGCAGAGAGCCTGATGAGGGACTTGTTCCCAGGACCCTGATATCATAACCTGAGCCAAAGGCAGCGGCTTAACCCACTGAGCCACTCAGGCACCCCTAGGTCTTGATTGCCTTCAACTCAAAAGAATCCATATGCCAAAGTGGCACATTTTGGAGGATTTGTTCTGAACCCCGTCAAAGCGCTTGTATTTGTGTTGAAGAATGTGTGGGTGTAATGAGAATTTGATAGTGCAGTTGAGAAGATTTCTTTGAGTACCAAAAATTTCAGTATTTTTTTTTATTTTCTGAATAAAAGATTTTAGTGTGTTTGTGGGCTCCTGATCAATTTTGCACTCAGATTTTTAAAAAAAGTTTTATCTTTAAGTAATGTCTACATCCAGTGTGGGGCTTGAACACACAACCCGAGGTCAAGAGGTGCATGCTCTACTGACTAAGCCACCCAGGTGCCCTGCTCTGATTTTTTAAAATGTAGTAAATATTGTAAAAAAAAAATATGCTGGAGGTTACAAAAATTGTACAACTTGAACATTTACATTAGCTTTCCATTAATTTGTAACATTATTAGACACCGATTTGGGATTCTCTTATTTTTTAAAATATTTTTTTAAGACTTTGGAAAATATTCAGTAAAATAAAATATATGAATGTATAGTAGAGAATCTGACAAGTTGAGTGACATTAGGAGATAACCAGTGCTTACTAAATAATCCAAAAAATGTAAGGCATTTATTTAAATATAAATTTATATAAAGGGGTTAATACTCAAAATATATAAGGAACTCATGCAACTCAATAGAAAAAACAATCTGATTAAATATTAGGCAAAGGATCTGAATAAACATTTGTTTTTCAAAGGGCTGGGTCGCTCAGTTGGTTAAACATCCAACTTTCAATTTTAGCTCAGGTCATGAACTCAGGGTTGTGAGATCAGGATCACATTAGGCTCCATGCTGGGTGTGGAGCTTGCTTAGGATTCTCTCTCTCCACCTCCCTCTGTTCCGCCCCCCATCTAAAAAACAAAAACTTTATTTTTTCAAAGAAGACATACAGATAGCCAACAAATACATGAAAATGTGGCCAGCAGCAGTCATAATCAGGGAAATGCAAATCAAAACCACACTGAGATATTCCTTCTTATCTGTTACAGAACATCTATTATAAAAAAGTTGAAAAAACTTTTGGTGAAGATGTGGAGAAAAAGGAACACTTTGCACCATTGGTGGGGTTATAAATTGATGCAGACGTTATGGAAAACAGTATGGGTGTTTCCCCCCAAAACTAAAAATATTACTATTATATAATCCAGCAATTCCATTTCTGGGTATTTACTGGCCAGAAGTGAAAACACTAACTCAGAAAGCTATATGAACACCCAACTGTGTTTCTTGCAACATTATTTATAACAATAAAAACGTGGAAAAAACCTGTGTCAACTGATGGATGGATGAAGAGAAAATGTGATACATGTATACACACACACACACACACACATACACACAATGGAATGCTATTCAGCCATAAAAAAGGCTGTCACTTGCAACAGCATAGATAGACCTTGAGGACACTTCACTAAGTGAGATAAGTTAGAGGGAGAGGGACAAATCCTATATGATCTCACTTACATGTGGAAGTTAAAACAAACAAACACACAAACAAATAAACCACCACCACCACCAACAACAACAAAAAAAACACCAAGCTCTTAAATACAGAGAACAAACTGGTGATTGCCAGAGGTGGGGGTTGGAGAGTGGTTAAAGTGGGTAAAGTTGGTCAAATATATATGTCTAATTACAAAAGAAATAATTCCTGGGTGTGTAATGTACAACATAGTGACTATAGTTAATAATTCCAAATTACATATTGAAATTTGCTAGAAGAGTAGATCTTAAAAGTTTTTAACACAAGAAGAAAAATTGTAATTATGTGTGGTGATGAATGCTCATTATGGTGAAAATTTTCAATACATACATATATCAAACCAAAATAAACAAGCAGTGATTAAATAAATAATATATATCTCTATCCTTATCAATTGAGAGTTAGATTTGGATATAGATATGTGATAGGAAGAATACTATATGCTAAAAATTGGAATTTCTTTTTTTTAAGATTTATTTATTTAGTTTAGAGAGAGAGAGAGAGAGAATGAGTGAGGGGGAGGAGCAGAGGGTGAAGAGTGGTATATCCAGCAGACTCTGCAGAGCTCAATCCCATGACCCTGAGATCATGACCTGAGCTAAAACCAAGGTCAGTGGCTTAGCTGACTAAAATACCCAAGCACCCCCCAAAACTGGAATTTTCTGAAAGTGTACTGAAAGGAAGAATTTCTTAAACAAATAAGAAAATGCCCAAACAATAAAATGAAAAAAAAAAAAATTCATCCAACTAAAAGAGTTACCAAAAATAAAACTCCATGGGGGCGCCTGGGTGGCTCAGTGGGTTGGGCCGCTGCCTTCGGCTCAGGTCATGATCTCAGGGTCCTGGGATCGAGTCCCACATCGGGCTTTCTGCTCAGCAGGGAGCCTGCTTCCCTCTATCTCTCTCTCTGCCTGCCTCTCCATCTACTTGTGATCTCTCTCTGTCAAATAAGTAAATAAAATCTTTAAAAAAAAAAAAAAAAACTCCATGAATGTAGATGAAGAGTTAGAAATTTAAGGTGAGACATTGTTGAATTCAAAAGTAAAAAAAAAAAAAAAAAATATTGCATGAAGTGTATTCAAAATCTGTTTTTTAAATGTGTTTAGTTTATATTTTTAATAATAAAATATTTAAAAACATAGAAAAGTGTGGAAAATATAAAACTAACAAAATACTTGTCTGGCAGATGTGACATTTTTTTATCATATTTACTTCAGTTCTCTCTCTTTTCTAAAAAACAAAAGGGGCAGCCTGGATGGAGTCAGTCTATTAAGGGTCTGACTTTTGGTTTCAGCTCAGGTCATGGTTTCATGGGTCATGAGATGGAACCTGCATCAAGCTCTGTGCTCAGTGGTGAGTCTGCTTAAAGAATCTGTCTGCCCCTCCCCTCTCTCACATACTCTTCCTCTCTCTGTCTCTCCCAAATAAATGAAGTAATCTTTAAAAATAAAAACATAGTTACAATTAGAAGCTAAAAATGCTTACATACCCATGTTATTTTTTAAAGATTTATTTATTTATTTGAGAGAGAGAGAGAGTGTAAGCACATGGGGGAATGCAGAGGGAAGAAGGAAGGAGTTTCAAGCACACTCCCCACTGAGCCCAATGTGAGGCTCCATCTCACAACACACGAGATCACAATCTGAACCCAAACTGAGGCAGATGCTTAACGGACTGAGCCACTCTGGCCCCTCCCATCCCATTTTTGTCTTTTATTAATTCTTATTTGAAGACCATAATTTTCATTTATTTTTAATATAATTCCTATACACATGTATTTCAATAATATAATTTAATTACTTAAAAAATTCTTAAAGATTATTACATTGAATGCATCTTGTTAGAACTTGTCTTTTCAACCCAAAGCCACAGCCATAAAAAGTTGAGGGGCATGAGACTCTGTATTTTGGAGTTGTAAGTTTGAGCTCCATGTCAGGTGTAGAAGTTACTTAAAAATAAAATCTTTACTGGGACCCCCAGGTGGCTCAATCCTTAAATGTCTGACTTTGGCCTGGGTCATGATCTTGGGGTCCTTGAGCCCCACATTGGGCTTCCAGCTCAATTGGGAGCCTGCTTCTCCCTCTCCCCCTGCTTGTATTTCCTCTCTTACTGTCTCTCTCTCTCCCTCTCTGTAAGATAAATGGATAGATTCTTCAAAAAATAAAAAAAATAAAATCTTTATCAAAAATTGACAATATAAAGTTGAAGAAAGAACCAGTACATATATTAACTCTTTCAGACGGCTAGATTAAATGGATATTACTGGATTGATACAGTTTAACAATGGTTCCCTTTGCATATTTGAGTTTAATGGTAACATTTTGTAATGTATTTTTAAATTTCCTTTGATAGATTTTGTTGCTTTCATAATTAAATAGGCATATACATTTGAGAATTACAGACAAATCTACATAAAAAAGAATTTTAATAATACATTCTTAATAAAATTATGAATTGCAAAATGGACTTAAAGTAGAAAATGTGAATAACCATGAAAGAAATGCTTACAAATCAGTAATGATTAACTAGTTACACCCTTCTGCTTCTCTCCTACACTGTTCTCTAGAGTTATCTCACCATGATAGTTTTAGATCTATTAAAGTATCAAAAGTCAGTAAGTTTCTGTCTCAGAGAATAGAAAAAGCTTAAATGCATCCAAATCATCTCTCAAAATGAAACTAATTTTGTTTCAATCTAATCTGACAGTATAATTATATTATAATTATTACAATTTAATTACAGTAACTGCTCAGTATTATACAAACATTTTATAATTTACTTCTGCAACTAAAGTAGGTTTAAAGGAGATTTTTTAAGTCTACATGAGCTTGTTTTATAGGTTTTATGTAATATTAAAGTTTACCTCATTTTTGATGTGTTGATGTCAGAAAATAAGAAAAATGTGTTTGTGTGGTATTTCTTGCAGTAGGAACTTCATAATACAATATGGTATAAATGTAACATCTTCTGTTGATCCCTCTTAAACAGTTTTCAGGGAATAGTCAATCCTTGGTGGGCATGGTGATGGCAGTAAAATGAACTGGAGGGGCTCATAAAATTGAATGTTTCTAGAAATTATCTTGTGAAGAGAGGTTAAAAAGTTCTTGCAACAATTAGAAAGACTTCAAAGTACTCATTTAACTCATCAAACTGTAGCAAGGAAAGAAACCACTGTATTCCTTAGGGTACCACTAAATAAAAAGTTTTTAAAAATAACTAAAAAGTAGGTAATTTAAATAATAATCCAAAAGAAGACAAGAAAGGTAAAATAAGGAGCATCGACCCTATGACACATTTAGAAAGTTAATGGAAAGATGGTAAATTAAAAAAAAATTATGTTGGTAATTATATTAATTCTAAATGGATGAAAAATTGCCATTAAAGGATAAAAATTGTCAGGGTGCTTGGCTGGCTCATCTAGGAAAGTGTATGACTCTTGATCTTGGGGTTGTGAGTTTGAGCCCCATGTTGGGTGTAGAGATTGCTTAGAAATAAAATCTTTAAAAAAAGATGATAGAAATTGTTAGAACAGATATTAGAAATGAATATGATCTGAACATTGTTGTTTTTAAAAAAGACATGTGTAGGTATAAAGAACTCAGATTTAAATTGAAAGGAGAGAAAAATACATACATGCGACCCCTTTATTTACAGATTGCAAACTCACCTACTTGTTAAAACTTATTTGTAACCTGGAATCAAGAGTCTTAGCACCTTTGCAGTCATTTATCAATCTGTGCAGAGTGATGGAATTGGAGTCTTCTAACAAACAGGTAGTGTCCTTTTTGCATTCAATTTAGTGACAGTTTTTCCTATTTTTTTATTTTTTACTTTTATTTTTAAATTTTTCATTTTGTTTTATTTTATTTCTTTTCAGTGTTCCAAAATTCATTGTTTATGCACCACACCTAGTGTTCCATGCAGTACATTCCCTCCATAATACCCACTACCAGGCTCACCCAACTTGGTTTCTCTTTAAATTTGTTTGTTTAAATGGCTCTCACATGTAGCATTGAAATGATGTCTAGTGTTCCTAAGAGAAGGAAGGCTGTTAGAGAAACAGGTGTGTTAGTTTTCTTTAGGCATGAGCCATAGCGTGTTGCTCATAAATTCAGTGTTACTGAATCAACAATATAAATTGACCCTCGAACAGCAGGAGATGGGGAGCAAGGTCCCACCATGCAATCAAAAATCTGCATATAACTTTGACTTTTATTAGGTTTCCAAAAACTTCACTACTGACCACCTCCTGTTGACTGAAAGCCTTACCAATAACATCAACATTTGATGAACATGTATTATTTTGTACGTTAAATGTATTATATGCCGTATTCTCACAATAAAGTAAGTTAGAGAAAAGAAAATGTTAAGGAAACCATAAGGAAAGGAAAATACATTTACAGTACTGTACTGTACCAACACTGTAGTTCACATCATCTATAATTTACAAGATAAGTCACCTGTCAGGACCTACATCAATATTGTCTTATATGATACAAAACACTATAAATGTTATATGTATTACTAACATTAGACATCAAAACTGAAAAGGTGATGGGAAAAAGAAGTTCATATTTATTTACAGGTGTAATTATTCATGTATTGATAACAAAGTCGTAGCAATATGATCGCTTTATGGTCGTTGAGAGTAATTGATATAACTGCTTCAGAGTAGCGTAGCCTACACATTGATGAATAAATCAATATAAATTTTGTATGGCATATGGTCTTGCAATCATATTCATAGTACAGTATTGAAAGCATTGTTCTGATTTTTTTTTCAAATACTTGCTTATAATGATAGGCTGATATGCAGTTTCTCCAATAGAGAAAGGGCATACCATATGGTAACGTAATTCTTTGAAAGCAAAGTTATAAAATATGAGAAAGCCAACATATTATTAATTTTATATAAAATATCACTCACCTTATGCCTGTGTAAGGGCAGGTTATCCACCACCATGCAATTCTTGCCCACATGGTGAGTACTTAGGCGATGACGATGATGACAACAACAAAATATCTCTCCAGTTCTAGAGATTTCTACATGAAGTCTAGAGATTTCTACAAGAAGTTCTAGAAATCATGAGATTTTTACATGAAGTCATTTAGGCACATGCACAATAGATAGATTTATTAACTGTATGATCGTTACTGTTCTAATAGATAGATTTATTAACTGTATGATCGTTACTGTTCTTTAAGTGAACATGACTCATCATAAAGGTCTTCATCCTCACCATCTTCACATCAAGTAAGCTGAGGAAGAGGAGGAAGAGGAGGGGTTCATTTTGCTGTCTCAAGAGCTGCAGAGTTGGAAAAGGTGGAGGAGGTAGAAAAGGAAGCAGGAGAGTCAGGTGGAATGTTGCAGAAATACCATAATCATCATTTCTATCTGAATTTTCTGCTTTTCTTTATTTTTCTAAAAATGTTTCTATGTAATACGAATTCTTTTTTCAGGGTTTGATTTCATTTCAGTGCCTGTATCCTAGAAGGGTCCATGTCATAAAAGAAGTCAAAAGCAGTCTTGAATAATTGGAACACTTCTGCCAGATTTTCAAATATCAATTTGTTTTCTGGCCCTGATTCTTCTATGTCTTTGTCCTCATCATCTGGCACTGGTTCAGAAGCACCCAGTTGCATTGTCATCTTCTGTTAATTCCTCTGGTATGTTGTCTATTCTTTTGTTCTCAAATTTCTCTAAGATCCATACCTTGAAACCCTTCGTACCCTCCACCTTTTTTGGCCATATTTACAATCTCTTTCACAGTTTCCTTGATTGACTCTGTCATAAATCCTGTGAAGTCATGTCCAACATCTGGATGCAGTTTTCTTTAGCAGGAGGTTATCATTTTGAGCTTGATATGTCTCAGTCTTTTCTATGACAGTGATGGCATCTTCAATTACATAATCCTTCAGACTTTCATGATGTTCTGTTAGAGTTCTCTTCCATAGCACTGATAATCCTTTTGAAAGGGTATCATGTATGCTGAGCCTTAATGGTCCTTATGACTCCTGGATCTAGAGGCTTAATTAGAGACATTGTGCTTGGGGGCAAGTAGCGTTGTTGATGTTGAGCTTATGGGTTCTGGTGGCCAGGAGGGTTTGTACAGTATTGAAGGAGTTGTAAAAAGCAGTCTATTACTGGCAAGGTACTTTCTGACTTCCTGACTTGAGGAACAATGCATCAGTGGAACCAATCCAGGACAAGGGTTCTTGTTGTCCAGGCCTTCTTGGTATACAGCCAAAAAGACCGGCAGCTGGTATTAATTGTTTCCCTTCAAGGCTCAAGTGTTAGCAGCTTTATAGATAAGGACAGTTTTGCTTTCAACCCCAGCTGCATTTACAAAAAATAGGGGATTTAACCTATTCTTTCTTGCCTTAATTCTCGGTGCTTGCTTCTCTTCCTTACTAATAAATGTCTTGTGGCATTCTTTTCCAGAATAGGGTACTTTTGCCTGCATTAAAAATCTGTTCAGACAAACAGTCTTCCAAAGATTTTCCTAATGGCATCTGGGAACTCCTCTGCTGCTTCTTGGTCCTATTATCTTGACATTTTAAAAACCAAACATCTTCCTAAAATTATCAAACCATCCTTTGTTAGCATTAAATTCTCCAGCTTTTAGATCCCTCACCTTCATTTTGCTTAAGTTGTCATGTAATGAATTCACTATTCTCAAATTGTATTAGAGTCTATAGGTATGCCTTTCTTTTCTAATAGCAACCCTGTGCCCATTTAAAAGCTGCATTTTTAACACAAGATAACAAAGTATTTTGCAAAAAGTGCAATGTTTTTGTGTCTGCTGCTGTAGCTGCAGTGAAAGCTTCATAAATTTCCTTTTATTTCTTTTTTTTAAAATGGTTTTTATGCTGAATTCATTTACCTTGAAATGGCAGGTAACTGAAGCTGCAGACCTCAATCTATAGTACCTATCAAGCAACTCCACAGTTTTTCTTGTAATGTCATGACTTTGCTTCTTACGAGAACTTCCAGCATTACTAGTGCACTTGGTACAGGTCCTGTGACCTTATTTAAGGTTTATGGTATTGCACAAAGCACAATGAAAAAATGCCTGAGACCATGAGACATCACTTTTTACCGTGATATGCAATTTACTGTAGAGGCGGACTGATCACGTGGAGATGATTAGTGTCATATGGCATTTTAAGTAAATGCTCACAATACCATAACAGCAACAGGAGGTGGCTACAAAATTATGGTAGTAATATGTACTACAAATTAATATCACCCAGTTATGTTTTAATTCTGCATATTTACCTTTGTTTATATTTCTCTCAACTGCCAATGGCACTATGTATGGTCAATAAGTATATGCACAAGTTCTGATAAGTTTTACTTTTTATAAAAGATCTATATATTTTTGTGGTTATATGTAATAAAATAGACTAGTATCCACATAGTTTCATGTATGCATGACATAACTAGCTTTTTCTTAATTTTTTCAGTATTTGTAGACTACAGGGTTTGTGAGTTTTTCCAAATGATTGCGAATCTTCAAAAATGTTCCCGATATGTTTATTGAGAAAAATCTGTTTGTCATTGGACCGTGCGTTTCAAACCCATATTGTTCAAAAGTAAATACGTATTAAGTAATGAGTCTTTAAACAGAAGCATACATGAAACAATGAAGTGATCAGTTATGTAGTAATCAGTTGATAAAATTGCTGTGACCAGAGGGTCACAGGAACCTAACTCTGTATTGCCCATAAAAGCAGTAATTTAGTATTTAACTCGTATTTAAAGTCACAGTGACTTTATAGAACAAACAGAATTCACTGTACTAGGAAATCACTAACTAATATAATGGTGGCGTGTCTGCATTACTATCGGAAAAAGCAGACTTTAAGTGAGAAGTATTTCTAGAGATAAAGAGGGAAATTTTGTAATGATAAAAGTGTCAATGAGAAGGGATGAAATCATAAATATGTATGCATTTAATAATATCAAAATAGGAGCATCTGGATGGCATAGTTGGTTAAGCATCTGACTCTTAATTTTGGCTCAAGTCATGATCTCAAGGTCGTGAAATCAATTCCCATGTCTTGGTTTCAAGTGGGACACTCTTGCTGTCCCCTGCTTATGCTCTTTCTTTTTCTCTTAAAATCATCATTATCATTATCATCATCAAAATATATGAAACAAAAAAAGAGAAAGAAAGGAAAAATAGATAAGTCCATAATCATTATTAGAGATCTGAACCCTTTGCCTCAGTAACAGAACAAGCAATTTCAAAATCAATAAAAAAATATAGAAGTTTAGAGCAGCATGATGAAACAATTTGACCTAATTGACTCACACAGAATATCACCTCCTATAACAGTAGGTCTACATTTTTTTCAAATACACATAGACACATGGATCTTCTCCCAAAATAGACTATGAAAGACTACAGAGCAAGTCCTAACAAAGGTCAAAGGAATGGAATAAACAGGTTATAGGCTCTGATTATAGTACAATTACACTAATAATCAAAACCTATTCTGTTAGAAAATCCCTAGATGGTTGGAAGTTAAGCAATTTTAAACTTTTAAATGACTTGTAGGTTACCAGAGTAATCACAATAATAATTTGAAATATTTTTAAGTAAAAGAGATTTAAAAAACAGAAATATCAAATTTTAGGGATACAGCTGCAGCAGCGATTAAGAGGAAATTTATGGTTCTTAATGCATATATGAGAAAAGAAAAAAAAGTTAAAAACCAACAATCTTAAACTTTCATCTCAAGAAATGTAAGAGGCATCAGACTGAATCATCAAAATGGAATAATATTTAAAGGTAAAAGAAAAAAAATCAATGAAATGCAAAGAAGATATACAATAGAGAAACTCAACAAAGAAACCAATGCGTGTTCTTTTTAAAAAATAAAATAAAATTAAGGAAAGTATAGAAGGACTGGTATAGAAAACAACTGAAAAGGAAATGCAAATTGTTAATAAGAGAAATGAAACAGAGATATCCCTATAAATCCTGTGGGCATCAAACCAATAAGATAATACAGACATCTATGTGCAAATAAAGTTGGTAACATAAATAAAATGGAAAAATTCACTGGAAACACATTTTATCAAAGCCTACACAAGATGAAATAGAAAAATTGAATATACCGTATCTATAAATCAGTTGATTCTCAAGACATTATCAAGGTTAGTGACTACCTTTAGTAGTATATTTTCCCCAATATTTAGGGAAGAAATAATACCAATTTTACACAAATTCCTCCAGAAATATAAAAAAAAGGTAATATTCCCATCTCATTTTATGATATTAGCATGATCTTAATATCAAAACCGTACAAAAAAATAAAAAACACAAGAGATCTCTCCTAGAAATACAGGGGCATAAATTCTATAGAAATCTTTTAAAAATGAATCCTATATGAATAGGTTAACATATCACAATGACATTGGGCTTACAAATAGAAAATACGTTTGGTTTTAATTTTTAGTATCAGTCAATAATCAAGAAAGAAGACCAACCATATGACCATCTCAATAGATGCACATAAACTAGGAATAGAAGAAAATTGATCTGCTCTGATTACCAGACTTCCTTACAAAGAGCTACAGTTAACCTTACAATAATTGGCAAAATATAAAGGATTATCCCTATCTTCATAAGCATAGTGCAGATTTACTTAAATTTTTGATATTTTGTTTCACATGGGTTACTTGCCTTAATCTTTATTTTAAAAACAATCACATTAAATATTATTTCTCTTGATTACTGAATTTTTAAGTGTTCTTCCTCTTAAATTTTATACACAAGTTACTATTTTACTTGCCTTAGCTTAGTCCTGCTATCAGGGAGACACAAATTAAAACCACAGTGAGATACTGCTTCAGACTCACACGGTGATGAAATTAAACAGACAAAACCAAGTTCTGGCTATGATGTAAAGCAATGGAAACGCTCTACATTGTTGGTAGGAATACAACACGGTAGGACCAAGTAGAAAACTGTTTTCAGGATCATCAAGGTTAAGTATGCACCTACTCTATGACTCAGCAATCTTGTTCCTTGGTATAGACCCAGGATGAATGGGTGCAGACGTCTGTCAAAAGAATTGCATTAGAATTCTCACAGCAGCCTTGTTCTTAATAGCTCCAAATAGGAAACAATCCAAATGTCTAACATACAGTTGGGGATAAATTGTGGTATATTCATATAATGGATACCACACAATAAAAAAGAGCAAACTGCTGCTACACAAAACGACTTGAATAAACTTCATTGCTGCAATATTCAGGAAAAGAGATTAGACCTAACAGCTTACTAATGAATGCTTGTGTTTACATGAAATTTAGGTACAGGCAAAACTAATCTAATGATAAAAGTCAATAATGGTGTTCTCTATGGTAAGGGGGATGGTTGACAGGAAAAAAGCACGAAGGATCTTTTAGGGTGACAGAAATGTACTTTATCTTCATTGGGCATTGCTCAAATATATATATTTTATATATATATATTTGTCAAAATTCATGAATTGTAGTTAAGATTGTGTATTTTCCTATATTAAGCTATGCATCATATTTTATTTTAAAGATTTTATTTATTTATTTGACAGACAGAGATCACAAGTAGGCAGAGAGGCAGGCAGAGTGAGAGGGGGAAGCAGGCTCCCTGCTGAGGATGGAGCCCGATGTGGGGCTCCATCCCAGGACCCTAGGACCATGACCCGAGCTGAAGGCAGAGGCTTTAACCCACTGAGCCACCCAGGTGCCCCTGCATCATACATTTATTTTAAAAAGCAATACATTTATATTTTAGGAAGTGAGGGATTTATTGCTTGGATTGGACCATTCTTTAGTCTTATTGAATTAAATCTATGTTAGAGAAGAGAGATTGAGTGCCTGGTACTTGTTTTCAGTCTGTGTCTCTAAGAAGATTTTGATAGCCCCTAACATGGAAACAACCAGACAAGTTCGTGGGGCTCTATTTGTCTTTCTAACAGCTGGTTCTACCTTATAATTCCGTAAACTCTGGACTTAAGAGCTGTGAATTTAATTTAGAAAAATGATCTTTAAAACTAGCTGCTCTACCTATTTGTGCCGATGTTGTGAAGCATAATGGAACAAACAGAAATTGTAAAAAATCTATTAAAGCTCTATAAAAAGAAAAGAAAAAAACAATGGCACAGTTCTTGGGAAAAAGCGAGGCACATTGAAGGAACCATGACCAAGAGAAAGGAAGAGAGGAACCGAGAATACATTAAAGGCTATTCTGGAGTAAACAACCACTCTAAAACTCATTTAAAATGTGCATATTTCACCACGAATGTTCTGTGACTTAATTATTTTGAAACAATAGATGAAATACTCATGTCTTTAGCCACTTACATATAGTCTCAGCTGTCACCAAAAATAATCATTCATTGTTCCCTCTCCACTTGCTTCACAGACCAGAGAAGTACCCAGTTGGTGATCTGTGCTTTCTACTGAGGACAAAACAATGGTAGGGAGTGACCCGAGGTTATTTTACCAAACATATTCTTTGTCATTATTGTAGTAGAAGATAAATTAATTTTGATATTTCACATTGTTATAAAGATTTCCACGTATTTCTGTAATGATAAAATATGCTTAGATCTTGATAACAGGTGAAAACTTATATATATTCTTTAAACTGGCTCAAAATTGACATTATCTAAATGACTTTGTTCCCTCATTTATGTTTATCTTTTTTTCAACAGCCATTAAGAAATGCCACAGATTTTTCTCAGTAACATAAATCCATTCCTAATAGGGACAGATCATTAAGGGTAGTAAAGTGGCTGAATATATTCCTATCATATTGCATAAGGCTCTTTTTTTTTAAAAGATTTTATTTATTTGATACAGAGAGAGGTCGCAAGTAGACAGAGAGGCAGGCAGAGACAGAGGAGGAAGCAGGCTACCCGCTGAACAGAGAGTCCTATGCGGGACACCGATCCCAGGACTCTGGGATCATGACCTGAACCGAAGGCAGAGACTTAACCCACTGAACCACCCAGGCACCCTATGCATAAGGCTTTTGAAATTTATGGGTTGTGCTTTTAAATCCACTCATTTTATTATTTCAAAATCCCTTCTTTACATGTTTGACTAAAATAAGAATCTTAAAAAAAAAAAAAAAAAGAAGAAGAAGAAGAAGAAAGAAAAGGAAAGGGATTTGATTTTTCTGTATCTTGGTGTTCCCTTACAGTTCTGTGTCCAATACTGTACCCAATACTGTTTTTATTCTGATCTATCCACATCATTTCTGACACCAATAAATCTTCAGTCCTAAAATAACTGAACTAAGTTATTTTTTTTAAGATTTTATTTATTTGACAGAGAGAGACACAGCGAGAGAGGAACACAAGCAGGGGGAGCGGGAGAGGGAGAAGCAGGCTTCCCACCAAGCAGGGAGCTCCACGTGGGGCTCGATCCCAGGACCCTGGAATCATGACCTGAGCCGAAGGCAGATGGTTAACGACTGAGCCACCCAGGTGCCCCGAGCTAAGTTGTTTCTGCTGTTAATATGAAACACAACGGAATAGGATGAGTATCTTATTTTCAAACATCCTTCTCTCTGAATACTTATCCCTAATTTCCTACTTCTGTTCTCTAGCACATCTCTCAGATACTTTATCACATCAAAACCTCTAATCCATTAACCCATCACCTTTTCATGGCCCACCATCCTAATTATCTCCTTATTTCTCCTTTCATCCAGCCTATATTTCACGATCCATATCATAATGGACTTCTTGTATCCTTTCTCCCTTGCCTGACAAATTGATACATCACGGGCAAAATAGAACAAAGAGCCTCCCTATGCTCCCATGATTAAATCTACAAATTTACGTGCCTCCAGACTGATAGATTTCGTCTTCTCTTTCTTTCAGTAGATTAATTTTCTATGCTTCTAAATATTGGCAACTCGTGTTCCTGTACCTGAATCCCATCCTCATCTACTCAAGGGCTTTGTTGCTGCAACTTTGCCCCTCTTTACTCAATAATACAATTTATTCTCTACCGCATCACTCCCAATAGCTTACAGACACAGTGGATATACCCAATACCCAGCTTAAAAGAATCTTCCCCTGGGCGCCTGGGTGGCTCAGTGGGTTAAGCCACTGCTTTTGGCTCAGGTCATGATCTCAGGGTCCTGGGATCGAGTCCCACATCGGGCTCTCTGCTCAGCAGGGGGCCTGCTTCCCTTCCTTTCTATCTGCCTGCTTCTCTGCCTACTTGTGATCACTGTCTGTCAAATAAATAAATAAAATCTTAAAAAAAAAAAGAATCTTCCCCTGATTTCACATATCCCTATGGTATTTTTTTTTATTTGTTTTGTTGCTGTTTTATAGAAGTATATTTTGAATGAATGGTTTGTACTTGCTATCACTATTTCCTCAAATTCCTTTTCTCTATTTTCTTTTTAAAAAATCTTTTGAAACAATTTTAAACTTGCCAAAGAGTTTTAAGAACAGGACAAGTAACATTTTTCCTGAATCACTTAAGACTACCTCTTGACCCGAAGCCTGTGACTCCCGAATACTGTAGTGTACATTTCCTACAGGCAAAGATATTCTCCCGCGTAACCCCAAACATCCATCAAAATTAGTGGTACACTATGAGTCTCTGGTCCTCAGATGCCAACCAGGTTTCCCCAACTGTCCAAATAATATTTATAATGAAAAGATCAAATCCAGAATACTAGGTTGCATTAAACTGTCACATCTTTTCAGCCTATTTCAATTAGGAAGAGTTCTTCATTCTTTTCTTGACTTTATGATCTTGACAAGGTTGGCAAGCCCACCTATAAGGACACCCATCCTAGTTGAATCAGGGCCTCACGCTTATGACCTTATAAGGCCCAACTCCAAATGCAGGCACACTGGGGGACATCAACATATAAATTTGGGAGCAGACACAAACATTCAGTCCATAACACCCTTCCACAGATACAGTCTTCTTCTGCCACTCTGAATTCCCTCCTGGTCCACTGAAATCTCCTCAGCACTCCATTCTTCTGTGGATATCTACCCTGTGGATCAGCCCTGCTGATAGGATTTTGGACTGATTTTTTTTTTTTCCAGGAAGAAAAAGATTTTCTCTTTGTAATTTTTTCTTCCTCTTCTCTTCCTCAATCTCCTCTCCCTTATTTAGCATCCTGAAATTACCACAAACACATAATAGAAAATTAATATTAACGTATACCTAAATATATTGTTCTCCTATATTTATTCCCCTACAACAGCCCCAGCAAAGGTAACAGGTATACTGAATTTTGTGTACATTATGTAATAAAAAATATATATTTTAACCTCATTAAAATGCTATCATGCCCTAGGCAATACTTTTGGGACTTAACTCTCCCACTCACATTTATATTATGAATTTTTTCTTTATAATATTGTTGATAGCTGCAGCTTATTTTTATTTACTGTTGCTAATGTTTCATTGAACATATGATAATTTATTTGTCCATTTTTTCTGTCATTGGGTTTTTGGGATTTTTCTATGTGTTTCTATTGAACTTTTTTTTTTTTTTAAGATATTTATTTATTTGTTTGGCAGGCAGAGATCACAAGTAGGCAGAGAGGCAGGCAGAGAGAGATGGGGAAGCAGGCTCCATGCTGAGCAGAGAGCCCAATGAGGGGCTTGATCCCAGGACCCTGAGATCATGACCTGAGCCGAAGGCAGAGGCTTAACCTACTGCGCCACTCAGGTGCCCCTTCTATTGGACTTTTATGCCCATTAAGTCACTAAAACTGTTTTTATTAAGCAGCCAATATGTTAAAATTGCCAAATTCAGTGATCAGTCCTCAGGATGGGGCTTATACACTTCTTAGAAGCCAGTATTTGACACATGCTATTCTAGAAGACCTTGTTACATTTGGCTTCTATGAGACCACACTACAATTTTGGTTTCTGCATGTGATCTCTGTATTTGCCCAGAATTTTTTATTTCAAAGCATTATTATTAATAATCATATTAAAATTAATTTAAATAGGTTAGTATATCTCACCATCTACTTCTACTTTCTGTCATGGTCTCATTTAGTTGTGTGTGAGATACATATGCAGTGAACATATTTCTCACTTTATCATATAACTAAAACTAAAAGGTGATCAATGGTTACCCATCTCTGTTCTCTTGACCCTTTGCAAATATAGCACAATTAATACCTCCTTTTTAAGGACAGCATAGTGGGTGCTCACTGATAAAAAGGAGTACATTCAGATACTAGTGGCCAGAAATGGCTAATCTCTTCTGATCTTAGGGTTTAGGATAGCAACTGGATGCTGCTGCCCCTACTGGCCACTTGGTGTATCATCCAGAACCCATGCCTCAGCCCCCCTCAAGGGATGCACAGCCCCGCCAGGTCACCAAAGTCAGGACCCTTCTGAAGAATGACTGGTTTTGAAATTTATGTGGGAGAAATATAAGCTAGATAGTCTTTCTGTAGAGCTATAGAGAGGAGGATAAATGTTCTTGCTACAGTAATCTTATCATTAATGACATGAGATAAATCTATAATTATTAAATTTACTGTCATGACCTTACAATCCTTTGCCATAATCCTTATAGCAACAAAAGGCTTTTAAAAAGTGCATATTCAAAAAAAGTGCATATTCAAAGAAAAATAAATATGGAATTTGCATGTCTCGAGGCAGTTGTTTAAAACATGTAAATGCATAACATATGCTGATATTCACACATTCTAGGTGCTTTAGCCATATTTGTTACATGAAAATCAGAAGACACAGATTCTTTGAGGTTATTTTATTAGAAGTTACTTTAAGAAGATTACGGCCAAAGTTTTAGTTGCAGAAGATGAACATTTTTCAGAAAATGCCTTTGCTACAACATTACAGAATGAGGCTCTATTTATTCAGACATATGAAAATTATCAAGAATAACTATTCTGCTTATGTTTTTTATTTTTTTCTAATAATAAATATGTAGAAAACATCTTACATTTTCTTTTAATGTATTTAATTCGTTATCTTAAAGTTTTAGAAACAATTTTATTTTGAAAGTCATTTTGCATAGAATTATTTTTTGTATAAACACCAATAAAATGAATTTGTCAGTTAAGAAATAAATATGATAAAATATGTGTTCTGAATTATTTTTAATGCCTGTTCCACTATCATAAAGTGTCTCAGTTATGATAATAAATTATGGGGTTCCCTCTCCCATGCTTTGTTCTCGGAAATCTTTCCCTCACATTTCCTTCTTCTTTTCTCTCTTGATTTTCACCCAGCCCTACAATTTCAAATACCATCTATATGGTGTTGGCTCCCATATCTACAACTCTCTCCCGAATCTCTGCTTTGAACTTCAGATGGCATATTTAGTTCCATTTAAATGTCTCCCTGGCATCACAAATTCAATGAAAACAATACTGAATTCTTACTTTTCTCCTTTAAACATGCTCCTCTTTCAGACTTCCTCATCTCAGCAAATGTCACTAATACACTGCTTTTCATTCTAATCACTTTGATATCATCTTTCATCTCTCTCTTCCTTTTCTACTCAACATTCAATTGATGAAGAAAACGTAGTGGGTCTACTTCAAATCTATCCCAAACCCAACTTCTTATTTTCTTTTTGGTTACTATCTTAGTTCAAGTTATCATCATCTCTTTCTTGGGCTATTAAAGTAGACTTTAACTGAAATTATTATTGCTACTTTGTACGCCCAATTCCGTCTGAATCCTCTTCACAAAGCACAGCCATAGCAGTTCTTTCAGAACGAAGTCCCATCAGGCTGTTAATAATCTTTGCTTTGCCTTCAAGCCCTAGCTCCATAATCTGTACCTGACTCTTTCTCTAAGCCACGAGTTGTCACAGTGCAGTCGATGAACACCTGAGATTCCTCACGACTTTTCCAGGGGTAAAGGGAGGTCAAGCAATTTTTATAGTAATAACAAGACATTATTTGGCTTTTTCAGTGTGTTGACATTTGCAGTGATGGTAACAAAGCAATGGTGGGTAGAATTTCAGACACCTTAGCACAAATCAAGGACACAGCATTTAAGAACATATTTTTAAGTTTCACTGAAGAATGTACTTGATAAAGCAATTAGCATTATTTATGTTAAATTTCAACCCTTGCATACAATTATTTTTAATAACCTGTGTGACAAAATGAGAATGCATAAATGTATAAATAACATCTGCTTGCATGTGTTCTTGTTTGGGTTATCAGCTGAACTAGCTACTTTTCATAGAATTTTAATGAAGAACAACTGAAACACAGACTATAGTTACTCATTCTTGGCATTTGATTTTTTTTTTTTTTAAATGAGGTGAGCCTGTGACTTTAAGAAAAACAACTAGTACTTTTGTTGCCAATGATAGAATTTGGGCTTTCAAGTGATAACCAGAATTTTGGAAAGCTTATATCGTTAGGTTGACAGTTTCTCATTATAGACTTTGCTGATGAGAATAGTGGTGATATTAATGACTATGTCAAAATTTGAGAGCTCTGAATAGCTCAATGAATCAATATTTTCCCAACAATCAATGCATACTATTATATATCATACTTGAGTACAGGATTCATTCAGATTAAAAGATAGATGAATGGATTTTAATGTAAAAGAGGATGAAATGCTCATTGATCTGGTTACACCTAACTTTTGTAATACTACCACTGGTTGAGTTTTGTTATACTCACACACAAAAAATGTCCATGATTATCTAAAATTATATAAAATGCTCCTTATATCTATTTATATGAAACTAGATTTTCTTTATATAATTCAGCTAAAACAATGTGTTACAAGAGATGTAATGAAAAGGACATATGAGAACGAGAATCTAGCTGTCTTCTTTTGAGTACATTATACAGATTTGCAAAAAAATAATGCTACTCTTCTTGTTTTTTATATAGAAGAATATGGCTATTTCTCATAAGATATTTATGCTCACATATAAAACAACAATAATATTAATGAACCAATTTTTTTTTCAGTTTTAATGTCTAGGATACTGTATCAACACATATAAAGCATCCAGTGCCTGGGAAGAAGCCTTGCTGGAGAAATGATCTGGGAAATGAGGCAATGTTCAAATGGAGAGCAAATAAGACAGACAAGTTTTTGTCCCCTTCTTAGGCTTCCAGGATCGCTCTAATGCCTCTATTGACAGAGCCTCACCAAATGTTAGTTAGCAAAAGAGAAATGTTTGAGCATCCCTAACTTAGGCATGTAGAGCAGAGTGGAGAAGAGTGGGTCTCAAGCTGGGAAAAATCCAGCAGCTGCACTAATTCTGCCTAATGAAATTATGTTTTTTACGTAGGAGCCAAATGTGACGCAATCATTGTTGAATCATTATGCAATTATTTAACACCATATCTTCAAATGATTTCTAATAGAAAGAATGCTTTATTAAAAAGACATCATAGGCTCAGTTGGTAGAGTGTGTAACTCTTGATCTTAGATTGTAAATTCTGGCCACATGTTGGGTAGAGGGACTACTTAAAAATAAAATCTTAGGGGAGTCAAGATGGCGGAGAAGTAGCAGGCTGAGACTACCTCAGCTAGCAGGAGATCAGCTAGAGAGCTTATCTAAAGATTGCAAACACCTGCAAATCCATCGGCAGATCGAGGAGAAGAAGAACAGCAATTCTAGAAACAGAAAAACAACCACTTTCTGAAAGGTAGGACTGGCGGAGAAGTGAATCCAAAGCGACGGGAAGATAGACCCCGGGGGGAGGGGCCGGCTCCTGGCAAGCGGCGGAGCAACGGAGCACAAAATCAGGACTTTTAAAAGTCTGTTCCGCTGAGGGACATCGCTCCGGAGGCTAAACGGGGCGAAGCCCACGCGGGGTTGGCGTGACCTCAGGTCCCGCGGGGTCACAGAAGGATCGGGGGTGTCTGACTGTCGCAGAGCTTGCGGATATTGGAACGGGAAAGCCGGCTGCAGAGACAGAGCCGACAGTGAGCTCGCAGCTCAGAGTTGCCTTGAACTGGTCGCAAGCTCGGTGAGCTCGGAGCGTGGCCGGAGGTCAGGCAGACGCGAGTTACTGGGAGCTGTTCTCTGAGGGCGCACTGGGGAGTGGGGCCCCGGGCTCTCGGCTCCTCCGGGCCAGAGACCAGGAGGCCGCCATTTGTATTCCCGTCCTCCAGAACTCTACGGAAAGCGCTCAGGGAACAAAAGCTCCTGAAAGCAAAGCCGAGCAGATCACTCAGCCCGGCCCCTGGTAAGGGCGGTGTAATTCCGCCTGGGGCAAAGACACTTGAGAATCACTACAACAGGCCCCTCCCCCAGAAGATCAACAAGAAATCCTGCCAAGACCAAGTTCACCTACCAAGGAGTGCAGTTTCAATACCAAGGAGAGCAGCAGAATTCCAGAGGAGGAGAAAACAAACCACGGAACTCATGGATTTCTCCCTGTGATTTTTTAGTCTTGCAGTTAATTTAATTTTTTTCTTTTTCATTTTTTTTCTCTTCTTCTGCTAAAATTTTTTAAAACTTTTACCCTTTTCTTTTTTAACGTTTTTTAACTAGACTATCTAATATATATATTTTTCTTTTTTATACTTTTCTTTATTCATTTTCTTTTTTTTTAATTCTTTTTTTTTCTTTTTTTCTTTCTTTATTTTTGAACCTCTTTTTATCCCAAAATCAGAAGAGATCCTAATCTCTTCAATCTTTTTTTTCTTAATTCTTTTTTAAATTCTTGATTGAATTTTTAATTCAATCTTTTTTTTTTAATTCTTTTTTTCTTTTTTTTCTTTCTTTCTTTTTGAACCTCTTTTTATCCCCAAATCAGAAGAGATTGGAAGATCCCAATCAGAAGAGATTGGGAGATCCCAATCAAAGGAGATCCCAATCAGAGGAGATCCCTCACCCAATCGTGAGGGGGGAGAAATCCCCCCTCACGATTTGGGATCTCTTCTGATTTGGTTAAAGCATATTTTCCTGGGATTGTTGCCACCCTTTTAGTATTTTACTTGCTCCTTCATATACTCTTAGCTGGACAAAATGACAAGGCGGAAAAATTCACAACAAAAAAAAGAACAAGAGGCAGTACCGAAGGCTAGGGACCTAATCAATACAGACATTGGTAATATGTCAGATCTAGAGTTCAAAATGACAATTCTCAAGGTTATAGCCGGGCTTGAAAAAGGCATGGAAGACATTAGAGAAACCCTCTCCAGAGATATAAAAGCCCTCTCTGGAGAAATAAAAGAACTAAAATCTAACCAAGTTGAAATCAAAAAAGCTATTAATGAAGTTCAATCAAAAATGGAGGCTCTCACTGCTAGGATAAATGAGGCAGAAGAAAGAATTAGCGATCTAGAAGACCAAATGACAGAGAATAAAGAAGCTGAGCAAAAGAGGGACAAACAGCTACTGGACCATGAGGGGAGAATTCGAGAGATAAGTGACACCATAAGATGAAACAACATTAGAATAATTGGGATTCCAGAAGAAGAAGAAAGAGAGAGGGGAGCAGAAGGTATACTGGAGAGAATTATTGGGGAGAATCTCCCCAATATGGCAAAGGGAACAAGCATCAAAATTCAGGAGGTTCAGAGAACGCCCCTCAAAATCAATAAGAATAGGCCCACACCCCATCACCTAATAGTAAAATTTACAAGCCTTAGTGACAAAGAGAAAATCCTGAAAGCAGCCCGGGAAAAGAAGTCTGTAACATACAATAGTAAAAGTATTAGATTGGCAGCTGACTTATCCACAGAGACCTGGCAGGCCAGAAAGAGCTGGCATGATATTTTCAGAGCACTAAACAAGAAAAACATGCAGCCAAGAATACTATATCCAGCTAGGCTATCATTGAAAATAGAAGGAGAGATTAAAAGCTTCCAGGACAAACAAAAACTGAAAGAATTTGCAAATACCAAACCAGCTCTACAGGAAATACTGAAAGGGGTCCTGTAAGCAAAGAGAGAGCCTACAAATGGTAGATCAGAAAGGAACAGAGACAATATACAGAAACAGTCACCTTACAGGCAATACAATGGCACTAAAATCATATCTCTCAATAGTTACCCTGAATGTTAATGGGCTAAATGCCCCAATCAAAAGACACAGGGTATCAGAATGGATAAAAAAACAAAACCCATCTATATGTTGCCTCCAAGAAACTCATTTTAAACCCGAAGACACCTTCAGACTTAAAGTGAGGGGGTGGAAAATAATTTACCATGCTAATGGACATCAGAAAAAAGCAGGAGTGGCAATCCTTATATCAGATCAATTAGATTTTAAGCCAAAGACTATAATAAGAGATGAGGAAGGACACTATATCATACTCAAAGGGTCTGTCCAACAAGAAGATCTAACAATTTTAAATATCTATGCCCCAAACGTGGGAGCAGCCAACTATATAAACCAATTAATAACAAAATCAAAGAAACACATCAACAATAATACAATAATAGTAGGGGACTTTAACACTCCCCTCACTGAAATGGACAGATCATCCAAGCAAAAGATCAACAGAGAAATAAAGGCCTTAAATGATACACTGGATGAGATGGACATCACAGATATATTCAGAACATTTCATCCCAAAGCAACAGAATACACATTCTTCTCTAGTGCACATGGAACATTGTCCAGAATAGATCACATCCTCGGTCCTAAATCAGGACTCAACCGGTATCAAAAGATTGGGATCATTCCCTGCATATTTTCAGACCACAATGCTCTGAAGCTAGAACTCAACCACAAGAGGAAGTTTGGAAAGAACCCAAATACATGGAGACTAAACAGCATCCTTCTAAAGAATGAATGGGTCAACCGGGAAATTAAAGAAGAATTGAAAAAAATCATGGAAACAAATGATAATGAAAATACAACGGTTCAAAATCTGTGGGAAACAACAAAGGCAGTCCTGAGAGGAAAATATATAGCGGTACAAGCTTTTCTCAAGAAACAAGAAAGGTCTCAGGTACACAACCTAACCGTACACCTAAAGGAGCTGGAGAAAGAACAAGAAAGAAACCCTAAGCCCAGCAGGAGAAGAGAAATCATAAAGATCAGAGCAGAAATCAATGAAATAGAAACCAAAAAAACAATAGAACAAATCAACGAAACTAGGAGCTGGTTCTTTGAAAGAATTAATAAAATTGATAAACCCCTGGCCAGACTTATCAAAAAGAAAAGAGAAAGGACCCAAATAAATAAAATCATGAATGAAAGAGGAGAGATCACAACTAACACCAAAGAAATACAAACGAGTATAAGAACATACTATGAGCAACTCTACGCCAACAAATTTGACAATCTGGAAGAAATGGATGCATTCTTAGAAACATATAAACTACCAAAATTGAACCAGGAAGAAATAGAAAGCCTGAACAGACCCATAACCAGTAAGGAGATTGAAACAGTCATTAAAAATCTCCAAACAAACAAAAGCCCAGGGCCAGATGGCTTCCCGGTGGAATTCTACCAAACATTTAAAGAAGAACTAATTCCTATACTCCTGAAACTGTTCCAAAAATAGAAATGGATGGAAAACTCCCAAACTCATTTTATGAGGCCAGCATCACCTTGATCCCAAAACCAGAGAAGGATCCCATCAAAAAAGAGAGCTATAGACCAATATCCTTGATGAACACAGATGCAAAAATTCTCACCAAAATACTAGCCAATAGGATTCAACAGTACATTAAAAGGATTATTCACCACGACCAAGTGGGATTTATCCCAGGGCTGCAAGGTTGGTTCAACATCCGCAAATCAGTCAATGTGATACAACACATCAATAAAAGAAAGAACAAGAACCATATGATTCTCTCAATAGATGCTGAAAAAGCATTTGACAAAGTACAGCATCCCTTCCTGATCAAAACCCTTCAAAGTGTAGGGATAGAGGGCACATACCTCAATATCATCAAAGCCATCTATGAAAAACCCACTGCAAATATCATTCTCAATGGAGAAAAACTGAAAGCTTTTCCACTAAGGTCAGGAACACGGCAGGGATGTCCATTATCACCACTGCTATTCAGCATAGTACTAGAAGTCCTAGCCTCAGCAATCAGACAACAAAAGGAAATTAAAGGAATCCAAATCGGCAAAGAAGTAGTCAAATTATCACTCTTCGCAGATGATATGATACTCTATGTGGAAAACCCAAAAGACTCCACTCCAAAACTGCTAGAACTTATACAGGAATTCAGTAAAGTGTCAGGATATAAGATCAATGCACAGAAATCAGTTGCATTTCTCTACACCAACAACAAGACAGAAGAAAGAGAAATCAAGGAGTCAATCCCATTTACAATTGCACCCCAAACCATAAGATACCTAGGAATAAACCTAACCAAAGAGGCTAAGAATCTATACTCAGAAAACTATAAAGTACTCATGAAAGAAATTGAGGAAGACACAAAGAAATGGAAAAATGTTCCATGCTCCTCGATTGGAAGAATAAATATTGTGAAAATGTCTATGCTACCTAAAGCAATCTACACATTTAATGCAATTCCTATCAAAGTACCATCCATCTTTTTCAAAGAAATGGAACAAATAATTTTAAAATTTATATGGAACCAGGAAAGACCTCGAATAGCCAAAGGGATATTGAAAAACAAAGCCAAAGTTGGTGGCATCACAATTCCGGACTTCAAGCTTTATTACAAAGCTGTATCATCAAGACAGCATGGTACTGGCACAAAAACAGACACGTAGACCAATGGAACAGAATAGAGAGCCCAGAAATAGACCCTCAACTCTATGGTCAACTAATCTTCGACAAAGCAGGAAAGAATGTCCAATGGAAAAAAGACAGCCTCTTCAATAAATGGTGTTGGGAAAATTGGACAGCCACGTGCAGAAAAATGAAATTGGACCATTTCCTTACACCACACACAAAAATAGATTCAAAATGGATTAAGGACCTCAATGTGAGAAAGGAATCCATCAAAATCCTTGAGGAGAACACAGGCAGCAACCTCTTCGACCTCAGCCGCAGCAACATCTTCCTAGGAACATTGCCAAAGGCAAGGGAAGCAAAGGCAAAAATGAACTTTTGGGATTTCATCAAAATCAAAAGCTTTTGCACAGCAAAGGAAACAGTTAACAAAACCAAAAGACAACTGACAGAATGGGAGAAGATATTTGTAAACGACATATCAGATAAAGGACTAGTGTCCAAAATCTATAAAGAACTTAACAAACTCAACACCCAAAGAACTAATTATCCAATCAAGAAATGGGCAGAGGACATGAACAGACGTTTCTGCAAAGAAGACATCCAGATGGCCAGCAGACACATGAAAAAGTGCTCCATATCACTCGGCATCAGGGAAATACAAATAAAAACCACAATGAGATATCACCTCACACCAGTCAGAATGGCTAAAATCAACAAGTCAGGAAATGACAGATGCTGGCGAGGATGCGGAGAAAGGGGAACCCTCCTACACTGTTGGTGGGAATGCAAGCTGGTGCAACCACTCTGGAAAACAGCATGGAGGTTCCTCAAAATGTTGAAAATAGAACTGCCCTATGACCCAGCAATTGCACTACTGGGAATTTACCCTAAAGATACAAACGTAGTGATCCAAAGGGGCACGTGCACCTGAATGTTTATAGCAGCAATGTCCACAATAGCTAAACTATGGAAAGAACCTAGATGTCCATCAACAGATGAATGGATAAAGAAGATGTGGTATATATACACAATGGAATACTATGCAGCCATCAAAAGAAACGGAATCTTGCCATTTGCGACAACATGGATGGAACTAGAGCGTATCATGCTTAGCGAAATAAGTCAAGCGGAGAAAGACAACTATCATATGATCTCCCTGATATGAGGAAGTGGTGATGCAACATGGGGGCTTAAGTGGGTAGGAGAAGAATCCATGAAACAAGATGGGATAGGGAGGGAGACCAACCATAAGTGACTCTTAATCTCACGAAACAAACTGTGGGTTTCTGGGGGGAGGGGGGTTGGGAGAAGTGGGGTAGGGTTATGGACATTGGGGAGGGTATGTGCTTTGGGTAAATTGGAAGGGGAGATGAACCATGAGAGACTATGGACTCTGAAAAACAGTCTGAGAGGTTTGGCTGGGGGGGTGGGAGGTTGGGGTGCCAAGTGGTGGGTATTATAGAGGGCACAGCTTGCATGGAGCACTGGGTGTGGTGAAAAAATAATGAATACTGTTTTTCTGAAAATAAATAAATTGGGAAAAAAAAATAAATAAAATCTTAAAAAAAAAAAAAGTAACGTGGTGCCGGGTGGCTTAGTGGGTTAAGCCTCTGCCTTTGGCTTGGGTTATGATATTGGGGTCATGGGATCAAGTCCTGCATCGGGCTCCCTGCTTCCTTCCTCTCTGCCTACTTGTGATCTCTGTCTGTCAAATTAAAAAAAAAAATCTTAAAAAAGTAGCAATAATAATAATATAAAGTAATAACTAAAATAATAATGATAAAAATAATATAAATTATATAGACAAAAGCCAATACTTTTTCATTAATACTTACTAAGATACCTCTCACTTTTTGATAGGCATTTTCCTTTTTATTCATTATCTTTTTAAATACTTATTACATACCTGTTTAGGTGTCTATTGTTCTGACTGTCAAAGGGAAAAAGTAATTCTCAAAGTGGCAGATGAAGACAATAATTGAGGTATCTGAATCCAAAACTCTGGCAGTTCAATCTGATATATTTCAATATCTTACATACTATATATATTATATATATGTATTTTAAACACTCATATGTAATACAAATAATTTATATTTCTCACAATTAATACAAATCTATCTTTCTATGCAGTTGGAAAGAAATCTTGTTAGCAATCCTCATCTCTGGTATCACGTATAATTTCTTCTTTTTTCTTAGGAAGTTTTTATTTCTCACATTTCTAAAATGATCCTTCTCATTATACATAGCATTTATACATTCTCCCATGTCATTAAAATGTGATTTTAAAGCTTACCTAATACCACTTTGCTTAAGCATGGTTCATTTAACTTCTTGCCTGTATTGGACACTTAGGTTGTTTCAATATATTCACTATTATAAATAATACTGTAATGAAATTCTTTTATAGAGCTCTGCATGAATATCTATGACTTCTTTGTGAAATAAATTTCTAACAGTGAAATTTCAGGATCAATGGTATGATCATTTTAAACACTCATGAAAAAAAGGCCAAATTATCTCTAAAAGCTTCTCAGTTCACGGTCTCCAGCAGTGCATGATATTGCAAGATTTTCTTGATTTTTTTGGTGTATATTCTTGAGTTTTACATTTAAGTGTAATGCTGGTTGTTTATTGATGTCAATATTATTACTAATTTATTTATTTCTTATAGTTAGGTTTTATATTACACAGGATTAAAGTTTTGAATTTTAGCAAATATCTTTATGACAAACATTATAAATACAAATATGACAAATATTTGAACAAATATTTATCAATAAAAGGTGATATGATTCTTGTTAGATTAATCCCTTTGATGAATGATTTATTGAAATCCATACTAATTTGTATTGAAGAATAAACATAACTGTAGGTACTAAGGAGAAGTTTTTAAAAATGAATGCTGAATAATACAAATAACCCCATGGAAGAAAAGTATATGGGCATATTACTCAAACACTCATTTCAAAAAAGAGGAAAAAATATCCTGTAGGCACATTAGATGGATCTCATTGTAATTGGACATTATGAAATGCATACCAAGTCCACAGTGAGATGCTACTCTATAATACCTAGCATGGCTAAAATTGATGCCTGACAATACTAAGTGTTGAAAAAAATGGGGGGCAACCAGAATTCCTACACTGCTGGTAAAAGAAAAGGGTAAAATCACTTGGGAATTTGGTTGGCAGTTTCTTTTTAGTTTTTATTTTATTTTTAAATTTTATTTAGATTTTATTTATTTATTTGAGAAAGAGAGAGAGAGAGAGAGCATGAGCAGGAGGGGTGGGGGCAGAGGGAGAGAGAATCTCAAGCAGACTCTTCATTGAGCATGGAGCCTGACATGGGGTCCAATCCCAGAATCCTAAGATCATGACCTGAGCTGAAATCAAGAGTCTGATGTTTAACCAACTGTGCCACCAGGGGCCCCTTTTTATTCATTTATTTATTTATTTTTAATAACAGTTTTACTGAGTTGATATGCAAAAACTGCACATTTTAATATACACAATTTGATATATATTTGGACTTAAGCAAACACCTGTGAAACTATCACTCTAATCATGGTAGCAGACATATCCATCACCTCCAAAAGTTTCTTTGTGTCCCCTGACTCTTTGTGTGTGTGTGTGTTTTCATATACATATTCTCTTACATATTTACCAACAAAATGAACACACATTCACAAAAAGACATGTACAGAAATATTTATTCATAATGGCTAAAACCCAGAATCAACTCAAATATTTACTAACAAAAGCACAGATAAATACATTATGGCATATTCAAATAATGGCATTTTAACAATTAAAAACAACTTATTATCATGACCTATAACAACAAGGGTAAAGCACAAAAGCATTATATTGAGAAAAACACACACATGATCACATTTAAATCTGATCTATAGTTATGTGACATAAACTGGTGTGAAGAAAAAAGACAAAGGAAATACAGATAAAATTAAATTTCCTTATAACTTGCAAGCCACTGACATATACTTGAGTCAGGCAGAGTAAGATATTCTTCAGGAACTCCCAACCGACTTGGTGTTAATGCCTTGCTAGAGGAAAAATCAACTTTAGCTTGACAATAGCTAGGCCTCCAGGATCCTGTGAGTCCTCTTGAACATATGAAAGTCCTTTTGGAAACTTCCTTTGTCTTTGCCTCTCCCCAGCTCCAAAGTACATAATCTATTGCTCCTCATAATCCCAGTGCAGCTCTATCTGCCCATGGGTCCTGTCCCTGCGCTTTAATCAAATCACCTTTTTTTGCCTCAATAATCGTCTCAGGAATTCTTTCTTGATCATTCACTCATGCCCCCCACTTCCAATCACATCATTTTGGCCCAGTATGGGTCCTGAGTCTTCTCATCTGGACTCTGAGCCTTGGTGCAAACTTGGTGAGCGCTTCATCTTCTCTTCTTTTGCTTTCATTCCGGGGGCTTTTCAAGGACTAGTGTCTTATTGGAACACTTCCTTATCAATTGCTCAGGCTACAATCCTCAGCTCCTGGCTGCTCTATGGGCAACAAAAACCTGCCTTTTGGCTGGAAATTAGTACCCTGGCTACAGTGGTAATAAGACCCAGAAATTCTCTTCGTTTCTGTCCTTAAACAGAATCATCTTTCTTGGGCACTCAACAGCCACCTAAGTCACTAGGACAGCTACCAATCTTAAGACTCCTGTGTAAGTTTTCCTCCCTTACACAGGTCTAATGTGATCCCTTCCATATCCCTGACCTAGCCACTTCTGGCCGCCAAGACCTCCACTTGAAGCCAGCCCAAACCAGTATTCAACTGAATTAAAACCCAGCCAGGGACATTTTCCTAGGGAAAGTTCACTGTAAGTACTACATATGTTGGAATGTCGCTTTGACCATGATGGATTTCCATATTTACTGTTTTCTATTAATGTCTCCTACTAACTCCTTAAATCATAAAATTGGGCAATCCCACCTTGTAAAACTTGTCTAGCATTTTCCATGGGTTAAAAGGGGCAGGTTCTATACAGCAAGGCATGGTAAGGCAAGCCACAGTACCTCTCGTCCATACATGGGCACCCATTTTTTTTTTCTTTTTTTCTAGAATGCAATGGTGAAGCAGAGGGAAGCCGGCAATCTTCCTATAGCACAGTGTGGTGGTCACGGCAATTTCTCTGGGGGGATGCCTCAGGTCACTTTGACATCACATCAAAGTGATGACAGATGATCACTTCGACTCTGACATATCCCGCATGGGACACCACCTGGTAGTCAGAGGGGATTTTCTTGGTAATGGGGCTTCTGTCTTCTTAAATTCCCAAGGACTCTCCCTTGGGGTGTACTTTAACCCACTGGAAACAATTTGGCTTGCAAGATTTAAAGGGGGAAAATTTATCTTCTTTTGTAACACACTGCATGGCCTCAGTACTCCTTAGGAGATGAGGGAAAATGGCCTATTTATGGGACATTAAACTTCAATATGATCTGTCAGTTAGATCTCTTTTGCAGGAAATAGGGAAAATGGATGGACATACCCTAAGTTCAAGGCTTCATTGTTCTAAATCAGGACGCCGACCAAAGGGCCTTTTGCAAGATATATTTGACCAATAAAGTGACATATCTCCCTCTTGACATATTAGATGACTGCCTAAACAGGTCTCCTCTGAATAAACCCAGGTTGCTGGAGGAAACACAGGGGCAATCCGTAACTTAGGGTATACTGATTCTCTCTCATTGTTCCACTAATGTACCCTGGTCACTCTAGCTGTGTATGGGGGCTTCTCCCTCATTTATTTCCTAGGTTAATGGCTATGATAATTGGAGTCAACTGTCTCTGGTTAGTCTACTTTGGGACAGGAACTTTAAGGAATATTCCTAAGCAGCTGCTAAAGCTCCTTTTGTTTCAGGGAAGTTCCCTGTCTTCTCCTGCCCAACATAGACTGCTTAATTCCACTTGTGGATGGGAAAAACAGGCATCTTTTCATCTGTCCATCTGACGACCTTCAGGACCTGGAGACCTCTTTTTCTGCCCTTTGGACTTTTCCACCTACAGTCTTCCTGACGACAGCTAACCTCTTCTGCTTTCCTCCACCCCTCCTTTTCTGCACCATCCTGGGTGTGGTCTGCATAACTGGTTCCTATAACATCTTTGGTGCCTTTGGAACCACTGGCTCTTCCTCCACCCCTCACTGTAAAGGAGCACAGAGCAGGCCCCTCCCCCAGACTTACTACCTCCCAGTTCAGATTTCCCACCAACAACCCAGGTAAAAATTGAAAATAGGGGCTGAACTGATTGACTTTCATTGGATCCAGGTAGAACATAATTCTATATTTAAACGAATTGTTCTTCCAATGTTTACTAAATGTTTACTTCCAACAAACTTTTGTTCTTCCAATGTTTACTAAAGATCAAATGAGTTTGTGTTATTTTTGCAATTTGTCAGCAAAAATATGACTTAAAATCATGATTTATTTTGCCTGTCTTGGAGTTTTCATGGGCAATTATTAAGATAGCTTTCAAAGTCTTTGGTAGGGGCACCTGGGTGGCTCCGTGGGTTAAAGCCTCTGCCTTCGACTCGGGTCATGGTCTCAGGGTCCTGGGATCAAGCCCCACATGGGGCTTTCTGCTCAGTGGGGAGCCTGCTTCCTCCTCTCTCTCAGCCTGCCTCTCTGCCTGCTTGTGATCTCTCTGTGTGTCAAATAAGTAAATAAAATCTTAAAAAAAAAAGTCTTTGGTAAACTGAAACTTTAAAGTTTTGCTCGGGTGATAAATTGGATTGAATTCAATGGACGTCTTACTCTTCTAAATGAAATTAAAAACTAAAGCATTTATTACTGAACATAGGTTTGTGCTTTTGACTTCATATTGATGAAGTTCTAGATATATGTGAGGTTTGGTGGGGTGAGGTCCAGAGCCAATGACCAAGAAAGAATTCTTGAGACAACTTTGGTGCAAAATTGTGGTTTATTAAAGCACGGGGACAGGACCCATGGGCAGGAAGAGCTGCTGCCCTGGGGTTGTGAGGGGTGGCTAGTTTTGTACCATGGAGTTGGGGAGAAGTAAGGAAAAGGGAGGTTTCAATAGAACTATCATATGCAAAGAGGACCTACAAGATACTGGATACCAGAGACCTTGCCATTGCCAAGGTCGTTTTGCCCTCTAGCAAGGTATTAACATAAAGATGGGTGGGAGATGCCTAAAGAATGTCACATATATCCCACCCAGGAATAGGGTGGGATGAGGTTGCAAGGTGTCAGTTTTTGCTTTGTCCTCAGCCAACCTTCTGTTCCCTCATCAATTGGATCTGTTGGTAATTACACTCTGTGCTTTATTAAAAGATTGTACTATATACTATGTACTATTATACATATTTTTGAAATTATGAAATGTATTAATAAATTTGCCATCTAGGGAATTCTGGCATAACAGACAGTTTGCAATTAGTTACTACTTGGTTTTCATTTGAGACTAAGGTTTCTAAGAGTTAAAATTCTTCTGCCAAGTGTAATTAAGGCTGATGGAAATAAGGGAAATCTTTGAAAAGGAATTTTATATGTGGTCTGGACTAAGGTTAAGATGAATGGATTTTAAAAGTGCGCTGGTATAAGATTGAAATTCTGTTTTTCTCTCTTCAAAATACAAAGTTTTCTTGGACTGTTATCTGCTCTTAATAAGAAAATGTAAGCAAAAGTTTTTGTTTTTTTGTTTTTTTTCTTTTTCATCTGCCCAGAAAACCAAAACTTACGTTTTTGTCTTTATCAGGTCCTTGATACTTAAATCTCAATGTTAAGGGAATTAAGTTTTGCTTACAACTGTATAACCCTGCATATTTGCCTTTGTAATCTCTTATTGCCACTTGGCTAAATAAATCATCTAATTGCGAGCTTTATGATGATCTGTAATCCTGTTTGGGAATGTGCTTTATAACTTTCTGAGGTTTTTAAACAACTTTCCAATATTCAAATTGTAAATGAAGTCTTTTTAATTATTTAGACCTTTTTATTTGGTATGTTAAGTCATTGTGGAGGCACTGTTAAATAATAAACTTAGGTTATGTTTGGGTAAACCTTGAAACTGTTCTGAGATTATATGCAATTCCTAAAGTTTTAATGTGTTTTGGTATGAAGTCAACACTTGAAATTATGATTATGGTGTGTCACAGAAATAGCCCAGATTTCTTTGCCAGCAATATTATGACCACTTATCGGATCTTTAACAGATAACTTGAACCTTTTTTCATTTATAATTACTGTTCTTATTCTCATGCAAAACACATTTCATCTTAAAGAAGATTCATAAAAGTGGGTTTTTGATAAATACAGATTTTTTATATCATGAAAATCCCAAAACAAATTGGTGAGTGTCGCGAGCAAGCCCCTGCGTCCCGCCAGGAGGTCGCGGCTTATAAGAATGAAGAGAGATTTGTAAGATGTAACTCACTTGATCTTTATTGGGACGAGGTCCGCACCACAATCATCGCGGTTTGGCAGCTCGTCAGGTTGTCACGATGAAGGAGACCTCGCCTTACAATCTAGACATAGAGGTCACCGCAGAAGTTGCGATTGGGAACCAGCGAGTGGTTGGCAGCAAGACTGTCGGGGCGTCGGTAACACCGGCGATGATGTTCTCCCGACAGGGAACTCGCTTTACCTCAGTCCAACCAGATGCCTCTTTTTATGTGCTGTGCTAAGTCTCCTTCATAAACATATTACATCACTTGTTTTTCATATGCTTACACTCCACAACACACACACACACACGTAAACATGTTTTTGCAACATTTTTCAATATCATTTCACTGGTCAAAATCTTTACAACTTACGTTCATCTTTATCACTGCACACACATTAGTCTTATCACTATACACACATTGGTCTAGTATGCTTGCTATGAATGTTTTTTACCTGTTTACTTTTAGTTGGAGTAGAGGAGGCCTACTCCATTTTTATTTATTTATTTATTTATTGCATTTATTCATTAAAGGTTCACACTCACTACAGTGAGAATTTCCAGAACTAACTCAAAGCTTCACTCAAACTGAACCAAGAATTAGTAACATTGAACTAAATAAATTTAAGGAAGATGACTATAGCTTTTATGATTCCTGTTTAAAACATTGCTGGTTCTCTAATGCTGGCTCTCCCAAATTTTCTTAAGATACCCATGATCTATAGAAATAAGATAAAATATTCCTTTGTGAACAATTTGAAGTGTTTCTCTCTACCTGAACCCTCTAAAATTCAGAAACTCTCAGTGAATAGTCTTTCTTTCAAGACTATCATAGTTATTTGCATAAGTTCAATAAGGATCTGTTCTTCTCATAACAGGACACCACTGGAAACATTATTTTACTAAGGCTTTGACTGGAATGTCATATTTGAGAGACACACAGACTCAAATTTGACCAAATAGCTTTAAAGAACTAAGGTTGGCTTTATGAAGTGTAAGTGTACGGAACCCCTTGGAAATGTTGGTGTGGTGTCTTGTTCAGAGTTCCCAGCAGTGTTACCAGATGAGTAAAAAACACCACTTCCTGGCAGGTGCGGGAGCCTCAGGATATTTTGGGACCATTGAGAACAGGAATTTACCCAAATTTACAGGTATTGCAGGCATGTCTGATGGCATGGCCCTGAGGCCACTAAAAGTTCAATTGATATTCCTTACAAAACGTACCAGCAGAGCAGATTACAAAAGATCCCTGTGATCATTCTTGCTGAGTTTATGTAAACGGGCCAAATTTTAAAAAACTGGACCTATTTTACCAATGAATTAGTCTAATTTGACTATCTCTAAAAATGAGGGATGAGGGAACAGAAGAAGGCAAGCTCAGGACAAAGCAGAAGCTGATGCGCTGTGACCTCCCCCAACACTCTACTCCTGGGTGGGACATCTGTAATGTTCTTCCAGGAATCTCACAGCTATGTTAATGTTAATACTTCCCTAGAGGGGAAAAACAGTCTTACTCTGACAATGGCAAGACCTCTGGTATCTTCTAGGTCCTCTTTAGCATATGAAACTTCTTTTGAAACTTCCCTTTTTCCTTACCTCCCCTGACCCCATAGTCTCTAATCAGCTGCCCATCACAACCCCAGCACAGCCATTGTTTCTGTCCATCAAAGATGTCTCAAGAATTCTTCTTGGTTGTCAGCTCCGGACTCCACCCCTGCTGAACCTCACTTAAATTCTAAAACTTCATCATGAGGGGTTTTATAGAGAGAAAACATTCCAATAACACATCTTTGCATGTAACAGATTTTAAGCACTCAAGACTCAAGACACTGGGTTTGTAATTTGGTCCACCCATTAACTTACCTTTTTCTTTTATTTCTAAAAGGTGTCTCCTATTAATTACCCGATTGCTTGTTAAACAAAACTGTAAGATGGTTAACACCACTTTCTACACAATTAAGGCCTAAATTACTCTCAAAAATGGCATTAGATATTTTAACTGGTGCACATATGTGCACATATGCACATTTATGTGCTCGCATAAAAACAGAATGTTGTGTATATGTTCCAGGTATCACAGAAATGTTACCAGATTGCTAAAAGACATAAATAATTCAAATTGGCACTTTAAAAATCTTTCTTTCCTTTAGTGATTGTTTAAATTCCTGAACTAGAAAATTTTGGTTAACTCTCAAAGGCCATTTTTATTGGGCTTTTTCCCCCTCATAATAATATTAACCCTCTTTTCTTGTCTTTTCCTGTGTCTCTCTGCCTGGGCCAAGACTCTTTCACTGTCATAACTTCAAGCCAATAGATGATCCCTTCTGCTCAAGGAGGTTTATATATGCTGTCCATCATGGGTTGGCTGCCTCTGCCTTTGGCAACTTCTGTATATAGAAGTCCCCAACTGACCTATGTTGATCCATAGATAGGGACATATCTCTGCTCCTATTCAACAGAAAGAAGTTATGGAAAATAAGACTTTTCAACCTCAGGAACCCTAAAGATTTAAGGGTCAAAATTGTTTAGGGGGAATGATGTGGAGAACAAAGCAAAAGGAAGTGCAGATAAATTTAAATTTCTTTATAGTTTTCAGTCCATTGACATACTTGAATCAGGCAGAGGAAGACACTCCTTCAGGAACTCCCAACTGGCTTGATGGTAATGCCTTGCTAGAGGAAAAAACAACCTTAGCTTAATAATAATAGCTAGGCCTCCAGGATCCCGTGAGTCCTCTTGAATGTATGAAAGTCCTTTTGGAAACTTCCTTTGTTTTTACCCACTCCTCTTCCCCAACTCCAAAGTACATAATCTATTTCCCCTCACAATGCCAGTGCAGCTCTATCTGCCCATGGTTCCTGTCCCTGTGCTTTAATCAAATCACCTTTTTTTGCACCAATAAATGCCTCAAGAATTCTTTTTGACCATTTGTTTAGGGACCCCACTTCAGATCACATTATAAGCTAGTATAATATTTACCTGGTGACAGTAGTGCTGACTGAATATGTCACAATGAAACTTTTTGAGTTGTTGAAAATGTCTTGATTGAGTGTTGATTACAAAGGTGTACATATCTGTCAAGTTGTGAACTCTGTAGTTGAAATTTATGCATTGCACTTTACAATAAATATGTCTCAATAAGCCTCATACAATTTATAAAACAAACAGCAAAAAGATTAAAGAAAAAAGGAATCCTGGGGAGAGAAAAAAACAGAAAAACACAAAGGATATTGGGTGCAATTCTGCTCATGAATTTGAAGAGAAGAACTGGAATTGTCCCAAGAAAGAGTTGAGAAACTAGGTAGTTGAGAAATATGATAGAATTTGAAGAATCATCTAAGAATGAAACCCCTCAGATTTCAGGTCCAGGGTTGTATTTCTCATACAAAATGTGGTAGTAATTCTTGGGATACTTCAAGTGTTCTAGGGCACAGAAAATAAAGAACATATCTAAAACTAGAACTGTGATTACTCCACTTCAAAAACAAAAGGTAAAGAAACTCTGGGGTACAGAGATTTTATTTTATTAATTAAATAATAATTATTTTTTCAGGTTTTTAAACTCTAGTTAGATAACGCATAGTGTAACATTGATTTCAGGAGTAGAATTTAGTGATTCATCACATTCATCACTTGCATATCCAGTGCTCATCTGCACAAGTGCCCTCTTTAATACCCAACTCCCATCTGCCTTCCTTAATACCAACTCCCCCCCTCCCCAGCTACCCTAGTTTGTTCTCTATAGTCAAGAGTTTCTCATGGTTTTTCTCCCTTTCTCTTATTTTCTTCTTCTTCTTCTTCTTAAGAGAGAGAAGGAAAGGCAGTTGGGTGACAGTCATTTAAGAACTGACTCTTGGTTTCAGCTCAGATCACGATTTTATGGTTAGGAGATAGCCCCATGTAAGGCTCCATGTTCCGTATGGAGTCCGCTTAAGTTTCTCTCTCCTTCTGCCCTTTCTGCCCATATTCTCTCTCTCTCTCTCTCAAATAAATAAATAAATCTTAAAAAAAGTGGGAGGGGGAGAGAGCATGGGAGTTGGGGAGGAGGGACAGAGGGAGAGGGAGAGAAAGAATCTTAAGCAAGCTCAAACTCTGTACAGAATCTGACATGGGACTTGATCTCACAACTCTGACATCATGACCTGTAGTGAAATCAAAGAGTTAGATACTTAATCAACTGAGCCACCCAGGGCCCCACCTCCCTCTCTTTTTTTACCCCTTTCTCCTGTGTTCATCTGTTTTGTCTCTTAAGTTCCACATGAGTGAAATCATATGGTATTTGTCTTTTCCTGGCTGACTTATTTTGCTTAGCATAATTCTCTAGCTCCATTGATGTCATTGCAAATGGCAAGATTTCATTCTTTTTGATGGCCAAGTAATATTCCATTATGTATATATACCACATTTCTTTATTCATTCATCATCCGTCATTCAATATATCTCATTTATCATAATATATTTTTGACCCCAGAAAAGAAAGGGAGCAAAACACTAATGAAGTTACTTAGTATTTTGTTAAATGTTCATTCATCAGTATATCTCGTTCATCATGAGATATACTGTTGACCCTGGAAAGGAATGGGAGCAAAACACTAATGAAGATACTTAGTATTTTGTTAAATTTTTTTTTCTAGTAATTTCTGATATTCTTAAAAATACATGGCACTGGGATTTCTTACATTATAAGACCATCCATTTTTGCCACTTCTTATGAAGAATGTCTTCATTATGTGTATGATTTTTACATTACAATTATTCTTCCATTTTGACACTTAGCCAATATTATTTTCTGTTGTCTTGGAGTGGAACTTCCCATTTTTTGTATGTAAACATTTTCTTTCTTTCCTTAAGTTTTTACTCTTTTCTTATATTTAGAGAGGGACAGGATAGAGAGGGACAGGGGCAGGGAGAAGGAAAGGAGGGATGAAGGGAGGGAGAGCAAGAGAGGGCAGAATAAATCAGGAATAGCTTGTAGTTTGTGACAATATGAAGAATTAACATAGAACATTGACTTTTTCACCCAAATATATTCTCCAAGAAGCTCTGACAATTGAACAGTATGAATCTGAAGAACTAGATTAGGAACTCTTGAGGGCTTCCTGGGGTTCCAGAGACAGCCTTATCAGATCTTTGGGGTGAGCCATGGAATAGCTACCTGGGAAAATATGGGCAGGGGTCCATGTCCAGGAATTAGAAGAAAGCTTTCTCTTGCTCTCTATGCCCCACCTCTCCTTAGGAGCTCACTTTTTGTTCCTTGGACAGGTGAGGAATTAAGGTCAAGTTTTTGGTCATGCTAATAACCTGCTGCATAAGGAATAAATACAAACAACCAGGTTCAAGGATCCCCATTCTTCTACATTTGCTCCTGGCTTCACACCTGCAGATTAAAAGAAATGTATCACTTCCTAGAGCTCCTTTCTTTAGAGCTTGTCATGAATACAGCCCAGGACTTGTTGATGTGGGGGGAGGGGCAGCCACAATGGCAGCACAGTTGCACCTCTGGTCTTAGGCTTTATGGCACATTCCTTACCCCCTCTTGAGCTCATTTCTTATTCACTTGCACTAAATTTCTCAGAGAAGTATTCATACCCATGAAGTGGAACCACCATAAGAGCAAAAAAAAACCCAAAACAACAACAAAAAAAACCTGCTTTGAATAACCAAAATCACAGAAGGAAGAATAAGTGAAACTAACAAAAAAAGGATTAGGAATTTAAATAAGTACAACACATATGCCTTGCAAGGTAAAGGAAAATTTCTGTACTTTGAAGCAAGAACAAGAGTCATAAAGAGAATACAAGTGGAAATACTTGTTATAAAAAGTTAATAATTCAGATAACACATATGTTGGGGAAAAAAGCAAGTATACTTTATTAAAGAAAAATGTAGTGAACTGAAGATTATGTTGAGAATATCTCCCAATGGAAGTGGAAAATTATGAAGATATAAAATATTTTTTCGATGGTAACAAACATTAAAAAGTCATTAGAGGACATTATAAGCATTATGCTAATTTTAAATTTAGATGAGATAGATACATTCTTTAAAAAACAGAGCTTGGCAAAACTAACACAAAGAGAAATAGACAATCTAGTCCTTTACCTTATAAACTGAATCTGTAATTATTAAACCTTCATGAAATAAAGGTACAAGTCGATATAACTTTACTATGAATTCTTTCAAACATTAGAATGATAACAATGCCAATATTACAAATTCTTCCAGAAAGTAGAAAAAATTGCATATTTCTCGAGTGGTTTTATAATTTTTTTTTAACATTTTGTTTATTTATTTGAAGGGAAAAGAGCACAAGCAGGGGGAGTGGCAGAGGGAGAGGGTGAAGTAGGCTTTCCACAGGGGGCCTGACTTGGGGTTCCATCCCAGGATCATGACCTGAGCCAAAGGGAGATGTTCAACCAAATGAGCTCCCAGCTGCCCCGTGGTTTTATAATCATGACAGCAGAATCTGTTAAGGATGTACATAACAAGAAATGTTGTTTGAAAATACAAAGGAAAGTCTCTAGAAAGACCACAAAAAAGAAAACAAGAGAAATCAGATAGAGAATGAAAAAAAAGGAAATAATCAAGGGAAATTTTTTTTTTTTAAATAGAGTATTATGAAAAATAGAACTACAAACTTTTAAAATATAAGAAATAGATGAATTTGAAAATATGAACCTTCTAAAAGTAAGATGGGGAAGCTGAAGGGACCTCATGAAAGAAAAATCTATTTTTTCCCCCCTTTACTCTCTCCTGGTTTCTATTCTTTGCTAGGATGTGAACCCCGACCCCCATGTTACACGTGCCTTGTAATATAAAAAGCCCATGTTCTCCTTTAAGAGACAAGGAATTAATAGAATAAATAATATCTAAGGAAGAATAAGGTTAGAATCATAGGACTAAGCTATCATACGTGCATTCCAGACCACTGGAGCTTGACATCTTGATTCCAAGACCCTCTGGCACCAAGGAGTCACACATGGGCCTTGTTCTTGTTTTTTTTTTTTTTTTTTTTTTAAAGATTTTATTTATTTATTTGACAGAGAGAGAGATCACAAGTAGGCAGAGACGCAGGCAGAGAGAGAGAGAGAGGAGGAAGCAGGCTTCCTGCTGAGCAGAGAGCCCGACGTGGGACTCGATCCCAAGACCCTGAGATCATGACCTGAGCCGAAGGCAGCGGCTTAACCCACTGAGCCACCCAGGCGCCATGGGCCTTGTTCTAGTTGCAATAATTTTTGGGTTAACCAAGGAGATAACCAAGCTATTTAGAAGCTTCTCTCGTTTGACTGTTTTCTACTTAAGGTTTGAAGAAACTTCCCTAGAATTTGTAGGACAGAAAATTGCCTATAAATGATTTAAATAGGCTTTGCTTTCAAGCTATTTCAATTTGGTTCATGACTATTGAAAGATGGTCTACTTTTTGCTAGAGAAAGCCATAGGAATGATTTGTAAATTTGTAAATCAGGCCATTAACACAATTGTGTACTTTCAACGGGTTATGGAAAGAGACTCAGATTTGAACAGAAAATAATCTTTTACATGGTATTACATTAAATATTAGTGAACCAGACAACTGGATAGCTGGATGGGCAATAAAATAAAAGCAACTCCAGTCTTCATGATGTGAAACGTTGGGGTTTGGGAGCAAATAGTCAAGAAAGAATTCTTGAGACATTTTCTGTGCAAAAGGGTGTGGTTTTGTTTTGTTTTGTTGTTGTTGTTGTTGTTTTGTTTTTAAATTACCATGGAACAGGACCTGTGGGCAGAAAGGGCTGGAGCAGGGGTTGAGAGGAATGATTGATTATCTTTCAAGTTGGAAGGGAGTTAGGGATAGTGTAAGTCTCTAAGGAATTTGGAAGCATGGTTTCAAAGACCTTGAGAGGCTAGCTGTTGTTAGGAAAAGGTCATTTACCAAACTAATGTTTGGTAAAACCTTAGTCAAGGAGCCCTTCAGATGTGTATCAGTGGGCCTATGCTTGGAGGATGATTGCTAACATATAGCTTGGGGGGATAGAGATAAAGGAAGTTTCCAGAGGGATTTTTATAGGATCCTGGAGGTTGGGTAATGTTAAGCTAAGATTGCCGTTTGCCTCTACAAAGTATTAAAATCGAGGCAGCTAAACTCCTCGAGGAAGGTCACTCTGCCTATCTCAAGTGCTTGTCAATGGGTTGTAAGTTATAAGGAAGTTTAATTTTTCTCCTATATGTCTTTTGCCTTTGTTCTCCACATCAGCCCATACTTTTTAATGCATTCAAAAAGCTCAGAAAGATTGACAAGTGTTTAGGTCATAAAACTCCGCTGTGGCAGATCAGAGACTGGAACCTACCTTTCATATCCGCTAGCCTTCAAGCTATGGTTTTCTGAAGTGTGAGTGAGGAGTGATGTCAGGGACTTTGCCTCCTCATGCCTCATTTTATAACACATAAAAACATCTCACCGGTTGAAGTTATTAGCACCCAAAGCCAAAAAAATCAACATATCCTGATTTGCCAATTATCCAAACAATTCTTCCATCAATGGTTTGGATGGGAATAACAATGCAAGCTCTTACAGTCACCCCCTTGGGTGGCGGTTGGGGGGCGGGCAGTGGGGAAATAATGAAGAATAGACTTCAGGTTTCCAGTCAGTTCCACAAATGTTTACTGAAGTGAGTTATCATGCAGGTACCTGAACAAGGGCTAGGGAAACCAGAGGGAATAAGAGCTAACATTTTTGGCCAAGGATTTCAGTCTGAATGTGCTATAGATATGGAACCACATGTGGCTGGATCCATGCAAAGAAAGTGGAGTTTCAAAGAAAGCAGAGGAGCAGAGTCTTGTACTGGTGTTGGGAAGCAGGTAAAAATTGGTCTGAAAGAGAACAAGGAGCCAGGGGAAGATGTTTATTCAGAGGGAGGAGAGTGTGCAGTAAAAAAATGCAGTGAAATATCTTGACACACCTGGAATTTCTGTAGTTAGCTTAGTTGAAGGGTGGAATGTCATAAGTAGTGGAAAAGATGATTTTGGAAAATTCATCAGGGCCATAATTACCATCAAATGTGTTAAAAATGCCAAAGAAATAAAAGAAAATTATTTTGTATGTCATGAGAAGCCACTATATATTTTTTAAAAGGATATTTGCATCCAAGAGCTCCTGAGAGAACCGATCAAAACTGTGGTCCAAGATTTGAATTTACAGAGACTTGTTGGAGAGGACCAGAGTAGCTGTGGGAAAGATCAGATGAGAAGGGAATGTCTCTCATACGAATGTGTTTGCCAAAGCAGGGTAGCCCAGTACAGTTCTCACAGCTCTGTAAGAAGGTCCTTGCATAAGGCCTACCTCTGACTTCACTTGGTATCACTAAACTCTTAAATATTTTCTTGATCTCATGTAACTGGTGTTATATACAGAAAACATTCCTTCCGGCTTCTGATAGGCATTATAGTCCAAAAGGCATCATTTGGTGGCAAAGAGGCAACGGCTATGGAATGAAAAACAAAGCTGCTGGCTACCAGGTAGATTCTCAAGGTCTTAAATATCCAGAGGGATCACCACTGTGGATCTGGCCCTTGCCTTCTTCCCTCAGAATCCTGGCTTTGTCAGTTAGCTAAGGAAAGGCTCATCTTTCACTGCAGGCTCACGTTAAACCAACTGATAGGGTATGATCTGTAAAAATGATAACTTGTGAATTCATGGTGAAAAGCGCATCTGTCAGGCAGAACAGAATGAGTGGACTGATAAAGACACTTTTGAAATGAGTCCATTGGATAGAAGCCATCATGGTAGAATGTTTGCCTACGTATTAAGGAATGAAGAGTATTAAGTTATTGTAGACCAAAACAAGATTGAAGTATGTGAGCAGAAAGCAAACAAAGTCCTCATATTTTGTAGAAGGGAGCCAAGAAATATTATTTTTTTTAACTTTGTTATTGAATACATGTAAAACACACTCAGGAACAACTTGTACAACCAAAAGTGAAAGCTTTATTTTTCTACTCATTTCAGACCCTAAAATAAAACAAAACATGTTACGTATACCAAAATGTGAATGAAGTAGGATGAACCTAAACACAGAAAGTATAAGATAGCACCGAGATCTTTTTTTTATACGGCACTTTTTAAGAGTTTATTTATTTGGGAGAGAGAGAGAAAGCAGAAGCAGCGGGAGGGAGAGTCAGAGAGAGAAGTGGACTCCTCCACTGAGCAGGGATCCCAAGACCCTGGGACCATGACCTGAGCTGAACGTAGATGCTTAACTAGCTGAGCCACCCAGGTGTCCCAGTATGGAGATCTTTAAGGAGAAGATGATTTCTATGCATCGTGGATAAAAGTATCAACTACCTGTACAAACTGGGGGCTTCTCAGTGTAAGGACAGGAAAGCTCCAAACAGGATTGAGACCTCGAATAAGGTTTGACCAGGCCAAGAATTGGTGGCACCCACCAGAAACGAGGGGCTCTTGTGTGTCAGACAAAAGATGATTTCTTCTGCTTACAACACTGCCAGTTAAAATTTTGTTAAGACTTTTCTATCATTTGGAGCGCCTGGGTGGCTCAGTGGGTTAAAGCCTCTGCCTTCGGCTCAGGTCATGATCCCAGGGTCCTGGGATTGAGCCCCGCATCAGGCTCTCTGCTCGGCGGGGAGCCTGCTTCCTCCTCTCTCTCTGCCTGCCTCTCTGCCTCCTTGTGATTTCTGTCTGTCAAATAAACAAATAAATCTTTAAAAAAAAAAAAAGACTTTTCTATCATTACAATTATTTCATAAAGGCATATTTATTAAAAGAGCATTATTATTTGCTACTGGGAATGGCAATTTCATGAAGTATGAAATATTGTAGAAAAAAAGGTTTATAATGAAATGTGAGTGACTTTAAGAACATTAGAGTGAAATAATTATTTCTGAAAAATAATGCATTTCAGCTTCTCTCAGTACTGTTCAGTCAAATGTGATTAACTTTAATTCATTAGTTGAAGAAACAAATGTTTTGGAGGAGCACATGCCATTGAAGGTGGGGCAAGTATTGTGACAAAGAATTTTATGTAATTTTTGTTATTTAATATTTTCTCTTCTTTCTTTCTAATTTTCACACCATCCCTTGGGAGGAAAGCATTACAAATACTTACCCATGACACTTAAGTATTTGATTGTGAAAATATATTAAAATATCTATTTTTTTTTTAATTAGTCTATCTTTTGTCTCAAATATTTTGGAAAACTCAGAAATTCATATGTGATATAAAAGAAGAATGACATGTGCCTACAAGATTAGCTAATAAATTGTAAATGACCATGATCTTCTGGGGGCACACAGCCTTTATTTATTTCAACCTCTCCGTTAACATTCACTCTTTGTAAAGGTTTGATTTTTCTGCTTGCCTTTTCTGTAACCAACTGTGACACTAATAGGGCTTAATTTCTTTTCACGATTCTTACAGACATATTTCTGGGCCAACTGAAACAATTTTTCTATGCTGGAGGAGTTAATTAGGGTTGGCAAACTTTTCATTGCAGCATTGAAAATTAGTTACTTCAGCTACTTCATATTTCAACGTAGAATCTAATTTTAATACAAAATTAAACTGAAGAAAACTGTCCATTGTCGTTTGAAAGGCTGCTCTGTTGCTGTGGGTGTGGCCCAACCTGGCTGAAGGCAAATCTTTGTAGGAAGACTTTTGGGGATACCTCAGGAATGGGTGATGCGTGGAAGGATTCTCTTTGCTGTTAGGCATATTACTCGTGTTACAATCGCGGTACGGATAGGATTTATATGAATGTGATACTACGTGCTCTAGTTCTGTAAGTCAGAGTTCCTTTTGCCTTTCACTTCTTGATGTGCTGTCACCCACGGTCCTCTCATTTGTCACTGCTGAGTGCCAGGGCCCCTTTAGCCATGGCCTTGAACACTGGCAGTGATTGAGAACAGCTGCCAGGCCAGGTGCTGAGCACGCGGTTTCAGAGGGGCCCATTCCCCACTAACTCACCTGTCCAGAAAAAGCGGTCTTGCTAAGGGAGACTGACAGCGTGAAAACGAGTCATAAATCACTGAAGGGGCACTTTTGATTACACAGGGCTGGCCAGACAGCATCAGGCCAGAAGAAGGGCGGATGTGAGCTTAAAGCTGACAAAAGTCTTTTGAGAAACGTTTGTCCCTTGATTTTGTAGGTTTCATTAGGCTACACTGCATCTTTGAGTAAAATGTTACTTGTTAGTGTCTGGCATCACAGGGTTTTAACTTACCGTTACTTTTGGATTTTATTGTGTATCTTGTCTGTGTCTGCTTATTTGATACTGTAAATTATGGTAATGATTTCCTAATTATAATCTATTCTTAAAATAATTTTTTGGTCATTACAAATTCCTTTTCCATAATACTGTAGGCAATTTACTAATATTTTACTTTGAATTTATGCATCTTAAGTGACTTTTTTGGGGGGTGTGAGTTATCTCTATTCAGTTTGTGTGTGTGTGTGTGTGTGTGTGTGTGTGTTTGTTTGTTTTAGTGAAAAACCCATCATGATATTAGAAACTTTAAAAAATGTGTTTGGTGGTTATTGATTTATTCAAGGTTTTTCTTTCTTACTTGGATTAAGTTTGTTCATTTGCTTGTTTATTGCTTTTCCATGAAAGTTGAGACAATTCAAATACTTAGGCTAAACAAATAACCAAGTATAATTTTCTAAATCTAGATTATTAAGAAATTTGTCCAAATGGTATGTTAAGATTACTAAGCTTCCCAAACACTAGTCCCCTGTGTTTGGAGTCAGGATATATTCTTTCTCATGTTCTACTCCCCACAAATAATGGAGACCTATTAGATTACATTGTACTCCATCTAAAATTATTCCAGAGTCCTTTGTGATAAAGTGCAATTCAGTGCTTCCAAGCTTTGGTTCAGAAAACAGACAGCTTTGGTGCAGCTATATCATTTGCAATTTTAATACCTTGTGGGGATAAATATTAGTTTGTCCTGATGTATTCTCTTACTTCAGTTCTGTGAATAGGAATCAGGTTTTAGCCAACTGCCTCTTTTTCCATCCCCTCTGGCCCTTCTTTTGTGCATTCATCATACCTGGCATGAATCTTTCAACAGTCTCTTAGAAAGCCTTTATCTCTATTCTTATTCCATTCCAATTAATTATCAACCCCATAACTAAAGAAAATTTTGCAAAAATGCAAATATGATTATGGCATTTCTCTACCTGAGCCGTTATACTCCTCCATTGTCCTTAAAATAAACTCTGAGCTCCTTAAGATGGTACAGTGCAGGCAGACCTTCAGCATCTGGCCCCAGCTCCAGACCTCTCTCCTCTTCCAGGCTTCTTCCAGTATGCTTAGTGCCTGCTTCAACCCCAGGATCTCACCACTGTTCACTCTGCCTCCCATGATTCCTTCAGGTGGCATCTTCATGTATGATCTCTGTAGCACCCATGCTATTTTATTGTAATACATTGTTCAGTCTCTCTATTGTCCAGTAATATGTAACTTGAAAAAGCAAGAAGAAAGAAAGTCAAGTCATTCGTGTTCAGAGCCCAGAACTATATCCCAATGGCTATTCCAGGTTGGCATACAGTAGATACTCAATGTTTGTTCAAAAATATGTAGTAACAAGGAAGTAAGAAAAACTAAAAACTATAGGATTTTCTGGGAGATATGATTGAAGATGTGGATAAATGAAATATATATTCTTTATATGAGAAAATAACCATGTTTGCTCAAATAAGATTGTATAATAAATGTAGCCACAAAAAATATAGACTGGGTGGTGGAATTGAAAAAAAAAGTCTTTTAAAGTTCATCTGGATGAATAAACACGAAAGAAAAGAAAGGAACATTTTAAAAGCAATATGGGGGTGTTATAGTCTAACCAGCCATTAAAATGTGTAATAAAACTAAAATAATTCAAATAATGTGCCTCTTTAACAGAAATAAACAGAAAGATTAATTTAACACAATAGAACTTTCAGAAATAATTCTAGGCACAAATAAAATTGGGTGAAGATAGAATGACACCCTAAATGAATGTTATGATAACTGAATAACCAAGTGTAAAAAAATAAAATTAGATTCTGAAGTCCTGTACATAAAAGCTAATAATTTTATTATAAAAGTGGAAGCATTTATAATTGAATTTTCACATTATTGTTGGGTAGGCAAGGGTTTTTTAAGCAAGACACTAAAGGCAAAAACCATGTATGTATTTAAAAAAAAACATACGAGTACACACATTTTAAAATATGGAAGAATTCCACAAATAAATTTAGAAGACATTTTACCATTTATCTCTCTGTCTATCTTTCTATCTATCTATTTTTTTATCACCTCTAGCACCACTGCTGAAACCACTGCCACTGGTCTATTGGACCTCAACTGAACTCAAATTAGTAATTTCAACATTAGCGCTAGACATTGGGTTAATAGCCCTCATGGTTAGGTTTATTTTCCAAATCACTAAGGAGATGTGGACAACATAAAATAAAAAACCAAAGGCAATCAATTTTCAAAATACACAGGGTTGGGGGGCGCCTGGGTGGCTCAGTGGGTTGGGCCGCTGCCTTCGGCTCAGGTCATGATCTCAGGGTCCTGGGATCGAGTCCCGCATCGGGCTCTCTGCTCAGCGGGGAGCCTGCTTCTCTCTCTCTCTCTGCCTGCCTCTCTGTCTACTTATCTCTGTCTGTCGGATAAATAAATAAAATCTTAAAAAAAAATACACAGGGTTGGGCAAAAAGATCACATTAATTAATTAATGTAAGAAAATTTATCAAAATAATATTCTCCATGTTTTTCCTATACCTAGTATTTTACTTGTGTAGCTGAAAATGGAACTAATATGGCAGTTTGGGCAATAATATTTCAGCATATATAGTACGAGGCCCAAACTACGCTCAGTCAGCACGCAACGCCATAACACTTTTGTATTGTGCTGCTGGAATGAATTCCTCTATGCTGAAGCACAGTAACCACCATTTATTCAACCAATCCAGAAATGTTTTGCATCTTTGTGAATTAACCACTACTCTAGATACTTGGGGGAACTCCAAGAATCAAAGATTCTTGACTTCACAAGCTTTTCAGCTTATTCTTGCTTTCTTCTGCTTTGGAGACAGAAGAGAAATTTCTTACAAAAAGGCAGCCACAATAATTAAAAGGTGAATGTAGAACATTCCCCCAGGTTAGCTGTATGCACCCCTAGTGGCGAGTGTTGGGGGTGTACTTGGAGCTCCTCAAGCACCTGCTTCTGGTAGTCTGAGTTCATCTTTTCACCCTTTCCCTGGCTAAGAAGTAGTGGTGGTGGTTCAGCCACAGACCAGTCGCCAGGGGAAAACTGCCAGTTCAGAGGCAGGATCCAGAGGAGCCTAACCAGTTCAGTTCCTGGTACTGCCTCCTGGAGGAAGGCCCTGACTGGGGGTGCAGTGCAATGTGGTTGGAGAGAAATGTTATTCTTTTAGGCTTACAACTATTATATAATATTTATTTGCATAACCTGGACATTATTAGTGCTTTATTTGATTTTCCCTATGACGTAGGAAAAAACAGAATTCAAGAACCTCTAGGCATCTTTAGCATTCCTTTTGTGCCCCACACCACTACTAGAACATTACTGTATTGACGTATGCAAAGAATTTGTCTCTTAAAACCCAGTATTGAAGAGGCACCAGTGTGCAAAAATAAAGCTCAATGACTTACCAAGGGCAACAACAATATGCAACTACCACTCAGGGAAAAAAGACATTATCGGTTGCTAATATAAAAGGTTTCTAAGACAAACGGTACTATAACAAATCCCTGTTTTATGGGGACAAAGTATGCCTATGAATTGATTTCAGGAAAAAAAAATTAAAAACACACAATGAAGCTTTGACTATTTGAGCTTCTAGAATGTGCTTTCCATCCTAGGGAAAATAACAGGGTTGAGGTGAATGGTATGGGAAATAGACCTCAAAAAGATCATCTCGAAGCAAAGTGGGCTTAGAAAATGTAAACTAACTTTGGTTGAAGAAAACTAAAAAATATACACACACATGCATGTGTATATATGCATATATATACGTATACATATATATGTGTAAACAATGTATACACACACGGTTGTGAAAGTACATGGGTTAAAAGCTTATTTATTTTTAAAAATTTTTAATCTTAAAATTTTAACTCCATATAGTTAACATATAGTGTCTTGTTAGTTTCAGGATCAAATATGGTGATTCAGGCACCAGCGTGGCTCAGCCAGTTGAGCATCCAGTTCTTGATTTTGGCTCCAGTCATGATCTCAGGGTCTTGAGATCAAGTCCTGCATCAGCTCCGTGATTATCATGGAGTCTGCTGGAGATTCTCTCTCTCCCTCTCCCACGGTCCCTCCCTAATATTTTATTGAGAGTATTTGCATCTGTATTCATCAGGGATATTGGCCTGTAGTTCTCTTCTCTGTAATTTCTTTCTCTGGTTTTGGTATCATAGCAGTGCTGGCCTCACTGAATAAATATGGAAGTTTTCCTTTCTTTTCTACTTGGGAATACTTTGAGAAGAATAGGTATTAACTTTCCTTTAAACGTTTGGTAGAATTACTCTGGGAAGTTATCTGGCTGTGGACTTTTGTTTGTTGGGAAGTTTTTGATTACTGATTCAATTTCATTGCTGGTTCTTCCTATTTCAGTTTTGGTGCTTTGTATATTTCTAGGAATTTGTCCATTTCCTCCAGGTTGTCTGATTGGTTGGCATATAGCTTATCATAATACTCTGTTGTTATTTGTATTTTATTTCTCCTCCCTCATTTGTGATTTTCTTTATTTGGGTCCTTTTAAGTCTGATGAGAGTTGTTTTTTTTTTTTTTTCCAGAGTTAAGTTTTTTTTTTTTTTTTTAAGATTTTATTTATTTATTTGACAGAGAGAGAGAGAGATCACAAGTAGGCAGAGAAGCAGGCAGAGGGGGAGGCGGAAACAGGCTCCCTGCTGAACAGAGAGCCTGATGTGGGGCTGGATCCCAGGATCCTGGGATTGACCTGAGCCAAAGACAGAGATTTAACCCACTGAATCACATAGGTGCCCTGGTGGTCTGAGAGGTTTATCAATTTCATTAATTTTTTTCAAAGAACCAACTCCTCATTTTATTGATTTATTGCTTTTTTAGTTTCTATATGCTTTATTTTTGCTCTACTCTTTATTATTTCCTTTGTTCCGCTGCTTTATGCTTTATTTATTGTTCTTTTTTTGTTGTTCTTCTAATGTAATATTAGGTTTTTTTTTTTTTAAGATTTTATTTATTTATTTGACAGAGAGACATCTCAAGTTGGGGAAGAGGCAGGCAGAGAGAGAGAGGAGGAAGGAGGCTCCCTGCTGAGCAGAGAGCCTGATGCAGGGCTCGATTTCAGGACTCTGGGATCATTACCCAAGCCGAAGACAGAGGCTTTAGCCCACTGAGCCACCCAGGCGTAAGTTCATTATTATAAACTTACCTCTTAGAACCACTTTTGATGCATGCCAAAGATTTTGGACTGTCATGTTTTCATTTTCATTTGTTTCCATATAAATTTTATTTCTTCTTTGATTTCTTCCCCTCCCCCCCATTCATTGTTTAATAGTAGCATGTTGTTTAACCTCTATGTATTTATGGTCTTACCAGATATTTTTCTTGTGGTTGATTTCTAGTTTTATATGTTGTAATCAGAAAAGATGCATAGAATGACTTTGATCTTTTTGAATTTGTTAAGACTTTTTTTGTGGCCTGATACATGATCTCTTCTGGAGAGTGTTCATGTGCATTGAAAAGAATGTGTATTCTGTTTTAGATGGAATGTGATGCTGTTTTAGATGGAATGTTCTGAATATATCTGTTAAGTTCATCCAGTCCAGTGTGCCATTCAAAGCTACTATTTTCAGGATGTGAGGGTGATCTGGCTATGACATCTGTCACTACATTGATTGCCATGGTTGATTTGGCTGATCTGGCTGGCAGGGGCAGATGTCCCCTTTCCCCTTCACCACCCCATGCACCTCCCCTCTGAAGCTGCTGCACACTTGGTCAAAGAGGATGACCTTCCTCAATAGAGAAAGACTGAGTTCTTCAGTCAGGGGTATATGAGTAGCTGAGCTCCCTGCTGGAACCTCCAAACAAGATCTCAAGGTTCATTTGTAGGAGAACATAAGGTAGTCAATCTTCCAAGACTCCAGACACAACCAAATGAGGTGCTGCATGGGCAGTCTGCCTATTAGGGATTAAAAAAAAAAAAAAAAGCTGCTATTTCCATGATGATTTTCTGGTTGGTTTATCTGTCTGTTGATTAAGTGGGTTTTTAATTTATTTTTAAATCTATTTTATTAAGTTGGAGGCATAAATATTTATAGTTGTTATAACCTCTTATTAGATTGTCCCATTTATTATTATATAGTGTCCTCCTTTGTCTCTTGTTTCTTTGTTTTAAAGTCTATTCTGTCTGATATAAATATTGCTAAACTGGTTTTCTTTTGACATCTATTTACATGATAAATATTTCTCCATCCCCTCATTTTCACTGTGCAGGCATCCTTAGGTCTGAAAACAGTTTCTTGTAGGCAGCATAGAGATGGGTCATTTATTTATTTATTTCAATGTTTTTTTTTAAAAAAGTTGATTTATTTCTTTTTTAGTAATCTCTAAATGTCACATGGAGCTCAAATTCATGACCCCAATATCAAAAGTTGTATGCTCTTTCAACTGTGCCAGCCAGGCAGATCAGGGTCTCCTTTTTTAATACAGTCTGTCATCCGATGACTTTTGATTGTAGTGTTTACTCCATTACATTCAAAGTAACTATTAATAGATACATATTTATTGCCATTTTATTACTTGTTCTTTGGTTGTTTTTGTAGTTTTTCTCTTTCTCCTCTTCTCTTTCTAGTTTCCATGATTTGTCGGCTTTTTTAGTGATATACTTGGACTCCCTTTTATTCAGTCTTTGCATATCAATTACTGGTCTTTGATTTGTGGTAACCATTATGTTTATATATAACATCTTCTGCACACATTAGGCTACATGAAGTTGATGGTTGCTTCTGTTAGAATCCATTATTTACTCTTCTCCCCTCCCACATTTTGGGTGTATGTTGTCATATTTTTTCATGGAGACTACATGGTGTCCTCTTATTTTATGCATCATTTGATTTTTTAAAAAGTATTTATTTTTACTGCCTTTTTTGTTTTTTACTTTTTATACTCTCACTTATGGTCTTTCATTTCTACTCAAAGAATCTTCATTAATGTTTCTTGCTGTGCTGACTTACTGGTTATAAACTCCTTTAGTTTTGTTTTTCTGAGAAACTCTCCTTCCATTCTGAATGGTAGCCTTTCTGGATAGAGTATTCTTTGCTGTAGATTTTTAACCTTTCAACACTTTGAATGTATCTTGCCACTTTCTTCTGGCCTTCAAAGTTTCTGCTGAAAAATCTGCTGATAAACTCATGGGGTTTCCCTTTGTATATAACTGTCTTCTTTTTCTGCTTTTAATTTTTCTTTTAATTATCACTGCTTTTTGCCATTTTAATTACCACGTGTCTTAGTGTGAACCTCCTTTGGTTGAATTTTTGGGGTTATCGCTGTGCCTCTTGGATCTGGATATCTGTTTCTTTCCCCAGATTAAGAAAGTTTCCAGCTATAATTTCTTCAAATAATTTTTTCTGCCCTCTTCTTTCTCTCTCTTTTTCTGGGATCCATGTTATGTGATTGTTATATGTTTGATGGAGTAATTGAGTTCCCTAAGTCTATTCTCTGTTTGTATAATTTTTTTTCACTTGTTTAGCTTGATTACTTTCCATTCTCCTGTCTTCCAGGTCATTAATTCATTCCTCTGTTTCCTTTAGCCTGCTATTTATCCCACAAAGTGTATTTTCAATTACACTTACTGAGTTCTTCATCTTTCATCCTTTTTATCTCTTTGTTAAAGTTCTCACTGATATTTTACCCTCTTTTCTCTAGTACAGTATCTTTATGATCATTACTTTAGATTCTCTGTCAAACATATTACTTATTGTCTGTTTCATTTAGGTCTCTTGCTGTGGTTTGGTAATATTTGTTTATTTAGGACATATTTCTCTGTTTCCTCATTTTGTCTAACTATACTTTTCTGTTTATCTGTGTTAGGAAAGTCAGTTCCATTGCTTGCTTTTGAGGGTAATGACCTTATGAAGAAGAGGTCCTGTAGTGCCCTGCAGTGCAGCATCCCCCATTCCCCAGGCCTGGTGCTTCAGGGAGTGCCTCCTATGTGTGTTGGGTGTCCTTTTATGTTGAGTAAAGGGCTCTTTTTCTTTCAGTCTAGTTGTCTGCAGAGATTCTGCCTATTGTGAGCAGTTTTGGGTTCCCAACAGCAGTAGGACACATTTTAACAAGTTTCATGGTGGTCTGCTTGTGAGGTGAAACTTGATGTTCGTGCTGCTGGAACTTAGGTTCTGTAGAACTTGTGGTTCAGGAGACCAGGTAGGATTTATGCTGGTCTTCTGGGGGAGGGGTCCTACAGCACCAGGACTGAGGCAAGTATGACTCAGAAGGGCAGATCTGTGTAAGTAAGTTAGATAGTGAGTGTTGATGGTATCAGGCTAGTTCCCACAGTGGCTCTGCATTTAACTTGGGGGATGAGGGAGAAAAATGGCAATTGATAGCCCCTTTGTTCCTGGAGGTGTCTTCCCATGATCTCTGCCTCTCCAGACCACACACTGAGATGAGGAAATAACTCTCTCTCCCATCTGCCTCTGGCATTTTCCAGACGGTTGTTGGATCTGTGCTGTATCTCCAGTGACTATTTTTTTATGTGTGTGTGTGTGCTGTCTCTATAAGGGTGAAGACTCTATTTCCTGTAGCCCTTCAGGGTCTTCCAGAGCTAAGCTCACTGATTATTATTATTATTTTTTTAAATTCTAGGCTTTAAGTCCCTTAGCTTTAAGAACCCTTGAAATTTGGTCCTTCTTGCTTTCAGTGCCACATGTCATGGGGATTTGTCTTCCCTGTGTGGACTCCCTGGTATGAAAGTTTGTTTTTTGTCCTTCTCTGCACCACCATCTCCCTCTCGTTGCAGACAGCCAAGGTCTGTTTTGCTCCTAAACTTTGTCTTCACCCTTCCTACCTTCTCTGATGTGGTCTCTTCTCTATTTTTAATTGTGGACTTTGTTCTGCCTGTCTCCACACTGCTTTCTGCATTATTTTTGCTAATGTGAGTGTATTCCTTTTGTTCTCAGTTATAATTCCCAAGCCTAAAACAGTGCTTGGTATGTAGTAGCAGCTCAGTAGATATTTACTAATTTGGTGACTGAATTATAAAACAAATAATATATTTTCCATACTGTGTGGAACATGTTATAGAGACTGTAACATGTAAGACTGTGATAACATTGAAAATGCTTCTGATTTACCAATATGTGCAAAATGTAGGCTGCACTGATATCCCAACTTGATATGAACATTGGATAGAAATACAGGCATATATTTATAATGATTGTTCTTTGGTACAGATGCATTTAAAGTTTTATTTTCCCTTCTACACATTTCTACATATACAGTATTAGTAAAATAAGTATATTTACTGTTTATACTAAAGAATTATTTCTAGGGAAGTTATTCATTTCATGGTTGAGGACCTTTGGAGGTAGATATGAATCCATCAATATGAGTGAAATTCAGTTTCACAAAAACAAAATGCAGTCAAGGATGTTTGACTTAGTCATGGTTAATGGATGAAGATGCAGTCCAATCAAGCTATAACTGAATCATTCTAGAGAACACAGTAAAGTCAATTAATTACAGTAAAATGTGTGGTGATGTTCTGAAGAGAGTTAGATAGAAGTTTCAGGAGTTGTAATTCTGTTTCTATTGAACATTAGAATAAGAGAGTAGTACAAATGTCTACTTATTAATGTTTCCAAGAAAGGCATTTCAAAACTACTTGGGGTAATATTGAAGATTAGAGTCAGAGAGTAATGCTTCACCAGTATACCTCAAATAAATCTTATTTCTGTTGGAAAAAAATATTGCATCTTGGTGGCCGTAGCTTGGAATAGTTTGGACTTTATTTCATAGGTGTAAGAAAGTCATTGAACAGTGTTGAGAAGGGGATATGAAATAGATTTTGTTAATTGTGTATAGAATCACTTTTATTCCATATTTGCTTTGCCACTATGGAAACGTATGTATGCATTTTAATGTGTTTGTTATGTGTATGTTAATTATTTTTTATTACTTTCAATTCAGTACAAATGTTTTAAATCATATAATTGAGATAAAGTAAATTTAATTCCTAATTAAGATTTCTACCCAGTGCCAAATAATTCTTCTGTTTGTTTGCTTCACTTGCTATACTCTTGGTTGAAGAGTATCTTAGTGATGGAAGTGATTTATCCATCATTTCCCATTATGCCTATTGTTATCATCTTCGGTATATCCTTTAGAGGTAATCCTTTTAATTTTTCTCTCAAATTTATTCAATATGGGGGTAATACTAATTGTAAAAAAAAAATTGCCTGATGTGACAGTAATTTTTTCCCATATTAAAAAACAAAAGGGGATACAAAAGATAAATTTGATTTTGTGGAAACATTATTTTATTGTAAAGGGTTTTTTAAAAAAATATTTAATTTATTTATTTAATAGAGACAGAAAGAGAGTGAGAGAGAGAACACAAATGGAGGGAGAGGCAGAGGGAGAGGAGGAAGCAGACTCCCCACTGAAAGGATAGCCCAATGCAAAGATCCATCCCAGGAGCCTGGGATCATGACCTGAGCTGAATGAAGATGCTTAACTGACTGAGCCATCCAGGCATTCAGCACTATCTTACTTACAAACATACTTCATTCATGACCTATCTTCCTTGATTCTCAACTCACTAAGAGCTTAGCCATTTTTTTTAAGATTATTTATTTATTTTTAGTAATCTCTACATCCAACATGGTGCTTGATCTCACAACCCTGAGATCAAGAGTCACATGTTCTTTTGACTAAGCCAGCAAGGCACCCCAAAAGCTTAGCCATCTAATGTCTTGAAACTAGGTAGAGTCATGGTCCAACTGCACATTTTATTAAATGGCTTCAATTTTCTCTACAGAGAAGTTGTGCTTTGATTGACAGTTAGAACTGATTTACCAGGACTGACAATGAGCTTAATAACCAGTGAATCAGAAAGCAAGATTCAAACCAAGGTGGGGAAAAGTTGAGTTAAATTAGTATCTTAATACTGCTGAACCACCTCCCATTTTAAGTAGAAAAGGGGAACTGGTGATTAAACATTTTAATTGATGCCTTCACTTATTTATTCAAGTGCTTATTGAATACTTAACATATGAGATACAGGCTAAATTTATTTCATCATGTATTTCATTTTCAAACTATTTTGGGATGATTGTGTAGTAGAGTCAATCAAAAAAGGATTTTTTTTCCTGTAATATGCTAAAAGATTTTTGATATAAACATTTATTTACCCCAAAGAAATACACTACTTACATCGTTCTACTGAGAAACAGTGATTATTCTTCACACTTATTTAGATCTACTTCTTGGGAAGTTCCCTCTATATTTAGATAAATATAATCATAATATACCATCTGCAAAAGGGGAAATTAACATTTTGCAAGAATCAGTGAATGATCAGGGTATAGTTAGAATAATAAAAATGCTTAGAACTGTGAATATTGAGCAATAAATACACTTCTCTGTTTGCTACTTTCCTCAAAGGGGTAAATCTCAACAGTCACAAAGCATGCTAGGCAGAACATATTTTCAGCATCTATATTTCATTAAATAGCCATATTTCTTCATGGTTATTTTTAAATTCCTTCCTCATTGTGTAGTTCAATTAAAACTTTCAAACTTGAAAATATGAGTGATTATGCTCATCTAATTTATAGAGGGAGAGTGATTCATAGATGGGCAAAATCACAAATCTTACTGATTGGAAATGGTTAAAACCTTAATTTTCAAGGAAGAATGGCCTTCTCCCCCCCCCTTTTACCTTCTAGACACATCTGCTAAATGTGTAATTCCTATTACATCTCCCTTCCTTAAGTCCTGAAAAGCAGGTGGATTTTCAGATAGAACTTGTCACAAAGATTGTTCAAAAACAGAATGAGATTTGTTGGAAAGGAATAAGCCGCTGCTTGGAAGGTATTCTTTGGTGTTATAGTAAAATATAAACACGTTCAGTGCTTAGTGGGTTGGATTTCATTGCCTCTGAAGTCTCTTTATCATTCTATAAGGTGACAAATATTGAGATGCTATAAAGAGACAAAGTGGTTGCTGGATAAGTCAGCCTCAAATGATGTCTTAAAAATCATGAACACGCTCTGCAAGGAGAAATGAATGTCAAGAGATCTAAGCTTGGATTGGTAAAAATCCATTTTTCTTCTCAGTCTGTGAATACTGAGCTTTTCCCCTTTCCACTTGCAAGTGAGCCTGGAGATCATCTGAGAGTGACAGTGCCTGAGACTAGAGAGGAGTTTTGAGATGTGGCTGGAAGATATCACTGGCATGTGATATTGCAGGCCAGAGACCCAGCAGGGAGGCTCAAAGGTAGAGTTACCCCAGGACTTGAAAATTTCCATAATACTAGATCAGTGCTCAGGAACAACTGGTGACACAGGAGACAGCTGGAACTCATGCAGGATAGAAGCCATGACAATAACAAAAAAAAAAAAAAAAAAAAAGAAAGGAATAGCATTCTGAAAATGTGTGTTAGAATGGCTTTTAGTCGGGGGAAATACAGCAAGGTATTACCAAAAAGAGAAATGGCACCTGGGTCAACTGTAGCAACAAGGCATGATAGGGGCCATCCACACTGAAACTGCGCTGGAGAAGAAACCAGATTCAGCAGGAACAATAATACTCTGCCTTTGTGGGTGATCTGAACACCTCGGGAAGTTTTCTGCATTTACCTTTTTGTCGACAATAGCACAGAATGTCAATATTAGCTCTGGTTGTGCCAGCACTAACTGAGGAGTTGGTTGAGATACAAAATGTCCTTGTCTTATCTGTCTGTCCTTTCAGATAGTTTCAGGGTCTTGCCAGGATGATAGGTGCACTCATTTTTTATATATTGGAGCAGGTGGCCACTTTTTCGGAATTGTAGTTTCCACTTGAAACATTATTTGCCTGTATTGTCTTCATGGGATAGACCAGGGACAAGACATAGGACTGTGGAGAGGGTTGCCACCAGGACCAGTGAGGTAGAGCAGTGGTTCTCATACTTTCACAGGCATAAGAACTACATGAAAGGTCTCCCTGACTCAGTTGTCTGGCCTTTATTTCTAGAGATTCTGATTCAGTGGATGAGGGTGAAGTCCTTAAATACACATTTTTAACAGACTCTCAGGACTTTGAAAACCCCTTCTTCCAAACACAAGTGTGTCTGAGAAGCACCTGCAGTCCTCTTAAACTCAATGTGCTGGCTTACGTGGAGTGTGTGGGGTGGGGTGGGGTGGGAGAGTTTGCTGGGGTGACGTGGTTATTGACGGATGGGTTCTGCTCACCTAGGGCATGATATCCCAAATAACCAGAAGTCACTCTAATATGAAAGGAAAGTATTCAGCTCTAACCGGGTAGTGCTTCTGATAGTATGACTAGAGCAGAAGTACCCAGGACCTTCTTGGGAACAAACACTTAAGTTAAGATTCTGATTTCACTGAGGTTGAGCAGGTGAGCTAACATGAACCATCTGTGGTTCCTTCAATGCAGAGGTTTGCATTCATGGAATTGGGCCCTGACATGGAAGATTACACAGGCTGGACATGCAGTGAACCGTTCTCCATGAATTATGATCCATTTCCCTGACAGATCTATAAGGGCCTTCTGGTGATGGAGAGAGACGCCATCTGACACAGCTGCACCAGATGCAAGGCAGGTCCCTGTGCACGCTCTGGCCTTGAATGTGATGTTGATATTGTCCCCCTTACTTAGCTGATATAGATTCAGCAGAAGTCAAAAAGAGAGGTGCTAATTGCAAATTTGAGGGTCAGGTAAGAAGCGTGGGCAGTAAATCAGAGAAGGAAGGTGTGGCACTGACTTTCCAGATAGAGGAGCCAAACCCCCAGTTTGTGGAGAACACAGACCACATACCAAGGAAAGAAAAGAATTGTCTTGGTGGATAGACATCTACACTGAAGATGTGATTCCTGCATAAGGAAGATGAGAAACCTTCCTGAGTTGGAGACAACTTTCATGGCCCCTGGGAAAGCTTGCCCAACACAGTTTAGATACACTGAGCATGTGGAAGTCACTGTTCTCAGGAGCTAAACTAGTGAAAGTATTCAAAAATGTCTTTGATATTCTGGGACGCCTGGGTGGCTTAGTCTGTTGAGTGTCCAACTCTTGACTTCAGCTCAGATCATGGTCTTAGGGTCATGGGATTGAGCTCTGTGGCACTGTTGGGCACTGTGCTCAGTACGGAGTCTACTTGGGGTTTTCTCCCTTCCTCTCCCTCTGGTCCCCCCACCCCCACCCCTGCTCGCTCTATCACTGTCTCTCTCAAATAGATAAATCTTAAAAAAAAATGAACTTCTTTAATATTTTGTTTATCTTCTACTAACCTATTCCATTAAGTGTTACCATATGTCCCAATAATGATAAAAATAGAAATTAAAAAAAAAATCAGTAAGAGTCACTGCCTCCAATGTTAACCTTGCCTTAGTAATATACCATGCATGCTGGTCTCTTGTGAAAAGAAGAGTCCTGGTGCCCATTGTCCTCCTTCTTGGGACCTGGAACTGGGAGTTTGGGCTGGGGTATGAATTTCTACTCCATGGTGGCCTGCTCCAGTTGCTTCTCCACCAGCAGCAGTGACATCCTGCCTCAGTCATATTTTTCATCTCTTGTTTTGTTATTCTTCATCTCTAGAAGCTGTCTTCCCTCTCATTAATGTCAAGATTATAATGAGTATAAAATAATCAACTATTTTGTTTACATTATTATCTGAGAACAAAAGCTGACAGCATCATCTTACTGAAGGAGTCCTATTAACAATCTCCATGTATAACCTGCATTGAAAATGACAAGATAAAACTTTATTCTTTCCTAGAGTTTAGTAATTGAAATTACAGGAAACTGAGTGGAGAGTCTAAATGAAGCGACACTTATTAAGAAGAGGTAATTGAAACCAGGACACTCAAGGATGCTTATCAAATATGTTAGAACCTCATTAATTCAGTTCCTTCATATGAAAAAAAAACCCTACAGGGCTCTTAATTATTAATATGTTCAAATATTATTTTTCCCCAAATTAGTAATGATTGAGAGGAAACCTACTTAGAACAAAATCTGTTTAAAATATTCAAACTTAAACATTTATAAGAAGGCTCTTAACTTCTAGGAATATAAATTAATTATGTATACTATAAGTTCTTGATACTTATTATATGCTGTTTATGAGGTATAAACAATGAGATGTATGTCTTCATGAGTTAGTCACCTGATTTTATTCACTGGGTATGTCCCACATCCCATGCTTTACTTCTAGTAATTTATTTTATAGTAGAAATTACTAAACTAACTTTGAAATTATCTCTTAAAGTATACATGATTTTTGAAGAACACTTCTTTGCCTAAAACTTCTTCTCTTGTTCCAACCTGCCTCCCTTACTGACTTCCCTATGTCTGCAAGTCGCTGGTCTTTCAGTCACTGGAGGCAGAAACGGGGATCCGTGGGTCACTTGGTCTCACCTTTGTAATAATCCAATCCCTAGTTCGATAAATTCTGTTACTTGTCAGAAACTGCAAATCGTGCGTAAATTTGTGCCCCTGTCATGTCTAATTGTAGTTCTTCCAGTATCCCTCTGATGTGTTTCCACTTGCCAGTAGGATTTTTCATTTTCTTTTTTGCTCACACGCATATTGGATTTATTCATCTGATACCTTTTATCTCCTGTTAAGATAATATGGTGCTGCTTAAATTCTAGTAAGTTCTCCCTATTGCCTCCAATTATATAAACCAAATTCCTTAACATGCTATATAGAATTCTTAATCATTAGTTCCTATTTTATAATTTACTTTTCTATTCTGATGTGTCATGGGCCCTCTATAACATTCAGTCCTTCTGTCTTTTAGACTCTCTACTTTTCCTGATTATCTCTGGTTGCCCCAAAATGTTGCAAGTGCTTGTCCATTTGTAATGATTTTATCACATTTGCAAACTCTCTGGCATCTTTCAATAAACAACTCAACCACTACCTCCTCTTACAGATTCTTCTCATTTGCCCCTGAGTCAGGTTAACTGAGTCTAACTCTTTTACAGAGATAACATGTAATATATTTACATGTCTTAGTCTCTATGATTCCCAGTTAACTCTCTTGTCAGTACAGGACAAATGACCCACAAATACGGAGGGACAGATGACCCACAAATACTGAGTGAATAAAGGGAGAAAGGAGATGGTAATAGGTAATCTTGGTCTTTTTTCACACTTTGATGGTGTTTCTCATTCTTAATACTGTTCTCTGAGCACGATACAGACAACTGGACATGATGGGAAGGAGACTTGTAATTGAAGAAGAGTTGAGAGGGGTATTCAGACTGGCCCAAGAAAAGGAACAAAGCTATCTTCAAGTGCTTGACAAGGGTGTCAATTGAAAAAAAAGTAACTAGTTTATGTAGCTTCAGAGATTCTAAGAGGATTAATGGGCTGAAACTATGGAAAGGTAAGTTATTCACTTTCCCTGTATGTACTTAACTTGTAAATGATATTGGCCAATGAATAAGGAATTTAAAATTTAAAACTTTATGTATAGTACATATGTAATGCCAGCAGAACACGTCTGTCAGCTGAAGTCATTAATGATGTACGTAAGGAAAGGATATGTCAATAAAAATTAGTCATTAAATCATGGAAGACTGACAGAGAGAGAATTACAGAAGCAAAATTTAATTATGCTTATCCAAACTCCTTACTGGGGAACAGGTCCTTCCCAGGTTAAAGAATATATTCAGTCAGCCTTGTGGTAGGAGTTTTATTTAGAGAGATGTACAAAACTATCAGAGACTAATAATATTAACTTTTAATCATATATTTTAGCTCCCAACTGTCGAGGCTGTTAATAGTACAACCTCATTAAAATTTATCTTGTTTTAGGGGAGTATGTACTAGTGGAGTTGACACAAATACCTAGTTTGCCTTATAATTAAAATTTGAATTTTAAATTATAAATTGATTTTGTCAATGAGTCTCCTATGATTTGGTTAATATGAGTAAGCATCTGGGAATCTTAGCAACCCTAGAACACTGGTAAAATTAATTTTCTGAGTAAGAAAAAAGAAAAAGAAAAACATGAACAGTAGAGGTTTAACAAAAAATATGGTACAATAGCCAAGCAGCTTCAGAAGTCTCCCTTTTGTCTTTCTGCAGTCTCTACATAGAAAGAGAAACATTTGAATTTCACCAGCAAGGTAACTGGAACTCAGAAGTGAAACATGGCAACAGTGCCATCCAGGGAGATATCCCCCTGCATTCTCCATCCATGACAGATGTCAGGTCATTTGCAGAGTTCCTGTATAGTTCAGAAATGAAGATGGCATTGAAGTACCAAGAAAGGGGAGGGACTTTCAGCACTCAGAAGTTTAGATATGACATTCATCAAGGAAAAAAAGAAATATTTTATGAGTCTTTCTCAATCATAGTACATTAGTTGGTAGATCACTGAATTTTTTACCTGAATATGCATTCTTATTTTTTGTAAAAACAAATATATATACATATACATATACATATATATATATATATATATATATATTCAGTCACATAGGACACATTTTTTTTTTTAAAAACTAAGTATCCTCAAAAATTTAGGAGAAATTCCACAGGGATATTCTTTAGAATACACTCACTCCTTTAATATGAAAAAAGTTCCATTTGTCTTATGAAATTATTATGATACTCTTAGACCTACAGTATGTGTAAGCTCTTGGACCACCTATTACCCACCCAGAGATAAATTCTTTCTGCAAACTTCAGGTGTATCTCAGTCCCAGGTACAACTTTTCTGTCTCTATTTTACTGTTTCTCCCACAACCCTGGTATTGAAATGTAAATAACATAGAGTGTAGGGGCTGAGGGTAGGTTACCCCCAAAATGAGCTACTTTGACGTGAAGACTATTTTGGGTGAAGGCAACTGAGAGCCTGTGGGCTCAAAAGAAACTTTTGCCCCCCTCTTAACTATACAGAAGAATATAAATTGAGGTCTTTCTCAGAATAAGGGTTATTGGAAGAGATGAATTTTATCTGTGTGACCCATCTGTATGGCAGGACGAATATCTAATCACCACATATCTGCTCTTCTTAATACCCTGTGAATTGCATTCTTCTCCTCTGAAGTCCCAGATCTCTTTCCTTTTCTCTTAGTTCAGGTTATACTTCATTTGCCTGTCTTTGGAATTACCATATCTGTGTGGATTCTCTGTAGGTATGCTACTAAACTTGATTTTCTTCTGTTAATCTGTTGCCTGTTAATTTGAAATTTAGTCCTGCTAGAAGGACCTTGAAGGGAACAGGAATTCTTACTCCGTGATAGTTGACACCTTCAGTAGGATACTTTAACTCACTAGACACCTAACACCACAGACACGGCTGCAGCTGAGATATCTTTGAGACATCTGATGTACAGCCACAGAAAGTAATGTTATTTACCTTGTTAGACCTCTGGAATCTCTGTCTTTCGAGACTGATGGAAGGAGAGTGGTGAGAGTCCTCTCTTTCTAAATTTAGATTGGCAGAAGAAAACGTTTGTGAAACTAGCCCTTTGAGCGAAGGGACTCTTTGGTTAAATTTGGTAGATTAGTCTTTGGTTACAGATTCTTTTCCTCCCAGAGATCATCTTTGTTTTCCATTGCCAGTGTCTCTCACGGTGTTTGTCCTCTGTTGCTATGGGATATCCTGGAAGCCAAAGCCACAATATTGGAGGGCAGAGGTTGAGCATTTAAAAGCTGTTAGAGTGCTCACCACCTCAAGAAGACTCCCAAGGTAGGACAAGTTGGTCATGGAATGGGTTTGATTGATACTAGGTCACCTGCCAACCTCAAGAAAACTTCCATGTGGTGAGGTACACTATAAAACAACACACAGCCCCCAACCTTGTGGCATATACTTCCTAGGTATCAGTTTGGCTCTGAGAGACCCAAGGCCTAGATAAGATTTTTTTTTCTTTCACCTTGTTCTATGTCCAAAGAGCTTGGTTTTGTGACCAGTCAGAATGTGCTCTTTGTTCTCTACCATTTGGAGGCTCCACTTACCAGGGTACACCTTAGTGGTCAGTCAAATAGAAGGGAATTGCAGTCTTTCTCTGTCTGGCTGTGCCAGCTCTCCAGGGATCTTGTCATTAGAGGTCCCAACCCAGAGGAACCTTTGTCATCTCAACCTTCCATTGCTTGCCTGTGCTGGAAAGTCCCAGTGTTGCAGATTACTGGATCTGTGACTTGAGGCATCTTATGTTTCCATGGGAAACCAGAGACACTGTTCTTACTACACCATCCTTACTGTTTGTGCAATGGAGGCCTTTGTTTTCTTAGACTAATTTTGTGAGCAAACTTTAGATCATAGGACTGCTACATCTATGCTCTTTCGGGATGCTTCTTGCATCTTTGGTTAAATCATTAAGAGCAATTGATTCCACTCATCTATTGGCAAATAATGGACCCTTTAAATTTGCTATATATATTATATATGTATATATAATATATATATAATAACATTTATATTTTTTATATTATTTTATTTATATTTTATGTGCTTATACATAAAATATATATAAAATGAAGTGTTCACAGCGATCTTATTAGTGTAACATCTACCCTTGGGGACTCCCTTAACAAGATAAAAGAACAGAAATTAGACATAAGATATGTCCCCATCCAATGTAAATTCTTCCTTCCTTCCTTTCTTCCTTCCTTCATTCCTTCCTTCTTTCCTTTCCTTTTCTTTCCTGTTTCTTTTTCCTTTTCTTTTTCTCTTTCTTTCTCTTTTATTATTATTATTATTATATTATTATTTTGAAAATTTTATTTCTTAAAATAAAACCTCATTGCCTCTTTTAACTTCTTTTTCCTTACAAGATTTATAGATCTCTCTGGCCACATCTCTAGGTTCAAGCATAGAGGTTGCTCATATACATGGAGGAGGCCAGACAATGAACTTAAGAAGACCACCTGACACTGGCAGTAAGGCTAACCTTGCTCCTACCTTCCAGGACTTTATAATCAGGCTCTGCCAGCCACAGGCATTCTTATACGATGTCCTTGGAAGGTGTATTATAGACAGCCCCCTCAACAGACAAAGAATTTGTGCCAATCTTTTAAATTATAAAGCTCTTCTACATCTGCTTTTGAAAAATCTACTGAATTTAGAAAGTAATTAGAAATATTATTTCACTATATTCACAGTCTTCCTTCTGAGGAAATAGGTGACTGAATTTCTCAGTGGTTCTTCTACAAGTGCTAATAGAAGCCAAGGTTGAATTGTGTACCCAAAAAAAGTTTTTGTTAAAATGCTGTACACATACTTTATAAAGGCATAAATCATACAGTTGCCATTTTAGTTAAACTTCTCCTTGATACAAAGAAGCAAATTTAGTTAAAATGGTGAGCCAATCCTTTGAGATATAAATTGTAATCCAGGTCTTTGGGGAATTTGGAACAACTGTCCTTACCTTATAAATCTCTACAAAATCAGAAATACAACTCTAGAAGCAATTCAAAGCTCACCTATCTTGACCAATCCCCAAAACTTGCCTGTTCCTCTGAAAATGTTTGTAATGTTACCAAAAAAAACCAAAACAAAACAAAGCAAAAAAACAAAAAAACACATACCCAAGATATTGGAACAAAATCGTTTTGTACTTTAACAAAAGGTAAATTTTAAATGTCAATTACTCTGAAACTCCAGATATTTTTTTGCGTTCTTTTTCTGTCCCTTGAAATTATAAGCCTTATGACATTTTTAAAATGTAAAAACAGCCCACAACCTCCTAAGACTAGAAAAAAACAAGAGAGACAGAGAGGATCAGAGAGACGGAGAGAAAGGCCTTTAGCAAATGCACAATGATGAAAATGCTCTTATATCCAGACTCTAGCACCTCTAATAACAGGCTAATATACTCAATATATATCCACCTTAAAAAACAAAACAAAACAAAACAAAACAACTTACTCTCTCTGGGCCTTTGTGATATAATTTTTCTACCCCCATCCACTTTCTGGGCATTCTTATATATTCATATAAATGCATACATATTCATATTTATATTCACATATACATTATATTTTTATATAAGTGTTTATGAGTGTATAAAAGTTGGGTCTGTAGCATCCTCTCCACAAATATTGTTTAACATCTTGCCTCTGTTTTGTGTGTTTGTATATCTCCATGTATGTTGTAAATGTGAAATATTTTCTCTAACTCCAAATGGCATTGCTAAAATTAATTTGTAAAAAGAGCTCTATTTGAAGTTGGTTTGAAGGCAAGCACTTGTAAGGATTGGGCATTCTAAAACTCAGACAGATAAAAGCTAACCCAAATGCTTTTCAAGTTCACATGATCTGGGAAAATATCCAGTATTAAAGCTAATTTAAGGATGTTGATTTAATTAAAATAGATAGGTGTTTAGAGTTATCAACATTAAATATAAAACTTTTACTCTACTTGTGTTTACTAATAGTCAAATAAGTTCATGGTATTTCTGTTGCAAAATTTATCTGTTGCAAAAAAAAACTGAGAATGGTTGACTTAATCTAATGCCTTATGAAGTTTGTGAGTAGTCTAATGGTTAAGAACAAGTAAATTAAATAGATACAAGTAAAAACAAAACAAAACAACAACAACAAAAACCTGTAGGTAGACTTTTAAATAGCTTCCAAAATCTTTGGTAACCTAAAAACTTAAAGGTTTGCTAAGTTAAATGATGAATAAAATTAAATTTATTGATTATCTAGATCATTTCCAAATAAGATAAAATAATAAAACATTAAGTACTAAACATGTTTTATCTACTTTTGTCTTATTACAGAGAAACTAAAGATAAAGTCAGTAAACATGTTTATTTTTTATTTTTATTAAAAGATCATGCTATGGGGCAGCTGACTGGTTCAGCTGATAAAGCCTCCAACTCTTGATTTTGGCTCAGGTCATAATCTCAGGGTGGTGAGGTGGAGCCCCCACTCGGACTCCACATTCAGTACCACTCCTCCCCTCGCTCATGCTCTCTGTCTCTTTCTGTCTTTCTTTTTCTCACTAAAATAAATAAATAAATAAATATTTTTTTAAAAAGGTTGTACTATGTGAAAAATATATGTTCCTGAAAATTGTGAAATATGTTCATATATTTGCCAATCCAAAGAATTCTTATATAGCAGACAGTTCATAATTGCTTGCTACTTAGTTTTTCACTAGAAGGGAAGGTTTCTAAGCATAAGAATTCTAATAAATGTAATAAAGGCTACTGGAGGGGGGGGGACAAGATGGCGGGGTACTAGGAAGAGGCGTCTTTTCAGCTGGTACCCCAAAGTGAGCTGATTACCTACCAAAGAACTCTGATCACCCATGAAATCAGCCTGAGATCAGAATTATACACGTCTGGGTCTCTACAGGGGCAGAAGACGCCAGTGAGCAGGTAAAGCGGAATGGGAACGGGGGACTGATATCGGAAGATAAACAAAAGGGGGAGGGAGCCACCAGAGGGGACCGGTGCAAAAGTAATACCCCGATACGAGCGAGAGTGCCCTGCGTCTGGGGACCAGCATTAACTCGGAGACTGGTTGAAAGCACTCCAAAAGAGCAAAGGATCGCGGGGGCAAATTGTGGGAATCGGGGCGGCTAGGGACAGGGGCTTGAGTCCCTGGTCCCAGACGGCCTCCCCGGCGCGGAGGCAGAGAGAGTGCGGCGGAGAAACCGGCTCCTGGTCCCTAAGCCGCCAGCGTGCCCCAGAGCGCGGGGTTCCGGCTCCTGTGAGGGGATGGGAGCCGGTCTGCAGAACGCACGCTAGCCCTACCACAAAGCTTGAGATGCGCGTGCACGTCGCTCCAGCTCTCCTGGGTTTCTAAGGCCCTGGGGCGCTTCTTGACCCGGGCCATTGTTTCAAAGTCTAAGCCGCGCGCCCGCGAAACTCTTCCCCGGACAGAGGCGCGCAAAAGCCCAGCCTGCGGCTTACGGACCAGCGCCCCGTTCTCAGTGCCCCAGACGCGCGCCCGACCCACAGCCGCCTCTGAAAAGAGGTGCGCGCAAGCCGGGCACTCCCAGCCCCGGCCAGCGGCAAAATCTCAGTGTGCGATCGCTGCTTGGAACCTCTCTGGCGGTCAGGAGCTCCCAGACAGCCGCCACTGCCTTGGCTTTGGGGACGAGCAAAAGATCCTGCGCCCCCAGGGTCTTTAACTTGGAACCTGCACTGCCAGCGTCCAAGGGGGAATTTATTCAGCTTCTGCACCCAGACTGAGGCTTCTGAGACGGAGATCAGGAAGTGTTCCAGGGTGCACCTTGACTGCACCAGAGTTGATACATCCAGCTACATCTGTTCAGTCTTCTCCCACCAAAATGACTAGGAGGAGGAATGCCCAACAGAAGAAAAATACAGAGGATGGACCTTCCGCAACAGAGCTAACGGCTATCAACATAGACAATATGTCGGAAAGAGAATTCAGGCTAACAATTATCCAGGCAATAGCTAGGTTGGAGAAAGCCATGGATGACCAAACAGAATTGATTAGAGCCGAACTGAAAGCGACCAGACAGGATGTTCACAATGTTAGGGCGGAGCTTAAAGCTACCAGGGAGGAGGTCCACAATGCTCTCAATGAGTTCCAATCCAATCTAAACTCTCTCAAAGCTAGGGTAACTGAGACAGAAGATAGAATTAGTGATCTGGAAGACAAACAGATAGAGAGAAAGGATCAGGAGGAAGCCTGGAACAAACAGCTTAGATCCCACGAAAGCAGAATTAGGGAAATAAGTGATGCCATGAAGCGTTCCAACGTCAGAATTATTGGAATTCCTGAAGGGGAGGAGAAAGAAAGAAGTCTAGAAGATGTCGTGGAACAAGTCCTTCATGAAAACTTTCCGAATCTCGCGAATGAAACCAGCGTTCATGTACTAGAGGCTGAACGGTCTCCACCCAAGATTATACACTCCAAAAAAACATCACGACACCTGATAGTCAAATTGAGAAATTATAATTGTAGGTATAATCTCTTGAAAGCTGCCAGGGCAAAGAGGCTCCTTACTTACAGAGGGAAGCCCATCAGAATAACGTCAGACCTGTCCACAGAGACCTGGCAAGCCAGAAGAGGCTGGCAAGATATATTCAGGGCACTAAATGAGAAGAACATGCAGCCAAGAATACTTTATCCAGCAAGACTGACATTCAAAATGGATGGAGAGATAAAGAGTTTCCAAGACCGGCAAGACTTAAAAGACTATGCAACCACCAAGCCGATACTGCAGGAAATATTAAGGGGGGTTCTATAAAAGAGGAAAAATCCCAAGAATAGCATTGAACAGAAATATAGAGACAGTCTACAGAAAGAAAGACTTCAAAGGTAACTCGATGTCAATAAAAACGTATCTATCAATAATCACTCTCAATGTGAATGGCCTAAATGCACCCATAAAACGGCACAGGGTTGCAGATTGGATAAAACGACAGGACCCATCCATATGCTGTCTACAAGAGACCCATTTTGAACCTAAAGATACACGCAGACTGAAAGTGAAGGGGTGGAGAAGCATCTTTCATGCCAATGGGACTCAAAAGAAGGCTGGGGTAGCGATTCTCATATCAGATAAATTAGACTTCAAACTAAAGACTGTAGTCAGAGATACAGAAGGACACTACATAATCCTTAAAGGGACTATCCACCAAGATGATCTAACAATTGTAAATATCTATGCTCCCAATATGGGAGCAGCCAATTACTTAAGAAAACTGTTAATCAAGATAAAGAGTCATATTGATATGAATACACTAATCGTAGGTGATCTTAACACGCCTCTTTCAGAATTAGACAGATCATCGAAGCAGAAAATCAATAAAGAAACAAGAGCATTGAACGACACATTGGACCAGATGGACCTCATAGATATATACAGAACATTCCACCCTAAAACAGCAGAATACTCATTCTTCTCAAGTGCACACGGAACCTTCTCCAGAATAGACCACATACTGGGTCACAAATCAGGACTCAGCCGATACCAAAAGACTGAGATTATTCCCTGCATATTCTCAGATCACAATGCTTTGAAACTGGAGCTCAATCACAAGGAAAAGTTCCGAAGGAACTCAAACACCTGGAAGCTAAAGACCACCTTGCTTAAGAATGCTTGGATCAACCAGGAGATCAAAGAAGAACTGAAACAATTCATGGAAACCAATGAGAATGAAGACACTTCGGTCCAAAACCTATGGGATACAGCAAAGGCGGTCCTAAGGGGAAAATATATAGCCATCCAAGCCTTGCTCAAAAAAATTGAAAAATCCAGAACACACCAGCTGTCTCTACACCTTAAAGAACTGGAGGATCAACAACAAATCAAACCAACTCCACACATAAGAAGGGAAATCATCAAGATTAGAGCTGAGATCAATGAGGGAGAAACCAGAGATACAGTAGAACGTATCAATGAAACTAGAAGCTGGTTTTTTGAAAGAATCAATAAGATCGATAAGCCACTGGCTACACTAATCCAAAAGAAAAGAGAGAAATCCCAAATTCATAAAATTATGAATGAAAGGGGAGAGATCACAACTAACACCAAGGAAGTAGAAACAATCATCAGAAGTTACTACGAACAGTTATATGCCAATAAGCTTAGCAACCTAGATGAAATGGATGCATTCCTGGAAAAATATAAACTACCAAAATTGAACCAGGAAGAAATCGACAACCTGAATAGACCGATATCTAATAACGAGATTGAAGCAGTGATCAAAAATCTCCCAAAAAACAAGAGCCCAGGACCTGACGGATTCCCTGGGGAATTCTACCAAACTTTCCAAGAAGAAATAACACCTATTCTCCTGAAGCTGTTTCAAAAAATTGAAGCAGAAGGAAAACTTCCAGACTCTTTCTATGAAGCCAGCATTACCCTGATCCCCAAACCAGGCAAGGACCATACCAAAAAGGAGAATTTCAGACCAATATCACTGATGAATATGGATGCTAAGATTCTCAACAAGATCCTAGCCAACAGGATCCAACAACACATTAAAAAGATTATCCACCATGATCAGGTGGGATTCATCCCTGGGCTACAAGGATGGTTCAACATTCGTAAATCAATCAATGTGATACAACAAATTAATATGAGAAGAGAGAAGAACCACATGGTCCTCTCAATTGATGCAGAAAAAGCATTTGACAAAATCCAACATCCGTTCCTGATTAAAACGCTTCAAAGTATAGGGATAGAGGGAACATTCCTGAACCTCATCAAATCTATCTATGAAAGACCCACAGCAAATATCATCCTCAATGGGAAAAAGCTTGCAGCCTTCCCGTTGAGATCAGGAACAAGACAAGGATGCCCACTTTCACCACTCTTGTTCAACATAGTATTAGAAGTCCTAGCAACAGCAATCAGACAACAGAGAGAAATAAAAGGTATCCAAATTGGTAATGAAGAAGTCAAACTCTCTCTCTTTGCAGATGACATGATTCTTTATATGGAAAACCCAAAAGACTCCACCCCCAAACTACTAGAACTCATACAGCAATTCAGCAGCGTGGCAGGATACAAAGTCAATGTGCAGAAATCAGTGGCTTTCTTATACACTAACAAGGAAAATACAGAAAGGGAAATTAGAGAATCGATTCCATTTACTATAGCACCAAGAACCATAAGATACCTGGGAATAAACCTAACTAAAGAGGTAAAGGATCTATACTTGAGGAACTATAGAACACTCATGAAAGAAATTGAAGAAGACACAAATAGATGGAAGACCATTCCATGCTCTTGGATCGGAAGAATAAACATCGTTAAAATGTCTATACTGCCTAGAGCAATCTATACTTTTAATGCCATTCCGATCAAAATTCCACTGGCATTCTTCAAAGAGCTGGAGCAAATAATCCAAAAATTTGTATGGAATCAGAAGAGACCCCGAATCGCTAAGGAAACGTTGAAAAACAAAAATAAAGCTGGCGGCATCACCTTACCTGATTTCAAGCTTTATTACAAAGCTGTGATCACCAAGACAGCATGGTACTGGCATAAAAACAGACACATAGACCAGTGGAACAGAGTAGAGAGCCCTGATATGGACCCTCAACTCTATGGTCAATTAATCTTCGACAAAACAGGAAAAAATATACAGTGGAAAAAAGACAGTCTCTTCAATAATGGTGCTGGGAAAGCTGGACAGCTATATGTAGAAGAATGAAACTCGACCATTCTCTTACACCGTACACAAAGATCAACTCAAAATGGATAAAAGACCTCAACGTGAGACAGGAATCTATCAGAATCTTAGAGGAGAACATAGGCAGTAATCTCTTCGATATCAGCCACAGCAACTTCTTTCAAGATACGTCTCCAAAGGCAAAGGAAACAAAAGCGAAAATAGACTTCTGGGACTTCATCAAAATCAAAAGCTTCTGCACAGCAAAGGAAACAGTCAAAAAAACAAAGAGGCAACCCACGGAATGGGAGAAGATATTTGCAAATGACAGTACAGACAAAAGGTTGATATCCAGGATCTATAATGAACTCCTCAAACTCAACCCACACGAAACAGACAAACACATCAAAAAATGGGCAGAAGATATGAACAGACACTTCTCCAATCAAGAAATACAAATGGCTATCAGACACATGAAAAAATGCTCATCATCATTAGCCCTCAGGGAGATTCAAATTAAAACCACATTGAGATATCACCTTACACCAGTTAGAATGGCCAAAATTAACAAAACAGGAAACAACATGTGTTGGAGAGGATGTGGAGAAAGGGGAACCCTCTTACACTGTTGGTGGGAATGCAAGTTGGTGCAGCCTCTTTGGAGAACAGTGTGGAGATTCCTCAAGAAATTAAAAATAGAGCTTCCCTACGACCCTGCAATTGCACTCCTGGGTATTTACCCCAAAGATACAGATGTCGTGAAAAGAAGGGCCATCTGTACCCCAATGTTTATAGCAGCAATGGCCACAGTCGCCAAACTATGGAAAGAACCAAGATGCCCTTCAACGGATGAATGGATAAGGAAGATGTGGTCCATATACACTATGGAGTATTATGCCTCCATCAGAAAGGACAAATATCCAACTTTTGTAGCAACATGGACGGGACTGGAAGAGATTATGCTGAGTGAAATCAGTCAAGCAGAGAGAGTCAATTATCATATGGTTTCACTCATTTGTGGAGCATAACCAATAGCATGGAGGACAAGGGGCGTTAGAGAGTAGTAGGGAATTTGGGTAAATTGGAAGGGGAGGTGAACCATGAGAGACTATGGACTCTGAAAAACAGTCTGAGGGGTTTGAAGTGGCGGGGGGGGGGTGGGAGGTTGGGGGTACCAGGTGGTGGGTATTATAGAGGGCACAGCTTGCATGGAGCACTGGGTGTGGTGAAAAAATAATGAATACTGTTTTTCTGAAAATAAATAAATTGGGAAAAAAAAATAAAAAAATAAAAATCATGACATAGCTACATTAAAAAAAAAAAAAAGGCTACTGGAAATAAGGGAAACAACACTGTAAGGAAAATAGGATATATTTTTTCTTCTTGGTAAGAAAAAGTATGAAGAATGAAAATATGTATTTGTTGAGGAAAATAAAGTAATGGTGTTTGAAAGTGAGCCTGGTTATTTAAAGATGGAAAATTTAGGACAAAATCCGAATGTAAAAAAGAAAGAAATTTTATGTGTGGTCAGGACTGGTTAAGATTAGGATAAATTTAAATAAGTAAATGAGTTTTAATATCAAAAACATACTCGTACAAAGTTTTTGTTTTAGTTTTATTAAAAGTACAAAGTTTACCTGAACTATTGGTCTGGTCTTCATAAGAAATTATAAACAAAGTTTTTCTTGACCTTTTAAGTGATCCGCCTAATTTAAAAAAAATGATTCTGTTTCCCAAAATAATTTCTATGGTTATGAGGTTTCTGATTACTTAAGAAAACTGAGTCTTAATTTTGCTAAATTTGCTCATAACCATGTAGCTTTCTATATTCGCCTTTGATATCCTTTATTGTCAGTTTCGTTAAGTAGATACTTAAATATCATTTCATAATGATTTGTGATCCTATTTAATCAAATGTTCAAATCTTTTGATATTTTTTGACATACTTCTCAAAATCAAATTCTAATACAGTCTTTTAAAAAATTAATTAATTAATTAATTTGAGAGAGAGCAAGACAGTATGAGTTGGTGAGGAGGGGCAGAGGGAGAGGGAGAAACAGACTCTTTGCTGACCAGGGTGCCTGATGAGGGCTCAGTCCTAAGACCCTGGAATCATGACCTGAGACAAAGCCAGACATTTAACTGATTAATCCACTCAGGTGCCCCTCGTATAGTCTTTTGGCCCCAATCTAACTGAAATTTTCCCATTAGACTCCTGGAACATAAAAAAACAAAAAAATCATCCTTTTTGAGAAGTTAAACTAATAAGGCTTATTTGGTATTTGAAATTGTATGGAAAGCATTGCCAAATAAATGATAATAAACCTTCCTAGGTTATATTTATGTAGATAGGTTAGTGAAGTAAATCTTTTAAAAATTATATGAAGCACCTAGAAATATGATATCCTGTATATTATCTTAAAGTGTTGTATGTCACCAAAATAATCAAATCTCCTTGTCAGTTGCATTATAAAGAACTCTAATCAGATCTATAACCATGGCCATTTTAAAGTCTTCTATCACTTAGCGACAGTTATAGTTTTCCTCACAAGCATCTATAAAAGTTTCCTGCAAATGGGTTGTATCTTCAGTGAGACTCATGGTAAAAAACCGATGAGTACTGGTTTCTGATAACCTTAAGAGTATAAAGCTGAACTAGGTAAAAATTTCCAGAACTAGTGAAAAAATTAGATTCAAGCAGAACAAGAATTAATAACTTGAGACTAAATGGAGGAAGATAATTATAGTTTTTGTTATTCTTTGTTTGAAACATTGTTGTTAAAAATGTTTTTTTTTTTTAAGATTTAAGAATACTTTTCTTTCTTTCTTTTTTTAAAGAAGATTTTTATTTATTCATTGCCAGAGAGAAAGAGAGAAAGCCAGAGAGCACAAGCAGGGGGAAGGGCAGAGGGAAAGGAAGAAGCAGACTCCCCACAGGGCAGGGAGACTGACGTGGGGCCCCATCCCAGGACCCTGGGATCATGACCTGAGCTGAAGGCAGATGCTTGACCAACTGAGCCACCCAGATGTCCCAACAATACTTTTTCTCTTAAGCTAACTGACTTACAAAAATTTGATAAAATGTACCTTTGGAAACAAATTGAAACATTTACCCTTCTCCCTGCCTGAACACTTCAGACTTCAGACATTTTCAGTGAGCATTTTTATAATAATATATTTATTTGCATAAATTCAGTAAGAATCTCTTTCTGACAAGACACAATTGAAAACATTGGTTTTATTACCAAGGCTTTTCTACTGGAATGTCTTATTTGAGAGAGACATGCATAGACTCAGATATGACCAGACAGCTTAAAGGAACTAAGGTTGAGTTTATGGAGCCAATAAAGCCCTTTACAAATATGCCTGATAACTTGCTTACAGAATTTCAGCACTTTTACTAGGTGACTAAAGATGGTTACTTACTGGCAGGTGCAGGAACCTCAGGATATTTTGGGGAGCTTGAGAAGAGAGTAATTCATCCAAATCTGTATACATATAGCAGGTGAAATCTGATGGCACGTTGGCTTGGCTTCTGACCTCCAGAGACTATTAAAACTATACTCTAGAGATTCAGTATGAAAAGTTCCAGCAAAGCTGATTTTATTTTATTTTATTTTTCTTACCAATATTTTTTTTAATTAAAAAAATTTAAATTAAATTCAATTAATTAACATAATGATTATTTGTTTCAGGGGTACAGGTCTGCGATTCATCAGGCTTATATAATGCCTAGTGCCTGTTACAACACATACCCTTCCCAATGTCCATCACCCAGTTACCCCATCCCTCCACCTCCCTCCCCTCCAACAACTCTCAGTTTGTTTCCTACTTAATCATAGGAGTCTCTATGGTTTGTCTCTGCCTCTGGTTTCAACTTGGTTCATTTTTTCCTCTCTTCCCCTATGATCTTCTGCCTTGTTTCTTAATACCTCATATCAGGGAGATCATATGATAATTGTCTTCCTCTGATTGACTTATTTCACTTAGCATAATACCCTCTAGTTTCATCTGTGTGGTTGCAAATACCAAGGTTGCATTTTTCAATGGCTGTGCAAAATTCATATATATATATATATATATATATATATATATACCCACACACACACAGACACACACACATACATACATACTATATATTCTTAATCCATTCATCTATTCATCTGTCGATCACCATCTGGGCTCCTTCCATTGTTTGGCTATTGTGGACATTGTTGCTATAAACATTGGGCTGCAGGTGCCCCTTTGGATCACTGTAGTTCTATCTTTAGGGTAAAAACCCAGTAGTGAAATTGCTGGGTCATAGGATAGCTGAAATTTTCAACTTGAGGACCCTCCATTACTGTTTTCCAGAGTGGTTTCACCAGCATTCCCACCAGCAGTGTAGGAGGGTTTCCATTTCTCTGCATTCTCACTAACACCTGTTGTTTCCTGACTTGTTAATTTTAGCCATTCTGACTGGTGTGAGGTAGTATCTTATTGTGGTTTTGATTTGTATTTCCCTCATGCTGAGTGATGTTTTTCATGTGTCTGTTGACCATTTAGATGTCTGCTTTGCAGAAATATCTGTTCATATCTTCTGCCCATTTCTTGATTGGATTATTTGTTCCTTGGGTGTTGAGTTTGATAAGTTCTTCATAGATTTTGGATACTAGCCTTTTATCTGATTTGTCATTTGAAAATATCTTCTTCCATTCTGCTGGCTGTTTTTTGGTTTTTGTCAACGCTTCCTTTGCTGTGGAAAAGGTTTTTATCTTGATGAAGTCCCAATAGTTCGTTTTTGGCCTTTGTTTCCCTTGTCTTTGGAGATGTGTCTAGCAAGAAGTTATTGTGGCCAAGATCACAGAGGCAGCTGCCTGTGTTTTCCTCTAGGATTTTGATGGATTCCTGTCTCATATTTATGTCTTTCATCCATTTTGAGTCTATTTTTGTGTTTGGTATGAGGAAGTGCTCCAGTTTTATTCTTCTGCAATTTTCCCAACACCATTTATTGAAGAGACTTCTTTTTTCCATTGGATGTTCTTTCCTGTTTTGTTGAAGATTAGTTGACCATAGAGTTGAGGGTCTGTTCCTGGGTTCTCTATTCTGTTGCATTGATCTATGTGTCTGTTTTTGTGCTAATACCATATAGTCTTATTATTATTATTATTTAAGATTTTTCTATTTATTTGACAGAGAGACACAGTGAGAAAGGGAACACAAGCAGGGGTGTGGGACGGGGAGAAGCAGGCTTCCTACTTCTACTTCCTACTTCTACTACTATGAGCCCAATGCAGGGCTCAATCCCAGGACCGTGGGAACATGACATGAACCAAAGGCAGAGTAATGACTGAGTCTCCCACTACCATATCGTCTTGGTGATTAATGCTCTGTAATAGCACTTGAATTCCGGAACTGTGATGGCACCAGTTTTGGTTTTCTTTTTCAACATTGCTTTGGCTATTCTGGATCTTTTGTGGTTCCACACAAAATTTAGGATTATTTTCCAGTTCTGTGATAAAAGTTGGTGGTATTTTGATAGGGACTGAATGTGTAGATTGCTCTGGGTAGTATAGATATTTGAACAATGTTTTTTCTTCCAATCCATGAGCTTGGAGTGTTTTCCCTTTCTTTGTGTCCTCCTCAATTTCTTTCATGAGTATACTATAGTGTTCTGAGTATAAATCCTTTGCTTGTTTGCTTAGGTTTATTCCTAGGCATCTTATGGTTTGGGTTGCAATTGTAAATGGGATTGACTCCTTAATTTCTCTTTCTTCTTTCTTGCTGTTGGTGTATAGAAATGCAACTGATTTCTGTGCATTGATTTTATATCCTGACACTTTACTGAATTCCTGTATGAGTTTTAGCAGTTTTGGGTGGAGTCTTTTGAGTTCTCAAAAGCAAGTTTTAAAGAGTCTATGTGATCAAATTCTATTTTTGCTGCATTTATGTATATAATTAGACCAATTTTTTTTGAAACTAGACTTATTTTACAAATAAATTAATATTAACTTGGCTATCTTTGGAAAAGTAAGGTTGATTATAGAGAAAAATATGTTTCAATACCACATCTGTGTAGACATTATATTTTAATATTATTCAATATAAATTGGACTGCATCCTGATTTCTTCTAGTTTCCTTCAATGTCTGGTGACAGCTCTCCAAATTAACATTTCGATTTTTCTCTCACCTTTCTGACTTGGAATCACTTGAGAACTAAAACTGCTTTTTATCCTAAAGCCCTGAAAAAGAAATATAAACTGATATAAATTTCAGAGAAATTGACACAATAGCTCATATATAGATAATTTTCATTTGTGTTGCTCAATGGCCACTCAAAATGATCAAAGACATTTGAGCTACAAACTAGGAAGGTCTGTCAGATTGCCACTACCTGCCTGCACTCTATCTGAACATGCTTCAAGTCTGATATGTAGAAATCTTCTTAACTGGCTACCTTCAGAACACAGAAAATGGTTTAACATTTGACCCAATAATTAAACTTCGAGGGAGTTTCAGAGGAGGGGATTATAGGGCCCGAGGGCAGTTCACCCCAAGATGGGCCACTTTGGCAGGAAGATTACTCTGAGTTGGAGGCAATGGAGATCCTCTGGGCTCATGAAACTTTTGTCACTCCCTTAAAATACATAGAGGAATCTAAATTGGGGGTCTTTTTCAGAATAAGGGTTATTAGCAGAGATAAATTTTATCTTAGTGACCTGCCTGTATGGCAGGGCAAATATCTAATTACCACCCATCTGCTCAATACCCTGTGAATTGCAATCCTTTCCTCTGAAGTCCCAGACTCCCACTCACTTCTCCTTAGTTCAGGGTGATACACACACAGCATTTTGCCTCTCTATAATTTTCCTATCTGTGTGGATTCCCCATGCATATGCTTTTAATTTTATTTTCTCCTATTAATTTGACTCTTAGCCCAGCTAGAAACACCCTTGAAAGGGGAACACAAATTCTTACTCTCTGACAATAATAGCAACATTGAAAATTGCTTGAACATTTAATTAGCAAAGCTTTTTCTTTGCAAAACGTGGTTATTGATTAAGATCACATACAAAGATTTTGGTTGAGAACAACTGGAACCACTTTTTTGTTCTTTTACAGGAAAATTAAAATCAGAATTCTCAGAGAAAGACATGAGCCTAGAGTAAGGCTAACATTTCATGTGTTATATGAACACAGATATATATATATATATATATATATATATATATGTATATATATATTTTTTTTTCAGACATAATCAGGAAATATAAATATAAATATAAATTATATATATATATAATTATGTCAGGAGAAATTAAAGAAACAGGGAGGAAACCCAATGGACATTAAGTGGAATATATACCAGTCAACATTAACAATGCATTATAATAATATATTAAAATGATACATACCAAATTCAGTGGGAACATAGGAAAGGAAGGACCTAATTAGTCTCAGAAAATCAGGGCAAACTTCAGAAGGGAGTTGTTATTTGGATTGAGACTTGACAAATGAACAAGAGTTTATGAATGTAGGAATGGCTCATTTCAGTCAAATCACAGATAATCTTGTGCAGGGCTAGGGAGGTGAGAAATGCATGAAATGCAGCTAAGAACTAATAGTTCAGGACACACTGGATTGGCAAATGTGAGTAGAAGCAAAGGAAGAAAGGAAAGCTGTATTGGTTGGTAGGCAGGGGCCAATGCATGAAGCACTTCGATGCAAAAGATTTTTTAGATTTTGTCCGGTAAACAACGGGAATACATTGAAGAATTTTTGTTAGGTAGTGGCATTTTCCGATTTTTAAGTGGAGAGACAAAATAAGGAAACAACAGATTGGTGAATTAGACAGAGGCCTGTATAGAAACACTAAAAATATATTTCTAATAGATCAGACAAGAGACACTGTGACCTTGAGCCCAGAGAGTGGCAATATGGACCAGGGAGAAATGGGAGAGTCACAAAATTTTACATACATTGAACTGACATAATGTAGGAATTGATAGGATTGGAGGCTAAAACAATGATCCTCTCATTTCCAACATTTTGAGGGTTTTTGTGTGTGTAATCTCAGATTATTTCAGCCTGCATTATTAATTCTTCACTTTGAACTTCTAGTTACATGTTTGTTTTTATCCTGGTAGTTTTAGCTAATTGGCTTACATTGTCTTCTACTTATATATATCACCAATGGGTCTATAGCGTATTGTTTTATTTTTCATAAATATTCATCCTCACCTCCTATGATAGGAGTATATTCTCCTACCAATCCATTCTGGGTTTATTCTTGCAAAACACTTTACAAAGTGGAGTGTGAACAGATATGATATATGCTACATCTACCTAAAACTTTAAATGTCATTTCAGGGCTCATCTGAGCATTTCTGTGCCTTTCCTCTCTAGCAGGAAAACAGCATGTTCCGTGTAGGGTAGTTTATCCAACCTGGGTGCGGGACTCAAAAAGAAATGTGTGAGAACCCTCAGACCACTTTGCTACTTTCATATAACATGGGCAAGAAATTAATGTTTGTGTTGAGGACTGAGATTTGGGGATTGTTTGTTACTGAAGCAAAAGCTGACTAACTCAGGGACAATATGGTCTTTTGGCACAGGAAACACATTTCTGCACCTAGCCATCATTTTTGCATTCTGTCTTAAAGAGTATTTAAAAAATGGGGTACACTAAAATGAAGAGTTGATTTGAAAGGTAGAGGATTTTTAAAAGAGTGCCCTCTTTGGAATCCAAACCAAAGAGCTTGCCCTTTTTCCACAAGACTAGTTCTGAACGACTATCTTGTTGCATAATGGCCCTTTTTGTGTGTGTTCCTTTTGTTGTAGTCCTAGTTAAATACTTTAGAATGCCTTCTTCACATTCTTCCTAATGGTCCTCTTTTTAGGAATCTAAACATTCCTGTCCACTCTTTACAATTATCAGAGATTATTTTGGGGAATAAAACATTGTCAAATGTGAAGAGTCCAATATGTCGATAACTTATCAGTGTTACTGACCATGTACCATAGAAAAAGAAATACAGTCACCATCTTCCCTTTCCTTCTTTTTTCTCCCCCACCTTCCTCCTGCAACATGGGCTTTTGTGATGATATGAACACTGAAGACCATATGTAAACATTTCAAAGAACAGAAACCTTTGTGGAAATCTCTTTGATGTCTTGAATTGGACTGCCCCTGATGCCATGATGTGGCAGAATTGCAAGACTTAACTTGAACCCCCCAACAGAAGGAATTCTGGCTTCAATAACAATATGTTAGAACCATTACAATCATTTCTTTCACACTTCCTGACATAAAATCATTAATGTTTATTTCAATGGCAGTATTAGTTTTACTATTAGTATGCTAATGCTACTAGTAATAGTTACCATTTCTGAACATACCCAGTACTATGGATTTATGTACACTGATTCATTCAAGACTCACAACATTCTTAATGATGAGCACTAATATTTCCATTTAGTAGACAAGGAAACTGAGGTTGAAGGAGACTAAGCGACTGACTCAGTAAGGCAGTAACCAGGCTTTGAACATAGGTTTGCCCTTGCTTTTATGCACAATTACTTACAATACATGTTGTAAGGCATGTATAAGTCTATATAGTTCTAGAAAAGAATGTAATTTGTGGTCTACCATTATTCTATCCTCATTTTTTCCCTCTAATTCTATTTTGTTTTCCTCCTTGAGCTTACATCTGGGTCATTTAAAAAAAAAATCACAGCTTATGGTATATATCTTCTGCAGTAACAGATATTAGCAACATATCTAAAGTTACTACTTCACTGGATTTCCAAATTTATTATGTGTGGACTTAGTTATTAGATATTATTATTTTCAAATGACTTTTTTCTTGCAACTGAGAATATTTTATGTACATAAGAATTAACTCATTTTCATTATTTAATATGCAGGACTCTTCTTTATTGAAAGAGAGTCAATATGACCACCAAAGTCTAAATTTTCTGTTGATTGAAAGAGGCCAACCATGTCACAGGACAGAATATAGAGCCGGAGTCATTTTTCAGCCATATACACTAAATAAACACCAGCTATTGAAATGCACACACATAAACATATATGCATCAATAAAAACAACTGAAAATTATTTTGCATATTATATGCTTTTATTCCACACTTGAAATAACTAGCATGGTATCTATTTTACTTATTTATTATTATTATTATTTAAAAATTTTACTTATTTGACAGAGAGAGACACAATGAGAGAGGAACTCAAGCAGGGACAGTGGGAGAGGGGGAAGCAGGCTTACTGCTGAGCAAGCAGCTGGAGGCTGGGCTTGATCCCAGGACACTGGGATCATGACCTGAAATGAAAGCAGTCACTTAACGACTGAGCCACCCAAGCACCCCAAGCATGGTATCTATTTTAAAGAACTTTAATTTTCAATACTCAAATTTTAATTCATACCTTAAATGTTTAAAAAGTCAAATCAGAAATTTTAATCATTGTCCAGCTTATCATTACTACAAGTTTTGTAATTCCTGATAGCAATATATATATTTTTTAAACAAACAAACTAAATTGGATATTAAGTCAACTTTTAAGCAACTTGTCCTGTAGTTAGTTACATCACGATTCCATTTGTGTGTGCAGAAAATTTATGAGGACAGGGACTTTTATTATACCCCAAAGATATGAAACTGGGCTGTGCAATAAGGAAACACAAAGCTGTTTTTTTTTTTTAATTGCTAAAGTTTTAAAGTCTCTAGTCTCTCATTATGTCAAATGGTATTGCATAAACAATTTCTCAAGTTTTGTGCAATAACATGCCCACTATGTGCTACTTCCTACAATTGTAAAAATGAGGAAATAAACATAGGTTCTTCTTATTTGAGAGAATGGCAATTTGTATAACATTTCTATCTCCTTTCATGTGTTCATGAGTCCCTACAGATTCTAAATAATATAATTTACAAGTGTTCTAAAAGACTTCCCTCCAAGTGCAGCAATATTCTCCTGGAATGGGTGGCTTGCTGTGTTTTCTGTATTATTGAATCCTCAAAGCTACCATTCTATAAAAATGCAAAGCAAATTTTAAAAGTCTGTGCTTATTTTCCCTTCAGACTCCTTCTGTGTTATTCCCATTGAGGTGGATTACATGCAAAGTTAGGGTGAGAGGGAGAAAGGATTTAGACTGAAATAATGAATTTCTAAAAAGGAAGGAAAGAAGTAGGAAAGGCAGAAAGGATCAAGAAGGAATAAATGAAAACAAGGAAGGGAGAAAAAGAGAGAAAGAAAGGATGAAAAAAATAAGCTGTTTGGACACCCAGTTTGTAAATAGTTTTGCATATGTGAAGAGCGTACGCACCCACCTTGCAATATGGGGCTTATAATGTCTGTTTGCCAGAAAGGACCACACCACTGATTCAGCATACACACAGCTTGCTGTTTTTCCAAGTCAGGGATAGTGTTTCAGGCAGTAAAACTTCTAAGAGCCATTTCAGGAAGGAATATGAGTCCCAGTTGTTATTTGTTAGAAACAAGAAGAGGAGAGCATCAAAATTTGCAGAAAGGTGTCAGTGGCTTGAAAAATTTCCCAAAGGTAATAGTGAACCACTTTTATGAAATGTTCCATGACAAATACTCTTGGTAACACAAAGGACAATATTGTGTGGAATCATGAGTCTATCAACATTATGTGTAAAATTATTCAGAAAATTACAATGATGAAGAAGTTTTAAGAATATACTAATAAATTAATTTTGTTTGTATTTTTCTTCTTATATATGTACAAGATTAATTTATGATAGTATTGGTATTTTGTTTGTGTTTGACAAAATATAACATCTTTTCATGATAGAAACCCTTAACAGAGTAGGTATAGAAAGAATATAACTTCAGCATAATAAAAGCCATATCAACAAATCCACAGCTAACATTATACTCAATGAAGAAAAAACTGAGTTTCCTCTGAGATCAAGAAGGAAATGATGTGGTCCGCTCTCACCATTCCTGTTCAGTATAGTGTGGAAAATCCTAGCCAGAGCAACTGGGTAAGACAAAGAAATAAAAGGGATCTAAATCAGGAAGGAAAAAATTAAAATTGCTGCTATTTGCTGATGGTATGATCTTATATATAGATGATCCCAAAGGGTCAAAAACTTGTTGGAATTAATCAACGATTTCAGTAAAGTGGCCGCTTACAAAATTGACTTACAGAAATCAGTGACATTCCTTTATGCTAATGATGAAACATCAGAAAAACAAACAAACAAACAAAACCCCAAACTGTTCCAATCACAATAACATGAAAAAACAGTAAAATATTTAAGAATAAGCTTAACCAAGTAAGTAAAAGATCTGTACAGTAAAAACTACTTCTCTGAGAGAAATCAATGAAATGGAAAGTGCTCTCCATCCATGGATTAGAAGAATTAATATTGTTAAAATGGCCATATTATCTAACTCCATCTACAGATTCAATGCAATTTCCATTAAAATACCAAAGACATTCTTCTTGGAAATAGAAGAGACGATTCTAAAGCATGCTCAAGATTTCTGTGTAATTTGATATTTCTCTGATTTTGCATTTCTAATTGGCTACTAGTCTGTGCACATGTTGCTGAGTCATGGATCACTCCCTAGTATCAAGGCCTTCAGATAGATCCATATTCCTATGCCATCACCATGTTCCTCTTCTGAGTGCTTTGACTCCCATGTTTATTATTTTGATTTCTTGTAAGGATCTACACTCTGGTATCCCAAACTGGTCATGAAATCCTTAGTCTTTCTAAAAGTACAATAGGGAAACCTGATTATACCTGTTTCACAGTCTTTGCTCAATGCCTATCTAGTGAGATCTAGACAAGTGCTAAATATATAAAATTGATTTTGCTTTATGTCCTGAGACATTCCCAATAATAACTATTATGAATTGAATGTTTGTGTCCCCTCAGAATTTATAAATACTGAAGCCCTCACCCCAAAGGTAGCTATATTTGGAGATAGGGCCTTTCCAGATGTAGTTTTGGATAGATGAAGTCATAAGGGTGAGAGGCCTTGATCTGGTAGGATAAGTGACACTATGGAGAGAAACAGGACCAGAATTCTCTGCTTGCACACCCCAAGGACACAGCACACGGTGAATATGCTGCTGTCCTACAAGGCAGGGAGGAACCTTTTTGAGAATGTGATCATGTGGCACCCTGCACTAGGACCACCAGCCTCCAGATTATGTGAAAAAAAATTTTTTTTTCCAGTTTGTGGTATTTGTTATAGCAGCCTGAGCAGACTAAAATAGTGATTGTTTTCGTGATTCCTCAAGAGTTTAATACCCTTCTAATGTCACTTTTCCTCCAAACTGAAACATTCTCCCAATACACTATTCATAAGTTTAAGTAAATTTAAATGAATCTATTACCCCTTTCAATGATATCTCCTTATTCTTTTATTTTCTTTTTTAAATTGTGATTCAAAATGTTTTGTTTTGTTTTGGTAGGTAGATTGTATTTTTGGTCAAATATGCAATATTAAATACCTATATTTATCAAATATTTTTGCAAGAGATTGTTTACACCCATATCTCAAATATCTCCTTTAATCCTTCAACAACAGTTAGAGGTAGTCACTAGTATTATCTCCATCACAGAAGAAGAAACTCAGGTTTAGGGATTTAAATAGCATACTAAGACTGCTCAGCAAATATTCTGATCCAGATACACACTTAGAACATGACCCAGAATTCATGTTCTTGACTATCATACTTCATTGCCTTTAGACAAGTCATCTGTTCTACTTCTGGAAGGTGAGTCTTTTATGAATGTCTTAAGGTCTTGAGACATAACTGTGGAGAAATAACAGTATTATTCTAAGTACAGTGGATTTACAAGAAAGTGAATACACTATATGTCTAGAAGAAAGTCCTTCTACCCAGGCTTACTCCTAGAAAGGACCAAAGCCATCTGCCAAAAGAAGAGGGAAGGTGAATAAGCAGGAAATACAAAATTTTAGTAGAGTTGGTAATAGGGGAACATATTATTGATCTATTAATTCAACTTATATTTATTATTATTGTATTTGTTAAATACTTATTAGAAGGTAATCTGTGTAAAGGTGACTATAATATACTGTCGAAAATGGAAATTTTTGAATGAGAAACAACACTAAAAATAAATAAATTTATAAATTTTTGTTTATTTATTGAATTTTAATTGAAATTTTGTTTATTTATTGAATAAGGGATAATTTTATTATATTACTGAATGTATAAATTTTTAAAAATAATTTCATAAAAGCAACATATATTCTTGCCTAAGTAAGCAAAATAATAATTATTTCTATATTAATTCACTGAACATTGAAAATAATGTGTACAGCATATTTGTTGGTATATATTCACATACTTTAACTTTGTAGCTATATTTGTCTAATGTCATGTTAGTTGAATTTCTTTGCTCACTTGTCTATAATGTCTTATTTTTAATTTTTTTCTTACATTACCTGATATCTTCAACATTATATATATATTTTATTATGTTATGTTAGCCACCATACAGCACATCATTAATTTTTGAGTAGTGTTCCATGATTCATTATTTGCATATAAAACCCAGGGCCCATTATAACACATGCCTTCCTTAATACCGATCAGCAGGCTATCCCATCGCCCCACCCCACTCCCCTCTGAAACCCCCAGATTGTTTCCTGGAGTCCATAGTCTCTCATGGTGACTCTTCTGATTCCCCTCCCTCCCAACCCTTCAGTTTTCCCTTCCTTCCCCTACTGTCCTCCCCGCTATTCCTTATGTTCTGCATTTGAGTGAAACCATATTGTCTTTCTCTGATTGACTTATTTCACTCAGCATAATCCCCTCCAGTTCCATCCATATCAATGCAAAAGTTGGGTGTTCATCCTTTCTGAAGGCTGAGTAATATTCCACTGTGTATATGAACCACAACTTCTTTATCCATTCATCTCTCAACGTTGTATTATTATGGTTAATAAATTTGAAATCATCGGGGCACTTGAATGGTTCAGTTGGTTAAGTGTCTGACCTCAGCTCAGGTCATAATCTTGGGGTCCTGGGATCAGGCTCCGCATCAGGCTACCTGCTCAGTGGGGAATCTGGTTCTCCCTCTGTCTCTGCACCCTTTCCCCCACACCTGCTTATGTTTTCTGAAATAAACAAAATCTTTAAAAAAAATAAAAAAATTAAAATCTTCTAATAGTATATACTCAGTATACCATATTCCTGGGATTTACCGGGAAGATCTGGTATGTTATACCTCAGGGATACTTTTGAAATACAGTTACATCATTGAATGTTTAAAAGATTAACTTGAAATTAGGCAAAATTCTGGGAAGTGTCCCGGTGCTTTGAAGTTAGAGATGTTACTTACTGGGCAGATATCCCAGGAGAGCACTTTCCTTCTTTTCCCGATTAAATTTTCAAATGATTCAGATAACAGCATGTCACACTCAGCTGAATCACATTCAGGAACAATTCATCTGGAGTAGTAAAGCCTCTAATGCTTGCCAACAAGGAGTTGTTATAAAAGTTTGCTTTTGTAGACTAGTTTCTTCTCATTGCTGGCTACCACAGCACCAGAAGGAAAACTGAAGTTCTATTCTGAAAGAAAGCACTCCTAAAGCCTATTTATGGTTTAATGATTTATGTAATATCCTTTTAAATTTCCAAATTAGAGTTTAAAAATTTAATATAATTGAATTTAGGAAAAGATGTCTTAATTGGATATGTGTTTATGACATGTATTTCAAAATATTTCCTTTTAACTTAAGAGATTTAACTTCTCTCTCTTTCCCTCTCTCTCCCTCTTTCTCTCTCTCTTTCTCCATGGTTAGAGTTGATAACAAAAGCACACAGGAAATACCCTCTCCAATGGAGAGGTAGTAGGAGAGCCTCTTGTCAAAGGAGGGAGTGATATGGAACTTCCCATCTACAGGTCAGGTCAGGATACCAGTGATTGGGATGGGCAGGTGGTGTGATGGTGTAATCTCAGAAGGCCATAGGACTTATGTAACCTGCATTTTATATACCTTATTAGAGATAAAAGACACTGTCTTGGGGACTTCTTGGATGTTCTGTTTTACTCTTCCTTGGAGAGTTACCTTCCTACCCTGCTTTCCAGTGTCAGGGCAGCTGACAATGGTCTGACTCTATTGAGGATTTGGAGGCCAGTCAAAGGTGACACCAGTGAGCACCACGGCTTGGTGCAAACCAGAGTATACCCTACTGCTATCTACTGCTATTTACTTCGGTAAAATTTTCTTAATAACTATGATAATGTTGATGATTATGGGGCTCCCAGGTAATATCCTGTTGCCATTTCACACTTCATCTCTATTCCCACTGATCCAGACATGAATTTATTGACCTGGCCAGCTCTTTCTGAAATCTGTGTTAAAGGCTTTGCTCTCAAAATCTTGCCATATTACCACCTGATGATAACGGCATCTGGTAGCATTTCCTCCTGTTTCTGAATTGGCATTATTAAAGATACAGCCTATATGATTGAAAATAGAGTCTGGTTTTTGTATTTCATTCTCCCTTATTCCCCCCACCCCCAAGTAGAAGTTTCTAAGGAAAGAAGAAGTAATACCAGCTACTACTTAAAAACCAAAGGTCCTGTAACCCGCCTTTACTTTTACTTTTTACTTTTCTGAATAAATGTTCATTTGTTTCCAATATACCGGCACAATACTCCACACTTTCTCCACTGATTTAAAAACTATTTTCATAATTACAAAATTTCTTGTTTGATTCACCTTTATTTCCAGTGATATTTATTTATGCCAGCCGCTCATTTAATTAATCTCCTGAATATATTTAACTATCAGAAATGGCAGAATTTCTTTCCAGTGTTCTTATTTTCTTGAACTTTAACAAAAATCTTCTGTGACCTTAGCTTTCTGGATATAAACATTCATAGATGTGATTGCATAACATTTATGGGTGAATTTGGGAAGAAGTACATGTTTGTAATTTTGAGATTTTAGCTACGATGTAATGAATAACTCCTGTTTTTCAAAATTTACATATTCCTTATGTTCTACTGTAAAGTTTTGTAATTTCTGGTGATAGATGTGTCCAGTTAACTTTGTTACTTGATTTTAAAAAGTTTTTCCTTGCTGCTATGAACTAGATTTGTTCCTACATTGTATTCTCATGGACTGTTTTTGCTCTATGAATTTTTTTTTGGTGTTCCCATTTTTTTTGTTATTATCACCTTTCTGAATTTTTCCTTTTTTTTTTTTTAAGATTTTATTTATTTACTAGAGAGAGAGAAAGAGAGAGAGAGAAGGAGTAAGAGTAAGCAGTAGGGAGGAACACAGGGAGAGGGAGAAGCAGATTCCATGCTGAGCAAGGGGCCCAATTTGGGGCTAAGTCCCAGGACCCTGGGATCATGACCTGAGCAGAAGGCAGATGTTTAACCAAATAAGCCAGGCACCCCTGATCTTTTTCTAACTTCTAAAAAGACCTAACATACATTTTCTTGAAGTACAAAAAGAAGTACAGAAAAAAAGTATATACTCATTGAAGGATTTTTTTTTTCAAATTTATAGAAATACATAAACAAACAAAATCACCCATCCCACCATTGTTTGTGTATTGAGTATTATCACCCTCTTGTTTTTTTTACATGTATATTCGTGTATGATTACCAATAGCAAAGTTACATTGGATATAAAATTTTGTGCCATAATTTTTCAATTAAGAACGTTTCCCCACATTACTAATTATTCTTCACAAACATAATTTATAAAAGCTAAAACATATACTAGACTGTGACTGTAAGTTATTTTCATTTATCTGGATGGTTTTATTTCTAAGTTTGCTATTATAATTATTATTTTCCTAATGTCTTGTACATAAACTTCTATTTATATTCCATACTTTTCTATAGTTTCATTTCCTAGATATAAAATTTTTAGATCAAATGTCAGATGAATTTTCGGTTACATGAAAGAATTAAGCCTAAGAGAAGTAAAATATGTGGTTTTTGAACAAAAAGGGTAAGATCTCTCCATACATCCTGGGAAAGGTCATATAAACCATGAGGGAGTGTAAATAGAAGTATCCAGAGCCCATGCTAATGTAGAACCAGGAGAAGGAGAATGAAAGAAACCTTATTTACACTAAAGCAGGGAGATCAACATTGGAGCCTACAGCAGACCTGGGAGGCAGGGATTGGAAGCAAGGAGGGTGTGGCTGAATCCCAGTGTAGATAAAACAGTAGCAGTAACTAAGGTCTGTCCACAGTAGAAACAGATGCCACCCTGTATGAGGAAACCCCAAAAGTTTCCTTATAATATGGCTTCTTCCTACACTGTGGCACAAAGCTCCAAGAACAGTCATTCAGAGACAGAGGCACTCAGGTGGAAGACACAAAACAGAAATTATAAATATATATATATACACATACACTTTACTTTTTAGAGCAGTTTTAGGTTCACAGAAAAATTTAGCAGAAACTATAGAGTTCCTATATACTCCTGCCTTCACACACCCATAGCTTTTCCCAACCATACTACCAATATTTCCCACCAGAGTGGTGCATTTGTTACCGTTGATGAGCCTATATTGACATGTCATCATGACCCGAAGTCCACAGTTGACATTAAGGTTAACTCGGTGTTCTACATTCCCTTCCATTGGGGGACACTGACATGTACCCACCATTGTAGTATCATATAGAATATCAGTACTGACCTAAAAACCCTCTGAGCCCTGACTGTTCATTTCTCTCCCTAACCACCCCCCCGTTACCATTGAGATTTTATATATATATATATATATATATATATATAAAATAAATATATAATGAGATTATATATATAATATAATAATAATATAATTATATATATATATATTTAATTGTCTCCATACTTTTGCCTTTTCTAGAAGGTCATAGGGCTGGGATCATGCAGTATGCAGCCTTTTTCAGGTTGGCTTCTTTCACTTAACAATATGCATTTAAGATTCTTTCACATCTTTTCATGACTTAATAGCTCATTTCTTTTTAGCACTGAGTAATATTCCATTGTCTGGATATGCCACAGTTTATTTATCCATTCATCTACTGAAAGGCATCTTGGTTGCTTCCAAGCATTGGCAGTTATGAATAAAGAGGTTATAGACATCGTTGTATGGATTTTGTGTGGACTTAAGTTACCCATCTCTTTTGCCTAAATATGAAGGAGTACAATGTCTGGATCATGTGGCAGAGCATGTTTAGTTTTGTGAGAAGCTTCCAAACTGTCTCCTGAAGGAGCCCTACCACTTCACATTCCCATCAACATTGAATGAGATTTCCAGTTGTTCTACAGCAAGAAAGGTGTACTGAATATTGGCCAATCCGATACATGGGTGGTAGGTGATTGTTCCATTAATTTGCATTTCGCGGATGACATATGATGTGGAACATCTTTTCATAGCTTACTTGCTATCTGTATATCTTCTTTGGTGAGACTGAATGAATTTTATGAACCAATCTTGGTAGTCACAGGGTCATATCTGTGACGAAGCTGTCAAAAGCATGCCCAAATCGAAGAGGAGGAAACACAGAGCCACTCCTGGAGTGGCAGATAACAAGGTCAACTGTAGAGGAGCATGTAGGATGAGAGGTACTGATGCAAACATCTTTGGGAAATACAATCTGCTGCAAACAATCTGTCTCAAATGAGATAGAACAGAGCATATGAAGAATGCTTAGAGAAACCAAGCCAAAGAGTGGAGAGGACTAAATGTATTTGGAAGTATATCTTCTGAAGAACCAATTAACGTGGTCTGGGATTTTGGACAGATCCCCATTTTAAACATTGGCTATTAACCAGAGAATAGTGTGATTGACCAGTCTGTCCCCTTCTCTCCCCACCAGCAACTGGTTAGGTTTTAAGTCCGTGACACTAAAAGTGATGCATTGAGAAAGTCAGAGAATCTATGTAGGTCTCCATGATCTCATTCTTAAAAAGTGGGTAGTGAACTAGATTTTCTATAAGATTTATCCCAACTCATCTAAAGCTATATATTTTTGTAGCTACGTTAGCAGGAGACAAATTTCTCCTTTATGTAAAGATGAAAAACACCTAAGGATTAGGGTCATTTAGAAGGGGATAGTGAAGGTTACCTGACACTTTTACTCATTTTGAGGGAAACCCTAGGGAAATGAAACAAATATACCAAACTGTTCAGTATTGGCTTTCTGTTTTGTCCTCCTGCCCTGATTCTGATTCTGGAAGAAGGGCCTCTTCCCACAGAGAGCACAGATACTGGCAGATAAAGAGAAGGAATAATTCTTCCAATCCTGGTTTGTTTAAAGTGTTCCAGGGATGAGCAGTTCTAAGATAAGCATTTCCTGTAAGTTCCTCACCACATAAAATTGTATTAAAAAGCTCCGAGGATTCTTCTTATAACATGCAGATCAAAGTTCAAAAAGAAGGGAAATAAATAGGAAAAATCTTGTGACATCATTTCCCTATGTGGCTCTCATTTCTTGCATTACTTTTCTTTTCTGTCATTTCCACTGACTCTTCAGGTCCAAATGTCAGGTATCAGAATTCAAAGTGAAACACTTTCCCTTACTTATGTGTGCTTCTCTTCCCCAGAGTCCTAAGGCTGAATTTCAGATTCTATTTTTATAGTTCACACAGTGGTAAGTGATGTGGACCATATTGATTGTAGCCAGTGAGGTGGTGAGGAATTTCTTTCGCTAAAAGCTTTGCATGGCTGGAAAGAGGAGAGAGTCAGGCAAGCAGTTAGCCTTAGTATTCAGGAAAAGTCATTTCCACAGAGCACCGGCAATTGTTCCGTACAGCCTAACTTTCCACCTGCGTCTGATAGTTAGAACAGGAGATGCGGATATCCCTGAGTCAGCCCCTCTGGTGTTACCTTCACTTCCCAGGTGATTCATTAATGCTATAGCCTGATTGCTTCCTTTTCTTGCACAAAATAAGGCATTTTTATTGAGCACATAACTAATGGCAGGTAACATGCTATTTACAGGCTTTTCCTTTGCTTACAATTTCATCTCAAACAGCATTTCTTTAGAGAAAACCTTCTTTGTTCCTCGTTTCACAGCTTTAAGCCCAGTGTAGGCCAGAGCCTCTTCTCTATGGTATTTTCTATTACATTTTGACCATCTTTAGAGTATTTATATTCTTATTAATTTTATCATTTGATGAATGTGCTTTCTGCCCAGCTCCAGAAAGTTTTAGAGAATTCCCTTGCTGATTTTCCCAGCTCAAGTGCATGCCACGATAGATACAATGTAGACATGGTAGATAGAATTTGACAACAAATAAATAAATGGGGAATTTTCATTCCATTCTTTTTCTAATCTCCATTTCTTCTGTCAGAAAAACAAAATAAAAAACAAAACAAAACAAAGTAGTCAAGTAATCTCTCTGGGGTCACGTGATTAATGTGTGGCAGAGAAGGCAATGGGATTGAGGTCAACCTCCCGGTCCCCACTCAGTATCAAGTACTTTTAAACCTGTATGTCTGGTTTAATTTTTGTTAAAACCAACCAAAATGTTGCAGCGTGAAACAAATGGAGGAGCAGTCTCTGAATCAGAATGGGTCTTTTGAGTAAAAGATGCCTCTTCCTGTTGAAATTGCCACTACCACTGGCTGCAGTGCCACAGTCTCTTCTGAACATCCTCTGGTGAGATTATTCTGACTCACCCAATCTCTTAACACAGACCCAATGATGCTCCTTTGATGGGATATTGCAAATGCATGTAGTTTCTTTATTAGAAACTTCTAAATGTCTTTGCACACGGATAAGATAAAAATATTAAAGTTGTTATAAACCCTTAAGAGTTAGCATAAAAAGAGTACATAGTACAAAATATTCAAGTATTTTGCTATACCATTGACACTATACATGAGTGTGTTTCTCAATATAATTTTAGAATTTTTTGTAATTGTTTTTATTTCATTTAAAAATATTGTTTTATGCCTTACCTTTTGATATTTTCTACCTGGTGAATATTTAGATTGTTACTATTTTATTGGAAAAAATTAAGTGATTTTAAATCTCTTCCATATGCATTTTTATTCACATGTCTGATTTTATCATTAGGATAATGCATTAATTTTTTTTTTTTAGTACTAATTTGCTCTGTTTTTAGTTAAGGTATATTTACATGGCGTAAAATTCAGATTTTTAAACATAAAATTCTGAGAGTTTGGACATACATATACAGTTTGTTAACCACCACAATAATTATGATTTAAATCAGTTCCATTATCCAATAACCTCCTCAGAAGCAACCTTCACATTACCCCCCCTGCTTCCAGCTCTGACATACACTCATCTACTTTTTGCCTATAGTTTTGCTTTTGAAAGAATGACACGTAAATAGAATGATGTAGTATATAACCTTCGCACCTAGCTTCTTTTATATAGCACAATTCATTTGAGATTCATTTATGCTGTGATGTGTATTGGTAGCTCATTCTCTGTTATCACTCTTGTTCATTCCGTTGTATATGCCTACTCCACACTGGAGTTGAGGAACATATGGGTGGCTTTCAGTTCATGAATAAAATCATTTTCATGCAGGGTTTTTTGTTTTGTTCTTATTTATTTATTTATTTATTTATTTTTGTGAACACAAGTTTTTATTTCACTTGCATAAATGTCTGAAAGTGGTAAGATTGATGAACATGTTTTCAATTTTATAAGATATTGTAAAATTGTTTGACAAAGTCACTATAGCATTTTGCAATGTATGAGGCCAGTTACTCAGCAACCTTAGAATTGCTTGTTTAAAAATTTTATTCAATGCCATAGATGTACAGCAGTCCAATATAGTTTTAATTTGCATTTTCCTAATGATTAATGATGTTGAGCAACTTTTCATAGGCTTGTTTGCTATTCGTTTATATTCTATGTGAATTGTCAGTTCAGATATTTTGCCCATTGTTAAAAAAATTTTTGGCTTCCTGTTCATGAGTTTTAAGAGCTTTTACTAAGATTACAAGTCCTTTATCAGATATATGATTTGCAAATATTTTTTCCTAATTTATGGCTTGTCTTGTATTTTTATTCTGATAACACCAACCTCCACAGATCAGAATTTTTAATTTTGATGGTGTCAATTTATCTTTTTTTTCTCTCTTTATGGATTTTACTTTTGGTGTTGTATCTATAAAGCCTTTGCCTAATTCAAGATCAGAAATATTTTCACATGTTTCCTTCTAGCAGTTTTAGAATTTTAGGTTTTATATTCAGGATTATAATTTATTTTGAGTTTTCTTTCTTTCTTTCTTTTTTGTAAAAGGTGTGAGGTATGGATTGGGATGTTAAAAAGGTAATGCTTTATTTATTTTTAAATTTTTTACAAAACATTTTATTTATTTATTTGACAGAGATCACAAGTAGGCAGAGAGGCAATCAGAGAGAGAGGGGAAGCAGTTTCCCTGTTGAGCAGAGTTCCCGATGCGGGGCTTGATCCAGGACCGAGAGACCAGACCTGAGCTGAAGGCAGAGGCTTAACCCACTGAGCCACCCAGGTGCCCCCAAAAGATTACCCTTTTAAAAATTTAATTACCTTAAATCAAATCACTGTGATACACCACATTAATAAAAGAAAAAATGAGAATCATATGATCAATTCAGTGGATACTTGACAAAGTATAGCATCTATTCATGATAAAAACCCTTAACAAAACAGGTTTAGAGGGAATATACCTTAACATAATAGAGGCCATACATGAAAAATCCACAGCTAATATCATCTTCAATGGGGAAAAACTAAGAGCTTTTACTTTACAGGAAGGAATGAGACAACATGTCCACTCTCACCATTATTATTTAACATAGTACTGGAAGTCCTAGCCTTAGCAATCAGACAACAGAAATAAACAGCTTACAAATCAGCAAAGAAGTAAAACCTTCACTATTAAGACATGATAGTCCATTTAAAAAACCTGAAGACTTGACCAAAAAATTGCTAGAACTGATAAAAAAATTCAATAAAGTCACAGGATGCAAAATAAATGCACAGAAATCTGTTGCATTTCTATACAACAATAATGAAACAGCAGAAAAAAAATTAAGGAATCAATGCCATTTATAATTGTAGCAAAAACAGTAAGATATCTAGAAACAAACATAACCAAAGAGGTGAAAGACCTATACTCTGAAAACTATAAAACACTGCTGAAAGAAATTCAAGATGACACAAAGAAATGGAAAGACATTCCATGCTTATGGATTGGAAGAATGAACATTGTTTAAATGGCTATACTACCCAAAGCAATCTACACATTGAATGCAACCTATCAAAATGCCAAAACCAAGCTAGAGCAAACAACCCTAAAATCTGTATGGAACCACAAAAGACTTCAAATAGCCAAAGTGACCTTGAAAAAAGAAAAGAAAGCTAGAGGCATCACAATTCTGGACTTCAAGTTACATTACAAAGCTCTGGTGATCAAAACAGTATGGTAACAACAAATGGTATTGGGAAAGCTGGACAGCTACATGTAAAAGAATGAAACTGGACCATTTTCTTTTACCATATATTAAAATAAACTCAAAGTGGATTAAAAAGCTAAATGAGAGACAGGAAGCCGTAAAAATCCTAGAAGAAAACACAAGGAGTAACCTCTTCGGCATGGGCAGTAGTAACTTCTTTCTAGATAGAGCTCCTGAGGCAAGGGAAACACAAAAACTCAAATAAACTCTTGGGACTTCATCAAAATGAAAAGCTTTGGCACAATTAAGGAAACAATCAACAAAACTAAAAGGCAACCTACTGAATGGGAGAGGATATTTGCAAATGACATATCTGATAAAGGGTTAATATGTAAAATGTATAAAGAACTTATAAAGCTCAACAGCCATAAAATTAATAATCAAATTAAAAATGGGCAGAATACATGAATAGACATTTTTCCAAAGAAGACATACAGATGGCCAGCAGACACATGAAAAGATGTTCAGCATCACTGATCATCAGGGAAATACAAATTAAAACTACAATGAAACATCACCTCACACACGTGAGAAGGGCTAAACACAGCACAAGAAAGAAATGGCAAGGATGTGAAAAAAGTGGAAACTTTTGCAGTGTTGGTGGGAAGGCAAACTGATGCAGTCATTCTAGAAAACAGTATGGAGGTTCCTTGAGATGTTAGAAGTAGAACCATCCTATGATCTAGACCCAAAGAAAACAAAAATAACTAAGTCAAGAGCATATGATTTCATTCATATGTTGAATTTACAAGACAAAAGAAATGAGCAAAGGAAAACAAGGAGAGAGAGGAAAACCAAGAAATAGACTCTTGACTGTGGGGAACAAACTGATGGTTGCCAGAACAGAGATGCGGTGGAGGGAGATATGGGTTAAATAGACCATAGGGATTAAGGAGCACACTTGCTGTGGTGAGCACTGGGTATTGTATGAAAGTGCTGAATCACTGTATTGTATACCTGAAACTAATATTACAGTATATGTTAAACAAACTAGAATTTAAATAAAAACTTAAAAACAAAACTTAAAGAACAAAACTTAATTGTCTTTGCATTTTTGTTGAAAATCAATTCACCATAAATATGTAAGTATGTTTCTGGGTTTCTCTTCTGTTTCATTTACTGATATGGCAATTAATTCTCTATTCTAATATAATATTGACTACTGTAGTTTAGGTAGGTTTAAAAAACAGGTAGTATGGGGTGCCTGGGTGGCTCAGTGGGTTAATCCTCTGCCTTTGGTTCAGGTCATTATCTCAGGGTCCTGGGATTGAGCCCTGGATCAGGTTCTCTGCTCAGCAGGGAGACTGCTTCCCCCCCCCCCTCTCTCTCTGCCTGCCTCTCTGCCTATTTGTGATCTCTCTCTCTGTGTCAAATAAATAAATAAAATCTTAAAAAAATTCAGGTAGTGTGAGTGCTCCAAATTTGTTCTTTTATATGTGTATTTTTCTTTTCATATAATTTTAAAATAAATTATTTTATTTTTCTAAAAATTACTCCTGGAATTTTTATTGTAACTGCATATAGAATATGTGGGACAATTTTAGGTGAATTAATATCTTCACAACACTGACTTTTCCAGTCCATGAATATGGTATATATCTCCATAACTTTTTGTTTTAATAAGATTTTGTGATTTTTATTAAAAAAAAAAGGAGATTTTGCAATTTTTAGCCTACAGGTGCTACACATATTATATAATAAACACAGCTTAGCATTTTTTATCACTATTGTAAATTATATATTTTCAAATTACAGTTTCCAACTTTTCATTGATAGTATGTAGAAATGTGATGCATTTTTGTATATTGATTTTTATCCTGTGGTCTGCCAACTCACAGATTTGTTCTAGTGTCCTTTTTTTGGTTTTTTTTTTTGGTAGATGCTTTGGAATTATATGTAAACAGTCAGAATGCATGGGAAAATAAACAGTTTTATCTTTGTTTTCTTCCCCATTCTGTACACCTTTTACGTTTTGCCTTATTACATTGTCTAGAATTTCTAGTACTATGCTGAGTAAAAGTCAGAAGGGCAGATTATCTTTGTCTAACTCCTGATCTTGGGAGGAAAACTTTCCTCTTTCACTATTCATTTGATGCCAGCTGTTAAGATTTTTATAGTTTGTCATTATCAGAAAAAAACATGTTCCTTTCTTTTCCTAGTTTTTATAATAAATAGATATTGGCTCTTTCTACATTTATTGAGGGGTTCGTTTCAAAATGTGTTTGCTATTTGCCCTATTTGATGTTCTGTGAGCTTGGATTTTTTTCAAACTTCTCAGCCATTGTTTGTTCTGATACTTCTTTTGCAGTGTTCTTTTCCATTCTACTCATGGTTCCCAAGGATTGCAATTGGTCACTTGTTAGCATTTTTTTTTTCCTACATCTCTGTTTTATCTTTTTTTTTTCTCTTTGTGTTTATTTTAGGTAATATTTATTGATCTATCTTTATGTTTAGGGATTCTTTCTTTCACTGTGTCCCTGGGTCTTTGAGTGGGGATTTCACAGTCATCTCAGTGGTAGACATGAGCTCCTCATGTATTCTTTTCTGTCTCTGAAGAGAGCCAGTACTCCCCTCTATTTCAGCTGCAGCAGGTTTCCCTAAGCTCCAAGGGCAAGAGAGTTTGCTGCCCTTTAACCAACAGCCGAAAGCGTATTTTCCCCCATAAGAATGGAGGAGAAGAGTCTAGTTGAAATTTGTGCATTTGCAGCGGTGCCTACAGTCCCTCTTCCTGGGTTTAATCCATGAGGAACACTTTGTCAGGACTCTTGCCAGTCTTAAATTTTTTGTAAACATCCAGTGAGGTTCATGGAGAAGAGCCTGCACGTGGGGTTGAATTGAGCTTGTGTCTGCAGTTTCTGTGTGTTCTGTATTCTCTTGCTAGCCCATCATCAACCTTTTGTGATTCACTACAAATTCTAGATTAATTGTTACTTGTGCCCACCAGCGTTTAACCTAGGAAAACCATTGCTTACATCTGATCTCTATTTAGGAAAGCCTATCTTTCCTTAAATTTCAGGTTAATTGGTCACTCAGTGAGTTTGGCTGTCTGATATGTTCAAGAAAAGTTGTGAATTGGCAGATTTTCTAGCATTATGTTATTGTTCCTGTGAGGGTAGGAGTGATCCTCTTTTCATCTAATCAAAATTCAAAACAGAAACTTGCAGGTATTATTCAAGTTTAAATGTATTCAATATCAATAATATGAAAAACAAAACATAGAACTAAATGAGAAATATGAATAAAAATAAACTCTGATAGTTCTCTAATATAATGATTACTATTATTATTGGGATATATTCTTAGGACCCATTTTTAGAAGGAGAGTTTGAGCATCATCGTAAATTCATTTAAAAAAAATTGTACTTTCTAGTTTCTAAACTTTTGGCTTCTTTACCAACATCTTTCTATAGGTCTTTCTTACATTTTGCCATTGTTATTTTTCATTTACAGTTGACACCATATTAATTTATTTCATTTTTTCTATGTAGTCATCAAACTTTAGATATTTCTCATGTCAGTGTAGCTGTGGCAAGATTTAGCAAGGTTTGATAATGTTATCATGATCTTTTTGAATAAGGGGCGATTGCTTTATTATACAAATATCAAAGTAGTTAATGTCTACATATGAGAATAAAGAGTCCTGAAATGTAAGTTGAACCTATTTGTAGGTGTTTTCTGAGAAAATATGGCATAGCTACCCATTTGTTCTCAGAGGGTTAGGAGATTTCGTAACACTGCTGTCTTAAATTTACCTTTATTTCAAAAAGAACCCCCATGTTAGTGTTCTTTTCTTTTTTGATGCAAATTAAATTAAAATTTAATGTGCCTTTTTCCTCCCTTTTACAATTTATATATGGTAAAGAAGAGATCTATGTCTGCTTGTAAATTTATCCCAAATAAATAATGGGGGGCAAGTTACTTTTACTAGTTAGTTTACCCAGCCTCCCCAGGAAGGTGAGGAAAGGTATAGATCAAGATCTCTTCAAGAAGGGATTCTTGGCCCTAGGTGTCTTTTTTTTTTTTTTTTTTTTTTAAACTGAATTTCCTGTAGTCATCTTGACATCGACTAGCTTTCTTTACCTGGCTATTTTTGGGACCTGGCCTCCACTAGTACTACCACCCATACAATGTACACTGCTTGCATCTTAGTGTGGCTCTCTCTCTCTCTTTTGGAGAAGAGCCTCTCTTTACAGAGAACCATTGTCATAGAGAAGGCCAGTTCTCTGCAAGTTTGATCACTGATGCTTTGAGTCTATTCGGAAAGCTGACAGAGTTTTCCAAGTAGTAGACAGAGTGAGAGGAGAACAACACCCTTTCTCCAGCAGCTCACTAGCATCTTCTGCTTTTCCCTTTCCATATTACAGTGTACAAGAAGAGTTCTAATTAAAGCTGCCCTACTTACTTACTGCAACAACAAACTACTATCTGTGTTACTTTGAGGGGCTCTTATGCTTCTCTAGTAGCTGGTAAGCTGCTGCCTACCTTTTAAAATGTAAATTGAATCTGCACTCCCCTGTTCCAAAAGCTTTAGAATAAAATCCAGAGGCTTGACCTATATGATCAGACCCTCGACCACCTTTCTAATCCTGTTACTTTTAAATGTCCCTTGCTTTCCCCTCTTCAGCTACAGTGAGAACAGACTCCTCACTGTCTTTAGAACATATCATGTGGAGAAGCTTTGATTCTGCTCTTCTTTCTGCCTACCCCCTAAATATCTGTTCAGTTAACTCCTTTTTTCTCTTATATGCCTCTGCCCAAATATTCTCGTTCAAATGTCATTAATTCTCCTCTTCCTTTCCATCTTAACCTCGTTTTTTCCCCATCTTACCTCATTTTGCATTATTTTCCTTTATAAAACTTGGTGCTACCTAATACTATCACAATTTACTTGTTTTCTCTTATCTTTCCCTCATAACTCAACGTGGGTTCTTTTAGAGGAGAGACTTCATTTTATTCACTGTTGTCTCCAGGAAACTCTGTTAGGTGTGGGGGTACTCGTTAAGTATCTGTTGAATGGGTATATGAGTGAATGGATGAACAAATACCAGAAAAAAGAATTTCAGTGCATTGGGTTGATTATAAACTAGGGAGAAGTTTTGAGTTTGGTGTGAATGTTTCCCTCAGGCAAACTAGCACACTTTCCTACACAATGACCTACAACACCAAGTGAGATTCCATGTGAACTAGTTCCTTTTTTCTCAAGGTAAGCTTTTCTCGCCATGTTTGCTCATCGAATTCAGGCTATATTGGGGTGTTCTGCCCATATCTTCCTACTGATGCCTCAAATTAAATCTGTGCTTCATCTAGAAGATGAAATCTGATGAAGTCTGAGAGGGCTCTTTGAGTGCTTTCCCAAACAACTCTTTTCTATCATATTTGAAAGAAAATACAGTTGTCAAATATTCTGGATATTTGCTATTGCTGAAGGTTGTTTTTAATTTCAGTTAGTGTCTGGGTAGGGAGGTTTGGGTGCTTAGGACAATATTTTTATGATTCCCAGAAATTTGCCTATGTCATTACGGTAGGCAGAATAATGATCCCCAAAGATATCCTTGAACCTGTGACTATATTACATCACATGGCAAAGATGATTTTACTGATGTGATTAAGGATTTTGACATGGGAAAATTATCCTGTATTATCTGGTAGGCCTAACACAGTGATAAAGACCTTTGTAAAGTGAAAGAAGGAGTCAGGACAATGATACAAGAGAAGGAGAGGACCACAGTCCCAGGAATGCAAGGAGCCTCTAGAAGTTGAAGGAAAAACAATGGATTCCCCCAGGGACTCCAGAAGGAACACAGTCTTGCCCGCACCTTAATTTTAGTCCACTGAAACCCATTTTAAGTCCCTGGCCTCCAGAACTTTAAGATTAAAAAAAAATTGTATTGTTTTTAAGAGACTAAAATTGCAATAATTTGTTCTAGCACTGATAGGAAATCAATGTACATTTTGATACCAGATAGAGGGTACTGATGTGATAAATACCTAAAAATGTGGAAGCAACTTTGGAATACAGTAATGGGTAGAGGCCTGAAGAATTTTGAGAAACACAATAGAAATAGCCTATATTACCTTTAATAGATTATGAGTAGAATTCTAAATCTTGACTCCTCTGCTAGTGAAAACTCAGAGGAAAGTAAGGAGCATTGTAGAGAAAACTGATATTAAGAATATTTAAATTTTCATGAATAGGTGGTTAGTAGAAATGTGGACACTCAAGGTACTGTGGATGAGACCTCAGAAAGCAATGAGAAACATGGTACTGGAAACTGGAAGAAAGAGGATTCTTGTTGTATAGGAGCAAAAAGCTTAGCTAAACTGTATTTTGAAGCTAAGAAGAAAGCAGAAGTTGAAAACAATGAACTTTGACATTTAGCTTAGGAGATTTCCAAGCAAAGTGTTGAAAGTGTGGCCTATTTTCTTTCTTATTGCTTATAATAAACAAGAGATGAAAGAGACGGATTGATGGAACAACTGTTAAGCAAAAAGAAACCAAGACTTGATGATTTTGGAAATTCTCAGCCCCTTTAGATTGCCAAAGATGATAAAATTGGGAAATTTGCTGTCTGGAAAGCTTGCTCTGGGTAGAAATCCAAAGGTGTGGCTGATGGTTTTTCTTTTGCTAGTGACTCAGAAAGAACAAAAGGGCACTGTTGAATTCTGTCACACACGGAGCCCCTTGAAGAGATCAGGGATGTGGTCATGGATCCCGTTAGCCTCTCCAAAGGAGCCAAAAATAAGGATGTGATTACCTAGAAAGATCTGAGGTGGAGTCTCTCTTGCCACACATACAGGAGATCTACAAGGCTTTTTAAAAAATTTTATGCCAGCAGAAACACTGCCATGTGGTCTGAAAGAGCACAGAAAAGAAAGAGGACTGTCAGATGCCCAATGTTCTATAGATGGGGAATATGCTGAACTGCAGGGTACCTGGGTGGCACAGTGGGTTGAGTGTCCAACTCTTGATTTCAGCTCAGGTCCTGATCTCAGGGTCCTGGGATGAGCCCTGTGTCTGGCTCCAGGCTCAGTGTGGGGTCTGCTTGAGATTCTCTCTCTCCTTCTCCCCTTCCACTAGTGCTGGTGTGCGCGCGCGCTCTCTCTCTCTCTCTCTCTCATAAATAAATAAATAAAATCTTAAAGATACCCCAAAACACAAAACACAAAACAGAACCACTGAGCTGCAAACATGTGAAGCCACAGACTGTAGAGAATTCCAGGTCTGGAAAAGGGTGGTTGTTTGCCCAGCTGCATTTCAAAATTATGTGGGACTGGTCACACCTTTTTTCCTTTAGTGTTCCTCTTTTTTGAATGATAATGTCTGTAACTGTCATCTTATGTCCATCTCAGACTTTTATTTTGGGAACATATGACTTATTTCTAGAGTTACACAGCATCCCAGATGGCAAGGAATGTGTCTCAGGATGGATTTTTTACCCAGAGCCACACCCATCTTGGATTTAAATAATTTACATGCTGGTATTGGGGATTTTTGAGCTGCTGAGATGTAGATGATCCTTGGGACATGGGAGTGATGCTGTAATGAGTTGAAATGTTTGGAATGGGATGAACGCCTTTTGTACACGAGAGGGCATAAATTCGGGAAGATCAAAGGGAGGATTGTGGTAGGCAGAATAAGGGGTTCCCCAAGATGTTTATGTTCTAATTGGTGAATCTGTGAGCATTTGAGTTTACAAATAAGTTGTTTTTACTTACCACACTTCAAACACCAGTCATGATTATTAGGTACTGCCCTTTTGTCTGAACTTGCTGCAATGTTCGAGGTTCCCCAAACACCCCTCTTTTCTTCCGATCTCATAATTTGTTAGAATGGCTCACAGAACCCTGGAACTCTCTTCACTTAATGCTTTTCAGCTTATTATAAAGATAAAACTCAGAAACAGCCAAGTGAAAGGGATGCATCGTGGAAGGAGCATAGACTTTCCAGGCCCCCAAGGGCATGTCACCCTCTCAGGGCGTCAGGGCATTCATCATCTTGGAAGCAATCTGAACCCTGTTGTTTGGAGTTTTTATGGAGATTCTATTACATAAGCATGAATGATTAAATCATTAACCATTGGTGATTAACCTGATTTCCAGCCCCTCATTTCTCCTGAAGGTTTTGGGGCGGAACTGAAGGTTTCAACCCTCTAGACTACTATGATGCTTCATTACATGTCAGCTTGATTGGTCTAAGGGATACACAGATAGCTGGTACATTATTGCTGGGAGTTTCTGGAAGAGAGAAACATCTCATTCAGTAGAGTACAGACCTATTGCTAGCAATGTGAGTGGGCGTCATCCAATCTACTAAGGGCCAAAATAGAACAAAAAGTTTAATGAGGGGTGAATTACCTCTTTCTCCAGCTGGAATGTCCATTGTTTCCTGACCTGGGACATTGAGGATCCTGGTTCTCAGGTCTTCGTACTCAAACTAAAGAGTACCACCAGATTTTCGAGTTCTCCAGCCTGCAGACGGCAAACTGTGGGACTTCTCAGCCTCTGTAACTGTGCAAGTCAATTCCTGTAATAAATCTCCCTTTATATGCAGATCTTCCTCAACTCGCTATGGGGTTATGTCCCAATAACTCATCTTAAGTTGAAAATACAATAAGTCAAAAATACATTTAATACACTTAACCTACTAAACATTATCATTTAACCTAGTCTACTTTAAATGTGCTCAGAACACTTACATGAGTCTACAATTGAGCAAAGCCCTGTGATACAATACCTATTTTATAACAAAATGTTGAGTATTTCATATAATTTATTGAGCACTGTACTGAAAGTGAAAAACTGAATGGCTCTCAGTATTTACCTTTGTGATTGCTTGGCTAAGTGGGAACTGTGGCTTGTTTCTGCTACCCAAGATCAGGAGAGTATTGTACCACATATTGCTAGCCTGGGAAAAAAATCAAAATTCAAAATTTGAAGTATGGTCTCTACATAATGTGTGTCAGTTTTACGCTATCATTAAGTGAAAAGATTGTAAATCATAAATAAATAAATATATATTTATATTACATATATACTCTGTATATATTCTGTGTTTCTGGAGAACTGTGATACACATGCCTCAGTCTTTCTGGGGACCAGCCCCTATCCTGAAGCTCTCTAGGGGTCTCAGTCTACCAGTCATCCATTAGAATAGCACCACAATCTTATAACTCTAAAGATTCCAAGGGTTTTGGGAACTGTGTGCCAAGAACTAAGGGCAAATATTTATTTTATTTTTTATTTTAAAAATTTAATTAATTAATTAATTAATTAATTTTTATTTTTGCAACATGACAAAACAGAATATGCAGATGTGAGCAAATGAGGGATCAATAGACAGGGGAAGTGATTCTGGATCATTCGGGTGGGTCCAGTGTAATCATGCGGGTTCTTACCAGGGAGCCAGGGAGTCAAAGAAACAGATTGGAGAGATGTGTGAAAGAGGGAATGAGCCAAATGATGTGGGTAGCATCTAGAAGTTAAAAAGGCAAGAGTTAGTGTTTTCTTCCAGAGCCTTCTAATCTGGTCTGTCCTTTGCAAACCCTTATCCCCAGGTTTTGGTAAATCATGGTTTTCACAGACTTGGGTCCTGATTCAGGGTGAAACAGGCCCAAGATCCCCATGTTTATCACAGATTCAATTTGAATATCAACAGAATAAATAAATATTCTTATAACCATATCTTATCTGTGGGATTAAGTCATCCTGAACATTGGGTTATAATTAAATTAAGTCTGGATTTGTCTGATTTCTCTTGTCACTGGAAATTAGACTTCTAGTCAATTCCCTCGTGGCTTTGTTGGTGAACAACTCATTGGGTTAACATAGGAAATCCTTGTGTCACTTTCCTATTTCACACTTGAATCATTTTGCACTGATCTAGAATAAACTGAAAAATTCTTAACGGAGCCTTGAAAGCTTAAAGGATCTAGGTCCTGCTGGCTCTTCAACCTCATCTGGTTTCACTTTCTTGGTGGATTTTTATGTACCAACCACACTGCCTCTCTTTCTTTTCTTCTCATGTGCTAAGACCTCTCAACATGTAGCTTTTCCTGGCTGGAATATCTTCTCCTCATTATTTTCTCTGGTTTACTCCTTTACCTTTCAATTTTCCGAGGAAAGCCTTCCATTATTGTTCAAACATCAGACCTAGTTATATTCTCTTTTTGTACCCCATGCTTTTCTTTTGAGGCATTGATTCTAACTGTAATCAATCAATTATTCTATTTTATTATTCTCATCCTCCATTTGATAAAGATACAGACTGTGTCTTAGTCTTTTATTTTCAGCAATTAGCAAAGAACCTGGCACCTAGAAGCATTCAGTAAATATAGGTCATATATCCTTTCTTTGTGTCCTGGTTCTTTGAATTTAAAAGTCTGAGCCTAACCTAAGTAATGACACTTATTACTAAAAGATTGTGCCTTAGATTTCTTTTTTATCTCAAGACTTCACATTCCTCTGTTAATTATTGCATCCTGTTATCCCATTACAATAACCACTAAGCAATGCCCTTTTTATAATTAGAATTTGAAATGGTAGAAGAAAATTGAAATAGAGGCAAAAAAATCTTTGAAAGCTGTATGGGGAATGATCCAGCTCATGCAGTTTTAAAATATAGTTAAGTCATTCTTTGCTTCAGTAATAATTATTTTCTTTTCTATATTTACCTAATGAATAAATGTACCTTTTTTCTACACAAAAGACTATTCTACACATAATAAATCTTTTATTTCAGCAATGGATTGAAAGGAGACATCTCTTAATTCCCCCTATATAGCAAATTTATTTTTTAAACTTTTATTTTATTTTATTTTTTAAGATTTTATTTATTTATTTGATGGAATGAGATCACAAGCAGGCAGAGAGGCAGGTAGAGAGAGAGGAAGGGAAGCAGGCTCCCAGAAGAGCAGAGAGCCCCATGTGGGGCTTGATCTCTGGGAGATCACGACCTGAGCAGAAGGCAGAGGCATCAACCCACTGAGCCACCCAGGCACCCCCTCCCCATTTATCCAATTTTGTCATTACCTCATTATCTTGGGGATAATAGAAAGGGACTTTTATACCTTCTGCTATAATATCTTACATATGTACTATGTTTTCACTATACTAAAAGTGTTGTTTATTTTAATTTTTTTAAGTTTGTATTTAAATTCCAGTTAGTTAACATACAGTGTAATACTGGTCTCAGGTATACAATATCGTGATTCACCACTTCCATACAACACCCAGTGCTCTGCACAACAGGTGTGCTCCTTCATCCCCATCATCTGTTTCACCTCCACCCACCTCCCCTCTGGTAACCATCAGTGTGTTCTCTATAGTCAAGATCCAAAAGTGTATTTTAATGTTATTTTTTTCCTCATTAAACTCTTGGCTTTTAGAGCTATGGTAAACATTTGAAATTAAGTTGAAAGAATCTTGGAATAAGCCAGTTTTAATATAAAATCATATTTAATTAGATTAAATCTTTTGTGATAGTATGAGGAGCCCTCAGAAGCTGTTTGGTACAGAAAACCAGCAAATTAGTAAACAATATCATTAAAAAAAGCTTTCTAAAAGAATGTCTTACTGGATCTGAAGCCAATTTTAACTGTGATGAAAGTAAACCTCCCTTGCCAACTGGTTCATTACTTAACTTGCCTTATAATTAAAATATATTTCTTTATACTCAATTTACTCTTTCTCTACCACACATTCAGTTATTTTTATTTCTGTTACAAATCTAATAATAATAATCGGTATATTTTCTCTGTTCTAGATATTAATGGTAGTTTGGGAAAATTTCTATCACAATAACATCACTGTTCTCCATCCATTGGAAATTACTCTGAGTTTCCTTCTTGTCTTGAAATACAGCCATATAGTTTATCTCATTTCATTTCATACATAGCTTGCAAAGATAGATTGTATTTTTAATGATTTATGTATATTCATAGTGTAATTTTCTTCTGATACTCAAGATATAATTTATGGCTCTGATTGAAGGGCAAATTTCAGTTAGTTATGCCTCAGGTGAAATAATGTAGACATTTGCTACTTTTCCACTGAGTTGAGATACCTTCTGATACATAAACAGAAGGGTCTGAATTCAAATATCTTACTTATTTTTTAAAAGTAACTAAGTTTATTTTATCACATAAAGGTATATCTTTAATAATGTTGCCCCTTTGGATGAAACCAAATCAAAAGAAGCAAACCAGAATGGGAGAGGAAGAAGTAAAATAGCTAACATTTATACTCTGACTTACTTCTCAAATGTGAGAAAATCTCATGAGTTTGAAAGAGATTTTTTTTTTATTAATGCCTTCACTTGATTTATAGTTCTAACAAGCTCAAGGAATTCTTCCACATGGCAGCAGTATGCTCTGTGTGATTTTTAAAACTCCAAGTGAAAAACCACAAGCCCCTGGAAAAAGTGACTCTGGATTTTAATAGAATCACACCCGAGGGTATTCACTCATGAAACTTTTACTAATTCTTAAATTGTTTTCAAGGGATGTTGATTGGTGGTGATATGTTTCCTTTCTAATCACTGCTGATCACATCATTAATACGTAACTGATCTTTCCCCAAGTTACAGTCACTTGGCACCAACTGGTGTCTATCTGTTCATAGTAAACAATGAAGAGATAATCTGCACAAATTAATGATTTCTGAATGATTTTACACACAAATTCTATTCATTTCACCAGTAATCAGAATGTATTTATAAAATATATAAAATTGTGGGTTACTTCTTCTTAAGTAAACTGGCAGCAGTGCTCCCAAAAGCACGGTTTTGGGAAGAATTAAGAATTATCTTTCAGATTTGTGTGATATCTCCACTCTTCTGCTGCTGATCAAAACCAAAAAGAGAGGAGCAGGATCCCTTCCCTGGGAGGCGATCATCTTGTTTTTTCCTTCCTTAGCTCTTTGTCTCACCTGTATCCCCAAGCAGCCCCTGTTGAACTCACCCAAGCCTTTGCACTAAATACTTCATGTGCTGGGCTTGGTTTAGTCTCAATTTTGTGACAGGATATGAAGCAAAAGTATGAAGAGTTTTTGAGTGGTTAGAATTTTTATTTTGACATTAATTTGAATTTTAAATTTAATATATAAGAAGGTAAGTTCCAAACTTTGGAAAGCAAAATTGTTTCTAATTATTGAGGTTTGTAAAACATTGAAATTTATTTTAATATTTCAATGGAGGATGCAGGTCTTCCTGAATGTCTCTTTAATCTGGTCTGAGGTTGAAAAATATTCAAGAAAATTGGATATTGAAGGCTGAGGAAAGACATTTTACAAGAAGCTCTGGATCTGTGTCTTTTGGACACTCCTTGGCACAGAGCACAGAACTATGCACTTTTGACAAGCACCAGCTGAAGAATTTATTAAATGTATGATGCCAGACTATATGGAAATTTAGAAAACAAATCTTTCTTTTTCATTTAGTCTTCTAAATTTGTAATCAGCAGCTTTTAAATGATGTCTAGTTTGGTTTGTGGCATTTTTAAAGTTTCAGTACAGTAAAAGGATTGTGAGTATTTTAGTTGTAAACATGACAAGTATAGACTTCTGGAATTCAGCAAAATGTGGACGTAATGGGACAATAAATTACTACTAAGTGGCTGGATTTTTAAAAAAGAGCACACACACAAATAAAACGGAACACTGCATTGCAGAATCCTACTGTGATCTCTTCTCTTTTCTTTCCTTTTTTTTTCTTTTTTTTTTTTGAATAATATATGTGCAATCATTCTCCCCAGAACTATCACAGCTTGAGTTGAAATAATCGCTCTAATTTGTATGGCAAAAAAAGCACCCTTATTTGTGCTGATAAAATGCAACTCATGGCAACTCCAATCCTGTGGTTTTAATGTGATTCAAAAAGCTGTCTGCAATAAAGGAATGTATTAGAGATGCTAAAAGCTGATAAGATTTTGTTTTTGTTAAGTTTTGGAACAATTTAGCTGATGGAGTAAAATGGGTGCTAGATTTTCTGATAAGTAATTTTCCATTCACCTAAATTTATTTGCAGATCCAGAACACTTGCTTTGCGAAGACTGATGAATGCATGGAGTACCCATGGGCTTCTGGTGCCATGTGTTGGATGACATTGGTTGGCATGAACCTCTTACACATGGCAGTGCAAAGTTGTCAAAAGATGGCACATAAAGAAGCTGGTTTGACTATAGTGAAATATTTCTGGGTGGCCTAACTCACCTGTTTCAAAGGACATGCATAAAAACAGAAACCATGAAGGGGGTTGATTTCCCAGACACTAACATCTTTACTAAACCCCAGAAATAATAGCTTAAGCAAATCTGGAATTTCAAGGTCTTGGGGACTTTGACATGCTAAGTCCTTGTATTCTCCTAGAAGCCCTGTAAGTCAGGGATGTCACTTAAGATGTTCAGGGCTTTGAAAAGTCAAATTGTTCTAATCATCTAACAAATTTCTGTCCTGATAGCAACATTCAACGGTTTCTATTTCACCACCTCCTCCCACTGGCTTACCCCATCCCTCCTACAGTAATTTCCCCCATATCTCTCATCTCTGATAACATTCGTGTAATCTACCTACCTTTTTTTTTTTTAAGATTTTTTAAAAATTTATTTACTTGATAAACAGAGATCACAAGTAGGCAGAGAGGCAGGCAGAGAGAGGGGGGGAAGCAGGTTCCCTGCCGAGCAGAAAGCCCTATGTGGGGTTCAATCCCAGAACCCTGAGATCATGACCTGAGCCTAAGGCAGAGGCTCTAACCCACTGAGCCACCCAGGTGCCCCCTAATCTATGTACTTTTTAAAAAATTTTATTTTTTATTTTCAGCATAACAGTATTCATTATTTTTTCACCACACCCAGTGCTCCATGCAATCTGTGCCCTCTATAATACCCACCACCTGGTACCCCGACCTCCCACCCCCCCGCCCCTTCAAAACCCTCAGATTGTTTTTCAAAGTCCATAGTCTCTCATGCTTCACCTCGTTCTTTTATGCATATTGCTGGTTCTCTGTCTTTCCTACCAGATTGTAAGCATACGAAAATGACCTGGGCTCTTTTGGATGCCCTAGCTGACACCAGCCCCATATGACAACTGCTGTTGCTCCAAGCACACTACTCAGGAAAACACCAAAGCTGGCTTGTAACGTGGGATTTTCCACTAGATAGCGTTGCAAATACACAAGTATTTAGAAGTAACTTTTTGTTTTTCTGATTAAAAAATGTATTTTAAAAAACTAGCAAAAGGAAAAACATAGTAAAAATAAAAACAAATAGTAATAATAAAACTAATTAAAAAAATACTTAAGCATGGTTAACACACAATGCTACATTAGTTTCAGGTAAACAATAGAAGATTCAGCTTCTCTATAAATTATAATATGCCCACTGCAAGTGTAGCTGTCCTCCATCACCATCCAACCCTATTATAATACCATTGACTATGTTCCCTATACTGTAACATTTATGCTCATGGCTTATTCATTCCATAATTGACAGCCTGTATCTCCCACTATTATTTCACCCTTTTTGCTCATCCCCCATCTCACCTCCCCCTCTGGCATCCATCAATTTGTTTTTTGTATTTATCCATCCAATTCTACTTTTTGTTTATTTATTTTTTCTTTTGTAAAACTCCTAACTTAAGACATTTGAGAGGAAACATGATTAACATTTGGTGACACACAAGATAGTTGAGATTATACTAACTATTCCCCTACCTTGGAGAAATATTATTAAAATATTATTCCTGAATCTTTTAAAAAATATACATTTTTAAAGATTTTATTTATTTGAGAGAGAGAGTGAGCACACATGAGTGGGGGAGGAGAAAGGGGGGAAAGGGAGAGGGAGAGTCAGACTCCCTGCTGCATGGGGAGTCTGACACAGGGCTCACTCTCAGGACCCTGAGGTCACTATCTGAGCCAAAGTCAGACACTTAATCAACTGAGCCCCCCAGGAACCCCTACTATTTGAATTTTCAACTATTTATTTCCTTAGGGTAGATTCCTCAGAACAATTATATAATAATTTCTCAAACACTCTTGACACTTGCAATGTACTTAAAAAATTTCATCTAATTACTGTTTTAGTTGCATCCCACATGCTTAAATATGAGCTATTTTTATTTTTATTGAGATCAAAATATTCTCTAATTTCCCTTTTGATTTCTTATTTTACTCATGTGCTTTTTTTTTTAAATATTTTATTTATTTGACAGAGAGAACATGCACAAGCAGGGGAAGTTGCAGGCAGAGAGAGAGGGGGAAGCAGACTCCCTGCTGAACAAGGAGCACAATGTGGGGCTCAATCCCAGAACCCTGAGATCATGACCTGATCTGAAGGCAGATGTGGAACCTACCAAGCCACCCAGGCACCACTACTACTGTGTTATTTGAAGTACAGTTTTTTGTTTCCAAACATGTAAGGATTTTTAGCAAACTTTTAGCTTAATTGCACTATAGTCAGAGAACATGCTTTAAATTCTAGAAGTTGTTGAGAATTGTTTTATGTCTTAGCATATGGTGAATATTTAAATGTTGTGTACATATTCGGATAAATACGTATAAATCAGTGTAGTTGCTATATACACAGGTAATTCCTACATGCACAAATTAAGTTAAGCTTGTCTATCATATTTTTCAATATCTTAAATTGCTGATTAGTATTGCTTGTTCAATTGATTAAGAAAGACTCATAATTTCCAAGTATGAATATAGACATGTTATTTTCTCCTTTAATTCTATCAAGTTTTGCTTTACTATTTAAAGGCTAGGTTAATAGATGCATAGGCATTTAGAATTGTTTTGTCTTCCGACAGGGCCAGGACCAGGATGAGTCAATTGAGGTGCTTATGGTACATCCTTTTAGGGAGGTTCTCATGTTCATAGTTATACAAGTGCAGGATTGGCACCAGAGATTGTGTCCTTTAAATGATGTGCCCACATGACTCACTTGCCTCACCTTGTCGCAGCCTAGTCTTTTAGTAAATTGAAATGTCATCACTTTGATGTTCCCTTGTTCCTCCTTCCATCTGCTGTTACCATTTTCTTTCCTTAAAGACCTTTTGATTTCTTTTCTTTTGTCTTTTTAATTTCTCTCTTCTTTTATTTTAGGTGTGTTCTGTAAAGTAAAGCTTTGTTTTCTGAAAGTTTTGCCTTCAATCTGACAAATCTTTGACTTTTAACTGGAGTATAGAAATCATTAATGGTCCATATACCTCCTCATGATTTGGGTCACAATTGACCCTCTTATTATTGATTTGCTATTTATGTCATTTGATCTATCTTTTCATTTCTTTCCTTTTTTGTCTTCTTTTGTATTTTTCAAGTCATTCTATTTCCTCCCTTAACTAGATTTGTAGTTGCATTATTAATCTTAGTCGCTCTTTTGAAGTATGTAACCTGTTTCTTTCTCCACCTGCTTTCAGACTTTTCTTTTGACTTTGTTTTTCACCATTAGATGTGCTTTTTAAAAAAATAATTTTATCCTGCATGTTGTTGAATATGTAGTACGATATCCTTTTCTATCGTTTCAGTTATTGCTTCTGCTCCAATCTCACTCCTCAGACTCCAAGACTCCAATTTATATGTGTTATGTGTATTAGGTCTTTTCTGTATTTTTCACCATTTGTTTATCTGTGTTTTATTCTGGAACTTAGATGAAGAGTATATGGACCATGCCCAAATATGGACCCTCAACTCTATGGTCAATTAATCTTTGACAAAACAGGAAAAATATACAGTGGAAAAAAGACAGTCTCTTCAATAAATGGTGCTGGAAAACTGGATAGCTATATGCAGAAGAATGAAACTTGACCATTCTTTTACACCGTACACAAAGATAAACTCAAAATGGATAAAAGATCTCAATGTGAGACAGGAATCCATCAGAATCCTAGAGGAGAACATAGGCAGTAACCTCTTCGATATTGGCCATAGCAACTTCTTTCAAGATATGTCTCCAAAGGCAAAGGAAACAAAAGCAAAGATGAACTTTTGGGACTTCATCAAGATCAAAAGCTTCTGCACAGCAAAGGAAACAGTAAAAAAAAAACCAAAGAGGCAACCCACAGAATGGGAGAAGATATTTGCAAATGACGGTACAGTCAAAAGGTTGATATCCAGGATCTATAAAGAACTCCTGAAACTCAACACACACAAAACAGACAATCATATAAAAAAATGGGCAGAAGATATGAACAGACATTTCTCCAATGAAGACATACAAATGGCTATCAGACACATGAAAAAATGTTCATCATCACTAGCCCTCAGGGAGATTCAAATTAAAACCACATTGAGATACCACCTTACACCAATTAGAATGACCAAAATTAACAAAACAGGAGACACCATGTGTTGGAGAGTATGTGGAGAAAGGGAACCCTCTTACACTGTTGGTGGGAATGCAAGTTGGTGCTGCCACTTTGGAGAACAGTGTGGAGATTCCTCAAGAAAATAAAAATAGAGCTTCTGTGGAAAGAACCAAGATGCTCTTCAACAGATGAATGGATAAGGAAGATGTGGTCCATATACACTATGGAGCATTATGCCTCCATCAGAAAGGATGAATACCCAACTTTTGTAGCAACGTGGACAGGACTGGAAGAGATTATGCTGAGTGAAATAAGTCAAGCAGAGAGAGTCAATTATCATATGGTTTCACTTATTTTTGGAGCATAACAAATAGCATGGAGGACAAGGGGAGATGGAGAGGAGAAGGGAGTTGAGGGAAATTGGAAGGGGAGGTGACCCATGAGAGACTATGGACTCTGAAAAACAATCTGAGGGTTTTGAAGGGGCAGGGGGTGGGAGGTTGGGGGATCCAGGTGGTGGGTATTGGAGAGGGCACGGATTGCATGGAGCATTGGGTGTGGTGCAAAAATAATGAATACTGTTACGCTGAAAAAATAAAAAATTCTTTAAAAAAAAAAAAAAAAAGAGTAGATGGACCACACTTTGAAAACTGCTCTCCTATGGTGCTACCCTAGAAAATAAACAGCTCTCCTTTCTTAGTAGGTTCTGAAACCTAATGGTTTTTTTTCTTGGCCCCATGAGTTTTGGGAACACAATGTTCATTTTCTTACCTTCTGGATGAGAGCTTCCATTATGATGAACAGAGTCTGTTATGAAAACACAAAGACAAAAGTTTTATTTCTTTGGATATTTTTCTTCTTGAATCTCAACTACATAATACCTCACCATCTCTTTAATTCTACCAGCTTTGCATATATTTAATTATTTTCTTTCGCTTGTCCAGTTGTTCTTTTGGGGAGGCCAGTTCAAATTCCCTGTTCTGATAATACTGATAGTGGATCTCCATCCATTTCATTTTGAAGTAAACTTTTTGCTGTCATCTTGAAAGCAAGGCTAATCTGAAAGTTAAAATGTGATTATTTTTAAATGTTTTATTTAGACCTTTAAAATATGCACAGCTTTATAATACAGAATTTTCATCCTGGACATTTGTGTAATGAAGGGTACACATCATCTCCATAGTTAAATTTGTCAGTAAATAAAAATGATTTAATTTTCTCCATTGGGCAATTTTTGTGATCTGCCAAAAATACAAAAAAGGCAAACAAAACTCTCTTGAATATTAATTTTTAAAGATAGCACAGAGTTTGATGGTCTATGGAGAGATACCACCTATTTTTATTTCAATAAAACTTTCACATATTTTCCCAGACCAGTGAAAGTGACTTCCACAGAGGTCATTAGATTGTTCCCCAGATACACATTATTACCTTCATCTAGTTAAGGACTGCTTTCACTTCCTTGTCATAGATCCTGCTCAGATTCTGATGAAAGCTCTGAATCTTTTTCTAAAAAAATTAATAAAAAAAAAAAAACAAAACTAAGAACCAAAAAATAAACAAACAAACAAACAAAGATTATAACCCAAAATATAAGTATAGCTTCAGGGATTCAGAGGATAAGGCCTATTTTAACCTGGATACCAGGTTAAAAATTTCTGACCTGGTTTGAATAGTCAGAGAAAAATTTCTTTTCCATCCAAATTAAAAAAATATTTTTATTCATCTAATTGGGAGAATCCAACTGTATATGTGCACACACATACTCTATGTATCCATATATTGAGAAGCATTGCTTGAATTTCTTTCAACTTGCTGATTGGTGTAAATTCAGTCAAATGGTTTGAAACTGGCTATGCAGAAACTCACTTTCATAAACAAACAAACAAGATACATATATATGAGAAAAACAAATGCTTAAGGTATCCATTTTTTATAAGATTATGATTAGCAATAACTACTTTAAAAATTATATACATATCTGAAAATATATTTAAAAACTTTCTATTAATTCTTAAGTTAATTCCTAAGGTTTTAATTTTCTTTTTGTATGGTCTCTTTGTATGTATATATCACTACTACTCCATACCACTTTATAGGACCAGGGTTTATATTTATATAGCATGGGCAAGGTTAAGTCTAAAAAAAATGATTTTAAATATCACCTTTATTTTATTACCTTACAAATTTATTTAAAAATGTTTTCCTGCTGAAAAACAACGAAAATGGAAAATTTTACACATATAACAGAAAGATATAAACCTTTTTAGAACAATTTCTATTATGGTGCCTAAAAAATCAGGAAAGTGATACCCTAATATAGCTAAATTGTATTAATGTTTGCTATTTTTAGTTCTCTCAAGATTGAAAGACTTTAATTCTATGCTGATAAAAATTGCTAGTTTAATTATGGAATAGCTGAAATACAGAAAGCCTTATTAATTTAGAGTCCATTAATACAGTATTGGAGATAATTTGAATAGCAAGAGTGCTATTTATGCAATTTACGGATAAATAATTTTCACAAGTAAGTTAAATATAAAGATTTTATAGGGACTATTTACTATTCTAAGAGAAGGAATTTTTAGTCACATTAACAACATCAATTTGCTGAGTTAATTCAGAGAGATTTTTATCTGTACATTACTGAAGATCCATTAGGTCCTCTGCTCTCCCACACTTTATTAGCATAGTTCATTACGCCTTCTACATGTAATAGAAAGGCTCTTACTTTTAATATTCTAGAATTTCTTCTTTTTTCCATGTAGAGAAACCATGCACCTATTTACCTCAATGAATGTGCAAACCAGTCTTCTATATGAATTGCATTAGAGAGACTAACAGATTTAATGCCAAATAAAGTGACATATGACCAAAAATAGTCAAGTAAATGTGAAAAAGTAAATAAAGGCACACTTATAGTTATATGTCATCATGTGGAAACTAATTCATAAAGTAAATCAAAATCATTAGCTAATCTAATTAGGTAAACACGGAATCTATCTCAGCTCTATTTACTTTCATAAAGAAGAGAAGCTGGAGAAAGCTAACAGTGAGTTGAAGGTTGAGGCTTGCTGGGCTATACTAGATTCCCTTTTCAGTCATTATCATTTTTTAAAAAGATTTTACTTATTTATTCGGCAGAGAGACAGAGAGAGCGCAAGCAGGGAGAGTGGCAGGCAGGAGTCTGGGAGAAGCAGGCTCCCTGCCTGATGTGGGGCTCTATTCCAGGACCCTGAGATCATAACCTGAGCCAAAGGCAGATGCTTGATGGACTAATCCACCCAGGTGCCCCTTTTAAGCCATTATCAAGGAGTTTTAAATCTCATCTACCCATGTCATTTATGTAATCGACTAACTACATAAAAGTATATGGATCATTGTAGTTTTAGGCAATATAAAAAGACCAGTTTAAAAAAAGAGCAAATTAAGACTAAGAAAGGAAGAAATAAGGAAACTACTTACAAAATAACATAATTATCCACAAAGAAAGACTTAAGAAAGTATAAGCATAAGTATATTAAAACTCATCATAGTGTTTTATCAGCCTAGGAGGATAATAGGTCAACAAAAATAAAATGTGTTTATATATATGTATAGAAAATCACCAGTAAGTGGCAGATTAAAATGTTCAATTATAAAGTAAAATTATAAAGTAATTAGGAATAATTAAAAATTGGCAATAAATATATTCATATATATAAAGGACATATTAGAGTATATATTTTTTAAATTTTTTAAAAAATATTTTAATTATTAATTTGAAAGAGAGAGAGAAAGCAGGGAGATAGGAAGAGGAAGAGGCAGAGAATCCCAAGCAGACTCTGTGCTCAGGGCAGAGCCTGACACAAGGCTTGATCTCACAATCCTGAGATCAGGAGCTGAACTGAAATCACAAGTCAGATGCTTAACTGATTGAGCCACCCAGGTGCCCCCACATAAGAGTGTCTTACAAAATGAGGAGATCAGCTATTTTTCTATACAGGAAAACTCTATAATAAAATATAATAAGGTTTTATTTGGGTAAAGTTTACCCAAATAAAATACCAAATAAAATAAAATTACCAAATAAAACTTTTGGGTAAACTTTACCCAAATAAAACTTTAAATTAAATACTAGTCCAATGGATATTCTAATTCTAATATTATTTATTGCTTATGCTTACATAGTCACATTGTTTTTATTCACTAATTAACAGCATCCCCCCAAATTTTATTTAGGACATTGTATATGCTAGTCACTTCTCTGCATGCAAAGGACATTGTTAATGAGATAGAAAATGTTCTTGATTTTACAGGAATGTTTTTTCTGGAGATAAGATGACAAAACATCAACCGTGAAAAAATAAGCCAGAAAACAGACAAGAAAGTAACCAGATGTGGCAAGTGCTACACCAGGAACCACCATCTTATGATGTGCTAGAAACTGGGGTTGCTTTCAGCTGGAGAAATCAGAGGGATCTGCAGATGGTACAGGATTTGACACTTAGAATTCAAGTCATGCAGATTCCTCACATAATCATAGGGGATAGTTAAGAATGGGGATGTATTTTGAGGGTCAACAGATCTTGTTGATTAAGTGGATCACTAGGAAAAGAGAGAAATCAAGGAGAGCCCCTAGAGTTTTGTCTTGTGACAATGGGTGGCTAGTGCCTACCTAGATTGAGTCCCCCATTTAGTATGAAAACATCTACCTACATGCCCCTGCAGGTACAGCCTTGTTACTTTTGTCCCCATTACAAAGAGCTTCTAGATGGAGTTGCATGTACTTGCTCTCAATATATTCTTATATTCTCTTGAACCAGGCTATGTCTCCATGGGCACTGTTATGGCTAAGGTGAGGAGAGCCCTCTTTAATGCCAAATCCAAAAGTCAATTCTCACTTGTCAACAATGGACACAGTTGGATACATCTTCCTTCCAGAAACTTTTTTAGTTGGTTTTCAAAATGTGACTGATCTGGTTTTCTCTCATCACATTGACGCTAAGAAGGGAAAGTCTATAAAGAGTTCCAAAATATGGGAAGAAGAACCATGTGCTGGAGAGAGATTCTTGAAAAAAAAATGTGTACACATATAATAATTTGGATAATGAGTAGGTTTGGGAGGGTGGTACATTTTTTTTTTTGACATTTAAATTTTTATGGAATGTTTATAGCTCAGAATACGGTCTGTCTTGGTGAATGTTCCATGTGACCATGAAAGAATGTATATTCTGCTCTTGTTGGGTAAAGTTATTTACAGTTGATTGATGGAATTGTGAAGTTAAACTGTGTTCTTACTGATTTTCTGCTTCTGGGATATGTCCATTTCTGTTATAAGGATATTGAAGTCTCCACCATAATAGCGGATTCACCTATATCTCCTTACGTTGTATAAGATTTTACCTCATGTATTATATGCTGTGTTTTAGTTACTTACATATTAAGGACTGCATGTCTTTTTGGAGTATTGGCCATTTTATCATTATGCGATGCCCCTCTTTATCTCTGATAACTTAATTTGCTTTGAACTCGGCTGTGCCTAAAAATAATGTAACTCATGTTTTCTTTTGACTAGTGTTAGTATGGTGTATCTTTCTCCATGTACTGCCTTTAATCTATATGTATCTTTATATTTACAGTGAGTTTCTTATAGACAACTTGGAGTTAGGTCTTAGTTTTTGAGCTTCCCTGAAAACCTCTCTTTTGATTAGTGCAATTAGACCACTGGTTTTCAAAGTGGTAATTGATATAATTTGAATAATAGCTACCATATCTGTTTCTGTACATATGTATTTTTCAATTTATTTTATTTATTTATTTAAAACATATTTTATTTATTTATTTATTTGACAGAGTGAGATCACAGTAGGCAGAGACGCAGGCAGAGAGAGAGAGAGAGGAAAGCAGGCTCCCTGCTGAGCAGAGAGCCCGATGCGGGACTCAATCCCACGACCTTGAGATCACGACCTGAGCCGAAGGCAGCGGCTTAACCCACTGAGCCACCCAGGCGCTCTGTACATATGTATTTTTTTTTTTTAACATTGCTTGTTATTTCCATTTTTGTTTTCTACTCTCTTTCTGCCTTTTGTGGTTTTTAAAAATTATTTATTTATTTGACAGAGAGAGAGAAATCACAACTAGGCAGAAGTAGGCAGAAAGGCAGGCAGATAGAGAGGGAGAAACAGGCTCCCTGCTAAGCAGAGAGCCTGATGGGGGGCTTGATCCCAGGACTCTGGGATCATGACCTAAGCTGAAGGCAGAGGCTTAACATTGAGCCACTCAAGTGCCCCAGCCCTTTGTGGTTTTAGGTGAGTATTTTATGAGATTCCATTTTCTTTTACTTCTTTATATATCAGTTATACTACTCTTTTTTTCCTCTTTTTTTAGTGATTACTCCAGAGTTTGCAATATATATTTAAACAGATCAAAATTCACTTTTATTTTTAAAGATTTTATTTATTTATTTGAGAGAGAGAGAGAGCATGAGGGGGGAGAAGTTCAGAGCGAGAAGCAACTCCCATGGTGCTGGGAGCCAGATGTGGGACTTGATATTGGGACTCGGGGATCATGACCTGAGTCGGAGACAGTTGCCAAACCAACTGAACCACCTAGGTGCCCCAAAATTCATTTTCAAATAACATTATACTGCTGCTTCACTAGTAATGTAAGTTCTTTCCAATAATAAATGATCTTAACTCCTCTTTCCTGTCCCTTGTGTCATTGCTTTTATTCATTTCACTTACAGGGAAGCATTTATGTATATACATAAACATACATAATCAAATATATTCTTGACATTAGTATTTTGAACAAACTGTTACTTATTAAAATCAATTAATATTAAGAAAAGCATATTTTTAAAAATTTTACCTTCACTTATTCTCCCTTCCCTTCCCTCCCCTCCCATCACTTTTTTCCCCATGGATCTGAGTTTCTAAACTGTATCATTTTCCTTCTCTCTAATGAACTTCTTTTAATATTTCTTTCAAGGCAGTTCCATTGACAATAAATTCTCTCTCTCTCTCTCTCTCTCTTTTTGTGGAAGATCAGGGAGACAAGTCAGTGTATTGGCCCCTGAGCACACTCCAAATTCAATTTTTTTTCTTATCTGAAAATGTCTTTATCACTCCTTCAATTTTTAGGCAATATTTCACAAGACACAGAGTTCTCAGTCAATGTGGATTTTTGCTTGTTTTTTGTTTTGCCCCCCCACCCCCTCTTAACACTTTAAATATTTCTATTCTCTTCTTGCTTGCAGTAATTTCTGAAGAAAAGTCAAGTAGAATTCTCATCTTTGCTTTTCTATAGTTTTAATCCTCTGACTTATTTCAGATTTTTTAATCTTTGATCTTCCTTAGTTTGAAGATGATATGCCTAAGTGTGTTTTTTTAAGCATTTATGCTGCTTGGTGTTTTCTGCGCTTTGTGATATGTGGTTTAGTGTCTGATGTTATTTTGGGAACATCTCGCAATAGATGGGAATCTATTATTTTGGGAAATTCTCACAATATTTCTTCAAATGTTTTTTTCTGTTCTTTCCTCTCTTTCTTTTCCTTCTTGTATTCCTATTACTTTATCTACTGGAGCCCTTAGCATATTAATCATGGTTGTTTCAAATTTTCATTCTGATGTTGAGGGAAGAGAAGCTTTCTGTAGCTTTATTATTATTATTATTATACTATGAACTACTATTATTATTATTACTCCAGTTCTCAGACTTTTAGTGAGCGTATACTTCTGGGATGTGACTCCAGATGTGTTTCTCAGATTCTTCTTCTCCCCTTAGGTGGGACAGGATGGTTAGAGTGGGCTACTGTTCACTATTTCCTTTCTGTTCCATGGAAGGCTAAAGCTGGCTGGAGTTGATATTTTTCTTCCCTCAGGTCAGTGAGGCTCTGATAAAACCCCAACACGTGGAATAGTTTCTCCTGAGGGTGCCTTTATTAAGAGGAATACAATGTGGGGTGCCAGGGTGGCTTGGTTGGTAAGCATCTGCCTTTGACTCAGGTCATGATCCCAGCATCCTGGGATTGAACTCTGTGTCCAGTGGGGAGTATGTTTCTCCGTCTCCCTCTACTCCCCTCACTACTCTGTGTGCTTTCTCTATCTCTCTCAAATAAATAAATAAAATCTTCATTCATCTGTTGAAGGGCATCTTGGCTCCTTCCACAGTTTGGCTATTGGGGATATTAGTGTTATGAACACTGGGGTGCATGTGCACTTTCTTTTCACTACATCTCTTTGGGGTTAATAACTAGTAGTGCAATTGCTGGTTCATACGGTAGCTCTATTTTTAACGTCTTGAGGAACCTCCATATTATTTTCCAGAGTGGCTATACCAGCTTGCATTCCCACCAAGAGTCTAAGAATGTTCCCCTTTCTCCACATCCTCACCAACACTTGCTGCTTCCTGTCTTGTTAATTTTTGCCATTCTCACTGGTGTAAGGTGGTATCTCATTGTGGTTTTGATATGTACTTCCCTGATGGCTAGCGATGTTGAACCTTTTTTTACGTGTCTGTTAACTATTTGTATGTCTTCTTTGGAGAAGTGTCTGTTTATGTCTTCTGCCCATTTATTGACTGGATTATTTGTTTTTTTGGTGTTGAGTTTGAGAAGTTCTTTATGGATGTTGGATACCAGCCCTTCATCTGTAATGTCATTTGCAGATATCTTGTCCCATTCTGTGGATTGCCTCTTAGTTTTGTTGATTGTTTCCCTTGTTGTGCAAAAGCTTTTTATCTTGATGAGGTCCCAAAAGTTCATTTTTGCTTTTGTTTCCCTTGTCTTTAGAGACATATCTTGAAGAAGGTCACTGTGGTTCATATATATAATGGAATATTATTCAGCAGTAAGAAAGAATGAATACCCACCATTTGCATCAACATGGTTGGAACTGGAGGGGATTATGCTAGGTGAAATTAGTCAAGCAGAGAAAGACAATTATCATACAGTTTTACTCATATGAGGAACAAGGAATAACGTGGAAGACCACAGGGGAAGTGAGGGAAAAATGAATGGGAAGAAATCAGATAAAGAGGCAAACCATCAGTCTCTGGACTCTGGGAGTCAAAATGAGGGTTGCAGAAGAAAGGGGAGGTGAGGGAATGGGGTAACCAGGTGAAGGGTATATGGATGATGAACACTAGATGTTATCCGCAACTAATGAATCATTGAACACTACATCAAAATCTAATGATGTGCTATATACTGATTAACTGAACATAATAAAGAAACCCATTATTATTTTACCTTATAATAAAACAAACAAAGAAATAATAAATAAATAAACAAATAAGTAAATAAATAAAATCTTTAAAAAAAAGAACAGAAAGCTCTGGCATATTTCAAAATGATTCTTTTCCCTCTACACTGCTGGAAGCACAGGGGGATTTTTCCTGTGATCTTAACGGTGAGAACCTGACTTAGCTCTTGGGAGTAAAACTCACAAAAGTGTGAGGGTGCCCCTATGGCTGGGTCCCCATGAAGTTTTTAACTCTGAGATTTAACCATTCTAAGCTACTAACAATTAGTCTACTACAGGTCAGGTTTTCCTACTGTAGCAGTGGTTCCTGTCGAGATTTAGTTTATAAATTTCTCCTCTGGTAACTTGTGATTCTCTGCATTCACCTATTTTTCTCCCCAATCTTGGGAACATCAGTTTGCCCTGTGACCTCATTTCTTTTATGGATCTAAGAAGAATTATTTATTGTTTCAGTTTGTTCAGTCTTTTACTACTTATTGATAAAACATACTGGCGATTTCCAAAGTTCCTTATCTATGGAACCAGAGGCCCATTTTTTTTTTAAATTTCCTTACAAAGAATGTGGCATGTTCAAGATTTGATATCCAGGTGCAATAAAATCATAAAGCTTCTTTTTCCAAAAAAAGTTACAGATTTTTTTTTCTTTAGTAATTATAGGATGCAATGTCTTAATCTCATGATAAACAGAAATCATCAATACTTCCAAGTAATAATGGCTAAATGAATGATAACTAAGTAATAATAGCACCAATATTAATAATAATAGCTAAAAGGTTTTAACCTAGTAATGCAAGAATGTTAATATAAAAGCACTTAGAAAAAAAAATAAAAGCACTTAGAAATATCAAATCACAAATAATTTGTAAAGAATCTTTTTTAAAAAAGATTTTATTTATTTATTTGACAGAGAGAGATCACAAGTAGGCAGGGGGGGGGGATAGGCTCCCCGCTGAGCAGAGAGCCTGATGCAGGGCTCGATCCCAGGACCCCGAGATCATGACCTGAGCCAAAGGCAGAGGCTTAACCACTGAGCCATCCAGGCACCCCAAGACATTTTTTTTGATGTGGGAACATTTGGTATATATTCTTATTTTAAATCTAGTTAAATAGAAAAGAAGAAGTAGTTGCTCAATGTAACACAGGTATCATATCTAAAACCTAAATTCAACATACATATTTTATAGGAAAGATAGGGAAAAAAGAGTAAAGATACATTAATTTTGGATAAAACAAATAATAAATTTAAGATTACTATAAAAATGATCTTAACATGTGGGGAAATTTTGATTTACCATGTGGTATAATATTGTGATAATTTTGAAAGGTAATACTTGTTACTGCATTAGAGGACAAGTGATATTTTCATAAAGAAAGGTTAAAGGACAAGTGATTGATAACATTGGAATAAATGGAAAAAAGTTTTTATATATCTTAAATATGAAAATAAATATAATTTACATCATGTTAAATATAAGTAAGCAAAAAAATTAGAAGACATATAATATTTATCATTCATGAGGAAATATTATTTACCTACCTTTGTTATGTTAGATGGATCAGAAAAGCAAATATTATCACATCTGAACATATGCATTGGGGAATTTATTTAATAGATTATTATCATGCAATCCTTAAATGCAAAGGTTATGAAAACACTATAGCTATGTTTTAAGCAAGCAGCAAAATGCAAAATAACGTGTAAGCAGTTGTTACAATTATTGAGACATATTATTCAAAGTTGTAAATAGATCCTATAAGTCATAGGTTGGCATTTTAGTGGATGGTTTTGTTACAGTTACAGCTGGTTTCAACCCTTCATCTATAGTCACACATGCTCGTATATTTATCTAGGTCTATAGTTATGGAAAACAAAACTTAGCAGAAAGGGTCAGTTATGCAAATAGACTTATAAATTAAATTTCAATTGTTTTCATTACACAAGTGATGCATAATACTTGTAAAAGAATAAAATACAATAATCAAAGAAAGAGAGAAATGGATTGGTGGGGGAAAAGGAGTGAGAGGGTGGAGAGGAGAAAGAAGGGAAGAGAAAAGAAGGCGTTTTTTGTTTGTTTGTTTGTTTTTTTGTTTAAAAACAAACATTACCCAATGTAGATATTTTGGTAAATATGCTTCAAAAACGTTTTTGGTGTCTCCTTCTATGTTAGTAAATATCCATATTCCTGTTACACACTGCCTTGAAATTCATTCATTTGCTCCATGATTTACCCACAACATTTCACTGCTGCACAATTCGACATACATATGAGTACAGATGGTTTGGATGAACATGTTTGCACACGGACCTTCATGACTCTTGCTTTGCATACATTTATGGAAGAACAATTGCTGATTCAACAGGTCTATAGTTTTAAGGTTTTTTATACACAATACTAAATTTATGAGACCATCTGAGAGGGTCCCATGAATATTTTTAAAAAAGTCAATCCCATAATAAACTTTCCCCTTTTCTGTCATTCATACATTATTCTTCTTTATATTTTGCATGTCTGATTACTTATGCTCACTCTGGTCTTTTCTTGATTATTGAATTTTGTGTATGAGAATGAGTTGTTTTGCCAATTTCTTTTCCCCACTTTGGAGCTTATTTTTTGTTTTGTTTTGTTTGTTTGTTTTGCTTTGTTTTAACCTATTGATTTTAGCTTTATAGTTCTGAATTAATATTTTATCCTTCACATGTATTAAAAATATTTTTTCTGCCAACTGTGTATCTTGTAGGTGATATTTCTGAAATACAGAATTAGCCCAATTTTTTACTATTTGTCATACTGAGCAAGATTAGATATTCTTTGTCACAAGAGATTTTCACATATGTGTTCTTCTAGCACATGAATGGCTCCTTCCTTAATACTGAATTTTTAGTGCATCTGAATTTCATTTTCTTGTTTGTTGTTTGCAGTTTAATTTTATTCACCTTACTTAGGAAATACAAAAGGTTTATACTTCTATGTAAGCAATTCACTACTCTTCTGGTTTCTGGCTCAGGTGCTCAAAATGCCATCTGTCACTGTCCTTATGAAGAAAGGTGAAAGACAGTTTGCCTCGTGAGGAGCGCAGACTGCTGGTCTTACTTTATATGAACTTACTGGTTGGTAACATTGTCCTCCTATTAGCGTGCAAACTTCACGAGCATCTGGACTCAGCGCTCAATCCAGGCTGGGCAGAGAAACCCACATTCATGATGAGGTTTCAGGGGGAGAACACGCTTGGCCAAGCAGGACGGTAGTGGACGGCACAGGGTTGGTGGGAGAGAGACAAGGCTCAAGACCGAGGGTACACTGAGTGCCCCCCCACCAGACAAATGCACCATTGGATTTTGGAGTGGTTAGAAACCTTCAAATATTAGGGATGGTGTTATGCAGGACTATTACAGTTTTTCACCAAATATTCTTTGTGTTCTGATCTGTTTATTCTTTAGTGCAATTTGCCCAATTAATCTGTTTTTAAGGGTTAATTCATTCTTGACATTGAGGACCTAGCCATTTTTCATATTTATTTTCATTGGAACAGTGGCTACTCTATCAATTTCTAAGCTGCTATTTAGTCTTTTTTTGTTATTTATTTATTTATTTAATCTTTGGCAAGGTGACAGTCATGGTCAGCTTAATATATAAGTCATGACGTCTATTAGGGAGACCGACCAGAACAAGAAGGAGAGAAGTTGCATCTGTGTGTCTTTCTCCAGTGACCAGTCACCTGGATTTTGTTCAGAGAAAGTTGTTATGAAAAATAACAATGCAAATTCATAATCTAACGTAAGACTTTGACGTCTAAGAGAACTGTACTTGGAGAAGGAAATAGGGACAGGCTTGCCAGCCCAGAGGCTGTAAACTACTCTGTCTCTGTCCCTCAAAACCTCACAAGGACTATCATCTTTGTCTAAGTAGTGTCTCAACCTCTCCAAGAATAGTCTTATGCTTAGCAGGGGAGAAAGAGCCAGGTGGGGGAGACAGAACTTTAAACAGGTAAGGGGATATATGAAAAGACAAGAGAAGGCAAAGCAATTTTTAAAATGAGCAAAATTGGAGGATATATACTACCAGATTCAACATTTGTTATAAAGCTACAGTAATCAAAAAAGTGTGGTTTTGGTAAAAGAATAGATTTATGGAACACAATAAGAAATTCAGAGAGAGGCAAACACTGAGTGAACTGATTTTTTTTTTAATTTCTTTTCAGTGTAACAGTATTCATTGTTTTTGCTCCACACCCAGTGCTCCATGCAATACGTATCTTCCCCAAAACTCACCACCTGGTTCCCCCAACCTCCCATCCTCTGCCCCTTCAAAACCCTCAGGTTGTTTTTCAGAGTCCATAGTCTCTCATGGTTCACCTCCCCTTCCAATTTCCCTCAGCTCCCTTCTCTCCATCTCCCCATGTTATTTGTTATGCTCCACAAATAAGTGAAACCATATGATAATTGACTCTCTCTGCTTGACTTATTTCACTCAGCATAATCTCTTCCAGTCACATCCATGTTGCTACAAAAGTTGGGTATTCATCCTTTCTTATGGAGGCATCATACTCCATAGTGTATATGGACCACATCTTCCTTATCCATTCGTCCACTGAAGGGCATCTTGGTTCTTTCCAGAGTTTGGCGACCATGGCCATTGCTGCATTTACTATAGCACCAAGAACCGTAAGATACCTGGGAATAAACCTAACCAAAGAGGTAAAGGATCTGTACTTGAGGAACTACAGAACACTCATGAAAGAAATTGAGGAAGACACAAAAAGATGGAAGACCATTCCATGCTCTTGGATCGGAAGAACAAACATTGTTAAAATGTCTATACTGCCTAGAGCAATCTATACTTTTAATGCCATTCTGATAAAAATTCTACCGGTATTTTTCAAAGAGCTGGAGCAAATAATCCTAAAATTTGTATGGAATCGGAAGAGACCCCGAATTGCTAAGGAAATGTTGAAAAACAAAAATAAAACTGGGGGGCATCATGTTATCTGATTTCAAGCTTTACTACAAAGCTGTGATCACCAAGACAGCATGGTATTGGCATAAAAACAGACACATAGACCAGTGGAACAGAGTAGAGAGCCCAGATATGAACCCTCAACTCTATGGTCAAATAATCTTCGACAAAACAGGAAAAAATATACAGTGGAAAAAAGACAGTCTCTTCAATAAATGGTGCTGGAAAAACTGGAAAGCTCTATGTAGAAGAATGAAACTCGACCATTCTCTTACACCGTACACAAAGATAAACTCAAAATGGATAAAGACCTCAATGTGAGACAGAAATCCATCAGAATCCTAGAGGAGAACATAGGCAGTAACCTCTTTGATATCAGCCACAGCAACTTTTTTCAAGATATGTCTCCACAGGCAAAGGAAACAAAAGCGAAAATGAACTTTTGGGACTTCATCAAGATAAAAAGCTTCTGCACAGCAAAGGAAACAGTCAACAAAACAAAGAGGCAACTCACAGAATGGGAGTGAACTGATTTTTAAATGGAAGTTACAAAGTCAATGTCGTGGAAGAGGAGAGTTTTGCAATTGGGACAGTTTTATACATTTACGTGAGAAAAATGAACCGCAGTCTATATCTCATACCTTAACCAAAAATTGAGGAAAAACAAATTGTATACACTAAAGGTAAAGTGTAAAACTAAAGGATTTTTTGAAGGAATCACAGGAGAAAACCTATGTGACGCTTCAGTGATGCAGAGATTTTAGATACCACACCAAACACCCAGCCCATGTAGGGAACAGGTGTTAAAATGGACTTTATCAAAATTAAAAAATTTTTTTTCAGCTAAAGGTGTTGTTAAGACAATGGAAAGACAAACTTTAGATTAGAAGAAAACATTGTGAACCAAATTTCTGACCAAGAATATGTATCCCAAATATGCACAGAATCTCAAAACTCAAAATGGAAAAAAAAAAAAGAAAAGAAAACTTAAACCCATTTTTAAACTAAGCAAAATATCTAAACAAATTTTTCCCCAAAGATACGCAAATGTAAATTTTGTACACTAAGAGCTCCTCAATAACATTATTCTGTTCCATTAGTCTATATGTCTATTGTTATGCCAGTACATCACAGTTTTATTTTTAAGTATTTATTTATTTACGTAGTCTCTACACCCAACGTGGGGGTCAGACTCGTGACCCTGAGATCAAGATTCACATGCTCTGCTCTTCTGACTGAGCCAGTTAGGTGCCATCAAGAAAATGCAAATTAAACTCTAGTGTGATCCACCACAAACTCACTATAGTGGTTGAAGTTTTGAAAAAGTAATGATAATACCTGTTGCTAGTGAGGATGCTGAGCAATTGGAAACACTCTTGTCCACTACTTGTAGGAATACAAAATGGCACAGACACCATGGACATGAGCTGGTAGTTTCTCGTTGAGTTAAATACATGCTTACCATGTGACCCAGCACCCAGGGCCGCGCATATCTACCATGAGCTTGCCCAGTTGTTGATCAGATACTTATTGGTAGAAACAGAACTAGAACTGAAGGCATCTTTGAGTTATAATGACATTTGTATTGGGATTGGCATCTGATAATTGAATATTGCCACTTCCCAGCAGTGAGCCTTTGGTCACATTATTTAATGCTATTGAGCTTATATGTGACTCATAGGTTACATGGAAGTGTACCAGTCTTGCAATCGCACAATCGGTATGAATATATTTAAGTTTGAGTGCCCTCTTCTTTATAAGATAATGTTTAAGGAATTTCATATAATTATTATGATAATCACCATTATGACCCATAGTTTCTTGTTGCCATTTTAAAACTTTTTGGTCACATTGGAAAAATAGAGGAATAGAATGAAAGTTATCAAAAAGTATTCTACAAGGATGTCATATAGCTTTTACTGACCTTTCTCCTGGAAGAATACAGGTGTTCAGACTTGGGACAAGAGTGATGACTACATATCTGCATCGACGAGTCTTTCCTCTATTTAACCAAAAAACAACTATAACTACCCCCTCAATCTTTGAAAACAAAAAGGACTACACTGGGAAAAGTCAGTAGTGTATTTTAATTATCAGCTGTTTTATTTCTCAACTAATTATATAAGAAAAATTTATAATGAAACATGAATCATTTGATGATTATGGTATTTTTATTGCTAAAAACACTGTTTTACTTAAAGTTTTATTGAACTGTGTGAGTTCAGGATATGAAATCCATTTCCCTCTGATCATTATTTTAATTATGAATTTATCCTGATAATTATAAAACATCTAAGAATGATGTCACATTTTATTTGTGTAGTTGTACAATTTGATACACTATTATGCCCACTTTTACATTCTTATATTTTTTTGAATAATGCATCCTATTGCGTATCTATTTATTTATTTATGTATCTTTATTTATTTATTTACATCAGATACCTACTTTTTTATTCTTTTAAATCATATTAAGGTTTTTATTCTAATTCCAGTATAGTTCGTAGATAGTGCTTTGTTAGTCTCAGGTGTACATTGTGGTGATTCAACAATTCTATACATTGCTGTGTGCTCATCATGATAACTGTTTTAATTCCTTTCACCCATTTCACCCATCCCCCCACCCTCTTCCCCTCTGATAACCATCTGTTTGTTTTCTGTAATTAAGAGTCTATTTCTTGGTTTGTCTCTCTCTCTTTCTTTCTCTTGTTTCCTTTGTTTGTTTATTCTGTTTCTTAAATTCCACACAGAAGTGAAATCATATGGTATTAGTCTTTCTCTGACTTATTTCACTAAGCATTATGCAGTCCAGCCCCATCTATGTTGTTGTAAACGGTAAGATTTCATTTGGCTACTATAAATAATGCTGTAACAAAGATAGGGGTGCATGTATCCTTTTGGACTACTGCTTTTGTATTTTAGGGTAAATCTCTAATATTTGTGATGACTGAGTCATAGGGTTCCTTTTAACTTTTTGAGGAACCTCCACACCGTCTTCTGCAGTGGCTGTATCAGTTTGCATCCCCACCAACCGTACATGAGGGTTCCTTATTTTCCACATCCTTGCCAACACTTGTTGTTTCTTGTGCTTTTTATTTTAACCATTCTGACAGGTGTGAGGTGATATCTATCAAGTTTTCACTTACATTTTCCTGAGGATGAGTGATGTTGAGCATCTTTCCATGTGTGCATTGGCCATCTGTAAATCTTCTTTGGAGAAGTGTCTGTTCATGTCTTCTACCTGTTTTTTTATTGGATTATTTATTTTCGGGGTGTTGAGTTGTATCAGTTCTTTATATATTTTGAATAATAACGCTTTGTCAGATATCTCATTTGCAAATATCTTCTCCCAATCAGTAGGTTATCTTTCAGTTTTGTTGATTGTTTCCTTCATGGGCAGTAACTTATTTTGATGTTGTCCCCATAGTTTATTTTTGCTTTTAATTTCCCTCGCCATAGGAGATCTAGCTTAAAAAAGTTGTTATGACTGGTGTCAAAGAAGTTACTGCTTGTGTTCTAAAATTTATATGGTTTCAGGTCTCACATTTAGGTCTTTAACCCATTTTGAGTTTATTTTTGTGGGTGGTGTAAGGAAGTAGTCCAGTTTCATTCATATTTGTAGCAGTTTGTTGAAGAGACTTTCTCCTACTGCTTATTCTTGCTTATTCTGTCAAAGATTGAGCATATAATCACAGGCTTGTTACTGGGCTTTCCAGCCTGTTCTGTTGACCTATGTGTCTATTTTTTTTTTTTAAGATTTTTTATTTATTTGTTTATTTGACAGACAGAAATTACAAGTAGGCAGAGAGGCAGGCAGAGAGAGAGGGGGAAGCAGGCTCCCCGCTGAGCAGAAGCCTGATGTGGGGCTCTGTCCCAGGACCCTGGGATCATGACCTGAGCTGAAGGCAGAGGGTTTAACCCACTGAGCCACCCAGGCGCCCTACTATGTATCTATTTTTAGGCTGGTAACATACTCTTTTGATTACAACACCTTTGTAGTATAGTTAAAATCTGGAATTGTGATGCCTCCAACTTTGTTTTTCTTTTTCAAGTTTATTTTGGCTCTTTAGGGTCTTTTGTGGGTCTATACATATTTTAAGGTAAGTTCTTTCAGTTCTGCAAAAAACACCATTGATAAACTTAGTTTGAACATTAACATTATATAGTAAGTACCACTGTACTTGAGCAGATGTGAAAAGTGATGGTTTTATATTGTTCCAGAATTTTTTTTTATTAATTATAACTTAAGTGAAGTATTGCATTTGAATTTTTAAATTTTGTTTAACATATTTTTAAGTTTGAAGTTTCATTTTACATCACATTTTCAGTTCTGTGAGATATTACATTTATGTTGATTTAAATGCCAGCAGCCATTAAATCTAGTGAAGATTTTTTTCACAATCTCTGCTCCATTCTAGATTGACTAGAATGAACTCTCTGACACCATAATTCCACTTAGAATACACACTTATAAAATTTCCAAAAGTATTATTTAATTTGTTTATTATTTGCTCATAATTAAAATGTAGATAATTAGAGAAAATAGAGACCTGACAAAGAGTTAAAGATTCCATTAGTATTTCTGGCACCTTATAAATCATCAACTAAAGAAAATGCTGAAAAATACCAACCTTAGGAGAATATTGATCTTCCCAAAGCACAGCAGCTTCTCTAATAGTTTTCTTAAACATACAAATTAAGTGGACTACAAAAGAAAAGGAGTCCTTGGTTTACTTAATAGGTTTGGAAAGAGTCCTATAATTGTTTTCTTCCTAAGCTTAACAGATAACAGAATAATTCATTTATGATGATCAAGACAGCACTAATACAGTTTTACAATTCATTAGCTTAAACAGTTAATTTCCATGAATTAACCACTTACTCAATTTTATGTCAATTGACAATTGTGCTTTAATTTACAAAACTCTTCTTAAGTCAATAAAGTTATTTGGATGTCTTGAGACTATTATTTTAAGGAAATTAAATCAATTAAGTTAATTAACTTTCTTACAACAAAGATTCTTTATATAAAATACGAAGTTGCCAAACAGAACTTTTACATATTTTAGTAGGTATCTCATCCAAGAATATACAAAAGAAAGAAGTGAAAAAAGAAACGATGGTGATATTTCTCATCAGCTTAAAGTTTTCTGTAGCACTGTATGTGCTAATTAGCAATTCAAATAAGTCACTATTTCTCTCCATTAAGACTTGAAGAAGGGACGCCTGGGTGGCGCAGTTGGTTGGACGACTGCCTTCGGCTCAGGGCGTGATCCTGGAGTCCCGGAATCGAGTCCCACATCAGGCTCCCAGCTCCATGGGGAGTCTGCTTCGCTCTCTGACCTTCTCCTCGCTCATGCTCTCTCTCACTGTCTCTCTCTCAAATAAATAAAAATAAAAATCTTTAAAAAAAAAAAAAAGACTTGAAGAAGAAAAACAAATAATTGCAATATATGTATTCTCCTATGACCTTCCTCTCTTGGAGACGAACAGAAGGGAAACAATTTGATAAGTCAAATTTAAAGAAACTAGGGAAAAAGTGAAGAGTGAGAGACAAGGTGGAAGGAACTTTCTGATTGATTCCTGTCCAATCGGAAGTAGAAGCATAGATTCACATACAAAGGGAGAAAAGGATAAAATAATCTTGAAGTCCTGTCTCCCTCTTCAACTTTCAACTACTGCCAGTATCCTCATTATGACTCAAGTCCTTTTTTGCATGATTTTGCATATATAATAGAATTTATATGAAAATTCACACTTATATAACACACCATCTTGCATTTCGGAGGGTGGGATTAAGTTTTGCCAGGACCTGACACTTTATATTATTTTCAATTGCAAATGAGCTTTAGAAAATATTAACCTAGAGATAAAAATGATAGTTTGTTACTTTTATGTCATAAATATTGAAACTAAGATTTATTGCTCATTTATTAATTAGTGATGTATGTTCTCAGAGCCTAGAGGACTCTTAAAGAAGTGTTGCTGTATATCTATCTCTCAGCCTAATCTGTTTTTTGAATTGCTGTGTTTAACAGAACAGTGATGAAATCAGACATATTTTGGCTTGAATGCCTGCTTAGCTTTTAGTTTAGTAAGTTTACACAAAAGACTTGACCTTTCCATGCCTCACTTTTCTCATCTGTAAAGAATATTCTTTTTGTACAATTGCTTTATTAAATTAGACAATGTCAAGTCATTTGCACAATGTAAAAGATATAATGCGTTTTGAATAGTGCTTACTACATTTGCAATCGCAGTTTTCCAGGACATACCAGCAATAGTGCCCTCATGATTCCAGAGCACAGAATTCTATGACATCCCATAATCAGGCTCACAGCAAGATTCACTGGAACAGTTGTCTGTGCTGGTTGTCTCTTCAAGGTCAAAGGAATTTCTAGCACATTTCACTAAGAGCCGTTCTTTTCTGGATTTTCTCTTTGACTTCTTGGTCTCACTGAACTGTGTGACCAGTTCCATCATCACTTTCTGTAGAGCTTTGGTTCATTATCTATGCACGAATCAGTGTCATAGCCTTGAACCTAGAGAATGTTGAGATGATTGCCATGTTCCTCTGAAGCATGCTTTGATTCCTTGAACACCACCATGTAAGTCCAGGGATAAGAAGAGGTTGACATTTCCTCTTTCCTTTCTCCTCATATGGCCAAAACCCTTCCACATGTCAACTCTTTGGGCCAGGCAACAGACAAGGCAGTATCCAGGTGGACTATATGTGTCTAATCTTCTACAAACCTCACCCTGGCTTAGGGAGTCTGTTGCATTTTTCCCGTCATTCATCTGTGAGTTTGGAGTACCCCAATTTTGTCCATATTTTCCAGTTCCTCCTATCAGGATTCAACACCTCACAAGCTAATATTTTCTCATATTTTGGGAAATCGTATGTCCTAAAATTCAGTTGGGTGTGTTAATCTGTCAAGTTTTATATTTGAAATTTCAATTTCTCATGACATTTGACATTCACTATTAGAACTAGAGACCGCTGTTATAAATGTATTTTGTATGGTCCAGTCTTGGCTAGACTGGCTTGGTCCTAATGAAGGAAGCTCTGGTCACTGAGAATCATATTTCAAGTATGACATCTGAAACTTACTATCAGATTACAAAAATAATTGCTCCAGGGCACTAAAGTTTAATTCAGGGCCTTACAAAGAAATAGCAGTGATGCTTTTGACTTTTGGTCAAACAAGATCAGTGTCATCTATTTTTATTTATTTATAATATTATGCAAAGCACATGTATAATTTTGACTATTGCCGTTTGCCTATACTGCTCATGGAGGGCTGATGACCTCTGTCTTTACCGAGAAAATATGTATTATCACAGGGTAACTATAATATTCTATCTGGGTGGAATATCACCCAGGCAGCAAAGGGAAAATGCAAAGGGACAAAAGCAATTAATTTTTTGGATAGTGTGTGTTTCCATAATGATAAATACTGAGATAGAATTTAAAAAATAGTACATTAACCAGATAGTTCCACATATTTATTTGACCAATTGTTGAATATTTGTTAGACATTTTCTGGTTTTGTTTGGATTCTTGGCATTAATTAACTTAGATTTTGTTTATATTACAGAATAATATTATATTATTGGTCATTTTAAACAGTTTTAGTAACTAATACATTTCTCTAGAATATACCTATCTCTAGGATGTCTCAATTACTACTACTAATGGTTAATGATTAATCAGAGGGAATACAGTCATTTTCACAATCCATGAAAGCAATATTAAGTGATGCACTTCTAGAATTCAACTTCACTTTAATATCATTTTGTGTACTAGGTTACTTACATTAATTGTCTGTGTTGATCTTGCTCATTAGACACTGGTAAAGTTCTGCTTTGCTGTACTGGTCAGATACAGAGTGATGAACTCTTTCCCATTAATAGTTCTCCAAATATGTGAGAGAAGCATTAGAATGTGAAAACCTACCATGAAACATTGCCCTTAAAACAGAGCAAAAGGAGGTATCTTGAGTTTTGCACAAGTGTGAAGTGTCAATGTATTTAGTATCTCAAGAGGAAAACTGCTCATCTAGAGGTAACATAATTGTCAAAACACTCAAGAAAATGGTTCATAAATGATGCATCCTAAGAGGTGACAGAGCAAAGGCAAATAGAAAGCATGCAGATGATGGGAAAATATAGCAAGAAGATATAAATAGTCAATCATGAGGGAATAGCAGGAAGAAATTGACTGTCAAACAGGATTAGTTTTTGTAAAACTCCAGGATGATAAAATAAATATTGAAAGGGAGAGGGCAGGAAATAATATGAGAAGAAAGGAGGAAAATACAGCAAATGAAAATCAGATTAGACCCTCAAATGAGAGATGTGGAAATCAATTTAAAGATACATAGTGCCATAAAATGGGAGAGGGGTAGAAGGAGGAGGAAGAGGAGAAGAAGGGGGAAGGGGAGGGGAGGAGGAAGGGGAGGAGAGAGGGAAGGGAAAAAGAAGATCGAGAAAGAAGAAATGGAATCATTTTTTGGAAACATGATTTTAAACTTTATACACATTTCCTCTTATAAATTGCCCACAATACTGTAGCAGGGAGAATAGGGAAAGGGCCCCAAGGATGTCTGCATCCTAGTGCCTGAAACCTGTGAATATGTTAGGTTATGTGGCAAAAGGGAATGTGCAGATATGATTAACTTAAAGACCGGGAGGTGGGGATATAATGTTGGATTACCTAGGTGGGTCAATAGAATCACAAGGGTCCTTAAAAGTGAAAAAGGGGGGACGCCTGGGTGGCTCAGGGGGTTAAAGCCTCTGCCTTCGGCTCGGGTCGTGATCTCAGGGTCCTGGGATCGAGTCCCACATCGGGCTCTCTGCTCTGCAGGGAGCCTGCTTCCTCCTCTCTCTCTCTGCCTGCCTCTCTGCCTACTTGCAATCTCTGTCTGTCAAATAAATGAACAAAATCTTAAAAAAAAAAAAAAAAAAAAAAAAGTGAAAAAGGGATGCAGGAGAGTCAACATCAGAGTGATGCAGCACAAAAAAGACTTGACCAACCATTTCCAACTTTGAAGACAGAGGAAGGCAGCATAAAATTAGGAATGCAAGCAGCATCCAGAAGCTAAAAGGACACGGGAATGGACATTCCCCTGTAGTCTCCAGGAGGATATAGCCTGGAAAATGCCTTGGTTTTGAGCCCAGTGACCCTGTTTTGGACTTCAGACTTCCACAACTGTAAAACTGTTGTTTACAGCCACCAACTTTGTGGTAATTTGCTATAGAAGCCAGAGGAAATGAATACAAAGACCACTAGGAAGTTGGCATTATAGCCTCATTACAAACGAGAAAACGGACTCCTGAATATAGGCCAGGATATTTAACCCAACGGACACTGCAGAGTCAGGGCTGAAAAGCTGATTTAGCCTCCTCTAAGGCTTCACCTTGTGTCAGTGTTTCAAACTGTCACTTCACTGTAAACATGAATAAAATTATTAAGAAACGAAGTATTTTTTTTAAATGAGCCTCTAAGGGACGCCTGGGTGGCTCAGTGGGTTAAGCCGCTGCCTTCTGCTCCAGTCATGATCCCAGGGTCCTGGGATGAAGTTCCGCATGGGCTCCTTGTTCGCAGGGAGCCTGCTTCTCTCTCCACCTCTGCCTGCCCCTCTGCCTGCTTATGTGCACTCTCTCTCTCCTTCTCTCTGACAAATAAATAAATAAAATATTTAAAATTAAAAAAAAATTTAAAAAATGAGCCTCTGAAGACAACTGATAATGGTTTAATGGTTTTCTTGCCCATATTGAGCAGGTATGTGATTGATTTCTCAGGCAACTGAAATGATTAGATTTGAACTAACTAAACAAGGAGCCGGTAGACTGCAGTGTCCCCAATGCCTAGGCCAACCAAATCTTAATCTATAAATGACAAAATTGAAACTTAAGGATAACTGACCACAAATGGCCAACTAGGCTTTCAGCTAGAGCCAGTCAATAATTTCCTTACTTTGCTTCCACCTTTTCTCCGTGAAGTCTCTCCCCAAACTCCTCATCACTTCTGGTCTGTGCTGCCCAATCAGAACTGATGTGGGTTTTTTGGTTTTGTTTTGTTTTGTTTGTTTGTTCTTGGTCACATAAACTTTATTTTTTAAATTTGTTATTTTTTGGTTACACCTCAGTTTATCTTTTAACAAGCTGCAATGTTTTTGTGAACCCGTGTCCTTGTCCATGACCTTGACAAATACTTTGGTTTTACTCCCCTCTCCTCTCCAGGCAGTTGAGATAGGAAGTCCAGGGGGCTGGGGTTGGGTATTTCCCTCCCCAACGTTAAAGGCCACAGGTGTGGGTCCATCTGGGTGTTTCCCTTCTTCCAAATCAGTTAGGCTCTGATAAAATAGCTTCTTTCCACAGCAGTCCTTTGGTTGGGGAAAGAATGTTCTGGGAAGACTTCAAAATGGTCATTTCCCCCCACCTTTTCTTCCTGAAAGCATAAGAACAAAGGGATTTTTCTTCAATCTTCACCCCCAGAGCCTGGTCGCTCTCATAAGGTAGAAACTCACAACAATGTGTGAAGACCTCCCTTTCCAATTTCCCCTAACTCCCTTCTCCTCTCTAACTCTCCATGTCTCTTGTCTTCTTGATGATACCCAATCTAGCAGGAATGAGATAATACCTCATTGAGGTTTTATGATTTGCAATTTCCTGATGATTAGTAGTGCTGAGTATAATTTCATGGATCTGTTGACTATTTTGATATCCTCTTTCAAAAAATGTCTATTTAATTCTTCTATTCTTTTTTGTAAATCAGATTGTTAGTTTTGTCACTGTTTTGAAACCATGTTAGTTCTCATATATTTAGGATATTAATTTTTATTCAATACATGTTTTGCAAAGTTTCTCTCTCATTCTTTAGGCTGCCATTTCATTTTTTGTTTCTTCTGCTGTGCAGAGCTTTTTCGTTTGATGTAGTCCCATTTCTTGATTTTTGCTTTTGTTTTTTCTGCTCTGGGCATCATCTCCAAAAAATTATTGTCAAGACCAACATCAATGAACTTCTTTACATTTTTTACTAGGGTTTTGTGGTATAGGGTTTTATGTTTAAGTCTTTCATTCATTTTTAGTTAATTTTTTGTTGAGTGGGGCAAGACAAGGGTTGAATTCAATTGTGCTACATGCTTTTCTCCTGTTTTTCCAGCACATTTGTTGAAGGGACTATCTTTCCCCCCTAGATATTCTTGGCTTCTTCTTCAGTATTAGTTGACCTATATGCTGGGACTTAATTCTGGGCTTTTTAAAAAATAAAAAATAAAAAAAAAATTCTGGGCTTTTTATTCTGTTCCAATGATATATGTTTGTATTTTTTATGCTAGTACTGTGCTGTTTTTATTACTATGGCTTTGTAGTTTAGTTTGAAATCAGGATACCTCCAGATTTTTTCTTTTTTTCTCAGGATTGTTTTGGCTATCTGGGGTCTTCTATAGTTTCTCACACATTTTAGGAATGTTTCTTCTATTTCTGTGAGAAATACCTTTAGCATTTTGATCAGGATTGCATTGAGTCTGTAAATGGCTTTGGGTAGTATGGCCATTTCAAAAATATTTATTCTGTTTTTGTTTTGTTTTGCTTGCTTTGGTTTCGAGAGTAGATTTTAGCAATTCAAACCTTGCATATAACACATAGTGCCCACCACAAGTCTCCCCTTAATACCTGTCACCTATGTAGCCATCCCCTACCCACTCCCCCCACAACCTTCACTTTATTCTCTATAGTTAAGAGTTTCTTATGGCTTTGCTTCTTCTTCTTCTTTTTTATTTATTTATTTTAAAGATTTTTGCTTATTTATTTGAGAGAGAGAGAGCGCAAGTGGCAGAGGGAGAGGCAGAGGAAGAGAGAGAAGCAGATTCCCCACTGAGCAGGGAGCCCAAGTAAGGCTCAATCCTGGGAACCTGGGATCATGACCTGAGCTGAAGGTAGACTCTTAACTTACTGAGTCAGCCAGGTGCCCCTGCTTCCTTCTTTTTTATTTTCCTCCCAATAGGTTCATCTATTTTGTTTCTTAAATTCCACATATGAGTGAAATCATATGGTATTTGTCATTCTCTGACTGACTTATTTTGCTTAGCCGTAGTCCACTCTAGGTCCACCCATGTCATTACAAATGGAAAAATAAAATAAAAATATTAATTCTGACAATCCATGAACATGAAATATCTTCCCATTTCATTGATTTCTTTCAGAAAAGTTTTACAGTTTTCATTGTACAGATCTTTTACTTCCTTGGTTAAATTTATTTCTAAGTATCTTATTGTTTTTGATGCTATTGTGAATCGAATACATTTTTGCTTTCTTTTATGATGTTTCATTGTTAGTGTAAAAGAACGCCACTTATTTCTATAAGTTAATTTTGTATATTTCCACTCTACTGAAACCATCAATTAATTCCGACAGTTTTTTTGCTTGACTCTGGGATTTACTAATTAAAAGTCTAAATTGTTAGCAAGTAGTGACAATTTTATTTCTTCCTTTCTGATTTGGATGTCTTTTATTTCTTTTATTCTGAATTCTTGCCTAATTGCTCTAACTAGGACTTCCAGTACTATATTAAATAGAAATGGTGGGAGTGGGCATCTGTCTTGTTTCTGATTTTGGAGGAAATGCTTTCAATTTTTTTCCACTGAGCAAAATGTTAGCTATGGGTTTGTCATATATGGCCTTTACTGTGTTGAGGTATGTTCCTTCTATACCCAATCTGTTAAGGGCTTTATTGCAGAAGGATGTTGTGTTTTGTCAAATTCTTTTTTTGTGTCTATTGAGATTATTTTAATCTGTCATTTTATTGATGTGATGTATTACATTTATTGATTTGTGTGTATTGAACCATTCCTCTACCCCAGGGATAAATCTCATTTGATCATAGTGTATAATCTTTCTAATGTGTTGTTGAATTTGGTTTACTAATATTTTGTTGTGAATTTTCCATCTATATTCATTAAAGTTATCTGTCTATAGTTTTCTCACAATATTTTTATCTGATTTTGGTATCAGGGTTTGGAAGTGCTTCTCCTCTTTAACATATTGGAAGAGTTTGAGAAAAATTAATGTTAATTCTTATTTAAGCATTTGGTAGAATTCTCTAGGGAAGATGCCTTGTTCTGAAGTTTTCTCTATTGGGAGGTTTGTTTGTATGCTTTAATACTGATTCAATTTCTTGTTATTGGTTTAGATTTTCTATTTCTTTGTGATTCAGTCTTAGTAGGTTGTGTGCTTCTAGAAATGTATTCATAGTAGTCTCTTATGATTCTATGTTTTAACACAGTATTAGTTGTAATGTCTTCTCTTTCACTTTCAATTTTATAAGTTGAGTCTTTTCTCTTTTATTCTTAATTAGTCTGGCTAAAGATTAATCAATTTTATTTATACTCTCAGAGTTCCAGCTCTTAGTTTTGTTTAATCTTTATATTATTTTCTGCTCCCTATTTTATTTCTGTTCTGATTTTTATTGTTTCTTCCCTTTTGATAATTTTGGGCTTTATTGGTTCTTTTTTATTTTATTTTTTTAATGTTCAGTTATATATAATATGTATGATATTATATATATATATATAATGTATAATATATCATGAGTTTTTGATGTAGTGTTCAGTGCTTCATTAGTTATGTATAACACCCAGTGCTTATCACAAGACATGTTCTCTTCAATACCCATCACTCTGTTACTCCCTCCTCCTCCCGCCTCCCCTCTGAACCCCTTAGTTTGTTTCCTGTGATCCATAGTCTCTCATGGTTCATCTGCCTCTCTGATTTCTTCCCCTTCAGATTTCCCTCCCTTCCCCTATGATCCTATGTACTACTGCTTATGTTCCACATGGGCAATAGCATGGTTCTTCTTTTTTTAGTTCTTCAAAGTGTAAAGTTAGGATGTTCTGATTCTTAATACATGCATTTACTGCTCTAGCTTTTCTTCTTAGAACCCCACAATATCTGATATGTTGCATTACCATTTTCATTTGGCGTAAGATAATTTTTAATTTCCCATTTGACTTCTTCTTTGACCCAGTGGTTATTTAGAAGTTTGTTGTTAGTTTCCACATATTTGTAGATACTCTCACTCTCCTCTTGTTGATTTCTAGTTTCATGCCATTGTGGTCAGAGAAGCTAGTTAGTATATTTCAATCTTCTTAAATTTGCCAAGTGTCAAGTGCCCTTGAGAAGAATGTGTATGCTGCTGCTACTGGATGGAATGTCTGGTATATATATGTTAAGTCTATTTGTTCTAAAGAATGGATCAATCCCAACATGTTCTTGATTTTATTTTATTTTATTTTTTTTTGGTCAGGACATCTGTTCCTTGTTGATAATGGGGTAGTAAAGTCTTTTACTATTATTGTATTATTCTCTAGCTCTCCTTTAAGAGCTATTTTTATTTGTTTAATAATTATTTTGTTTTGTATTTGTTTAATATTATTTTGGGGCTCAGATGTTGGGAGTGTGTGTGTGTGTGTGTGTGTGTGTAATTTATTTATTTATTTATTTGAGAGTGAGAGAGAGCATGATGGAGAGGGTCATAGGGAGAAACACACTCCCTGCTGAGCAGGGAGCCTAATGCACGGACTTGATCCTGGGACTCCAGGATCAAGACCTGGGCTGAAGGCAATCACCCAAACAACTGAGCCACCCAGGTGCCCAGGAGCATATGTATTTATAATTCTTAATCTTCTTGATGTACTGACCCTTTTCATCATTGTATGGTGAACCTCTTAGTTTCTTGTTATTTATTTTGGCTTGAAGTCCATCTTATCTGACATAAGTATGGCTATACCTGCCTTCTTTTGGATACTATTTACATGTAATTTCATTTTCCTTCCTTTCACTTTCAGTCTATGTTGTGTCTACAAAGCTGAGATAAGTCTCCTGTAGACAGAATTTAGTTGGATCTTGTTTGTGTTTGGTTTTTTGTTTTTTATTTTTATTTTATTTTTTTTTTTAAAGGTTTTATTTATTTATTTGACAGAGAGAGAGAGAGAGAGATACATCACAAGTATCCAGAGAAGCAGGCAGAGAGAGAGAGAGAGAGAGAGAAGCAATCCCCTGCTGAGCAGAGAGCCCAATGTGGGGCTTGATCCCAGGACCCTGGGATCATGACTTGAGCCGAAGGCAGAGGCTTTAACCCACTTTAACCCAGGCACCCCTGTTAGTTTTTTATTCTATCCAGCCAATCTGTGCCTTTTGATTAGTGAATTCAATCCATTTGCATATAGGGTGATTATTGACTTGTAAATATTTACTATTACCATTTTATCTTTGGCCTTCTGATTATTTTTCTCTCCATTGTTTATTTTTACTTCTGTTTCATCTACCTTTGTAATTTGGTGCTTTTCCATAGTGATTTGTTCCCAGGATCCTGGGATCATGACCTGAGCTGAAGGCAGACACTTAACGACTAAGCCACCCAGGCGTCCCAATATGTTGACTTTTTAAATGGGGTTTCTTTACTTCTTTACTTCTCATAGGGTTTCTTTACTTATTTTAAATCTTCATTTTCTCTCTTCTTCCACCATTTCTCGAATCCTATCTTCCAGCTCACTAATTCTCTCTTTCATCGGATCTGCTGTATTTCCAGTGTATTCCATTGCATTTTTTATCCCATTTATTGAGTTCTTTAGTTCCAGAATTTTCATTTGGTTCTTTTTTTTAGAATCTCAGTCTCTTTAGTAAAGTACTCTTTCTGTTCATCAATTTTATTCCTGAGATTATTGTGTTGCCTTTCTGAGTTTTCTTGTAGTTCACTGCATTTCTTCATAAGAGCTATTTTGAATTCTTTATCAGATCACGGTATTCTCTATCTTTGGGTTTGGTTGTTAGAAAATTATTTTTTTTTTCATTTTGTGATGACCTATTATCACAATTTTTCATGGAATTGGATGAAATGTGTCTCTTCCATCACATTTAAAGTAGCAACACCCCTCTTATTTTGGCAAAGATTTGTTTACATTGATTTTAACAATTCAACAGATTGGTAGTTAGATACCTTCCTTTTGTTTCCTAGAATGGAGGGCTAGAGTCAAACTTTTTGATTTTTCTTACGAAGGCTGACTGGAAGTTAAGTTTGGGAGTAAGAGTATGTCAAAAATAAACAAAACAAACAAACAAACAACAAACAGTGGTAATAAAAGGGTTCCAGAAGAGTAGAAGGAGTGGTGTACTTAACACCTGGGGCTTTAGGTATACCCCGCAGCCGGTTGTGGAATCCTCCAGTGGTAGTGGAGGGGGCGGGGGTCCAAGAAGCCCCTGGTCCAGAATCCTGGGGCAGACAGCAGAAGACACTTACAGAAAAACAAAAACCAAAACAAAAACCACACACACACACACACACACAGATAAAATAGTCCTAAAATAGACACTTACCTTCAGACGTTTTTGTCTGCCTATTTCCTTTACCTTTCCTTCACCCCAGTCACCATGGCCTCCACTCAAACATAACAACAGGTCTCTCTATGTGCAGACTGTGTATTTGGGAAGACCTCCTCTGCCAGAATGGTTGCACTGTCCCACTGCAGAACTTAACACCTTCTCTGACACCACTGCCTCTTCTATGGCCCAATCCACTCACTTTTGAGTACACAATATGTGGATTTCTTGGTGACCTGATAGGCTGTGCAGAGGCAACTTTTTTCAGTTATGGATGTCTCATTAGTTGCAGATAATAGAGAATAGGAAAAAAGAAATGACTTAGACTATTATCATGAAGCTTATATCACCACAACCTTTCTTATTTATTTATTTATTTTTAAAGTTCGTTTGTTTCTTTATGTAATCTCTACAGCCAATAGTGGGTCTCAATCTCATAACCCTGATATCAAGAGCTGCATGCTCTTCTGACTGATCCAACAAGGTGCCCCAAGATTTCTTTTTGTTGAGGTTGATATTTGAAGACACACTTGGAATATTCAGGATATTTATTACTATGGGTTTGTCATATCTTTCAGGTCTTTTCAGGACATAGACTTTGATAATATTATTTTGGAAAGAAAAATAAATTTCAGTTTGTATCAATATTTTGACTGAAACTTAAGTTTATCAGAAATTTACTTAATTGTCTTAAATTTATATTTTTAATTTCTTTTCTCTTCCCTTTAAAAATTTTTGTTCCTAATGATATTAAAACACCTCTTATTGATTCCACATCCAAATTTATTAGTTTAAATATTTTGAACTTTATATTACTAAAAACAACAACACTCCTGAATACCAGCTAAGATATCTTCAATTTCTTTTGTCCTTATCTTAATAAGCATCTCTGAAGCCACTTTTTGTGGGTTCTACCACTCATTTGATATACCTAATCTATTTTGTATGACATTATTTCTTTAATTTTTGCTTGATTATTTCTCATAGGGAATCTTATTTTCCCCTGCTTCTCTGACATTTATCAGCTAGGTCATATGGGAGAAAGATCTGTTTCACTTTGCCATTAAATAGTAAAGGAAAATCAACTTATGTAGCAGGAATAGAAAAATAATAAACTTGAGCATTTGAACATTGGTAATTGGTAATAATTATCAATTACCAATTACCATTTAGTATTATTATCAATGGTATTATTGCCAATACCAATGGTATTATTACTAAATACCATTGGCATTTGGTAATAATACACTGTCATGAATTCAGGTGATGTGTAAAAATGACCCTCACATTTTGTCATAAATCAACACTCTACAACTAGCACTATCCACTGTATTAAAAATCACACATTTCCTGCTAGTGCCATCTCAGAACAAAATTACAGAAAGAGGCATAAAGAATACAAATTCTGTCTAGCCATTAAAACTTCAGTAGAGTGTTAAATAAGTCTCAGAGACTGTGTGTGAGAATTATAAAGCAAGCCAGGAAGATCACAATATTTTAGATATCCATCACTTCACAGACATTGCAAATCCCAAATCCATTTTTCAGACACTGTTTCATTTGCCTCACTTCCAACATGTTAGAACATGTGATCTCAGCTTCTTCTTTGTTCATTTAGCTAATATTATACTTTGAGTCTTGTCTTTTCCACCTTATCACGTCATCAACTGTGTGTCTGGATCTTTTATTTATCTTGAAGCTGTTTGTTAACATTTGGTACACATTGAAAAGACAAAATTTAAAACAACAAATAAGCAAACAAACAAACAAAAACAGTAAGTAAAAACTCCAGCAGTGTTTGTTTTTCAATATTTCTTGTTATAGTCTTCTTTGCCATACTAAGAAATCAATGGTTTCGGGAATTGACTGAGAAGAGAATATTTTCATATCCTTTTTTGTAGTTGGATGAAAATTTTAACATTATATAATCATTCTTAGGTGTCACTAATAGAATTCTTATGTCACTAATAGAATATCTCTGAAGCTAGATTGACACAAGGGGAAAAACACCTTCCCCTCCTAGTTTTGAGAAACTTCTTCTTGGCTTCCAGGAGAAGGGGTTCCTTGACGTTGACACACATGAGCCACCTGGGTACAAACCCCTTGGTGGTGTGGAAAAAACTAAAATTCAGTTTTTATGTCCTCTTCTCCCTCTCTGCTTTCAACATAGACTTGACTTCCTTAAATCCAGAGACCTGTTGGAACCTGACCCCCAAGACATGGTTCCCAGTATGTCAGGCAATCTGGACTTGACAAAGTGTCACCTCTGAGATGGCGTCCCTCAAAAGAGTTCCTTTTTTAGCTCGTGGATCTTCAGATGGATAATCCTGCCATTTTCATTTCATTTCCTGAAAGTTAGAGTCGGCTTGTGAAAAGTTGTTAAACAACATGCTAAATTTGAACTGTCCGCTATCACTCTCAACTTCCCTGCTCTGAGCATCACATGAAGACTGCATTGGGTTTTATAGTGGCTTTCTGATTTTGGTAGTCCATTGTAGAAGGGAGTTTGAAAGTTGTTGTATACTGTTAACAATTGTCTGCCCATGTCCTGCCTGAAATACCATGATTGTTTATGAAAAGTATCTTTAATAAAGCTGGATACAGTTTGGCTTGGAAAAAAAAAAAGTTTGGTCATTAAAAGATCAACTACCCATTTTATAAAGAAATAAAGTAAGTTGTCAAACAATTAAACAGTTAGATGTTAATGATTACACTGATGTTCACCAGAATGAACACTAGTGAAATATTGAGACTAATATGTGCATGAATTTGCCACAAGAGACAAAAGCTATGTTTGTATGATGGTTATTACCTATATGAAACAAAAGGGTAAGCAACATTTTGAAGTACAGTCAAGGAGATTTTTGAAATAAGTAACAGTGTGAGGACAGATGTTTCACACTGAAAGGATGAATTGTTGATAAAACTAAGGCAAATGGGAAAAAAAATCTTATTACCTTATATTACCTAGTAAGTAGGGAGGCTTATCACAAATCATTTTGACAAGGTTTTGAGGGGCACAGTTCCACCAGCATAAGACAGAATGTGGGCATGAGAGTGTATGACTGGCAAAGTCCTCTTCCTGAGGTCATGCAGTAGAGGCAAACTTCACACTGTCCCTTAATTTATACATTAAGATTCAGAGAACGCTAAAGACAGATCTCATTCAGCTTAATAAGGCTACATCACTGGCAGAAGCAACCCAGGGGGGAGCTAGACCTGAGTCCAGATCTTCCTGCAGATAGGGATATGTGGTACCAAAATGGTAGACAGACAGCTGGTAGTTAGTGCATGTGATACAACGGTATCGTTGCTTATTCATACCCAAGAAAAAATAACTGCAGAGTTGATGAGAATCTTAATGAATCAAATAAAAGTCAAAGTTGAGAAATAAAGAACCGACAAAAATAAGGTGCAGTAAGGGCAAGAAACAAATAACAACATGGATGTCCCAGCCCCTCTGTAAGCATAATAAATAGGAAATGATTAAATTCCCTATGTCTATTTTTGATTTACAAAATAGTGTTGCTCTACTGGGCATTACCTCTTCCTTTATCTCATCCAAAATATACTTATTCTAGAGTCATAGTGTTTACAAAATTATTTTCACTTGAAATGCATTCATGTTTCAATGATTCATTCTGTGGGTTGCCTTTCTTAGCATTACAGTGCATCAAACATTTTGCTGTTATGACTTACAGACCTATTTTGGCTGTTTTTTAAAAAAGTGTCTTTAATTTTTTCTCTATTTTTTGGATTCACCCCACCCTATGCTTATCTCTTCCTATCTGTATTTACACAGCCTTTTCCACCTAGTGCACCAGGTCCCAGACTAACAGTGTCTTCAAGAGGCAGGTGAGGGATTTCGCCCTGTGCAGATCTAGTCACAGAGCCAGCTAGTAGCTCAGTTGAATTCCTGGTGAGGAGCTAATTCTCTTTCCTAGGTTCATTTTCCAAAGCCCTTAGCTCCTGGTCCTTGGCTCACTTTCCAAAACCTTCAGCTCCTGGTCCCGGTTACATACGAGACTGGTTTTTCTCTCTTTGCAAGTAGGCAGGTAAGAGTGCAGTGCCACAGTTGGACCCTTGCTTTCAAGTCTAGCTCTTACTTATTTTTATTTATCCTAAGTGAACAGGTTTGGTCTCCTAGGGTCAGAGACTAGAAGGCTCATAGCATTAGCTCTGCTGTTTGCATTTCTGGTCTATTCTTGTTACTGAGCATGAATATATCTTTTTGGTTCCATTATTATTATTATTAATTTTTTAAAATATTTTATCCATTCAATTATTTGACAGAGAGAGACACAGTGAGAGAGGGAACACAAGGAGTTGGGGAGGGAGAAGCAGTCTTCCTGGCGAGCAGGGAGCCCAATGTGGGGCTTGATCCCAGGACCCTGGGATCATGACCTGAGCCAAAGGCAGACACTCAATGAGTCACCCAGACACCCCTGGTTCCATTATTATTGTTGCTGTTGTTTGGAACACAGGAGATGTCCACATGTGAACAGATGCGACCAAACTGACTCTTCTCCATTTCATTCTGGTGTTTGTATCCCCATCAAAACTCTTCTTACTCAAAACATTATGAATATTATAAACTTGCTAGCTAGCAAGACTTTATGCTCATTTTCAGTCCTCAACTTACCACACACCTCAGGACTACATCACACACACAGATAAGGAATTCCCTCTTTCATGAAGATTCCCTTTTTTCATTTAAATGTTATGCTATTCTGGGTTCTGCTTACATTTCTCATCAGGAATTCTTAGTTATCTTTAGTCATTATTTTTATTTATCTATCTGCTAAATGGCAAATTACTTAACATCAAGTCTTTTTCTATGTGTTATTTCCCACTCTCATGGTCCATCACAGCTATAATTTGGTTCAATCTTTAGACAGAATTTAAGGTTTTGAATTCTGATAGTCACAGGCTTTATGGTCTTTGACAAGTTGGTTAGCTTTCCTGTGTCTCAGATTTATCATTAGTAAAATGGAGTTGACAATACTTAGGGTAAAGTGTGTTTTGAATATTAACTGAGATAACACATTTAAAATACTTAGCATAGTACCTTAGTACACAAGAAATTTTAGCAGTATTTTTATTATTTTCTGTCATCTATATACCAAGAACTTTCAGATTGATAATATTCCTGGATTTTCCTTTTGAAATTTTGAATTTGCTATTGACATAAATTGACATAACTCATATCCCTCAAGCATATGATATTCAGAATTGAACTCCTGAAGTCTCACCCATAAGCAACTCTCGCTTTGCCACATTTTAGTAAAAGACAACCAGTGATGAAATTCAACAAAAAGATTATTCACATTATTATTTTTTTTTCTTCAGCCCTTAGTCCCTCACTAAGTCTAGCTAGTTCTATTTATGTTAGTCCATCACTAAGTCTAGCTAGTTCTATTTATGTTGTTTTAATGAGGTCATTCTTATTTTTTCTCCCCTTTCTATAAAATCTGCATGGTCTGCTTCAATGACCTTGATAATGAAATAATTTGTCTCCCACCTCTAGCTTATTCTCTACACAACAGCTACAGTGATTATTTTACAAGTTATTGATTATAAATGGAAAGGGACATATATTTTGGTTTAATATATACTATTTTATGTTATTTTCCATTAATTATTATTGAGACTCTAGCACAAATAGGCAGAGTTTTCAATGTACAGAACATTCTCCAAATTTTCACTAGTTTAGAGGAAACGACCTGAGATTAGGAAATACTATTTTCAAATGAGTAAATAACAAGTGTAACAGAGGCATTTAAAAAAAATGTTGAATACAGTTGAAAACATATAAATTAGGTCAAGAAATTAGTATGTAAAAATAAAGAAATAAGTATAATGAATAGGTAAGAATTGCTGAGAAAATTAACAAGAGCTTCACAAAAGTCATTCCAGGGATAGAAATAAAATAATAGGTAGAAGAGAATCAGACATTGAGGACATAAGAGAAGAAAATAGCACTAAGACTAAAAAAAGAAGAAAAAGTCAATAATCCAGAATTTTAAAAAAACTTCACCAGTGGGCACTTGGTACGTTTAAAGCTATCCATACCTAGATACTTTGTGGGGGTAGAAGGGGGAGCTGATGTGTACCATTCAAAATGTATGCCTCGGCTGAAACAGTAAGTACTTGATAAATATGAACTATATTATGTGATAGTGTACTTGTGAAAAATTCTGTGATCGCAAGAATCAGAATTTCCTGAAGAAAACATTTATGAAAAAATTATTTGATCTATTTTTAAATCTTAGAATAGCAATAACAACAACTTGACCACAAGAAAATATGTTGCAGACATCCATGCAACACTATAGGCTACTAACAGAATTTAAATTCCTTAAATGTTATTCCAGCATGATAAGCATGAACATATCATGATGAAGAAAAGATGATAGAAGAGAATTTGTAAATAGTTTTGGAAGGCTAAACTAAGAATGTGCACTTAAAAAAATACTACAAACCTGTCCTTAATTTTAGATAATAGGATTCTGAGCAATACTATTATAAGTAAAACTTTTATGTATGTTTTTATTCTGTTTCAGGAATTCTCACAGTTAGTCATTTTTATGACTACATCTAAAGGTTGAACATATGTATGTGTGTTTATTGAAGTGTGTAAAATTAAAATAGCACTTTTCTCTGTGTAAATGTGTTCAGCTATGCAATGAATCAAAAGTATAGCCTAGAACTCATTTCCTTCCCTTGTATGGCCTAATGGGAAAATAGGAACTAAAAAGCAAAGGATTACATTTTCTACCTACTATAACAGATGGATGATCATTTCTAGAACAAAGATGTGTTCCAAACAGACATAAGAAAATCTCAGTAAATGTGAAAAAAATTGTGCATTTTCAGTTTTCTCTTCTCCATTGCTAATTAGAAGTGCATTTATCTGATGGACAAACAATTGGTGCCTGGATATAATTATAGAGTACCCATAAATAGTTGATTTAGTCTTGGTAAAATTTTGAAGCAAAATAAAAATATAATGTAATTAACAACATAGGATGGTGCAGTCATTCTTTTCCTATTTTCAGAGAAGTGCAGCTGACCTTTAGTAATAGTGCTAGGAAAATAAAGTCAAAGAGTGAACTTGAAAGAAAAGGGTAATAAAATCTCCTTTTAGTTTTAATCTGTGTGAGAACTGATAATGCCTAACAGAAATTGTAAGCATGGTATTCAACTTATATTGTGTTTCTTTCTCTGTAAAGTAGAGTAAGGTTAAAAATAAAAAGTGTAGGGATGCCTGGGTGGCTCAGTTCGTTAAGCGTCTGCCTTCAACTCAGGTCATGATCCCAGGGCCCTGGGATCAAGTCCCATATCCGGCTCCTGGCTGAGAAGAGAGCTTGCATCTCCCTCCCACTCTGCCTGCTGTTCTTGCCTGTACTCTCCCTCTCTGTTAAATGAATAAATAAAACCTTAAAAAAAATCTTAAAAAAAAAAAGTGTGGAACTTTTTTTAAGCTTCGCATGTAAGGAGCTTGGAAGTTACCACTCTGTGCTAAGAAAGTTTAAGCTGAACAAACAGAAAATCAACACCTCTTAGATCCATACGAAAAGTGAGGTCACATGGCAAATTGCTGCCCCTAAATTGGTTAGACAGAGACAGATAATCTTAATTTATGAGGCCAGAAACTCACAAGCAGAAGCTTCCACAGAAACTAGTGCCAGGGTGGAAAAACCTAACTTTTATTGACAAATTGCTAGAGGTTCAGGGTGGGGAAGTTTTAAGAGTTAAAAATTCCAGAGGTGCCCACTGTTTGGTGAGCTCTATCTCCAGGAACTGGAACAGGTTTTCGAAGGGAATATCTGAATAAATATCTCATAGTCCTTCTGAAATAAAACAGGAAAAGAAACTATTTTTAAATATTCCACGGCATCTTGTCCTTCTTAACGGTCTACTTTAAAGAGAATTTACTTAACCAGAGTATAGTCTGCTGGGGTTTCATCAGAACCTAATGGACTTGAGGGAAGAGATACTCAAGTCTAGATCCCTCTAGCCATTCTGCCTAACTGAAGGTGGCTGGGTGGGTGAAATCTGAGAAGACATGAGAAGTTTGCAGTTCACAGCACAGGATCACTAAAAGTTGAGACTTACCAGGATATAGAAATCTTCCTCTCCCTGCTTCTCCAACTTACCACCACATTACTAATGGCTTATTTATTGTAGTCCTTTAATCTATTACATTATGTCTGATTATCATGAAGAAAAAAATTACATGTCACACTAAATAGAAAAAAAAGAAAACATAGTTTGAAGAGATAAAGTGAGCATCAGAAGCAGACTTAAAAATGACAAGGATGTTGGAATCATTAAATTGGGAATTTATTTTTATTTTCAAGTTGGGAATTTAAAACAACTGTGATTAATTTGATAAGAACTTTAGTAAGTATACACCATATAAGAACAGATGGCTGGTGTAAGCACAGAGATGGAAACTGTAAGACAGAACCAAAAAGAAATGCTGGAGATCAAAAATGCTGTAACAAAAGATGAAAAAAAAATCTTTGATGGGCTTATTATAGACTGGTCACAACTGATGAAGGAACCTCTGAGTTTGAGGGTATCTCAATAGAAGCTCCAAAATTTAAAAAAAAAAAAAAAAGACACAGAGCGTGATGAAAGAAATAGAACAGATATTCAAGAACAGTGAGACAACTACAAAAGATGTACCATACACATAGTGGGAATATTAACTATAGAAAAGGAAAAAAAAAGAAAGAAATAGAAGAAATACTTGAAATTATAATGACTAAGATTCTCACTCAAATCATTATCACATAGGAAACCACAGATCCACAAAGTTTAGAGAAGACCAAGACCAGGAGAAATGGCAAAAATACTACAACTGGGCATATATCATCTTCAAACTATAAGATAAAGTCTTGAATGAAGCCAGTTAAAAAACCTCTTATTCATAGAGAGATAAAGACAAAGGTTATATCGGTTTTCCCATAAAAAGTCACGTAAGCAAGGACAGAATGGGATAAAATAGTTTGTGTTGAGGGAAAAGTCTACAAACTTAAAATTCTGTTCCCTGTGAAATTATGCTTCAAAAGTAAAAGAGGCATAAAAACTTTCCCAGAAACAAAAATTGAGAGAATTTGTTTCCAATGGACCTGTCTTTCAAGAAATTTTAAAAACAAGTTTGTCAAAAAAAGTAAAATCATATAGGTCAGAAACCCAGATTTACATAAAGAAAGAAAACAATTAAAAAAAGAATAAGTAAAAGTAAAATAAAAACCAGCAGGATTCGGGACACGTGGGTGGCTCAGTGGGTTAAGCCTCTGCCTTCAGCTCAGGTCATGATCTCAGGGTCCTGGGATCAAGCACCGCATCAGGCTCTTTGCCCAACCACCCCCCACCCCCGCCCTGCCTCTCTGCCTACTTGTGATTTCTGTCTGTCTAATAAATAAATAAAATCTTAAAAAAATAATCTGTAGGATTCAGGGCACCTGTGTGGCTTATTCAGTTAAGCATCAGCCTTAGGCTCAGGTCATGATCCCAGGGTCATGGGATCAAGCCCCGCATCAGGCTCCCTGCTAATCGGGGAGTCTGCTTCCCCCTCTCCCTCCCTTCACATGTGTTCTCTCTTGTTCACTCACTCTCTCTCAAATAAATAAAATTTCAAAAAAACCCGTAGGCTTGGATTCTAACTCCCTTGTCTTTGGGAGGTAATTTACTTTTCTTCTGACATTTTTCTTATTCTTAATTGATCTAGCAGATTAAAGTTTGTTGCAAATAATAATGCCAACAATATTTTTAATTACACACACACGTATACACTCACACATATGTATATGTATTACATATTATATATATGTGCTTTTGAATAAGTATAATGAATGCAAGTAGTAATACAAGAGCCAAGAGAGAAAATATGATTATTTTATTTTATTTTTTTAAAATATTTTATTTATTTATTCAACAGAGAGAGAGAGATCACAAGTAGGCAGAGTAAAAGCAGAAAGGGGGGGGGCAGGATCCCCATTGTGCAGAGAGCCTGATGCAGAGCTCAATCCCAGGACCCTGAGATCATGACCTGAGCGGAAAGCAGAGGTTTAACACACTGAGTCACCCATGCACCCTGAAAGTATGATTATTTTGTTGTTATAAGGTACTTGTACTGCCTGTGAAGTGATACAGTGTAATTTGAAAGTAAACTTGGACTAGTTGTAAATGTACATTGAAAATTCTGGAGAACCACTAAGAAAAGTAGGATAAAATATGTAATAAATAAATAAATATATATATATGTAAAAGTAAGATAAAATAAATATATAAGATAAATATATAAAAAGTAAGATAAATATATGTAGCATATATACACACACATATACATATACATAACATATATATCTCAAAGATATATATTTATATATACATTTACTTACATATGTAAGTAAAAGTAAATACACACACACACACACACAGAGGATGGCAAAACAGAAAGCTCTGGACTTTACCTCCTCCCACAACACACTGATTCAACAGCTATATATGCATCAATTCCCTTTGTGAGAAATCAAAAAGCTGGTTGAGAGATTCCTGCACACTGAGCAAGTGAGAAGCTACCTACATTGAAATTGGTAGGAATCACTGAAACTTGCTTTTGCTGCCATAAACCTTGGGTCTTACACAGCGCTATAAAATTGGGAGGGAATCCCCAGCTCCCAGCCTCTCCCTTAGAACCCAAGCATTTGGAACACACATTTCATAACTGGACTTTTCCAGCGTCTGCCCAAGACTGGCTACTAACTTGCCTATCCCTGGAAGCTGGCAGGCCTAGCATTCTAGTATCTGGAGGACTATAAGTAACAATGTGGCAGTTTTGAACAGCCATGTGGACACTTTGTATGCTCTTCCTTCTGGCTTAGGACAAAGTGAGCCACTGATAGAGTCCAGCTCCTAGCTCCTCCATGGAAGGAGCCTGCACGTCTAACACCACAAATTCTCTGGCTGCTCCAGGGAAGCCAGGTCTGGGTTCCAATTCCCCTGTATCTGGGAGGTAGTGATACTGGCATTCACTAGCTTCCTGGGGGTTTTAGAAAGCAAAGCAATAGTTTTGAACAGGTGTGTAGACACGTTCTGTGACTCCTCTCCTGGCTTATTCCAGCAACAAACCAAACTTCAAGGTTCTTTCTGGAAGAAGTTGGACCATACCCATGCCTCCCAATTTTTATAGCTGCTACCCAAGATTCTGACTTATGGTTTTTCTCTGAGAATTGATGCAACCAGACATCCATTAGTCTTCTGGAGGCTACAGACAGCAAACAACAGTTTGAATAAGGCTGGAGACATTTGCAACAGTTCTTCTTGGCTTAATGCAGTGGTATTGGGAAATAAACTCTAGTTCTCAGATTCTTTTTGAGGAGAGAAGAATTGATCTCTACAACTAGGGAACCCCAATTTTCAAATAGCTATTCAGGGACTGGCTTCTATCTTGTCTGTCTTGGGGCATTGATCAGAATTGGAAAAATATGTATTACTGGGGCTACTAAGAACAACAACAACAAAAAAAGGTAGTTTGAATGAGCACAGAGGTTTGAGAGATACCTGGAATCTGACAGTCATACTTTGTGAAGGTCTTTTTAGGCACAAGACTAGCCTAAGCAGGAGGGGAGAACTTACTGTTTTATCTAACTCATAGACACCAACATAGAGAATTAAGTAAAATGAAGAAATAGGCAAATATGTTCCAAATAAAAGAATAAGATAAATGTCTAGAAATCAACTGTAATGAAATGGAGATATATGATTTACCTAATAAAGACTCCAAAAGAATGATCATAAAGATGTTCTTTGAGATTAGGAGGTAAAAACATAAACAAAGGGAGAATTTCAAAAAGCTATAGTAAAAAAAATGTATAAAATAGAAATCGTACAGTTGAAGAATACAGTGACTGAATTTAAAAACTCAGTAGAAGAGTTTGACAGCAAATTAGATCAAGTAGAAGAGCTTATAGGCAAATTTGAAGGTAAGGAAACAGATATCCAAATTTAGGAAGTTTAAAGAACACACACACACACACACACATACACCCCTAAATCCAGAGAGACTCATAGTGAGAAGTATTATAATAAAATTATCAAAATTCAAAAAAAAATTTTGAAAGCAGGAAGAGAAAAGTAACTTGTCATAGAAAAAGATATCTCTATAAGACTAACAGTAGATTTTCAGCAGAAATTTTGCAGGCCAGAAAGGAATGGGACAATGTATCCCAAGTGTTGAAAGACAAATACTGCCAACTGAAAATACCATACGATGCTTGGCAGAACTCTTCTTCAAAAATTCAGGAGAGATAAAGATTTTCCAAAACAAAAGCTGAAGGAATTAATCACCACTAGACTTGCCTTTTGGTAAGTGTTAAAGGGAGTCCTTCAAGTTGAAACAAAAGGAAGCTAAATAGTAACACAGAACTCATTGGTAAATATAAATATATATAAAAAATACAGAATATGCTCCACAAATAAGGAAGTTGGGTGAGCCTGGTGGGTGGGTATTACGGAGTACCCTCCGTAATATTGCATGGAGCACTGGGTGTGGTGCATAAACAATGTATTATGGTACACTGAAAAGAAATTTTAAAAAATTAAAAAAATTAAAAAAAATACAGAACATGATTATCATAGTGGTGGTAAGTCATCTTTAATTCCAGTATAAAAGTTAAAAGATAAAAGTTTTCAAAATAACTATAAAATTGTGTATTGAGGGATACACAATATAAGCACATGTAGATTGTGACATTAATAACATAGAAATGTGAAGCAGGAAAGGTAAAAGTATAGTTTTTGTATGAAAGTGAGGTTAAGTTGCTATTAGCCTACATTCTACTTTTATAAGATGGATGTGTTATATAAACCATAGAGTAACCACAAAGAAAATATATACAGAAGTTTCACAAGAGAAAAACAGAAAGGAATTGAAGCTTATATTACAAAAAACAACAAATCACACAGGAGATAACAAGAAGGCAAATGAGCTAAAGACCAATAAAGCAATTAACAAATGGCAATAGTAAATTCCTCTTTATCGGTACTTAGTTTAATAGAAACGGATTATACTCCTCAATCAAAAGGCATAGAGTGGATGAATGGTTAAAACCCAAGATGTAACTATATCCTGGCTATGAATGAGGAAATAATTTCAGATTTAAGATTATACATTGGCTATTTGTTATGCTCCACAAATAGCATGGAGGACAAAGGGCGTTAGAGAGGAGTAGGGAATTTGGGTAAATTGGAAGGGGAGGTGAACCATGAGAGACTATGGACTCTGAAAAACAATCTGAGGGGTTTGAAGTGGCGGGGGGGTGGGAGGTTGGGGTACCAGGTGGTGGGTATTATAGAGGGCACGGCTTGCATGGAGCACTGGCTGTGGTGAAAAAATAATGAATAATGTTTTTCTGAAAATAAATAAATTGAAAAAAAAAAGATTATACATTGGCTGAAAGTGAAGAGATGAAAAAAGATATTACCTGCAAATGATAATCAGAATAAATCAGAGGTAGCAGAGAGAACAGCTCACAACTAGCTCTATCTGCAGAGCAAAACCAGGGACCTCACCAGGCCAGGGAACTCAGTACACACTCTGGCCTGATTCACATCCTCAAACAATAAGCTTTACACACCCTGGGCTCTGTTCTACTGCCCAGCCAGGACAGGAAAACTAATTCACAACCCATCTACCACTGAATATAGTACTAAGTCCCAACCATTTAGTAAATCTACCCCAAACAAATGCAGAGCCTATTCTTTGGCCTCACCTCTGTAGAGAACCAAGCCAGTAGTCATACTCAATGTTCTCAGCCAGTGGCACACCACCTCCTTCATCTTCGGAGCTCAAAAACTCAACTCACCTAAAACAAAACAAAACAAAACAAAACAAACAAAAAACCCATAGTACCTTAAGGAACCAGAGAGGAAGAACAAATTGAGCCCAAAGTTAGCAAGAGAAAGGAAATACTAAACATTTGAGCAGAAATTAATAGAATAAAGAATAGAAAAGCAGTTGACAAGTTTAGCCAAACTTTGTTGGTTCTTTGACAAGATAAACAAAGCTGACAAACACTTAGCTAGACTAAACAAGGAAAAAGATAAAGCACCTAAGTCAACAAAATTATAAATGAAGAGAGACATTACAGCTGATACCTCAGAAATTCAAAGCATCATGGGAGACTACTATGAACAACTATAGGCTAACAAACAGGACTATTCAGAAGAGATAGAAAAAAATCTTAGAAACATACAATTTATCAAGACTGAACGTGGAAGAGATAGAAAATCTGAATAGACCAATTATTAATAGAGAGACTGAATCAGTAGTAATAAGAAAAAAAAAAAATCTTCCAAAGAAGAAAGGCTCAGGACCAGATAGCTTCACTGGTGAAGAGAAATCAACACCACTTTCTCAAATTCTTCCAAAAGATAAAATCGTTTTGAGTCCAGTATTATCTTGATACCAAACGCAGAAAAGAACATTAAAGCCACAAGACAATATCCCTTATGAATAACAGATGGGAGAAAGATGAATAAAATAATAGCAAACCAAATCCAGCAGCACATTAAAAGGATCATTTCCAATGATCGAGTAGGATTTAACCCTGGATTACAAGGATGGTTCAACATGCAAATCAATCAGTGTGAAGCATCACAAAAATAAAGTGAAGACCAAAATCATCTGATCATCACAGTAGATGCAGAAAAAGCATTTGCCAAAGTTCGACCCATTTAAGATAAAAATCTTTAATAAATTAAGTGTAGAAGGAACATATCTCAGCATAAGAAAAAACACATATGAGAAGACTGCAGCTAATAACAAAGGTTGAAATCTTTTTCTCTGAGTTTTAGAATGTAAGGTAGAACTTGGCAATCTGACAAGAGGTGTTGAATATTTTAATAGCAGAGTTCCAGTGATGTACAGAACAGCTAGACAGAAGATCAATGAGGGAAGAGAAGGCTCGAGGCAATAAACCAGAGCCAGACCTACTGGCATCTGTTGAGCATTCCCTCCACCCGCAGCAGAGAGCACCATCCTCTCCAGGGCCTGCTGTCCAAGACAGGCCCTATTCAGACCATAAAGCAAATCTGAATAAATTTAGAAGATGTGAAATCGTGCAAAGTAGGTGTTCTGGCCACAACAGTATGTAGTTAGAAATCAGTTATGGAAGGAAATTTGGGAAATTTCACAAACATGTGGAAATTAAACAATACAAGCCCAAGTAACCAAGATGTCCAAAAAGATCCTGAGGGAAATTAGGAAATACATGGATACAAATGAAAAGAAAAACAAAAAACAAACAAACAAAAAAAGGTATACTAGAATTCCTAGCTAGAGCAACTATGGAAGAAAAAGAAAGACATTTTATTACCACTGGAAAGGAAGAAGTAATATTGTCCTTACTTGCATATGTTATGACTTAATATATTGAAAATGATAAGGACTCAATCAGACAAAATTATCTAATTAAAAATTCGGTAAAATTGCAGGATACAAAATCAACTTACAAAAATTAGCAGCATTTCTATACATTTTCAATGAATTTTCTGGGAAAAAAGACATTTATTTCATTTATAACAGAATCAAACAATAGAATACTAAGAAATGAATTTAGCTAAGAAGGTAAAAGATCGCTATTCTGAAATTATAAGACACTGATGAAAGGAATTAAATAAATATGTGGAAAGTTATTTTGTGTTCATTATTAAAAAGAATAATATTATTAAAATGTTAATACAACCAAAAGCCATACATAGATGCGATGCAATTCCTATCAAGATCTCAATGTATATTTTATAGAAGTAGTAGTAGTAGTAAACACTAAAATTTGTATGGATCCACAAAAAGACCCCAGATAGCCTTTTAAATGCTGAGAAAGGAGGACAAAGCAGGAAACATCAAACTTCCTGATTTCAAACTATACTAACAAGCTATAGTCATCGAAATGGTGGTACTGGCATTAAAAAGAAAAAAGACAAATGGAATAATGGAAGAGAATTAAGTACCCACAAATAAACCAAATCATATGTGATCAACCAATATTTGATAAGGGAATCCAGAACACTGACAACACCATATGCTGATAAGGATATAAAGCAAGAGGAATTTTTATTCATTGCTGGCATGAAAGAGAAATGGTAAAACCAATTTAGAGGACAGTTTGTTACTTTCTCACAAAACTAAACATACTCTTACCATATGATCCAGTAATTGCATTACCTAGTATTTACCTAAAGGAGTTGAAAATATATGTCTACATAAAATCCTGTATGTAGATGTTTATAGTAGCTTTATTCACAATTGCCAAAACTTGGAAGCAACTGAGATATTCTTAAGTAGGTGAATGGATGAATAAACTGAGATATATGCAGATAATGAATCATTATTCGTCATTTAAAAAAATTAGCTTATCAAACCATGAAAAGACACAGAAGTTTAAATGCATATTACTAAGTAAAAGAAGCTGATTTGAAGGGAAAAAAAGTGCTGATCTGAAAAGGCTACATACTCTACGATTCCAACTACATAACATTCCTTAAAGGGCTAAAATATAAAGACAGTAAAAAGATCAGTGGTTGCCATGGGTTGGGGGAAGGGGAAGGATTAGTATGAAGAATGTAGAAGATTTCTAGGTGCATTTCTACTGCATGATACTACAATGGGGATACATGTCATTATATGTTGTCCAAATCCTAGAACATACAATGCCAAGAGTTTGCCCTAATGTAAACTACAGACTTTGCATGATAATTGTAGCAAATGTATGGCTCTGGTGGCAGGTGCTGGTAATAGATAAGGCAATGTGTGGAAAATGTCTGTACTTTCAGCTCACTTTCATTGTTAACCTAAAACTGCTCTAAAAATAGTCTACAAAAATTAAAAGCAAGCTGTCAATTATTTTGAAATAAAGGTTAAAGGACCATGAATAAAATAAAATTGAATTCCAAGGTAAGGTGGGAATGATTAAAAAATGAACTGGTTTTCTAAATGATATTTACTTATATTTTCCAATTTTCACGAAAGTAAATATATAAAAGGTCAATAATCTGTTATTTATTATTTAGAATTTAGAGTAGCTGAAATTCAAATGGGAAATTTTTAGAAGATTGATTTAGGAAAAAATATTGATTCACTTAATGTTGATTCTAAGGGAGGAAATTAAAAGATTCTATTGTTATTTACAAAACACTAAATATATAATTTATTTCCCTGGTTTTAATATAATGCATTTTTTATTTGTATGATATATATATTTATTTATATGAATAAATAGACACACACACACACACACACACACACACACGATTTATTTATTTATTTTTTGAGAGAGAGAGAGTGGTGGGGATAATCCTAGACTCCCCACGGAGCATGGAGTCCTATGTGGGGCTTCATCTCATGACCCTGAGATCCTGACCTGAGCAGAAATCAAGAGTCAGATGCTTAACTAACTGAGCCAACCCGAAACTGAGCACCTGAAATTTATATCTTTATTGTTAATTTTATTAACAATTCTTCAAATAACTTAAATATAAATTTTGGCCTAGAATGTAAATGATGGTAGGGACATTTGTCTCTTTCTTTCACTCTTTTCTCTTTCCTCAGGTGTCGCTGGTGAACAGAACAGGATCTACGTGATTGAATACATTACCAGCTCCACATCGTTACTCACTGAAGCTTATTCAGACCCTTCTGAAGAACTCAATAACCCATCGTTACTGTCCATCCCAAGTGTCACTCCAGGTTCTTTTCATTTTAGTCGATTCTTTTCATTTTAGTCGATTTTTTTTTCGTTTTTTTTGGATAGCAGTTATGATTTTGTAACAGGCATTCAGTTTGGGGTTTATTAAATCTCTACATGGATAAATCAAGTAGACATTTGGATATATAAATCTGGAATTTTGGAGACAGTGCTGGACTGTAGATATAAGCATTGAAGCTCTTGGTGCGTAAAAGTTGTAGAAATCCTTGGGACTTGAAGGACTGCCAAGAAAGTGAGTGTGGTTGACAACAGAGGCAAGGGACTGAGCCCACGGGTATTGCCGTAGGAAGAACACAGGGTGAAGACATCGGGGTTAGCAGAAGGCTGAGTAAAAGGAACTAGTGAGGTAGAAAAGTACTGAATGAGTGTGGTATTTGGAGATCAAGTGAGGAAATGTTTCAAGGAGCAGAGAGTAATATGTTGTCCAATGCCATTTATAGATCAATTTCAAGGATATCTATGAGTTGATAATGGATTTGGTAACTAGAGATAACTGATGGACTAGGCAAGAGAAGTTTTTGTTTTTAATGGTGTAAGAGTCTTATTGGCAAACAAAGATGACAACAGAAAATTACAAAGAACATCATTTTCATGCCACTGTCCTAGTTTCTTCCAGCTGTGACGAGAGAAGTTTTGGTAGAGTGAAGGTCTGATGAGAGTGTGTTTAATGGGAATAAGCCAGAAAGGGAAGCTGGGTGGGGTGGGTTGATGGAAAGTGCTGTTGTTGTGTGTTTATACAGGAGACACAAGCATTCCTGTGCTGATGGGAATGAGTCAGCAGAGATAATGCCATATTAAAGGAGATTTAAGAAGGATGGGACCTCACAGTTAGTTGGAGGGATGAGCATTAGACAGAAGCATGGACTGTGTATTCTTTAACCACAGACAAAAGGCGGAATATGAAGTTGAAAGTGCTGGTCGTTGGGTCGTTGTGGACAAGTGCCCTATGGAAGTTCTCATACAATTACTTTAATTTCTCAGTAGAAATATGTAACTGCATTTGAGGAAAGAGAAGAAAGCATAAAATAGATGTGTAATGCAGAGAGAGAAAATAGGTTAAGGATTTATAGCATGATAATTAAGGTTGATGATCATCAGTTTAGTGCAAAACTACCTTAGTTTCTAATATGGTATTAATGACTACCGACTTTGCTCTAAGCAAATGTCTAGCTGCGCGTTACATTTATGTCATCACATCATTATGTATTAAACACACACATGCACACACGGTAAAGCAACATAAGCTTTCTTTTGGTTAGTTTTTATAGTGATTTTTTCTTTACTTTAAAATTACTGTCATTTAAACTTCCATCTTCATATTTTTTAAAAATTTTTAAATTTAAAAGTTTTTAGTTTTTTTTTTAATTTTTATTTTATTTGTTCAGTGTTCTGAGATGCATTGTTTATGCATCACACCCAGTGCTCTGTGCAGTGCGTGCCCTCCATAATACCCCCCTACCTTTTATTTCCTATTCAAACTACTTGTCTTATGTTTCTTCTTTTTTCTTTCCTTCAAGTGGAGTACCATAAGAATTTTTTATGCAACATCTTCTTTCCAGTAGCTTGTTGACTATGTATTTTTAATGTATTAATATTTTTTTCTATTTTATAACATAAAATAGATAGCTTTTTAAAATCCTTGTTTGAAAACTCCAATAGATAGACTATCTTTGAAACTGGTTTTCTAAAATATTTTGTGCTTTTAAAAAATTCATTTAATCTTATTTCTCAGAATGATTTGTAATTTTTCACTAAATGCTATATATTGCATTAGGAAAATGGTAGATTAATAAGTTGTTTTCTTACAACAGATAACAGATAAGATGGGCTAATTACCACAATCCAGACAGAGTGAGCTGACACAAAATTGTATGGGGCTGGCTTTGACACCCTCAAATTTCCTCCCATTCCTAGAGTTTATCCCACTCAGGTATTCTGGGGGATTAGGTGATCCCTGGATTCTGGTTTTCAAGAAAGATGAGTTGGATCCTGAACACTAATCCTTGTTTCCTTTTATCTTAAGTATATCAGGATTTTTGTTTGGCTTTTTGCGCAATTGCTTTGGAATTTGAAAAATGACTCAGGAAAGGGATTGTGAGTTTATAGTACTGAGCTTAGAGTTCTCTGAACTTTGTTTCTTAATAGAATCCCATCCCATTGGATCTCTTCCCTGCCTCCCACCCCCAGTCCCTCTTATTCTGCAAGAGTGTTAAAAAAAAAAATAGGTTTCTTTCTTTCTTTATTACTTATTTTATTTAATTAATTATTTATTTTGTACTTATTTTCTGTGTAGATCTCAGTCTTCTGTGTAGGTCTCAGTTTCATTTTTGTTTTGGTTTAGGGGGTTGTGGGGGCTTTTCTGTTTTTGTATTTGTTTGACTGTAGACCTAGAATTGGCAAATGGCCTGGCCTGAGGGAATGTTGGCTTACCTGTCTAGGAGGTTCCCCTTTGTCTGGATTTTTTTTTTACTTTAAGTCTTGGTTGCTTCAGTATCTCTCTAATGCTTTCAAACTGTTTTTCTCTCTGTATTTTCTCTCTTGATTTTTAAGTTTCTTTCAACAGGATTGTTAGACTGCTGTGACTAAAAATGAATGTGAGTATTCTGATTCTGGAGTCCATTCTAGATGGACTGTAGTCCTGTGAAAAAGCAGTATGATTTCCCTCACTCACTCCCTGAAACTGATTATTGAGACACCCATCCATCAATACAAACACACAGTATGCTTCTAGTCACCAGGGTTTTAAATAAATCTATCCCTTAAAACTGCTAGGAGATTAGCTAGATTTGGAGACTTCTGCAATCTCTATCCTGTAGGTCAATAAATGGGACTAGGGGAATGAGGCAGGATGAGTCCCTGAGATCTTTGATCCTTTTTACTCGACTATTAAAATTACCTGGAAATCAAATTTGACCATTATTTGTACAACTGAGTTTCTCCAACAAGCTTGATGAAGGACTACTAATGAGGCCCTGTGTATAAGTTCTACTGAACTTTAAAAATCTACCTCAGGGATGTCTGGGTGGCTCAGTGGGTTAAAGCCTCTGCTTTTGGCCTAAGTCATGATCCCATCGAGCTCTCTGCTCAGCAGGGATCCTACTTCCCCCTCTCTCTCAGCCTGCCTCTCTGCTTACTTGTGATCTCTTGATCAAATAAATAAAATCTTAAAAAAATAAACACCTCAATAATTCTACTTACATTCTTGACATTGGTGTCACTTCACTAACAATATGTGGTCATTTAAATGAAAAGAAATAGCAGAAGCTGATGTAACCTCTCTGGAAAATAATAGGGAGTTTTCTCAAAAAGTTGAAAATAGAGCTACCCTGCCACCCAACAAATCACGCTGCTGGGTATTTATCCTAAAGATACAAATGTAGTGATCCGAAGGGGCATGTGCACCTGAATGTTTATAGCAGCAGTGTCCACGATAACCAAACTATGGAAAGAACCTAGATGTCCATCAACAGATGAATGGATAAAGAAGAGGTGATATATATATTTTTATATATATATATATATATATATAGGAATACTATGCAGCCATCAAAAAATGAAATCTTGCCATTTGCAATGACGTGGATGGAACTAGAGGGTACTATGCTGGAGTGAAATAAATCAATCAGAGAAAGACAATTATCATATGATCTCTCTGATATGAGGAATTTGAGAGGCAGGGTGGGGGCTTTGGGTGGCAGGGAAGGAAGAAATGGAACAAGATGGAATCGGGAGGGAGACAAACCATAAGAAACTCTTAATCTCAGGAAACAAACTGAGGGTTGGTTGCTGGAAGGGGGTGAGGGATAGGGTTGGCTGGATTATGGACATTGGGGAGGGTATGTGCTATGGTGAGTGCTGTGAATTGCGTAAGACTGATGAATCATAGACCTATACCCCTGAAGCAAATAATACATTATATGTTAATTTAAAAAAAAAAAAAAAAGGAAAAGAAACACCAGAGAAGGGATACTCACTATATGACCCATGGCCCACTTGATAATGTCACAGAAACAATACAATGGATTCAGCAAGAGGAGCCATAGGAAAGTCAAGAATAAAGTAGATGATATATTGATATATGCATTTGTTCCTAAATCCTAACTTTCCAGATTATTTTTGTTAGAGTATGGCTGCACCTATGAAAATTTATGTGATGAATGAAAACAACTGAAGTGTATAATATTATAAGCATTCTCTTGTTTCACATGTATACACACATGACCATAAAATACAGAATTACTCTTAATTTATGGTAATTCAGTGGTATGAAAGTGAGTTACTAAATTCAACCATTAGATGAAACAGACAAAAAACAGATTTAGGACAGTTGACAATATTGAGTATTATCTAACTCCTTTGCTCCTTTGCAAAGTTAGAGAAATCCTGACCTTTCTGTGTTTTGACAAATGACTAACCTGAAATGACCACCTCATATTCTCAGATAAAACCTGCTCCATTCTTCCTTAAGACTTCCTTCTTTACCTGTCCTTATAAAAGCCAAGATCCTCTTCCTTTTCTCTGAAACATTCTTCACTAGAGAACATTTCCATATTACAGCAGCTGAATAAAGCCATCTCCTTAATTGTCTGGTACGTTTATTTATTTATTTTTATTTTTTTGATAACAGAAAAGAGAAGACTATAATAAAAATATAATTTGTATCTTTGGAGAGCATTATTCCTATATAATAAATAAGCATGATGTTATGCAAAGAAGCAACTTAAATTGTTTTTAAAAATTGCAAGTAAATTCCAAGAGAATACAACTTAAAGCAGGATTTACACTGGTGACATATTGGTGATCTGGGTGATTGAGCTGAAAGACTTTCAAGAACATAGATTAAAAAGAAAAAGAGATTAAAACTTGTGAAAAGTGAGGTAAGTGACATGGAGCATTTATCACAGTTTCCCTATTTAATAGGAATTCTTCAGGAAGAGCTAGAAGAATGGAAAAAAGGTAAAAATCAAAGAATTGATTGTTGACATATTTCAAGACCTGAGGAGACATAGGCTTTCAGATTGAAGGGATTACCAGGTGCCAAGGCAATATATTTTGGGAGAATAAAAGAGTCACATCTAGAGCCAACCTCATAAAAATCTCTGTGCTCCAAGAGAAAAATCCTAAAACTTTTCAGAATGGAAAATCTTGAAGAGGTTACTTATAACATAACAAGACACAGAATTGGCATCAACTGTTTTAATGCATGATGTCATCAAATAATAATGGTAGCTAGCATATTAAGCACAGGCTTTGCTCTGGTTTTTTGAAACTGTTTCCTCTTTTAATCTTCCTATCCACCTGATGAGGTAGGTACTTATTATAACCCTCATTTTTCAGAGAAGGAAGTGAAGACACAAAAATATTAAGTAAGTTGCCTAAGGTCACATAGCTGGTAAGTGGTCTATAGAGATTCAAACACAGCCTGGCTTCTTCCAGAGCCCATGCTTTTGTCTGGCTTGAGGGAAATGCATATAGAGCAAAGTATTATCCAAATGTGAGAGAAAAATAAATATATTTTTAGGCATTCCAAAACGGAGACATTTTGCCTCATGCAATCACTTAGGAAGAGAATATAGACCTAAAGAAAATGTCCAAGGGCTATGCTCTGGACATGCTGGTATTTAGAGGTTAGGCAAAGGAGATCAAAGAAAATGGGGCCAGAATCAAGAGCAGAGTTCCAGACACTAAGAAAATGTTTCATGCAAAGGAGGTGGATATCAATACTGAAGACAGCTATCACGTTGAATGCAAAAGATCAACGTATAGCCTGTGGATTTGGTAATACGGCAATCACTGGAGAAGGTGGTAGAGACAAAAATCTGACTGGGACAAATTCATGAAGGAAGAGGAAGGAAAGCTGTAGGGACAGGAGACACAAACCCTTCCTGATTACATGTCTATCCATGACCATTGGCATAGAGAGAGCCACGTCCAACTTGATGAAAAATCTAAACTTAAATTACAGAATTAAAAATACTGGATAAGGGTATGTAGGAACATATTTATATTTTACAGTGGGACCTACTTATCAAGGCATGAGACTGAGGATTTGTTTCACAGAAAATGTGAAAATACTTGTAAGCTAAGGTTAAAAATTAACAACAGACCGGTGAAAGTATTTGGCATCAGTAAAGCAGGCGAGAGATTTCCATTTTCAACAAAAGGCAAACAAATGAATATAAAAACCTTTAAATATTTTGAAAACACAATTTAAAGATGATGAAATAAAAATAAGTATTAAGAACATAAAAGAGAAGAAAATATGGGAATGCAAATTAATAAAACTGGATACTATTCTCGAACATTTGTTAGAACAAAAGAAGATAATTTTAAATATGCTAAGTTGGTGATGTGTGAAAAAAGGTTGTTCCTATACACTATAGGTGGGAATGTGGATTGATCCAAACTCTTTAGAACCAGTCTGGAATTCTGTCAAAATTTAATTGAGAGCTTAAATTTCAGGATTTAGTCCCACATACCTCATAACCCCTGTGTAAAATTAAGTGTGTACAGAAATATTTGTTGCAATATTACTTGCAATAGGGAAAAAAAACAAACACCTAAAAACAAATACCAATCCACGGTGGCACTGTTAAATGCTTTATAGAACATTCATGCTCTGGAATGTTGTACAACTTTAAAGACAAATGATGTGAATTATTTTGGTAACATGAAATGACTTCCAAGCAAAAGTTAAGTATGAAAAAGCAAGCTGTGGTATGATTTATTGACTATATCTGATTTTTTAAAAAAGCTATCACTAACCCACTAATGATACATAAAAGAAAGAATGTCTATAATCTACATGAAAAATGTAAACTGTAGTAACCTCTGAGGGGTCAGTTTAGGGTATAGGGAAAGAAACTGTACTGTCATTACCTCATTTTACTCAAAGTTTCATCAAATCACTTGAACTTTTTATTTTATTTTATTTTTTAAAAGGTTTTTATTTATTTATTTGACAGAAAGAGAGAGGTAGAGCGAGCACAAGCAGGGGGAGCAGCGGAGGGAGAAGCAGACTGTCTACTGAGCAGGGAGCCAGATTCAGGACTCAATCCCAGAACCTTAGGGCCATGACCCGAGTGGAAGGCAAACACTAAACCTACTGAGTCACTCAGGCATCTCTCACTTGAACTTTGTAATGAGTGATTTTTTTTTTGAATTTCTAAAGGTAGGAAGTGTTTTATTTACTTTAAAAGGAAGAATAAAAGAAACATAATCATAATTATATTCTCCACACCACAACGTACACCAAAACCACTTCTACATGGATAAAAGATAAGGAGGGAGACCTGAAAGATCTAAAGTGTTTATCAAAATTAGAAGGATTACTATAGGACTAAAACGATGGGAAAAAAAATCAGTGAGCAGAGTATATGCATTTTTTAATATATAGATTTGCATAAAAGTATGCATGCATATTTTAATATATGCATAGGAAATCAGACACACAGAAAAATGTGTTAAAGATGGCTATTTCTTGAATGACAACATTTTCTACTTTTACATATTTCTGTAAACTTTCTCTGTTTTTCCCCTCCAAGGAGCAGTGATTTTGTTTTATAACATAGTAGAGCATTGTGTCGAGTGTTTTTTATATAACTGCTATCGAACATCTTGGAATCTGGTGATGGACAATAGTTTGTACATTAGGAAGTGTGTCTTGGTCAGCCTGACTGACAGCAGGACGGAGAGAATGGGCTGGCCTTGCGTCTTATATTTTTATACAAGGTTTGCTCAGGCGTTGTAAGGTTCAATAATGAGAATTTGAACTAGGAGATTAGATATGCATTATTTGTGTTGTCTGTTCTTAGCTGTGTGAGAACGTAAACTGGGGACTGAACCGAGGCAGGGGGATCTATTTCACACAGTGATATAGTGCTTTTTTAGACTCTGCGCACTTTTCCCTTAAAACCCTTGACTCTTCTGTCTTGGACCTGAAGAGACCAGGTCACCACAAACCCGCATGGATTACAAGCACTGTGTCTGATGAGTCTGTGCTTGGGAACTCCAGTCAAGCGGAGGGAAAGCCGGCTCTGAGTTGTCAGATCCCCGTTTCTCCTGACCACAATCCCATCTTTCAGTAAAAAAATAAGCTGCACTTGGTCTCTCCTGCGGGGCACAGCCTGTGGCTGGGGGAGGACACAGAGGTTAGACAGTAACAAATTACAATTCTAATCAGAACTGCAATGTTTCTTATGGGATGATTGTGTTTCCCCAAAGTCATCTGTGGAAACCCGAACACTTGGAAGTTCAGAATGTGACTGTATCTGGATATAGGGCCCTTGAGAAGTACTTAAGTTAAAATGAGGCTTTTAGGGTGGGACCTACTCGCATCTGACTGGTGTTTTCATAAAAAGAGGAGATTAGGGCACACGGAGGGACACCAGGAGTGTGCTTGCACACGTACGAGACCATGTGAGCACACAGCAGGAAGGTGGCCACAGGCAAGCTAAGGGGAGAGGCCGCAGGAGAAACACAATGTGATGCATACCTTGAGCTGAGACTTCCAGTGTCCAGAACTGTGAGAAAGTAAATTTTATTTAATCCATCCATTCCGTGCCATTTTCTTACAGCACGGCTAGTAACCTAATAAACAAGTCCAAGGTGCTCTTAGAAAGTGCAATGGCAAGGACTGCTTTCCACAGGGAGAGGATGTCAAGCCTCAGTAACGAGTGACTGTCCTCGGTCCTGTGGGCACCATCCAGATCGGAGGTTTCTGTGCTAAGAGAGGTGGCGAGAAATTTAAGGGATTTAAACAGGCGGTTCATAAAGCCCTATCGGAGTTTTCAGGAGATAAACCTAGCTGCAATGTGGCAATCAGTGAGAAGCTTGGGGGGACAGAGGAGACTGAGCAGAAGTAAAGGCTGTGGTGTCTGAGGACAAAAGAGGAAAGGGGAGCTGTTCCCAAACACCAGAGCATAGAGTGGTCGCCTCATCATGGGATATGAACCCTAAGCCACAGCTTCTGAAGCCAGCCCAAGACACAATACAGACGGGGCCTGAGGAGGGAATGGGAGTTCAATAAATGGACACAGCTTTTCTAAGCAGCCTCTTTGAGAAGTTTGGTTGGGAAGCCTGGAGGGTTTTTTTTTTTTTTTTTTTTTTTTTAAAGATTTTATTTATTTATTTATTTGACAGAGAGATCACAAGTAGGCAGAGAGGCAGGCAGAGAGAGAGGGGGAAGCAGGCTCCTTCCTAAATGGACACAGTTTTTCTAGGCAGCCTCTTTGAGATGTCTGGTTGGGAAGCCTGGAGGATTTTTTTTTTTTTTTAAGATTTTATTTGTTTATTTGACAGAGAGATCACAGGTAGGCAGAGAGGCAGGCAGAGAGAGAGGAGGGAGCAGGCTCCCCGCTGAGCAGAGAGCCGGATGTGGGGCTCAATCCCAGGACCCTGAGATCATGACCCCAGCCAAAGCCAGAGGCTTAACCCACTGAGCCACCCAGGCGCCCCCTGGTGGGGGTTTGAATGGGAAAACCTGGACCTTTAGAGAGACGCATTTGTAGATTCCACTAATTGCTTACTGCGGTTCTGTGTGAGGAAGCAGAAGCAACACCACCTGGAACTTGGAAAATGCAAACTCACGGCCCCCTCTCTCCCACCTACTGAATCAGAAACTTTGGGGGCAGGGCTCAGAGAACCACTCTTTTTGGAATATTATTTAAAGTGTATGGAAATGAAGTATAAACACAGAAAGCTCTTCTAATGGATAGAGTTTATTTTTAAATTCTTTTTAGTTCATTTTTAATTCTTTTTTGACTTCTTTTTCATTCTTTAGTTCATTTTTTAATTTTTAATTTTTAATTCTTTTAGTTCATCTATTGCTGTCCAGCGAGGGGAGACATGCATGTGTGACCACACACAGCCTCCATACCAGAAATAGTGGAGAGTGATTCCAGGAAACACGGAAGGCCTTGCTAGACCGTCACGGTCAGGTTTCGTGACGTTGCTGTCTTTAGTTCTGTGTTCAAAGATGTTTCAAGTTTTTGGTGTGTCTGTTCCTCTCTACCAACTCCCCCACCTCCGCCCCGTATTGACTTTCTCTAACATTTATTTTGTGGACTCCGTTTATTTGAGGACATATTTTTGTTTTCATACCTCTCTCTCTTTGTATATACAGTGCTCTTCCCAAGCTAGCCCATGTGAATGATTGCGAAGGAGGACGGGAAGTGGCAGGCCCCTGTATATCAATCACACCCAGGGCTTAGCTCTTGACTGGGGGCAATACTATAATATTGTCATATTATCACAACGACTACAACTATCACAGGGGTGCTTTGCATTGGAGCTTCATTCACTCTTTTAAACCCTACTCAGCTTTTTGACTCTGTGAACTTGACCTCCTTTAGCTTTGTAGGTCTCATGTGCAGAAACCTCTTCCGTTATTTTCCTCTTTAGTAAGAACTACAAAATAACTGTAATCTTTTCCTTGTGTATTCAAAATACTCTCCCTGAAAGCGTACTTAAATTCTAGAAAGATTTATACTAATTTAAATCACAATGGCACCATCTTCCCTGCTTGTCATTATCTTTCCTAGGCTTTTGTCACTTCCATGGCAACACATACTGTATTTTACTTTGTGTTTAAAAATTATTTATGCAGAGCGATAAACTAGTTTTTATGAATATTCAACAATGCCTTCCAAGTGGTGAAATGTTCTGAGCCTCTCTTAAACCCTTCCCACACAAAACTTCTAAATTAATCCTTTGAAGTACGGCTCCCATCATGTCACTCCCCTGTGCAAAAGCCACCAGTGACCCCCACTGTTTACCAAGTAAAGCCCACCTTCCTTAGTCTGGTTTCTGCCTCTTTGATAATCTTATCGTGACCTGCTTCTGCAGCCTTCCCCGCAACCTGCTAACATATGTATGAGAATGCTTTGCCTACAAACAACAGAACAAAGACATTATTATATCATAGAAAAGCAAATATAAGGTAAGGGGTAAGGGTTGTTTGATTAAGTCTCAGTATTATTCTGGTTCCCATTCACCTTCTCTAATAATTCTCCGGCTATTCCCTAAGAATGTTGGGATGGCTGCTTCCATTCAAATTTTCATGTGCACAAAGAGGCAGAAGACAGAAATGTCCTATCTTCTGTCTGTTATCCTGAAGGAGAAAAACCTTCCCGGGATCTTCCAGCAGATGTTCTTTTATATTTGTTGGGCTGAGTTTGGTTCATCCTATGTTAAAAACCACATACCTGGTAAGGGCAACGAGACCACAATTGGCCTAAGCCGATGATTACGGGGCTCCTGGCTCTACGGAGGATTCCAGCTTCCTATCGAAGACGTTGCTATCAGAGGATGAAGAAAATTGGGTTCACTTGTTGAAGAAAGGAAGAAATGGATATTAGAAGACAATGGCTATTAAGTTGATGTCTTCCACATCAACAACGCTGTTTATTTTTAAATTAAGACTAAGAATCAAGTGTTTATTTTATCAATATAATTACTTGCATAGCCTGCAGTGACATACCTGGATAAGCTTTTATAACATATACTGGGTTTCTTTCTTAAATCAAGTTCATTTACTAGGCCCTGAGATATCTCTAAGTCCACTTATCTCCCCTTGGAAGTTCTTGGCCTCCCTTTGGCTGCTATCAAAACTTCCTTATAGCCTCTACCTTCTGTACCACTTCTTTAAGATAAAAAACGAGTATTTACCCTAAAGTTACAGATGTAGTAAAGTGATCCGAAGGGACACGTGCACCCGAATGTTTATAGCAGCAATGTCCACAATAGCCAAACTATGGAAAGAACCTAGATGTCCATCAGCAGATGAATGGAGAAAGAAGACGTGGTATGTGTGTGTGTGTGTATGTGTGTGTGTGTGTGTGTGTGCAGCCTCAAAATTCCCAAATCCTGCCAATTTGCAATGACGTGGATGGAACTAGAGGGTATTATGCTGAGCGAAATAAGTCAGTCAGAGAAAGACAATTATCATATGATCTCCCTGATATGGGGAATTTGAGAGGCAGAGTGAGGGCTTTGGGTGGTAGGGAAGGAAAAAATGGAACAAGATGGGATCGGGAGGGAGACAAACCATAAGAAACTCCTGAGGGTTGGTTGCTGGGAGTGGGGTGAGGGATACAGTGGCTGGGTTATGGACACTGGGGAGGGTATGTGCTATGGTGAGTGCTGTGAATTGTGTAAGACTGATGAGTCACAGACCTGTACCCCTGAAGCAAATAATACATTATATGTTAATTTTTTTAAAAAAGCTTATTTATGAGTTTATGTACGGCTGATCAGCCCTAAAATGATCTTCATATGGGTGCTTTCCAGTGAACAATGGGCACTCATACAGTCGTATGAAGGACCAGTACCATTCCTACATTATTGGAAGCTTTAAAATCAGTGAATAGCCCAAAACTCCACACCACTTATTATTTAATAATTCCTAGATATAACCAGTTGTGTCACTTTCCTATATCATTGTCTATACAATTCCCTTGTCCTGAAATGTAATTGTTTCCATTCCCCCTCCCTAAATCTAAGTGTGTAATTTATCTAGTTTGTCAAATAATAGTTTCTTTTATCAAGCTTTAATATGATAAAAATAACATGTACAATGGTGTTGGATTATTTTAGTTACTAAATAAAAACACAGATAAAGCAAACTTTTAAAGAACTATTGATACTTTTCTTTGAAATAAATTATGAGTACATTTCTAAAGACAGGCATCTATCTTTTGAGATATATATTCTCTTGTATTATTTGATATTAATTTTATTAATGCTTTAATGAAAGAAAATAAGCAAGTTTTTACATATTAAACAAATAACCCTTGAATTATTATTTTTTATTATTTTTTAAAAGATTTTACTTATTTATTTGAGAGAGAGAGAGCATGAGTAGGGTGAGGGACAGAGGGAGAAGCAGACTTCCCACTGAGCGACTAAGTCACCCAAGTGCCCCAACCCTTGAATTATTTTTAATGAATATATCTCGGCAGTGTTTTTGTTTGTTTGTTTTAAGATGTAAGACTATTGGTCATGTATCCCTCCAACACAGAGAATCACTCACATAGAGGAAATGTGATACCAGCCGAATAAAGTCTTGCATTATTTACAGGAAGCATTCATTATTTATCCACCAGTTTAATTGATTTCAACTATACACAGAAATGAAACATAGGGGTTTTTGCAATAGATTTAGGGCATGAAGTATTTAATTTCATGAGTATTATAATGAATGATTTTTTCCCTTATTATTCTATCTTCAGTAAGCATAGCTTGAGAACTTGTATATTAACTCTGTCAATTTTGTATTTGAAATGCCACACAAAACCCACATAATTAAAGTTGTTATTTTATGACATTATTGAATTATTGAAATCCAAAATATCTACTCTAATCTAAGACTGAATCCAATACTCTCTTTTACTGATGGCCTTTATTTTCTGAAGTAGTTATATGTTGTTTGTTTACCTGTATTCTTTAGGTCAGATCTAATAAGTGGTATATTTCCTTCAAATACCTTTAACTATGAGAAAATAGGCACCATACGTAACATTTTTAATGCTCTCTTTAAAAATTGATGATACTTTCAAGTAAGGAACAAGATTTATATATTTTATATTAGTAAATTGGCAGTATGTGTCAATTATTAATTTTTGTGCCCATTTTGTTTTACTGGGTATTCAATAATTTATATCAAATATTATGGCTTTTTTGAAAACATCATTTTAGTCAGTAATAACCTGAAGAAAGACAAAATATACTTTTATCTTCTTCCCGAAGCTTGTCTTTCTTAGTACGTCACCCGTAAACAAAAATGATCCAAGTGATCACTTCTAATGATTTACATTAAATTCACATATTTGAACTGGCCCGGGGAATTTTGGTCTGTGATGACTTTTAATCAGGGAAACTTCTGAAAAAATGAATTTATGTACGAGCTCCCTGTCATTCAAAAAGTTTCTTGCCTTAGTTTGTACTACAAAAGTGCCCCTTTAATCTCCAGCTAACAGGTCTCCACAAATTTGCCTTGCCCCTGTTCATACCAACACAGGGAGTCTCCAGGGCAATAAACAATTTGCTTTTCTGTGAATCCGTGCAATGTTTGGAACTTGCCTGAGCTGAGAGTAAAACTGCTTGACTGACAAGGTATGCACACACACACACACACACACACAGGCACTCACACATACACGCACATCTGATAAATGGAAAAAAAATATCTGTGGCAAATAAACTAATGGTCTAACTTGGTAGAATAGGAGAACAACTGATAGTAGGATGCTTTTACTTGCTATCTATATAGAAGTAGAGGAAACTTTCCTTATCTAAATTATTTTTCAAAATGTAACATCTGACAAGGTCCACCTTCAGCAGATGTCTTCTGTTAAAAAAAAAAAAAAAAAGGTTGTGGCATAGTATCCTAGACAGCATTTTCTGTTGAGGAATCTTGATAAGGAGGTATTGAATTTGAATTTCGGTGAGTTTTACTGTGTACCATTAAGGACTACTGGTGCAGAGTCTGACTTTTTTTTTTTTTTTCCATGATAAGCTACATCAGACTCTGTCTGTCATACTGCCTTGGGTGCCTGGATGGCTCAGTTGATTAAGCATCCTCCTTGGACTCAGCTTGTGATCCCAGGGTTCTGGGATCCAGTCCACATAGGACTCCCTACTCAGTGGGGACTCTGCTTCTTCCCTCCTTCCCACTAGTGCTCTCTCTCACTATCTCTGTCTCTCTCAAATAAATAAAATATCAAATAAATAAATAAAGTAAGTAAGTAAGTTATTTTTTTTTAATTTTTTATAAACATATAATATATTTTTATCCCCCGGGGTACAGGTATGTGAATCACCAGGTTTGCACACTTCACAGCACTCACCATAGCACGTACCCTCCCCAAAGTCCATAACCTCACCCCCTTCTCCCAACCCCCCTCCTCCATGCAACCCTCAGTTTGTTTTGTGAGATTAAGAGTCACTTATGGTTTGTCTCCCTCCCAATCCCATCTTGTTTCATTTATTCTTCTCCTACCCCCTTAACCCCCCCATGTGGCATCTCCACTTCCTCATATCAGGGAGATCATATGACAGTTGTCTTTCTCCGATTGACTTATTTTGCTAAGCATGATACGCTCTAGTTCCATCCATGTTGTCGCAAATGGCAAGATTTCATTTCTTTTCATGGATGCACAGTATTCCATTGTGTATATATACCACATCTTCTTTATCCATTCATCTGTTGATGGACATCTAGGTTCTTTCCATAGTTTGGCTATTGTGGACATTGCTGCTACAAACATTCGTGTGCACATGCCCCTTCAGATCACCACGTTTGTATCTTTAGGGTAAATACCCAGTAGCGCAATTTCTGGGTCATAGGGTAGTTCTATTTTCAACACTTTGAGGGACCTCCATGCTGTTTTCCAGACTGGTTGCACCAGCTTGCATTCCCACCAACAGTGTAGGAGGTTCCCCTTTCTCCGCATCCTCGCCAGCATCTATCTGTCATTTCCTGACTTGTTTATTTTAGCCGTTCTGACTGGTGTGAGGTGATATCTCATTGTGGTTTTGATTTGTATTTCCCTGATGCCGAGTGATATGGAGTACTTTTTCATGTGTCTGTTGGCCATCTGGATGTCCTTCTTTGCAGAAATATCTGTTCATCTCTGCCCATTTCTTGATTGGATTATTTGTTCTTTGGGTGTTGAGATTGCTAAAATCTTTATAGATTTTGGACACTAGCCCTTTATCTGATATGTCGTTTGCAAATCTCTTCTCCCATTCTGTCAGTTGTCTTTTGGTTTTGTTAACTGTTTCCTTTGCTGTGCAAAAGCTTTTGATCTTGATGAAATCCCAAAAGTTCATTTTTGCCCTTGCTTCCCTTGCCTTTGGCGATGTTCCTAGGAAGATGTTGCTGCGGTTGAGGTCGAAGAGGTTGCTGCCTGTGTTCTCCTCAAGGATTTTGATGGATTCCTTTCTTACATTGAGGTCCTTCATTCATTTTGAGTCTATTTTCGTGTGTGGTGTAAGGAAATGGTCCAATTTCATTTTTCTGCACGTGGCTGTCCAATTTTCCCAACACCATTTTTTGAAGAGGCTGTCTTTTTTCCATTGGACATTCTTTCCTGCTTTGTCGAAGATTAGTTGACCATAGAGTTGAGGGTCTATTTCTGGGCTCTCTATTCTGTTCCATTGATCTATGTGTCTGTTTTTGTGCCAGTGCCATGCTGTCTTGATGATGACAGCTCTGTAATAGAGCTTGAAGTCCGAAATTGTGATGCCACCAAACTTTGGCTTTTTTTTTTTTCAATATTGCTTTGGCTATTCGAGGTCTTTTCTGGTTCCTTATGTGTACTTTTGAACCAATAGCATTTAAGTCCTGAAATAATTCCCAATTATACAGAAATAGTTTAATTATTTGATTAATATTATTCTATATTCATTTGATTTTATAATCACCCAAATGCAGATATCCCCAAATGCTAATAATTACATTAAAGTTTCTTTCCATTTTTTTTTTTTTAAGATTTTATTTATTTATTTGACAGAGAGAGAGAACAAGGAGAGGGAACAGCAGCGGGAGAGGGAAAAACAGCCCCCCCTCCATAGCCCCGCTGAACAAAGGACCAAGTGTAGGGCTCAATCCCAGGACTCTGAGATCATGACTTGAATTGTAGGCAGAATCTTAACCAACTGAGCCACCCAGGCACCACTATATAAAAGTTTCTTAAATATTAGAACTTCTTCATTCATTAATAAGTAAGGAATATGTAAATTCCAGGAGTTGTTGGATTATCTTCAGGCTACTTCATTTAGATTAATTTAATTGTGTAAGTTATTTTATTTGGCCACTTTCTTTCTTTTTTTTTTTTAAAGATTTTATTTATTTATTTACCAGACAGAGATCGCAAGTAGGCAGAAAGGCAGGCAGAGCGAGAGGAGGAAGCAGGCTCCCTGCCAACCAGAGATCCCGATGCAGGGCTTGAACCCAACACCCTGGGATCATGACCTGAGCTGAAGGCAGAGGCTTTAACCCATTGAGCCACCCAGGCACCCCTATTTGACCACTTTCTTATGCTGACATAGACATCAACATATCTTTAAAATTTAAGTTCTGTTTTGTCCCTTATATCAAATGTAACACACCACAAAATGCTGGTATGTTTCACCAGATTTTTTGAAGGATAGTTAGAGTACTTTCAACTGGACATATTCTTCATAATTTTTAATGAAGATTCCTAGGGTTTTGTATACAGTAAGGTGCTATAGTCATTGAATGAACAAAAGTGTCCCTAGGATCACTGATGTAAATAGCACCTCCCTTTTTGGTTATTTGTTTTCATATAACTGTTTTTTGCTTTTCTTGCTATGTGAAAACTTGAATGCTGTTTACTGACCAGAACAACTGTTTATTACTGCTCTTTCTCCAATGCAAGGAATGATATAAAATTATCAGTCTCTTTCACACAGAGCAGTTGCAAGTGGGTGAATACTATAAATGTAGCCCTGAATGCAGAATAGATGAGAACATGTCATTACCTTTCTTCATAACCCAATGGCCCTGAAGAAAATCATTCCTCACTGGTTAATGGCATTGAGCTGAGATAAAACCATAGCATGGTCAGGAACAACTTTCATGTCCCTTAAACTTGTAACAAATAAAACACATACTTATAAAACTCATACTGATACTTTGTACAAGAGGCTGTGTAAGTGTAAAAGAGGCAGAAAAAAAGAGAAAGAAAAAGGAGAGGAAGACAGAAGTATGACATGGGATATGAGGTCAATTTCTGAATTTTTGGAGTGTTCCATGCACATAGACATCCAAACAAGCACATGCGGAAAACATGAGGAAGATGAATAAACCCACTTGGGAAAAGGCAAGCATGAATGGTTTTTAAGTAGTTATTAGTTGAACTTTGTAGAGTCCACAATAAATAAGCCACTTACGTAAAATTTGATTTAACCATAAAATGTCAACCGTCTTTTTGTAAGTTTATGAAACAAGATTAGTCTGTTCCCTTTTTCATTAATTAATAAGTATTCGAACATCTGGTTTAAAATGCTTAAGTAAAAGAGTTTGGTACTTTTCTGTGAAACTGTTGGCTCTGTTATCTGAATGACGCAGGCGTTCTTACACCTGTTTGCTTAGTATTTAACTAGAAGGGCAGGAGGGAACTGATATCCCATGGAAACAAGCTACAACCCTCTTTTTATTTGTGTATCTAATTTGTCCCCATGCTCTTTTTTCAGGTTTCTCCTAGCCAGAGTTGACTTGCCCTAGGACATGGATCACTGATAGAATGAATGTAGACTCAAAGGAAGAAAGGAGACTTACCTTACAAACTTAAACATGATTTCCTATTTGTATTTAATTAAAATGCTAAAGTTTATTTATTAAAGTCATACCTATAAACATTTTAAAACATGTGATCAAGATAAAATTCATTAAGGTACTTTGCATTCTTATTTTTCATATAAAGCTTTCCAAATTTGGTGTCTTTAAAGCGCTTATTTTCCCCTCTAGTTTTATTGAGATACACTTGCCAAATAACATTGTATAAGTTTAAAGTGTACAGCATGACAATTTGTCGTATGTATATATTCTGAAATGAACACCACAATATAGTTAACAGAGACTTTACCTCATATAGCCATCATTTTTATGTGTGTGGCGAGAATATTTAAGATTTAATATTTTGGCAAATTGCAAGTATATGGTTTTGTTAACTATACAGTTAAGTATATAGTATTGCTAACTATGGTCACCGTGTTGTAAATTAGATCCCTGGCATGTATTCATTTTATAGCTGCAAGTCTGTACTCTTTGACCAGCATCTCTCCATTTCATCTACCTCTCAGATCCTGAAAACTGCCAACCTACTCTCTGTTTCTATGAATTTGACTTCTTTAGATTCTACACAGAAATGAGGTCATACCTTATTTGTCTTTCTGTGTCTGACTTATTTGTTAAGCATAATACCTTAAGGTTCATCTATCTTGTCACAAATGGTAAGATTTCTTTCTTTTGGGGGGGATGCATAATAATATGGTAAGTATTTTCACTATACTTATTTATAAAATAAGTTACAAGGCATAGAAACAATCTTAGTTCCTATCAAGAGACGAATGGTGAAGAAAATGAAATCCCAAGAATGGTAAAAGAAATGACCATCTCTGAGATAGTGATTTCATTTCCTTTAGATATATATACCCAGAAGTAGGATTGCTGGATCATAAGGAAGTCATATTTTTAATTTTTTGAGGAAACTCTATACTGTTTTCCATAAAAGGTCTGTACTAATTTCCACTCCAACCAACAGTGAAAAAAGTTCCTTCCTTCTCCATATCCTGAGCAACATTTACCTCTTGTTTTTGTGATAACAGTCATTCTAACAAGTGAAAGCTATCTTACTGTAGTTTTAGTTTGCATTTTCCTGATTATTTGGAACTCTGTCTTAGAGCATTCACAAAAACTAACTCAAAATGGATTAAATACTAAAATATTAAGACCTGAAACCATAAAACTCTTAGAAGAAAACAAACAAATTTCTTTAACATAAGTTTTGGCAACAATTTTTTGGATATGACTTCTAAAACACAAGCAGTAAGAGCAAAAACAATAAGTAGGGCTACCTAAAACTGCAAAGCTTCGGCACAGCAAAGGAAACAATCGACCAAATGAAAAGGCAGCCTATGAAATGGGAGAAAATATATTTGCAAACCATAAAGCTGATAAGGATTATTATCTAAAATATATGAAGAACTCAATAGAAAATAAATTAAAAATGTAATTGAAAATGGACAGAGGATCTGAATAAACATTTTTCCAGAGAAGACATACAAATGGCCAATAGGTATGTGCAGACAATCTCAGTATCACTAGTCATTAAGTACATGTTATTAAAAAGCCAGAACATCTCACTCTCCTTTGAGCCCCTGCCTGCTCATGACCTGGACTAGAGCCCCTACAAGATGCCATTTTGCTCACCCTTTTAACTGTTATGTTTCTTCTGCTGTTTATCTCGAGATATCTAAATGACAAACTCATTGTGCTAGTTTTGACTTTTAAAAATAAGGTTTTTACTAAAGTTTTACTACATTGATTGGATTTTTGCTATAAGAAAAAGTAGTTAGCTTTTTAGTATGCTTAAGTAATGTCACTTTATTTATTTATTTATTTATTTTTTTTTTTTTTTCCAGGGTGGATTATTAATGAAGACAGGGACAGCACTTTTCCTGTAAAGGCAACCACCATGGCAAGCCCAGGAAATCCAACTTATTGCTAAATATTATGCTTACTGTGGCAATTTCCTTTGCTTTGAAGCCTCTCCTTTGTGCCTATCTGATCTTATAGATATACATATATAAGTATAATCTCTGAGTAATTTGAACAGGTGTTTAAATTACTTCTGAGAACACCAGTCTAGATTTAAAACAAAGAATATTCAAAAGAAAAAAAAAGCTACATGAAAACATAATACCACTTATTGAAAATGAAAGTAAATTAAACAGGTTAAAAATGAGAAAACATACGTACTTTTAAAATCATGGTACACAAACATACCTTTACTCTCTGATTAATGCTAAATAAATTATGTGCCACAAAGACGGAGACAAATGATCAGTCTTCACAATTTCAATATGTAACAAATTAACCACCTCCCCCCAATGAAATGGCATGTAAACTATTTGCACTCAGTAGCAATTAAAAAATTTTTAATTGAAAAATGAAAGATAAGCTCTGCCCCCCTGACTGTTCATTTTACCCTGCAAAATGGCCATCATTTCAAAGAATGGGGACACAGATTCTAGTTGGACCGTGAGGCAGTTACTGAGCAGGGGAAGGGAGTTAAATATGGTAGGAACATTTTATAGAGATGTGTGAGAATGTATATTAAATAAAACCTTAAAATTTTGTGTGTGCTTTGGTAAAACAATTCCTCTCCTAGTCATATTTCATAATATTGTGTACAGAATATATGTTTTAGCATTATTTATAACAGCAAAAAGTTGTTAACAATTATATATATATATAAAGTGTATAAATGAGAGTATGATATAGAGAAACAGAGACAGAAAAGAATAAACCATGTCAAGTGTTCATCATCTCTTCTTCCTGTATTTCCATGAAGTTTCCCTGCTGGTACAAACAGTGATATCTTATCTATTTAAGAATGGAGAAGGCATCCAAACAAACACATCCCAGTTCCCAGTTACCTTCAGTTCTGTGCTCTTGGTTCCTCTGGAACCTAGAACATCACATAATGAAGTCATGAAAATGTATAACATAGGATGATATCTACTGACTGGAGGACATATTCACAATATGTTCACAACATGTTCACAATTTAAAGAATATATATCCACAAAACAGACTTATGTCATAATATTATTTTTCAGAAGCATGTGCTGTTTGTATAAATGTAAGTACCCTGTAATGAGATGACGCATTAAAAAGACTAAAATTTAGAAATTAAATGTTAGCATTTTCTTACTTATGCATTGAGCATTCAGTGTTACATAATGTAAAAACTAAGAATTCTGATCCATTAGTTTTGATTAAAATTCTTTAGAAATTGTAATTTTAATTTAACATTTTCTGTTTTGGCAACTGGGTTACGGAGGCTATCAGCACATGCTTCTCTCTGTTCATTCTTATTCTCTCCCAGAATTAATGCATATGTAGAGAGAGGGGGGCAATACCTTGTGTCAAACTATTACATTATACCTGGCGTTTCATTGCTACAGATTAAGCATTATGTCTGTTGGAAACAACAGAATCAGGGGAGGAACCAGTAATTTTCCCCATAAAGGGGACCAGGGAAGTAATCAGAGAAAGTGACATTTCAATTGTTCTTCAAAGATAAGCATCTTTCTGACAAGTGAAAATGTAAACAAAGGCACATATAATGCACTAATAGCTGCATGAAAAAAAGCATGGAGGCATAAATGTTTTTGGTGTCTTTAATAATCTCAAAGTAATAATAATAGTAACATTTTCAGAGAAATTACCACCTGCCAGGAGTGTGATAACTGATTTCTTTTGGGTTTCACATTTCACCTGTCATTTCACAACGCAAGGATCTTTTTCTCCTCTTTCTTCTTTCCTTTTCACTGTCCCGTTTCTGGAAAAAGTGACTATGTAAATTCGATAAATTCCACAGAAATGTAAATAAGTTGACACTGAGGAGACACTTTGGGATGCGGCAATTAGCTGACTTCTCTCTCTTATTGGGAGAGATGAAGTGGTGCTGAAAAATGGGTGGAGATAAAGGAGGGGGAGTTCCTGGGAGGAGGAGGAGTTCGCAGGTATGTGGGCTGGGGAGTTTGTGGGGGGTGGGGGATGGGGAATCCTGGGGAAGGTGGGGGAGGGGAAGTTCTCTGAAATGGAGGACAGGAATTTGCAGGGACAGTGAAGGGGAACTCAGGAATGCGTGGCTAGTTGACTGAATGAACAGGTGAGTGAATACGTGAGCAGGTAGTTAATAAATTTGGCTAAAAACAGAGTGTAGCAGCTCTCCACATGTATCTAGCACCAGAGTAAGATCTATTAGAATTTCTATTTTCTATGAAATAAGCAGACAAAATTGTTACCTATCTGGCCAAAGACAAAAATTATTTTAAAATAGTGCCTCTTTAGGTTATAAATATGTATTTTAATAGTAGTTTTAGTAGTGAGAATGCCCTATGTCTGTATCCTATGAATATCTGTGAGTTTCCATCCTTTCTAGAGCACAGAAAAGGCACTGAAAGGGAATCAGGAGTAAAAATGAGTGGCACGAATCATTTATTTTGGCCAGCTGGAGGAAAGTAAGAGGAGTGGAATGCCAAAAGAGGAAACAAAGCAGTAAAAAAACAAACAAACAAAAAACAGGCTTAATTTTTCCTATCAACTGCAACTGAACCTGGCTGTGAGTTTTAGTTTCCATTATGCAAATATTTGAGGGGAAAAAATTCCTGACAAGTCATATTACAATTTTAATTCATTTTATTAAATATTAGTATTTCATTAAAGAAAGAAATGGTAATGTCAAACATTACATGAGAAAGAAAAAAATAGCTCACTGTAAATGAAAATTTGATCAAATGCATACACATCAGAAACATCATAAAATATGTTAATTAAAATTACAGCCTTCATTCCCATTTTGTGATTTACTACACTGGAGTGTTATTCACATATAATGAAGGATATAGAATTAGATGAAAGTATTGAAAAATAAAATCAAGTTCAATCATCAGTCATGGCCAGAATTGAATTACACAGTTCTAGATTCCTATTTTTAGTACTTGGCAAGTATTATGTCGTTCCTCCTGCCCTTCCCTTAATCATTCTCTTTAACTCTGTTCTCTTTTTTATTATTCCCTAAATCCCAACCTATTCACTTCATCATTCTTACATCTGAGTCATTGGGACAGAACAGTGCATTCCAGGTGCAGGTCAGCAGAACATTCGGTGTTCTAAAATGGAGAATAATGTTCCTATTCTATTACATAATATCCATAATGCATCTTAAAATTGCCTTAGCTTTCTTTGGCTTAAATCATAAGACAAACTACTATGTATATAACTTTGCCTCCAAAAATCAGGTTTTGTTTTGTTTTTTTAATTGGAAGTATACTTAAATATATTAAAAATTATAGACTCTCAGGTCATTATTGCTCCAAATATTCAAAACCATTTGCTTAACAAAGGAATATCACACACATATACACACACAGTGGTGTTCTTGCCATTGCTAAAATATGATACATGGCGGGTATGGTACAGAGTGTGGATGGACATGAATATCTTCCTTTCTCTCACACATTATAGACCTGCCTTTGAGGTGCAACAGCCAGCCAGGGACTCTATTTTCTTTTTTTAAAATATTTTATTTATTTATTTGACAGAGATCATAAGTAGGCAGAGAGGCAGACAGAGAGAGAGGAGGAAGCAGGCTCCCCGCTGAGCAGAGAGCCCGATGTGGGGCTCAATCCCAGGACCCCGGGATCATGACCTGAGCCGAAGGCAGAGGCCTTCACCCACTGAGCCACCCAGGCGCCCCAGGACTCTATTTTCTAAGCTCCCTTAAAGATGTGTGGGGACTCATGATTTGTTCCTATCAATGCAATGTGGAGGGAATTGATGCGTTTTCCTTCTGGACCAAGGAACCTAATAAAAAAGAGGAATTGAAAAAAAAAAAAAAAGAGGAATTGCTCTGTTTTATTTCCTGATCCAACATCTAGTTGGAAGGACAGTGAAGCACTGGCGGAAGGCTGATACATGCTATAGGACAGACCTGAGTGTCTTCCACGATATGGAACCAACTACTTACAAGGAGCACATGCTCTATGTGACCAAGACATGAATTTCTATTCTCAATGCTGTTGTTGGGAGGTCTATTGGTAATGGCAGTTAACATTACCCTAATAATACCTACCGCAGAGTTCTGCCAACCCATCATCTTCTTAAAATGGAGATTGCTCTCTGTCACTCAGGGTTCTCCAGGGAAACAGCACTGGTAGGATAGATTTGAGTTTCATATAGAAAATAGACAGATAAATAGATTTATTTTAAGGACTTGGGTTAGCTCATGTGATTATGGGGCTGACAAGTCTGAGATCTGTACGGCAGCCCAGCAGTCTGGAAGCTCAAGCAGGATTTCTGTGTGACAGTTCTGAGGCAGACTTCCTTCTTGTCTGGGAAAGCTAGGTATTTGGTGTTAAGGCCGTCAATGATTAGATGAAGCTTAACCACATTATCTAGCATAATCTCCTATAAAGACAATTAACTATAAATGTTAATCACATCTACAAAATATCTTCACAATAACATGTAGACCAAACAATTGCCCAGCCAAGTTGACACATAAAATTAATCATCACAGCCCACTCCTTGTCAACTTGGTATCCACATACACTCCTGTAAACCACACTTAATCTCCAAATAAAGACAATAAAGTAATACACAAGTAATAAAGTAATACATCCATTTAACATGATACAAATATCATGCATACAACTAAAAACACAGTAAACTTTTCTCTGACATCAGATGCAAATTCCTCATGTGATCCTTATAAATACCATACATGATATATTAAAGAAATAAGGAAGGGAGAAAATAAGGATATTACACACACACACATACACACAACAAAATTTGTAACAAAATTGATAACAAAATAAAGAATTATTCATAATAATTGCAGTCATCATTTCTACAGCTGGTCACATGTTTTTAGCTGATTTTTGTAACTACATCTTGCTTGCTAGGTCCAATGAGCATAATGCCATCCATATAGTTGACCAGTATGATATCTTGTGGGATGGAAAGATGATCAAGATCCTTATGGACAAAATTATATACAGGGATGGAGAGCCGATAGAGCCCTAAGACAGAACAGTGAAGGTGTATTGCTGGTAGCAGCATAAAGCACACTGCTTCTGGCAGTCTTTACTAACAAGTATCAAGAAGAAAGCATTTGACAGATCAGTAATTGCATACCACATTTGAGGAGATATGTTAATTTGCTTAAGCCGTAAAACCACGTCTAGAATAGCAGCTGCAATTGGAGTTGCCACCTAGTTAAATATACAATAATACGTTGTTCTTCCTCAAGATCCATCTGTTTTCTGCACGGGCCAGATAGGTGAGTTGAATGGAGATGTGGTGGGAATCACCACATTTATTTATTTTTATTTTTTATTTTTTATTTAAGATTATTTATTTATTTATTTGACAGACAGAGGCCACAAGTAGGCAAAGAGGCAGGCAGAGACAGAGAAAGAGGGAAGCAGGCTCCTTGCTGAGCACAGAGCCCGACGTGGGGCCGATCCCAGGACCCTGGATCATGACCTGAGCTGAAGGCAGAGGCTTTAACCCACTGAGCCACCCAGGCACCCCAGAATCACCACATTCAAATCCTTCAAGTCCTTGAAGGTGACACTAAACCCTATGCTGTGTTCTTAGGGACCGGTAGTTCTAATGAATTCCACTTGACTCTTCCTATCATAATATCTTTTATTTAACTATTCAGAGAACCAGTGTGAAGATTATGCCAATTGCTGAGTTAATCTGTTTTAGTTAGGCATTCTAGAGTTGAAGAAATAACCACAGACTGGATTTGGTAACTTTAAACACACTGTGGGATGGACTTCATTGAAAACAATCAATATCAGATCTCCATAAGCCCCTGTTCTGTCTGGTGGACTACAGTGACATATTCAATTTCTTCGAATTAATGCAAGTTCAGAGCCAGTGTCCATTTATCTCCCCAAAGTCTGATTATTTCCTTTTTCCACAATGCACCATGCTCCTGGTGAAAAACCATTGGTCCTCGGTAGAGGGCTGGGAGAAAAAGCAACAATATATTTTAACAGTGTGCCGTGGTCCTTCCACCAGGTGACACAGGTCCCTTTCATTCCAGACATTCTGGATTTACAAACTAGCTCATGTGTGGGAATTGAACGTGGAACTGTGACTTTCTAGAATTGATCTAGAACTCTTCCTCTTATACAGATCAAGTGAGAATTTAAGACTGTCCAACTGGGGGCGCCTGGGTGGCTCAGTGGGTTAAGCCGCTGCCTTCGGCTCGGGTCATGATCTCAGGGTCCTGGGATCGAGCCCCACATCGGGCTCTCTGCTCAGCAGAAAGCCTGCTTCCCTTGCTCTCTCTCTCCGCCTGCCTCTCTGCCTACTTGTGATCTCTGTCTGTCAAATAATTAAATAAAATCTTTAAAAAAAAAAAAAAAGACTGTCCAACTGGTTTTCTTCTGAGAGTACCATGAGTTCCCTCACACATTTGTTATTCAGAGTTTTTGTGAAGGAAGCATCTTCTGGACCTTCCTGGGTTAGGTGAACAGGCCTTACCTGATGTATCTACTCTAACATTCCAATTCCCCTTAGTCTCCCTATCCCTTCCCCTACAGTACACTGAGATAGTTCTGGCATTTCAACTTCATTTAATGTACAGCACCTTTTGGTCCATGTTTTAGCCAGCCAGCCAAATAAACAGAGTCTTTTCTTATCCCCCCCCAGCTATCTATTAAATGCAGATCTTATCAGTTAATTAAACCAGATCCAAATTTATGTTCCTTCCACCATTATCCCACGTCTTTCATATTCATCCCCATCCCTAACCCCTAGACTTCTGGCCACATAAATCAGAGAAATCATGCAGTTCTTTTGGAGCACATCACCTCATGGGTCACTAGAACTTGAGTCTAATTATAAGTCTAGAAGGAAAGTTGGGTGGTAGGGGTAAATCTGAAGAGAGAGATCATGAGGAGAGTCAGTACGGGAACTACCTCAGGAAAAACGGGAATAACCTCATCAGGTAGGAGTGGGTGGGCTGCTTCTACTGTCAAGGAGGACTTCACAGTATTTAGTAGAATTTAGTTCAGTGTTCCCATTCCAATTTCCAGGATCGCACTCCTTCCCAAACAATAGTATCTTTAACAATAGACACTCTGTGCTTTGTAGTATAATTTGGCAACATTTTGTCCAACATAAGAAGCAAACTGCCAATCTCATTATTCTTAATTTGACAAAAACATTCAAAGGTGTCAAATACAAATACTTGGTCACCCAGAACTTCACCTTCTGTAAGTATTTGATTAAAATTGTCCAACAGTGATATTTTGTCTATCTCTATTATCACACGGTGTCATAGACTATCAGTGCTTTCTTTACTAGTAGAAATAAAATCTTTAGTGTACTTGAATAAAATAAAAATAGAGGACCAAATCTAGAAAACCAAAACTAATCCAGAAAATCATCCTTAAGATTCTGTTCCTCTGGAAGCATTCTTAATACTACAATCTGTATTAGTCAACATCTTCCAGAGAAACAGAAGCAATTGGATATATAATATATATATATAAATATAGATACAGATATAGGTAATATAAATATGGGGATTTATTTTAAGAGATTGGCTAACCTAACTGTAGGAACTCATAGGATAAAAAATTCTAGGGCAGCCTGACAGGCTGGAAACTCAGGTAAGAGTTGATATTGTAGTATTGAGTTTGAAATCTGTAGGATAGGCCATTAGGTTAGAAATTCAGGTAGGAGTTCTATATTGTACTCTTGAGGCAGAATTTCTTCTTTCTGAGAAATCTATTTTTGGTCTTAAGGCCTTCAACTGATTGGATTAGACCTACCACATTGACAATGCAAGAAAGATGATAGATCTCCTTTACTTAAAATTAAGTAGTTTGTGAACTTGAATCACATCTACAAAACACCTTCAAAGCAAAGTATAGACTAGTGTTTGACCAAACAACTGGAAACCATAGCTTAGCCAAGTTGATACATAATATTAAACATTTTACAATTGCCAACAGGAATGGACACCTGACCCTAGGGTAATCCAGAAATTATGTCTTGTGACCTAGATGGAAGAGGTCATTGTGCCAAAAATATTTTTATTCTAGGAACTTGTGATTGGAAAATATAAAAGCTAGGGAAACCACCAGAGAGGCAAAAGGTAGAAGCTTATGTGACTTAAAGCAGGGCCAAGGCAATCAAGATTATATATAAACTAATATCACGAGGAAATAATAAATAAAAAGTGTTCAATTCAATTACTAAGAAGGTCCTTATTTCAGAGAGCATCAGAAATGACATAAGATAAAAATGGAGACAATAAAGAAGGAGATAATAATGGTGCCTCCATTCTAATGCCAGTTTCCATGAAATCTACCATAATTGAAGTTTTTATTTTTAAATAACTGATATACCCTGAAAAGTCCCTGCTAGTTCCCAACTTGAACTGGTTTAAATGTCTGTTTTTGTTTGTTTGTTTTTGTTTTGAACAGAGACCTAAATTAAAGGAGAAGCCAATAAGAACACTTTGCTAGACAAACTGTTGTTTATTCTGAACTTCGAGAAATGAAAAAGTACAGTGAAGCAGAGCCACAGATTCCAAGTTCTGCATTTTCCTCCCTTCCTAGCCTGTGCTCCAACATATGAGAAACAAGAGAGGGAAGGTCCAAAAAGGAATTCCAAGGAGGTTGTGACTGATTCTGTCAGCATTAGGAAACCCCTGAAGACATTAAATTTCTTGGGAAGTACACGATATGCAGCAGCGTATCTTGAATAAGCATACCAGAAGGGTCTTTCAGTGTCACAGCTGAAAATATGGACTATTTGAATTTTTTAAAGCATGTATTTTTTTCCAGTAAATAAAATAAAAATAAAAATTCTTTGATTATCTCCATAGCATATGATATCAAATTTAAAAGCCCAAACAGGGGCGCCTGGGTGGCTCAGTGGGTTAAAGCCTCTGCTTTCGGCTCAGGTCATGATCCCAGGGTCCTGGGAACGAGCCCCATATGGGGCTATCGCAGGGAGCCTGCTTTCCTTCCTCTCTCTCTGCCTGCCTCTCTGTCTACTTGTGATCACTGTCTGTCAAATAAATAAATAAAGTCTTAAAAAAATAAAAAATAAATAAAAGCCCAAACAGTCAAATTGTAAATACGTAAGACGTGCCTTGGTTTTGGTTCAGGTCTTGATCTCAGGGTCTTGAGATCGAGCCCTGCCAGGGGCCAGTGCTTAGCTTGGCGTCTGCTTGAAACTCTCTCCCTCCCTCTGCCTCCTCCTCCCACTCTCCACTCTCTCTCCATCCCTCTAAAATAAATAAATCTTAAAAAAAAAAGAAAAGAAAAAGAAAAAAAGAAATACCTTTGGAGTCATTAAGGTCTAAATGTGGAATCCAAACAACTAAAATCTTTAGGTTTGATTTACCTTTGATCTCTCTGGAATCACGTGGGTAGGTTGTAGCAGACGGAAAGTGCAGCAAGGCAGGAGCCAATGAGTGTTAGAGTGGGTGGCCATAGGGAGCGTTGGGAAGCTTGCAAGATGACAATGGATACAAAACATATTGGGGACATCTGACAATACTTAGCAGTTGAGGGGAAGTGGGGAGAATGAATATGAAAAACTGAATGACTTCCAAGGTCCTGCCTGGGAAATTAGACAGTATTAATGCTCTCTGTGAGAATGTAATGAAAATGCTTGATGAACTTCGAATAGTTTTTAAAAAAAGAAGATAAGAATATTCTTTTTTTAAATTAACATATAGTGTATTATTTGCTTAAGGGGTACAGGTCTGTGAATCATCAGTCCTTCGCAATTCACAGCACTCACCATAACACATACCTTCCCCAATGTCCATCACCCAGCCACCCCTCCCTCCCCCCAACCCCCAGCAACCCTCATTTTGTTTCCTGAGATTGAGTCTCTTATGGTTTGTTTCTCTCCCAATCCCATCTTGTTTCATTTTTTTCCCTCCTTTCCCCCCCGCACTCCCCTCTCACCCTGCCTCTCAAATTCTTCATATCAGAGAGGTCATATGATGATTGTCTTTCTCTGATTGACTTAGTTCTCTTAGCATAATACCCTCTATTTCTGATAGGAATATTCTGAATTGAGAAAATACTTATTCATTCTCAAGTAACTGAGAATAAGAACTAAGAACATTTTTTAAAAGGAAAGATGATGAATTACATTTGCCCTAAGTATTTTACAATTTTGAGTAGGAGAGACCATGTATGGGACTACACTGTTGTTACAGAAGAGCTGTGAAGAGAGAAACAACGAAACACTTCACTTACTATTTATTCTTTCGGAAAGTCTCTGGGAGTGACTGGAGAGTTAGCTGCTTACACATTACCATAGGACACAAAGGGTTGTCACAACTCCCTTTAAGTAGTGAAAATGTGAGGGCTGCCTCACTCAGGTTGGTTGAATCTCAAATTATACCTCCTTAAACCAAAGCTCTGAAGCTGACAAGGTTGTATACCTACCTTGCTGGTGTCTTGATTGGGACACATTTTATTTTAAGTCATCTACATTTAACATAAATATTTAATCAAAGTTGCTGAGTGTGCTTTGAAGTATCAAGCAACAGTTATTTCTCAAGTCAGGTGTCTAGACTAATCAAACCTTAAGAAAAAGTACAACATTCATAATGATACCATCATTTTATTGAATCATTCCAGTTAAATTTGATTTCAGTTCAGAAATCACAACATTTGCTTTTCTCTGATAGAAATGCAGCTCTGGGCTATAATTTTCATTTTGATTGAAGGGTTGCAGCTTGTAATGTTTGGGGACCATAAGAAATCCAAAGCTATGTGACTCTCATTCAGGTCTACATTCTGTGACCCTTTCTAAAAATGAAAGAATGCAAAGGGAAAAAGTTTTCTATACCAATTCTGATTCTATTGCGATAGGACAGCTAAATTTCTGCTCTGTTGAAAGAGGTAAATCTTTTGTTAAAACTGTTGAACTGCACTGATAATACCTCCAAATATTACTCCTGAAATATCAAGAAAATGCTGTTATTGAGGGTTTTACCATCTTTTCCTGTTGAGATGAAGATTAAGTGAAATGATGTACACGGAATCTATTGATGGAATCGTTCTTAGAAAAAAAATTATAGAACTTCAGCCTTCCATGAGAATGTTATTGAAAATATTAGTGTGTTCCACTTACTCTTCCAAAATGTTTTTAAAAATATACTTGATTATATTGAGATACACACTTTTGGATACTGCCTAAGACATGAAAATTCTATACTTGGACATTATAAAGATATACCAGTCTTCAGTACTAACAGGTCATTAAAAAAGATTTGCTCTTCATAATTCTGTGTTTAATTTGTTGAGGAACCTCCAAACTATTTGGGACGACAATTTTGCCATGTGTTTCTTCAGATGATCATTAATGTAGGCGAGTGACTTTCTTTCTATTCAATAGAAATGCAGAACTGGATCTCCCAGGATCCATTGCAATAGTAACCAAATTGCTATGATTTTTTTTCATATGCTTTGACAATCATTATTTATTTGAGTTTCACAACAGTGATAGATGGAAAGAAAAGCAAATAGAATATTCTTTTTACAAACGAGCCAACTCAGGGGTCCTGAGCTTAGATATCTTAACTTTGTAACCAGTAAGTGCTGTAGTCAGGGCTAGAATCCAGGTCTACTAGTTCAATGTGATTTATGCTCTTTTATGACATGTACTTATTTCTTTGTAATTTGACCTGACATTACTGCTCAAAAAATTTAGAAACAGGTGTTCACACAAAAACTTTTATATAAAAATGTTTATAGCACCATGATTCACAATACTCCAAAGATGGATAAACAAATTGTAGTGTACCATACAACATTATTTAGTCATAGGAAAGGAATGAAATATTAATACATGTGACGATGTAGATGAACTTTGAAAACATTATGCTAAGTGGAAGAAGGAAGAAGTCAGACACCAAAGATGCTATGTAACCCTATTTATATGAAATGTTCAGAATAGGCAGACCCAACCAGACAAAAAGCAAACTGGTGGTTGTCATGGGGTGAGGGTAGATGGTAGTTAAAGGTGATTGCTGAAGGGTATAGGATTCTCTTTGGGGGCCATGAAAACATTTGGAACTAGACAGTGGTGGTTTGGGCAACATTGTGAATGTACTAAGTGCCACTGAATTCTACACTTTAAATTAGTTAAAATGGTAACTCTAGGGTCACCTGGGTGGCTCAGTGGGTTAAAGCCTCTGCCTTTGGCTCAGGTCATGATCTCAGGGTCCTGGGATCGAGCCCCGCATTGGGCTCTCTGCTCAATAGAGAGCCTGCTTCCTCCTCTCTCTCTGCCTGCCTCTCTGCCTACTTGTGATCTCTGTCTGTCAAATAAATAAATAAAATCTTTAAAAAAATGGTAACTCTATGTTATGTGTATCACATCAGAATAAAAAAAATGTTGCTAAAACACAAAAACAAACAACAACAACAAAACAAATAAATGAATGGCTCTTGGTTATTAAATAGTTGTAAAAGTAGAAATCGAAAGAACCTTTCCAAACCCCAAAAGGGGAAGTTTAGTTTTGCGATTCTCTGTGGTGTTTCATCAGACAGCCTTGCCCAGGAATTAGCAAGTGGGACAATAGCTTAACGCCTGCCATTTTCCCTAGCCTAAATGTATTATTGTAACCAGTGTACTGTGTAGTGATCTGGGAGGTAGCCAATGCTCCTATGAAGTAAAGTTATTTGGTTTAGAGAAAGAGGAATCTGTGTGTGCTTGTACAGAAGAGTAAGTAGGCAAATCAGAGGACAAGTATTATTATTTGTGCCCAGCTTTGGGCCAAGTTCTCTGCAAAGCCAGCCTCAAGACATTTGAGCTTAGTTGGTTGAGGCCAGATTTCTTCCATCAGAGGGGAAAGCTGGCAGGCATGGTCCCCAGGAAGTAGCATGAAATCAGTAACAGTGAATGAAAGGCAGCATGGTGGCATAAATGTGGTATAATATGCAAAAGCTCAAAACCCAGATATCTAGATCAAAACCCAGATATCTAGAAGTGCAGAATTGCAATGTTGAAGGAGGTACCCAGGTACCAAGAGTGAGCAGGTGAGTGCAAGCCAGGCTCAGAACCAAAGTTGGCCTGAGTGAGGGTGTATCCCCACAGGGTCTGGCACTAGAAGGAGAATTTTTTTTTTTTTTTTAAGAGCAAAATCTGAGTTTATTCATCATCAGGAGTATGCCAACCTTCTGTGGGCTCGTATATGTTTAACAGTAAATATAACAGAGTTGGACATGTGTTGTGAAAAATACAAGGGAATGACCTGGTCATTTCTCCTTAGGGTGAGATGAGGTAGTCAGGACAGATGCACAGAGTATAAGTAAGCTTGTTAATCTCAGCTGGTCAACTCAATCATGAAGTAATTACAAAGAATCTACCACCATGACAAAACATTTATGAAATTCTTGAACAATACAAAGCTCAGAAGGTACTCCTCAGTGCAATAAATATGGCTAGGAGGCTAAGCAACTCTAGTCTTTTCTATGAAGTAACTCTGACAGAGCAGACGGATCCTTGAAGCAGCAATCCTCAGATTTCAGTATGGCCCTGTTTATTTTTAAATAAGTCAAGCTAGAATGAACTGTAGAGTTTTTTAGAATATATTGAGTGACAGCAATTACATCAAGTGATCTGAACAAACATGCATAGGTATCAAAACACTTCTCAAAGTAGAAGTGGAAATACAGGAACAATGGGGCTGAAGACATATGTAGTCAAAAGCTAGTTTTTGAATATCTTCAAATTTTAAGACATTGTTTATAATTCCATATACTATTTGGAGGTAAGTTTCCTAAACTGTGTAAGCTTCAGTCCCTCTTTAACCTGGATTTATCCCTAGGCATATGTGTCCGGAAAGGAAATGGTATTTTCTAGGATGAGTGCAGAACTACCCACTATTATCAAAGGGCCAAGAATTCCATCATACAGTTTCTTAACATCTGGCTTCTGAGACATGCTGCTGACATTGACTCAACATATAATGTGTTACATAACTTAATATTGTGCATTGTTACCAACCTTGGACTGGGGGTTTGGGACCCGAGTAAGGCACTAGTCAAAGCTCTGAAATAATGGGGATTTAGATAGAAACCTCATCGTCCACGATGAAGTCCAAAGTCTTAAGCTGATCTTTTAAATTACTATTTTTATATCTGCTACCATCTTATGAATTTGTATCTCCTTTCTCGTTGTGGGACCAAAAGATTGCAAATAAAATTCCATGAAATATTTTTGTATTCCTGTGTTTGTGGATGAGTTACACAAAAGACAACGTTAAGGAGTCTTCAAGAGCCTCCCAACCATCAGTCTCTCTAGTTCCTTACATTTTCATTTGTCACTGAAAAAAGGAAATGGAACTTTATCAATGGCTGTTTATTTACATGTGTATTTTTCTCTGAAATGTTGTTAAATATGTGAAACCCAATTTATTTAATTTTTTTAGGATTTTGTTTATTTATTTGACAGACAGAGATCACAAGTAGGCAGAGAGGCAGGCAGAGAGCAAGGGGGAAACAGGCTTCCCGCTGAGCAGAGAGACCGACGCGGGCCTCGATCCCAGGACCCTGAGATCATGACCTGAGCTGAAGGTAGAGGCTTTAACCCACTGAGCCACCCAGGCACCCCTCACACTACATAATTTACCTGTACATTTATGTTTAGTTATATTTGAGTTTTTTATTAGTTCTAGAAGAGCTGAAATTTTAAGTACATTTGGCTAATGCATATTGATATTTGATTGCACATATTTGATATGACATGTGCATTTGATTTGGTATGATATGATTGATTTGATATGTGATATATGATTTGATATTTGATAGCACATAGCTTATAAAAGCCTAATTCAACATGTGATCTTCTAAAATGTGATTTGTTTTTCCTTTCTTTTGAATCACTATAGACTAGGTTTGATATTTAAATTAAGATGATAACTCCTTTATCCACAACTTTGAAATAAAATCTGTTTTTTGATATCAGATGAAAATCCAGATATTGATCACAAACATTTAGAGAGTTGGATTTTGGAATCAAAAAGTAATTTCTGAAAAGCATAGGTGGATTTTTAGCAAGAATAAGTTTCTAAAGATGAATTCATTTTATAAGATCAGATATATGCAGCCCTAAGTGATTCATTCACTAAATAGCTTGTTCCCATCAATTTTGTGGACTGAAGTTTTAAGGGCATTAAAAAAAGGGCAGCAAAATCCTATTGATTCATGTCAAAGATATATTTAATTTCTTCTACTCCTGTTACCCACCACCTAAGACCGTACTTTATCAGGAAGTCAATCTTAAGAAAGGATATTTTTCAAGAAACATAGCAAATTGGAGGTTAGAGAACATTCAAACAATCAAAAGATGGGAGATAAATTCTTATCTTCCTCTTTCCCAACAGGAATGAAAGAGAAAATATAAATTAAAATAAAAGCAAAATTTAAATGAGGAACATAATTCCTGAAACATTGATTTATACACTGGATTACATTTGATGAATATTAGGTACAAGTTACTAAGGATACAAGATGATTAAAGTGTGGTTCTTGGACACATCAAGATAAGTATGTAAACAAAATAATGACTGTGTGGAGAATGTGACTGTCTTGGTTTAGGGCAAGAGCGTGAAAATAGACTTCTCAGTATTCTCTCTGGGCTATTCACTGACTTTCCAAATGTCAGTTTGCCTCAGGATTTTCTCACCAGACTTTTCCCTTTTCAGACCATTGTAAAGCCTTGTGTGAGATTATTCTGTCCATGGTCTTCAGGGCCGACTTTAAGTAAGAGTCTCCAAATTGTCACCTTCAGCCCAGACTTCTCTTCTCCCAAGCCCGTGTATCCCACCTCTACTGGCCACCTCCCAAGCGGGTATTCTAGAACCATTTCATGTTCATCATGTAGAAAACAGAACTCATCATCTTTATTTTTTTCTCTCAAATTTATGTCGTCTATGATGTCAATCATTCATTCATGCTTATATTTACATATGAACTCTCACTTAACAAGTCAGGTCCGGGATAAGGTGTTAAGAATAAAAGTTTACCAAGACAGATTTCATTCATGAAAGCTTATAAATTTATTATATGAATTTGCAGGCGAACAACTAAATTATCAATCCCTATTAAGTGATTTAAATTATAGAGAGTCTTCATCAAGCTTTAACCAAGCCAAAAAATAATAGTCCAGTGGGTTACTAAGCAGGCCTGTTTTGAGGACTAGCTTCCTTTTAAGGTGAGGGAATAAGTCCTTAGTAAGCCACATTTAGTCTGAGACCTAGAGGATGACTAGACTGGGGTGGAGGAGAGTGAGGTGAAGAGCATTGTAGGAAAAGGAGGGGCTGAAAATATGAACAAAATGCTTGAGAAACTTGCACTCATAAAACATTTGCAAAAATTCACCATGCTCCAATCCATTAAGGCCGTTCCAAAGAATCAGCGTATGAGAGACCACATTCTCCAACCCAAGCACATTTAAGTTGGAGAGCAACAGTGACAATGAAAATCATATTTATAATGATGAAAGATGAATCTGGAAATTGGAAGCCTATTTCTTCTTCCTCTGGTAGTTCAACAAAAAGCTGACTTGCATATCTGGGTTAACTCCAAGCAAGAACAGGCTGTTTTCAGCCGTGGAAGCCATTGGCTTCACTTTCCCCTCAGGCTCACATTGAAGAGAAAGTCCCCATTGCTTTAGTTGCATGGATATCCCCAGCTAGTCCTTCAATCTTATACATATGTGTGGGATTACAGGGTCAAGTTCCTCTCCTAGACTCCTTTCCATGGGGTATATAGTCACCTTTCCCCCACCACCTTCTTACTCTCAGGCATACCTCTTCCAGCATGGTGAGGGAAGGCAGCTAAGTCCTCTATTGTCTTCTGTACCGGTATGTTTTTTCCAGAAAACCTGATTTTACATACATTCTGAATGCCTTGAATGATGTGTGCCTGTGCCCTCTCTGACACAGTGATAGTAACAAAGCTAAATCTAAGGTCTTGTATGTAGCGTTGTTAATTTGGGAAAATTCTTAGCCATAATGGTTAAGTTGTTTTGTTTTGGTACCATTTACTCTTGTCTTCTTTCTTGTGTTCTTATTAAGCAGCTGCTGACTGTGGCACTTCTATCTTCCCTGTACTTTAAATCTTCTCACAATCTTCCCAACTCTTTATTCTACTTTAATATCTTTGAAGGTTGAGCACTTACTAATGGCCTAAAATTATTTCCCTCTCATAAAAATTTGTGATATATTTATTTTGTTTGATTTGTGTAATACTAATAGTGGCAATAAAAGTTGAGAACAGCATTTTAACTCCTATTGCCTCACAGGAATGGGAAAAATTTCAAAGATTGCAATAATATGTGTAATTTTGTTTTAAGGTACTAAAGAACACTAACGTAAGACTTTCAAAAACAAAAACATACTGCACAAAAAATTTATGAAGAAAATGCAAAAAAATACAGGCTTAAAGAAAAGAAATTATGTAAAATTGTTGAAGAGTGTATTTTAATAAAACATGCAAGGGGGTGCCTGGGTGGCTTAGTCAGTAGGCATCTGTCTTTAGCTCAGGTCATGATCTCGGGGTTCTGCGATCTAGCCCCACATTGGGCTTCCTGATCAGTGGGGAGTCTGCTTCTGCCTTTTCCTCTGCTCTATTCGTCTGCTCATGCTCCTTCTCCCTCTCTCTCAAATAAATAAATATATATATATATATATTTTTTTTTTTTTTACGGAGTATCTAAAATTTTCTTGCCTTTACAAAGTAGATTTCCTTTGTGTACTTCATTGAAAACAATATATCTCAACATTTAATGCAAACATAGACATGAGAATTCAGCTATGTTCTATCAAAGTAGATATTACAGACATTTTTAAAATTGTAAGACAATGTCAGCCTTCTCTTTGTTTTTGTTTTGAAAAACAGTTATTTTTCACTAACATACATACATTTTCTAAGCTACCAGGTAATGGTTTTACTGTTACTTATAAATAAATATTTTAAAAATTCTCATTGTAGCAGTAAATAGCGGCTATAACTCACATTAACAAAAATTTCTGCAGTTCTCAATTTTTAAAAGTATAAAAGTTCCTCAGACCAAATATCTGGGCACTGTTAACACACCTATTTGTGTTCTGTCTGTTCCCACTAGATTGTGAGATTCGTGAGAACAGAAACCTTGCCTGACTTTGCCATCAGTTGTATCCCATTGCCTGAACCAAGTCTTGGCAAACAGAAGTGACAATCATTCTCTCAGCTGTCCATGCTTGCAAATCAAGTTTTAATTCACCACATCCTGTTAAATACTGGCCCACAGGCCTAATGGCTTCTGTTCACTTGTTAGCTGTGTATTTTCCTGTGCAAAATCACCCAGACATCAACTCTGTTTTCTTGGTGCTGCTTGGGTCCTCCCACACCTCACCCAAGCTGGGGGAGATGAGGATGTTATATCTTAATGATCTATAAATAGTGTTCCTTAACTTCTGTAGGAAAATATATCTGCTAATGACAGGTCATGAAAATAGAATCCAAAATACATTTGAATAGTTTAAATTACTCTTTAGTTATTAAACCTTGTGTCCTGGCAGAATTCTTGAGTTAAATATATCTGCCAATTTATTTGCTCAATTATATTGAACATCTATGTTTCCTACTATTGTATATTATAGATTTGCAAGGATTGCTATTGTAAGGACTGACAGTTTTCTTCAGCCAAAACTGCACTTCAGAAATGGTGTAGACTATCTTCATATATTACTTTTCAAAAGTACCTTGTAGAAGTGTTATAAGCACAATTAATTGTTTGCAATTTGATTTGAGATCTGCAGGCGGAAAAGGTGAAATGTAATTTCCAAGTAGTTATGTTTACCATTATGGTTTAATGACATATATTAGCCATACAAATCCAAAGGGGACTTAGCTTAGGGACAGGATTCTAGTACTTTATGCACAGAGGCAGCTGAGCGATTCTCGTTAATGTTAATAGGAGTCAAACACTGTAAACCTTAAGGCAATGATCACAACACATTGCCTAATGCCGTTACAAGTAAACACCATCTTATGAGAGAGTTGTTTCTGCATATGCCTTTCAAAAACTACTTCACTATATTATTCACATGAGTATAAACTGGTAATGAAAGTGTATCTAGGCACAAATGAAACTTACTTAGTTTTAGTTAGTGCTATTTTAAAAGCGGCAGCTCAGTAGAGAAATTTCGAGCAGAAATAATGACCAGAAAAGTAGTAGCATATTATCTGCTGTAGCAAGTAACAAGATCTAAGATCCAATTTATTTTTCATTACATCTGAAATATTGAGATTTTCTACTTTGTACTAGGAGTTGAGATTGATACTAGGGATAAGTTACTTAGTATAAGAATCACAGTTTCTGTCTTTCTGAGTTTCACAGAAGATACATAAAAAATAAGGTCACAAAAAGAAGAATTCATAAGCTGTGTACTTCAAAAGGAATGTTCTGGTATTTGGTCTAGCATGTAATGAGCTTAGAAGTTGTCACTCTAGGGTGACAGGGTGGCTCAGTTGGTTGAGGATCTGATTCTTGATTTTGGCTCTGGTCATGACCTCAGGATCCGGAGATCGAACCCCACAGTTGGGCTCCGTGCTGGGTGTGAAGCCTGCTTAAGATTCTCTCTCTCCTTTTCCCTCTCTCCTCTGTCCCCCCTCCCCCGAAGAAGTTGTCACTCCATCCTAACAAGAAGTAAAAAACGAATTGAGCTAAAAATACACAACTTTTCTTGATACATTGGAGATGTAAGGTCATAGGGTAAACTATAATTACACAAATTGCAGACAGACGGGCAGATACAGAAAATCACAACTTACAGGAGCAGAAACTCATGAGAACAAATCTTTGCAGGAAAGACTAGCAGGAGTATCACGTCTGTCTTACATCAAAAAAATTACAAGACACACTAAAAGACAGAAAACACAGTTTGGGGAGACACAAGAAGCATCAGAACCAGACTCAGATATGGCAGGATGTCTGAAATATATGACTGGTAGTATCAAACAACTGTTATTACTATGATAAGGGCTTGTAAGGAAAAAGTAGATAGTATGTAAAAACAGATGGAATGAAGCAGAAAGATGAAAATTCAAGAAAGAGCCAAAGAAAATGCTAAAGATTAAAAATACTATAACAGAAATGAAGAATGCTTTTAATGGATTCATTACTAGACTGGACATGGCTGATGAAAGAATCTTTGATGTAGAGGATATATCAATAGAAACTTCCAAATCTGAAAAACTAAGAGAGAGGAAAAAAAAAATAACCTGGAAAAGAAAACAGAATATCCACGAACCATGAGAAAACTACATAAGGTAAAGTCTAGGATAATGAGAATATCAGATGGAGAAAAAAGAGAGAGGGAACAGAATTGTTGAAACAATAGTGACTGAGAATTTCCCCAACTTAATGTCAGACACCAACCAGATATCCACAAAGCTCAGAGAAAAATCAAACAGAATAATGCAGAAAAGGAAAGGAAAGGAAAGGAAAAACTACACCTATGCAAATCATATTCAAATGGAAAAAAAAAAAAATCAAAGGTAAAGGAAAAAAAAAACCTTGAAAGAAGCCAGAAGAAAAAACATCTTCTCAAGAGAGGAGCAAAGATAAGAAATGCATCTGACTTATCCTAATAACTTATGCAAGAAAGAAAAGAATACAGGGAAACATTGAAAGAAAAAACCCACCAGGCTAGCATTCTGTATTCTGCAGAATTATCCTTCAAAAATGAAGAAGAAATAAAGACTTTCTCTGAAAAACAAAAGTTGAGGGAATTTGTTGTCAGCAGACCTGACTTGCAAGAAAATGTTAAAGAAGTTTTTTGAAGAGAAAGAAAATTATATACTTCAGAATTTTGGATCTCTATAAAGGAAGAGCATTAGAGAAGAAACAGGGAAGGTAAAAGATTTTGCACAACAAAGGAAACCATTAACAAAACAGAAAGGCAGCCTACAGAATGTGAGAGGATATTTGCAAAGGATTTTTCTGACAAGGGGTTCATATCTAAAATATATAAAGAACTTATACAACTCAACACCAAAAAAACAAATAATCTGATTTTGAAAATGGGCAGAGGACCTGAAGACATTTTTCCAAAGAAGATGTACAGATGACCCATAGACACATGAAAAGATGCACAATATCACTGATCATCAGGGAAATATAAATCAAAATAAAAATGAGATATCACCTTATACCCATTAGCATGGCTAAAATAAAAAAGATAAGAAATAACAGGTGTTGGCAAAGATGTGGAGAAAAGTGAACCTTGGTGTACAGTTAGTGGGAAAACTTAACTTTGCTTATTCTTAATTCATCTAACAGATGATGGTTTATTTAAAATAATAGCAGCTCCAATGTATTTGATTATGGTAGTTTATGTCTAAGTGAAATGAAGAACAGTAATCATACATGGGACAAGAGGAAAGAATTAAGAGTATTTTGTTATTGTAAGAAAATAGGCATAGTGTCATAAAAGAATAAAACAGGCTGAGGTATTTTAAATTAGGTCACCAGGAAAGGCCTCATATATAGGATTGATCACTTGTCAAAAAGCAGGATTTGAAACACAAGGAAAGATTTTGAAGCTACTGTATAGTTTCTGGAAGAAGTGGTGTCTATTCAGTAGTTAAAAGTGATATGGTAAATGTGACTAAATACTACACACATATATACTTGACACAAAATCAAAAGAATTTCTATTTATGGGATTATACATTACTAGCTACATATATTTGACTATAAAATTGGCATAAAGGAATCATGTCTTTCTCCATTTTCTTCAATAGTGACACACCCTTATTTTCTGCCAAGGATTTAACCATTATAAAAGTCTTAAATCCCTGGGGTTATCTTTGAATCTCCTTCATTTACTATCTTCCACATTTAGTTGTTCCACATTTAGTTTATCTTCACATTTAGATATTCTCACATTTCTTCAGTGTCTTTGAAATGATGTAGTGTAATGGTATTACACACACTGGAATAAACATTCTAGTACATGTTTCCCAATGAACTTGTACAAAAAAATCTCTAGGATATCATACTGAACAAGTGATAGTTGGCAGCTCTGTGCTTTAGAATTTTGGGAAATATTATTCCCTTGTCTTTGGCTTCCATTAATTTGTTGGTAACTCAGTTGGTCTAACTATCATTCTCTTACTATCATTTTCTTACAGAAAATCTCTTTGTTCTCTTGGCCATTTTACATATTTTCTCTGTCTTTCATGGTCTATAATATACTTTGTTCTTTCTAGGTATGTAGTTTGGGACTCATTAGTCTCCTTAAATCTATGAATTGGTTTAGTTCATTAATTCTAGAAAATTCTAACCTGTCTCTTAGACTATTACCCGAACCCTGACTACTGTCTGTATTGTTCCCTTTCAAATCTGAGCATAGGTATGTTTGACTTCTTCATTCCCCACCCCCTTCGTTTTTACCTACATTTTATATTTCTATTTCTTTGTCTTTGGGCTACCTTCTAAGTAGTTCCTTCAAATCCACCTTCCAGTTCTGAAACACTCTCTCCACTTTCCTCCCAAGTGCTGTTTATCCGTCTATTGTACTTTTAGACATTCTGTTAGGGTTCCTTCTCAATTTACCTTTTCATTTTTATTCTAAATTTTTCTTATTTTCAAAACTGTATCAAGGCGTCTCATTGTACGTTCTCTAACTGGTCACTCAAGGACCTTTGCAAATTCAATTCTGAAGTATATTGATTCTTCTGTCTCCCTCATGCTGGCTTATTTCCTTCTGTGTTCTTTAATTTCCAATTCTGAGATCATACTGTGTAAGTTTTAAAGGCATAGGTTTAAAATGTTTTCTTACAAATAAGATTGTATTTACTACTAACTTAGGGTTGCTTTAAATTAAATTTTAGATTTCACATTTTTAGGTCCACACAGGTTCACTCCATTCATTCAAGGAAAGGGCAGTTTATGGTTTGGAATTCGCAAGAATGATTGATTTTGTTTTGCTTTGTTTTCTTTCGCAGTCTACTCAGGAAGGGTATAGAAGCTTATTTACCTGAGGATGTCCTACTCCTGACAGTAGATTTCCAATGGAATTTAGGGTTGTCTTCAAAGAACAGAATTATGCCAATGAGACCAAATTGCCCTTTTGTAATGATAGGTATGTAGAAACATAGCTCAAATGCTGATTCTGGAAGAAGAAATAATATATAGACATTTCCAGAATTGTAATAGGTGGACCCAAGAGCCAGAAAATAGAGATGATCAAGAAAATAAACATACACAAGGAAGAAGTAAGAAAAAAACACAAGTAGAATTTCACAATTTTTCCTTCTTACTTCGTATATCATGCTTAGCTTATATTTATTCAAACACAATCAGAAAATGAAGAATTTCTTATTAAAACCCAGCATCAGTGCTTCCAGTCCAAGATGGTAATACAGGAAGACTCAGAAGTAATCTCCTCCACAGAACATCCTCCTGTTTATGGAGGATTTCCTCCTGAAGAAAGAATTGAGGGCTGACTAAAAAGCTTCTGCATAACTAAATGCCCCTAAGAGCAGCAAGAGAGACAGAGACATGGTAATGAAGGGAATCCCCGACACATGATGTGAACTCCTGGGGGGGGGGGCATAGTATTGAGGGATTGGGGGCAGATTCCTCTGTCCTTGGCCACCAAAGAGAGAGAGAGAGAGAGAGAGAGAGAGAGAGAGAGAGAGAGAGAGAGAAAGTCATGGTTTAAAGAGCAACTAGCTTATCAAAGAGCTAGAACTCTGCCAAAGGACAGAGGAGCTGCTGGAACTCTCTCTGGGTCAGAGGGACTGGAGAGTAACAAGCTTTACACATCCCCTTACCTTAACAATGTGAATGGGAGCAGAGTCCATGCCTCATAGCTGACCTGCACTGGGTTCCTTAGCCCATACCAGTCCTGGGTGCCCTGGAGCACAAAAAAAGCTGAGGCTTAAAAAAACAACTGGCATATAAAAAAGTCTGCCCTAGAACTCTGCCTAATAGCAAAGGAGATACTGGAACTTTCTTTGGGTGGAAGGGACTGATGGATATGGTCTATGCCCACTTTCCACCTTAAAAGTACATGACAGTTCTCACTCTGGGAACCCTAATTGGCCCCAGTGTGTCCTGGGCCCCTGGCCCACACCAGCCCCAGCCATTCTACCAAGATGGTCACAAGGAAGTGCACAGCAGGACACCTCTGGTGAGTGCTCACTACAGCTGTAGACTTCATGTCAAGGTGACACAGGTACGAAGCATCCTGAAGGCTCTAGGCCCATAACACTTCAGCTTCAGACAGTTTACTAGGACACCTCTGGTGGAGAGTGCTCAGAAAGTTCCCAGCTGACAGCTTCAGATCCAGCTGCCCTGCCAGAGTGGTCCTGTGTGGAGAGGCCCAGAAACACCAGCACCAAGCCTGCATCAGTTCCAGTTACCCCACAAAGTAGCTGCACAGAGCACCTTGGGACAACAGGGCTTGCTTCCATTGCATAGAATCCCTGGCTTGTACCCTCTTCATCTTTAGCTCTCCTGCCAAAATAGCACTATGTGGAAGGCCACAGGATTCAGCCCCCCAGCAGCTGCAGCTCCAGCCAGCCAGCAAAAGTCATCAAGCACCCATCGTCTACAAAGGTGACAGTCACAGAAGAGACCCTTTCTTCATGTTTAGGAATGTTCTGTCTAATCCACTGAAGCAAACACAGAAAGTCAAACAAAATAGGGAGACAGAGAAATGTGCTCCAAAAGAGAACGAGACAAAACCTCAAAATGAAGCTAGATGACCAATAGATCTCTAACTATTTTCTGATTTCACTTAAGAGTAAGATAGGAAGGGGTGCCTGGGTGGCTCAGTCATTAAGCATCTGCCCTTGGCTCAGGTCATGATCCCAGGGTCCTGCAATCCAGCCCCGCATTGAGGCCCCTGCTTAGCGGAAAGCCTGCTTGTTCCTCTCCCACTCCCTGTGCTCTCTCTTGCACGTTCCCTCTCTTTCATGTCTCTCTCTATAAAATAAATAAATAAAATAAAACAAAAGAGTAAAATGGGAAAAGATATGGGAGGTGGGAGAAAGATTCAGGTAAAATGTGGTGGTTTCCATATAGATATTTATTCCCATTTTTCATAAACCACAATTGGCAATGTAGAAAAAACAGTTCCATATAAAAAAGACAAACTGGAGAAGAATAGACACTCAAAATTTAAGTCAGAAAAGCATTATACAGAGGGAAAGTTCCAGCCCTGGAATCAGGGCTTTAGTGACATTCAGAGTAGTGAATGTGAAATCCCCATCCCTCTCCCTTTACCTGTTCTCATAAAAGTGGCAGTCAGGCTTAGGAATGGCTCAGCCCCAAAGAAAGGCCCATAAATATGCTTTAATGAGGATATCCTTTTGGTTGGCCTTGGTATGAAGTCCAATGCCTGGGCTCTGTCCAGGAGAGAATTTCCAATCAGCTCTTTTAGAAACTTACTCTTATATATATTGGATAAATCAAGAGTACTAGGCATGAAAAATGCAGACCCAAACAATGAAACTGACAGACAACCAAACACATCAGGAGATGACAGAGGAATGTCTTCAAACTAGAAGAAAAATATATTTTCTACCTGGCATTTATAGTGATACCGTGAGGAAGCATAAAGACAGTTTTAGCAATGCAAGATCTCAAAACATTTATCTCCTGTGTCCTCATTCTTAAAAATTCTTCAAAAATCTAATTGAGAGATATGGATCTGAGTGATTAAAAATGGAAGAAGCATGGGGAACTCATTGTGTGATGAAGTATGTGTCAGCAGCTAGCCATTAGCAAGAGGAGCCAAACCAACCAATCTGACTGGACCTGAAGGATGGAGAGCAAGAAAGTGCTGCCTCCAAGGGGAAACACAAAAAAGTAATTCATCAGGTAGAGTATTGATTTGTACATGCTGAGGAGATAATTTTGGTTCTACTGGAAATTTTAGGGACGATCTGATGAAGCCAGCACCCCTGGGGTGAAAATAAATTTAAAAGTTGCAAGTTTAATGAATGAAAAAAAAATGCATTTAGGTAGGAATGTTTAGACCATATCCCATTTAACAGCTATGTTACGGCTAATGGGAGAACAAGCATTTAGCTTCAGCAGACTTGCTCTTGAATTCTGACCCACCCACTTAGGAACAGAGTAATTTAAACCAATTCCTTGAACCACTGAGTTTTAGTTTTATTACCTGTAAAAGGTGATGTCAGTATCTGTCTCAAAAAGAATGTGGTGATTAACTCAGAAAAGATATATTCAGTATTTACAACGAGATATGAAAAATAGAAAATATATTTGATAAAACAAGATAGGAAAATTGATCAATCCCTGATAGAAAGGTTATTTCCCCAAAAAAGCAATCTCATTTAAAAGCCACAGATTTCCCCAAGAATGGTTCAATTGCTTCTGTTTGCCTTTAAAGAAGATAATTGTCTAAGTAAATTACTAACAGAGTAGAATGCATTTAAATTAGGAATAACAACTCTAAATAATGCAGAGAAAAATCAAATTGAGATTTTTAAAAACAGATTTTTGATAAAAAAATTAGATATGATTAAAACATGTGAAGTATACGTGTAAAATTTAGATGGAATAACAATAGTACACGTTAAATTAAACTACAGTAATGGCTGCTCACTGTCACATGCTGAGTGATACCATGCCCTAAATTGGGTTCCAGGGCTTATTTCCAGTGGTGCCACATTTTCTTTATCCATTCATCCCTCTGTAGACGCTTAGGTTGTTTCCATGCCTTAGCCATTGTCAGAATGCTGCAGCGCACGTCACGGGGCATGTATCTGATAGAAGTCGCTATTTCTTTTCTTTTGGTTAAACATCAGAAGTGGGATTGCTGAATCATATGAAAGTCCTTTTTTTAATTTCTTGAGAAACCACCATACGGTTTTCCATAGTGGCTGTCATAACTCACATTTCCACTAGTGGTGCACCAGGGCTCCTTTTACTACACATCGTCCCCAACACTAGCTACATCCTAAAAAGTTATATGTGATGTTTAGGAGTAAACATCCTAAAGAGGTATAAACTGATATCTCATTGTGGTTTTGATTTTCTGGCTTACTTGAGCACATTTTCATGTGTCCATCAGCCATTTGTATGTCTTGTTTGGAAAAATGCCTATTCAGGTTCTTTGCCCATTTCTTAATTGGATTATTTGGTTTATTGGTATTGAGTTGTATGAGTTCCTTACACATATTGGGTATTTACCCTTTATTGGATACGGTTTGCAAATATTTTCTCCCATTCCGTATGTTGGCTTTCTATTTTGTTGATTTTTCTTTTGCTCTACAGAAGATTTTTAGTTTGATGCAATACCACTTGTTTATTTTTGTTTTTGTTGCCTGTACTTTTGGTGTCAGATTAAAAAAAAAAAGTCATTGCCAAACTAAATAATAACACATACGCGTGCACACACACACACACACGCACAACAAAAACTAGAAATCATTTGAAAGAGATATTTAGCTAGTAATTCAACAAGGCCATTACTATATTATCAGAACTACTTAGTCATTCATATTCTAAAAATCAAATGCAGTTTTCCTTATTTTTTAATGTAAAGATAAGGAAAGTTTTGCTGATAGAGTTTGGTTTGCAGAGTAATTTAAATTCAGATTCAGTAGATTAACTTTCTTCTATCCCTGAAGATGAATACTTCCTTTCTGTTTTCCCCACATGTTTTTCCAAGTGTTTAAAGTCTTAGCTTTCAGAAGGCTATTACCTTTCTTGGTATGATAGACAATTTCCAAATATGTTGGTCATATTCATAGATTTAAGTAGGCCCAATTGAAATACACATTCTTATATATCTTCTGAGATAATAACAGAATCTTGCTATAGTCTGTCTCTTTTTGACACTACAGAGAATCCCAGTGGATATCAGCACTGGAAATGAAATCTTTTAACCGAGGCAAAATAGACCCTTTCCTTGAAAGTCATTTTCAGAAACAGTGTTCTCTGAAGCAGAACATTCTGGAATATTATGTCCCTCAAAGCATTTGGGTCCTTTAGCTTAAATGTATATCTCATCATAAACCATTACCTACCTTGAAATTCCACAGTGCAAAAATCAGTTGCTTATAAATAGCATATTTATATGTTAAATATCTGCATCTCATGGACCTTCATTCCTTTTTTATTCTTATTGCCCTGAAGACAATTTCTAAAATGATTTTAGAGATGTCGAGTAGTAAATGAGGTAGTCCTGAGAGAGAGCATAGAGTGAAAGCAGTTTAGTTAGAGATGTCCCAAGCAATCATTTGATTTTATATATGTGCTCCAAGGTAGGTTAAGATAGAACAAGGGAATGGGAACTTCCTCTCTCACCTGTAATTAAAATGATAAGATCTCAGAGCTTTTGAATAAAATCATATGGCAATTAAATGACTAAGAAAAATATAGTATACTCTTTGTGACCAGACAACATCTATTGCCACTATAATGCAGATTTTGATCTAACATTTCATCTCTCTCCATGTAAAATACTTATAAAATTAAAGAAGATTACCAATTTACATACTAGTTTCATAATTTATACATTTCAGTATATTGATTTGTCAACGGTCAGTACATAACTTTGTATCTTGCTTTCCAACTTACTAAATAGTTCAAAATAAAAGCAAGAGTTAGTGAACACTATATTCTTAATATAAAGGTTTGAAATGTATAATTTTTTCTCAACGAAAATAAATAAGGGAAATCTCATGTCTATGATCTATGGCCTGAGACGTTTACTATGGTTTTATCTTGAAATAATTTAATGGGTTACTATGTCTACTTCAATGGCTGCCTTGAGGCTTTGTTTGTTTGTTTGTTCAAATAGGTATCATCACTCAAAAAGGACAGGCAAAGTCAGGCTCATTACAGCCTTACCTGATTTTCTAAAGTAACATCTAAGTCCGTTTAACATTACAAACAAACTTTCAAAATTCTTAGCTATTAGCATTAATTGTTGTTAGGAAGATGAAGAGGAAATTGAAGAAGACTATTTAACAGAGGAATGGCAAACTTTTTTGGAAGATTTTTTTTTTATTTGTTCCTCTCTTGTAAACTCTACTATTTATAATATTTTAATTAAGATTATTTTAAAGCTTAGGTAGATTTGTGTATGTATGTTTTTCGATATAAATATAAGTGTACAGATACATCCACATAAACAACTACAGGATAGAAATATTTTTACATGTGAAAGGTAACCATATACATAAGTGTAAACATATATATAATATAAAAGTATTTTTCACATATAAAATACCCTAAATGAATTTTGAGGCTAAAGATATATTCCTTTTGTTAAAAGATTTCATTGAAATCTTCCATGTAAAATTTTTCTAAACCCCTGAATTAAATGCAACTTCGTTCTTTTTAACGAGTAGGCTTTCTGTTACACCATCTTACTGACACCACCAGTATATAAAATTGAAGAGGCTTTTGTTGTATTTCCAACTTTGATTATTTCTTTATAAAAAACACTTGGAAGTAGAAACTGAAGGCAAGACTTTACTTTCAACATGTTTCACATATGCTTGATAAAGGCTAAGCCTATCAACGCTGCTTTATAGCCATTTAACTTCAAAAGGAATCAATTTATATGCAAAGTCATCTTTCCTTAGTTGAGGGACACAAAGTTAAGAGATTCTTATTCTTTTTATTTTTTCTGATGTCACAAAGGTCAGTTCTTAATCTCCCATCCCCAAACATAATATTTTAGTTTTATTTGCCTTGCCTGATCAGTCGTCCAAATGGTAATGCTGGAATCCTCAGTCTATTCGTCTCTGTAATTTGATTGATTTTATATTTTGAATTTTTGTACAGCTCCCAGAAAATGTTTTAGCAATTGAATATTTAAAAAAATATACCCAAAATTCACAAATAAATTATCTGGCTCTTCTGTAACAATGTAATCATTCAATGCACAAGACAAATGTCAAATGTTTGGTTTTATTCTTTTACTCTTTGCTGACTGGAAGGGTAATTGCAAACAAAACAAAACAAAACCTAACTTTCTTCTAGATATTCCACGTAATTTTCTTTTTCTTTGGTCCTCCAGAATGATAACTTTAATATACTTTTTTCCCCTCTTAAAAACAGTAATACACATTTATTTTGGCAAAACCAATGAAGAAAAATGTAATAATCCAATAATAGTATCCAAAGTCCCATCACTCAGAGAACCTCTGAGAACATTTTGATATAGGGATTTACATTTTATCTTTCCATTAAAATATATACAGTTCTCATAAAATGGAAACCATACTGAATTATTTTATATCTATATTCTGCTTTGTTCATTCAACATCGTAATGTGAGAATTAATTCTCCTTAAATGTGTTATAATAGCATATACTATTACCACAGAATTTAATTAACAATTCTTTTATTATTGGATTCTGATGTTATTTTACAATATTAACTTCTTTATAACGAATTCCAGCTCACAAATCTTCATGTGCATATTTTATTAGAACCTTAACTGTATTCTCAGACATTAAATTATTAAGTCCAGGTACATGAACACTTTTAAGGATATCAATATAACATGTCCCATACCCACACATATACATGTAATAACATAATTTATCAAGAAATTAGCCATTTGGGGCGTCTGCATGGCTCAGTTGGTTAAGTGGCTGCCTTTGGCTCAGGTCATGATTCAGGGTCCTTGAGCCCCGCATTGGGCTCCCTGCTCAGTAGAGCCTGCTTCTCTCTCTCCCTCTGCCCGCCACTCTGATTTCTTGTGCTCTTTCTTTGTTTGTCAAATAAATAAATTAAATTAAAAAAAAAAAAAGAAATCAGTCATTCATCACCCTCCACTGAACACTAAAAAGGACAAGGCACAGTGAGTTTAGAAATGAGACCTAAATGAGCTCAAAATGTGTAACAGATTGATCTACAAACTAGCTAAATATGGGAAGTTAATTTGCTTCTAAACTTCTTAGGAAACAATGACAAAAGTGTGTCCTTACTGGTGATGTTACCTGTATTATCAGTGATGGATATTGAACAGTACTTCTGTAGATGGTGATCCTTCTAATGGAGGAGGACTGATAATTTATAATTATTTATAATATGTAAAATAATTCAAAATTCTTATAAACATTTACTATTTACATAAGCATATCTTTACTGGGTGTTTTTGGTTTTTTTAAAGATATTTTATTTATTTATTTGACAGAGAGAGATATCACAAGTAGCCAGAGAGGCAGGCAGAGAGAGAGGGGGAAGCAGCCTTCCCACTGAGCAGAGAGAGCCAGATGCAGAGCTCTATCCCAGGACCCTGAGATCATGACCTGAGCCAAAGGCAGAGGCTTAACCCACTGAGCCACCCAGGTGCCCTTTGACTGGGTGTTTTTTTAGTGTGAATACAGGGTGCTGGTAACAAGTCAAAATTTACTTCCATAGAATTAATTATACAGAAAGTCAAAAGATTTGTTCAAACTATTCACTTGCTTCTGGTTTCCAAAGGAAAATATGTAAAAAAGTAAATTTTGGAATATAGCGCTAATGCAAATGTATTTCTTTCAAAAACTTTACTTGCAAAAGTAAAGTGTATCTCTACTGGGCTTTTGTTAAATAATGAGCAACAGAGTGTTGGAGATTATATATTATGTATCCAATGGAATCTCAGAAAAAACTTGCTGACAGGGTTTCTGTGTGTTGTGCTGGTGTGTGTGTGTGTGTGTGTGTGTGTGAAATTTCGGGAAAGGGGTGATACTAAGAAAGCATGTACAACTTTGAACACCCAGAAAGTAATTACATGTACATAAGACAAAGACTAGAAAAGGTAATTTTCTTTTCCTTTCTTTTCTTTCTTTCTTTCTATCTTTCTTTCTTTCTTTCTTTCTTTCTTTCTTTTTTAAAGCATTGTTGGGGTTTGGCTTTAAAAGACTCCAGCATGGATACAGTGACTCAGGTGGCACAGTTTCCTAAGATAGAGGTGTTATAGGAGTTTAGAAGCCAGAGAATTAGCTGATCATTTTTTTTCTCATGCTCAACTGACTTGAATCTTCTCTCTTAAAACACTGTTATTTCTTGCCTCCATCAGAAAGGATGAATACCCAACTTTTGTATCAACATGGACAGAACTGGAGATTATGCTGAATGAAATAAGTCAAGCAGAGAGTCAATTATCATATGGTTTCACTTACTTGCAGAACATAAGGAAAACACAGAGGACATGGGGAGATGGAGAGGAGAAAGGAGTTAGGGGAAATCAGAGGGGGAGACGAACCATGAGAGACTATGGACTCTGAGAAACCAACTGAGGGTTTTGGAGGGGAGGGAGTTGGGAGATGGGGTGAGCCTGGTGGTGGGTATTGGGGAGGGCACGCATTACATGGAGCACTGGGTGTGATGCAGAAACAATGAATCTCGAACACTGAAAGAATAAAATAAAATTAATTAAACTGAATTTTAAAAAAAGAAAGAGAAAACAAAACAACAATAACACTGTTATTTCTTGTGAATAAAAGAGTAAATGTCACAATTCTTAGACTCACCTGCCCTGGACCCTCTCTATCAGTTGCATCTCTAATTTATGTATAGCTTTGATCTCCTAACAGTGCAGTAGGCCTTCAGTTCCTTCCAAGATTATCAGGTATCTTAGAAACCAATAACAAAGAAAAGAAAATCAGACCAGAGTATCAGCAGTATTTCACATGAGCAGAAGTTCTTACCTGACTCTTCCCATGACACAGATTCCAGATGAACAGAGATGTAGTTAAGATTGCTTTGTATGAAGTCAAAGGTCAATAAAAGGCCAGTAACTTTGGTGTTATTCTTGATATATGCAATGTTTCAAAATAATAGGTAGGTCTGAAGCTGTTCACCTGCTATGCGTCACAGATGATGTGACAATCACCCACATTATTATTTAAAAAAAAAAAAGAGCACCTTTTTTTGGCATAGAAGAGGACAAGAAAACGTAAGATTCTTTTAACTAAAAAAAGGAGGAAAGAATGTTTATATACCTTTTACAGTTATATATATATAAATTTCAAATTTGAATACCACTCATGATGATTAATTGGGGGGGAAAATTTCCTTAGAGATTTAAGGTTACCTTGCAGAAGAAATTCAAGGTCAAGTATTTTATGATTGCTTCATGCAGAAAAAAAAAAAAAGAAAGATGATAGTCTTGTGTATAAGTTTCATTTTCTAAGTCTGATAAATTATTTCCTTCCACATGCTTTCATTATTTAAAATTCTATTTCATCCACCAGAGTCAACTACTCTTTCCTCTTTTGTATCTGTCTTGTGTTTCTCATAAGCAGCTGCTAATTAGGAGAGGCTGCGGTCTCAGGGCTCTGTACAAAATCCCATTTCTTAGCATTGGATAAAACAGTGAAACATGAAGGGAACAAAAGGCTTCTAAATTGAAAAAAAAATTAAAAATGGATTACAGGGGGAATGTAATATTTTGCTTCCATATAAAATTTTCAAATATTTTATAATTTGTTTACCTTTAATTTCTTTTTTTCCACCAGTGTAAGCAAAGTGAAAGAGAGATAGTTATAAATTATTGATATAAACACAAGCAACAATCTGGAACTAAAATTTCAGCTAACTTCAACAAACTGTATACCATGAAATGAGAGAAGGAAATAATTCTACATTTTTTAATTTAATTTTTTTATTTTTTAAAAGATTTATTTCATAATTTGAGAGAGAGAGAGTGAGTGCGAGAGAGAACATGAGCAGGAGCAGAGGGAGAAGGAGAAGCAGGCTTCTCTGCTAAGCAGAGAGCCCAATGTGGCGCTCACAGGACCCTGGGATCATGACCCGAGCCGAAAGACAGATGCTTAACCAACTGAGCCACACAGGTGCCCCATTTTCTAAATTTTTCTATCTTGCAGCCACTGAATAATTCTTCATATTGTTAGAACAATACAAATTGGTAATTTTTTATAAAATATGAAGAGTGCCAATTAGGAAAATAGCATACAAAACGCAAAAATGAGCTTAAAAATAAATTTCAGTCTAGCAAAATCTGAGACATGGAGAAAGAAAAAGTACAAAATATTTGTAAGATTTAAAGTAAGAGTAAATTAAGGTGCATATATTTTGTTTAAGGAGATAGTTTCTGGGGTGCCTGGGTAGCTCAGTCAGTTAAGGCCCAAGTCTTGATTTCAGTTTGTCATGGTCTCAGGGTCATGAGATAGAGCCCTGTGTCAAGCTCCTTGCTGGGCATGGAGCCTGCTTGAGATTCTCTCCCTATCTCCCTGTAGCCCTCCCCCAGCACCTGTGTGTGCAAACACATGCACACACTCTCTTTCTCTCTCTCAAATAAATAAATACATCTTTTTAAAAAGAAGATAATTTATGTTTGAAAAAGTAGTTTAAATAAGGCCAGAGTCACATGTCTTATGTGACAATTATATTTAAGACATGGAAAGTAATGTGAAGAGGTAAGAGGACATATTTGGTATATGAGGACTCAGGAAGCATAGCCCCTGTGGTCTTGTTTGCCCATAAAACAAAGCCAAGGAAAAACAAAACTAAACAAAATGAAATAAAGCACAACAAAATGAAAGAGAAGATTGTATTTTAGCCCCAAAGTTTTGCAAGAAGCTCTCTCTGGTTTGTCAAAATATACTAATATGTGTTTTTTTTCCTACTTATGATATTTTATATTCTGAAAGCTTTAATCTTTCTAATTTAATTTAAATTTAAATGTAGAAATTAATTAAAATTAATTTAAATCTAATTTAAGCTTTTATCTGTACAGGTAGCTATTTGCATTCTAAAAATGAAGGAACTCAAGAAGAGAGAGAGAGAGAGATGGAAGGAGGGAGGGTCGATGAGAATACCCCAATACCACTGATATGTGTGGGAGAAATCTTTCTCCGAGTCTAGTCTTCGAAATGGAACATTAGTTTGGTGATGGATCAAATGAACAAGAGAAACGAGGCAAAGGCATTTAGTTTGACATAACGTCTGGTCACCTAATTTGTGGCTGGGTTTGCTTAAGTGCCTGCATTTCAAGGAAAGATGAGTTTAAGGTAAACATGAGTTTAAGATGAGCCCATACATGGGGAACACATGGCAAGGCACACAATTGCTATAATGGTATTACTTAGTTCTGTTAAAATGAAATCTTGTTAAGATTTATGAAATGCATAAAACTTGCTTCATGCCTTCGCTTTGGCATTACAGGATTCTGTGTTCCTTTTCCATCCCACATTCTCAGCAAACCCCGTCAACATCGGAATCTAATTTTGTTTTACTTTTTTTATATTAAACAAATTAGATAATCCATTAAACAAATGGGAGGAAAGAGCATTAATGATATGTTGCACTTGCATGATGAAGTTAATTGGATTAACTAAATTAGCTCTTTTACATTCAGGCCTGCATATGTTTTTAATGTTTAAAGCAAGAAATGATGGGGAGAACTCACATTTCTGGGATTTTCATTCTTCATTGCAAAGCAGAGGTCAGTAATGCATTTATTCCCGAAGCCTCCAGTGAGACAATTAACAAGCTCAAAGTTGAAAGTATGAAAGAAAGAGAGAGAGAGAGAGAGAGAGAGAGAGAAGGAAGGAAGAAAAGGAAAAAAAAAAAGAGAACAGAATAAAAACAGAAAAGAATCATGGGCATTTCATTAAGTCCTAGTCCTACAAACCAGCCTAATCTCATTTAGAATAGAATTAAAACCATGCAACAAAAGTATCCTGGACTTCGTGGTTCAGCTTCAAGATACCATGACTCTCTCAGGTAAGACCTCACTGGGATCTTGGAAAAATTCTAGGTTCAGAGTTCTCTGTACGAGGAAAAGGTTTTGCTTTAGAGTAAGATCCTAATCAGGAAATATTGAACACTTTGCCTTAAGGAGCAGAACCATCTTAAATTCAAGCACCACAACTGTGGTTGTTGTCCAATGACATAACCAAAGTTTCCTAGCCAGATTAATGCTAGAAATTTCAACTTTAGGGCAAAAGGTGGTATGTCCTGTAATCAACCGGGAATGCTCAATTACTCCTTTTAGGGTCACAGAGCTCAATGCATTATGAAGTGGTACTTTCTTCAGTATGAGGTGTGTTTTATAATAAGTCTGATTCTACAATTTGTATCATAATATTCAGCATTTTTTTTTACATTCAGAAGCAAAAATTGATTTTGGAATGTATTCATTCTAATTTTCCAGGAAGTGGCAAACTGTGAATGTCTTTGAGTATATAGTCCTTGATTTGAAGAAATGCTAGTCATTACTAAGTTCTGCCAATTCCCATAACAGCAAATGGGTGAAGATCTTACAGTGTGCAATACTTTCATTTTATTACTATTATGGCAAGATTCAATAAATATTGGTTACAAAGACTTAATTTGACTTTCACCAAGAAAGGTAGCATAATTACATTATAAATTATATATAATACAAATTATACCACCTTAGATTTGACTAAAAATCCAGAAATTAACATGTCAGTCACAGTTGTAAATAATCAACAAGAGTTTAGAAATTCGCAATTCAGGGGTGCCTGGGTGGCTCAGTGGGTTAAGCCTCTACCTTCAGCTCAGGTCATGATCTCAGGGTCCTGGGGTCGACCCCCACATGGGGCTCTCTGCTCAGCGGGGAGCCTGCTCCCCCATCTCTCTCTGTCTGCTTGTGATCTCTTTCTCTCTCTGTCAAATAAATAAATAAAATAATAATAAATAAAATCTTTTAAAAATTAAAAAAAAGAAATTCACAATTCATCAAGTATACCTCTCTTATAGATAACTGTTGGCTTTTGTTTAATAATTTTCACTTAGTAGATATGCATGTCCTATTTCACAGTTACATTTACACAGATGATTACTTTTATTTACATAACACATAAGATACATGTATCTTGAAACAAATGTATTATCTCAGTCAGTTACATATTTTTATCCAAACACTGAAATTTATAACAGATTGGGTTTTTTTCTTTAACTTTCCAATGTCATACATATAACAGGTTATTTATATATATATTAAGTTGGGTTAATGTTTACACAACAATAGAGTGTGCTCACTAGGTAATAACAGAAGAGAATACTGATTATGCCCATCTTTGTATCCTCAAACTAATCACATGCTGATCTGTGCACAAGGATCAGGAAACTCTTCTTTGAAACTGGAAACACCTATAAGCAAAATTTCATCTATAAGAAAGCCAGCCAAGTGTTTTGTATATAGACTAAACTAAGGAATATGCTAAGAGAGGTTGTGACCTTCTTAGGTCATGAGTGGACTAGATGGAGCATGTTTCCACATACATGTGGGACAGAAGCCCTGTGAGGCAAAATCAGTGACCTCCTCACCTTAGACTAAAGTGCATGGATCAGTTACAGTAGCCTTCCTGAACCTCACATCGCAGATTTGTAGAAGATATGAAAGGAAATGTTTAGCGGTACAATATTTGAGAACAATTGATTGAGAAAAGCATAGTGTGGGAAAGGAGTGTCAGCAGAAGTGACGTGTGTCCAAACCAAAACCTAGATAGGTTTGTCATGAAAAATGTTGAGAAAATTCTAAAAAGCACAAGGAGGAAAATTATTAAAAATGGAAGAAATTAATAAAAGTTTTATAAGAAATATATATATGGATAATCAATAGCTTTTCAATATTAAGTCCACCAATAAATCTATGTGGTGTCACTATTTACCAATATTCTTTCAGTTAGTGAGGGAATTTCAGTAGTATTTATATGTCTTATACTGTTTTTGAACTTCAATTTTTATAGTTGTTTTATAATTTAGTTATTGGGAATGGTATACTTTTCATCATGTTATTTTTGTGTAAATATATTTCGTGTGTTTGAAAGAAAGGTCACAAGACACTGTGATAAGGATCTGTGAGAAGGCTCCTGTGCTCCTTAGTGAAAGTGTCCGCACAACAGCTTGGCCAATCATCGTTGAACACTGACAAAGTGTCAACGTTTGCATTTCATGGAGAGTGTGGAAATGGGTTTCCTGTGGACCATGACCATGAGGCAGACCTCCATGCAACTCTGGCTTCCTTGCCCAGACTTGGGGAAGAAATGCTGCTAGCACAGACTGTGGACACACAAGAGCATTGAAGGGGGGCAAGCTGCCTCTCCTTGAAAGGGTACCTGTCCCTAGCACCTTTCCCTGCAGCTTCCCTACTAGCTCATTCCATGCTTACCTTGTTGGAGGACGGGCCGGCTGGCATTAGCCAAGCGTGTGTATCCTCAGCGATGTATCTCTGTGTGATCTACCCTTTACATTTTATACTTAACTTTGGGGTACTCCTAAAAAGAAAACAGTGCAGAAGCTAAATTTGGTTTCAGTCTCGAATACAATGCGCAAAGTTAAATTCATGTTACGAAATTTTATTTTTAAATTAATTTTACTTGCATAATTAATACATAAACAACTAAACAAACATATATAAATAAACACAAGACTCACTGTAGAGGATGACTATTTCTCTTTTGACGTCCAACCCAATTCCTGTCCCCTTTTTATTGTCTAGAGCTGATCATACATATTAATTTCATGTGATATTTTCAGACATATTTCTATACATATCTGAACTGGCATGAGCTATATGGTATTGTTTTGAGAATCTTTTTAAGGCATATATTATATATTGTGTTATATTTTCCATTTATTTTACAATGTATCTTGGTGAGGTAGCCAAGAAAGTTTATCTGGAGGTATCGATAGATAGATATTGAAGATAAAGCTACAGATAGATATCTATCTATCTGTAGCTTTATCTTCAACTGTGGGAAAGTATTCCAAAGTATGAATATACTACAATTTTTGAAACCATTCTCTTGGTATGTTGGTTATTTCTAATGTTTTTGGCTATTAGAACCCTTCAGCAGATGTTATTGTTGGTACCCTTTCTGTAGCTGTAGGACTATATGTAAGATGGATATCTAGAAATTATATTGTGGGGAGAAATATATTCACACTTCCATATTACTCATCAAAGAGGCTGTACCAATTTATTCTTTCATAAATCAAACCTTGATATTATCAAACTTCAAATTTTCCTATTTTCACCAATGAAAAATAATATTTCAGTGTTATTTTAATTTCCAGTGGGGTTGAGATCATTTTATATATGAATTAGTCATTGTGCTTTTTGTGCTTTCTATTCTATATAAATATTTCCTTATTTTATAGATCAGTTTTTTGTACTAATTTATAGAAACTCTTTATGTAATCTGTTTATCATTTGTCTATTATATATTTTTAAATATATGTCCCAAAATCTTTTATTTGTTTTGAATTTGTGAAGGCTTTTATTGCACAAATCACTTACTCTAATTAAATTTCTAATTGTTTTCTGTTATAGTTTACTTTTTCTATTTTAAGAATGACTTTCACTAGGGATGCCTGGGTAGCTCAGTCGGTTATGCAGTTAACTCTTGATTTCAGCTCAGGTCATAATCTCAAGGTCTTGAGATCAGGCCCTGCATTGGGTTCCATGGTTAGTGTGGAGCCTGCTTGGGATTCTCCTCATTTTCTCCCCCAGTTGCTTACCTGCTCATGCTCGCTCTCTTAAAAAAAAAAAAAAATGACTTTCACTATCCCTGAGAGACTATATTTGTGCATTATGTAAATAATCTATGTTTCTCTATTACCTTTTACACACATTTCATCTACATACATGTATATGGTATTTGTGTACATTTACTCTTTATAAATTGAGACTCAATTTGCCATTTTCCTTAAAAAATCTTATTAAATCTTAATTGCTATTGCACTGAATTTATAGATTAATGATATTTGAGTCTTTTTGTATTGTGTTTTCTCATCTCATACACATGCAGTAGCTCTCTATTCACATATCCTCCTCAAAGTCTAGTGTATTTCAAGTTAATTTCTATAAGTTATAATACTTGTTTCCCTTATGTATGGATTTTTTTCTTATGTTTTCAAACTAGTCATTTTTTTTATTTATGGTAGAGGCCATTCATTTTTCAAGTTTCCTCTTACCTGCTTTATGGTTGGACTCTTATTGTTTTAAATAATTCCCTACTTGATTTTTCCAAGGTCAAATCAGTAATTTTAACAACACTTTTCTCCTTTATATTCCAATGCTTATATATCTTCTTTTTTTCCTCAAAATAATGTTTTGTTTCCTAGTATCTTAAGGAAAATATGAATACTACCAGGGGTTTTAAACATCTTTGTTTTGTTGTTAAATATTATTTTCATTATTTTTTGCATTTACTTTACAGATTTGTTTGGCTTCATAGTTACATAGAAATTCTAGGCATGAATTCTAGACATGAGAATTTACACTCAATTTGTGTAACATATACTCATGTAACTTTGAAAAAAAATAATGTAAGTCAATGTGTATAGGTTCCACAATAATTTGGATTTTTCTTTTTCTCATGTAAAAGTCACTCATCCATTAAGTACGTAGAGTGAGAAACACTGGTGTTAGTAGATTAACAGGTTTTAAAAAGTCAAGGGCCTGTATTAGGTAGGTCTGGGTTTGGGTCATGGCTTTGACAAATTTGCTGTTTGTTCTTAATAAAAATAATTCAGTGGAGAAGGGGTTCTCTCTCTCTCTCTTTTTAGCAGGGAAGGGTGAAATAAAGAAAATGTGGGGTGTGTTATACAGTGTGCTAAAATGTGGAATAAACTGGGCAGGAGGCCAGTTACAAGTCAGCTATGGTGATTCAGGTATGAGGGGATAAAGACCAAAACTTGGTTTGTGAAAAATAAAAAGGAAGTACAGGTCAGACACTGGACTCTTAACGTTATGTGTCCAATCTGGTTAAATGTGTGTTATGGAATGTAAGGCAACATGGCTCTGTTTCTTCTCGGAAGCATTGAGTTAAATTTTATAATTCTATTGTTAATTACAGTTGACCATTTTTGCTTGCTTTGTTTCAAGTTTCTACTTAAATCCTGGTTGATGTGTAGTGCAATATTGGTTTCAGGAGCAGAATTTAATGATTTATCACTTACATATGACACCCACTGCTCATCACAAGTGCCCTCCACCACCCATTTAACCCATCCTACCCACTCCCCTCCAGCAACCTTCAGTTTACTCTCTATAGTGAATCATCTCTCATGGTTTGCTTCTCTCTCTTTTTTTTCTCTTCTTTCCCCTATCTCCATTTATTTTGTTTCTTTTTTTTTTAAGATTTTATTTATTTACTTATTTGTCAGAGAGAGAGAGAGAGCGCGCACAAGCAGGCAGAGCAGCAGGCAGAGGCAGAGGGAGAAGCAGGCTCCCTACTGAGCAGGGAGCATGATGTGGGACATGATCCCAAAACCCTGGGATCACGACCTGAGCCGAAGGCAGCAGGTTAACTGACTGAGCCACCCAGGTGTCCCTGTTTTGTTTCTTAAATTCTACATATGATTGAAATCATGTAATAATTGTCTTTCTCTGACTGATTTATTTCATGTAGCATAATACACTAGCTTCAACCATGTCGCAAATGGCAAGATTTCATTATTTTTTATGGCTGAGTAAAAGTCTATATTTCCTGGTGACCCTTAAACAACATGGGGATTAAGAGTGCGACCCTTTCTGCAGTCAAAATCTGTATATAACTTTTGATTTCCTCAAAATTGTTGGCCAGAAGCCTTACTGATAACTTGAACAGTTGAATAACATTTGTTGTATATGTATTATATACTCCTTCTTACAATAAAGTAAGGTAGAGAAAATGGCTATTAAAAAAGCCATAAGGAATAGAAGATACAGTTACAGTGTTGTACTGTTTTTATTGAAAAAAATCTGTGGATAAGTTGGCTTGTGACGTTCAAACCCATGCTGTCTGAGGGTCAAGTGTGATACCATTTGGAAGTCTTCTACTTTGCTATTACAATACTTTTTATTAATCTCTCCTCTACACAACAAAAGAAGATGCAAATAGATGAGAAGAGGAAATCACAATGAAAATAGTACATATGTCTATTTTGTTCATATTAAGACATGTAAACCAAAATATTTCAAATTGTTAGTCTTTAAAATTAATGTTGGGACTATGTAATAGATTATATAAATATGGAATAAAATAAATTTCAAATTTTCACCTAATTCTATGTTGCAATAGTACAGCTTATTAGAAAAAGATTAACCTTTAACCATAAATGTTTATGTATTTTAAAATATTTCTGAACCACTCAATATAATTGCATACGCATAGTTGGAATGATTGAATGATTTGTGAAATAAGGTTAATGAGTATGTGGGAAAAAGGGAAGTCTCATGCACTGTTCGTGAACAGTTTAAACTGGTACAACCACTATTGAAAACAGTATTGAGGCTCCTCAAAAAATTAAAAATGGTACTACAGTGCAATCCATCAATTCCACTTCTGGGTATATAGCTGAAGGAAAAGAAATCCCTATCTCAAAGAGATATCTGTATCCCCATGTTCATTGCAGCATTATTTGCAATAGCCAAGACGTGAATAAAACTTGTGCCCATTGATGGATGGATAAAGAAAATGTAGTCTATACATACAATGGAATATTATACAGCCATTAAAAAACATAACAAGCAAAAAAAAAGTCATTTGCAACAATGTAGATGGACTTGAGGGCATTAGACTAAATGGAAAAACCAGACACAGAAAAACAAATACTATGTGATCTTACTTACATACAGAATCTAAAAAAAAAAAAAAAAAGAAAAGAAAAGAAAGAAATCATATTAACAGAACAGATTGGTGATTGCCAGAAGAGGCAGATGGATGGAGGAAAAGTGTTAAAGTGGTCAAAAGGCACAAACTTCCAGTTATAAGATAAATAACTCTAATATTAAATATTTTAAACAATTAAAAACCACATACTTTTTGTAGTTTAATATTAAAAGAACAAATTCTAATAAGCATGGAATATTGGACATATGAAATTCATTTTACAAATACTGAAGAATTTAGAATTAAATTTTTAGAAAAAAAGTTGTTATATGACTGTAAAGGGCATATTTAATTTCCAGATTACAAAAATTGTTTGAACTTTCCTTGTTCCTTCTAAAATACCAAATACATTTGTTTTTATAAATTCTCATAATAAAGAAAGTTATTGTAGAAGTCAGGATTGTTATACATGTCTTACTTTGGGTATTTAAATTCTTTCCTGTGAATTTTCTTCTAGGAGTGATAAAAAGCATTCATTTCTTAGCATCATTTGGAAGTCTTTTTAAAATGTCCTGGTATATTGTGGATGATGGGCCATTAGAATTCTGATAATGATGAAAAGTAAGCTTAGTTTTAAAATTCTATTACTTAATATTCGGTTGTATTTCCTGAACATGCAGAAACTGAAGCGTGTTAGTACAATAATTACAAACATTTCCTTGAAGGTATCTTGTCTGTCCAGGTTTCAAACAGGCAAGGGAATTGGAAACTGAATGTACAACACTGTTTCTTTTTGATTAGCCTGGAGTGCTAGATTTCAAAGCAACTTTTATGAAGCCCACTGGACGAGTTTTTCCTGGTACCAATTCATTTTAATTTTGACTTTTGTAATGAATGATCGTGTTCTTGATAGGAACTTGAAGAATAATACTTGAATGCATAGCTTAAGTGTTAACATGAATTAACGATTATAGTCTGATGTATGAATTTACATTTAAAATAAATGTGTAGCTATTTAAGGTAGATAATTATTTTTCAGTAAAGTGTAATACTCTTATATTATTCAGTTTTGTAAAAATCATTCTGGATTACTCTTCACATCTGCTATGGGTTGAAGTGTCTCCCCTCCAAATTTATATGTTGAAGTCATAATCCCCTGTACCTCAGAATGTAACCATAATTGGAGATAAAGTCTTCAGAGAGTCTTCAGAGTGAGATTATTAGGGTGGACTCTAAATCAGTGTGACTGATGTCCTTATAAGAAGCGGAGATAAGAGAGGTGCCTGGGTGACTCAGTTGGTTAAATGTCCTACTTTGATTTCGGCTCAGGTCATGACCTCAGGGTCCTGAGATCCAGCTCCACTGGCTCCACACTCAGCAGGGAGTCTGCTTATCCATCTCCCTCTGCTCCTTCCCACATTCATTATTTCTTTCTCTCTCTTCCTCTTTCTCTCTCAAATAAATAAAAACCTTAAAAAAATAAGCAGAGGAGATAAGGACACAGACATTCACAGAAGGAGACCTTGTGAGGAATCTGGAAGAAGACACCACCTACAAGCTAAGGAAAGAGGCCTTTGGACCTGCACATACCTTGATCTTGGACTTGTAGTCTCCAGAATTATGAGAAAATGAATTTCTGCTATTTAAGCCCCTTGGTCTATGAAACTTTGTTATGGAAGCCCTAGCAAACTAATATAACATCATTGTGCCAAAGTATTCGTGACATGGCAAAAGTAATTATAGGAAGTTATTTCACTGCTATAACTTTCACAATTGCACCATATAAAGCATCTGGTATCATGGTTTATTTCTCCTCTAGATAAAATGAATCTTTTCTTCCCCTTTACATAAAGAACATGATTTAGACTTCTAGGATAAAATGTATGTGGTTAGCCATGACTTCTGAGAAGATTTCCCCACCCTATGAAAAGATAGAAAAAAAAAAAAATCTGCAAAATCACAACAGGAAAGAATGCAAATCCCAGGATATGGAAAGGATTTGCACCGACCAAAGGGCTAGTGAAAGAGGAAGCAGAAACACAATTAGCTGAGGTGCTGAAATCCCATAAATTAAACTTCTGGCCCTGGAAGTAGGCAGATTTAGATTTAGTAGGCCTCCCTGTCCTATTCTTAGAATCAGATTAAATCTTTTTTTTTTTTTTTAAAGATTTTTATTTATTTATTTATTTGACAGAAAGAGATCACAAGTAGGCAGAGAGGCAGGCAGAGAGAGAGGAAGGGAAGCAGGCTCCCTGCTGAGCAGAGAGCCCGATGCGGGGCTCGATCCCAGGACCCTGAGATCATGACCTGAGCCGAAGGCAGCAGCTTAACCACTGAGCCACCCAGGCGCCCCTAAAATCAGATTATACCTTACCTGTCTTTGGGATGACCAAAGCCCCAAGCCCAGTCTTCCCTATCATGTCTAGCTTCTCACATCCAAGGGAAGTCCAAGTCCAGGAATAGAGGAGGGAGGGAGGAAATGGATCTACCCATTGAAGCATCCTGGGATTTTAGAGTATGTGGGTACCTGACGAAGAACAGTTAAGTGGTTGGTCTTAGCCTAGACCCTAGAAAATGAGTCAGCTGTGGAGGCTTCATTATTTATATTAATTATTATTAATGTTATCAATAATAATTAATTTAATTAATTAATTAGTAAATCAATAATAATTAAATAAATAATTAAAATAATATTATTATACTAATAGGGTTGAAGGGGGTGTGTGTTGAAGGGTTCAGTGTGAGGCAGGAAAGAGGGAGACGGGGATGGAGACCCTCTGTACTGCCCTTCTAGGACAAATAAGGTATGTGTGTATGTATGGGGGGGGCATTGTCTCTCTGGCCTCAGTCTCTTACCTATATCAACAGAGATCTGACAGGAGTTGGATATTTAAGAAAAGAAAAATAATTTTCCCTCTAACTTCTAGATTCTTGGCTGAGACCCTCCTGTAATAAAAACATAAAACAAGTGGAGAAAATAAATTTAGTTACATGTGTGCATGAGGGAGCTCCACCAAGATATGAGACTCAAAGAACTGACCACAGCAGGCAGTTTTTATACTTTTAGACAGTGAAACAATAAATTTGTAAAGAATTGATAAGATGTAAGAGTTTGAACTAGGTGTAGTAAAATGGGGAAGAAGCAACAAGTTTTCTTTATACAGTCTTCTTGGCCTTAAATTCTCTGTCTCTGGTATTGAGGACATCTTATTCCCTCCTGGTACATGGATAGTAACTATCACATGGGAGATTTATCTTTTGCTTTCAGGAAAGAAAAACAAAGGGGGTGAGGAAATCCCATATTTAATATGCCAAGATACCGTTTTTTTGGAGTGGCGTGTCCTGAAATTCATCTGGTATATATAGGAGTACATTCCTCCATCAATCAGCATCAAGGAACCACAAGCAGAGAATGGACATGGATGAAGAACAATGGGCTAAGGTAAAGTTCTAGGATACTGGAGCTTACTAAGGGAAGGGAGGACTGGTATTAAACAAAAAGTACAAGAGAAGTCAAACATGCATTATAGGAACTTTCTGTAGCCATTAAATGAATGTTTACATGGAATTTTGAAGGCATGTGGATACATGTTTAAAACTTCAGAAAAATGTTAGTATGTACATGTTTAAAAAAATACTCATTGAGGGGCACCTGGGTGGCTCAGTTAAGCACCTGCCTCTTGATTTTTGACTCAGTGTCACGGTCCCACAGTTGTGAAATTGAGCTCTGCATCAGGCTCCATGCTCATTGGGAGTCTGCTTGAGATGCTCTCTCTCCCTCTGCCTCTTTCCTGCTCTCTCTCAAATAAATTAATAAACACAATTTTAAAAATATCCTTATAAGTTGTGAATGGCCTCAGCATTTAGAAAAACATACTTTTGATTATCTTATGCAAACTTTCTTTATCTTTCACCTTCTCTTCAAAGAACATTTTTGAAAATGAAATAGTTTATTTAAAATATGGAAGGATTAAATGATGTTTAAGAGGCTTAAAAATACAATCTGCATTTAATCTAGAGAAAACATTTGGTGTCTACTTTAGTATAATCTCTTACAGCTGTATGTTCTTCATGCTGTGTGACTGACTTTGTCTTTACTGAGATTTAATCTTTTTATTCAACTGTTCTACATAATAACACTTAATATTGGAAAGATAGTCATAGTTTACAAGACACTTATGGATAATTTCTCATTTAATCTTCACATCTGTCTTGAGAAATAGGTAAAGTAGGAATTATCCTGTTTTAGTGATAAAGGAATCAAACCAAGAAAGATGACTTGAAAGGTCCAAGGATATACAACCACCGCTTGGTGGGACCTGATTATTCAGGTCTAGATGTCAAGGACTGTGTTATTCTCAGCACCCCATAAGCTACTGTGAAATTTGCACCACTCCAGTGTAACCTGCCTAAATTCCTTGGCAGAATCTAGTAGTCCCTTGGAACATAGAGAAGAGAGCCTCACAGTCTAAGGAGAGTGGTTAACTTCCAGTTCCCTCCCCATGGAGGAGGCTTTCAGGAGCCTCTGAAATCCAGGGTGGATCCTCTGCCCTAATCATGTTGTGAAGCATTTCTCCATGCCCATTAACTCATCCACCACAAGAACCATTGTCAATAGCTCCCCAATGCAAACATCTCTATCATCTGGGAATTAATTCGAAGTATCCTAAATACAAGTTTGAATACATGGTTTCAAACTTGATGGTTACTTCCTTGATCCCCTTCCCTCTGTAAGAAATGAGTAACTCTAGCCCAGGAGAAAGCAGGGGAGGTGACATGGAATTTGGAAAGAGACACACTTGGTTTCTTTTCCTATGTAAAAACTTACTTTGGGAAAGTCACTTGTCTTACTGCATGCAATTTTCTCACAATATTTTGAGTTTTTGTAGTTTAGAATTATAGAAAAGTGATGTTCACAATTTAAAAAAAATTTGCTTTTAGATATTATATGAGTACCAGGCCTCATTAAAATACAAATAAAAACTGAGAAGTTTTTTTTTTCTTTAAAGCAATCCCTGAATTATCATTAATTATCACATTGTACAGCTAGCCCGAGAAAAATCTACACCTTGTATAGGGATATTTTTTAGATTAAATGTAAACAAGCAAAAATATAATGTATCTGTTATATATTGGGTATAAAATAAACATATATTCCCTTCAAATCTTGGCCTACTTTATTACTCCTGGTGAAAATTATTACCTTGATTAATAACCTTATTCACTGATTCTCATTTGTATATTCCTGTGCCTGTCACACCCATCACCTTTCCCCACCCTACAAGGCTTCTGACTAATCTCTCTTTTGGCTTTTTTCACTGTGTGTTAAAAAATCCATGTTTATATGAAAGCACATTTGTTTGCTGAAGATTTTTTTTTTTAAACAACAGAAGCACCTCATCATCACGTGTGTAAATCTTCTCTTACTTTTTTGTAACTTTTATCAGATTATAAACAGTCGATAAAATTATACATATAAAGTATGTTGCTGGCTTGAAGGAGCTTAGGATCTGATGTGTGTGTTTGTGTGTATGTGTGTATGCACACTCATGTTTTTATAAACAGCACGTTGTAATTTTTATGATAGGATATGGACAGAGTTAAATGGGGATATGTAGGCAATTGATAAATTTTAATAGGTAGGGGCAAAAAGAATGGCAGAAGAGTGTACATACATGGACTTGTAGATATTTGAACTAATAATTAAAATCTGAGCATGGAGAACTTTCCGTGCAGCTGAATAGAGCATGCAGTAGAATCATAAAGGACATAGTCACTGGAAGTAACTCAGGACTACTGAGATTTAGAGAACAAAAATGTACAGTAAGAACTATGTTTGGAGGCTCAGGCACAGGAAAGGCATTGAAGAGGACGTTTTAAGTAAATTTGAACTCCATTCTATAGTCTCCAAAGATTGATCATTTCTTTATTTATATATTTGCTTATCATTCAACAAATATTTATTAAGCACTTACCATGTTACCAAAGACACAGTTCCAGACCTGGGGGCTCACTAGTAAATAAGTCAGACAAGGTTCTCTGCCCTCATGGATCTTCATTCTATGGGTACCAGGTCTCTGAGTTTGGCTCAGCTGTCCTCTCTCACTGGAACATCAAGTAAAGCCAAGGGGAACCCATACCCATGCTTTCTGTTGTTCTTGTTTATTTGTTTTGTTTCTTCTTTTAGTTCAAAATTTTAATTCCAGCATAGTTAACATAGAGCGTCACATGGGTTTCAAGTATATAATGTGATTCAACACTCAGTGCTCATCAAGACAAGTTTACTTTTTAATGTCCATCACCTACCTCACCGTCCCTCCACCCACCTTCCCACTGGTCACCATTAGTTTGTTCTTTATTGTTAAAAATCACTTTCTTTGTCTCTATCTCTTTATTTTTTTCTTTGTTCATTTGTTTTGTTTCTTTTTTTTTTTTTTTTAAGTATATAGTTTAATGAGTTTGCGCAAATGTATTTAGCTCAGTAACCAACACCCTAGTTAAGGTACAGGACATTTATATCAACCTAGAAAGATTTCAATTGTCCATTCTAACCAACCCTCCTCCCCTCCCAGAAGCAAACACTATTTTAACTTTTATCCTCATAATTTTTTTTTTTAATTGATCTCCGTGGAATCACGATGGCATCATAAAAAGTGAGTCTCTTCATTTCAGGCTTTTTTTTTTTTTTTTTTACATAATTGTCTTTCTCTGGATGAGTTATTACACCTAGTATTATACTCTCTAGCCCCATCTATGATGTTGCAAATGGCAAGATTTCATTCATTTTTATGGCTGAATAATATTCCATTATATATATCTAGACATCACTTCTTTATCCATTCATCTGTGGGTGGAGAGTTGGGCTGCTATTTTTTTGGCTATTGTAAATGATGCTGCAATAAACATAGGGGTGCATGGGTCCCTTTGAATTAGCAGTTAGTATTTAGTTTTAATATTTGTTGGGTAAATATCTAGTAGTAAGATTACTGGATCACAAGATAGTTCCATACTTAACTTTTTAAGGAATCTCTATACTGTTTTCCACAGTGTTGCACCAGTTTGAATTCCTACCAACAGTGCACAAGTGTTCTTTTTTCTCCACATCCTGGTCAACACCTGTCGCTTCTTGTGCCTTTGATTTTTGCCATTCTGACAGGTGTCAGACATTAAAAGATAATAAACATTGTTGTTTAATTTGCATTTCCCTGATGATGAGTGATGTTGAGTAAATTTACTCAACAGACACTATTGGCCGTCTGGATGTCTTCTTTGGAGAAATGTCTATTCATGTCTTCTGCCCATTTTAAAATTGGATTATTTACGTTGGGGGTATCAACTTGTATAAGTTCTTTATATATTTTAGACATTCACCCTTTATCTGATATGTCATTCAAATATCTTCCCCCCTTCACTAGTTTGCCTTCTAGTTTTGTTGACTGTTTCCTTCACTCTGCAGAAACTTTTTATTTTGATGAAATCCCAATAGTTTGTTTTTGCTTTTGTTTCCCTTGCACCAGTAGTCGTAACTAGTAAAAATTTACTATGGCCGAGGTCAAAAGGTTACTGCCCATGTTCTGCTCTAGGATTTTGATGGCTTCCTATTTCATAAATGTCTTTCATCCATTTTGGATTTATTTTTGTGTATGATATTAAGAAAGTGGTCCATTTTCATTCTTCTACATGTTGTTGCCCAGTTTTCCCAATACCATTTATTGAAGAGACTGTCTTTTTTCTATTGCATATTCTTTCCTGATTCATTAAAGACTAATTGACCATATAACTCTGGGTTTTCTATTCTGTTCTATTGACGTGTATATCTACTTCTTTTGACAGTACCATACTGTTTTTTGTGTTTTTCTTAGATTACTATAACATGTTTATTGAATATATTGGGCTTACATTTATGAAAATGTGAACACTGTTTTCCTGTGCTAGATTTTTTTTTTCAGCATAACAGTATTCATTATTTTTTTCACCACACCCAGTGCTCCATGCAATCCGTGCCCTCTATAATACCCACCACCTGGTAACCCAACCTCCCACCCCACCGCCACTTCAAACCCCTCAGATTGTTTTTCAGAGTCCATAGTCTCTCATGGTTCACCTCCCCTTCCAATTTCCCCCAACTCCCTTCTCCTCTCTAACTCCCCATGTCCTCCATGCTATTTGTTATGCTCCACAAATAAGTGAAACCATATGATAATTGACTCTCTCTGCTTGACGTATTTCACTCAGCATAATCTCTTCCAGTCCCGTCCATGTTGCTACAAAAGTTGGGTATTCATCCTTTCTGATGGAGGCATAATACTCCATAGTGTATATGGACCACATCTTCCTTATCCATTTGTCTGTTGAAGGGCATCTTAGTTCTTTCCACAGTTTGGGAACCATGGCCATTGCTGCTATAAACTTTGGGGTACAGATGGCCCTTCTTTTCACGACATCTGTATCTTTGTGGTAAATACCCAGGAGTGCAATTGCAGGGTCATAGGGAAGTTCTATTTTTAATTTCTCGAGGAATCTCCACACTGTTCTCCAAAGAGGCTGCACTAACTTGCATTCTCACCAACAGTGTAAAAGGGTTCCCCTTTCTCCACATCCCCTCCAACACATGTTGTTTCCTGTTCTGTTAATTTTGGCCATTCTAACTGGTGTAAGGTGATATCTCAATGTGGTTTTAATTTGAATCTCCCTGAGGGCTAGTGATGATGAACATTTTTTCATGTGTCTGATAGCCATTTGTATGTCTTCATTGGAGAAGTGTCTGTTCATATCTTCTGCCCATTTTTTTATATGATTGTCTGCTTTGTGTGTGTTGAGTTTGAGGAGTTCTTTATAGATCCTGGATATCAACCTTTTGTCTGTACTGTCATTTGCAAATATCTTCTCCCATTCCGTGGGTTGCCTCTTTGTTTTCTTGACTGTTTCTTTTCCTGTGCAGAAACTTTTGATTTTGATGAAGTCCCAAAAGTTTATTTTCGCTTTTGTTTCCTTTGCCTTTGGAGACATATCTTGAAAGAAGTTGCTGTGGCTGATATCGAAGAGATTACTGCCTATGTTCTCCTCTAGGATTCTGATGGATTCCTGTCTCACGTTGAGATCTTTTATCCATTTTGAGATAATCTTTGTGTAGGGTATAAGAGAATGGTCGAGTTTCATTCTTCTAAATATAGCTGTCCAGTTTTCCCAGCACCATTTATTGAAGAGACTGTCATTTTTCCACTGTATATTTTTTCCTGTTTTGTCAAAGATTAGTTGACCATAGAGTTGAGGGTCCATATCTGAGCTCTCTACTCTGTTCCACTGGTCTATGTGTCTGTTTCTATGCCAGTACCATGCTGTCTTGGTGATCACAGCTTTGTAATAAAGCTTGAAATCAGGTAACGTGATGACCCCAGTTTTATTTTTGTTTTTCAACATTTCCTTAGTGATTCGGGGTCTCTTCTGATTCCATACAAATTTTTGGATTATTTGCTCCAGCTCTTTGAAGAATACTGGAGGAATTTTGATCGGAATGGCATTAAAAGCATAGATTTCTTTAGGCAGTATAGACATTTTAACAATGTTTGTTCTTCCGATCCAAGAGCATGGAATGGTCTTCCATCTTTTTGTGTCTTCTTCAATTTCTTTCATGAGTGTTCTGTAGTTCCTCGAGTACAGATCCTTTACCTCTTTGGTTAGGTTTATTCCCAACGTATCTTATGGTTCTTGGTGCTATAGTAAATGGAATCGATTCTCTAATTTCCCTTTCTGTATTTTCATTGTTAATGTATAAGAAAACCACTGATTTCTGTACATTGACTTTGTATCCTGCCACGTTGCTGAATTGCTGTATGAGTTCTAGTAGTTTGGGGGTGGAGTCTTTTGGGTTTTCCATATAAAGAATCATGTCATCTGCGAAGAGAGAGAGTTTGATTTCTTCATTGCCAATTTGGATACCTTTTATTTCTCTTTGTTGTCTGATTGCTGTTGCTAGGACTTCTAATACTATGTTGAACAAGAGTGGTGAAAGTGAGCATCCTTGTTGTGTTCCTGATCTCAACGGGAAGGACACAAGCTTTTTCCCATTGAGGATGATATTTGCTGTGGGTCTTTCATAGATTTTATAGTTCAGGAATGTTCCCTTTATCCCTATACTTTGAAGTGTTTTAATCAGGAACGAATGCTGGATTTTGTCAAATGCTTTTTCTGCATCAATTGAGAGGACCATGTGGTTCTTCTCTTTTCTCATATTAATTTGTTCTATCACATTGATTGATTTGCAAATGTTGAACCATCCTTGTAGCCCAGGGATGAATCCCATCTAGTCATGGTGGATAATCTTTTTAATGTGCTGTTGGATCCTGTTGCTAGGATCTTGTTGAGAATCTTAGCATCCATATTCATCAGTGATATTGGTCTGAAATTCTCCTTTTTGGTAGGGTCTTTGCCTGGTTTGGGGATTAGGGTAATGCTAGCTTCATAGAAAGAGTCTGGAAGTTTTCCTTCTGCTTCAATATTTTGAAACAGCTTCAGGAGAATAGGTGTTATTTCTTTTTGAAAGTTTGGTAGAATTCCCCAGGGAATCCATCAGGTCCTGGGCTCTTGTTTTTTGGGAGGTTTTTGATCACTGCTTCAATCTTGTTACTAGATATCAGTCTATTCAGGTTGTCGATTTCTTCCTGGTTCAATTTTGAGAGTTTATAGTTTTCCAAGAATGCATCCATTTCATCTAGGTTGCTTAGCTTATTGGCATATAACTGTTGATAATAACTTCTGATGATTGTTTCTACTTTCTTGGTGTTAGTTGTGATCTCTCCCTTTTCATTCGTAATTTTATTAATTTGGGCTTTCTCTCTTTTCTTTTGGATTAGTGTGGCCAATGGTTTATCGATCTTATTGATTCTTTCAAAAAACCAGCTTCTAATTTCATTGATACGTTCTGCTGTATCTCTGGTTTCTACCTCATTGATCTCAGCTCTAATCTTGATGATTTCCCTTTTTATGTGTGGAGTTGGTTTGATTTGTTGTTGATTCTCCAGTTCTTTAAGGTGTAAAGACAGCTGCTGTGTTCTGGATTTTTCAATTTTTTTGAGGAAGGCTTGGATGGCTATGTATTTCCCCTTTAGGACCAGCTTTGCTGTATCCCATAGGTTTTGGACCGAAGTGTCTTCATTCTCATTGGTTTCCATGAATTGTTTCAGTTCTTCTTTGATCTCCTGGTTGATCCAAGCATTCTTAAGCAAGGTGGTCTTTAGCTTCCAGGTGTTTGAGTTCCTTCTGAACTTTTCCTTGTGATTGAGCTCCAGTTTCAAATTGTGAAACTCCAGTTTCACATTGTTTCCATTGTGATCTGAGAATATGCAGGGAATAATCTCAGTCTTTTGGTATCGGTGAGTCCTGATTTATGACCCAGTATGTGGTCTGTTCTTGAGAAGGTTCCATGTGCACCTGAGAAGAATGAGTATTCTGTTGTTTTAGCGTGAAATGTTCTGTATATATCTATGAGGTCCATCTGGTCCAATGTGTCATTCAATGCTCTTGTTTCTTTATTGATTTTCTGCTTCGATGATCTATCTAATTCTGAAAGAAGTGTGTTAAGATCTCCTACGATTAGTGTATTCATATCAATATGACTCTTTATCTTGATTAGCAGTTTTCTTATGTAATTGGCTGTTCCCATATTGGGGGAATAGATATTTACAATTGTTAGATCATCTTGGTGGATAGTCCCTTTAAGGATTATGTAGTGTCCTTCTGTATCTCTGACTACAGTCTTTAATTTAAAATCTAATTTATCTGATATGAAAATTGCTATCCCAGCCTTCTTTTGAGGCCTATTGGCATGAAAAATGCTTCTCCATCCCTTCACTTTCAGTCTGGTTGTATCTTTAGGTTCAAAATAGGTCTCTTGTTCAACATATGGATGGGTCCTGTTGTTTTATCCAATCTGCAACCCTGTGCCATTTTATGGGTGCATTTAGGCATTTCCCATTGAGAGTGATTATTGATAGATACGTTTTTATTGACATCGTGTTACCTTTGAAGTCTTTCTTTCTGTAGATTGTCTCTATATTTCTGGTCAATGCTATTATTAGGATTTTTCCTCTTTTATAGAACCCCCCTTAATATTTCCTGCAGTGTCGGCTTGGTGGTTGCATAGTCTTTTAAGCCTTGTCGGTCTTGGAAACTCTTTATCTCTCCATCCATTTTGAATGTCAGTCTTGCTGGATAAAGCATTCTTGGCTGCATGTTCTTCTCATTTAGTGCCCTGAATATATCTTGCCATCCTTTTCTGGCTTGCCAGGTCTCTGTGGACAGGTCTGATGTTATTCTGATGGGCTTTCCTCTGTAAGTAAGGAGCCTCTTTGTCCTAGTGGCTTTCAAGAGATTATACCTACAATTATGATTCCTCAATTTGACTAACAGGTGTCGTGATTTTTTTTGGAATGTATAATCATGGGTGGAGACCATTCAGCCTCTAGTACGCTGGTTCCATTCGCGAGATTGGGAAAATTTTCATGAAGAACTTGTTCCACTATATCTTCTAGACTTCTTTCTTTCTCCTCCCCTTCAGGGATTCCAATAATTCTGACGTTGGAATGTTTCATGGCATCATTTATTTCCCTGATCCTGTTTTTGTGGTTTCTAAGCTGTTTGTTCCAGGCTTCCTCCTGATCCTTTCTCTATATCTGTTTGTCTTCCAGATCACTAATTCTATCTTCTGTCTCAATTACCCAACTTTGAGAGAATTTAGATTAGATTGGAACTCATTGAGAGCATTGTGAAGCTCATCCCTGGTAGCTTTCAGCTCTTCCCTAACATTGAAAACCTGATCTCTGGTCGTTTTCAGTTCGGCCCTAATCTATTCCATTTGGTCATCCATGGCTTTCTCCAACCTAGCTATTGCCTGGATAATTGTTAGACTGAATTCTCTTTCCATCAGATTGTCTATGTTGATAGCCATTAGCTCTGTTGCAGAAGGTCCATCCTCTGTATTTTTCTTCTGTTGGGCATTACTCCTCCTAGTCATTTTGGTGAGAGATGACTGAACAGATGTAGCTGGATATATCAACTGTGGTGCAGTCAAGGTGCACCCTGGAACACTTCTGAGCAATCAGGATTCCCCACCCAAATGAGAGACAAAAGAAAAGAAAAAGAAAAAAAAAAAAGAGAGAGAGAGAGAGAGAGACAGGAAAGAAAGGGAAGATGAAAGAGAAGGTTCAGCCCAAATGGGCCCCAAGGTAAGATTTATGAAGTAGACAAACTATATGACAAGAGTAAAGTATATGACAAGAGAAAAAGTATAAAGTATATGACAAGTATATGACAAGAGAAAAAAATATAAAAGTATATGACAAGAGAAAAAAACATGTATATATATGCAAATAAAGGAAGAACCTCGTCAAAAAGAACCCCAAGTATAAGATTTATATAGTATCAGGACAAACACAAAAACACAGAAACAGTGGTGGAAGAGAAAGATGGGAGAGTGGTTATAAATTCTCAGTGTGGGAGAGGAAGGTTGTTTTGATTCTTCCTGAATGTATCTTGATATCTTTATTAAACGACTCAACTTTCCTAAGATAAAGGGGATTAAAAATTGGTTTACCTATAGGGGTAGTATTGATTGGGGAAAGGGGATTACCTTGAAGTTTAACTCTATATGAATATTAGAAAATAAAAATAAAAAGGAATAAACTAGACTAAACTAAACTAAAAAAAAAGAAATTAAAAAAATAGAAATGCAAAAGAAAAACATAGGTGTATGTATCAAAAAGTTCAGGTTAGAAGGTTATTATGGAATTTGATGTACTGGACAGCTCACTGTGATGGTAAATTTGTTAAAAAAAATTACCTATATAAAAAAAAATGAACAAGAATAGTGGGAACGAGTAAAAAATAAAAGTTTTCCTATGAAGTAGTGGTGGTTGTTCTCTTGTCGTCCTTTTTTTTTTTTTTCCTTTCTTGTTTTGTTTTCTGGGGGAGGGGCCTGCCACGTGGGTTTTCAGTCAATGATGTTCCCTGAGTTAAGTCCTCCAGCCCCTCTCAAGGGGGTAGGCTCTGAGGAAACTGGATTTTTCAGACTTTTATTCTCTGGCGGTTTTTATGTTTGTTCACTTTTTATTTCTCTCACCTTGACCATTTTTGATGGTTTTTGTAGTTTTAGAGGAAAACAAACTGCACCCTGACCTCCCTCTCAGAGAGAAGCCTCAGTCTGGCTGCAGAGCCCAAATAAGTTCCCCCTTGGCCGCTGGTAGAGCAGGTTTCGAGGTAGAGCAGGTTCACAGTCCCTGGGGACATAGGATCTTTTGCTTGTACCCAAAGCCACGGCAGTAGTGGCTGTCTGGGCAGCTCCAGACTGCCAGAGAGGTTCCAATCAGCAATCGCACACTGAGATTTTCTCGCTGGCCGGGGCTGGGAGTGCCTGGTCTTTCTGGGTCTATGAGCGCCAGGCTTGTGCGCACCTCTTTCAGGGGAGGCTGTGGGTCATGCGCGGGTCTCAGGCTCAGAGAACGGGGTGCAGGTCCGAAAGCACCAGACTGGGCCTTCGAGCATCTCTCTTTGGTTTGTGATTAGCATTATAACATCTTCTGCATATAGCAGATGTAAGTTAATGGTCATCTGAGTTTGAACCCATTCTTACTCTTTCCTCCCTTGTGTTTTAGATATATGTTGTCACATTTTACAACTCTGTTTGGTACACGCGTCTTAGGCTCTGAAACAATGGCGCGTATCAAAGGGCGCTGGCTGGGCCTTTATACCTCTCTCAGGGAAGGATGAGGGGCATGAGCATCTCAGGCTCTATAGCAGGGCTCTCACATTCTGCTGTCTGGCGTGGCTCCCATCCCCTCACAGGCACTGAACCCCACGCATTCTTGGGTGCACTGGCAGCTTAGGGACCAAGACCTGGTTTCTCTGCCGCACTCTCTCTGGCTCAGCACCAGGGGAGGCTGTCCTGGGACCGGGGACTTAAGCCCCTGTCCCTAGCCACCCAGATTCCCACAGCTTCCCCCTGTGATCTTTTGATTTTTTGGAGTGCTTTCAACCAGTTGTCTTATTTTTTGCTATTTGAGTTACTGTGTCTCCTGGTGTGGACCTCCTTGGGTTGATTTTGTTGGGGAATTTCTGCACCTCCTGTATCTGAATAACTGTTTACTTCCCAGATTGTGGATATTTTCAGTTATTATTTTTTCAAATAAATTTTCTGCCTCTTTGCCTATCTTTTCTTCTTTTGGGATCCCTATAATGTTAATGTTATTATGCTTGACAGAGTCATTGAGTTCCTGAAGTATATTCTCATTTTGCATATATATTTTTTTCTCACTTGCTCAGCTTGGTTACTTTGTATTACGATGTCTTCCAGGTCATTAATTCATTCTAATGTTTCCTTTAGACTGCTAGTTATGCCATTGAGTATATTTTTAATTTTACTTAGTTTGTTCTTCATCTCTGATTGGTTCATTTTTTTTTTTTTTTGAATCTTTGTTGAGGGTATCACTGATATCCTCCACTATTTTCTCAAGTCCAATGAGTATCTTTATTATCATTACTTAAAAGTCTCTATCAGGCATATTACTCTTCTCCATTTTGCTTAGGTTTTTTTGCTGTGATTTTGTTCTGTTCTTTCATTTGGGGCATACTCCTCTGTTTCCTTGTTTTGCCTAACTGTCTGTTTCTGTGTGTCAGTAAATCAGCTATGTCTCTTGCTCTTGAAAGCTGTGAGTGAAGCATCCATTCTTAGGGTGGTGCTGGTCCTTTTCTACAAGGGATGTGCAGTTGCTGCTGAAACTGGCCCAGCTGGGCCTAGTTCACAAAGCAGTGAAGTACAAGGGTGCAATAATCCTTTTTTACAGGGAATGCATAACTCTGCAGAGTCTGGGGCATCATGGGTGGCTCCCCAGTTGAGTGTGAATGGGGGGTACAATTTTAAAAAGGTAGGTGTGTCCTCCACTGGAGTTCAGGAGATGCAGTTTTGGCAGGGTTGTACTGGTCTTCTGGGGGTTGGGACTTGAAGTGCTGCAATGATTGGAGCAATGATCCGAATGAGAAAAAAAAAAATGTGGAATTCAACTAAAACCATGTTGTGAGCTTCTAGAGAAGGAGTCAGACAAAACACATAGAGGTCTGTTAGAGTATAAGAACCTATACTAACTAAAGACTGATTCGGTACAGAAAGAGGAAAACAAGAAGACCAAGGTGTCTGAAGTAACACTTTGTTTTGTGTGGGTATTCAAATACCTTAACAGGTTAAGGTAAGACAATAGGAACAGCCAACAGAAAGGGAAAGTTTTTTAACATATCAAGATAGAAATATTTTTGTGTAACAAAAAATTTTGAATATATGAAATGGACAATATTTATCAAGTTTGAGTCGTGTAAAAGACAGTTTCATTTGAACAACCTAATTAATATTTGCATTTTTGTTTTGAAGGAACCTTAAGCTTGATTCTCCTCTGTGCCTAGTTTCCCACTGTTTCAGTGAAAAAGGACACAATACCAAATACAAATTAGATACAATTTATTTGAGAAATATTTATACAACTGTGTTTAAATTAGAAAATTTCCATGTAATAAGAACTCATTCCATGAGATTATCATTGTCCTGATAATAAAACAAGGCAAAGGCATCCTGGGGGAAAAACAAACAAAAATCAACCAAACAAACCAAGCTTTTCCACTAAAGCTCCAAAAAAGAAACAAAACAAAACAAAACAAAACCCTAAATATGTAGAACAGCACCTTTTAGAAATTTAGATACAAAAATCCCTTAAAAAAACTAATAAATCAAATCCAGCAACATATAAAACAGATTATACATCATAATGAAGTGGAATGTATCCCAGGAGTACAATGTTGGTTTAACATTAAAAAATCAATTGATGTGCAACACCATTTCACTAGATTATAGGGTGTATTAAGCATGTCTTTTTATTGTTCTGTTTTTTGGTGCTTAGACATCTGGGGCCTTACTGACTATGAAGGGACTGCTCCCAGGGTTAGCTAATTCCTAGAAATAACAACTAGCCCGCAAGTCTGCCTCTCATATGCAAGCTATCCAATCCAAAGCATACCTCCACTCCACCACTTCCTTTATTTGGTTATCTAGTACCTGGCCCTAATCACTCCAGGGCCAGGTACTAGATATCTAGAGACCTTCCCTATATCTCAGAGCCCACTGAAATTACTCAAATTAGGCAATCATAACCAGATCATCTTGCCTAGACCATTCCTTCCAGTATACACCACAATAAACGCTATTGCCAATGTTTTTCCCTCACTCCTTCTTCCTCATTACTGAGCTTGGTGCTACCTTGTGTGGCCTAGCATACATGCCAGGCTTCCTGTTTTAGGAAACTGTGAGCACACTTATTCCTTTATAACAGCCATTCCCTTGTCTGCTTATTTTACCATACCTGTGTACAAAAATCCCATTTACCCTCAAATGAAGGGCAAAACCACATGATTATTTCAATAGACACAGATACTCTGGTTTCTCTTCAGATCGTATAAATCTTTCGCCTTTTTTCAATAGACACAGAAAAAACATTTGACAAAATCTAGCACTGTTTTCATGAAAAAAAGCACACAACAAACTAGGTGTAGAAGGGGACTTCCCCAACCTAATAATGAATATCTACAAAAAGCCCACAGTTAACATTATATTTAATGGTGAAAGACTAAATGCTTAATTCTAAGCTCAGGGGCGAGATATGGATGTCCCCTTTTGCTATTTCTCTTCATCACTGTGCTGGAAGTTCTAGATAGGATAATTATTCAAGAAAAGGAAGCAAAAGCCATCATGATTAGAAAAGAAGAGTATTTGAACATAATAAGATCTTGTACATAGAAAATTCTACAGAATTCACTAAAAAACACAACAAAACAAAACCCTATTAGAACAAGGAAGTAAGTAAAGCAAGGTTGCAAGATACAAGATCAATATACAAAAATCAATTTCCTTCTATAGACCAGTAAAGTATTCTATTGCTGTTCTAACAAGTCACCATAGATTTTGTGGTTTAAAAAAAAAAAAAAAAAAAAAAAAAAAAGGTGTTATCTTTCAGTCCAGTAAGTCAGAAGTTTGGTATGTATCTCAATGGGCTAAATTCCAGGTATCAGCAGAACTGAGAATTCATTCCCTTGTCTCTTTCAAACCTGTATGCTGCATACGTTCTTTGACTCCCAGCACGGTCCTTGCATCAGTGCACCCTCTGCTTCCAACACCATGTGTCCTCTTCTCCTTCTGAGAGCTTGAGGGAGAATGGGAGTGATTACTTATGACTGTGGGGTTTCTTTCTGGAGTGATGAAAATGTTCTCAAGGTGACTCTGATGATGGTTGTGGGATTCTGTGAATGCACTAAAATCAATTGAATTTTAGACTTGAAATAGGTGAATGATACTGTATGTAAATTATATTTCAGTAAAGTTGCTAATAAAGATATAGACAAAATAAGAACAATGGTATGAACAACATCTTGATATGAGAACTTATTAATATTAATTAATATTAATTCCAACAATATAGTGTTTTCAGAAAACCGGGCATTTTACTTACAGAGTTATTATTTATTTATAAATATTTCAAGTTCATAGTAAAAACTATAGGAACAAGCATAAGAAGATGAGGGAATACTTGAAAATAATTGAGAAAAAATTACCAGGAAGTTATAATAGTGCAAATTTTAGAGTACAGTTTTTTATTTTCCATTAAGTTAGGATAATTTTTTATAATAAAGCTGAGATGAGAAGAGCTTATGTAAATTACATAGATACAATTTCTTGAAATGAAGTGTAAATCTGTTTACTTTGATTATTTTAAGCATAATTTCACATCTAAATGAATGAGTATTTGAATCATCTTATGTGGTAGTGTGCTTAAACAAAATGTGCAGAAGATGGCAAAAAGAGCTACATTATCTAAAGCACTTATAAAAAAGGAAGAGTTCAGCCTCATGAAGTGATGAAATATTTTAATTGTGGTTTTAAAATTTGGCATTTAAACCTGTTAAGGTCTAGGGCAGCACTCCAGCCACCGGCAAGAGTATGAATGTTATTCTGGTTTATAAGTGAGTTACGAGCAACAGGATGAATGAGTATGACATTCCAAATGCCTGAGTATAAAGTTTGTCATAGAGACACTAAGGGAAATTAAGAGGGTAGTAAATTCAGAGCATAGTAAAATAAATATTTCTTTATGCAACAGATAGTCACCTATGGAATTCATGGTCATGGTAAGATGGCTAAATAAATATTGAGTCTCGGTAATTTTATGAGCAATAATAAAGGTTTATGTTAACTAGTATATTGATAAAAATGTTGGCAAGCAGATTGTATCAAGTAAGCTGTGTTAAGATCTAAAGAGAAGCCAGTGTATTCAGGAAAAGAGATTTGGTCCTGAAAGGTATTTGAATGTGGAATTTGAAAATAAGATGCACATTCAGCTATACTAACCAATAAGAGTATTCATTGTTCATTTATCTGTGTCATATCCAAAATGTTCCAGCTTAAAAGGGGTTATTTATTTTGTGCCATTCCTTGGTAATTAAGGGTGATTCCCTCACTTGAAAACCACATGGAGAGGACTTGACTTAATGACTGTTGCACCACAGAGCAAAAGGCTCCTTATTGATAGGAGAAGAGTGGGGATAAATGCAATTCTGGGAAATATATTTATTTTTTTTTATTTTTTTAAAGATTCTATTTATTTATTTGAGAGAGGAGAGAGAGCATGAGAGGAAGAGGAAGAGGGAAAAGGAGACTCTCAAGCAGTCTTCAGGCTGAGCACAGAGCCCGATGTGGTGTTTGATCCCAGGACCCGGAGATCACAACCTGAACAGAAACCAAGAGTCAGTTACTCAAGCAATAGTGTCACCCAGGTGCCCCTGGGAAAGATATTTAAAGGAGGTTATGATAGAACCTTTAAGGTATAATAGCAAAATAAAGACAAGTATCTCTACTTGATGTTTTGCTTAAATCTTGATTTAGAAATTCTAGACTAGCCTAGTAGAAGACAATAACTTTTTAACTTACTTTATCTGAATGCTCATTAAAATATTTATAAAATTGATAGGAATAATTATTGTCATTACTCTAAAGATAATCCTTAATGACAATACCAGAACCTGATGTATAAATATTTTAAGCCAATGTTCAGCTGGGATACTCACTGACTAGCACTGATGGCAATGGAATACTAAATTAGTAGCTACCAATTATATCTTTGTCTCTCTGAAACTGAACACTAATTCCTCAAATCATAAGAGCTAACATTTATTTAATACTTGCTTTGTGTCAGGCACTGTTGTTTGAATTAAATAGAAGGAACACATTTGATTCTATGAGATCAGTGACATGGTGTTTCTGACAGACGAGGTAACAGGGGCAAACAGGAAAATGAACCCAAGACTTTGCAACCTGATAATTCAAAGAGCTTAAATTCGAACCCTAAAAACTAGTGTCTCTATTTTCAATCATTCCTCTATGCTGCCTTTCCGCACACTGCTCCTTTTTCTCCACATTCTCTCAGAAAGCAATGTTTCTCCGCATCTAACTTGACCAGAAGTTAGGGTGGGGCATCCCGTTTTCAGGTATGAGAGGCATTCTTTTAAACTTAACTGTTGTTTTTCTTCTATTTTTTGATGTCTCTCTCTATCCCACAGGTTTCATATGTCCTGGTCTGTCTATTCCCTCTGTCATCTTCTCTGTGTCCTTTTTTTTATGGACCTTGATTCACATTTTTTGTTGTTGTTGTTGTTGTTGTTTCTTTTTTTTTGGTTATAGGCTGATTTGATCATCTATTTTATCAACTACTTCTAATTTGAATATTAACTTTTATTTTTCCTTCAATTGTGTGTTTAGTTTACCATTGCTTTCCCTTAACTCACTCCTTACCTTTCTTCCTGGCGTGTCCCTCACCTGTTGTCATATGATGTCCAGCTTCTGTTTCTAACGCTGCCAAGCAGCCCCTGCCATCTGGTCATTGGTATGTCCCCTTCAGCCGGGTGTACCTCTGCTTCTTCCGGGCAGGTCTCAGTGTCTCCGGTGCTGCTCGCAGTACGGTGCTGGGATCTTCCAGTTCATTGATCACCTGCTGAAATGAGTACTAAGTGACTTAGAGTATAAAGAAATGAGAGGAATCATCTGATGTTGTCCACCGCCCATCTATATATAGAAAGAATGCTACTTAAACGTGTTATTTTTCAGGCTTCCATAACATCTTGGAGCAAGCAGAATGAGCTTGGAATGCTTTCTGGCTTGTCCAGCAATAAAATGAATATGCTGAGAATAATCCCTCACATCGTCCCATGGGGTCAGGCTACCAGACCTCCAGGGGCTGGGCAGCTGATGAGAACTATTTCTGCAGCAGTCATGGCTCCTGCTCACACCAGTCTACAACTCCACCCAAGATTCTTCACTTGAGTATTTTTTTCTCGCTGGGACAGCAGGAATACCGTGAAATTGATCCCCAGGTTAACATCAACCAATGACCAATGGGAGTTGATGGGAGAATCACTCCAGTTCCTACTGCCACAGGGGGATATGCTGGAGCTTGTTTGGTGCTGCTGCCTGGGTCCCCAGCAGGGCAGAGCCCCGGGTGCATACACAGGAATGCACTCATCAGTGCAGTCTTTGGCTTCTTTCCCTTCCCTTAACAATTCCCCACTCTCCCATTTGTACTTTCTGACACTTCCAGTATTAGTCAACTCCTGTTATATAACAACCAACCCCCCAAATTAATGGCTTTATGCAATTTTTTTTATCTCTGTATTTGCTGGGCTTGACTGGGCAGTTTTCTGTGGCACGTGATACCAGTTGGGCTCACTCACAGCTGTCTGCCGCTGAGACCTCAGCTGGGGTTGGAATGCCCAGCTTTCTTCTGTCCCAAGTCTGCTGCCTCCGCTGGGGTGGCCAGAACACCTGGGTTCATGATCTCTTATCTTAGAGTAGCCCAACCTAAGCTTCACTGGACACCCATGGGATGAAAACAGAGGCTGCCTCTTAAAGTGTGGGTTTAGAAGTTTCCCTATGCTACTACCTCTACCACTTTATATCGGTTAACGCAGGTACACAAAGCCAGGCCCAAATCAAAGAGAACAGAAGTATGCCCTGTCTTTTGGTGATAGGTGTGTCATGTTTGCACAGGTGTGCAAGGGTTTGGGGATAGCGAGGTTGCTTATCCTTGATGATAAGGATAAGCTTATCCATGATGCTTATCCATGATGCCTTACCTCCCAAAGAAACTACTTGGGTTTAAATCCTTGTCTAAAGGGTCTGCTTCTGGGAGCATCCAGCTTGAGGCAACAGTCCTACTCTGGTGGCATCTAAACTCAGAATGCTTCAGGCACAGATGTTTATTTCATCCATGTGTGTTTCTTCCCATGATTGTCCTAGGTGGAATGCAGCACTAGACCTGCGTGTCTGAGGTCTGTCTACTGCAGCACAGCAACACAGCACCAATAGCCCCATCCTGGACTGTATATACACTTCCACAGGTTTCTCTCCACACAAGCTTCTGTTCTTCTGTCTGGGAATTCAAGGCTGTGTCAAATGATGGCATTCGTGTTTCCTGAGCCAGTTGTTGGATTGGGTGGTGCTGAACATAGGGTTGATAACACAGTCCTGATGGGTTACCCCAGTGTATGGGGCAGCACCCCTGGAGGCTATGGACGGTCACCATGTTGGCACAGTCCATGGTCATCTGAGAATGATGGTTCATTGGTGGCCACCCAGCTCTGACGACACACTGTGGAGTCCCCACATTCCTGAGTAAATAGTCCTCAGAAATCCCAGAGTATTGGATTTATTGTAACCCAGAGTGATAAGATTACAGTTTACCTGTGTGGTAAGGAGCTGGGAAAAGCAGAGAAAAAGCAACGGCTCAGTCTAATTCTCCCATAGAGTAGTAGACCTCTGGTTTTCTCCTGAGAGTTTGCCCAGATTGCCCAGAGCTGGGTCTCCTTGACCTGCCTGTCCAGGCCTGCCTGTCAACTGGACACAAATCCTGGTGACAAAAGTGGGAGGGGGCAGTGACCTGAGCTGGGAAATGCAAGTCAAACTCTGCCTGCTGCTAACCCAGAGGTCAGACTGGGATGAAAGGGGATGCCAATGAGCTGAATTCTCTGAGAGAACACGGCTGTTGGCAAGCTGTTACAGATGTGAATCACCTTACCCACTAAGGGTCACAATCCCAGAAGCTGGATTATTGGAGGCACAAGAAAGGAAAGGGGAGATCAGCCCAAAGGTCCCTGAGGAGTTCCAGCATGGATTAGCCAGTTCCTCTTTTTTTTTCCAGCCAACAGGAATCTTCCGGCATATTCCAGAGATAAGTGTATGGCTGCTGTGCTGTGACTGAGAAGGAACTCTCAGGTTAGACCTATACTCCATTCCTGGAGATTTTGGACTGTCTGATTTTGGTTTTGGTGCTCATCAGCACCATTTGGTGCTCTGAGTGGCCCATTTGCCCTGGTAGAACTCTTGTGTCCATTGGGGGTGCTGATGAGAATGGGGGGAAAGGGTCCCTGGGACAGGGCTGATAATATCCTCTAAACCTCTATCAAGTGGCTTCTTTTTTAACATTACATGGGTTCGCTGGAGTTTTGGCATGGGTGGAAGCGCTCCAGTCACATGCCCTGATCTCGGCTTCTATGTGCCCCACATAGGGTGGGACTCAGACACCTGAGCATGGACTAGAGAGTCCTGAAGGGTGGGAGTAAGGACCCATGTGCCTTCCCAATGGGACTGAACTCAGTGTAGTCCTACCTTTAACCGTCACTGGGGCCACATTCTCATAAGGTAGAACCAGTCATGTGACCATTGCCAGCGGGAGTTGCCTGGGTTTAGACTGGGCACCACCCCACACTGGTAATTGCATTCCCAGATGCAAACCCAGTTAGAACCTGCTTGGTTCATTCAGGAAACAGATGTGGGATGAGGCCAATCATCCAGTTTCTTCTTAGTTTAGGTAAGATAATAAGATAATTTTTAGTATTTGTGGCTCTGAAGAAAGGCTTAGGTTTGTGGAAAACCTGCGGTCATGGGATGGACTTTGAGAAATTTTTTTGGTAAATGAATGAGGCAGGCCCCTCTTTCTAGAACTTCCTTTGCCACTTGGAGGTATCTAAAATCCACAGTTTTCTCCCTGAGCCTAGAGTGTCTCAATCTCTTTGCAGCCACCATCAGGCTTGTCCCTTCAGGAGGAAGAAGCAACTGGGGACATGTGTCCCTCTGATGGAGTACAGACCCATGCTGTGAGCATCTCTCCATGGAACTCAGAGAGAACAGGGCCATGTACTTATAGATGTTCAGCCTCTGTCTTTTGTTTCAGGCTGTCACAAGTTCGTCCCAGTTCTGTCACTGTCATAGAATGTAGCACTGCTGAACTTCAAGATAAAAATCTCCTGTTCACCACCTAGTTCACTGATAAGAAATAAAACCCATATACCAAATATAGGAAGGACTCTGATGTTTCCAAAAAATGTAGAGCATGAAAACCGACATCGAATATGTGCGTGGCCTCTGCCCCTTATGTATAGACTACACGTCTTAGGGTGGAATAAATTACCACCAGTTTCTCTTCCTGATCAACTGGTTGTTGGAAGGGGCAGTACTTCCAGACTGTTGGGTGTCTGCTTGTTCTTTGAGTGGTTTAGGAATTAGGTTGCTGAGCTATGAACAGAGTGCAAGGTAGTGCTTTATTTTCCTGCGTTCTACGTCTTCGTTCCTACAATGTTGTTATTGTCTTTCGCACTGTGAGACTCCTAGGCCTGCAGTTATTGTTCTTAAAATCTTTCATTTTCCTGCAATGTAGTTAGGGGAAAAAAAAAAAGAATCTGCCACACTGGAAAATTCTGGCCTATATCCTCATTTTCCATAGCAGTTTTGATTGTGCGCTCCTCCTCCTACTGGATAGAATGGTCTCCATTGACAGTGGAACTGGGGCGCAGAGGGCTGGGAATGATGTGGGACTCCTTAGGGAAAATGCAGTTTCCCTAATGAAGCTTTTCTGACATTAGTGAAAATAACGTGTAATATTTTCCCCCAATGAGGTCATGAACTACCTGAATTGTACTGAATTGTGCCCATGGCCCCTTAGGGTGAGAGGCCCCATCTCTCAGCAGAGCGTGGGGATCTGAGCAGGAGCACAGGGGTGGAGGGTCCTCTAGGATGACTGACCAGGAGAAGTTGGTTGTGGGAAGTTTGAGGGAGGACTGTAACTGGGGTAACCGTGTGCTCTGATGAGATTCCAAAGAACAAGTTACACTGAAGAGAAAATTTGGCCATGCACCTGTTAATTCCAAGGTGTAAATGACCACCCTGGGTGCTTCGGGGCTTGTGAAGGTGAATGCCCCCTCCTCTGCCACTGCTCTGCTTGTCATTGTCACCCCACCTCTGCTTTCTCTCTCTCTCTCTCCCTTTTTCTTTGGGGCTCTTGCCTTGTCCTACACTCCATTTTTGAGGTTCCCTTGGGGCACATTTGAAAAGTTCCTCTCTTCGTGTGAACGTAATACAGAGGCTTTTATAACTATAGTGTAGGAATAGTGGCTACTGTGGGTCATCACAGCCTTCCTGTTTCCTCTTGGGTCAGCCCAGCCAAGGAGAAAATCCTGGAAAGAAACTTGCTTTGCCATTTGTAATGTGGAAAAGAATTGAAAAATGAGAGGTGGAATTCAAAGATTTGGAATAATAATAATAATAATAATAATAATATTTGGTTACTTCATAATAAACCTAGAAGTTTTTTCAAGAGGATCTATGTCAGAATTAATTCAAATTGCAATCAGAGATAATATAAACTACAGCATGTCTATATTTATTCTTCAGAAGGGAGCCCGGATGGCTCAGTCAGGTGAGCTTCTGACTCAGGTCATCATCTCAGGGTCCTGGAGTTGAGCCCACACTGGGCTCCTCATTCAATGGGGGTTGGGGGCGTTTACTTGAGGATTCTTTCTCTATCTCTCTAATCCTCTTTCTCTGTCTCTCTCTTAAATAAATAAGTAAATAAATCTTAGAAAATATTTTTCAGAGAATTTGGTGTGGTATACCTTTTCATTGACATTAACAAGCCATTTTGCACTAGAGGCATTTCCACACCTTTTCATTCACACCCAAATCATAATTTTATTAAAAAATATGTATATGTGTTGAACAAGTTGTAATATTAGCAATGATTTTCTTACAGTGGTATGGATTCAGAGGGGGATGGGCGAAACAGGTGGTGGGGATTAATGAAGCATCTGTCACAAGCTCTGGGTCTTGTATGAAAGTGTTGAATCAGTGTATTATGCACCTAAAATTAACGTTATACTGTATGTTAACTAACAAATTCAAGTAAAAACTTAAAAACATAAAATGGTATAGGTTCTGGATAATATCAGCTTTGTATCGCAAGGCGTCAATGGCATTGCTTAGTTAGAATCAAAATATACCTTGTTGTTTTGACTAAAAGAGTAACCCAAACCCATTACTGTTTTACACAAACTCTCAAATGACCAAATACTGTTTGGATTATTACATGTTTTAAAATCCAACTGCCTTTTACCTATAAATGTTTTATGTGAATCTGTTGGATAAATTCAAATTATCAAACATTTTCTTATGGTTCAAAGAATATTTAGCTGAGAACTGCATTTTATAAAGGTTTAGTTTTTAGATAAGCACATGTTGAAAGGGTGGTCTAAAAATATAATCGATATTAATGACAAACAGCATTCAATGCCGTCACTAACTCACAAAAAATAGTATCACGAAGGTATTTTCCAAATAGATTATTTTAATTCGGACTCATTTTTGAGAAATAGTGATGAGAAAAACTAAAGATACAGGTTCTTAGGAATGCATCGTCAATATGTCTTTGAGTCTGAGCTCTCCAATTCTAGAAAGATGGGACAGATATATTTTTACTTATTCTTTTCAGTTAGGTACCCATAAAAATTGTGGACTCTATAAAATAATGTTTAAGAATATTCTGAAAGGTTGAGACTAACAAGAGACCTCAGAAACCAAGGACTGACATGAGGGTGAGCCCCTAGTTGTTCTGTTTGTCTCTAGATGGTAGGCAAGGTAACAAAGGGCACAGCTGAATAGCTGTCCCAAAACCTGCTCTCTCCAGCCAAAGGACAGTGAATGCAAAACTGTTAGACAATAACAGTTCTCCTTCAGCCAAAAACTCAGATGAAGAATGTCCTTACCCTCACCCAGACAACAAAGACTTGCTCAGTGGGGAGAAGAGACTGCCACCCTTGGAAGTGGTTTTCCTCAACCTCCCCACCATTCTGGTGCCAGAGCGGAGCCTACGGAGATCAAGAGTGGAATTCTAGGGGCGCATGGGTGGCTCAGTGGGTTAAGCCTCTGTCTTTGGCTCGGGTCATGATCCCAGGGTCTTGGGATTGAGCCCCACATCAGGCTCTCTGCTCAGCAGGGAGCCTGCTTCCTCCTCTCTTTCTCTCTGTGTGCTTCTCTGCCTACTTGTGATCTTGGTCTGTCAAATAAATAAATAAATAAGTAAATAAAATATTTTTAAAAATAAATGTTTAAAAAAAAAAAGAGTGGAATTCTAGCCAGTACAATAAGGCAAGAAAATTTTAAAAAAGTCATGTTGTTTGGAAAGGGAGAAATAAAACTGTCCTTCTTTGCTGATGACACAATTGTCTACATAGGAAATACAAGAGATCTATAAAATTGCTTCCAGAACTAATAATTGAGTTCAACAAGGTCATGGGATACAAGAGTAGCAACATTTCTATAGAGTAGAAGTGAACACATGGATTCTGAGGTTAAAAACATAATGCTGTTTATGATGGTGTAAAACATGTAATAGGTGTAAATCTAACAAAACGTGTACTCAGCATGTTGAGTACTACAAAATACTGAAGAAAGATTTTTTTAAAGATCTAAATAAATGGGCAGCCATTCTGTAATCATGTATTGGAAGACTGATCAAGTATATACATCAATTCACCAAAAATAGATACAGATTTAACACTATTTCTACCCAAATGTCAGAAACAACATTTGTAAGAGGAGACAAGGTTTTTATGAAATTTATATGGAAAAACAAAAGAAGTAGAGTAGCTAAAACAATTTTGAGAAAAGTAGATTAAAGTGGGAGAAATCAATCTACCCAAGTTGAAAATGTATAAAATAGCTACAGTAATCAAGATGGTGTGGTGTTGTCAGAGAGAAGGACGCTTAGATCAATGACACAGAATGGAGAACCCAGGAATAGACCCAAGTAAATATAACGAAACTAGTTTGACGAAAGTCCAAAAGCAATTCAATGGGCATAAGTATTTTTCTTAACTTATTGGACTGTTGTATGGGGACAGAAACAAACAAACAAAAACCAATCAAGAAAACCCAACACTACAACTTAAATTAATACAAAATAAAATTATACAAAATAGTTATTGTATAAACTTATTATACAAAAATTAACTCAAAATGAATCACAGATTTAAGTCTAAAGTGGAAAACTACAACACTTTTAGGTGAAAAAATTATAGGATGAAGTTTTCAGGACAATCTCTATATGATACAATTCTTAGACCCTAACACCAAAGAATGATCCATAAAAGGAAAATTGAAAAGTTGGATTTCATTAAAATTAACAACTTTTGCTCTGTCAGAGACCCTGTTTAGAGTATGAAAAGACAAATTACCAAAAGGGAAGGATATTTGCAAATTATATGTCCAACAGAGGGCTAGTATTTCGAAAATAAAAAGAACTCTCTAAACACAACAGTAAAAAAATAAAACATTCCAATTAAAAAACAGGCAAAATCCATGAACAGATATGTCAATAAGGTGTAGAGACAAATAAGCACAAGAAATGTTCAACATTGTTAGGCATCAGGGAAATGTAAATCAGACCCACAATGAAATATTTCTACAAACCTCTCAGCGAAACAACAACAACAACAACAAAAAACAGTGACCACAGTAATCCTGATGAGCATTAACAGAAACTTCTTGCTCATGTATTACATTGGGAATGTAAAATGGTACAGCCACACTAGGAAACAGGTTGGCCGTTTCTAGAAAACAAAACATACATGTACCATATGACCTAATCTCAGAAATGAAATTTGTATTGACACAAAAAACTGCACACTAATGTTTCTAACAGTTTTGTTTATAATAGGGAAAAAACCCTCCAAAAATAAACAAGCAAACAAACTGTAAAAACAACTGGAAACCATATAGGTGTCCTACAAAACAAATCATGGTGAGGCATGTTATAAATAAAACTCACCACTGGAAAGGAGCAAACTTCTGATGCACTCAGCAGCCTGGAGGAATCTCCAGAAAATTATTCTGAGTGAAAATATCCAATCCCAAGAGGTTACATTCCAATTATACAATATTCATCAAAGGACATACCATTGAGAGGGAGAAGAGACTAATGATTGCCAGGTGTTCCACGGTGATGTGGTGTAGTTGGAAGACAGCAGCATGGCCAATATCTGGATGTCCATATGCTGACTGTATTCAAGTCAGTGGTCCGGTCGGGATACTAGACTCTAGTTTTGGAAAATGTTGCCACTGGGGGAAACTAGGTGAAGGCACATAAGATCTCTCCTGTCATTTCCAATATGTGCTGTAAATCTATAATTATCTCAAAATAAGAAAAAGATAATTTAAACACTCTCCCTAATATATTTCTGTATGAGGCTAAATTTTCCTCATATATTTCAACCAAAATACCATATGGCAAATGATTGATTATGGAAGCTCAAATGAGAATCCAAGTGACTTCTCTTTAGCCAGGTATTAGAAAAATTGCAAAAATTGGGGCTCCTGGGTGCTTCAGTGGGTTAAAGCCTCTGCCTTAGGCTCAGGTCATGATCTCAGGATCCTGGGATTGAGCCCCGCATCGGGGTCTCTGCTCAGTGGGGAGCCTGCTTCTCCCTCTGTCTCTGCCTGCCTCTCTACTTGTGGTCTCTCTCTGTCAAATAAATAAATAAAATCTTTAAAAAAATTGAAAACTGTAAATCAATGCCCCTTTACTCGGTATGTATACTTTTTTTGAAATATGTTTGGTTTTCTTAAAAACTATACTCTTATGGTGACATGTAACTTTATAGCTGTTATTTTTCAATGTTATAAATATTTGGAAAATCTCTGTTTCTGTTTCCAATTATGATAGACAGGTAGAAGTAATGATAGGTAAAACCCACATGAACAATGGTGGGAAAAGGTCAGAAAGACCATAAATTTGAGAATTTCTAAATTAGACAGCAGGCAATGTTCACCAAACACAGTCAAACTACAGTTTATTTTGTCTGTATAGACATACTAAAATATATGAAAATATGTTCTCTCCTAGATGTAATCCAATAAGAAAGAGTGGTTCAAAGTTTAAATGTTGATGTAGTATTTAATTTCAACACAGGGACCCAAAGATTTCTAAATAGAAATTATAAAATGCCTTTTTCAAAATGTCATTTTAATCTTTGTCCTGTTTTCTGATCAGGAACTGAAGACCGTGTAAGCGCTTATTTAATTCACCTCAGCATTTAAGAGCTGACGGCCTTCAATGGCAACCAATTGCCCAGTAGGCAGCAGGGAATTTCATGTTGCTCAGTGTCAGATCTCTCTGATGAGGACTTAAATATTGAGATTTTATTTATTTATCATGTGGGAAGATGCCATTTCACTCCTGAAGCCACCTGACAGGGAGAATAGAATTTTTCTATCCTGGACCCAGTTTTCTCTTTGCACGTTCCTCTGAGTGTTAAAAAGCCATCCTCATCTGTGGTTTTTCTATTCAGATTTTTCCCCTCTCCAGATATAAATTCATTTACAAAACCAAGAAATTCAGGTACCAGTACTTTGTAAACAAGCGTTTAAAGCAAAAGTTTCATTTTGTCACAGATCACCTTTAAGAGCAGAACTCAGCTGAAGATGCAAAGTTATGACAAGTAGGACTCGTTCCCGAAGATCTGTGTGGAGAGCACTGTTGTTGCAGGTCCCTTCCTCGTGCTGGTGTATCCCTTTGGATTTAAGGAGTGCTGGGTACTTGTGTAAAGATTGCTGTGCTTATACCCCATCCTTCTCATTCCCCCTCCCTTCCAGGGCTAAGCACCCTTTACTCCAGTGACCGGGACTGCTGGGAACTTGGGGCTGTGTTGCCCCTCCAGGTGATTATTCTTCTGTGAAGAAAACTGCCATCACCAGGATCACACTCCATTTCCAGGGGCAGCCAGTCTCCAATAATGGATCAGTGGTAAATGGATAAGGGCCTTCCCCCTCATCCAGTAGAAACTCTAAAGGGACAAGCATCTGGCTCCAGAGCTCCCTGTGGGATGGCTAAGCCCATGGTTGTGATGTCATATCTCAATGTCTTCCCCTGCCTATCCTCCTCCTGCATTGGTGCAGACAAATCTCCCTACAGTGCCAGTTTCCCAAGCTGTGGCCCTCAGCACCTGTCCAGCCCATAGAGGCTATTCTTCCAGGCTTAAATTCCAACTTCCTCCAGCTTATGTTCTGCAAATAAATGCCACTTCTACTGGGGAGAAAATAGTGATTGTTGGATAAGAGTTCTTACAACTTTCCTCTCCCAGGACGCATTTAACCACTGTCAACTTCTACTTAATTTGGTTGTCTTACTTCCACCATGAGAGGAGAATCTGTCCTCCTTGCCAATGCCTAATTTCTATCTCTGTTAGATTCAGAAAGGAACATGATAGATTCTGGAAGGAACATACCACAGATGATCACAAATGATTTAAGAAATATTTATATATTTTATCATAAAAGTAAAAGGCACGAAAATTAGCTTTATCCCTTTTCCTTTGACTTTCCCCAATCACTCTTCCTCAAGCTGGTCCCCCTGGAGCAGGGCCCTGGGTATTCAGAACCAAGCTTTGTAACTGGCTTTTCATTCTCCTTCATCCTTCGTGGGCCATAACTGATTTAGGGCAGGGCCTCAACAAATGTTAAAACTGGTGGTAAAAGTTGGATGAGGAACAACATAGTTACATAGCTTCAAAGTATTAAGCCTCCAATACGTGTTAATGATAGCATAGTTATTAATAATATTACAGTGGAAAATCTAACATCACCTTAACCGAAGTAGTCAAAACTAATGTGGCCAGAAATCAGAGAAATGTACCTCGTGATAGGTTGCCCTGAGTATGATACATATCAGTTCTATGGTCTTCCTTCTAGAAGGGCACAACCGAGACTAGTCGTGAAGCAACATCAGATAAATTTGAATTGAGGCATATTTTACATAGGAACTGGCCTATAGTCTTCAAACATGTTCACCTTTTTAAAGACAAGGAAAGGCACAGGAAGTATTACAGATTAAAGGAGACAAGGGAGACATGAATGGGGTGGGATAATCATGAATTCATGGAAAACAACCGCTTTTCCCAATTTTGCTTTAATGGTAATATGGAAAATAAATCCCCAATTACCTATGTTTTTGTCGTTTCTAACTGTCCTCCATTGTACAACCATTTTGCTTCCATTGACATGCTTAATACCAGCCTCAGCTTTATTAATTATAATAACTGAAACTATTGCTTTGTCCCTTTTCAGCTTCAGTTTTCTCCATATGTGGTGTGGTGTCATATCACTTTTTGTAACTTTGCAGGAAGTTTCGTTTTTGTTGTTTTGTTTTTTGTTTTGTGTTTTGTTACTTTTTGTTTTTGTTTTTGTTTTTGCTTGTTTTACCTTTTATTTTTTTCCCTTAGGAAGGTTCTTCAGCTTGTATGTTCTGAGTTTACCATATCTTTGCCTTCTGATGCCTTTTTTCCTCAAGTAATATTTATCTGGTTTTAGAATTATAAAGCCACAACAATTTTCAAATCTCTGTGCAGGGATTTTAGTGCGATTTGTGTTAAACATATTATTTCCTAAGTTTAATTTTATTCACTCATACATTCATTAGACAAGTATTTATATTTATTGGGTGTCTACTATTCCCAGCCACTATGCTCTTGGCAATATGGGAGAGAACAAAACTGAAACTACATTTTCTTTTCTTTTTTTTTTTTTTATTATTAGCTATTTATTTTTTTTCCAATTTATTTATTTTCAGAAAAACAGTATTCATTATTTTTTCACCACACCCAGTGCTCCATGCAAGCCGTGCCCTCTATAATACCCACCACCTGGTACCCCAACCTCCCCCTGCCCCGCCACTTCAAACCCCTCAGATTGCATTTTCTAATAAGGTGTTTTTTTAAAGTTTTTTTATTTTCATTCTTGAACTTGACAATTTTCATCAAGTTTTGTGTTTTATGATTAGTATACTTTTATTAATATTCACCATTCTTTTTCAAGTGTGAATAGCTTTTTCCTACTCTGTAAAGATTGTACTTTTTCCATCTTTTTAAATTATATTTTATACAGATTAGCACTTCTTTATTTTCAGATATTTTCTGCCATTCTGCAGGTTTTCTTTTCAATTTCTTGATAATACCCAACGGCTTTTAATTTTTATGAAGTCCAACTTATCTATATTTTTCTTTTATTGTTCATTCATTTGGTATCAAATTTAAGAATCCATTGACAAACCTGAGATCAAGATTTATTCTTATATTTTCTTTTAATAGATTTATAATCTTAGCTCTTAGATATTGATCAATTTTGTGTTAATTTTTGTATATGAAGTGGAATTAAGAGATGTCAGGGGGGTGCCTGGGTGACTCAGTTGTTATGCATCTTTCTTCGGCTCAGGTCGTGATTCCAGGATCCTGGGATGGAGCCCCGCATTAGGCTCCCTGCTCAGCAAGAAGCCTGCTTCTCCCTCTCCTACTCTCCCTGCTTATGTTCCCTCTCTTGCTGTGTTTCTCTGTCAAAAAAGTAAAATCTTAAAAAAAAAAAAAAAAAGAGTTCAGTTTCATCCTTTTGTATTCTATCTCCCACTGAATAGTCCTGGCACCCTTATGGAAAATCAGTTGACCATATATATGTGGGTTTATTTCTGAACTGTTCTATTTGAATGCCAGGCAATGCCTACCAATTGTTTCCTTTGTAGAAATTGGTAGCTTATTCATATGGAATTATAAGGGGTCTCAAATAGCCAAAACAATATTGAAAAAGATAAAGCAGATGACTACAACTGAGAAAATATTTGAAAATCATGTAACTGATAAGGATTAGTATTAAAATAATTAAAGAGCTTTTACAGCTCAACAACAAAAAGACAATTCTATTTAAGAAAGGACAAATGGGGCGCCTGGGTGGCTCAGTGGGTTAAGCCGCTGCCTTCGGCTCAGGTCATGATCTCAGGGTCCTGGGATCGAGTCCCACATCGGGCTCTCTGCTCAGCAGGGAGCCTGCTTCCTCCTCTCTCTCTGCCTGCCTGCCTGTCTGCCTACTTATGATCTCTCTCTGTCAAATAAATAAATAAAATCTTTAAAAAAAAAAAAAAAAGAAAGGACAAATGACTTGAATAAACGTTCTGTAAAGAAGATATCCAAATGGCTCACAAGCACAACAAAGGATGTTTAGCATCATTGATGAATAAGGAATTGCAAATCAAAACCAAAATCAGACACCACCTCAACTTATTAAGATGGCTATAATCAAAAGAGTGTAAAATAGTAATAGTGACAAGAATGTGAAGAAATAAGAACCTTATGTATTGTTGTTGAGAATGCAAAATGGCTCAGTCACTGAGGAAGAGAGGCGGACAATTGTTCAAAAGCTTAGATGTAGAATCACCTTATAATTCAGCAATTCCACTCCAGGGTATATACCAATGAGAAATGAAAACTTCTGACCATACAGACACAAATAAATATACATATACACAAATGTTTAGAGCAGCATTAGCCGTAACAGCCAAACAGTTCTAGACATCTATGCACAGATGGATGGATCAACAAATTGTGTATACAAATGCAATGAAAAAGTATTCAGCCAAGAAAGGAATAGAGAACCAACTGATGCTACCACTTGGATAATCGTGAAAAACATTAAGCAAAGTGAAAGAAGATTTACCTAAAAGGTCCGATATTACATGATTCTGTTTATATAAGATATCCAGGTTAGGCAAATCCACAGAGACAAAAATCAGATTATAGGTTGCCAAGCAGTGGTGGGGAGAGAGGACTGTGTGATCATTTAATTGATACAAGATATTTCTCCGGAGTGATGAAAGCATTTGAAACTCAAGAGAAGAGTCAATGCACTAAATGCCACTGAATTATAAATTTTAAAATGGTTAATTTTATGCTTTGTGACTTTTGTGTCACATTACAAAAAGTGTTAAGAAACCAAAAAAAAAATTCAAAATTTGTTTTCTTCTGATCTCTTTTGCTAACTATATATGCTGACATATTGAACATGATTAGTTTTCAAAGACAAGCTAATTTCTTTCAATGTGATGACTATCATTACAAGAAAAAACTTTGCTATTAATAGTAATATAATTTTCAATCATTATTATTTTTTATTTTCAAATCACTTTAAAAGCAGCAAATTAGTTTGTTAACATAATTTCTCTCTCAAATAAGAGCTTTACTCTGTACAAATATTTCTGGTTGCTATGACCTATCAATATCTGTAAATAGTTTTAATATGTGAGATGCTTTAATGATGCAAAAGTAATAGCAAATTTTTCTCCTAAATGTTTACAATATAGAGTAAAATTAGAGACACCAAACTTTTAAAGTAATTTTAAATCAATGAAATCCTGATATGGAAGTGACCATTAATTACATCTAAAGATATTTTTGCCCACTAATAACCACAGTGAATATGTCAAGTAATATAAAATCATCTAATTGAATTATTCTTCTGAATCTGCCATATAATGTGGGAAGGCACTTGGAAGAGTGCAAAACAAAAATTAAAAAAAAATTATGTTCATATTTTTTAGAGGACAAGAAAATTCATCTCTCTCAGCTCTGACTAGAGTTACTTCAAATATACACTGCCTAACAGAATATTCCTTTTGACAGAATTCTACTTACTCAGTCCTTTGCAATTAAGGGATTCTCCTGGTATCGGATCAAAGAGAAGGAATATAATGTACTCCTGTTACCTGCTATGGATGATTGGGAACTTAGCAGCTATGGGAAATTTTAGAAGGGAAGCTATTGTAGATGATCTCCTTTGTGGACTTATTTTGAACTGTGATTTTACTTAGAGTACATACATTATCTCTGATACAAATAAAACAAAGGTATTCAAAATAATGAGGTGGAGTTTAAGTTATATTATTTACCTTTATTTCTTAAAAATAAGGTCAGGAAAAGTAACTCTTTTCAAGGTTATTTTTGGAAACTTATTTACAAGTATATATGAGAGAACACTACTATAAAAATAAGAAATAAAGTATATTATGGTCCCAAATGATTTAAAGTTTTTCTAGCAAAAGTGTGTACATTTTATAATTATCTTTTTTGGGAGGTTGGGAAAGTCCCTTCTTTATAGTGTTGGAAGTCTTTTGACCTTGAAAATAAAGTCACCTTATTGAAAGTAATTTAATCAACAGACATTGAAGCACTTGAAAATGAATTTCATCCTTTAATTTGTGAAACATTTCCCTTTTGCTATTAAATCTTATCATATGACATTTGCACGAAAATCAATTGTAGTGTTTTAAAGGTGACTTTGAACAAGTTTCATTTGAATAACTGCGTATCAGTATGTAATCCACAAACGTTATCTTCATCGAAACTTGTGTGTATTGAGAAAAAAAATATTGTTCTTAATTCTGAAAACAAATGTATCCTTTTTTTTTTTTAGAAAGGACATCTGAAAAATTTAATGAACTTGCTCATACAAGTATTCCAGGATAATGACATATGGTACAAGTATTTTTACATAATCAGTCCTAAAATAGGATTAGCTAGTCATGTGTAACCAACAGATGTGTGCTTACAACAAACATACTTTGGGAACTATTGCCTCTCTGTTAGATGTGCAAAGATTAAATATTTCTAGACACTTGGCTTGAATTCATAATGACAGTAAAGATTACAAACTTGGTAAATGGAATGTTTTTGAAGAACTTAATCTCTGTTAAATGTCAAACTTGCCTTTTTATACTTTTAGCAGATACATTCCTACTTAGTACAATATTTAAGTGGTTAAATAGAATTAAATAAGAACTAAGATTCCAATGTAAAATTTGTTGTCAGGATCATAACCCTCTGCTTATTGCGAAGTGTTATCAATGTCTCCTTAGTTGTCAACTTTGACCTTAATCTAGCAGCAATGGCAAATCCGACAGATACTTGAAACAAGCAAGTGCTTGACAAATATTAGAGAAACATTTTGATTTGACAGAAAGGAACAAAAGACATTTTCCTTAATAATGTGAGCTGTCAGTGAACACAGGGCAATACTGACCCCCGAGGATTCATTGTTCATTCGAGAAGGTTTAGGGCAGTTTCTGGGTTCTGGCAGAAGCTATACTTTTATAAGCCAACCACTTGGATTTAAATAATAGAACTGGTGTATTTGCTAGAAAAAATAAAAACTAGCATTGCCACATATAAAATGTTAGGCTGATTGATGGATACTTCATGATGGCCCATACATACAAACTATGTCTGTGCAAAGTTACCAGTTTTACCTAATACAACAAATGAGCTGTTGCTACTCCTTTTCAAAGAGGCTAACCATCCTACCACTGCCCCTCATTGCCTCACCATGGGTAGCTGAGCACACAGGTAAAGCCCAGATGCCAAAGGCAAGGCAGTTTCCTGTGCTCTAGTCTTATATACAGAGCGGTGGATCATTATCTAAATATGAAGAAGAAACAGAATTCATGAAGAAAAAACAGAACTGTCTGACACTGTAAATAAGGGTCTTGACAGAAGTAGCTTCTATCCCAGTTTCATCTGAGGAACAAGAAAAGAAAGAAAATTAGACTGAGCAAGATTCTAGCCACTGTATTGAAGAAATATCATTAGTCCTTTAATGAGAAGGAACTAAAGACACACATTTAAGTCTACTTTGAATCCTTTACAGTTTGACTTATGAGTCTTTATAATAAATGGTCTGGAGTATTTGTCACAGGATATTCAGTCATTCTTTACTTGTTTTTATAGAATTCTAAGTTAAAGAACCCTCCTATGTTATGTCAGTATATATGGATAGATACTGGAGTAATATCCTATCTATCTATCTATCTATATACACCTATCTATATATACTAATATATCATAATAGATGAAGTAGAATCACATTGTGCAAAATCAGGAAGTACCTTTTCATTATTAATCATTTATGGTGGTCCCTGAGCCCAGTGACATTCTCATTTCACTGTGTATGTCAAGATGTCAAATTTGTTTATTTGTTTATTTGTCCACTTACTTGTGCTTTTTTGTTTTTGTTTTTTAGATTTATTTATTTATCTTGGGGGGGTGCAGGGAGAAGGGCAGAGGGGAAGGGAGAGAAATCCTCAAGCAGACTCCCTGCTGAGCACAGACCACCCCCCCACCCCACAACGTGGGGCATGATCCCAGGACTCTGAGATCATGACCTGAGCTGAAACCATGAGTTGGATGCTTAACTGACCAAGCCACCCAGGTGCTCCTATCCACTTACTTGTTTTTTGTTTTTTTGTTTTTTTTTTATTTTTTATTTTTTTATAAACATATATTTTTATTCCCAGGGGTACAGGTCTGTGAATCACCAGGTTTACACACTTCACAGCACTTACCAAAGCACATACCCTCCTTCAAACCTGTAATGAGTGGAGGAAAATACAGTAATTCCCTGCCCCTTTACCCAAGGTTTTACTTTCCAAAGTTTCAGTTACCCCTGCTCAAAAGTGGTCCAGAAGCATATTAGGTCATCAAGTCAGAAGTACTCTAACCCTATGTCACGACCCCTAAATCAGTCACCTCTCTTCACCTCATCATACAGACATTTTATCACAAGAAGGTGAATACAGCACAAGATATTTTGACAGAGATCACATAGTCACATTTTATAACAGTATATCATTGTTAACTGTTCTATTTTATTATCAGCCATCGTTAGTCTCTGACTGTGCCTAATTTATAAATTAAATTTCATCATAGATATGTATGTATAGAAAAAAACAGTATATAGGATTTGGTAGTATCCATGGTTTCAGGCATCCACTTGATACAGTGGATCAAGACAGGGTCTTGGACTGTATCCGCCACAGAAAGGGGGAGGCTACTGTATCAGTGAATACTTTCTTGTGTCTAAAAGTACCCTTCAATACACAGAATTGACTAAAATGAATATTATTTTTATCATACCATAAAGATAGCACTTATGCAGAGAGAAAAATGGATGATTCAAATAGTAGTTCTATATTAAAAGGCTGTTTAGAAAAAATTAAGCAAAAATAGTCAAGGGACTCCATGTTTCAAAATATAGAAAAGGAGTTAAAAGCATTTAGCAGTAAACCATACACAATAATGTAAGGTGCCAATAAATACTTTTGTGGGTTTGAAACTAAGAAAGGCTTGCCTAAGAATATCAAAAGCAAAACCATATATATTGTATGTCAGAAATTGTCATTAGCATGACATGGTCATGTGACAGCCTTGGGAGAATGCAGCAAGTATAACAAAGATGGTGTCTTTAATATGATTCTCACGAACCACTGAAGAAGACAAACACCACAACAAAACACAGGCAGAGACATTAGCAAGTTGTGCTCTAAAGAAGCACATTAGCTGGTAAAATGTTTTCAAATAAGTATTCAAATTCCTTAGTAACTAAAGAAAAGCAACTTCAAACAGCAATTAAATTCTATTTAAGGTCTATTAATTTAGCAAACACACATGAGAAAATATGTAGTATTGACAAAGGTATAAGGACAGGGGATTTTCATACACTGCTAATGGCCTTGAAGCTTTGCGAATTTTTCCGCAGTTACATTGTAACATGTACAAAAATATTCTCATAAGTCATTTCTAAGAATTCATCTTAATGGGGGCACCTGGGTGGCTCAGTTGGTTAAAGCCTCTTCCTTCAGCTCAGGTCATGATCTCAGGATCCTGGGATCGAGCTCTGTATCAGGCTCTCTGCTCAGTGGGGAGCCTGCTTCCTCCTCTCTCTCTGCCTTCTTCTCTGCCTACTTGTGATCTCTGTCTGTCAAATAAATAAATAAAATCTTTTAAAAAAAGGAATTCATCTTCATATACTCTTGTAGGTATTTGTGGCTTAGTAAATCTGTGTACATCCAGATAATTGAAAAATTAGAATTACTGGAAACATGCATAAGATTATAATGGTAGTTGTTTTACAATGATAATAGCTGTTTGCATCTGGGACTAACAATAATTTTTATCTTTTTTCTTTATCTATATCTAAGAATTTATCACAATAACCTGGATTATGAACGCAAGCTTCCATGTGAAAGTTTCAACTTTTTACAATACACTATTAATATGAAGTGTGTTCACACATTCATGCACACATACTCACATTTAGATAAATATTATAAAGAGAAAGAGAGCTACCTGGGTGGCTCAATTGGTTAATTGTTCCACTCTTGGTTCTGGCTCAGGTCTAGATCTCATGGCTCTGTGCTCACTAGGGAGTCAGCTTGAAGACCGTATCTCTCTACCCCTGCCTCTCTAAAATAATAAACACAAACAAATACATCTTAAAAAAAAAACAAAAACAGAGAAAGTCTGAAATATACAACACAGTTTTAGATGGGGATATTTTTGAGCCCATGAGTTGGGTTGTTTTTTCATTTCTCTCTCCTTTAAGTACTTTCTGAAATTCATACAATAAACCTTTATACACGAAAATGTTATCGTTCTCCAAATTAAGTATAGACAATTTTTTTAATGTTGCATTTAACATGTACACTATTAGGTTAGGTTTGAAAAACAGACCATAATTCTTTCTGTACAATATAATCAAATTTATATATAACTTAATATGAAGATTAAAATATAGCATAATTAGGGGTGCCTGGGTGGCGCAGTTAGTTAAGTGGATGCCTTCAGGTCAGGTCATGATCTCCTGGGATCAGCTCCGAGGCAGGCTCTTTGCTCAGCAGGGAGTCTTCTCCGAGGACCTCTGCCCCTCCCCCCTATTTGTTCTCTCTTATCAAATACATAAATAAAAATTTTTTTAAAAAGAAAAAAATAACATAATTTTAAAATATTAATTTCTTTATATTCTTTAATTTTCCACATTACAAAATTTAAAATTAAGAAGATGCTATGAAATGAAATCCATCAGAAAACTTTTTCTAATTACTTAGAGTTAAAAACTCAATGTAAATAGTCTATATTTTATCTGAAGTCCATAAAGTATCTCACTGTCACCACATTAATTTGAAAGTAGATACATAAAGGATTTTGTGATGCTTTGGAAGCACTGCCAGATATTGATTTTTAGGGTCACATGATGACAAATCTTGCTGACATGATTTTTACTCTTTTATGACAAGAAGATCATTATTCAGATCCTTGACATTCAGAATTACTAACATTTATTGGACGGTCCACTACATATTTATAGTGTTTCAGCGATTTGTTGAAAATATAAAGCAATGGAAACCAAACAGCATATTAGATCTGACAGTATTGTCTGATTACTTAATGGAAATAAAGCAAATAAATTTCAAACAACAATGTGACTCATGGCAACATACAAACGGGTCTGCCTTAGTTTACTCTAATTCTGTGATGCATATAGTGCTAATGGAATAACCAGTTCCCAACTTAGTCACAAGGTCTTTGGTGGATTACAGCATTCTTGTATCATTGGACAAATGAAATGATTCAGATTAAAATATTTATAATCGTCATTAGATACCCTAGCATTATTCAGTCTTGACGATTTTGGACAGGATTGCATATAGGTTCACTTGGAATAGCAATAGACTTCTTTTTCCCTGAAATTCTGAAGCAGAGATCTAATGATATGAAACTAAAAAAATACACTAAACTTTAATTTTTTGGAATTTTTTCTTAAACAATAGTGTTTTTTTCCTTCTGCATTATTTTTTTCTGAGTTAACATAGATCAATTGTGGTGAGAAGCATATAAAACTTTAAAATAACAATGACAACTTTCCTTGCTTTCTTTGTTTTATTTCAGACTATATGATTTATTTATGTAATGATACTTTGTTTAGAAGATTTGCTGATAACATATTCTTTGGAAAACATTTGACATGGATCATAAAATTCTTGTAAGCTTTACGTAATTATCACCAAAAGGAAGAAAGCAAAAATGTTATTTTTGAACTTTGAAGCAAATATTTTCCTGTTCAAATTTTTTAGGGTTTTTAACAATTATTCATGCTTTTATTTAAAGTTAAGCTATTGGTAAATCTGCCAGGTTTTCCTCATTAAAAAACCTCATTGGAAAGTCATTCAAATTTTCTTCCATTTGGCATGATGAAGCATGTGTTGGTGAAGCATGAGGAAAAATGTGTTGGTGAAGCATGAGAAAAATAAGTTAAAATGTGTTGGAGAGAAAAATAAATTAAAATGATTTATATAAGGAGTATTATTTCCTGTGGGTTTGACTGACTGTATGAGGAAGCAGGCTTTCTGTGTAGACCGATTTGGTTTATGTGACAATCATAACTGCTGGGAAGAGGGAGAGGAGGCGGGGGGGAGAGGGGAGATTTGAGACCTTCCAACTTCACTGTGGTAATGAAACGCTGTGCTAATATTCAGCTCTTACAAGATCAGTACTTGTTTGAAAAAAAAAAAATACTTGTTTGAGTCAGCCAAATCTCAAACTTCTTATTTCAAAAACAGTTTCCTCTATTCAGTATATGACTATTATTTAGTGGAAAATGTGGATTTTAAAAATAATTTTACCAAGATAACTGGTTAATCAGGTGGGGAAAATATGCCATTTCAATATTAGAATTTAGAATAAACTACAGATCAATTTTATTAACTTTAAAGAGTATTTACCGATATAAAGGAAAACAGTTAATTTTTACATATTTATTCTATAATTACCATCTTAATGGACTCTTGTCTATGGTTTTTTTTTTTTTACTTTATCTTTTGGTATTTGGCTATGCAATCGTATCATGAATAAAAAATGAAAAAAAATTATCCTCTGTTTTCAATTAAATTAAGTTCAATTAAATTTCAATCTCTTCTTTTTTTGTCATATTGCTTTGCTAGAACTCCCAGAAAAACATTAAAAAATATAAACAAATCCAGTCATGCTTTCCTTAACCTTTATTTTAGGGAAAATCTTTGGGGGAATTTTGGAGTTAAATGTAAGGCCAACAGTAGTTTTAAATTTATGTTTTATAATTAAAGAACTAATTATTGGAAACTAAGTGTGCTTTGGTCAGAAATTGATTTGGAATTTTAGTTGTATATCAAAATTTTGAATAGTTAATTCTGTTCTATTCTTAACAAAAATTTTTTTTCTAAACTAAATTATAGAGATTTCTATAACCAACATAGGGTTCAAACTCATGACCCCAAGAACAAGAGTCCCATATTCTACTGACTAAGCCAGCTAAGCATGTCCTAACAAAATGCTTTCATTTCTGATTTTAACATTAGTTTATATTCACTGGAGAACATAAAATATTACAAAAAAGTTAGGAGGAAGCAATACTACTTATAAGCTCACTTAAAAACAAATTGACATGGGGCACCTGGATGGCTCAGTGGGTTAAAGCCTCTGCCTTTGGCTCAGGTCATGATCCCAGGATCCTGGGATCCAGTCCCGCATCAGGCTCTCTACTCGGCAGGGAGCCTGCTTCCTCCTCTCTCTCTGCCTGCTTCTCTGCCTGCTTGTGATCTCCGTCTATCATATAAATAAAATCTTTAAAAAAAAAAACCCAAATTGACATGATAATGTATGGATTTTAATTCTTTTCTATGAAATGTCCACCTACATAAGACTTTCTAAAAATGGGATTTTATTTATTTATTTATTTATTTTTATTTTATTTATTTTTTATTTTTTAAAGATTTTATTTATTTGTCAGAGAGAGGGAGAGAGAGCGAGCACAGGCAGACAGAGAGGCAGGCAGAGGCAGAGGGAGAAGCAGGCTCCCTGCCGAGCAAGGAGCCCGATGTGGGACTCGATCCCAGGACGCTGGGATCATGACCTGAGCCGAAGGCAGCTGCTTAACCAACTGAGCCACCCAGGCGTCCCTCTAAAAATGGGATTTTAATATTCAAGTTTTTTACACACTGCTGTTTTGATATCACTATATATTATAGATCCATAGCCATACAAGTGAGATATACGCTTACATCATAATTTAATTACTAAATAGCTTTCATTTATGTGGCTATAACCTGTTTATTTTTTAAGTCCCACATTTAAATATTTACGTGGTTTAACATCTGGCTTTGGTTCCTAGAAAATGTATTTATATTTCCTTTTCATGTTGTCTGTCTTTCTCCAGACAAGGCTGCAAGTGTGCATATGTACATACACACACAGAGTGAAAAGGAGATCCCCAAAGTTTAGAAAGAACACAAACAAGGGTAATACCTTGATTGTCTACCCCACAATGACCAGGGTGGTGAAGGATAGAGGGGCAGAGGCTAAAATTAATTATCCCCATAAACTTCAGGGAAAAAAACTCATGAATTCATGAGTCTCTCATAATAGAGAATAATAGTTGAATTTGACCTAGAGCAAATGAGTATATTTAGCAATAATAAAATATAATTAATCACCCTAATGCCTGAGTTTCATTTCCACCTATGTACATCTAAAAGACATAGGGTTGCCTTTTTAAATTATGGCTATAATCCCTCTACTTTTTGTACAGTAAAAAATATTGGCATGATCATAGATCTTAAATTCAACCTATTTGATCTAAACTTTTTAGAAAAAGTATCAAAGGATTCAATAAGTTCTAGAACACAATATATATATTACGATCTTCATGTTGTGTAATTACTACTACATAACTAAAACAAGTAAAAAAAACCGGATGATTAGGGTTGGGGAGAAGAGGAAACAAGAAGAACTTTGTCACCAGGGGCACCTGGGTGGCTCAGTTGGTTAAGTGTCTGCCTTCAGCTCAGGTCATGATCCCAGGATCCTGGGATGGAGTCTCACACTGAGTTCTTTGCTCAGCGGGGAGCCTGCTTCTCTCTCTGCCTCTGCCCGATTATGCTCGCTCTTTCTCTGACAAATAAATAAATAAAATCTTAAAAAAAAAAAACAACAACAACAAACCTTTCCCACCAGATATTTGTTAAAACCAGTCTTAGACCATAGTGGTAAATGTAAAGACATAATGGAAAATAAAATAAGAAGACCATTAAAGAACAAAAATTGTGGATGAGAACAAAGCTATCAAAGCAAAATTAATTCTGTGGTGCTATCATTGGATAGGAAGGAAAATAAAACAACTTGACACTGAGTTTATGATAATACAAACAGAAGAAAAGTAAGGTTATGTAAAGAAAGAGAAATTCAACCGTTTATTATATAGACTGTTCTAGATTCTCTATAGCATTCAGGTGGATTCTACCCCTGATCAAGGACCCAACAATGAGCAAAACAGACAATAGACACAAAGTCTTCCCCTCAGAACTTACAGTCTGGGTGAAGGAAATACACAGTTAGCACATATCCCACAACATATTCAGTGATAAGGCTACAGAGAGAAAAAAGCAAGGGCAAGGGTAGGGAGAGGTATTGGGCAGTGTATGAAGAGGAAGAGTGGCTACTTTTCACGGCATGATCAGAGAAGTGTTCTGCTAAGGTGATGGCTGGGTACGAATTTGAGGAAAGTAAGGGTCATGCTGACAGAGTTCAAGCAAAATGCAAAGAGCCTGAGATGGAAGAATGCTTGAAGTGTTTGTGGCACAGTTGGGAGACCAGTGTGGCTAAAGAGGAGTAGCCAATGGAGACAGGTTGGGAAATGTATCAGAGAGGTTGTGGTCCTTGAAAACCACTGGGTGTGGTGGATAAACAATGAATTTTGGAACACTGAAAATAAAATAAAATTAAGAAAAATAAAGGAAAAAAAACAAGGAAAGAAAGAAACCCACTGGTGGTATCTCTGACATTCCTCCTCCTCACAGTGATTCCTAGCTTTAGTTACACACTGGAATCCTCTGCAGAGTCCATCAAACCACAGATGTCTTGGTCTCACTTTCAGAAATGGGTCTTAGGTGTAGGTTGGACATTAAAGATAAAAGAAAAAGTTCCCAGATGATTATAATTTGCAGCCAATGAAGGACCACTGGTTGAAGGTAAGAAAAATGAAAGGGATCCAATAAAGTGAAGCATGGTGAAGTAAAAGAAAAATCAAGGGAGAGTGATGTTCTGGAAGTCAAGATAAGAAAGTAACTTGAAAAAGGAGAAAAATCCGTGTTTTGTCAAGTGCTGACTTTCTTGGGTCCACAAAATAAAACCTGATTCGCCTATTGGAATTGACATTTTAGGGATCATTAGAGATTCTAAGAGTTGTTTGAGTTATGGTGATGAAATCTTGATTGGCATGGCTTCAAGGGACAAAATCAGGACAGAGAAAATGAACATGCTCAGTATATACAACTATTTCAGAGACTTTTCCTGTGGAGCTCAGCAGAAGAATGTACCATTTCTAAAGCAGGAGTTGTGCTGGGGAAACGCTTATTGGAGATGAGGTCATGCTTTCTAATAGAAATAATTTAGTAGAGAGAAAAATCTGAAAATTAAATGAGTTAATAATTGTAAAGCATTTTGGAACATTGCCTAGCTCATAGTAAATGCAATATAAATGTTTGTTTAATGGATGAAATATTCAAGAGAATGGATTGGTGGGGGAACTTAGCAGAGGAAAATCAGTGAGAAGCCTGAGACAGGTGACTTAGCTCAATGATGGGGAACTGTCCTTAAATGGTTGTTCAGTCTTCCTACTTGGTAGAGTGTTAGTTATGTGATTAGATTTGATGGAAAGAGTGTAGAGAAGTTTTATTCAAAGTTTCTTTATCTAAGTGAAATAAAAAGCAATGTCATCTGTTGAAAGTAACGGGGTAGGAAGTATTCGAGTTTGGGGAGCCTAGAGACTGAGACAGAGAATGATTTGAGATTTTGGTGTGGAAGTTAATGTGAGACCAACCAACAATGTTGCATACCTCTGTCCATTAGTTACTGATCTGTATGTTTTGTTTTTTGCAAATATATATATGGTGTTCTTCCCAATTTCATCCTAATAAAGTATGTAACACTTCAAGTTAACTTGGGTACACTTCATAATAAAAATGGATACCACTGTATCAAATGTAGATAACTGAACCTGTTTCTAGTATTTTGATATAAAAATATGTATAAAACTGATAATTTTATACATATTTCATATTTTCGCTAGAATTTGAGAGCTTGTTGGGTCAAAGGATAAATGCATGTATCATTTTGCTCATTTGTTTTTATTTGATATTTGTACTATAAAAGACAATTAAGCACACTGTTTTAGAAACTCTCATAGAACTGAAGACAGGTATTTCCACAAATATATGATCATTAACTTCCTATATGTTCTCAGCCCTACCCAGCACTATTAACTTTCTCTGTCTCCCTTTACTTTTCCTACTCCTTCCTGTCCCTCACTGGTCACACAGCATATTCTCCAGATGGGAAGTTCTTGCTACGGTACCTACAACCCACCTCCATCTCTAATCCCCTTTTCTTCTTTTTAAATTTAATAGGAGAGGTATACCTCCTCCAAATGAAGTCTGGTCTTTATTACCCCTTCTGCCTTATTGGAAACCACTCATTATTGATTATCTCTTCAGTATGTAGTAAACATGGTTCAGTGGAGTAAGTCTAATTAGCATTTAAGTTTCTTGAGTTTTTTACTTCTTAAATACACTCTCCATTTTTTACTTCTATGATCCCACATTCTTAGTGTTATCTTACCACTTCTTTGGGTCTGAAAGTTTCTCTTCCTCTGCTAGACCATTATTCTTAGAACTGACTCTCCTCTCTTTTCATTCTATGATTTCTCCTAGGGCATATTTATCTGTATCCACTGCCTTATCATAAACACTCACTGTTAGTACCTAAGGCTGAACATTCATGTTCCTAGCTCTGATGGCCTTCTTTTCACTCTACACACCTATATTCGTTGCTAAAGACCACTGCCCAAATCTTGGCCCCATTTTTCTATTTTCCAGGAACTAAGAATGTTTTCTTTCATCTTTTTAACGAATTCCAGATATACAAAAAGCAAGTAAGGGAATAAACAGAAGAATATGTACTGCGGACTGTATGTGACCTGCAGAACCCCAAATATTTACTACTCAGTCCTTTACAAAAAAAATGTGTTAACTACTATTTTAGATGATTCAAAGTCCTGTGAAATCCCATGAACTAAGACAGAATTCATAGTCTGGATATTCCACATTCTTAAACAATGTTTCTTCATTGAATGACGTCATTATTCACTGAAGCAGACTCATTTAAAACTGAGTGCTTACGCTTGTACACCTTATGCTTGTAGGGTTCTGCGTGGTCTGATTCTCGTCCCATTCAAGCCTTACCCCTCATCACCCTGTCCTTCCCTTTCCCAGTCCAGTCACACTAGCTTTCTTTCTACAGTTTAGTGAGGCCATCTCCCTCAAAATACAGGGCATTTCTACAGGTGGTTCCCTATGCCTGGTACCTTTCTTTGTTTATTAAATCCAACCCTACTTCTCCACTAAACTGCACCTCAACATCATTTCTTTGTAGAAGATGTCATTTATACATTATTTAGGTCAGGTCCCATTTTGATATATTCTCCTACAATAACCCTTTGTGTGATATTTGGCTAATACATCTTCTCCGCTCATGATGATAAGGATCATGAGAAGAGATCTTTCTGTTGCTTGCTATTGTGTTTCCTGAACTTAAAACTGTGCCCGTTAACTATAGCACTGGAAATAAATATATCATCAATGAATGGATTGAGTCTCTATTATAAAAATTTGTTCTATAAAATCAGTGGAGAAATGACATATTAATTCAAAAAACAATTACATATACAATGGACCATTTTAAAAACTTATTTGTTATTTACTAAAAATTACTTTTAAAACCTTTACCCACATTATTTTTTTTTAAGATTTTATTTATTTATTTGACAGACAAGGATCACAGGTAGGCAGAGAGGCAGGCAGAGAGAGAGGAGGAAGCAGGATCCCTGCTGAGCAGAGAGCCCAATGCGGGGCTTGATCCCAGGACTCTGGGATCATGACCTGAGCTAAAGGCAGAGGCTAAACCCACTGAACCACCCAGGCGCCCCCTTTACCCACATTATTAATAAAAACAAGTGCAGGAAGATAAGTTACTTTATGTGAAGGAAGCAATACATTTACGGAAAGACTTTTTAAGCAAAATTCCAAAGGTTGAAATGAAAAAAAAAAAAAAATGAAGAGATTGACTGCATTAAGGAATTAAAAAAAGCCAACACATATCCACATTCAAAAATTCTCCATGGGAAAGATTATAACCAATGTTAAAAACGGAAATTAGAAAAATAACCTATAAAACAGATTGTTTCTAGTCTGCAATTGTGTGAAATTCACTCCATTGCCATTGTTTGTCACATACATTTCAGGTGAAATCCCAGTAAATATGTATTGCTATGTTTATTTGTATAGCTTTGTACCTATCCAGCATTCATTTGGACCCATTTATAATACATTTATCAATGAATTGTTAAGAATCAATAATGACTGATAAACAGTAGTAGTAATTAATGTGAGACAAATTTAAGGCTACTTCCTCCCACTCCAGCTCCCACTGGAGTGCATTATTATTTCTGAGAGAAAGCACTGGCTGCAGACAGAAGAAGAAAAATTGTACTCCACTCAGTGAACAATATTCTACCAAGATGCCTTACATGAATGGAATGCTTCAAGAGACACCTTATGGGGCCTTCGTGTTTTACTTCCTAAGAGACTCTTCTTTTTCTGTCAAGTAATGATCCCATCTTTTGAGCTTTGGATCATTAAATTTTCTGTGTTCTGTATCTTAAATTCACTAAAGAATTTCTTTTCTTCCCCCTCCTTGTGTGTAAATGACTCTATATTGATTGGTTGAAAAGTGAAAACTCCCGTCATTCCTTTAAACATTTTCCATGCAATTTAAACATGAATTGATGGTTCAGTATTTTGTAAGTATAAGAAAACACATTTTTTGAACATGAAATAACTGCATTATGAAGATGATGAAATATGTTATTCTGCTATCATAAATATAAGCAGATTTAGCATTAAGACAGTTTTTGAGAATAATCTTTCCTTGTGCAATAACATTTTTTTAAATGAATGATGGGGCTATATATATATATATATATATATATATATTTAGTGATTGGCACTTCAATTTTATTATTATTATACTTATTTTTAGCATTTTACTTTTTAAAATTTTTTAAATCAAAGCAAAACTGAATATAGTACCAAATACCATAGGGAAAGTCATGAGCATTGACATAAATTTCTTGGAATGTTTCCAAAATTTCAGATGATATTGAGACTTTGGAGATCTGTGTGATAGTCTCTTCTTACCTGTGATTATTAAAAAAAAACAAAAAAACAAAAAACAAAAAACAAAACTTAGGCCCTCTTGAACTGAGTCTATGTTTTGTTGGCTAGATTAGGTTTAGGAAACATGTCATATGAGACAAAACTTATCATCATTTCATTAAATTTATAATGTAACTGTAACTTGAAAATTAGGGAATTGAATAAAATAGTCCAGAGGCAGATAGATGGACAGATCAGACCCGGCACAAAATTATGAAGCTTATTAGGAAAGATGCTTATTAAGAAGGAGAATCAGCTCCTCTCATAACTTTCTTTCTTCTATTTCAATAAAAGCTCTATGGTTAAGAACCCCCACCTCATCAGAAATTTTATATGACCCAATGTAACAATAAAACAGTAATAAAAATTACATTCTATGGGGCGCCTGGGTGGCTCAGTGGGTTAAGCCGCTGCCTTCGGCTCGGGTCATGATCTCAGGGTCCTGGGATCGAGTCCCACATCGGGCTCTCTGCTCAGCAGGGAGCCTGCTTCCTCCTCTCTCTCTCTGCTTGCCTCTCTGCCTACTTGTATCTCTCTCTGTAAATAAATAAATAAAATCTTTAAAAAAAAAATACATTCTAATTACTGCAAAAAACCCAGAGCAAACAGGCAGGGAAATGGCTCCTGTTATTGCCTAATTTAAACCACAGAGCTTCAGTAGTTTCTGTGGTTCTAAGCTCAAATCCCAGCTCAGTGCATCATGGGAACATTAACAGGTTAAGGACTGTTGGGGTTGATTCCACGTTAAAACATGTTAACCCCCTAGAGCCTGCCTGGGCCTACTTAGCCATAGTGACTCCATGTTGCCTAGGTAGACATTTTGTTGTCTAGAGCAGTTACTGCTCTCGGTTCCAGGTAACTGTCACTAAAACACACACCTAAAACAAGGCCAGTTCCAGGTAACTATTACCAAAACACATACCTAAAACAAGGCCATTTTGTTATTTAATAATTGCCTCAACAGTTACTAGTATCAGTTCCAGGTAACCGTTACTAAAACACGCAGGTAGGAGACATCTAATCAGCCAAAGCCACATATGCAGATGTCTGCGATTGTGCCCTATAAAAACTAGCCTGTAAGACCAAGGGGCGTCGCTCTCTTCAGAGGCGGCCCTGGCCGGTCAGTCTGACTTCTAATGCTTGGCATAGAATAAGGCTTTGCGTAACTTTGTCTCAGTCTCGTTCCTCTGATAACGGACCCAACAAGGACCTAGTGTTTTTGTTTCATCAACTCCATTTACGGACTGGCCAGCTCCGCTTTAGCACTGTCTGTTACCAAGGATCTCTTCCCAGTTAAGTTAGCAATCTCCCTTGTAAACCTAAAGGGATAGGTCAACAATCTATTTGACAATTTTTCACTGTTATAAATGGCAATTTCATGTAGTTCAACCTAATAATGAGAATGCAGACAACAGAGGAATTTCTTTCTCATTTTTAAGGTTTTGTTTATTTTAGAGAGAAAGAGAGAACATGGAAAAGGGGAGAAGAGGAGGGAGAGGGAAAATCTCAAGCAGACTCCATACTGATGCTGGGCTGTATCTCAGGAACCTGAGACCGAGAATTGGACATTTAACTGGCTGAGCCACCCAGGTGATCCAGGTGAAATTTTTTCTTAAATGTTGTCATTCTGATAGATAGAAATACATCCATTAGATCAATCCACGTAGGATACTGGGTTTTCCTTGAGTTTCCTTATCTTTCCAAATGACTGGGTTTATAAAGTGCTGATACAAAATTTGAGGTAAAAAGAGCCTTGGAAAATATATACTTTACAAAATGCTTCTGTGTAAAATATCTCTTTTAATTTTTGTAAAAAACCCTAGGACCTCAGTATTATCTTCTGCATTTTCTAGCTGAACTAAGATTCAACTTTATTCAGATTTCTTTGCCCATGCTCACACCTGCTGAACTGTACTGCTATCATGTGCAAACCCATTGAGATAGACTTCCAATCTTAACTTCATTTCCTAGATGAAAAAAAAAACAAACAAAACTAAAATCAAAAGAGGTTACACCCTTAACCAGGTCACATTTTTTACTCTGCTCCAGTTCTCTTCACAGCTGGGTCTAAAATAGATTAAAATGTCAGAGCAGTGTTCTTTCCCATAAATACATATTTAGCTCAAAATCATCTTCTATTTATTCTTTCAATCACATCAGATGATAGTATCTTAATTATATGCAATTTTGTGGTTCCTATTTGTCAACTAGGGCTCTTTAATGTTACAAGGAGTCAAAAGCAATAAGAACAATGAAAAAGGTTTAAATAAACAAAAAAAAAATTGAATGAGTCCCTCATCAAATTTTGAAGTCCATAGATAGGACAAGCTCTGGGTTGTCTTGATTTAGTGGTTACAAGTTGACAAAGACCTAATTTCTTTCTCTTTCCAAGTATGGCAGATTTTTTGTTTCTTTTTGTTTTGTTTTGTTTTGTTTTTTTCTTTCTAAGGCTGGATTCTCACATATGGTAACACGAGGCTTTAAATTCGTGATTTCTATTAGCTCTTTCTGATGACCATGGAATATTATTTTACTAGAGTCTCAACAAGTCTTCTTTCATGGTTCACTTTAATTGGGTCGATGCTAATTGCTGATCAATTCTTATAGCCCCAGTACTCTGTATGTTAAATGGCTTAGTCCTGATTAGGTTAGTTCAGATTCTAACTAAAGGCCTTACTGTGATCTGATGGAAGCAATCAACGTTCAGCTAAGGAACTGGGTCAATGCTATTCCCATCCCCACCCACCAAAAACAAAATAAAACAAAACAAAAAAAAACCAAAGAGTGCTTATCACTCTTAACAGAAGGATTGTTGTTGAGATGTAAAATGCCAGCAAAGCCATGGCCCTGGAAATTCACAATGTGACAGTGATCCTTTCCTAAGGAGGCACCTTCTGGAATCTTTGTGTTATTGTTCTTATGTTTCAACCTTTTATTTTATTTATTTTTCAAGATTTTATTTATTTATTTATTTATCAGAGAAAGAGAGAGATAGAGAGAGAGAGAGAGTATGAGCAGGGAGGAGGGGCTGAGACAGGGAGAAGCAGGGAGAAGCCATCTCCCTGCCCAAGCAGGGAGTCTAACGTCCTGGATCCCAGGATGCTGGGATCATGACCTGAGCAGAAGGCAGACACTCAACCGACTGAGCTACCCAGGCACCCTTTATGTTTTAAGCTTTTAACTGTGAAATATAATTTACACACTGAAAAGTCCATTAAATATAAATGTATGACATCATTAGTCATTGTAAGTAGAACATTGGTATAACCTTTATCTAGGTCAAATAAAAACACACTGTCAGACCTGAAGACGCTTCCCCTGGGCACCGTCATAACCACAAAGTCCTTTCGACTTCCCTGAAGGTTACCATTATTACACGTTATGGTAACCTTGTCCTTGCTTTACTTAACACTTCTACTGCCTACCACCTTAGTGTGACTATAACTTAGATTTTCCCATTTGTAGCACTTTGCAGAAATCAAGTTGTACAGTGTGGGGACTGGCTCTGAAAGTCTGTAAAATTCCTTCATGCTGTTGTGGGTGTGTTTGCATTCCAGTGAGTAAAGTTATCACATTTGATCTTTACGTTTTACTGTTAATGAACATTCATGTTAGCTACCATGAACATTCTTGAATGTGTCTCATGGGACACACTTGACTTCATTTCTGTCAGATATACGCCTCTAGATTTGGGTCATGAAAAATATATCTGTTTAGCCTATTAGATACTGCCAAAGGGTTTCCCAAAGTAATCTAACCATTTTATTGTCCTGCTAGCAATCATGGAGTTTCTCTTCTTCCACACCCATTGCTAAATCGTGATACTGTTGGGTGAATTTCAGCTGTTCTGGTTGTAGCTTTACTGTGTATATTCCTGGTTAGAAAAAGATCTGTTGGTCTTTTCTCTGTTCTCTTCTGTTAAGTGACTGTTAAGTACTTTGCATGATCTTTTTCTCAATTAGATTATCTGATTTCTTTTGTACTTAGAGGTTTCATACATTCTGATATGGGTTACTTGAGGATTTTTTTTTGTATTGCAAGTATCTTCTCCTGTTCTTTCATTTTCACTTTCTTGATGCTTCCTTTGACAAAGAGTTCTTAATAATGTAGTCAAATCTACCAGTCTTTTAATTTATACTTACTGATTTTTGTATTCTACGAAACTATCTATGATAGATCAAAAACTATCTCTCTAAATTATTTAAGTTTTATTGCTTTATTTTTTTTCTTTGACATATATAGTTACAACAAACAGAATTGCTACTTGTGTGTGTATGGTATGCAATATTATTTTATATATCATTTTCTATTTATCTTTACATATTATCTCCAGTGCCACAGCACCAGTTTATGGGGGGAAATCTGTTTCGGCTAGTTTAGATAATGCTGCAATAAATATGCAGGTTCTCTTCAAACTAGTGATTTTGTTTCTTTTGGGAATATACTGAAAAGTGGAATTGGATCATATTGAAGTTCTGTTTTTAATTATTTGAGCAAAGTTCATGTTTTTCATAATGACATAACAATTTATATTCCCCACAAAGGTTCCTTTTCTCCACAACCTCGCCAACACTTATCTCTCATCTTTTTGACAATAGCTCTTCTAACAGATGTGAAGTGACTTCTTATTTTGGTTTTGATTTGCATTTCCCTGATGATTAGTGATGTGGGCACATTCCCATTACCTGCTGGCCATTTAAATATCTGCTTTGAAATAATGCTTACTCAAGTTCATTGCAGCATTATTTATAATAGCCAAGACATGGAAACAACCTAAGTGTCCACTGATGGATGAACTGATGAAGAAAATGTGGTCTGTATACAGATCACAGAATATTATTCAGACATAAAACGTAGGGACATCCTGCCAATTGTGACAACATGGATGGAACCTGAAGGCGCTTTGAGTCAGACAAAGAGAGATCAAATAATGTACGATCTCACTTATATGTGAAGTCTAAAAAAAACAAAAACAAGAAGAACTCCTATAAAGAGAGAACAGACTGGTGGTTGCCAGAGTCAGGGGAATTGGAGGAGGATGGAATAAGTAAAGGTGGCCAAAAGGCTCAAACTTCCACAGTGGGCCTGGGTGACTGAGTCAGTTAAATGTTAGACTTCTTGATTTTGGCTCAGATCATGAACTCGGGGTTGTGAGATGAAGCCCCTAAGGGACCCACCGTAGGTGGGGAGCCTCCTTGGGATTTTCTCTCTCCCTCCCTCCCCGCCCCTGCTCCTGATCTCCTGCTCTTTCTCTCTCTCTGGATGGGGGCGGGGAAGTGGGGCGGGGTGGGGTGGGATGTGAAGCACAAAGTTCCATTCCTAAGATAATTAAGTTCTGGGACTTGAATGCACACTGTCGTGACTACAGTTAACATTACTGTGTTATATGTTTGAAAGTTGTTAAGAGATTAGATCTTTTTTTTTTTTTTTTTAAAGATTTTATTTTATTTATTTGAGAGAGAGACAGTGAGAGAGAGCACGAGCGAGGAGAAGGTCAGAGAACGAAGCAGACTCCCCATGGAGCTGGGAGCCTGATGTGGGACTCGATCCCGGGACTCCAGGATCACGCCCTGAGCCGGAGGCTGTCGTTTAACCAACTGCGCCACCCAGGCGTCCCAAGAGATTAGATCTTAAAAGACGTCATTGTGAAAGAAAAAGCTTGCAACCCTGTGAGGTGATGGAAGGATGTCAGCTAAGTTTACTGTGGTAACTATATTTATAGCTATATATACAATGTTATTTGTTGAATTATTTCTACAAAACTGAAAGAGGGATACCTGGGGGAATCAGTCAGTTAAGTGTCTGCCTTTGGCTCAGGTCATGATTTCAGTGTTCTGCGATTGAGCCCCCCAGCAGGGATTCTGCTTCCCCCTTCCTTCTGTCCCTTCCCCCAACTTGTGTTCTCCCACTCTCTCTCAAATAAATAAATGTTTAAAAAAACTGAAGAAACTCCGTTTTCCAATCTGCAATGCTAACAGTTCATAAATGTATATTCATATATGTGTGGATCTGTTTAGAGATCCTCAATTCTGTCCTGTTCATTTGTTTTTCCCTGGTTTGACACTTGGCCACTTTAAAGACTACAATTGTATAATATGATTTGATATTGGGAACACTGAGCCTTCCCATCTACATTTCTATCAAAGGTAACTTAGGTTTTCTCGGCCCCTAGTGTTTTCACCGTGGTTTGTAATCAGCTCATAAGATTCTACCAAAAAACTTAAAAAAAAAAAAAAAGAGTCTATCATAAAACCTCTAATGATTGAAGATACATTGAATCTATAGGTCATTTTGGGGAGTATTTTCTTCATTATAATACTTGGAATTTCACTGCATGAATATGGTTCATTTTTCTTTTTTCTTGGGTCTTCTTTAATTTGAAAGAATTAAGTGTTATTTGGTAGTTTCCTTCATATTTTAAAAAATATGAAAAAAACTTAAAAAACTCTTAGTATGGTTTTGATGTGTTGAAGCTATTGAAATAGTATACTTCTTGAATTCTCATTTTTGCATTTTGCTGCTAGCATATCCGTATGATTTATAAATTGTCCCTCTATCCGGTAGTTTTGCAAAACTCACTAATTTCGTTCACTCATCTGTAGATGATTTTATCAGTGCATCAGATGTGCCTCCTTGGGAATTTCATATATTTTTTTCCCCCTGTGGAAGAAATCAGAGATGGTTGCCTGATTTCTTCCCTTTCAATATTCATTCATCTACCCCTTCTCTCACTCACTCATTCATTGTTTTATTGTACTGGCAAAATCCTCAAACACAACTAGAGCTCAAGTATTGTAGCCAAACATCCTTGCCTTGTTCTGTGTCTCAAATGAAAAATTTTCAACATTTCACCATTAAGGAGGATAACGGTTTGAGGTGTTTCTATGTATGTTGATCACATTAAGAATATTCCTTTCTGTTCCCAAGTTGCTAAGATGTTTTACTATGAGCGGATGTTTATTTTTTACCAAATATGGTTTATGCTTCTATCAGATAGTCATAAGATTGTTCTTTTCATTTTTTCTTTTTTTTTTTAAGGTACATGAAAGCAATGTATATTGTTTTTATTATTTTTTAATTTATTTAACACCTTTTTTAAATTTTTTTTTTCTTTTCAGCATAACAGTATTCATTATTTTTTCACCACACCCAATGCTCCATGCAATCCGTGCCCTCTATAATACCCACCACCTGGTCCCCCAGCCTCCCACCCCCTGCCACTTCAAACCCCTCAGATTGTTTTTCAGAGTCCATAGTCTCTCATGGTTCATCTCCCCTTCCAATTTCCCCCAACTCCCTTCTCCTCTCTAACTCCCCTTGTCCTCCATGCTATTTGTTATGCTCCACAAATAAGTGAAACCATATGATAATTAACTCTCTCTGCTTAACCTATTTCACTCAGCATAATCTCTTCCAATCCTGTCCATGTTGCTACAAAAGTTGGTTATTCATCCTTTCTGATGGAGGCATAATACTCCATAGTGTATATGGACCACATCTTCCTTATCCATTCGTCCATTGAAGGGCATCTTGGTTCTTTCCACAGTTTGGCAACCGTGGCCATTGTTGCTATAAACATTGGGGTACAGATGGCCCTTCTTTTCACTCCATCTGTATCTTTGGGGTAAATACCCAGGAGTGCAATTGCAGGGTCATAGGGAAGTTCCATTTTTTCTTATGTGAAGAATTACATTTCTTGATTTATTACCTTTAGGTAGATATCCTCTTTATTGGATTTTTCCTCCCCCCAGAAGTAATAATCAAAATAGTAAAGAACTGGCACAGCAGAGGTACCAATAAATCAGGATGGACAAAGTCTATACACATGTAGGGCAGGACTGGTATGTCAGCACACCTCCACCTGTTAAGTACCATAACCTGTACCTGGGCCTGTGGTCACACCTCCTTGTTTATGACTAATTCCGTTTCTTTCTTTGCTTTTTTTTTTCTTTTTGAATATACTACCTTTTTTTTTTTTTAAAAGATGTTATTTATTTATTTGAGAGAGAGAATGAAAGAGAGAGAGAGCCTGATGGGGGGTGGGCAGGGGGGTTGGTCAGAGGGAGAAGCAGGCTCCCTGCTGGGCAGGGAGCCTAATGTAGGACTCAATCCTGGGACTTCAGGATCATGACCTAAACTGAAGGCCGTACCTTAACCAATTGAGCCACCCAGGCACCCTGCATCTACTACTTTTAATCCCACCTTTCATGCCAGCAAGCCAGGTATAGGCTGCTGAACTCGCTCACACTAATTTTTTTTTTTTTTTGCTAATATTTGTTTAGAATTTTTGCACTTAAGTTTATAATGGTGGACTTTCATTTTTTAAAATATATACTGCCCTTTTAAAATTGTTGTGAAGCAAAGTGAAGATAATATGAACTGAGTATTTAATTGCTTTTCTATTATTAGAGGTGATTGTGTAATTTGCAGATACTTTGTCTTTGAGTGTTTGGTAGAACATTTTAGGGAAGCCACCAGAAACTAGAAATTGTGTGTTTGGGGTGTGTGTGTGTGTGTGTGTGTATGCAGGTATATATGTGTGTAAAGGTTTTTGATGAACCTGAATAATTCAAATGAACAATTATAAGCAAATGCAAGTTTGCAAAGTTTTTGCAAGTTAGTCTTGGTCTAAAAAATTACATTTTTAAAGAAATTTGTATATTTTATAAATATTTTAATCCATTGGAATAAACACATAAGTTTGTTCATATTGTCATCTTATTTATAATGGCTGCATGATCTGAAATGATGTATTCTTATTCATTTCAGACATTGTTTATTTGCATTTCATTCTACTTTCTTTGGTTTTTTTCCTCCCCTAACATTTTGAGATTTTTGTAGCTTGTTTCTTATTCTAATATATATATATATAAGGTTATAAATATCCCTCTAAATGCTATTTAGCTGTGCCACTGTTTTTGATAGTGACATCTCTCTTAGTATTCATTTTAATTTTCTTTGACCTGAGGGTTATTTAGAGCTATATATTTTAATTTTAAAACACCTTTATTTCTTTATGTTATTTATTCTAATTTAATTAAATTGTGATCCAAGAAGTTAATGCTATGGTTTTAATCTTTTCAATATTGTGAAACTAGTTTTATTCTCTAATAAAATATTCAGATATTTTACATGTGCTTGAATAGAATGTAAATTTTATATTTATAGGTTCATTTGTGGGTTCATAAACATCTTTACGTTTTTATTAGGGGAAGTTGACTGCATTGCTTAAATTTTATATATTTCAGCACTATTTTTGACAGTTTACTTAATCAGGTGCTAAAAGAGGGAATATAAATTGCTGATATAATTCTGGATTTGTTTTTACCTGCTTGTATTTGGTCAATTTTATGTTTTATATAGTTTAAGGCCACACTTTTAGGTGCATACTACTTCAGATTTGCAAAATACTTCTGCTGAATCCATAATGATAAATAAAACAATTCCATTCTTAATCTCTGATATGCTTTCAGCTTAATTTATTTTTTGAATGAATATTTGTATTTTCCTGTAGTTGGAGTTTAAATGATGTATATCTTTCATTTTTCTTTGACTTTCAAACTTCCTGCTACCTTATGATTTAGGCATATTTCATTAAAATAGCATAGAGCAGCTTATTTTATTTTATTTTATTAGTCTAACACCCTCCTTTTCATTAGAACTTTGAGTCCACTTTACATTCAATGTAAATATTTAGATAATTTTTTTTTTTAAATCTACCATTTTGCTCTCCATCTCTTCTTACCTCTTCTGGACTCCTTTTTTCTCTCTTCTTTTTTCTTCTTTTTTTTATTGACTTCTTTTGGTTAATTTTTTTCTTTCCTTTTTAAAAATTTAAAATCAATTTAATTAGTATTTACTGTACTGTAGTTTCAGGAGTAAAATTTAGTGATTCATCACTTACGTATAACACCCAGTGTTCATTATTACATCACGTGCCCTCCTTCACGCTCATCCCCCACTTACCCCCTCCCCCCACCCACCTCTCCTCCTGGAACCCTTAGTTAGTTTCCTATAGTTAAGAGTCTCTTATGATTTGTCTTCCTCTCTGATTTCATCTTATCTTGTTTTTCTTCCCTTCTCCTATATTCATCTGTTTTGTTTCTTAAATTCCAGATGTGAATGAAATCATATGCTATTTGTCTTTCTTTGACGGACTTATTTTGCTTAACATAATGCACTCTAGTTTTATCCATGTCATTGAAAAAAGTAAGATTTCCTTCTTTCTGGTGGCCAAGTAATATTCCATCCTTATCCATTCAACTTTATCCATTTTTATGGATATGAAATCTTTATCCATTCAACTGTCGGTGGACATCTGGCTCTTTCCCTATTCTGGCTATGGTGGACATTGCTGCTAGAAACACAGGTGTGCATATGCCCCTTCGGATCACTATGTTTGTGTCCTCTGGTTAAAAACCTAGTAGTGTGATTGCTGTATCAAGGGTAGTTCGCTTTTTAAGTTTTTGAGGAACCTCCATACTGTTTTCCACATTGGCTGCGCCAGTTTGCATTCCCAGGTTTAAGAAGGTTCCTCTTTCTCCACATCCTTGCCAACAACTGTTGTTTCCTGACTTGTTAATTTTAGCCACTCTGAGTCAAGTGAGGTGGTATCTCATTGTAGTTTTGGTTTGTGTTTCCCTGATGCTGAGTGATGTTGATCTTTTGGCCAATTTTTGTATTTTGATGTCTCCTCTTAGAGTTTTTGAGAAAGAAAGAAGCCTCTCCCTTTATTTTAGGAATCAACAGCTAAAGGACTGGACCTTCAGTGAAACCATCCCCTCTCTACACCCGACCCCTTCCTTCCCAGGGTAAGCCCCCTGCCCAGACCCTGTTCTGGATGATTGAAGGAAGCCACAGGCCAGGAGGCAACATGGGGAGATTCCCCTCCACCTCAGGAAGCAGGGAGTGGGCCTAAAAATTATCTTTTCCTCTTAGCCCACCTTGTAGGGGTGGCCAGGGGAAGGTCTGCACCCTCTTTCCTTCCTAAGTGAGTGACATGGTTTAGTAAACCTGTCTTCATTTTGGAAAATATTTGTGAATAAGTAGTTTTATGTAAAAAAATTAAAAAAAAAGATATAGATTTACAGTTGACCCTAGAACAACATTAGGGTAGGAAATGTTGACCCCCATGTGTTCAAAAATCTGTCTATAACTTTCTACTCTCCCCAAACTTAACTACTAATAGCTTACTATGGACCAGAAGCCCTTATCAATAGCATAAATGGTCAATTAATATGTATTTTTTGTTATGTGTATTATATACTGTGTTCTAACAATAAAGTAAGCTATAGAAAGAAGTATTAAGAAAATCTCCAGGAAGAGAAAATACATTTGCTGTACTATACTCATTTATAAAAATATTGCATATGAGTGGATGCACATAGTTCAAACCTACATTTTTCAGGGTCAACTGTATGTACATCTATATCTATATTTATGGCTATCATCCGATATATATCTATATACTGTATATACAGACATAGATATGCATGTAAACCCATATGTATCTATAAATACACATATTTATGTATGCATACATATATTTCCTCACAAGACATTTTACCTTCATTTTTAAGTATTTAATCAGTTACAATTTATATATATTTATATGTGCATTTACATTTTTTAATTACAATCATATTTTTCTACTTTGATTATACTTGTATTCCTGAATTTCTTGCCTTTAATCCAAAATTGTATTTTTCTACCTTAAAAAATTATGTTTTGGGGACGCCTGGGTGGCTCTGTGGGTTAAAGCCTCTGCCTTTGGTTCAGGTCATGATCCCAGGGTCCTGGGATCGAGCCCCACATATGGCTCTCTGCTGAGTATGCTTCCCTTCCTCTCTCTCTGCCTGCCTTTCTGCCTGCTTGTGATCTCTGTCTGTCAAATAAATAAATAAAATCTTTAAAAAAATTATGTTTTTGTATATCTTTTAGTATAAATGCAGTGGTTAATATTTTCCTAGTGTTTTTTTTTTTCCTGAAAATGTCTATATTTTACTTTCATTCTAGAAGTCTATTTTGTCCATGGTTTATTTCTAGGTTGGCAATTATCTTCTTCACATTTTAAAGATATTGTTAACTGTATTTTGGACTCAACTATTTCTGTGGGAAGTCATTTTTGGTAATGATTGTTCCTTTTCAGCTCTTCTATACTTTACCTTTGGCTTCTTTAAAGATTTTTTTCTTAGTAATTTATGTCTTACAGTTATACTATAAGTGTCTCTAGATGTGCTTTTTTATGTATTTTAATCATGCTGGACTACTAAGGGGTACTTGAATCTCTAGAACAGTATCTTGTGACCAGTTTCAAATGTTGTTCCTCATGTCTACAACAGCAAAACATCGAAAGAGTCCAGACGTCCATCAACAGACAAATGGATAAAGAACATGTGGTATGTATGTGTATATATATATATATATACACACACACACACACACACACACACACACATGAATATATGTATATTATGTATACATATACCTACATACATACATACACAATGGACTATTGTTCGGCCATCAGAAAGAATGAAATCTTGCCATTTGCAACAACATGGATAGAGCTAAAGGGTATGATGCTAAGCAGAGTAAGTCAGTTAGAATGACAAATAGTATATGAAATACTTATATGTGGAATGTAAGAAACAAAACAGATGGACATAGGGGAAGAAGAAAAAATAAGATAAAATAAAATCAGAGAGGAAGGCAAACCATGAGAGACTCTTAACTATAGGAAACAAACTGAAGGTTGCTGGAGGAGAGGAGAGTGGAGGATGGAGTAGTCGGTGACGGGCATTGAGCAGGGTATGGATATGATGAGCACTGGGTGTTATATGCAACTGATGAATCACTAAATTCTACCCCTGAAACTAAAAATACAGTATATGTTAATTAAATTGAATTTAAATAAAAACCTGAACAAAAACCAAACCAAACCAAACCAAAACAAAAAATAAATGCTTCTCCCCTCATTCTCTCTGGCCTCCCAGTGAGACTCAGTCCAACTAAACAAAAGTCAGTTTTTCTCACCTTTTTCCTTTTGTTGGTTCTTTTACAATAAATCATCTGTTTTTCCCCTAGTAGTCCTTTAGTCTGAATAGTTTTTTTTTGGATCTAGTTATTAATTTTCAGCTATATTTTCTAATCTGTAGTCAACCCTACATTCTGAAATCATAGTATAAATATTGCAATTTTTTGTAGACTTTTTACATATAGATTTGCCTGTTCCTGTGCTCTTTTCCAATAAATTACTTGAATTTTTTTCTATATTTGAACTTATAGTAACAATAATTTTAATATAAAAATGTACAGGTAACATAGTTTGCCTAATTATTTAAAATTATGTTCTTCATGACTCCAGTATTAGAGGCTTTGTTGGTCTAATTCTATGGCAGAGCCATTTCTGTTGATTGGCATTTGTCTCACTCTTGTTCTGGTTATTTTTAATTGTGCGCCATTTATATAAGTTGCTTATAGAAATTGCTTGTAGAAGTAACTTTAAGGCCTAGGCTGATGGTATAGAAAATAATCTTTGAAAGGGAAATTCTGCATTTCTTCTAGGTTTATGGTTATCAAAACATTAAGCAAAACTTTATTTCAGTTTTAGGCATTGATGGAGCTTTTCTCGGTTAGATGATTTGAAGTTTGAATATAGTCTTGGCAAGTGCTTGCTTCACTTTTAGCTCTTCCTTATCATACTATTCAAACCTTTGGCATTTTACCTCAAAATACACAAACACTCATCTCCTTCTGCTGGCAGACCCCAAAACGTACATTTGTATCTCTAGTACTTTATGCCAACAGACACTGCACAGTTCCTCAGGTGCTTTCACGGAAAAATAGCCTTTCCAGATGCTGAGCTCACCATTCTGAAGGTTTGCTTTCTCTTGTTTCTTGACTCAGTAGTTCATCCCTAATTTTTTAACTGTCTGATGCTTCTGATTCTTCTGTGCATGTCTTATTTTTATTTTTCAGGTATATTAACCTGAACCAAAAAGTGTGTGTGTGTGCGCAGAAGATATATACTATAGAAATTGACTCACGTGATTACGGAAGTGAGAAATCCCAAATCTTCAGTTGGCAAGCTGGAGACCCAGGAGAGCTGATGGGATAAGTTTCAGTCCACGTCTGAGTCCCAAGACAGAAGAGGACTGACATCCCAACTCTAAAACAGGCAGAGAGAAAGAATTCTTTACTTGAAGGAGAGAGACACAGTGAGAGAGGGAACACAAACAGGGTGAGTGGGAGAGGGAGAAGGAGGCTTCCCATCCAGCATGTGGAGCTTGACCCCAGAACCCTGGGATCATGACCTGAGCTAAAGGCAGATGCTTAACGCTTAATGACTGAGTCAACCAGGTGCCCCAGAGAGAAAGAATTCCTTACTAACCTTTTATTCTATTCTGGCCACCAAAGCATTAGATGAGGCCCATCCTCCTGCTTTACTTGATCTACTGATTCAAATGTTAATCTCATCCAGAGGCACTCTCATAGACACACCCAAAAAAATGTTTAGTGAAATATCTGGGCATTCCATGGTCCAGCCACATTGCCACATAAAGTTAACCACCACACCAAGGTTTCCAAGTTGTCCTGAGAGGGAGTTTGTCTAAATTACCTCATCTGTCATTACTAGAGTTGGAAGTCTTTACAGAATCCTTTAAAAATATGGATACACTCTGGGGTGCCTCAGTGGCTCAGTCATTAAAGGCTGGACTCTTGATTTCAGCTCAGGTCATGAGCTCAGGGTCCTGGAATGAAGCCCCACATGGGGGTATAGTGTACCCTGCTGAGTGGGGAGTCGGCTTCTCCCTCTTCATCTCTCCCTCTGCCTTCTCATGCTCTCTCTCCCTCATGCTCTTAAATAAATAAATAAAATATCAATATGCTCTGTTTTCACGAATTTATTTTATGGACTGAGACACACTGATACAGCCATGGCAATCTCCAACTATCCAGCATAAATGAAATAAAAATGTCATTAACTTCTACCCTTTAAATGCTCCATGAAATAAACATCTTTTTTCTCTTTCAAAGCTCCCCTGAGACAAAAGAATTCTCAAACTATGATCTATAAATCTTGTTTGTAACATTTCTGCTTAAACAGATCATTATTACTTCATAATCTTTGAAGGCTGACAGTCAGGCAGAGCTCCATGTAAAAGAAGTATATTTCAGTACATATTTTTTTCCTTAAAAATACACTATGCTCTTAAGTTTCATTTACCTAATAATGTTTCTAACAAATATAGGTGATTTTGATGTACTCTATTCAGAGGTAACATTGTCCTTTAACGACTAATCTTAAAAAATAATTTGTACTTTGATCTCAGAGGCAGGAGTCCTTCATCTTGACCTATCAGTTATTATGAACATCCACTGTTTTTGTCACTTGCCACCTAAATCCTTTTTACTCTCTGTTCTTTGCCTATGCACTCAGAAACTTTGAAAAGTAAGTCAAATTTAGAGTCATGAAATTACAGTTAAAGTTTATCGCTAATGATGAGAAAGTAAATAGACATCTAATTTGCATTCTTTAAATATTAATGTGTAGTGGAACTAAGTTCTATAACTTCAAAATGAATAATAAATCGACTTTCACATAATATTTTAGTCAACCTCTGTAAAATATCTCATCATGTAATTATAAATTGTTAGCCATGTAACACTCATTATAATTTACAATGGGAATACTTCTTCCCTGAGTGTCACTTTAAGGCTTTAGAGAAAAAAAGTATACTATCAAGAAATAAATTTTTCCATATATTTGAAATATGTACACAAATATTTATAATATGGATATTTACTGTATTCCCAGTTAGACACACATCTTCAATAGAAAACACATATTTTAAATAATACTCTGCGGAGTATTTTCCCTGCAGTATGCTTTATCAGTAAGCAAAGTAGCTTATCTGACATTGAGAATCACTACCATTTTGTATGTGTGGGTCCTATCCCTCACTTTTTAGTACTGGTAAAGAAAAAAAAAAAAAAAGATTTGGACCATTGTTCTATAATTGCACAGTTACACTTCTGAGGACTTAAGTCCCAAAGTTTGAGTTGATCAAGAGGCGTTTCATTTAAAATCAGATCACAATCTGACTTGAGCGTACAAAGTCACAAATACATATATGGGTACATATTTTCTTGAATCATTTTAACAGGAAGTGAGAAATGAAACAGTGTTGCGAGGTTGTGTGCATCGGTTGCAAGCAGCATCTATCCTTATGACCTGGCTGACCTTCTGTGCAGAAGCAAGTGTGTAGGCTGAGGAGACTGGGTGGCACACCACCTCACCTGGCTGACCAGAAGAACCCTGTGGTAATTGCTACACTGACTCTGTAGCCTCCAGCTACATTTACCTCACTGGAAATCTTTTCTGAAAGTGTTGGTTCACCCTATAATTTCATCACAGAAATCAAACTGATCTAAGCTTTACCATTTGGAACAGGCTACCTTGCTTCACATATTGCGTTTCTAATTAAATTACTGATGGTGATTTATAAAGACACTAAGAACTTTAGTGAGAGACTTCTTTGTGTAGTAAATGCCACTTTTATTCTATGGGAAACACTGCTTTAATTCTTAGTGGGTCAAAAAAGACCATACAAATGTCAAGATGTTACCCTGAGGTAAAACATTTGTTTCCATTTCTTCCAGATTACTGCCTCGTGGATCTTTCACATAGAAAATCGGTACCTGTGCATTACGTACCCACTTACCATTTGTGGAATTTTTGTGTACATTTTGAAGATAATTCTGAGTATGCCCTAACTATGTATCTGTATTTTTTTTAAATTTTTGTTGTAAGAGTTTATTTATTTATTTGACAGACAGAGATCACGAGTAGGCAGAGAGGCAGGCAGAGCGAGAGAAGGAAGCAGGCTCCCTGCTGAGAGGAGAGCCCCATGTGGGGCTCGATCCCAGGACCCTGAGATCATGACCTGAGCCGAAGGCAGAGGCTTTAACCCACTGAGCCACCCAGGTGCCCAGTATCTGTATTTTTTTTCTCTAAGGATTATTCATTGTTTCCACTCATCTTTAGGTACCAGTAACTGATTGCTAAGTAGTCAACTGGCATTTCATTCATTTTATTTGAAATGATTTGATAAAACGATGAAAAAGTGCCGCATAAAATTCTTTCATAAAGATGGCTCCATGATTTCAACTGAAGATTAGAACATTCCTACCAACCAGTCCCATCACCCACCCTCACTCTCTCCTAAACAATAAATTAGCTATCCAGTGTAGCTGTGCCCAGAAACCAGATATACCTCTATGAAGCAGAAGCTTAGGGCTGGAGTTAGAGGCCACCTGGACACTGGGACTGACATAGGAATTGCAAGAGCAGTTCACCTCTTTGGAAAAGATGGGTTGCAAAATGGGGAAGAGAATCAGAAATCCCTGTGTAAAAGAGGAAGCTGGAGCAGGCCCCTCAGTCTGTGAAAGAAGGCTGAAAATGATGGTGACCACACTTTGGCACACCCCTGGATGAGAAACCGCTATCATGAAGGTGGTATAACACAGGGAAGATTTACACAGCCCTCAGATTGACAGGCCAATTCAGGGGGTGACAGGTCTCTGTTACCATCTGTTATCTGGGGCTTTACTGGTGGCTCTGAAAGTCTGGATAAAGGTAATGCAAAACTCCAAGAAATGAAGACATGAACAAAACAAGAAAAGAGAAGTTCCACTCAAGGTTGTAACCAATTAAAATTTAGAGACAAACTCATATTATATGAAAATCAAATACACACACACACACACACATATATATGTGTGTGTGTGTGTGTATACATATTAGTTATATACATTAGTTATGTATGTTATGTAAGTAGATATATATATATAAGTTGTTTATATTAGGTAATATTTCATATAGAAATCATATCTACAATCTATTTTATTTTATTTTTTTAAAGATTTTATTTATTTATTTGACAGACAGAGATCACAAGTGGGCAGAGAGGCAGGCAGAGAGAGAGGAGGAAGCAGGCTCCCTGCTGAGCAGAGAGCCTGATGGGGGGCTCAGTCCCAGGACCCTGGGATCATGACCTGAGCTGAAGGCAGAGGTTTAACCCACTAAGCTACCCAGGCACCCCTCTATATCTATTTTATATGCAAAATCCAAACCAAGAGAAATTGTTCCCTAGGAAAAACAACTAATGGACATAGAATATGACTCTAAAATCATGTTTACAGCCTTTAAGAAAATCAAGGCAAGAGCAACTTCCCTTAAAAAAGAAAAAAAAAAAAAAAGACAATGGAATGGCAAAAACAGCATAGTTTAAAAATCTTTCCAGATCCCTACACACTATGTTAGGCCAGACACCTTCATTATGTATAGGATAGGAAAGTCAAAGACCCAGGAATGCGGCCTACAATAGTATGCTCTGATAGGGTAGCATTGTGATCCCCAAATCACAGGAAGGTGGAGACAAACCTGGGATAACATGAGTCATTTCTGCAACTATGAGCCGAGAAGTGGATGGAAAGTAAAGTGACTTCTAATGTTCCTGTGAGCCAGAAGACATAACATCCAGTGACAGTTAATGTACAAAAGTGAAACATGAAAAGATGAGGAAGGCAGAGAAACTGGCCGTGAAATATGCAGGCTCCAGTGTGCTGGTGAGTGAAGGATTCTATAGACAGTTGGTGCAGGGGCAGTCTGGGCTCTAAACTGATCGAGTTAAATATTCCACAAGGAAAAGCCCATGGGGAGGTGAAATTTCTGTGAGTGGAATCCATATAAAAGGGACAGAAATAGTATGGGCAAAAGAGAAAAAAAGGATCCAGACAAAAGTTGGGAGAGAAAACTGTGTTCGAATATTTCAAAAAAGTTTGAAGCCATATTTTTGGTAACTGTATTGTGACAATAAAAGAAAATTCCAGAATCTAGAACTATAAGGTGGTGAAGCCAGAAAAGTTGCCAAGATCCACGTTGTTTTCTAAGAATAGAGGAAGTCACCTCACTTAAATACGAACAAGTGAAAATATTATAGTTGGATCCCACAAAAGTTTCATCTAAAATATATGAAGAATAGAGAGTATAAGAGTTCTAAAAAATGACAATGCTTTACCGGAAAGACAAGACTTCAAAGCAGATGCAAACTGTAACCTAATATGTCAGAGTGAGTTAGAATAAATTATACAAACAGTAACATGTATGAAAGCAAAGCCAATCTTAGAAATACTCAGAAATGAGAAGATTGAAGAAAAGAGAGATTTGAAAAATGACTAAGGAAGAATTGCTAATGAAATAAGTAAAAACCATTTTTGAATAAAGATTTAACTAGAACAAGAGTGAATTAACATGAGGGATAATGCCATAAGATGAATAAGACATATATAAAAATTATTTGACAGAAAGCAATAGCAATGCAAGATAACATGTGAGTGAAGGGACACACTAAGAAAAGAAGGAAAGCAATGGAATGGGACAAGAGGCAAAAACTATAATCCAAGGAAAGTTTGCTGACATAGAGATGACTTGGAAGTAAGCGTGTATTGAAAGAACACATGTCATACTTGGGAAAATCAGCTCTGAGTCACCAATGCTGAAGCATATTTTGGTTAAAATTTTGAATTCTAAGGTAAAAGGGAGAACTCAAATCATCTCAGGAAAAAGTCTAAATTGCTTTTAATTTGAGTGACCAGATAATGTATTACCCAACCCAGGAGATGGAGAGTAAGAGGAATGAACACACAGGGCAATTCCTAAAGCAGGAATGTCCTGGAAGAAAGGAACATTTGATCCTCCTGTTCAGAAAAGAAAGAAAATGGAATCGACATGAGCCTTTTTGACAGCTATAGTTCATTCCCCAAGAATATAGCGTAGTGAATTTAAGCTCATCAACGAAATAAAATAATAACTAAAGATTTCATATCCAATCAGATTGACTTCAAAATGCCAAAATAAACATGAAGTGAGCAAGTAGTTTTCCCTTGACTCACTTCTGATATACCAAAAGATCTATACAGAAGAAGAGACAAAACAAAATAGTTCACATAGACTATTAAAAAAAAAACCAAAACAACACGAAGCATTTGATCAGATAAACATGAATTTTGCAATTTAAGTCACCAATTCCAAAGATTTTCAGATAGCTAACAAAGTGAAGTCTGACATTTCACCATGTATAAGAGACACCCAACTCATAAAACAGTACTTAGAAAGCTTAAATATAAAAGCATGACAAATATAAACCAAGACTAGGTAAATGAACAGTAGAGCAGGAGTCTCATACTTGATAGTAGAATTCAGACCAGGAAGACCTGAAAAAGCAAAGGTAACTTTATAAAGCTTAAAGCTGGGGTGCCTGGGTGACTCAGTGGGTTAAAGCCTCTGCCTTCCGCTCAGGTCATGATCCAGGGTCCTCGGATCGAGCCCCGCAAAAATCTTATAAAGCTGAAAGGTATGGTTCACAACGAAACCATGACAATTCCTATCTTAGTTATTACTGCTCTCATACCTTCCCTGCAACACGGTTCTTCGCGGAGAGACTACGGAGCTACACACGGTAGGACGAATAGAATCGAACTCACAATAGAAGAAATTAACACATCTCTCAGTCCAATACAGATCAAGGAATATAGATCTAAACAACGGAATGGACAATGCAGGTTTTATAAATACGTATCAAAGCTGCAATACAAATAGAGAATATCTGTCCTAAGTTTACAGGAACGATTACCCTAGTTTTGACTGCAAAGAAAACCTAAATGAATTCTAAAAGATGCAAATCATCCAAAGACCATTCTCTGACCAACATACAGTTCCATAATCAATTTTAAATAAAAGGCCTTTTTCTTAGAAATTAAGGGGGGGAGGACTATTAAATCTATTGTGGGAGAGTTCCCACCTCGCAGGCACGCTGCAGGCTGTGCTGCCAGGCCCCAGTCACCCGGTGTCCACCGCGAGGCGCAGAGACGAGTGAGCATCCAAGGGTCCGAGCAGTGCTTGGGGGAGTGGGAAGGGGAGATGCTGTGAGCCCTGCGCCCTCCCGCCGGCGCCCCAGCCTGGCCCGGAGCAGCAGGAGGGGCACTGCGCGAAGGCTCAGCGGATGGAGATGTCCCTGAAGGGTTACCCACACTTCAAAGTACTTCTAGGGCTCGTGCCCACGCAGATGGTGATGATCGACTGGAAAATGTTCAGTATCCCTACCAACTCTGCATTGCTCCTTCTGCCCGCAGCACAAACGACCAAGTTCACATGGTTCACACAGAGCTTTTCAGTGCCCCACTTGTGGGGTAAGAGGGTATTCAGGACCTTTAAAAAAAGCACATGCTCCTGGGTTCAGGAATTAACCCATTTCAGTGTGACCGCTGTGGGGAAAACTTCCCCTTGGAAAACACAGCTTTGAAAGCAACTGCTCTGTTCAAATGCTGGTAATTGGCCAGGTCTCCTCCACCCCGAACTGTGAAAGCACTTTCCCCTTGGGGTCTCTTGGTGGGCTGGCAGAGAAAGAAGAAAAAGAGCCAGAGCAGCCAAAGAACTGTGTTTTTGCCAAGGCAATCAAAGATGACACCCCGGAAACCCAATCAGAGCTGCCTTCTATAAGCATTGAGTGATTTCATGATTTGGCTTCATTTTTGGTTTTTGGAAAGTGCCTCTGCTTGGTCTTAAATTTAATTTAAATTAAATTAAAAATTATAAACAAAAAAATGTTTGGGAGAGAGTTTTTCATGGCTGAGAGACTGTTTCTGTAAGTTCACAATAATATATTGTTGGAACATAATTGAAACTAGAAGACTTCAGGAGAACCAGGGGACTTAATCCATACATCAGTTTCTTATTCCATTGTTAAAAGTAGGCTGAGGAGATCCGTGGATAAAGAGGAATTCAGATGATTATTGACCTTCGTGAGATGGAAGAGTTGAACACAACTAGTTACTGCACAGAATTCAACAGATGGTCTAAATAGATGTTTACTCCCATACATAGGGCATTGTACAATATTTTGTAATGCCTGATGGTTTTGGAAATACTTATGGTAAACTTTCTTAAAAATTATTAGGGGAAGTCGCCCGGGTGGCTCAGTGGGTTAAGCTGCTGCCTTCGGCTCAGGTCATGATCTCGGGGTCCTGGGATCAAGTCCCGCAGTGGGCTCTCTACTCAGCAGGGAGCCTGTTTCCCTCTCTCTCTCTGCTTGCCTCTATGTCTACTTGTGATCTCTCTCTGTCAAATAAATAAATAAAATCTTAAAAAAAATTATTAGGGGAGGTACTTCTGAAACCCAACTCATTCTTTTTCTTTCTTTCTTTCTTTCTTTTGTTTTTTCAACTTTGTCATTTCTTTTATTTTTCATGGCAAAAATTGGCTATTGGGATAGGCATTTCCTCAACTGTTTTAGGACCACTCCAAATAATCTTTCTTCTGTGAAAGAAGGCAGAGAATCATGATTGAGAATAGTCAGTCTGCGCATGAAATGTGACAGGGAGAGGAAAACGAAGTACATACATCCTGCTTTACAAGAACTCTTGCAATACTGATTTTCTGACTGAGACTGTGGTTTATCTGGTCTTTGGATGGTAATGCCTAACTAATTACGTCATTGCCCCAATCGTTCTTCTCTTGCCCCATGAACAATACTTTCTCTTACATATACTGGCATGTCATATGAAGGAAAAATTTTGGATCTTTTCTATATTTTATGTATAGTTTTATGTATTGTTGGAGATGTTTTAATTGTGCTGACTTAGACAAAATAATCCTCTGTTAAGGCTAAAACCCAAACAAACACAAATCCAAAATATATTCTAGGGGGAATAGAATTCAATTATCACAGAAGAAATAGAGAAAATGTTTTACGAGCTTCTTCATAAAACCCAGAATGATCCAGTTGCTTTCACAGGGAAGTGTTTTATACATATTTTTCTCATGTCTGCGGTAGATGCATTGTTGGAAAAATGAACTGGTTTCTCTTCAACATGCTATTAGTTCTGGACAGTACCTAACATTATTCCTTTGTTTAATAATTTCCAGTTCTTTTTTTTTACACTGAAAAAAATTTAACTTTTCTGATTTCTGATTTTGTGAATTTGTTGAAACTTTGATTCTCTAAAAGTGGCCATGTCTCCACAGTAAAATTTGGAAATTACTCTATTCTTCAGTGTCCCAGTGACTGAAAAGTATAAATAGGTTTAGTGTATGGATGTGAGTTTCTAGGTGGCCCATGATATTTGAGAAAATCTTTCCCATAGAAGAATTTTCATGCATCCTACATAACAGTAAAATGTCTCCAGAATATTCATGTATGTAAAAAACTCCCATAATTATCCCATTTTTGATATCAATAAATGATATTTTGAAGCATTTATTATACAATGAATTGTCAAGTTCTGCATATAGATATGTTATTGGGGAGATATATTTTTGCTTGGAAATTTTCTAAGAATTTACTATTTTGGAAAATTGTGTCAATAACTGAGTATTTGAACCACCAACTCAAGAAATCCGCATTAGACTTCATTTTCTGTTGTCACATTTGTGATTATTCTATATATAACTATATTTTTGAAAACTTCTTTCATAAAGTTTAAGATTGACATTCTATGAATAATTAAATTTATTTTTATATCTTTATGCACAGTTCTTCCTATGCCAAAACACTGGTTTTAATGAAGCAAGGAAACTGTCAAGATTAAGTAAATATTTTGCCCACATTTATCAAAAAATTTTGAAAAGGCTTATCTTGCTTCTGACATACAGAGGGAAACTATTGAATATTATCTTTGAAATGTTTAAAAGTCTTCTAATCAGCAAGACGAAAGCATCAATTTTATGTAAAAAAAAATAGCAAAAAATAATAACCCTGATAAACCGTGGAATACTGGAGAAAAATTAACCTTACTAAATGTGAAAAGGGTTATTAATACACTAATAAAAAATTCAAGTGAAGTTATATCTCTGTTCAATCAAGCAATGATACTGTTTTTAAGAAGAATCAATGAGATGTTAAAACATTTTACAAATAACCATGTAACAGACTATAGTACAACAAATGTTTATTACAACTCAGTGAAATCATCCTATGTTACAAATGAAATTTAACTAATAGCATATATAAGTTGTCTGAGAAATGAAAAATTCACAGAGGAAATGCTATTTTAACATAATTATTTATGATGGATACAATGGGGTTGCTAGTAGACACAGTCCTTAAAAATTATTTCTTAGAAAAATAATTCCTTTTACAAATGTCATTGTTTCTATAACAGAGGAAACCAAAGTTATAATTGGTGGACAACATGGATTTACAGAACTTTGGGAGATAACATCAAATATTTTACTTATTTATGTCACGAAAGATCTTAGTACTTGACAAATCATGGAATGACATGACATGAGTGTTATCAATCCTTTAAATGACAGATTATTTGGTAAAGTCCAGCAACAATGAGGAAGATGTTAACAGCTCTTACATGGAAGTAAGATGGTCTGTAAAGGAAATTGCTTAAATATATAATGTTTGTTATAACAATGACATTTTATGCCCTTAGTTAAAAATTAAGGATGCTATTTTCACTTCTAGTTAGAATGTAGTAAAATGTTAATAATTGCCACTTTTAACAAAAGAGAAAGAAAGATTAATGGATAAAATAAAGTCATACATTTTTTATGACACTATTGAACTGCTGTGGGTGCAAGAAAGGTTTGGTTGATTAAATAGAGAGAAGTACAAATCCTTCACATGTTAGCAGAGAACCATGGCATCATCGATAGATTTGGTATGTAGAAAAGTGGGTCTGTCATCCACTGGAGATTGGAAGATTTGCAGGACCAAGAAGACATAAATCAAGCTTTGAGTGGCAGCATAAGCTAGAGGGATAGGTGGATATCTAGAGCGCCCCAAAAAGGAAAATAAATAGCTTAAACACAATGTTTCCCTGCCACTCTCTTGTCAGACTGTAACCAAGGAGGCAGTAGTGAAGAGGTAGTAAATCAAAGAGAATTTATATAATGTCGTGTATTCTCCATGTGCTTGGATTCTGGGATCCCAACAAAATTGAACACAAAGTTGAAGAAAAACTATCTGAAACTGGAACAATTCCCTCTCGGCTCAAACTGTAGAAGATCAAAAGTTTAGCCTTTTGGTGATGCTGGCATAGAATTTAAAGACTTCGTTCAGTTTAAATGTACTCAATAAAAGTGTGGCCAGTTCCAGATCAGATCAATCATGGAGGAATCAAAATAGTCAACTCCTTATCATAACTGCCAGCTACAGAACAAGGCTTGTGATTTCTGTGAACACAATAAGTAGATTTAAAAATATATTCCATTCTGCACTTTTTAAATCTTTAAATAAAACCTGGAATAAAAAAATTAAAATAAATAGAAAGAAGATAAGAAATAAATAAAATAAAATAGAAAGAAAATAAACACATAAAATAAGCAGAAAGAAAACAAGCAAATTCTGAGTATCTAGTCATTGGAATTAATGCAAATAAAAGGATTTTAAAACAAGTATTATTTAAAAAAAATAGGAAGGAATAGGTGAAGAAATACAGAATTTTATATGAGAAATGAAAACTCTAAAAAGGATCAAATAGAAGCCAGAAAATAATAAAATACCTACAACTGCATCAGAATGTTGACGCCTTAGAGATATGGCAGAAATTGCCTGATGGACATTAAGGAGGGCACTTGGAATGAGCACTGGGTGTTATAGTATGTGTAAGTGTTGAATCACTAAATTTTACTCCTGAAATAAATACTACACTATATGTTAACTAACTTGAATTTAAATTAAAAAAAAAAATCCCTTCCAATGTGATATTCACACTTATGTGCACAGAAGTCTTCAAAATATCTTGATTTAAAAATACATATATTTTCTTCTGTATCCGTGGTTATTTGCCCTTCTTGCTTATTTCTTATCTTGTATTTTTGTGCTTTGGTAATATATTTTTAAAAATTAGGGGCGCCTAGGTGGCTCAGTGGGTTAAAGCCTCTGCTTTTGGCTCAGGTCATGGTCCCAGAATCCTGGGATGGAGCCCCACACTGGCCTCTCTGCTCAGCGGGGTACCTGCTTCCTCCTTTCTCTCTCTCTGCCTGCCTCTCTGCCTACTTGTGATCTCTATCTGTCTAATAAATTAAAAAATCTTAAAAAAAAAAAAAAGGGGGAGGTGAACCATGAAAGACTATGGACTCTGAAAAACAATCTCAGGGGTTTGAAGGGGCGGGGGGTGGGAGGTTGAGGTACCAGGTGGTGGGTATTAGAGAGGGCATGGATCACATGGAGCACTGGGTGTGGTGCAAAAACAATGAATACTGTTATGTTGAAAATAAATAAAAAATATATAAATTTAAGAGTCTCATGCTCTACCGACTGAGCTAGCCGGGCGCTTGCCATTTGCGACAACGTGGATGGAACTAGAGCGTATCATGCTCAGCGAAATAAGTCAAGCAGAGAAAGACAACTATCATATGATCTCCCTGATGTGAGGAAGTGGTGATGCAACATGGGGGCTTAAGTGGGTAGTAGAAGAATAAATGAAACAAGATGGGATTGGGAGGGAGACAAACCATAAGTGACTCTTAATCTCACAAAACAAACTGAGGGTTGCTGGGGGGAGGGGGGTTGGGAGAAGGGGGGTAAGGGTTATGGACATTGGGGAAGGTATGTGCTTTGGTGAGTGCTGTGAAGTGTGTAAACCTGGTGATTCACAGACCTGTACCCCTGGGGATAAAAATATATGTTTATAAAAAATAAAAAAATTAAAATATATATATATATAAATTTTAAAAAATTAACCAAGTTAGGCAGTGACTTATATATTTAATCATATTTTTCAAACACCAAGATTTTGATTCATTTGTTATTAGGTTTACTCTTTTTCTATTATCTGTCACTTTGGTTTTCCCTTTTACTATTTTCCATCTTGTGCCTTTTTCTGGTGTACTTTGTTGTTCCTTTTCTAGGTTTTTGGACTGGGAGCTTAATTCACTTATATTCATCTACTTTTTTTTTTTTTTTCTTCTACTTGCAAAAGTGTATAGTGGCATCAAATTTCCTCTGGTCAATGCTTTTAATATATCCTATAGGTTCTGACATATTTATTTTCCATTATCATTTTTTTGTTAGAAATTCAATCATTTTTGTACAAACATTGTTTAATAGAGGGTGACCATTGATATTTTTAAGCAAAAATTATAAATATGTGCTATGGTTTACTTGGAAGTAAGCCTTCTAAGATTGTAACACAAATAATGGGAGGACATATAAATGGAATTATAATATTTTAAGATTTATTCAGTCTACAAGGAGTGATATGATATTAAGTCACAGCAGATTGTGATTATTTAAGGGTGGTTGTACAATTTCTACAGTACTAATACATAAGCAAACAAAAAACCCAAAGCTAAAAAGTAATATAGTATATAAAAAGAATATGAAAGTAAGCATTTGAATAATCAAAACAAAGCTGTAAAGGAGAAAATAAATAAAATAAATGGTATACAAACCACAAATTCAACCACATATATAATTGCATTACATATAGTTGGACTGAACAACTAAAAAACAATTAAAAGTCTAATTAAGAAGGTAGAGATTAAAAAAAAAAGAAGGTAGAGATTGTCAATCTGGTTGTAAAAAAAAAAAAAAGAAGTCTTTTTTTTTATTTTTTCAATTTATTTTTTTTTTTCAGAAAAATGGTATTCATTATTTTTTCACCACACCCAGTGCTCCAGGCAATCTGTGCCCTCTATAATACCCACCACCTGGTACCCCAACCTCCCACACCCCTGCCACTTCAAACCCCTCAGATTGTTTTTCAGAGTCCATAGTTTCTCATGATTCACCTCCCCTTCCAATTTACCCCAACTCCCTTCTCCTCTCTAACACCCCTTGTCCTCTATGATATTCGTTATGCTCCACAAATAAGTGAAACCATATGATAATTGACTCTCTCTGCTTGACTTATTTCACTCAGCATAATCTCTTCCAGTCCCATCCATGTTGCTACAAAAGTTGGGTATTCATCCTTTCTGATGGAGGCATAACTCCTCAAACTCAACACACACGAAACAGGCAAACGTATCAAAAAATGGGAAGAAGATATGAACAGACACTTCTCCAATCAAGACATACAAATGGCTATCAGATACATGAAAAAATGTTCATCATCATTAGCTCTCAGGGAGATTCAAATTAAAACCACATTGAGATATCACCTTACACCAGTTAGAATGGCCAAAATTAACAAAACAGGAAACAACATGTGTTGGAGAGGATGTGGAGAAAGGGGAACCCTCTTACACTGTTGGTGGGAATGCAAGTTGGTACAGCCTCTTTGGAGAACAGTGTGGAGATTCCTCAAGAAATTAAAAATAGAACTTCCCTATGACCCTGCAATTGCACTCCTGGGTATTTATCCCAAAGACACAGATGTCGTGAAAAGAAGGGCCATCTGTACCCCAATGTTTATAGCAGCAATGGCCACGGTCGCCAAACTATGGAAAGAACCAAGATGCCCTTCAATGGTGAATGGATAAGGAAGATGTGGTCCATATACACTATGGAGTATTATGCCTCCATCAGAAAAAAAAGGAAGTCTTAAGTAATATTATTTAAAGGAGAAAGACCTGATACATGAGGACACAGGCTGAAAGTGAAAGTTAAATGATTGAAAAATATAGACCATGTAAACTTCAAGCATAGAAAAAGCTGGCGTGCTAATATCAGAAATAATCATTTCAAAATAGAGAGGAGCACTTTATAATGATGAAAGGGTTGATATATCAAAGAAACATAATTCTAAATAAGTATGTACCTAGGAGACTCACTTCAAATTAAATGAAACCAAATCACATCCTTTTACAATTATTTACAAAGATACTACTTATTACAACATTTCTTAGTTACATATTTGGTTGAAAACAGTTTCAGTACAGTTGTTTAGTTAATGCAGTTTTGTTAACAAAAAAATCTATTTGGGGTCCTTATGGAATATTTAGAACTAATATTAAGTTACCATCAATGAATACAAGAATCTCTTTTATTTTATTAGTAACTGTTAAATCAAAATTATGCTATTTTCAGCATATATATTTTTATAGTTATTGAGGTGGAATGAAAAAATCCGTTTAGAAAATTAAAGGTTATTATTATTTTTTTAATCTTAGGGTTGCCTATTGCTCTTCACGCTTATCCTGGTATCATCCGTAAGGTTTCATATTAAATTGTATATCACATCTTTTCTCCCCTATCATCTATTTAAAATATCACCCCCAAGATTAAATGTATCTGGATATGTGTGATAGGTTCACAAAATATTTTAAAAAATCCTCATATTTTGTTACAATCACACCTCAAAATTTGTTAAAGAAATTTATTTTGATAGCATATATATATATATATTAAAGATTTTATTTATTTATTTGCAGACAGAGATCATAAGCAGGCAGAGAGGTAGGCGGAGAGAGAGGAGGAAGCAGGCTCCCTGCCAAGCAGAGAGCCCGATGCGGGGCTGGATCCCAGGACCCTGAGATCATGACCTGAGCGGAAGGCAGAAGCTTTAACCCACTGAGCTACCCAGGAGCCCTTTGATATTGTATTTTAAATAAGGTCCAGATCATATGCAAGAACATTTTGTTCTCTCATTTTTGAAACTAATTTATTCTTTCTTAAGTTAAGGTGATTTACCTCTTATCATATGCAAAAATGAATGGCTTATTCTTACCTATTCTCAAACTAATTTTGATTCTAATATCTAATATTCATTTGTTTGTTTATTATTTATTGAGAATGCATGCCTATGCAAGGGGCAGGGGGAGGGACAAAGGGTGAGAAGGAATTTTGGAGAACAGGCTCCAGGCCCAGTGCAGGACCCACTGTGGGGCTGGATATCATGACCCTGAGAGCATGACTTGAGGTAAAACCAAGAGTTGGGTGCTGAACTGACTGAGCCCCTCAGGTGCCCTTCTAACGTCTAATTTAAAATCTGTCTGCTCTTTCATTTCTCTTTAATTTTTGCAAAAATTTGATGTATGGTCATTTTACTTCACTTAAATCTAAACTTACTCATAATAGATATAAACTTCTGACTATAATTTCTTCTAGTTTTGAAATAAATATTTTTTCCCGTAAAGTATTTCCTATAAGACCTTACATTATAATAAGGCCACTGTAAGTTATTTTAGAACTTCATGTGTAAATAGTTTATTTGTAAATTCTATTTAAATTTCAAGGATAAATGTTATGGTGTATTGAGTCTAATAAAGTTGACCTTTAATTTAGACTTTCTATCTAGCAAAACTTATGGCTGAGTTGTCATAGTTCTAAATTTTATTTTCATAAATTTCCTAAATATAGTTCTCTAATCCTCTACTATCACATATTTCAGTTTCTTTTTTTCTCCTTCTATATATTTTAATTAATTTATTTTTAACTCTTATTGAAGTATATTATGACTCATCATTAAACAGTTTCATGTGAACAACATAATGATTCCACAATTTTATACATTACTCAGAACTCCATTAAATAAGTGTAGTCACCATCTGTTATGAAATGACATTATGACTATCTTGTTGATCATATTCCCTCTATTGTACTTTTCAGCTTCAGGACTTATTTATTTTGTAACTAGAAGTTTGTACTTCTTATGCCCTGTATCTATGTCACCTATCTCCTGACCCACCTTCCTTTAGTAGCCATCGTTTTATTTTCTGTATTTTTGAGTCTTTTTCTCTCTTTTTCTTTGTTCATTTGTTCCTTTTTAAAATCTCACACATGAGTGAAATCATATGGTATTTGTCTTTTTCTACCTTATTTATTTTATTTAGTATTATTCCCTCTAGATCCGTCCATGTTGTTGCAAATGGCAAGATTTTGCTCTTTTTTATGGATGAGAAATATCCTAAGGAATATATATATATGATATTATATATAAGTATGATAAAGTATATAGAATGGATAAAGAATATATATATCTTTATCCATTCATCTATTGATGGACACATGGGTCACTTCCGTATCTTGATGACTATAAATAATGTTGCAACATTCATGAGGGTGAATTTATCTTTTCAAATTGATGTTTTTTGTTTTCTTTGTGTGATACCCGGTAGTAGAATTACTATATCATATGGTATTTATCTAACTATCTACTATCACATATTTCAGCCTATGTATTTAATATAGTGGAAGGGAGTAGATGAAAAGCCACAACATCTCTTTCTTGTCTGATTGATTAGAACAGTGGGAGTGTCCCTTGGTAAAGAACAATCAGACATGTGGTTGGCTGCTGGGAGACCTGTTTCTGCCACCTATCCTGTTAAAGTTTGCAGGAGATGATAGGCCAACAGACACTTTTTGTGAAATCAGAGTCAAGATAATTAACTCTTCATTCCAGATAATTACAACACCAAGTAGTAAATCTGAGGGATAGTGTTTTAGAGATACCCTGGATTTCCTTGACCATTACCGTAATGTGGGGTGGGCAACCATACCGCTGAGAAGAGTCTAAAATTAGTTGAGAGAAAGAGTTGATGCTAAAATGTAGTCTTGACCAGAAGATATAAAAAACAGCAAGAAGCTTATTAGATGGAGTTCACCTGAATGTCAACAGAAACTCAGGTGGAGAAGAACTAGTTACTTCATGAATGCAGGTGGGCTAGGCAAAGATCAGAAGGCACAACTGTACATGGCACCATTGTTCATTGTGTGAGATAAAACTACAAGACGATTATCAACTAGATGCATTCTTTGATTCAATGTTACTACACAGGACTCCCAGAACTGAGATGTCTTTTGGAGAAAAGAAAATCAAGAAATGAGAAATACCTAATAATGGAATTAACATGGAGTAACTCTAAAAACTCTTTTACTATAATTTGCTATTATGCAGAAATCAAGAGTCAAACTAAAACTTCAGTAAGGTTTTAGAAGAAAACAGTTATGTAATTTTTGTATTCCCAAAATTCTAGTCTAGGAATTAATTCTTATATTAGAATAAAAATAATCTCACTGGCATATGTGCTCCTTTCTAGATTAAAGTGGACTCCTTTTAAAATCAATTTCACTGGGGCGCCTGGGTGGCTCAGTGGGATAAGCCTCTGCCTTCAACTCAGGTCATGATTCCAGGGTCCCGGGATCGAGCCCCACATCAGGCTTTCTGCTCAGCAGGGAGCCGGCTTCCCCCCTCTCCCTGCCTGCCTCTCTGCCTACTTGTGATCTCGCTCTCTGTCAAATAAATAAAATCTTTAAAAAAAATCAGTTTCATTGGATAACACAGCAACTTGCTAGTGAGCATCTCAAGAGATCAGAGAACTCTCCAGAAGAGGCATGATAAAGGAAGGGCCAAAAAGTTATGTAAAGGCTAATAAAGGGCCAGGAACTCTAATCTTCTTCAGTTTGTGCTACTCTTCTTAAAACTGAGTTGTCATTGCACCGAGAGTCAAATCCGATGGGAAACAGGTCAACAAATATTATTTCATAAGCATATGACATATTACATGTATTTGCTGTATTTCATAGCAAATCACTCCTCACTTATGGTACTTTTAATCTAATTTTTCAAAGTTTTGCTCAACAATATGTCTTGTAGAAATATTTTGAAATGTTGACTTTCTAAGATAGCTAATTTTTTCTTATCAGGTTGCAAACGTATATCCCACGCATTTAAATATATAAATACCTAATATACAAGTTGAAACTGGCAAATACAATTAATAGAGCTAATGGTAGTGTACTTTATGTGAAAAGGAAAACTAATTTCATGTTTACCTCCCTAGATGAAAGCCTGAGACAGGAAGGTCATCTTCTCAGATTCCTGTTCACTTTACTTGTGCTCTAGTTCCTCATTATTATATGATATAATAATAATGATGGATTTAAAAATCTTATCTGAAAAAGGCTTTTTACATCTCTTTGTGAACTATCACTCACAACATTACGAAAAAATTAAAGTACATAGGAATCACCCAGGGATCTTGTTACAAGGTGGATTTCTGGTTTCCAGCGGTAGAGATTCTAATTCAGTGGACCACATACTGCTAATGTTGCTTCTGTGTGGACCAGCTCTTGAAGAATACTGGTCTAGTTCACAGACTAGATTTTTTTTTAAGATTTTATTTATTTATTTGACGGAGAGAGATCACAAGAAGGCAGATAGGCAGGCAGAGAGAGAGGAAGGGAAGAGGCTCCCTGCTGAGCAGAGAGCTTGATGTAGGACCCTGGGCCAAAAACAGAGGCTTACCCCACTGAGCCTCCCAGGAGCCCCAACAGACTACATTTTATTCCTAAATGGTTCTCTCTACCTCTGACGGAACATGAACTTGATTCCACATTTGCTCATAGTTTTTGTAACCTCTAAGAACTAACTTCGTGAATTATGTCCCTCTTTAAAACTCTCCCTCTTGGGCGCCTGGGTGGCTCAGTGGGTTAAGCCTCTGCCTTCGGCTCAGGTCATGATCTCAGGATCCTGGGATGGAGTCCCACATCGGGCTCTCTGCTTGGCAGGGAGACTGCTTCCTCCTCTCTCTCTCTGCCTACTTGTGATCTCTCTCTGTCAAATAAATAAATAAAATCTTTAAAAAAAAAGACAAAAACAAAAACAAAATAACAAACAAACAAACAAAAAAACCCTCTTTTAGATCTTTCCTCTAAGATTGAAAATATCTTATTGTTTAACAACAATAACAATATCCCGTTTCCCTCATCCCCCTTCCTTTCTTGCTGCTGCTTCCCTCTGACGGCCCCATCTCTACATTTCTCAACCAATCTTCATACAGACATAGTCTGCTCGTTGACCTCCTACCTCTCATTGCCTGATAACTCAAGACACTAAATTTGCCATAATTCACTCTGCAGTGCAATAACTGACAAAATCATCTGATGCTCAACACCTTGCCAAGTGCAATGGGGTCTTGCTGTTCTTATTTTACTATTCCTAAGTTTGACTAAGTTATTGTTTATACTATGGGCCACTCACTTGTTGAAACTCTATTCTCTGGATGCTATTATTAGCTTCTCTCACAGTTCTTGTTACCCTTTAAGTTCTCACTTTTCTGCCTTTCCCACAAAATCCTCCACCTCCTCCTTTCTGGTTAACACTTCAAATTCTTCAGCTTTCTGTCTTTAGCTCATCCTTTTCCTTATTTAATGCTGTCTGACTTTTGCTTTTGTCCTGACATCCTTCCTGAGTTTTAAACTCAGATGCAGAATGCTACTCTGGATTTCCATAAGTACTTTAATGCTTCCCTCCTCAGTCCTATTCTCACCGGCTTTATGTTTACTGTTGAGTGGGCATCATCTCTCATTTGGACAATTACTGTGTCCTTCTAATTGCATTCTCTGCCTCTTCTCTTGACTTCTCAGTTTTACCTAACACATCATAGACAGGTGAATTATCTAAAATAGGAAGCATGATCACTTACTAAAATTCATCAAGGATCCATCTACCTTATATATATATATTAGTCTGGCAAATGTTGAAATGACACTATTTCTCTAGGTGCATTTGTGAAAACATCTTACTTTGCCCCCTACCTATGAGTAAGAGTGAACAAACATTGTTGTATTTTACCACTAACCCTCTGCTTACTTCGAATACACTTTGCTTCATTTCTTCTTATTAAAATTTTTGGTAGAGAAAATCTTACCAAATTATGTAACAGAAACATACATCAACAATTACTTAATCCTTTAGATTTTTTAAAATTGGAGCTATGTTAGATTTTTAAATTAGGTCGTGTTCATTTGAGGCACCTGGGTGGCTCAGTCATTAAGCATCTGCCTTTGGCTCTGGTCGTGATCCCAGGGTCCTGGGATCGAGCCCTGCATTGGGCTTCCTGCTTGGCAGGAACCCTGCTTCTCCCTCTCCCACTCTCCCTGCTTGTGTTCCCTCTCTCACTGTGTCTCTCTCTGTCAAATGAATAAATAAAATCTTTAAAAAAATTAAAAAAAAAGAATAATTAGATAGTGTTCATTCCACTTCTGCTTCTTAATTCCATTGTGATAGTAAGTAATTGTTAACCTTTGCCTGCCTGGTTTTATACCTTTAAAATAAACATGATCATTCTGAAATTTCAGAATGATGTAAGAATTAAATAAAGTATATTTTGTAAAGTACTTGGAAAAGGTGCTTGACACATGGAAGATGCTCAGTAAAAGTTGGCTTTAATTATTTTTTGCTTTAATTAATATTATTAATAATAATTTTATCAAAATTGTATTTTCTTATTAATAAGATGGGCTCTCTCACTTTCTTGCTTCATCTTTTATGTATTTCAATAATGTTTTTACCATTTTTTTTCTAAAATTATTTTTCTAAATAGACTTTTTTGATAGAAAAGGTAAGACATCTTACTGGCATGTTTATTTTCCTAAGTGGCTACTGCTTTTACAATGCCGTTGGTATTCCCATTTTTAAATTTATCCAGCAAATCAGCATGCTTTACAATTTGTAGAGTCCTTTGCATTTTCTGGATAGATAAAGTAAAATTTTAAAGCAAGGAAAAATTAGCTTCTCTTTTCAAATCTTTATTACTTTTTTTCCTTACTTCATTGCTTATCTTGAATTTTTAATAAAATGAGGTGACAAGATGCTGTGCTTGGCCAAACTTCAGTCAGGTTGTTTTTGACAAGGTGTTGACCTTGGTTGCTGTCCTTGTCCGACATGCAAAGCTTAGTTTTAGCAAGAACCCTGCTACTCCTTGAGATACAATCTACCTCCCTCTTAAGTGATTAGTCTCAGTATCTAGTCAAATTCCTTAACCTTCCTTCCTTATACTTGGTCATCCCGGCCCTCCTCAGCAAGAATTCCCTCCAACATTTGATATCTCCTCCTTTTAGTAATTTTCCATACACTGAACCACTCCCCCATTCCTAGCTATAAATCCTCAGCTGTCTTATTGTATTAAAAATTGAGCCCTGTTTTATATAGGGGTCTCTTTTCCCATACTGAAAGTTTCTGAATAAAATCAGTGTTTATCCTTTTAAGAAGAGTCTGGAGCTGGTTCTGTTTGGTAATAGAACTCTAAGTGTTATGATGGTTATGACTGGTTTCCACCTGAATTTAACTGGAATACTTCTAAAACAGAATACTAAGTGTGAAATTTACTGTAGGTTTTTGTAAAAAATATTTTTCATTTAAAGTTTTTTACTTTTTTTTCCTCTGCTCAGAACTTTTATCACTGGTATGCATTAAATATCTCAGATTATTTCATCATTAATGTTTGTTAATTTTATTTTTTATGTATTTTCTTGTATTCTCCTAATAATGTTTTTTCAAAATGGATTTTAACCATTAAATCCATTAATGGGGTGATTCAAATGAATAGATTTATAATGTTGAAATACTGTCTGCACACCTGAGGCCAAATTTGCCTAGTAAATTTTTTTTTTGCATGTTTAAATTTGCTATCTTTTTTTTTTAAGGATTTTTGTATCTATGCTTATAAATTAGATTGAGCCATACTTTTCTATTTTTTGTCTCTATTTGTCTTATTTTGGTATTGATGTTACAATACCTTCATAAAATGAAATAGATAATTGCCTTCCTTTTCAATTCTCTGAATCATCTTGCAATTATTTCTTCCTCATCTTTCTTGAGGTTGGCAGAACTTATTAATAAAACCACATCTGTAACTAGATCTTTTTGATGAAAAAGTAGAGGTGACAGCAATTTAATTTCTCTATTTCATTGTTTTACTTAAACATTCTACTTATTTAAAAATACTTTTTAAAAATAAATACTTTGAATTTGTAAATTTCTAAAGATTCTTTTCATAACAAAATAAGTTCAAAATGATAAAAAAATAAAATATTGGCATAATTTGTTCAAAGTATTCTTTAATAATTAACAGTATTCTAGATATAGGCATGCCCCAGTTTTCTTTATTATAGTGTTTGGTTGGGCTTTTCTATTTTTATTTTATTATTTCAGTCTGCACTTTGTCCTGTGGCTGCTCCTGCTGTTTTTGCTGTTGTCTTTCGAACCAGTTTTGGCTTGTAGAGGATGAGAAACATTGCAGTTTTCTACTTTGTATCCATTCCCCTTCAACATTTCCAAGGGAGCCGGAATTTGTCCAGTTGTCTATTCTTTTCCATGCAGTGGATTCTTTTCCATGCAGTGGGACTCAGAGACCTTAGCCTCATCTACAAGGATGGACCTTGTAAGACGAAAGTCAATTCTGTCTTCCCAGAGAGAGATTAATTCTAAAATAAGTATGTGAATAGTTGGCCCAAAGTGATGCTAGTTGATATTTGAAAGAGGTTTGAGCACATTCTTTTTTGTTTGTTTGTTTTTTTATTTGTGTGAGCTCTTAAAAGCTATGTTTTTCTTCTTTAGGATTTGTCCTGCACAAATGAAAGCGTTCTGGGAATATTGCGGCATTTACCTGTCTAAAGATAAAGCCAAAACATGGATGGGAAGAACCAGGAGAAAAGGCCCCGAAGTCACTAAAAGAAGCAGCCTTGAATTCCATTTCAACTCCGCCTTTATGTGCAAGTGTGATGATTAATATTGTGTCTCAATGTGGTTTTTGGTCAAACACCAGAAGCTGCTGAGAAGTATTTTTTAGATGTGACTAACATTTAAAACATTTTACTTTAGCCGAAAGAGATTACTTTCCATAATGTGGATGGACTTTATCTAATTAACGAAAGGCTTTAAGAGCAAAGACTGAGGTTTCTCAGAGAAGAAAGAATTCTACTTCCAGACTGCAAGAGTTTCCAGTCTTTGAATTTAGGACTGAAATCAACTTCTACCTGAATCCTCAGGCTGCCAGCTTGCTCAAGATTCAGACTTGCCACCATCCCCTTCAACTGTATGAGTCACTTCTTTAAATATCTTACTCTTCTTCTCTCTCTTGTTTCTAATATATATATATATATATATATATATATATATATATATAAAATCTATAACCATATCTATATTATATAGAGAGAGCAGAATACATAAACTGTAGCATTATTACTGGATTTAAGGGATATTTTTATGCTAAGACCATTATTTAGCATCTTAGGTCTTTGGTTTCAGTGAAGCTTTATTAGCCACTACGGATATTGAAAAACAATATATAAGAAAGCATGTCCAGAATAATGGGGTTAGTTACCTCTGAAAATTTTCTCTTCTATAAAAGCATGAGAACGCTGGTAAAAATTATTAAAATTAACATTTACAGAATTCTGTAAATTAACCAAAGCCTGGCAATAATCCAAGGAATATTTATTCAAGAAAAATAACTGAATCTCATTAAGATTGAGTTTTGTGAAATGTTAAATTGTCCCTTCCTCCTTCTGCTGTCTCTAGCTCCCAGGGAGCCTTACAAACCAACAGTCTTGTAATAATGGTAGCCATGAAAACCAGCAGCCAATACCTGTTGGAGAGAGGAGAATAGGTTTGGAGCTTTCCCAACCGCCCAAATAATTGTTATTATTTCACATATCTGGCAGTTACTTGAAATACATCACACCAGGCTTATTTTTATTAGAAGTGATTTGGAGTTTGTTCAATTCTTTATCATGGCATGTTTGGAAAAAAATCCGTTTCGACTGGTTTAACATTGTAGCTGCCTCAGGTGGTGATGTAACTGGGGCCAACAAGAAACTCACGGAAAAACTTAAAAGGAAAAGCTGTGGCATGAGATAAACATAAAGAGCTTTGAAAAGTTTTGACGTATTCTTGGGAATCTAGAAAACCACATGCATGCTCAGGACTGGGCATATGCTGAAAAGAGATCTGAGACTGTCCTAATCTCGTTCCTCTGGCTGATTGTGAGGCTGTGTGCAACTGGGACGTGAAGAACAATGCAGGGTTGTAATCTGTCTGTCAGAGCATTAAATGCATGCCACACAAGACTTCAGCACAAATTGGGAGTCCTGTTATTCTAAGAAAATCAATATCTGATCATTAGTTGATCACTGACCTAACTGAAGAGTCTCCAGTGGCTATACATGACGAAGAGTATAGACTTTGCAGAATTAGTATGAGAAAGTCACTAGATAAACAAGCCACAATAACAACAACATGAAAAAAAAAAAAGCAACAATAGCAACAACAATAAACTCTGAGAAGAGGAGAACCTGATTTCCAGATTTGTCCAACTTAGAAAAATATATAAAATATACAAAGAAGCAGGAAAGTATGGTCAACACACACACAAAAAATAAGTCATTACATATGGTCCCTAAGTAAAAACATTGAACTCACTAGCAAGAATTGTAAGTTAGCTATTTTAAACATGTTTTAACAACTAAATAACTAAAAGAACCATGGCTATAGAATGAATGGAAAGTATCTGAACGATATCTCACTAATAGAGAATACTGATACAAATGCAAATTGTAAAAATAAACCAAACAAATATTCTGGAGTTGAAGAGTACAATATATGAGATACAGTGTCTTCTGAATAGCAGAAGAGTTGGTGAACTTGAAGGAAGGTTAATTGAGATTATCTGCTCTGAAGACCAGAAGATAAAAAATGAAGAAAAAAATTAAAAAAAATAAAGCTTGGAAATCTACAAGGCATCGTTGAACATATCCACATACAAATTGTGGGAGTTCCAGAAAGGCGATAGAGAAAGAATACTTGAGGAAATTGTGGCCAAAAGTTCTCAAATGTGATGAACACTGTTACTCTACTCATACAAAAAAACTAAAAATATATTTCCAAGTAGAACAAATTTAAAGAGATTCAGTCCTAGACACATCATAATAAAACCATCAAAAGCCAAAAATCAAGTAGAGAATCTTGAAAACAACAAGGGCAATGAGACTCTTTCTATACAAGGATCCCTAGTGAGATTAACAGATGATTTATCATAAGAACCCATGGAGGGAGGGGTGCCTGGTGTCTCAGTCGTTAAACATGTGACTTCCACTCAGATCTTGATTGCAGAGTCCAGGGATCAAACCCCACATCGGGCTTTATGTTCATCTGGGAGCCTGTTTCTCTTCTCCCTTGGCCTGGCCCTCTGTCTGCCAATCTGCCTACTTGTGCTCTCTCTATCATAAAAATAAATAAAACATTTTTTTTAAAGAAGAAGCCATGGAGGGGAAAACAAAAACAGTAGAATAGCATATTCAAAGAGCTGAAAGAAAATGACCAGCAATGAAAAATTTAATATCCAGCAAATCTGTGCTTCAAAGATGAAGTAGAAGATATAACAATCCCAGATAAACAAAAACTGAGAGGATTTGTCTCAGATTTGGCTTATAAGAAATAATATAGGGAGTTTTTCAAGCTGAAATAAAAGAACATTAGATAGTAATTTAAACCCATATAAAGAAATAATAACACCAGGAGGTGGTGAACATGTGGAGATTTAGGGGGAGATACTTGCCTGGAGAAGGCATGGAAGCTCTGTGCTCTGGAGCGATGCATCTATCTGGCTGTTCCTGAGTTATATCTTCTGTACAGTAAATCAGTGATCTAAAATATGGCTACATACGTCCTTCTGCAGGAGAACTTCGTAATGAAAGGAAGAACCCAGATTCTCAGTATAGTGAGCTCACTGAAAAGTACATTAAAGATGGAAAGATGGTGCCAGTTGAGATAACCATCAGTTTAAGAGGGAAATGGATCAGACAATGGCTGCCAATGCTCAGAAGTATAAATTCTTAATTGACAAGATTCCAAGAAATCAAGACAACCTCCAAGGTTAGAAGAAGACTATGGTTGGGAAGGCAGATATGTCTTTCATTCTGTTTTTTTGACTGTAATAATGAAATCTGTATTGAAATACATTTTGGGAGGGGAAAGAGGTAGAAGTGATGACAACAGAGAGCTTGGAAAAAAGAATTCAGCCCTATCTTTAGTCAACAAAGCTGATTATTGACTTTTATGAAGAAATGAGGAAAGTCAAGAGAATAGATGCCTCTAAATCTGTTGATAAAGTTTTTCATGTAATTGTGAAGATTTTTGACAAAGAAGGCTAACTATAAACATGAAAGCATCCTCAAAATCATGCTTGAATATTGCTTTGATAGCTGTGTCACCACCCCCTTTTAAAGCAAATTTAGATCTTTCATAATTACATCTCAATTAATGGCTGGAAAGAATGTAATAAGATAAATTGATTTTTTATCCCAGTTTTTTTTTGGGGGGGGCTATACAAGTAGACAGTGAATTCAGGTCTAACTTTCTATTAGCTATGGTGCTCACAAAACAAAGAAGGATATCAGCTAGTTCTTGGTTTTCACTTAGAAAGCATATCCTCCTTACAGTTTATGCCTTCTGTGAGTGAAACTTTTTAGTATGTGTGTATATCCCTTTAATAATTACAACATGTTAGGATTAGGGATTACCCACTTCCCCATTTTCTTGCAGGTTTTAAATTTCCAAACTGTTAAGTGAATTTGTGACCAAATTCCAAAAAACTTTGTATAGTTGGTTCTTGCTAAATGTGTTTGGTAAACAAACTCATAAAATGAATTTCTAGAAGTGCTTTAGTACTTATCATATAACTAACCATTTCCTATAGAAAGGTAAGAAAACTCAGGTTTTGTTTTATTACAAATTATACAAAGTCATTGGGGGTTCAGAAAAACCTGGCAGGTTTGTCAGTTTTATTCTGACATAAATCTGAGGGTAAGGGGCAAGATCACATCTAACAACATGTGTTCCTGTGTTCTGTTATGTAGTGTTATTAATGATTAAACTGATCTTAAAATTCTCAGCAATGGAACTTGAAATGAATGTACTAGACTTATGGTCAATGATTTGGTTAGCATTTTAGTAACATTCATTCAAAGTGTTTTTGTTTGTTTTCTAGACTAAATGTAGAGTTGGTATGAAATAAAAACATCTAATTATTAATTTTCCATTGTGTTTTATTTTTTTGAATACTTTTTTCAGTTATTTGTTTCAAGAGATTTAAAAATAATTGCACTTTGGTCAGAAAAATAATGAGTATACCTTATAAATGCTAGAAAAAAAAAAGAAATAATAACACCATAAAGGTAACTACAAAAAATAGTTTAAATGCATTTTTGTTTATGATGGTCTCTTCTGCCAATTTAAGAGACAGTTGCATAAAACAATAAATATAAAACTATGTTGATGCATTTATTATGTATGAATATGTAATTTTTATAACAATAACAGCAGAAGGGGAAAAAGAGGGGTCGGAGCTACATAGGAAAAGATTATTTAATAATGAAATAAAATTTGTATTAATCTAAACTATGTAAATTTAAATTAAGATGTTTAGTGTAACCTCAAGGTCAACCACTAAGAAAATACTAAAATTTACATTGTAAAACAAATGGCAAGGAGATTAAAATGGTACACTAGAAAGTATTTAACACAATAAAAAATAGTAATGGAGGAATAAAGAACAACAACAGCAAAACCCAATAAGATACATACAAAGTAAATCTCAGTGGCAGACATGAATACTGCCTTATCAGTAATTACATTAAATTTTTATCAATGAATCCTTCCAATCAAAAGGCAGAAAGATTAAAAAATAAATGTGACTCAATTATATGTTGCCTGCAAGATTACACATTTTACGTTCAAAGATACAAATCGGTTAAAAGTAAGAGAATAGAAAAGATATACCATGCAAACAAAAACAAAAGAGAGATGGAATAATTATATTAAGAAGAGAAAATAGACTTTAAGATTAAAATCTTTTGCTAGGAAAAAAGGATATATTATGATGATAAAAATGTCAATCCATGGGGTACTTAGGTGACTCAGTGGGTTAAAGCCTCTGCCTTGGGCTCAGGTCATGATCCCAGTACCCTGGGATCTAGCCCTGCATAGGACTTTCAGCTCATCAGGTAGCCTGCTTACCCCTCTCTCTGCCTGCCTCTCTGCCTACTTGTGATCTCTGTCTGTCCAAAAAAAAAAAAAAAAAAAAAAAATCAATCTATGGGGCACCTGGGTGGCTCAGTGGGTTAAAGCCTTATGCTCAGGTCATGGTCCCACAGTCCTGGGATTGAGCCCTGCATCAGGCTCTCTGCTCAGCAGGAAGCCTGCTTCCCCACCACCCTCTACCTCCCCTGTGCCTACTTGTGATCTCTGTCAAATAAATAAATAAAATCTTAAAAAAAGTCAATCCATAAGAAAGACATAATAATTATAAATATATATGTATCTAACAATCAAGACCCAAAATATACAGATTGAAAACTGATAGAAATGATGGGAAAAAGAAACAATTTAACAGTAATAGTAGAGAATTAAATTTCCCACTTTCAATAATGGTTAAAACAGTTAGACACCAATCAACAAGAAAGATCTGAACAACCATATAAATCATTTAGTCCTAACAAATATTTGTAGAACACTCCACCCCAAAATAGTAGACTATACATTTTTTTCAATCTTATGTAGAACCTTACCAAATATAGATTATATATTAGGCCACAAACAAGTCTCAATAAATTTAAAATGATTAAAATCATATAGAGTATCTTACCATGATCAAATAAAAGTAGGAACTAAAAACATTTGAAAAAAGAGAAATTTAAAGATACATGGAAATGTAAAAATACAGCCCTAAATAACTAATGGGTCAAAGAATATGTCGCATAAGGAGTTAGAAAAGTATTTTGAGATAATTGGAAATGAAAACAAGATATACCAAAATTTATGTGAAGAACTAGTGCAGTGTGAAGAGAGAAATGTGTAGCAGACCTATATTTTAAAAACTCTGGACATCAATAACCCAACATTCTACTTTCAAAAACTAAAGGAAAGGAACTAACAAAAAAATAAAGCAAGCAGAAGGAAGGTAGCAATAAAGATTAGAACGGAAATAAAATAAAATAAAATAATTGGAAAATGTACTATATCAACAAATCTGGCAAAACTTTACTTAGACTGTACCAAGAAAAAATGAGAAGACTGATATCATTAAAATCAGGAAGAAAGGATAGGACAAGATGGCGGGGTACTAGGAAGAGGCGTCTTTTCAGCTGGTACCCCAAAGTGAGCTGATTACCTACCAAAGAACTCTGATCACCCATGAAATCAGCCTGAGATCAGAATTATACACGTCTGGATCTCTACAGGGGCAGAAGACGCCAGTGAGCAGGTAAAGCAGAATGGGAACGGCGGACTGATATCGGAAGATAAACAAAAGGGGGAGGGAGCCACCAGAGGCGACCGGTGCAAAAGTAATACCCCGATACGAGCGAGAGTGCCCTGCGTCTGGGGACCAGCATTAACTCGGAGACTGGTTGAAAGCACTCCAAAAGAGCAAAGGATCGCGGGGGCAAATTGTGGGAATCGGGGCGGCTAGGGACAGGGGCTTGAGTCCCCAGTCCCAGACGGCCTCCCCGGCGCGGAGGCAGAGAGAGTGCGGCGGAGAAACCGGCTCCTGGTCCCTAAGCCGCCAGCGCGCCCCAGAGCGCGGGGGTTCCGGCTCCTGTGAGGGGATGGGAGCTGGTCTGCAGAACGCGCGCTAGCCCTACCACAAAGCTTGAGATGCGCGTGCACGTCGCTCCAGCTCTCCTGGGTTTCTAAGGCCCTGGGGCGCTTCTTGACCCGGGCCATTGTTTCAAAGTCTAAGCCGCGCGCGCACGAAACTCTTCCCCGGACAGAGGCGCGCAAAAGCCCAGCCTGCGGCTTACGGACCAGCGCCCCGTTCTCAGTGCCCCAGACGCGCGCCCGACCCACAGCCGCCTCTGAAAAGAGGTGCGCGCAAGCTGGGCACTCCCAGCCCCGGCCGGCGGCAAAATCTCAGTGTGCGATCGCTGCTTGGAACCTCTCTGGTGGTCAGGAGCTCCCAGACAGCCGCCACTGCCTTGGCTTTGGGGACGAGCAAAAGATCCTGCGCCCCCAGGGTCTTTAACTTGGAACCTGCACTGCCAGCGTCCAAGGGGGAATTTATTCAGCTTCTGCACCCAGACTGAGGCTTCTCTCTGAGACGGAGATCAGGAAGTGTTCCAGGGTGCACCTTGACTGCACCAGAGTTGATACATCCAGCTACATCTGTTCAGTCTTCTCCCACCAAAATGACTAGGAGGAGGAATGCCCAACAGAAGAAAAATACAGAGGATGGACCTTCCGCAACAGAGCTAATGGCTATCAACATAGACAATATGTCGGAAAGAGAATTCAGGCTAACAATTATCCAGGCAATAGCTAGGTTGGAGAAAGCCATGGATGACCAAACAGAATTGATTAGAGCCGAACTGAAAGCGACCAGACAGGATGTTCACAATGTTAGGGAGGAGCTTAAAGCTACCAGGGAGGAGGTCCACAATGCTCTCAATGAGTTCCAATCCAATCTAAACTCTCTCAAAGCTAGGGTAACTGAGACAGAAGATAGAATTAGTGATCTGGAAGACAAACAGATAGAGAGAAAGGATCAGGAGGAAGCCTGGAACAAACAGCTTAGATCCCACGAAAGCAGAATTAGGGAAATAAGTGATGCCATGAAGCGTTCCAACGTCAGAATTATTGGAATTCCTGAAGGGGAGGAGAAAGAAAGAAGTCTAGAAGATGTCGTGGAACAAGTCCTTCATGAAAACTTTCCGAATCTCGCGAATGAAACCAGCGTCCATGTACTAGAGGCTGAACGGTCTCCACCCAAGATTATACACTCCAAAAAAACATCACGACACCTGATAGTCAAATTGAGAAATTATAATTGTAGGTATAATCTCTTGAAAGCTGCCAGGGCAAAGAGGCTCCTTACTTACAGAGGGAAGCCCATCAGAATAACGTCAGACCTGTCCACAGAGACCTGGCAAGCCAGAAGAGGCTGGCAAGATATATTCAGGGCACTAAATGAGAAGAACATGCAGCCAAGAATACTTTATCCAGCAAGACTGACATTCAAAATGGATGGAGAGATAAAGAGTTTCCAAGACCGGCAAGACTTAAAAGACTATGCAACCACCAAGCCGATACTGCAGGAAATATTAAGGGGGGTGCTATAAAAGAGGAAAAATCCCAAGAATAGCATTGAACAGAAATATAGAGACAGTCTACAGAAAGAAAGACTTCAAAGGTAACTCGATGTCAATAAAAACGTATCTATCAATAATCACTCTCAATGTGAATGGCCTAAATGCACCCATAAAATGGCACAGGGTTGCAGATTGGATAAAACGACAGGACCCATCCATATGCTGTCTACAAGAGACCCATTTTGAACCTAAAGATACACGCAGACTGAAAGTGAAGGGGTGGAGAAGCATCTTTCATGCCAATGGGACTCAAAAGAAGGCTGGGGTAGCGATTCTCATATCAGATAAATTAGACTTCAAACTAAAGACTGTAGTCAGAGATACAGAAGGACACTACATAATCCTTAAAGGGACTATCCACCAAGATGATCTAACAATTGTAAATATCTATGCTCCCAATATGGGAGCAGCCAATTACTTAAGAAAACTGTTAATCAAGATAAAGAGTCATATTGATATGAATACACTAATCGTAGGAGATCTTAACACGCCTCTTTCAGAATTAGACAGATCATCGAAGCAGAAAATCAATAAAGAAACAAGAGCATTGAACGACACATTGGACCAGATGGACCTCATAGATATATACAGAACATTCCACCCTAAAACAGCAGAATACTCATTCTTCTCAAGTGCACACGGAACCTTCTCCAGAATAGACCACATACTGGGTCACAAATCAGGACTCAGCCGATACCAAAAGACTGAGATTATTCCCTGCATATTCTCAGATCACAATGCTTTGAAACTGGAGCTCAATCACAAGGAAAAGTTCCGAAGGAACTCAAACACCTGGAAGCTAAAGACCACCTTGCTTAAGAATGCTTGGATCAACCAGGAGATCAAAGAAGAACTGAAACAATTCATGGAAACCAATGAGAATGAAGACACTTCGGTCCAAAACCTATGGGATACAGCAAAGGCGGTCCTAAGGGGAAAATATATAGCCATCCAAGCCTTGCTCAAAAAAATTGAAAAATCCAGAACACACCAGCTGTCTCTACACCTTAAAGAACTGGAGGATCAACAACAAATCAAACCAACTCCACACATAAGAAGGGAAATCATCAAGATTAGAGCTGAGATCAATGAGGGAGAAACCAGAGATACAGTAGAACGTATCAATGAAACTAGAAGCTGGTTTTTTGAAAGAATCAATAAGATCGATAAGCCACTGGCTACACTAATCCAAAAGAAAAGAGAGAAATCCCAAATTCATAAAATTATGAATGAAAAGGGAGAGATCACAACTAACACCAAGGAAGTAGAAACAATCATCAGAAGTTACTACGAACAGTTATATGCCAATAAGCTTAGCAACCTAGATGGAATGGATGCATTCCTGGAAAAATATAAACTACCAAAATTGAACCAGGAAGAAATCGACAACCTGAATAGACCAATATCTAATAACGAGATTGAAGCAGTGATCAAAAATCTCCCAAAAAACAAGAGCCCAGGACCTGACGGATTCCCTGGGGAATTCTACCAAACCTTCCAAGAAGAAATAACCCCTATTCTCCTGAAGCTGTTTCAAAAAATTGAAGCAGAAGGAAAACTTCCAGACTCTTTCTATGAAGCCAGCATTACCCTGATCCCCAAACCAGGCAAGGACCATACCAAAAAGGAGAATTTCAGACCAATATCACTGATGAATATGGATGCTAAGATTCTCAACAAGATCCTAGCCAACAGGATCCAACAACACATTAAAAAGATTATCCACCATGATCAGGTGGGATTCATCCCTGGGCTACAAGGATGGTTCAACATTCGTAAATCAATCAATGTGATACAACAAATTAATATGAGAAGAGAGAAGAACCACATGGTCCTCTCAATTGATGCAGAAAAAGCATTTGACAAAATCCAACATCCGTTCCTGATTAAAACGCTTCAAAGTATAGGGATAGAGGGAACACTCCTGAACCTCATCAAATCTATCTATGAAAGACCCACAGCAAATATCATCCTCAATGGGAAAAAGCTTGCAGCCTTCCCGTTGAGATCAGGAACAAGACAAGGATGCCCACTTTCACCACTCTTGTTCAACATAGTATTAGAAGTCCTAGCAACAGCAATCAGACAACAGAGAGAAATAAAAGGTATCCAAATTGGTAATGAAGAAGTCAAACTCTCTCTCTTCGCAGATGACATGATTCTTTATATGGAAAACCCAAAAGACTCCACCCCCAAACTACTAGAACTCATACAGCAATTCAGCAGCGTGGCAGGCTACAAAGTCAATGTGCAGAAATCAGTGGCTTTCTTATACACTAACAATGAAAATACAGAAAGGGAAATTAGAGAATCGATTCCATTTACTATAGCACCAAGAACCATAAGATACCTGGGAATAAACCTAACTAAAGAGGTAAAGGATCTATACTTGAGGAACTATAGAACACTCATGAAAGAAATTGAAGAAGACACAAAAAGATGGAAGACCATTCCATGCTCTTGGATCGGAAGAGTAAACATCGTTAAAATGTCTATACTGCCTAGAGCAATCTATACTTTTAATGCCATTCCGATCAAAATTCCACCGGCATTCTTCAAAGAGCTGGAGCAAATAATCCTAAAATTTGTATGGAATCAGAAGAGACCCCGAATCGCTAAGGAAACGTTGAAAAACAAAAATAAAGCTGGCGGCATCACCTTACCTGATTTCAAGCTTTATTACAAAGCTGTGATCACCAAGACAGCATGGTACTGGCATAAAAACAGACACATAGACCAGTGGAACAGAGTAGAGAGCCCTGATATGGACCCTCAACTCTATGGTCAATTAATCTTCGACAAAACAGGAAAAAATATACAGTGGAAAAAAGACAGTCTCTTCAATAAATGGTGCTGGGAAAACTGGACAGCTATATGTAGAAGAATGAAACTCGACCATTCTCTTACACCGTACACAAAGATCAACTCAAAATGGATAAAAGACCTCAACGTGAGACAGGAATCTATCAGAATCTTAGAGGAGAATATAGGCAGTAATCTCTTCGATATCGGCCACAGCAACTTCTTTCAAGATACGTCTCCAAAGGCAAAGGAAACAAAAGCGAAAATAAACTTCTGGGACTTCATCAAAATCAAAAGCTTCTGCACAGCAAAGGAAACAGTCAAAAAAACAAAGAGGCAACCCACGGAATGGGAGAAGATATTTGCAAATGACAGTACAGACAAAAGGTTGATATCCAGGATCTATAATGAACTCCTCAAACTCAACCCACACGAAACAGACAAACACATCAAAAAATGGGCAGAAGATATGAACAGACACTTCTCCAATCAAGAAATACAAATGGCTATCAGACACATGAAAAAATGCTCATCATCATTAGCCCTCAGGGAGATTCAAATTAAAACCACATTGAGATATCACCTTACACCAGTTAGAATGGCCAAAATTAACAAAACAGGAAACAACATGTGTTGGAGAGGATGTGGAGAAAGGGGAACCCTCTTACACTGTTGGTGGGAATGCAAGTTGGTGCAGCCTCTTTGGAGAACAGTGTGGAGATTCCTCAAGAAATTAAAAATAGAGCTTCCCTACGACCCTGCAATTGCACTCCTGGGTATTTACCCCAAAGATACAGATGTCGTGAAAAGAAGGGCCATCTGTACCCCAATGTTTATAGCAGCAATGGCCACAGTCGCCAAACTATGGAAAGAACCAAGATGCCCTTCAACGGATGAATGGATAAGGAAGATGTGGTCCATATACACTATGGAGTATTATGCCTCCATCAGAAAGGACGAATATCCAACTTTTGTAGCAACATGGACGGGACTGGAAGAGATTATGCTGAGTGAAATCAGTCAAGCAGAGAGAGTCAATTATCATATGGTTTCACTCATTTGTGGAGCATAACCAATAGCATGGAGGACAAGGGGCGTTAGAGAGTAGTAGGGAATTTGGGTAAATTGGAAGGGGAGGTGAACCATGAGAGACTATGGACTCTGAAAAACAGTCTGAGGGGTTTGAAGTGGCGGGGGGGTGGGAGGTTGGGGTACCAGGTGGTGGGTATTATAGAGGGCACAGCTTGCATGGAGCACTGGGTGTGGTGAAAAAATAATGAATACTGTTTTTCTGAAAATAAATAAATTGGGAAAAAAAAATCAGGAAGAAAATATAGAACATTATTACACACTTTATAGGAAAATAAGAACAGAATGAAATAGAATACTATGAATAATTGTATTTCAATAAATCATATGACCCAGATAAAACAGACAAATTGCCAAGAATACATTAACAACCATAACTGAGTCAAAAGGGAATAGAAAAATCTGAATAGACTGAAAACAACTATAGAGGTTTAATTAGTTATTAATTTTTCAAAATGTCAAAAGTAATTACTATGTCCAGATGGCTTCATTGATTAGTTCTACTAAATGTTTAGAGAAAAAGTATTACTAATCCTTTATGAAATTGTCCCAAAGATAGAATAAGAAAGAACACTCCCTAACTCTTCCTATAAGGCAATATTGCTCTCATAGAAGAGCCCAGAAAAGGCCACAGAGGAAAAGAAAACTATCTACCAATAACTCCTGTGAATATTTACACAAACTCCCCCAACCCCCCACAAAAATAGCAAATTGAACCCAGAACTATGTAAAAAATGATTTTAAATCATGATCCAGGTGAGATTTATACCACGAATGAAAAATTATTTCAACAGAAGAAAGTCAACCAACATAATAGACCATATTAATGGAATTAAGAGGAAAAAATCTTGATCATCTTAATGTAGAAAAAACCTTTGAGAACTGCCAAGACCCTTCATGATAGAACATTCCACAAGCTAGGAAACGAGGAGAACTTCCTAAACCTGATAATGTATATCCATAAAAACCACACAGCTAATGTCATGCATAATGGTGAAATATTGAATGCTTGTCCCCTAAATTTAGGATCAAAGACAAGAATGTCTGATCCTCCTATTTATATTCAACATTATACCAAAGATAATAGCCAGGGCAATTATGCAAAAAGAAATAAAAGACATTAAAATTTGGAAAGGAAGTAAAACTATCTCTATTTGCAGATGAGCTGATCATGTATTTATAATACCTTAGGGATAACACTAACATTATTAGAATTCATACATTCATCAAGGTTGCAAAATACATTATTGATATACAAAAAAGTTGTATTTCTATGTTTTAGCAATAAACAATCCAAAAATAAAATTAAGTCATTTCATTTACAGTAATGTCTAAAAGGATAAAATATTTAGGAATAAATCTTAGTGTTATGAACTGAAAACTACAAGACATTGTTGAAATAAATTAAAGTAAATCTGAATAAAGGGAAAGATATCCACATTTATTGATCAAAAAACTTCAAACTGTTAAAGATGGCGATACTTCCCAAACTGATCTACAGATTCAGTATACCCCGATCAAAATCCAATTGCCATTTTTGCAGAAAATGGCAATTGATCCTAAAGTTGATCCTAAAATTCATATGGAGTTGCCAGAGGTCAAGAGTAGTAACAACAAAGTTGAAAAAGAAGAACAAAGTTGAGTCATTAATACTTATGACTTAAAAATTTATTATGAAGCCAGATAATTAAAATAGTATGATACTAGTATAAGGATAGACATATAAATCAATGAAATAAAATTGAGATTTCAAAACTTACATTTATAATCAATTAATTTTTGAAGAGTTACTAGAAAAAAAAATGGGGTAGATCTTTTCCAAAACCGGTGTTGGGACAACTGTATATTTATGAGAAAGAATGAAGATGGAGCCCTACTTGAAATGACATACAAAAATGAACTCAAAATGGATCATTGACTTAAATGTAAGAACTAAAATAAAAATCTTTAGATGAAAATACAGGAGTAAATCTTTTAGACTTGGATTAGGCAATTTTGTCTTGGATATGATGCCAAAATTACAAGTGACAAAACAAAATATGGAGAAACTGAACTTCACCAAAATTAACAATTTTGTGCTTCAGAAGATACCGTTGGTGAGGTGCACCCCTGGAAGTTAACCCCTGGAAAAGGGGGGGTGGTATTTGTTAGTCATATACATGAGATAAAAAACGTACTCAGAATCTATAAATAACACAGCAGTGTTTACAACACAGCAATGAAAAGACAAACAACCCAACTAAAATAAATGGACCAAATACCTGAAAAGACATTTACCCAAAAAAGATCTTTTAAAAAATCCAGTGATAAATGTGGATGTCAATGAACCCTTCTGTATGCCTAAAACTACCTTAATATTTTTATTCTTCAATACTTATTTTATTTAGTGTAGATTTCTAGACTGTTACTTGACTCTATTATTTGAAAAATGTTATTCCAGAAACTTCCAACATCTGTATATACTGATGTGAATACAGTGTGGCTCAGTCAGTTAAGCATCTAACTCCTGATTTCAGCTCAGGTCCTGGTCTCAGCAGGGGGTGGGTGGGCAGGAGAGGGTGGTCCTGAGATGGAGCTGGGAGTCAGGCTCAGTGCTCAGCAGGAAGTCTGTTTGAGATTCTCTCTGCCTCCCCCTCTCTTCCTCTCCCCCTCCTCTTGTGTGAGGTCCTCATTGTGAAGTTTGTTCCTATTTAAGTGACCTATAATACCGCTTCAGGATTTTTAATAAATTTCATTTTGCTTGCTATTGTTCATTGTCACTAGATGAGTCCAGGTATGAATTTGATTGTATTTACCTTTTTCAGAATATAGAATGCTTTATTCTACCTTAGAATATATGTCTTCCCTCAATTAAAAAAAAAAAAATATCCTGGTTTTTATTTTCAATTTTGTCTCCTCAAATGTCCTAATTTTGTTTAAAACAAAACAAAAAACTAGAGTTCTATCTCCTTAACCTGCACGGTTTATTCAGTTTGAATGACTAATTCCCCCCATCTGGTTATAAAAATTCCAACCACTGAGCTCTTTCTGTTTTTCATATACCTCTGAGAGTTTGGCTTCAATTCCTACTTTTTTCCATTCTTGATTTATGATATATTTTAGTTTTAATCTGACAACTGAAAATTTGCTTCATTTCTTTAATATTCACATATTTGTATTAATGTGTGTGTATAAATTATTGCATTTTATACTAAATATCAGTGCAACTGGTGTGTAAGCACTGTGGAGAGGAGAAATTTCCGCATGATCTCTATCCACCATATTGATTTTTCATTGTTTCCCCCCGAGTACTTCTATGCACCTTTCAAGACTCAGTTATCTTTTGATTTCACCATAACAGCCAGCTCTGGGGAAACAGACTATTTCTGAGCTCCTCCTATGTGTTCCCATGAGTCATTATGTGTACATCTAATAGTATATTATATCTACACCACAATCTATTACTTTAGCTTGTCTGCACTGCCAAGTTACATTTTGCCAAGCATTAAAAATAAATTTCAAGTATTCTTAAATGTTCTCTTTACTGAACACAAAGAACTCCATCTGATTTATATATATTTTAAGTTCCTAAAATAACTAATACTAAATAGGTAACAAGTAATATTGCAGAGATTCTATTGTAGAGAAAAATTAAGATGTTAAAATTATAATGCCATATCTCCACAATAATCTTTGTTTTCCTGTAGGCAATCAATCTCTCAGGGGTGTAGGTAAAAGATCGCTCATGAAGGATGGCCTCAGCTTCCAGACCAATTTAACTTCAAAGCTTCTGATATTGGTTATTTCTCAGGGGTTGTGATTTTTTTCTCTATCACAACCACAGTTGGTCTAAAGGTAATAATTTCCTGGGCAGGAATCCAATTTTGTAACTATCTCTGTCAGCATGCCGATTTTGTATTGTGCCTTATAAGACTCAGTAGGATCCATCAACATAAGCTCAGATAGTTCTACCACAATACTTAAACGTGTTCTTAAACTAAGGCATTAGAGACAAAGTTAACAACTGGAAATACCTACAGTAAATTTCTGAGATAAGCATTTTGAAATTTACTGGCAAGGATAATTATTTGTGTATATCATGCAGGTTTGGTTTTTATTTTACCTGCTGAATGTCTTCACAAAGGACCATTACTCTCTTTTCTACTCTACTGATATTCTTATTAATTTCATTTCACTCTCTAGGTAGGATTCTTCCCTTGGTTTCATAGTCATTAATAAGGATGAATAAAGTATAGTAGGTAGATTTAAAAAGAATTTCCAAGTTTAAGAAGGTGGTATATTTAAATACCCATATATAATCAAAGGGAGTGAAAAGAAGATAAAATGGTAGAAAAGAATAAGGTGAAAGACTTCAGTAAGGTATTACTACTGAAGAAATCCGGCTTGGGTCCCAAAAAGACCACCAGTGATGAAAGCCCACATAATCACAAATACTTATGGAATCACAAAATGTGAACTCAATAATAGGTAGCATCAGTAATATTTAGAAATATTTGTTTCCAAAGATTTTAATGTTTTAGTGTCTGTTGAACACATATTTACCTTGCTGTAGCAGGAGGTTTTATGCTATGTCTAAGCAGAGACACATGGATAATCTTAAGGAAACATTTCATGGATAAGATGGAATGAAATTCTATTTTCTTACACACTGGAGATGGACCTATACATCTTATTTTTATCCTTTTCTTATTTCTGGGCCAAATATTAATATAAAACATTGCACATTAATGAGGTTAAACTGGTATCATTTATACCACAATTAAAAAAAATTAAAATGATGAGAAAACTGAATGTTATGTTAGAAATTTACAAGCAAAGGTTTGATTTAAGCTTTTTATAAATTTTTGAAATAAACATAACATACTAATTTGATTGTTTATATGTCCATTTTTCTTTTTCTTGTTAAAAGAGTATAGGTGATATAAACTGTGGGTATAAGTGCATATTTGCCAGATGCTATAATTCAAGATTTTGCTCTACAGTGAGGCTCAAGGAAAATAAACTCTCTTTGACTGAAGTGAACAACATACACATCAAATCTTCAGTCTTGGATGTTTTTTTATAATTTCATAAACCATATTTGGATGTTGTGGCTGATCATGAAATGAAATTTAAAAATTAAATTATTTTTTAAATAAAGTTAGTATAGTATAGTAACCATTAACCATATAGCAACCATTAACAATTTATTAAACCTGGATTTTAGGGTAAGCAATTACAATTTTATTTCCAAATGCAAGTATTTGAAGATAAAGTACATTTGATCCATATTATAAGGCAAACATTGAAAGGAAAAAAAATCGACAAATCAGTTTTCATGGTCAAAGTGATCTAATGTATAGTTGATACAATTCATGAGTTCCTCTCAAATGAGAAAGATGTCAAGTATATATACTCTTTATTAGTCTAGAGATATAAGTTGTTAATAATAAAGGAAACTTCCATTTTCTACATACCACCTAAAGATAAAACTAACATATATTTCTCATATCTTCACATTTCTTAAACTTAATTCAAATAACTTGGCTAAAAGTAGGTATACACAGACCAAATAAAACATATATTCAACTTTTCTTCCATCTCAGGTCTCTTTGAATGGGAAGACTGGAGGTCTCTGAAACATTTCTTTACCGCAGAACATGGGATTAGGAGTCAAGAAGACCTAGTTGGCTGGAGTTCATGAGACAAAGGACTAAAGATAAGAGAGCTACATGTAAGGATCTCTGGAGATTTGTGGAGGGTCATTTTTGGACATTATTTGGGTAATACTGATCAATGTGTGAGGAAACCACTTCCAAGGCTGGGGAGAGACCAGCTGAAAAGATAATCTGTAAGACTGTCTGAAGTTCACATAGGGCCCCATCACTGGCAAAAACTTAATGTAAGCAGTTGGACACACTCTAGAGCCATTAATATTGATCATTTGTAGGTATTGATAGAGATCAAAGAATTATAACTACTTGATGAAAACAAGTAGTATGAAAACTAGAAAAAAGATTAAACACATGGAATGTGCTAAATGAAGAAACAGAAGAATAAATTAAAATAAAAAATTTATATCTAGAGAGGCAAAGCAAAAAAGAAATGAAGAAGTTATCACATCTATAAAACAAGAACAGGCTGCTACAAGAAATAATACTCTTTCAAAATATGTATGCAATTGCTAAAAAAAAAAATCAGTGAAATAGTTGAATAGCACAAGATGCATGCTTGAAGACTGGTAGCACAGGAGTAGTATAATGTGAAGAAACAGTTTCAAGAATAATGGAAAAGAGTTTTATTGATTTATGTGCATCAAATACTCCTGTTTTAAAAAAAATGAGAAAATTCTGGTATAATGATAAAGACATACAGCTGTTGCTTTTTACCTAAAGCTAATGTGAAATAAAATAAAATTACTGATTAAACTAGAAAACATTTAAAATTGCAAACAAAGTGTGCAAAACTGCTAAAAGCAGTGGAAATTGAAGAGGAAGTTCTGTAAAAGCGACCAGGAGAAAACATTGTGGCAGCCAGTAAGGAATGCTTCTTGGAAGCAAGGTACACAGAGAGGTAGCATCTAAATTGCTCATTTATAATAAGAGAGTGAGGTCCAATATCTGGCGGCAGAAGTTCCCATGAACCCAGTTTGGTTCTAAAGAGCATAGGAAATAGAGCTAAATGACTCACAGCCAAGTCATATTTGCAAAAGTGTGTTAGTATCTGTGCTCAAGTGGAAGAATTGAAGATTTACAACGTGGCTGTAGCTGCCTCTCTGCATTTAGCAGATCTAAATACATTCTTATACTAACTAGCTCTTTTGCACTGACTAGGTGTGGGCCATATGAAAATTTAACTTCTATTTTGGTATTATGAACTCTTAGAATGCCACCTTCCCAGCATGGTCACATCCTCAACAGACAAGAGGAAGGGCCAGAAACAGAAAAGTGGCATTAGGCTATGTAAACACGAGAGAAGATCTACTATAAATAATCTGTTCTGTGGTAAGTATGTAGTACTAGACTGAGTATCCAGAAACACAATAGGACATTAGTAGACATTAGAACACAGAAGTCTTGGTGGTAACCCAGATATGGTGGACAGTGTAATTGCATCCCGACAACCTTCAATAACCTTTGAGGAGTGCAATGTGATTTAGATGGATTGACCCCTTCCCTAGCCTCCTCTTTCCATCCTCACATAACAGTCATTGGTGTAGGGATAAGTGTCCAACCCACATTTAAGACCATCAGCATGTAGTCAGGACATCCTGAATGTTTCAGGGTTGGCATATGCCTTTTGTTTGGAGTCGAGCTAGGGGTTTTTGTGCAGGTGTTGAACATAGGATCCCAGGAATTGTTGGCATTCATTTATAGCCATGTAAGGCAATCTTGAAATAAAACTGCTAATTTAGAAGGCAGAACAGAAAGACAGAAAAGAAGTCATTCCTCAGTTATGTCACTGATCTGATGTACAAAATCTAATCTGACTGGCATTACAGGAGTCAGAACTTATTCCATTTAGCTTTACACTGGTTTCCTGTGACTGAAGATCAGAGGTATCTTGCCAGAGCAGTTTCCCAGATGTACAGCCAGCCTAGAGGTTGGTGGTTTCTGAGTCTAGTTGGTAATAGAAATACTGAACGATAACCTAAAATGATGACTCAGTCACTGATATTGGCATCTCTAAGGGTGATGTGACTTTAAATTACATCCATTCCGGTCTTCATGCTGGAGCTAAACAAAGAAAGGAAATTGTTGATGTACCAATGGCTACATAATTCAAGATTGTCTTAGAACTAGGTGGTGAGCAGCTGCAAAGTGAGAGGGGGAAAAAAATAAGATTTTTAAAAAATAGCAACTACGGTCTTTGGTTGAGGTTATGTCTCTATTCCAAAATGAGAAAGCTGAGTACTAGAGATTTTGTTTAACTTTCTCAGGGTTATTTACTGGAAAAGTAGATCAAGGATTTAAATTCATGTCTACCAATCCCAAAAGATAACACTTCACCTTCTGCATAATTAGTTCTCTAAAACCAGGAATATTCAAGCACTTGTGGGCAAACATATTTCAAGGCTGCATAGAACCAATCCTCTCACCAATTATCTACCCCTTCTTTTTCCAACTGTGAGAATCTATGTTTCTATAGAAGATTTCAACATGTTCTCTGAAATTGTCTGTTGTCAAATACTTACGGATTCCTCTCATAGTTTTCTTTACTGAAATACAAGGAAGAAAGCAGAGGTAGGATGGTGTGATTGCTAAGGTAGATGGGCCAGTTTGGAGTGCTCTGGTACCTTGTTGTCATTGACACATACACTGCTCTCATGTTTTGTTGGTGGTGTTCCTTTTCTTCTTTGCCTTTTCTTGGACCCTCTCTACCTTCCTCTATACATGCTATTAACACCAGATATTGTCAAATCTGATTTTCTTGTTTGGTAGTTGAGTTTTTTGTTTATTAGAACTGCTGCCAGCACAGCAAAATTCAGTGTAATCTTTCACATCTGAATCGCCCATATGCAATTTGGACAGCATGTGGATTATGCTTAGTGTAGACTGTGACATGAATTCAGTTTCTTTGAAGTTAATTGTCAGCTCTTACAGCTATAGTGACTGCAGAATAGTCAGCAAAATGCCGCAATCACCATCATTAAGAAATTTTGAATGACTGCCTGTAGATGCAGCATAAAGCTTATTGATGTGGGGGAAAAAAGATCATTTCAGAATACTGAACATTTATCATGGTACTATTGCCAAGTTCCTAATTATATCTTAAGGCATGGCTTTGTGAAAGAAAATGCATAGAACTGAATCTACTGTCAAATGCCAGTGATGTTGGTAACAAGAACTGACAGAGCAGCGTTAAAGGCAACGTGCACACGCCCATTCATTGTTGTTACTAATAATGCAATAAACTTGATTATTAAGTAACTCACAGACAAAATGACTAAAGAGAGAGCAGAGAAATTTTGAATTGCAGTAACCAACTAGGAAGGAAACTGTCAGTATGGGGATAAGAGTTCTGTCCATTACATAATGGCAACACCGTCTACAGACATAGCAGTGAGTAGAGAGAGGCTGAGCTGAAGGCAAGGTTCTTGTGAGAGCTACAGCACCTGTTCAGAAAACACAGCAGTAATTGTGAGGCCCAGTAAAAGCAAAAGAATTAGGTGACAATACCATAAGTTTTACAAATAAAAACTTTGTTCTATAAAAATTTCAAATCCTAGAGAACAAAATGCACTTCCTTAACTTATAAATGCCATAAATTTTATTTGCATGCTGGTAGTCAAATACATGACAGGCTTGTGTCCTATGGTTTTGGTTATTTCCTGACACTTCCCACAAGTAATATTTACTAAACCCAGTGGTTGCTATTTGTCGAGGATTTCCTTCATTTCATCTACACGTGTACTTTTTGATCTTTTGACCCTATTACTGAGTTTGATATGGTCATGAGCTGAGAATTGTTTGTGTCTATATGTAAATTCCATTTTTTTTTTAACTAGCAGTGTTCTATTTTCAGTGCTTATTCAGAGCTCAATAGTGTCAGTTCATTTCATTTAAATATCTCAAACTATTTGTGAGTTAAATGTTGCTATCCACATAATTGCAGGTGAGAATAATGACAATCAGGTTAACAATTTATGAAAACATAGAAGAATAATGAGTGGGAGATCTGTAGATCTGTAGACTTAAGCCTACATCTACTACATGCAAAGTTTATAACCTGCCTCAAATCTGCATGCAGCCTTCCAGCAAGAGAGCCTTCACATTCTTCCTTCTAGACACTAAAAAAAAAAAGTATCAGTGCATAGAATTTCGAGGAAGGAGATATAAGAATCAAATAATTTACATTTTTATCATTTCACTTTACTTTGTGAATTAACTGATAAAATTGCAGGGCCAACTATAAAAGTGAGAAATACTAATATCTTTAATCTTGACAAGTATAATAGGAAAACTCTATAATCCTGTAATAAATACTTATCTTCTTATTATATATCTTTCTCCTTTTGACAAAAGTTGATATTGCCCTGTTTTAGGAGGTGGTGGTCTATGACAAAATACTGCAATTTAAGGAAAGGAAAATCTGGGCTGAGGCAGAAAAGCTTACTTTTGAAATTATATTTCACAAAGTAAGTATGAATAAAATTGCACTAAAACCCAGAGTAAAAAATGTGAAGAACAAATGTCAAACTGTAGGAATAAAATTAGCTATATAGTGGATAACATGAGAAATTCTCAGAATGGGAACTGAGACATGCAGAGAATTAAAGAAAAAAATAACTAAAAACAGATTCAGTTTCCAATTTAAGGGTCCAATGTGGGGCCCAGACTCCAAAACTTCTGCTTTCTCATAAATTAACTGCTATCATTCCATTATTTTAATTTGCTGCTGGTTCTTTCCTGTCATCAAGTAAACCCGTAGACTTTATTTGAATTTAAAATATAACCAAAACAATCTCTATGGAGCACATCACCAATTCTGGTCAATGATCAAGACCTCCCCCCCACCGACTGACGACTCTTCGATTCATGACATCTTTGGCATTGCTGAACATCTTTGCTAAAGACATCCATTACCTTGATGTCCTTAATTAAAAGCAACATTTTTAAGGTTGTATTATACTTGGCTTCCCTACGGCACTTGACATTCTGAGACATTCAGTTGTTTTAATTTTTTTTTTTTAATTTGTTGAAGTATGGTTGATAGTGATTTAACAATTACATACATCAGGCTGAGTATAGCTAACATCTGTCACCACACAAAGTCATTACAATGTTACTGACTCTATTCCTAGGCTGTCCTCTTTATCCCTTTATTTTACAACTGGAAGGGTGTACCGTACCTCTCGATCCATTTCACTTATTCTGTCCATCCCTCAGCCTCTTCTGCCTGGCAACCACTAGTGTGTTCTCCGAACTTATGAGTCAGTTTCTTTTTTATTGTTCTTGTAGTTTTTGTTCATTCCTTTTGTTTTTCAGATTCCACACATAAGCAAAACCATACGGCGTTTTTCTTTCTCTGTCTGATTTATTTTGCCTAGCATAATGTGCTCTAGGTCTGTCCTTGTTGTCACAACTGGCAAGATTTTATTCTTTTCATGGCTGAGTAATATTTCATTGTGTATACATACCATATTCTATCAATGAACACTTAGGTTGCTTCCTAAAGTTAGTGGTTTGAAATGTGTAGTGTCTCTCACAATTCTATAGGTTTACTACCTATAGATTATTTGTGTTCTTTCCACAGTAAAATACATACAACTGCTTCCAACATTCACAGATTCTCACTTCACTGCAGCCTCAGGTGCAGGTGACAGGTGGTGACAGATTGGGGTCGGGGTGGAACATCCAAGATGGCTGACTCATAGTACGCAGTAGGTGCTGGTCCCCACTGGGAGTTAAGCTAAGGGTCCTATCAGGGCACCTTGGTTTCCATTCACTTGAACAAACCATGTGGCTTAGACCTCTCATTTCATGACTGGTTTCCAAAGGGAGCATTCCAAGAAGTGAAGAGGGAATTTGCAGATTTCCTGAAGTCTCTGACTTGGAAGCTACATTTCATCAGCCTCACTGTCAATTGAAAGACCACTAATATTTCAAGATGTATTTTAATTATCCATTATCTGGGAAGCCTTTTTAATTCATCTATTAGATAATGGCTTTCTTTTCATTTTAATTAAATTATAACGTTCTTCATGACCAGCATAGTACTTGTATAATATATTCATTTCTATCTTCACTGGAATGCAAACAAGCTGAGAAAAAGACTGCTTTATCCATATATATATTTTTTTTTTACCAAGTGCCTATCATTGTTTCTTTTTATTAGTCCATAATAAATAATTATTGAATATTTGATGCTTTAAATGTTGAAATTAAACATGACCTCAACATAGGTTTATAAAATTTAGTGAGAAATAAATTAACTTGATAAAAATAAACATTTTCTAAAAAAACATTTATATACTTTTAAATAGGTTTAGATTTACAGGAAAATTATGAAGATGGCACAGAGAATTCCACTATAACTGACATAGGTTTACTTAGTACTAACATCTTATATTAATAGGGTACATTTATTACAGTTAAGAACAATATCAATGCATTATTAATTAAAGTCTATGCTTTATTCAGATTACCCTACTTTTTTTAAGGCTTTATGTAGATTAAGATTTTTTTTCTAATTTATTTATTTTCAGAAAAACAGTATTCATTATTTTTTCACCACACCCAGTGCTCCATGCAAGCCGTGCCCTCTATAATACCCACCACCTGGTACCCCAACCTCCCACCCCCCCGCCACTTCAAACCCCTCAGATTGTTTTTCAGAGTCCATAGTCTCTCATGGTTCACATCCCCTTCCAATTTACCCAAAAGCACATACCCTCCCCAATGTCCATAACCCTACACATTATCCTACTTTTGACCCAATGTCCATTTTGTGCTACAGGATCCCATCCAAGATAGCACATTATATATGTAAGCTTCTCTTGGTTATGACAGTTTCTCAGACTATCCTTGTTTTTGAGGATCTGGATAGTTTAGAAGCACTGATCAGGTATTTGTAGAGTGCCCTTCTAATTGTGATTCACCTAAGTTTGCTTCATGACCAGTCGTGGGTTTGTATGTTTTTGGGTGGAGGATCACAGAGATATGGTGCCATCTCTTTCACATTTTATCAAGCATACATACTGACGACATGACTCATCACTATTGATGTTAATCTTGCTTACCTGACTGAGGTAGAATTTTTCAGGTTTCTCCTCTGGAATCTTTCCCTCTCTTTCCACACTATTCTCCATGGGTCACTACAGGTATTATGCTCTACTTCTTTGTGGTAGAATATCTACATCAATTATTTTCAATTATTCTGCATAGAGGTCTGTCCATTGTCTCCAATTTAGGTATTTATTTAATTATTTGTATTTATCAGCATGGACTCATAGATAAATTGTAATACTATTTTAATTACTTTTTTGCACAAATTGTTCCAGTCTGAGCATTTATTAGGAGCTTGGTTCATGTCACCCTTTGACATACCTCCATTATTGTGGATTTTGGTTTTAAATAACTTCCTTACTTTCAGGCACTACAAGATGCTTCAGTCTCATTTTGTATATTTCCTCCCTTAATCTTGAGTCAGTCATTTCTCCAAGGAGTGCTAATTCCTTTTTATGAAACAATGGCATAGAAATCAAATCTGGGTGCTAAATGTTGCTACTGCATGTCTCCGGCCCTCTAGCTGATAGAGAAAAGTTATATATACAAACCCTTCTGTACAGCATGTCTATAGGTATTTCTATATTTAAGTATATGTATCTATATGAAGCTGAACATGAGTTTATACAGATGTCTCCAACTCTAGTCCATTACCATAATACCACTGTACAATCTTCCACTGCCTTATTTGTGATATCCAGCTTTGACGGTGAGAAACCTGGCTCCCACCATTGCCACCCATTTAGTTAATTGTTCAATTCCAGTATATGTGTGTGGTGGTCTCAGTTGTTAACCTGTACCTTGTCAGAAACAATTTTATCAACTAGAGTACAGTATGCTTTATAATTTCCATTTATAAAATTATGTATAATTTCTTTTGCCTTTAGTCTTCTATCCCTTAATGTCCAAAGATAGTTAGGTCAGTACCTGCTCTCCCTTCCCTGTTCAGTGTGACTGTTTCATATATATGTAAGACATGTAGATCATTTTGTCATTTTCTGCATTCCATCTTGGGATCCCTGAACTCCTGACTTCTTAAAAATTAGCATATAATAGATTAATTGCTATTCTGTAAAGATCCATGAGTTTTTGACAAATACTCAATATGCTATGTTCACCATTATAGTATCATACAGAGTGGTTTCACTGCCCTAAGAATTCCCTGCCCTTCACCTATTCTATCCTCTCACCACAGCAATAGTTGGTCAGGCAGTTAACTGCAATCGAACAGTTCACAGTCTCTCAGACTGTCGTCTCTAACCTGTTAATACACATTCAAGTTTCATCTATGTCTTTTGCAGCTTGATAGCTCATCTCTTTTTATCTCTGAATAATAATTCATTGTACATTGTTTCATAGTTGTTTATCTCTTTATAGGTTGAAGGACGTCTTGGTTGCTTCTAGTCTTTAGACATCATGAATAAAGCTGCTATCAACATTTACATGCAGGTTTCTACACAGTCATACATTTCAAATCTGCAGATTAAATACCTAGAAACACAGTTGCTGGATCATATGGCAAGACTAAGTTTTTTCATTGTAAGAAACTGCAGTATCGGCAAGATGACTTTAATATTTGTTTTAACTACAGGTATTTTTATTATAAATTATAATAAAATGTATTATATTATAAATAAAATAGAAATATACTCTATGAATATGTTCTATGACTATAATATAAAATTTATATAAATCAGATAAATACAAAGAAGAAAATAAAGGTCATCCATAATCCATGATGTATGGTCAATCAGAGTTTCATTGAATATTCTCTTTATGCACATTCTTAACTTTTTCTAAAAGTAACACACATGGTATTTTGGCTCTTTAAACTTTGTGTTGACTCACACAAATCTAATGCTTCCCACTAATAACAACCGAGGAACAAAAATTCCCAATATTAGGGCTAGGAGTGACCCTTCAATTTAATCTATAGTACATAATAAATTTGTAGAAAATGATTAAGTTTTTCTGTCTTTAGCTCTTCATGATATTCATGGTAGGGTAACATTTTATAATTTCCATTTATCAAGTTATAATGAAATTATGTCAAATCACAAATTGCCACAAATTAAAAAATCAAATGATCTTCTTTAATATCATCTTAATGGAATTAATATTATTTCCATTTTTCAAGGACTTTTTATATAAAAAGTCCATTTTTATAAACTAAATATTGTACTATATAACTTTTAGATAAGACTGTGTATACACTGAAGATATTTTAGATAAATTATAAGGAGTGGGATGGCTGAGAAAAACAAGCTACATCAATAGTAAATGAAAAAAATCTAAAAAGAGTGCTACTTGTTTTTACAAATGGATACTCCTTGATGGCTTCGTTTTATTTATTTATTTATTTTTAAAGATTTTATTTATTTATTTGACAGACAGCGATCACAAGCAGACAGAGAGGCAGGTGGGGGGGGAGAAGTAGGCTCCCTGCTGAGCAGAGAGCCTGATTGGGGCTCCATCCCAGGACTCTGGGATCATGACCTGAGTTGAAGGCAGAGGCTTTAACCCCCTGAGCCACTCAGGCACCCCTTGATGATTTCATTTTAATAGTTAGTAGTCTATAATATGTTTTCTAATGTTATTTCCTTTGTAGTTCATTTATGCTAATGTGCTTATGCTGCTTTTCATAATTTCCTATAATTTGTTTCTAAATTAACAAACAAGATTGACTTCCACTTTTTTAAAAAAATATTTTTTTCAAAGAAAAGCAACAAAAAAACAATAATTTAGAAGGCAGAGGTAGTTATGAAAATTAAATAAATTAGAAGTAATTTAATGTTAACATTACTGAAGTTATTATAAGAGCCACAGAATAAGCAAACATTGATAATCACACACTACCATAGTTTAATTTTTAGGGAACTGGACAATGATACTAAATAATATTGTGTGGGTTTATTTAGTCAGAGGAAAGTTAGGTCATAATGAGGAAAAACAATAACTTCAAAATACTTTACCTTCTCTACCTTAAAGTGGTTCACTGGTGTAATTAGAAAAAATAAACAATTCAATAAAATATTGCACAAAGATAAAATATCATAGTAGATATAAATGGTCAAATAGTTTTTGTCCGAAAGATATACCTTAAATATACAGCAATGAAGTGTATTGAAGAATCCAAGTTTAGACAGTTCTTACATATTCTGTATTCCAAATGTCCTGAATATTTCCAGTATTAATATGTTAAATTAAAAATATTACTGCTTTTAAAAATCAGGCTGGGGTGCCTGGTGACCAAGTCTTTATTTCCGCTTAGGTCATGATTTCATGGTGCTGGGATCAAGCCCCATGACAGGTTCTGTGCTCAGCAGAGAGTCTGCTTGAGATTCTCTCTCTCCCTCTCCCTCCCTCTCACTCTGCCCCTCCTCCTGCTCATGAGCATGCTTTCTCTCTCTCTCTCTCTCTCTCTCTAAAAATAAATAAATAAATAAATCTTTAAAAATATTATTATGGCTTAAAAAGAATGCTGGCCAAGAGAGATGTTGGCTGTTCACTTTTGAAATGGCATATTTGATAGACCCATCATCATTATTAACAACAGTTGGATGGGAAAAATTTGACAACAGGGATGCATGCTATTAAGTGAAGGAAAAGGTTAAAATTGTAACACATCTGCATCGTTTTTGAATATGCAAAGTATATATTCTCTCTCTCTTTTTTTAAGATTTTATTTATTTATTTGACAGAGAGAGATCACAAGTAGGCAGAGAGGCAGACAGAGAGAGAAGGGGAAGCAGGGTCCTTGCTGAGCAGAGAGCCTGATGCAGGGCTCCATCCCAGGACCCTGAGATCATTACCTGAGCCACAGACAGAGGCTTAATCCACTGAGCCACCCAGGAGCCCTTACATTCTCTTTTAATGTACCAGAGAAGTACAGAGAAGTACAGATACCCAGAGAAGTATCATAATTCATTTTCACTTTCAAGTAATATTTTAAAATTATGATCTTCAAGAGAAAATATCAGAATCACCTATGTTACTGGCAAAGCATATAATATATGAACCCAATTACAAACATGTAGTACAAAATAAACAATTTATGAGCCCAGTTATTTACCAAATTGCAGTTTGTGGGGGTAAGCTATGGATATTAGTGTTTCCAATGAGCTCAACATTTTTTATGAGTTCCACAGTTTGCTAAAGTATGTTTTCTTAGTTATAAGTTAAAAAATAAAGTTGTCAAGCATGACATATTGACACTCTGTGGGCCAATCATTTGATCATATGGAAGAAAAAGGGATTAGTGAGTCTGACATCTGAGCTGTTTTCCCCTAAACAGGTGACATTTGAGCTGATTCCCCATGTTTAATGGTATTTGAGATGATAAAGTAAATAGAACTTTTGTCAGGCTTATTGGGGTCCAGGACCTGCCAAGGTTGAAAAGTCCCAATAAACCTCCTAGGATTTCACTTAGGGACACTATGGTCTATTCAAAGGGCTAAACAGAGAAACCCACAGAGATATTATAGCAGTTTCTCTTGTTATGTTGATTCACCTTCAGACTACTTGTCCACTGTTAGCACGAAGAATTTCTGAAGTAGAATAGCAAAGAGAAATTACATAAACAGAATTATATGTCTGAACATTAAAAAATCAAATACCTAGGAACTAGTCCAACTAAAGTTGTGCAAGACCTTATATGGGAAATAATAAAACATTATGAAGAGAAAAAAATAAATGCTTAAAAAATGGAAGTATATAACATGTTCATTAATCATAAGTATCTATATTTTAAATAATCCAGTTATCCTCTATGATCTAAAAATTCAGTGTAATCATAATAAAAATGCTTAGCAAGCCGTTTTGTGGAAATTTGCAAGCTGCTTCTGAAGACATTTGGAAATACAAAGGGCCAAGAATAGTGAAGACAATGATCAAGGATGAAATGGAAGACTTCAATTACCACAAAATCAACATGCACAATAAAGTTATAATAACTAAAATGGTGTGATATCAGTACCAAAATAAACCACAAAACACAATAAAGAATCCAGAAACCAATCCCCCAAATTGGGTGGAATGAGTTTTATGACAATGGCGACAAATCAAGTGAATTTACAAGATCAAGATCAGAAGCATTTGTAATTTGTTCCCCAGCAGAAGCTTGTGAAATCCCAAAGCACGTGTTCCCTCCTAACCCCTCGCTGTACACTGGGATCTACTTTCATGTGAACACATTCAGAGCACTGGAGAAAATATTTCCCCTTTGGAACATCCATGAGGAAATGAATGATTCTGCACCTGCCTTACATGATACATAAAAATTATACAGTGCTGAATGTGGATCTAAATGTGAAATGTGAAATGAAGCTTAAAGGCGATAGCAGGTTGATCTTACTGATGGTGGGGTGGGAAAAGATTTCCTCAGAGTATACAAAAGGCACTTACTGTAAGGGAAAACCTGAAAAACTGGATGACATTCATCAAGAGAGATGATCTTCTCTTCATAAGAATTCATCGTTAAGAAATTAAAAATTATGCCACCGACTGGAATAGATTGTTATTGGTATGGTACATATAACCAACAAAGAAGTCATATCCAGAATATATCAAGAAAAATAAATCAATATGGAAAAAAAGACAAACAAAGGAACATGGGCAAATAACTTAAAAAGTCACTTCACAAAAGTGGCAAGAAGTCATTATCTTTCATGAAGAAAATGTAAATTAAATCTTCCATATTTGTACAGAGTAAAATGGCTAAAATTATAAATACCAATAATACCAAATGTTGGTGAGAATATAAAACAAATGGAATGCTCACAGATTGCTGGTTGGAATGTAAACTGTACCAGCACATTGGAAAACTGTTTTCTATTGTCTAGATGAACATATGTTTTGATCTAAAGAGTATACTTCTTAATACATTATCAACAGGATGTATATATATGTGCACAAAAATGTTCATAATAGCATTACATACCATAGTTCCAAACTGGGAGAAAATGATATTTTCTAACAGATAAAAATATTTAATTCATTCCTCAAGAAGACTACTACCCAGCAAAGAGAATGAACAAGCTATAGATACCTGTAAAACATGATGAATCTGAAAAATTTTCAACAAAAACAGAAAGACAAAATTATCAATATTTGTTGAAGCTTATAATCAATTATTTGCATCATAATCAATTATTTTTGGATGAATAATACAAAATAGTTTAGAGTTGTTCTTTTTCCATTACTGTGACTTGGCTTTTTCATGGTCAAAATCAATGATGAGTTCACCAAGGACACTCTGGGATCTACATTTTGTATATTATATGATTGAAGATACTAACATGGCATTGGTTAGCATTTTTATGTATTTAATAATTTTTCTGGCTGCTCACTTCTAAGCTATGGCCGATTATGTTTGAAGTCAAAAAGTTAAGGTAAATTTAATAAATTTAGAAACAAATTATAAGCACTTATGAAAAGTGACATATGCACATTGACATAAATGCATGGCAAAGCAAAGATTTACCACAGAAAATTAACTATCATAATGATCCAAGAGGAATAGTATTTGTAAAAACAAATTAACATTGTCTTCGCTTTTAAAAAATTCATATGCTGCAATTTTTCTCAGTTGTTCCATTTCACATAGTTTATCCAAAAGACAAAGAATAATCTTTAGTGAAGAGGCAGCTTTAACTAAACAATATTCATTTTAACAATATGTAAAATAGTAAAATAATTTTTATAATACAAAAGATCTTAAAGAATAGAATAGCTATATAAGAACATCTGTTATTTTTAATTAATCAGTTTGGAAAAATATATGTTATTAATTTTAGGTAATTTTTTGTAATTTTTAAAACAGAAAATTTCACTATAATACACAGGAAAAAATCTTATTTGCTTTTTAGAAAAACATGAAGACATCAACATTTCATTATTTTCTTTTTTTAAAAAATATTTTATTTGTTTATTTGACAGACAGAGATCACAAGTAGGCAGAGAGGCAGGCGGAAGGGGGGGTGTTAGCAGGCTCCCCACTGAGCAGAGAACCCAATGCGGGGCTTGATCTTGGGACCCTGGGATCATCCCCTGAGCTGAAGGCAGAGGGTTTAACCCACTGAGCTACCCAGGTGCCCCAAAACTTCGTTATTTTCTAATACAGAGTGAACACTAGAGACGAAACTAAAGAGTCACTCTGGCTACAAAATATTAGTTATGGTAGCTTTTGCTTTTATCATTGTTATTTTGTGAAACATATTAAAATTGTATTTCTTAACTTTAAATATGAGAACAAAATTTGGAGTGCAGAAATGTCACGAGTATTCCCAAAAAATAATTCATAGTGTCGACAAAAATAGGGAGTTCAAACAATTCACCAATCACAATTTAGTTGTGATTATCTGAGTCACGAAATTATGAATTTTTGTCTCTTTTTCCTTTGTTCATAGTTTCCAATTTTTCTACAATAAGTAGAATAAGAGAAATACAAAAATACATACTGCTAAAATAAATATTCAACTAATTCTACCCATCACACAGCTTCTTTTGTTGAATATTTAATCCCATGTTTAATTCATGTTGCAATTTAACATCAACTATTCAACAATTATTTATTAAGAGCTAATAAAATAGACACAGTTATAGTGACTTGGGAATAATTATGAATAAAATATCGTTCCTTTCTCAACTTGTTTACTATGTCACACAGAAAGGAATTTAATATAAATCTCAAATATGTTGCCAGGTATAAAAAATGTTTTAATGCAATTAATGTGAAGTGAAAGTCATGATTTTTTTTTTAAGATTTTATTTATTTGACAGAGAGAGACCACAAGTAGGCAGAGAGGCAGGCAGAGAGAGAGAGGAGGAAGCAGGCTCCCTGCTGAGCAGAGAGCCCGATGCGGGACTCAATCCCAGGACCCTGAGATCATGACCTGAGCCGAAGGCAGCGGCTTAACCCACTGAGCCACCCAGGCGCCCCGAAAGTCATGATTTTTGATGGAAGAATAAAAGCTGTATCTTCTCAGAGAATGAGGCAGTAAACCAAACCTTGAAAAATGAGTGTTCTTTCCACTGATGAGTGTGGGTAGAAATCTATCCAAGCTGAGATAAGAATAATTTATTTTTCTGTTATTATAGTTAAAAGAGTTTTACTTAATACATCTGTGATCTTTTTGATGGAATAAAGGTGAGGGGATTTTATTTTCCACTCTTGCCACTATTGGGTAAAGTTCAATTCACCCTCCTTAAATCTGGTTGACTTGGTCTTCTTTCACCAATGGACTACAATTAAAGCCAGAGCTGAATGAGCCTTTAGTAGATTTGCAGCCCCTATATCCACTTTTCAATGTGTCCTTTTGCAACCTAGCTATCCAGTGAAGGGCTAACCCACATCAAAGTCATACGCAGGAAACAAACAAATGCACATGACATGTGCCCATTTAAGTACATAGGTATACACTAATCTATCATTTTAGAAATCTAAGTAATGGTTGAATTTGGGAGGAAGAAAGACAAGACACCTTGGATCTTCTGGAGAGCTGCTGAACTTTTATGACTTTATCCAGGTGTTATATACATGAGTGATTCTTTTGGATACATCAATGAGCTGTGCAATTGCAACTGTAAACTTCTCTATATGTGTTTTATATTCAGTAAATGTTTGTAGAAAATGGATCTTTTTTCATACCCATGCATAAAATTTTTGAAGGATTAGTCTCTTCAAAATAAATACATTTGTAATATAGTTATCTGCAGGTATGTAATTATCAATAGCATTCTGAGTGCAAATTGGATTGGAGAAATTTAATTGATGATTGAAGTTATCTTGGGCAAAGGAAGAAAGGAATTAACATTGAGAGCCTGTGGTGTAGCAGGCATTTTACTTGGAATACTAAATATGTCTTTTTGTTTATTTTTTATAATGATTTTAGAAGTCCTTTGGAGATGAAAAGTCAGCTTATTATGACACATTCTGAGATCGTATGCAAAGAACAGTATTTTGTGCTTTAGTGATAGTATAGTTGTGGGTTATACCAATGTCAAGGCTGAGCCCTAGCAGTGTGATGCTGAATGAAACTGCAAATGGATGTCACACGTTGGAGAAGGTGAAGGAAATGCAAGCTCCGTGCAGGCTGCATTGTTCATGTGTTAGAGTGAAGTCACCGCACTGTTCTCTGTAGCTGACCTATAGATAAATGTGAACTAACCGCCAAGTTCACAGCAAGAGAAGAATAATGTGATGGTTACATAAGAAGATGCTACTGTATTTTTAAGCTAACATGGCTTTATGGTTTGTTTTGTTTTTTTTTTTTCCTGTCCAGGGACCTTGTCTTCTGTTGTTACTTCCTCTATTTTTAACCACTCGACCACTCAGTCTTGGTATTCTTTGTGGGTATCAATAATCCCACTCCACCTTTAATTCTAAACTTGTTTGTCACACATAATGTTGTGTGAGGGCTGTCTGCATTTTTCCTATAGCATACAAGTAAAGATGCCTGAGGTATTCTTGGGGTCTTCTGTTCTAGAAGCCCACTGTGGAGATAAAGAAGCTGCCCCATCCCTCTACATAGTACATTCAGATTAATGGAAATACAGGACACAAGAGTTTTCTCATCTAGAGATCAAAGGAAGTCAGTGTAAATAGGATACTGGGGATGCTAAAAGGCAATATATGCAGGTCAGGTGGTGCTACAAACTTCCAATGTCAAAATCTTTTTTTTTTTTTATTTTAAAGATTTTATTTATTTATCAGAGAGAGAGGTGAGAGAGCGAGCACAGGCAGACAGAATGGCAGGCAGAGGCAGAGGGAGAAGCAGGCTCCCCGCCGAGCAAGGAGCCCGATGTGGGACTCGATCCCAGGACGCTGGGATCATGACCTGAGCCGAAGGCAGCTGCCCAACCAACTGAGCCACCCAGGCGTCCCCCAATGTCAAAATCTTCACAAATATCTTCACAAAAGGATGATCAGTTAAGGATCACAAAAGGCTGATCCGTTTGAATGAGGTTCATGTCTGATCTTCAGAATATTCCATAGACCCTTTCCAAACACTTGAGACTGAACCCAGTTTGTAAACATGGTGGTCTTATAATGTGCTGACAGCCATTTCATCTCACTCAGGGGCATGCCAGGTACCTCAGTGAAGACAATAGCTGTAGTGATTGTAGCTGAATTAAATTACATTACGACCTAGCTATCCAGTGAAGAGCTAAGCCACATCAAAGTCAAGTGCAGGACACAAACAAATGCATGTAGTTAATTACATTGAAATAAATTGTACAGAGAAATAAACAGTAACACATTAAATTGTACAGGACGTTCTTTTCTTTTAATTTTATTTATTTATTTGAGAGAAAGAGCATGTGCAGACGCGCTCATGCATGAGAGAGAAAGAGTGAGAGAAAATGGGAGAGCAAGCAGGAGCTGGGGAGAGGGCCAGAGGAAGAAGGAGAAGCAGACTCCCCACCAAGCAGGGAGCCAGATACAGGACTCTATCCCAGGACCCTGGGATCATGACCTGAGCTAAAGGCAGACACATAACCGACTGAGCCCCCCAAGCCCCCCAACAGGACATTCTTTAACTTCATATTCTACAGGTAAGCACAGTTCATTTTATCTTTATTTCTTTTCCTAGTCCTGAGAAGCAGGACTTGATTAGTTACCTTGACATATCTGGGGATCATACAAATAGGCCCTTAGAGCAGCATGAGAACTGACCCTATAAAGTCTTGCACAGCCAGGAGAAATATGCAAAACCAATCACACTATTGATTCAATCACTGATTCAGAACATAGTATCAACAGGTGGCAACAAAATTTGGAGCATGAAAGAGAAAATAAAATGAATGAACAATAAAACTGACCTCAGAATAAGCAGACAATTTAGAAAAAAAAATTAAAACAATTTTCTACCCAGTACTCTCAGATTTTGAAGTACTTTGTATCCTTATCAAAGGAATATGATGTGATAAAATTGGAATAGAGACCATGAAAATATTAAAAGTATCAATGCCAATATATTTTAAAACTAATTAAATGGGTCAAATAGAGGAACTAATTTAAAAGGTGCTATGGAAAGCAGAGTAAAATAATCAAGAGATAGAAAATATAAACCCACAAATTGGGGTAGAAGCTAGGAAATGAAGAGTTTGCCTATGAGCAGTGCAGAGGAAGAATTTAAAAAAGACACACATATATATGAGTATTGATTCACATTGGAGGAAACACTGCAGAGAGACAGTGCAGAACTTAATTGAGATCTGCCCTCTCCTTCTCCCTTTGCTCCTCCCACTTCTGTGCTCTCTTTCTTAAATAAATAAATAAAATCTTAAAAAAAGAGCATAACAAATAGCATGGAGGACAAGGGGCATTAGAGAGGAGAAGGGAATTTGGGTAAATTGGAAGGGGAGGTGAACCATGAGAGACTATGGACTCTGAAAAACAATCTGAGGGGTTTGAAGTGGCGGGGCAGGGGGAGGTTGGGGTACCAGGTGGTAGGTATTATAGAGGGCATGGCTTGCATGGAGCACTGGGTGTGGTGAAAAAATGATGAATAATGTTTTTCTGAAAATAAATAAATTGAAAAAAAAAAGAATCAGATGTTGTGCCTGATTTTTTCTTTCAACATTTTACATATTTCACTAATTTCTTGCTTGTTTTTTGAGGAAGGTCCACTATAATAACCTTTACCCTTTTTCCTCTGTCTATGTGAGGCAATCTATTTTTTTTTTTAAACTCTGCCTTCTTTCAAGATTTTCTCCAACTTTAGTTTTCTGTAGTTTAAACATGATATGCCTAGGGCTGTTTGTGTGTGTGTATTAGTATTTAGCTGCTTGGTATTCTCTGAACTTCTTGGATCTGTTATTTGGCATCTGTCATTAATTTTGAAATGTACTTGGATGGTAATGCTTTCAAATATTTCTTCTGCTCTGTTCTATTTCTGGTACTTCAATTATACATCTGATAAAACACTTAAAATGGTACAGTGGGTCTTTGGGTTTTCTGTGTTTGTGGATTATTATTATTATTATTATTATTTCCTCTCCTTGCATCTCAGTTTGGGAAATTTCCATTAATATATAATCAAGTTCAAAGAGTTTTTCCTTCAATCATATCCATTCTACTAATGAGCATACCAAAAGTATCCTTCATTATTTTTCAATGTTTTTTACACCTAGAACTCCTTTTTTTTTTCCTTAGTTTCCAACTTTCTGCTTATAATATACATGCTCTTGCATATTGTATGCTTTTTCTGTTGGAGCCCTTAGCCTATTAATTCTAGTTATTTTAAGTTTCCTGTTAGTAATTCCGACATCTGAGTCTGATCCTGATGATTGCTTTGTCTTTCCAGATGGTACATTTTTTTCTTGGCATTTGGGGTAGCTGGTATTTTTTCTTTCAATTGGGAACCAGACATGTTTTGTTAGGTGACAGGAACCGAGGTAACTATACCTTTAGTGTGAGGATTAATGTTACTCTGGGTGGGAGTTGAGCTATGTGTCAAGTACAATACAGCTATAGGTGGTAGAGGTTTCAAATTTGTCTAAGGGTCTTGCTTTTCATTACTCCTTCACTTTGGTTTTCTCCAAGAGCTCTTCCTTAGAGTCAGTGTCTTGCAGCCCTTTTAGCTGTCACTCATTGTTATTCTTTTGGATCCCTGTAGTGTGGTGAGTATGGTGTGAGAAAGTGGGAGCTTTCAATAATCTTCCAATTAAATCTTAGTGTTTTAGACAAACTGTGGGTTGGGTCTTTGACTTCCACAAGAGAGTCTCCCTTGGTAGAGCTTTCCATCTATCTCACCCTCATCTCTTCCCAACTTATGACCCTAAGGCCACACACACACACACACACACACAGATATAAAGACTTAGATAAAATGAGAAGACAGAAGGAATTTGTCCCAAATGAAAGAACAGAACAAGGTCACGGCCAGAAATCTAAGCAAAACATACATAAGTAATATACCTGATAGACAATTTAAAGTAATGATTATAAGGACACTCGATGGACTTGAGAAAAGAATAGAAGAAATCCGTGAGACTCTTAACACAGAGATAAAGGATAACTTAGCAGAGATAAAACATTCATAAGCAAAATGAGAAATACACTTGATGTGTGTTTCCAGCAGGATGGAACAAGCGGAAGAATAAATTAATGACCTAGAAGACAGGTTAATATAAAGTAATGAAGCTGAACAAAAGACAGAAAGAGGAATTATGCAAAATGAGAATAGACTTTAAGAAGTCAGTGACGCCACCAAATGTAATAACATTCATATTATGGGGATCTCAGAAGATGAAGAGAGAGAGAAAGGGGACAGAAATTTCATGAAGAACTTATAGCTGAAAACATCCCTAATCTGGAAAACAAAAACAAAAACTAAACAAAAACAGATATACAGATGCATGAGGCACAGAGAATCCCCAACAAAGTCAACAAAAGCAGATCTGTACCAAGAAATGTTGTAATTCAAATGGCAAAATGGGGCGCCTGGGTGGCTCAGTGGGTTAAGCCGCTGCCTTCGGCTCAGGTCATGATCTCGGGGTCCTGGGATCGAGTCCCGCATTGGGCTCTCTGCTTGGCAGGGAGCATGCTTCCCTCTCTCTCTCTCTGCCTGCCTCTCCATCTACTTGTGATTTCTCTCTGTTGAATAAATAAATAAAATATTAAAAAAAATAAAAATAAAATAAAATGGCAAAATGTAGTGATAAAGAAAAAATCTTAAAAGCAGTAAGATAAAAGAAGACAGTTATATACAGAGGAAATTCTATAAGGCTATCACGAAATTTTTCAGAAGAAACTTGGCAAGCCAGTTACATATTCATGATATATCCAGGGGCATGATGTATTCAAAGTGCTGAAAGGAAAAGAATCCGCAATCAAGAATGCTCTATCCAGCAAATCTGTCATTCAGAAGAGAAGGATAATGAGTTTCTCAGACAAACAAAACCAAAGGAGTTTATGACCACTAAATTAGCCCTGCATGAAGTGTTAAAGGGGATACTTTGAGTGGAAAGGAAATACCAAAAGAAACAGTATGAAAGTATAAAACAAAAGCAGTTAAAATGAATATTGCTATAAAAAGATCAGCCAAGCACAAAATAAAAGAATGTAAAATATGGCATTATATATCTAAGACAGTGAGAGTTAAGAATGTGTTCAAACTCAACCAACCATCAACTTCATATAGATTGCTACAGCTGAGAATGTTATATATAAACCAAATGGTAACCATAAATCAAAAAATACTAATGCAGTAAAGCTTGAAATCAGACAATGTGATGCCCTCAGTTTTGTTTTTCTTTTTCAACATTTCCTTAGCAATGAGGGGTCTCTTCTGGTTCCATACAAATTTTAGAATTGTTTGTTCCAGCTCTTTGAAAAATGCCCGTGGAATGTTGATTGGGATGGCATTGAAAGTATAGACTGCTTTAGGCAATATAGACATTTTAACAATGGTTATTATTCTGATCCATGAGCATGGAATGGTCTTCCATCTTTTTGTGTCTTCTTCAATTTCTTTAATAAGTGTTCTGTAGTTCCTTGAGTACAGATCCTTTACCTCTTTAGTTAGGTTTAGTCCCAGGTATCTTAGAATTCTTGGTGCTATGGTAAATGGAATCTATTCTCTGACTTCCTTTTCTATATTTTCATTGTTGATGTATAAGAAAGCAACTGATTTCTGTACATTGATTTTGTATCCTGCCACATTACTGAATTGCTTTATAAGTTCTAGTAATTTGGGGGTGAAGTCTTTTGGGTTTCCCATATAAAGTATCATGTCATCTGTGAAGAGAGAGTTTGACTTCTTCATTGCCAATTTGAACACCTTTTATTTATTTTTGTTTTCTGATTGCTGTTTCTAGGACTTCTAGTACTATGTTGAACAAGAGTGGTGAGAGTGGGCATCCTTGTCATGTTCCTGATCTCAAAGGGAAGGCTGTCAGCTTTTCCCCATTGAGGATGATATTCACTGTGGGTTTTTCATAGATAAATTTTATGAAGTTGAGGAATGTTCGTTCTATCCCTATACTTTGAATCATTTTCATCAGGAACGGATGCTGTATCTTGTTAAATGTTTTTTCTTCATCAATCGAGAGGACCATGTGCTTCTTCTTTCTTCTCTTACTGATTTGTTCTATCACACTGATTAATTTGTGAATGTTGAACCACCCTTGTATCCCATGGATAAATCCCACCTGGCCATGGTGGATAATCTTTTTAATGTACTTTGGATTCTATTAGCTAAGATCTTGTTGAGAATCTTAGCATCCATATTCATCAGGGATATTGGTCTGAAAGTTGTGATCACCAAGACAGCATGGTACTGGCACAAAAACAAACACACAGACCTATGGAACAGAGTAGAGAGCCCAGATATGGATCCTCAACTCTATGGCCAAATAATCTTTGGCAAAGCAGGAAAAAATATACAGTGGAAAAAAGACAGTCTCTTCAATAAATGGTGCTGGGAAAACTGGACAGCTACATGTAGAAGAATGAAACTCAATCATTCTCTTACACCATATACAAAGAAAACTCGAAATGGATAAAAAACCTCAGTGGGAGGCAAGAATCTATCAAAATCCTAGAGGAGAACTTAGGCAGTAATCTCTTTGACATCGGTCATAGCAACTTCTTTCAAGATATGTCTCCAAAGGGAAAGGAAACAAAAGTGAAAATGAACTTTTGGGACTGCATCAAGATCAAAAGCTTCTGCACAGCAAAGGAAACAGTCAACAAAACAAAGAGGTAAGCCACGGAATGGGAGAAGGTATTTGCAAATGACAGTACAGACAAAGGGTTAATATTCAAAATCTATAAAGAACTCCTCAAACTCAACACACACAAAACAGATAATCATATCCAAAAATGGGCAGAAGACATGAGCAGACACGTTTCCAAAGAAGACATACAAATGGCTAATGGACACATGAAAAAATGTTCAACATTATTAGCCATCAGGGAGATGTTTTTCAAATCTGTGGTTTTTCAAATCAAAACCACATGGAGATATCACTTTATACCAGTTAGAATGGCCAAAATTAACAAGACAGTAAACAAAATGTGTTGGAGAGGATGTGGAGAAAGGGAAACTCTCCTACACTGTTGGTGGGAATGCAAGTTGGTGCAGCCACTTTTGAAAACAGTGTGGAGATTCCTTAATATATTAAAAATAAAGCTTCTCTATGACCCTGCGATTGCACTAATGGGTATTTACCCCAATGATAATGATGTAGTGAAAAGAAGGGTCACCTGTACCCCAAAGTTCATAGCAGCAATTGCCACAGTTGCCAAACTGTGGAAAGAACCAAGATACCCTTCAGTGGTCAAATGCATAAAGAAGATATGGCTCATATATATAATGGAGTATTATGCTTCCATCAAAAAGGATGAATATACAACTTTTGTATCAACATGGATGGGACTGGAGGAGATTATGCTGAGTGAAATAAGTCAAGCAGAGAGAGTCATTTATATGGTTTCACTTACTTGTAGAGCATAAGGACTAACATGAAGGACATGGGGAGAAGGAGAGAAGAAGAAAGTTGGGGGAAATCAGAGGGAGGGACAAACCATGAGATACTATGGACTCTGAGAAACACACCGAGGGTTTTGGAGGGGAGGGGAGTGTGGGTTTGGGTGATCCTAGTGGTGCGTATTACAGAGGGCACATATTACATGGTGCACTGGGTATGGTGCATAAACAATGAATGCTGGAACATTGAAAAGAAATAAAATAAAATAAAATAGAAAAAGAAGAAAATTTTAATCACTAGACAGAGAGCTAAATGGCTATGGGAAGGCGAAGGAATTTTGAGTGTTGGAAGAATTGTAAAGGGAAAGATTTCTAATAGATTTATATCTAGATTGTGGTACTGAACTCAGTTGCCTATAGGGGCCAGACAGATAATATCAGTTAGGTGAGTTATGGACAAGCTTTGTTTGCACATTAGAGATGCAGCAATAGAATTAAAACTTCACCTAACCATATGAATGAATCTCACAGTCTACGTAAAAGAAGGCAAATGTACAAGAATATATTCAGGATAATTCCATTTTCATACAGTTCAAACAGATGAAGCACATCAATGGCATTTGAAGTTAGGATAGCAACCCTTCTGGTTGCATAAATGAGTTCAATTTATGAATTGAGCTATATACTGTAATGACTTGTGTCCTTTTATGTATATATGTTTTACATCAATAAAAATTTTAAAAAGTAACAAAAAAATCCCAGTGCAAAGAATAGAGAAAGAAATCCAAATATACCACTGAGAAAACCCAGCAAAACATGAGAGAAAGAGAAGAAAGTGTCAGAGAAAAATCAGCAATCACCACAAAACAAGTAATAAAACAACAATAAAAACATTATCTATCAGTAATTACTTTGAATGTAAATGGACTAAATATTGCAGTCAAAAGACAGCACAGAATGGATAAGAGAACTAGATCTATATGCTGCCTATAGGAAACTCATTTTAGACCTTAAAACACCTGCAGTTGAAAGTGAGGAGAGAAATAAATACTTATCATGCAAATGGATGCCAAAAGAGCTGGGTAACAATACTTATGTCAGATCAAATAGACTTTAAAACAGAGACTGTAATAAGATACATAGAAGTTAATTATATGATAATAAAGGGAACAATCCAACGAGAAGATATAACAATTGTAAATATTTATTCTTTCCAAGTGGGAGCACCTAAATATATAAAAGTTAATAACAAACATAAAGGAAGTAATCGATGGTAATGCAATATCAGTAGGGGACTTTAACACCCCACTTCCATAAATGGACAGAACATCTATTCAGAAAATCAACAAGGGAACAATGGCTTTGAATGACACATTAGAACAGGTGGGATTTAACAGGTATATTCAGAATATTCCATCCTAAAACAGCAGAATACACATTTTTTTCAGATGCTCATGAAACATTCTCTAGAATGTGTCACATAATAGGCCACAAAACCAGTCTCAACAAGTTCAGAAAGATTGAAGTCATACCATGCACCTTTTCTCACCACAACACTATGAAATTAGAAATCAACCACAAGAAGAAAATCTGGAAGGAACACAAACACATGGAGGTTAAATAGCATGCTACTAAACAATGAATAGGTCAACCAGGAAATAAGAGAAGAAATCTAGGAGTATGTGGAAACAAACAAAAAGGAAAACTCAACAGTTTTAAGAGGGAACTTTATAGCCATACACGTCATCCTCAAGGAGCAATAAAGCTCTCAAATAAACAATGTAACTTCATATTTGAAGGAGATAGAAAAAGCACAAACAAAAAACCCCCAAACTAGCAGAAGGAAGGAAATAATAAATATTAGAGAAGGAATAAATGATATAGAAACTAAAAATAAGCAGTTGAATCCATCAGTGAAACTAGGAGCTGGTTCCTTGAAAAGATAAATAAAATTCATAAACCTTGAGGCAGACTCAACAAAAAACAAAGAAAAAACACTCAAATAAATAAAATTACAAGAAAGAGGAAAAAAAAACAACTAATAACATAGAATACAAACAATTATAAGAGCATATTATGAAAACCTATATTCCAACAAATTGGACAACCTAGGGGAAATGGATAAATTCTTAGAAACATAACCTACCAAAACTGAAACAGGAAGAAATGGAAAATTTGAATAAACCAATTACCAGCAAGGAGATTGATTCAACAACTAAGAAACTCCCAACAAACAAAAGTCCAGGACCAGACAGTTTCACAGGTGAATTCTACCAAACATTTAAAGAAGAATTAATATCTATTCTCAAACTATTCCAAAGAAGAGAAGAGGAAGGAAAACTTCCACATTTGTTCTGTGGGGCCAACAATACCCTGATACCGAAACCAGATAAAGACACCAAGCCCCCAAAAAGAGAACTACAGTCAGTATCTTCAATGATCTTAGATGTAGAAATACTCGACAAAGTACTAGCAAACAGAATCGAACAATACACTAGAAAAATCATTCACCGTGACCAAATGGCATTTATTCCCAAGATGTAAAGCGTGGGTCAGTGTTCGCAAATCAGTGTGATAACACTGCATCAATAGAATAAAGGACAAGAATCAAAAGATCATTTCAATAGATGCAGAAAAAGCATTTGATCAAGTACGATGTCCATTCATGAACAAAGTAGATTTTTAGAGGAAACATTCCAACAAATGTACCTCAACATACTATAGCCATATAGGAGAAGCTCACAACAAACATCTTAGTTAATGTGGAAAAACAGAGAACTTTCCCGGCAAGGTCAGGAGCAAGACAGAGGTATCCACTCTCACCACTTTTATTCAACATAGTTGTATTGTAGCCACAGTTATCAGACAACAAAAAGATATAAAAGGTATCCAAATTAGGAAGAAGTGAAACTTTTGCAATTTGCTGATGACATGATACTACATAGAGAAAATCCTAAAGACTCCAGGATGGCAAGGATATGGAGAAAAAGGAACTTTTGTGCATTGTTGGTGAGAATGCAAACTGGTGCAGCCACTGTGGAGAACAGTATGGAAATTTGTGAAAAAAATTAAAAATAGAACTACCCAATGATCTAATAATCACAGTCCTGGATATTAACCGCCCACCCTCCCCAAATAATGCTAAGTGAAATAAGTCAGAGAAAGACAAGTACCATATGTTTTTCATCTGTATGTGGAATTTTAGAAACAAGCAAAGAAAAAAGAAGAGGGAGACAGATAAGCCAAGAAACAGTCTCTAGGGATGCCTGGGTGGCTCAGTGGGTTAAGCCTCTGCCTTCAGCTCAGGTCATGACCAGGGTCCTGGGATCGAGCCCTGCATCAGGCTCTCTGCTCATCAGGGAGCCTGCTTCCCCCTCCCTCTGTCTCTGCCTGCTGCTCTGCCTACTTGCAATCTCTGTCTGTCAAGTAAATAAATAAAATCTTAAAAAAAAAAAAAAAGATACAGTCTCTAAACTATAAACAACACACTGATGGTACCAGAGGTAAAGTGGGAGGGGGTATGGGTGAACTAGGTGATGGGGATTAAGGGCATTTGTTGTGATGAGCACCAGGTGATGTATGAAAATGTTGAATCACTGTATTGTAGACCTGAAACTAATATTACAGTGTATATTAACTAACTGGAAGTAAGAGAAAACAAAATAAAGAAGGAATCAAAGAAAAAGGAAGAAAGGAGGAAAGAAAGAAAAACTCCTGAGGCACTTCATCATCTTGGAAATAATCTAATTAATATAATTATCATTAATCAAATAGAATGTTTTGTGCCAAATATATTCTGAGATGACTATATTTTTGCCCATGATAAATAAAGTAATAGAATGAAATGAAGATAAATAGGATGGAGGGTACATCTATGTCTATATTTATATTTATCTACATATAAAATCACAAAGATGTCATATGTCATAATTCATCACCAGTAAAATGGAATGTTAACTGTTGAGCCTAATTTAAAAATAAGTGTTTCTTTTATGTAAAATTTTATTAATGCAAAGTTAGTGCACTTAAAAACAATTCAACTTATAAAAAAATTATTGCATAGATCTTAGGTTAAAATTAGGGTCGGTGTGATGAAATTAAATTCTTTTATATAAGACTGAGAAAAGGCTCAGTTATTTAATTCAGCCAGAAAAAGAGCAAATATACCTTGAAAAAAATTATCAGAGACGCTCCAGCTAACAAGAAGTTAAGATGGCACTATTTTCTTCTTTTATGTAAGACACATTTTTCGAGTTAACCTACACACCTCTGTATGATGTGGGTACTACATCTTGAGTATTTTAGAGTGCCACCTAACCCCTGAGCTCTCTTTTCATGTGCTATTGTAGGAAGCAGAGAACACAGGGAGAGGTATGTCTCTGTTTATACATGAAAAGGGAGATGCAGGGATGAGCGTTTACTTGGAAGAGAGCCTTGAACTTGTTGCTGGTAAGAGAAAAGAGCAGATCGCCTGATCCCATGCTGGCTCCTTATGGTGCATTGTTATTGTTCAGCATCAGCATGGGGCACAAGGACAGCTCCTGTGTGTGGGATGGAAGTAGCTACAGTGATGCCTGACAGATTCTGTCAGCGGATGAAATCACGTGTACAAGCGAGCTCTTCACCCACAAGGAAGTCCTCGCACAATACTGGGGGAAATGAGCAGAGCTGAGGGAAGTCCACACAGTGTCTGGGAAAGCCAGCGTCTGGTTGGGCCTCTACTCCCTGTAAACATAATGACATAAAAAATAGCCTGGAGATACATGAAATGACATATTGCAGAAGAGGGGAAGGAACTGATTTTCTCATTATTGAAAAGTAAAGCGGATCCAACAATAATTTAATTCCAGGCCTCATAAAATAATTTTAGTAAGCTATTTGATTCCTTTAACATTTTAGAAGAAGGCATAGCCCCATGTAATTAGACCAAAAAATATAAGGAGAGAATAAATAACCCAAGATAAAAGGAAAGTATAATACCCACCTGGTGGTGGGCATTAAGGAGGGCAGGAATTGCATGGAGCACTGGGTGTGGTGCATAAACAATGAATCTTGGAACACTTAAAAGGTAAAATAAAGTTTAAGAAAAAAAAGAAAAGTTAAAAAAAAAAAAGGGAAGTGTAGTCTGGTGAATGAAAATCAAGTGTGAGGCAAACACGGAAAGCTCAGGTTAATGGTTACATAGAAGTAAGATAAAAATCCTCACTGTAGCTGGTGTATGTATATGGAGATTTGATGCAAAAAAAAATGATAACACTGGAATAGATTACAAATTTGAAAAAAACATTTCTGGAAAATCAGAGAAAAGTTAAAACAACTTAAAATAATGAGAGGGAAAAAAATGGCCTACAGATACGGAGTCCAGAAAGCAGGGATCCAATTAAGAACTTTATATTATGGAGATAGAAACCTGAATGCTTGCAAGGAAAACAACTAAAGAAGAATGAACTTAAAGGTAACCCATGGAATAGGGGAAAAAAACCTGGGTAATGTTCAGAAATCTTCCAGATTGTAATTTTGATTTCCTATTTTAACTTATATCATTTTTCAACATATTTTAATGTTTTATTTAAAGTTGAGGGTATTCTTGAAATTGCATAATATTAGATAAAACTAGAGAAATTTTTCCTACAGATTAATTTTTTAAAACTTTATTAAATTTTATTTTTACTGAATAAGAAATAGATGCTGACAGAGTGATTTGTGCTGATCTCTGCTAGTTGGTTCTCCACCCTTCACGGTGAAACCCTTGACTTTAGGGGGCTGTGGGTTTGGCTCTGGCTCATGAAATGTTCATGAGCCAGCTTTCCTGTCTGAGGAATCATACAGCAAGTATCTGCGAGAGGCAGAGACCTGCTGTGCACCCTCTCTGCAAAGGTAGCATGAGAGAGGACACATCATCTTTGTTCTCAGCCCCTTAGATTCATGGCTGTTTCTTGCCACAACATAAATTAGCCTGACTATGCACTCTTCATGAAGAAAACATGAAAAAAAAAAAAAAAACACCCAGAAGTCCCCCAGAAGGATACTCCAATCCCATCTCCCAGCAGTAAGCTTCATAAATATTTTGGTATATTTCTTTGCTTGTCTTCATTTGCATATATATATATTTATTTAGCTATGAATTAAATCTGGTAACTGGTAACTTGTCCTCTCCAAGCCCATGATTTTCATGTCTGTCGAGCATACCATCACATGGGTGTAAATTACTTGTGTTAAATAAAGAGTTTCTGTTGGTTGTTTTTAAATTTTTCAGTGTTTCGTCAAGAAATTAAACCCATTGCCATATGAAGTTCCCGAGGGTGGGCAGAGTATTCTGTTCCAGAAACACAGTGTTGCCTCTTGTTGTCTCTGCCCCACTGCAGCCTTCTTGGGGCTGACAGCTACCTGAATTCTGGTGGTGACCTCTTTCCAGCCTTGGCTGTAATGACTGGCCCTGATGTCTTATTGTTAAGCTCACTTTTTTCCTACAACCAATCCCCACCCCAGGCTATCTCCCAAGCCAAGTTTTTATCTCCTATAGGTGCAACAAATGGGAACTTCTGGCTCTTTTCCAACCCACACCAAATACAAGAGTAGCTCCTGATTACTGCTCAGAGTCTCTGCCTAACACTGCTCCTCCAAATTATTACAGGGACATGAGACAAAGTGCCAACCTATCTCTCCCAAGAGCCTCAAATAGAATGCCATCTTAACGCCTGTCCAAATTTCTATTTCTCTTTAAGACAAGCCCAAGAGGGGGTTTGCCTTCACTATGGCCTTGCTTGCTTTCTCTCCCTCCATCTACATTACTCTCTTTTTGTTGGAACCATAGTGTCGTGTGTGCTGCCCAGGACTGCCACTTCTCTCTCCCTTTTCCCTAAGGCTATTCTAGCAGATGGGATAAGAGGAGAGAGGAAATGCCTTACTAATAAAATAAGTCAGGAGAATAAAAATTTTATTCATTTCCTATTAAATGATTATGCAAATAAATAACGTAGTGTTTTATAAATTTTAAGTTTCCTATGCTTTCCTTTAATTTTCTCTGCAGTGAGTTCCAGGTGCTAGAGTAGTTTCTTCATGTATATATCTGGTTGTTATCCCAGTCCTGATTAGGTTTAGTACAGATTTCCCATCTCTTTGTCTGTGCTAGGAAAGACATAGCTCATCCCTTTAGAGACAAAGTTTGAATGGATAAACCAGCCAAAAACACGGCTAGAAATTTGCTATATGATCTTCATTGTTTTTGGTTTGTTTCTATTCTGATTTCCCCAATAAGAGCCAGAAACTGCTGCTTACTTGTTCACATTCCTCCCTTCTGACTTCAATTTTAGATCTTGTCAAAGTCTGACGATAAAATCAAGGTGAAAAATAGGTGAAAAGAGTCTTCTTTCCTCTAAAAGGCATTGTAGCCACACTAGGTAATACACGATTTATTAGCTTGGAGCCCTACACAAGATATCTCATCTTTCCAAGGTTTTCTTGCAATGCTTCTTACTGAATTTTGAGGTGCAGTTAAGTCACTGTGGTTGCCTCCTATTCACAGGAATCATGTGGCAAAATGACTTAAGTTCATGACACAGTGTAAGCTTAAAAATAGGGATAAGCAAAGAGTGTGCCATATACCTTCAAGATAACTGCTATGATCAAATTATAAAGACACACCCTTCCCCCACATCAGACTCAGCAGCACAAACAAATCCATCCCTGCTCCAGGCTTATTGGACACCTGTCTTCTTCCCTGTGGTCTTGAGCAAATCAAGTCCTTAAGTTTCATTTCTCATAAACTTTTTAAATACAAAGTTATCTCAATTTTCAACTTCTTAGTTTCTGTGTTTTTACCTAGTATATCTGTGCATGAGCACTTTTGTGTAGGACTCTTTCTTTTTAAATACTGATAATAAAACCCTGGGATTTTGGTGGTGGGTAGTCCGAGTGATAATAACCAGTTTTATTGATTTTCTTGGTGTGTCTTGAGGCTATTTCCAAATGTGCTTTGAAAACACTAAACTATAGCCAAAGCCTTAAAAAGAGGAAGTCATATTCATCAGCATTTTATTCCTGATACAGTGAGATTGATGGGAGATAGAACTATATATGAACATATGACAAAACCTCATAATTAAGTGGGGATTTGTTTCCAGACTCTAGGATAGACCCATAGGAAAGCTCACCACATGGAACTAATTTTTCGAAGTGATATTGGCTTTACAGAAGAAGCTGAGCAAATATCTGCTTTGACCCTTTCTTCCGTCATCAAACCATACATCAGTGCTTACCACCCAAACATGCCTACACATCACTGGGGCAAACTCCAGATTTGTTGCTCAGGTTGGGTCTGAAATGGGTACAAGCTCCTCCCACAGAACTTTCAGAAAAGAGCAATGGCTGTGGCACCAAGTCACCTTAGCAAGAGGTCTACGGAACACCCAAGTACACACTGGAAAGCAGCCCCATAAAGGAAAAGAGCAGAGTAGGGAGGATACCCACAGTTGCCTTAGAAGACAACTATCTTGGTGAGAATATGTTAATGTCTGTTTTGGAGTAAGGAGTAGGGCACATTTCAAATACAACTTTCAGCAATGTAGTGTCATCATGATGTAGTATGTGATTGGTAAAACACCTGCTTTCCTCTATGCATGGCTTCAGAGAGGTTGGAAGCAGAGATTGGATATGGATTTAGTAAAACTGATCTTGTCCATTAAGTCTTATCCCTACCTACTTCTTTTTTATTTTAATATTTTATTTATTTATTTTTGAGAGACAGCACGGAAGTAGGGGAAGGGGCAGAGGGAGAAACACACTTATGATCTGAGCTAAAGGCAGACACTTAACCAAATGAGCCACCCAGGGGCCCTCCCTACCTACTTCTTAGTATAAACCAAGATTATGTCCCTAGAGGATATGTGGTTGCAGGGTTGGGGTAATGGAGAACAGAAAAGGCCCATTGTTTCTAGACATTGGCCCTGACCTAACACAGTTTCTTAGTAAAGAAACTTTCTTTACTAACCCTTTATTTGAAAACTTGTTAAAATCTATCATGCTTCTATTACCAGTGGGTAGAAACTTGATTTATTTGTCAAATTAAAAAATTATTAAATGTATTAAGGATTATTAAAAATTAAAATTATTAAAAATTTTAAATACACACATACACACACATACATATGAAAACAAGTTTAAAAAAAATGACAAAAAGCAAAATTTGATTATAAGAAGCAGATTGGGAAAATCTTATGTCAGACTATAGGTGGGTATATCCAGGTATGTTTTCCCAGAGGGAGGTTCTCCAGATTTAGGGAATTATATGCATTTGAGAAAAATGATAACAGAACAATGATGAAATCATGATATCAGGCTTTTCCTATGTCAACAATTTTGCTTATAGAAGACTGCTAGTGGTGTTGACTTAGTCCTTTCTCTATTCCTTTCATAATCTGCTTAGAAAGAACCCAGCAAAATAACCTGCTGGCACCAATAACCTGATCTGGCAACAGCACCCTCTTTTCCTAAAACTAACATCTCCATTTGAGAAATGTTAAAGCACATTCAGGTCAATCCTACTGCTTTGTTCCCTGAGATGCTAAGGTTTAATTATATGACATTTAGGAGCAGATCTGGGACCGCCATCTGGATCCTGCTTGGCTATTCCAAGGATCCTTCTACTGCCTGGGCCTGGAAAACTCTCAACATACTTATTTGTTAACCTATAATGCTTCATGTCTTAATTGGAGATATATTGGTAAATAGATCAAGTAAATAGATTAAGGAAATAGATTTGGTAAATAGATTAAGATAAATTCTTAATTTTTTATTATTTTTTTGATAAATTCTTAATTTTAACATTATAAAAATCAATCGAACAAATTATAGATGGATATGAAAAGGTGGCAGACTTTACATTAAATACCTACTGAATGATGTTCAAAACTATCATGAATGAATTGTGTAAATAATTCATTTTAAAATGTGATTAATCTCTAAACTTCAACATGATTAAAATTTCTCTATCTTCAAAAGCAATAGCTAACATTAAGTACATTTGTGATTTTTTTTTATTAAATAAAAAGGAAGGAAGGAAGGAAAGGAGGAAGGAAGGGAGGGAGAATGCTAGTTAATAGGACAAAAGCAAGCAGAAGCCACATAAGGACAGAGAAAATTGAGTCACTGTGTTGTGTTGTTCTGTTCAGCACCTGGTATATCCAAGAACATCTTTTTCAGTGTGAGTCAATTCTATTAAGAAGAGTGACTCCAACTCTAAAATTGCAGTAACCCGTACCCCCTTCCAGTACAGTGTTTTATTCATGGAATTCTGGCATCAGTGGTTTTAAATCTACTTTGGTGCAGATCCTGATGACCTCTTTGGCTCTCTCTTGAGAACAGCTGCTTCTGTGTCACAGATGCTCGGAGGAAGAAGAGAAAGCAAGTGTCCTGCTGTGTGCTTGTCCTAATTCTCGACATCTGCAGACCCAGCTGAGAGCACCTGCATTATTAGCTTTCAGACTCGGAGACACCTATAAACTAAAAGGCAGAGTGTCGTGAATTTCAAACTGAAAGTACCCTTTGGAGAGCCATTGTGCTTGTTGGTTTGTAACATGCATATTAAAGTCCCCATAATGTTGGGCCAAATGCTCTGATGTGATTCAGGGGCAGCATTACAGATGCATCTTTACAGTTGCGAGAACACTAAAGAACCTGTATATTTTCTGTGAAATCTCCATATTCACCTTATTTTCTTACTCAACATATAGGAACAATAGCCCGAAAATAAAAGGCCAACAACGCACAGCCCATGAACACATGAAAACACCTGGCAATGTCTTTACGTGATGACACCAGAAATCTCAGGCTCTGATATGGAAATATGACACATTTTTCTAAAAAATTGCTAAAGAAGGAGAGGATAAAGTCTCTTTAAGACACCGCTTCAAGACACAAAGGAAAGTTATGGAGACAGACTTGAAGGGAAAATCATTTTCTGAACTTTTATCTTTTAGATATGCACATATGCAAAACTGTGTGGCAGAACAGATGGAAAAATAATTGAACATATATGACAGAGTTGATTACCATATATATTACATCTGGATGCATTACAGATCAATGAGGAAAAGACAAACACAGTCATAAAAATAGTTAATGGACACAAATGTAAATGCACCAAAATAATTGCCCTTCCTGTAGAAAAAAACAAAACAGAACAACAATCTTATTAAGAAATTCTAAACTCACCAAAACAACAATTTTGTTAATTATCAAAGATAAAATTAGTAATATCTTAGCTTATTTAAAAAACTCATCTATAATCCATGTGAGGAGTAGCACACACTAGGATATTATCTTTAGTGCGAACTGTTATAGTATTTGAAGAAGGTACTTGGCAAATCAACTTAAAATACCCTGACTTATTCATGCATTTAATGGGGCAATTTCATTTAAAGGATAATTGCAGATATCACAAAGATTATAATGGCAACAAAATATTAAAAAGCTAAGTAGTGGATAATTAAGGATTGCAAATTGCTTAAATCTTCTATCACAGAATATTCTGTAATTCTTATCATGTGAATATTTAAGGCAATTCAGTTGATTTAAAATGATGATATGCTCCATTGTGAACAATATGGATTTTAATAATATATGTAATATATAAATCCCATTTAGTAGGTTTTTGATACATATGTCTCAGGGCTATGTTTTCAGGAACGTAAAATTTCATGACTGTACATCTTCAGCTGGTGTTTATGTCCACATAGTTTAGTTAAGAGGAGTACAAAACAGGGCACTGTTTGTACTACAAATTTTAGGTTTTTAAACCAGATCATCTGAGGACATGATGGGAGTAATTCAAATGTGAAATATAAAATTTGATCATCTTGGGGCACTTGGGTGGCTCAGTGGGTTAAGCCTCTGCCTTCGGCTCAGCTCATGATCTCAGGGTCCTGGAATTGAGCCCCACATCGGGCTCTCTGCTCAGCAGGGAACTTGCTTCCTCCTCTCTCTGCCTGCCTCTCTGGCTACTTTTGATCTCTCTCTCTCTCTCTGTGTCAAATAAATAAACAAAATCTTAAAAAAATAAAAATAAAAAACAAATAAATAAATGTAGGACCATGATTTACTTGATGAATGGTATTTGGAAGCATCAAATAGCAACTCAACATTCTTACCCCTAACTCTACTCTCCTCAGTCCGCAGCATGATTATGATGAAAACTTGACCAAATACTAAATGTTCATATTATAGTGTTTTGTGTTTTCATGATAGTGTTCCTCAAATATTCTAAAATCAAGAAAAAGACTTGAACATAGGAATTCTATGTTTTAGCTTATTTTGGTGGAAATATTCAGTAGAAGAGCAAATTTTTCTCATGACTCTATCAAATAGTCATAAAATCTCTGATTACTATAGATAAATACAATTTTTCTTCCTCTTAGTTCCCATAACACATTTTCTATGCCTCAATTATCAAACTCATTTCCATTCTATTCTACTTGGTCTCAGATATTTTTCCATGTCTTCTTACCATCACCATATATTACAACTGAAATAAAACCCCCTTGAAGGTAGGAATCTTGTATAACATTTGTCAATACATCCTTGATCTGACATCAGAAATACTATTGTAAAAGTTGATAAAGATTTAAGAATGCTGCATAGGTTTTAAAAGTGTGTTTGCTCAATTTAAAGAAAGAGTGGATAAGTTATAGACTTGTTCAAAGTGTACAAGGTACACCTCAGAAACAGAAGCACTTTAAATTCAACAAATCCCTAGAAAGGGTTATATATGCAATGGGAAATTCTATGCAATTTCATTTTCAGAGGTTAGAGAATACTTTTCTTCATTTGGGATTCTGGATTTTACATTGCTGCTCTTGGTATTGCAGTAAAAAAAAAAATCTCACAACTACAAGAATTATAGGTAAAAATCTTGCTGAGAAAATTATGTAGTTTTTTCCTTTAATAAGGAAGATTCTAGGTATCTTAAATAAAATGACTCATGTTTCTATAAGATAGAAATTTCATCTTATTATATGCATGAGATAGCACTTGTATTCTGATAGAAAAATAGCAAAAACAAACAATTCCTAAAAGAGTGTGTTTAAATTAATTATAGTATAATCATATGAAATTATATAGACATTAATTATATTTTAAATGGTTAATGAAGTTATTAGTTAAATAATTATTAATTAAATAATGAATGTGTTCTTAAACTAATAAGCAAAACTACAGACTTCAAAATCCTTCTAATTTTGTGAGTGATTGAGTGTGTGTGTGTATGAATGTGCATATATCAACAGAATACATCAAAATGTTTGCAAAAACTCGTTGCATGAGTGTAGGAATTATCATTTTGAGTAAAGGAATTATCAGTGTTATACTTCTTTCTTTTTTCTGTATTTTCTAAAGTTACTTTTTTTGACCAGAATATACAATTTTAAAACATGCTAAAGTGGTTGTACATATAAATATTTAATTTACTGTACCACTCATGGCAAGAAAAAGCTATTGAATGTTCTCATCTGTGACAAGTAACTTACCGTTTTCTGAAAATTATTGAATTGTGTACATAAAGAGACATTGCCTGCTAATAACTCTTGATACAATAAGTACTCCAGGAGTCATATGCTACTGCTGAATAGCTTTAGCCACACAACAAACAAATCAACAACAGAAAATAAGCAACACAACTTTTTTTTTAAACATAACCTTTACACCCAAAGTGAGACTTGAACTCACAACCTTTAGATCAAGAGTAAGGTGCTCTACCAACTGACCCAACCAGGAACCCCAATGTACCTTTCTCCTCTGATACATGAATACTTGTAGCTCTTTAAGTATGTGGTGTTACAAAAGTATGCTTTCTAGGAATCACATAATTTATACTTGTAATGATTTTTTTCTTAACAACATACACTTCAGAGAGAACATTGTCAGAATTATTATGTGACTCTAACACCAGTCACACAACAAAATTTTTAATTATCAATCTGTTGATATATAGTTGAATAAATGGAGACTCAATTCAGTACTATTTTTAAATTTGAAAATAAAGGAGCTTATAGAAAAAATAACTTCTGATATAGAATACTTCTCTTTCAGGATCAATTTTGGACTCCAGTATATATATAATCTTAGTAATACTTCAATTTGGATTTTAAGGATGGTTTGATTGGTTTTGTTTCATTTCAGTAGTTTAATTTATTATTATTTTTTTTTGGAGAAAAAAATTCACTTTTGTATACATAATATAATTGGTGAGACAAATGCAATATATTTAAGTAGGGTCCTCAATCATACCTCCTAATTTTAAACCTTATCTCTGCCATTTGTTGACCATGTTTTCTCTTTTAAAAAAATGAAATTAATAACAACAGCTACTTAATACTATTTTCTTGATGATTGAATTCATGCATATATGTAAAACTCTTATCAGGGTAATTTGATAAATGTTAGCTTCTAAACATACTTACCAACTTTGTAGTCTACTTTAAGAATTCAAGAAGTCTTTTTGAAGTTACTAAAAATTTAATATCACTGAAGATAATTAAGCAATATATTTCTAAGAATCTCTGATGATATCATTGATTTTAGCAGGAAAACCAGCTCTTTGAAGACAGAGTCATCATTCATGACATCTAAAAGAAGTAAAATATTGAAACTACATCTAGAAGTTTCAAGCAAATTACAAGACTAACATGCAAATCCTCAGCTGCAGAAAAGAGTATGAGATCCACTGAATGTTAGGTGTTCATAATCTGGAGGTCTCAGGTTTCAAGCTCCTAATTTATACACAAACATTTGTACATTAATGTGTAGGTGGATATAGGAGTCTCTGTAACTTTTACTGGATAATGACAGGTATGTATGGATTCATAATAGTGTAATAACTCATGTGCTAGGTTTATGTAGAAAATATGATTATAGCATCATTGAGAAAATAATGAACTCTGCTTGAGTTGAGTACAGGAGACTTTCCAGTGGAGGCAACCACATGGCTCAGGATTAAAAGGGGACTAAGATTTCACTTGGGAGACAACAGAAAGTCGTTTCAGAGAAAGGGAGCAACATGTTCCCACTGAAGTAGGTATGAATCAACATGCTATCGTAGGTAAGTGCAAGAAAGCAGGAATGAATAGGACAATGGGTGGGTGTAGGAAAATAGGGAGATATGCAGATGGCTAATTACGTGTATAAAAAGCCTTTATGCCATAAATAAACTGCAGTTACCCTAAGGTAAATGGCAGCATAGAACAATTTTCAAAGGGCCAGAGCCTGTTTTATTTTTGTGTGTTTTGTTTTGTTTTAGAAGTATAATTCTGAAATGTTAAAAAGGGCTTAAAAGAAGCTAGCACTCCAAATAAAATGTATTCACAAACGTCCATTTTAGATATAAGGGAGGCCCGAACCAAGATGGTGGCATGGGAAAGAAGGTTATGGAAGTGGCATAAATTTTTACCTACAGAATACAAAGAAAATATGTATTCAAGATGTTGCTCAAGACTCAGGCTTGGTGGCCTAGAGGATGTAAGCCACTTACTAAGAAAGGAATCAATTATTAGAGTTCTGTTTTAGCTGCCGTGAATTCATCCTGGAGTGAGCATTTGGAGGTTAAGAGAATGTACACCGAGACAGAACTGGGATCACATTCCATCTTAGCCTTTCTGAGCCCAATTTCATAATAAGCAATGAGATAAACTGGTTCAGAAATCAAGGGGAGGGGAGAAATCAAGGGGTAAAATAGAGTGTGTAAGGAATTTTTCTCAACATAGAACTTTGAAGAAAATAGTGACCTTAAATGTGGTTCTGTCTTTGTCATTACATGATCACGGTGTTAAGGGACAGTTCTCCACAAGACTCTCACATTATAGAGTCATGCACGGTCTTCAGTTTGTATTCTTTATAAAGGGTATTTAGATAGTGATACAGATAGTGTCTTTCTAGAACAAAAGTCGGGTTTATAAAAGATTCGAGTTTGCAATGACGTTCTTAGGCAGATGTCACCTGGTCCTTCCTATATCACGCTGTGAGAACTGGAGATCAGATTCCTGGCGTGTGAAAACGCTGGTGTTCTGGCTCTGGTTAGAGTTACGGGTGATAAAATCTGTTGTCTAAGAGACTGAGGGGTCTTGTACCTTGTACCAGAATCCATGAAACTGAGGCAGGCTAACATTTTAGCTGTCACATTAAATAAAATCTCAGACATTTTGCAGTTCTTGACACACTTAGTTTCTACATTCAAAAGAGAACACCTTATAGGAAATAGGAATAATCCACACGCAGATATTTCCTTTCCAAAATATCAGTCTTTTTTCTTTTATTTCTTTTCAGCGTAACAGTATTCATTTTTTTTTTTTGCACCACGCCCAGCTCCACACAATACGTGCCCTCCCCAATACCTACCACCTTGTTCCCCCAACCTCCCGAAAACCTTAGGTTGTTTTTCAGAGTCCATAGTCTCTCATGGTTCATCTCCCCCTCCAATTTCCCTCAACTCCCTTCTCCTCTCCATCTCCCCATGTCCTCCATGCTATTTGTTATGCTCCACAAATAAGTGAAACCATAGGATAATTGACTCTCTCACAAAATCTTCTCAAAACAAACACTCTGATATCAAAACAGAGACCCCCTTCCTTGGAACATACTCTGTAAGGACTATCTTTTTACATTAGATCCTTTATCTAATCCTGATCCTCCATTGGGTTTCAATTATCACTAGATGAGATTTAATTCAAAAAGAAGAAAACATAAACTTCTGTCATAAATCAAAAAGTATTAGATTGGAAGCATTTCAATATGAATAATTTCATAAAACACAATGTTCCCATTTTAAACCATTTTCCCAGCAACACTGAAATTACATCATACACAATTTTTTTTTCATATGAAACCAAAGGACAATTTTGTTTGAATATGGAAGATCACAAAGGAAACAAAACATGAAAGACACATTCAGATAATTAATTTTTGCAATATTAACTTAGATATGAGTAGAAAAACCATTCAACTCAGAATTTAAATAAATGATGTTGAACAATATGCTCTTTGAAATAATTTCCTATTTTCTACCATCATTACTTTAAATGATCAATGACATTTTCAGGCTCTTGTAATGAACCACAGAACCATCATAGTTTAACACTCTAGAGATTTCTGACATATCAACAAAATAAAACTGCATAAGTAAATCCATAGAATTTCATGAATTGAGTTCCTGGAAGCAAGGAAATCAGAACATTAGTTATTACTAGTATTTTGAAAAGAAACTCCCAGGTTTCTCTCTCAGATCCTTTACTTATATTTTTATGTGTTTAAAGTATATCAGTAACTAGATGTTGAAACACACACACACACACACATTATATATAATATAACCCAGAGTCAGACCCTAACATATATATACATATATATTATATTGAATGATTATAATTATATTGAATATATATTATATTCAGTGTCAACATTGAAATCTTACTGTCATTTAAATTTTAAAACTGCCATCTTTCTGTGGCACCTGGGTAGCTCAGTTGGTTAAGGTCTGACTCTTTGTTTCAGCTCAAGTCATGATCTCATGGGTTGTGGAATCTAGCCCATGACAGACTCTGCACTCAGCGGGGTTCTGCTTGAAGATTCTCTCCCTCAGCTCTCTCTCTCTACAACAAATAAATAAATATTTTTTCCCAAATAAATAGATCCCTTAAACAAAATAAAACTGCCATTTTTCTAAAACCTTTCTATTAACTTCCTCAGCATTGAGAAAGAGCATTAAATGTTGACCAGTCTCAAAATCTCTGTCACTTTTTGCCTTTTCTATTCTCCTCATCTGAAAAATGGTTCTAAAAAAAAGTGAAGGTGTTTTAGAATTTGATGAGTCTACTAACTTGTTTGATACACAGGTAACAAATGGGAAAATTATTTGTCTATAAATCATTCATAAGTATCTGTTAGTGTCTGAACCTAAATTGATATCCCAAATCTTCTTACAGGTTGGCAGGTGTTCTTTTGTAGAGAACAGATTTACTGAAACTACTTGGCTGTCTCTGTCTCTTGTTCTGTTTTCTATCTCAAATCCTGCCTATAGTCTCTTTGAAACAGCAATAAAAATACAAAACTCTGAAAACCTTCACAGTCCCCGCTTCATGTTAAGTAAATTAAAGGCTTAGTTCTTAAAAATATAAAATCATACAGGTTCAAAGACTAATTATGTGGACTATATTGATCATGTCTTGACTGACTCCTTGGTGATAATGGGAACACTGGGTACCTGAATATCAGAAAAATGATAATGAAATAGAAACTTTTTTTCATTTTTTTATTTTGATATAAATTCAGACTTACTGAATTGCAAGTATAGGACAAAGAATTCCCCAAAACTCTTCACCCAAATTCCCCAAATGTCAACAACTTATTTGTTTGATACCTTTTCCCATGCTATCTACTGATATTTTGTTTTTTAGTAATTTAAGAGTATCTTGCAGACAGGGTGCCTCTTTATAAACTAAAAATCTCAGAGTACATGGTATAAAAGCCACATTCTCATAAATACCCACAGCTAGATTAGCAAAATCAAGATGTTTTGTTTTCAAACATGACATCCTTATTCATATTTCCCCAATTTCCTATCATGTTTTCTTTTCTATTAAATTATGGTATACCATGTTATGTTAATGTCTTGTGCAGCGAAATGATTTAACATTTGTATACATTGTGAACTGATCACCACAATAAAGCTGGTTATTATCTGTCATCATATAAAGCTGATACAGTATTACTCACTGCATTCCCTATGCTGTACATTACATCCCCATGATTTATTTACTTTATACATGGAAGTTTGTACCTCTGGATCCCCTTTCCCCATTTTGGCTCCCTATCCCTGCCCTAGCAACCACCACTCTGTTCTCTGTATCTATGAGTCTGGATTTCATTTTGCTTTGTTTTTTTAGATTTCACTTATAAATAAAGTTATGTGGTATTTGTCTTTCTGTCTGACCTATTTTACTTAACAGGATACCCTCATACCACTTCATGTTTTTGCAAATGGTGAGATCTCATTCTTTAGTGACTAAGTAATATTCCATTGCATGCATATATATATATAACATCTTTTTATCCATTCATTTGTGGATGGACAATTAGGTTGTTTCCATATCATGGCTATTATAAATAATATATAATATATTTTTATAACATATATTATAAAATATATAATATATATTATAAATAATGCTGCCATGAACATAGAGTTGTTTATATCTTTTGAATTAGTGTTTTTGCTTTCCTTGGATAAATACCCAAAAGGAGGATTGCTGGATCATATGGTTCTATTTTTTAACTTTGGGGGGAACCTTCATAGTGTTTTCTGTAGTGGCTATACCAATTTACATTCCCACCAGCAGTTCCTTTTTCTCCACTTCCTCACTAACACTTGCTATTTTTTTACCATCTTTTTGATGGTAGCCATTCTGACAAGTGTAAGGTTATTTACACGGAATATGATTTTCCCTCCCTTCACTTACATATGTGCGTGTCCTTACTTCTGATGTAGGTCCCTTTTAAGCATAATATAGATAAGTCTTGCTGTTTTATCCATTCAGCCACTGTATTTCTTCTTTTTTTTTCCCCCAAGATTTTATTTATTATGTGACAGAGAGAGAGATCACAAGTAGGCAGAGAGGTAGGCAGAGACGTGGGGGGTGGGGAAGGCTCCCTGCTGAGCAGTGAGCCTGAAGCAGGGCTCCATCCCAGGACTCTGGGATCATGACCTGAGCCGAAGGCAGAGGCTTTAACCCACTGAGCCACCCAGGTGCCCCCACTGTATTTCTTTTGATTGGATACTCTAGTCCATTTACATTTTAATATTCACTGGTAGGTATGTATTTGCTGACATTTTGTTAATCATTTTTAGGATGTTTTGTAGTTCCTCTCTCTCTCTCTCTTTTTTTTTTCTTTTTAAAGATAAAACTTTCTTTGATGGTTTATAACTTTTTTTAGTTCATGTTCAAATTTCTTCCTCATTTTCTTTTGTAAAATTACTGTGAGTTCTTGCTTTGTGGTTACTGCGAGGTTCACATATGCTACCCTATGCATAGAATGGTTATTTTAAAGTTGATAGCAATTTAAATTTGATACATACCAAAACTACACTTTCAGTGTTGCTCCCATATTTCATGTTTTCATTGTCACATTTTACATCTTTTTATTTCATGTTCCCTTAATGAATTATCATAGTTTTAGTTAACTTCACTGCTTTTCTCTTTTGAACTTCGTATAGTTTTATAAATGATAGACTGCTTTTACTATACATTCACATTTTCCAGTAAGATTTTTATATTTTAATTTTTCAAAAAATCTTTTATTAGTGCCAATTATTTTTAGCTCAAAAGCTTTAATGTTTCTTGTAAGGCCATTTTAGTGCTGAGGAGTTCGCTTAGCTTTTGCTTGTCTGGAAAGCTCTTCATCTCTTCTTTTCCAAATGATAACCTTCCCAGGTAGAATATTCTCAGATGGTTATAGTGTGGCTGTAGTATGGGGGATGGGAGCACACCAAACTGCATTAGCAGGTCACACCATTAGCCAAAATGGTTGCCATTAGTGCCAGCAGTAGCAGGGTAGAATGTTGTTGGAAAAATGGTACCTGCCAGAGTTTTAATCCACAGACAGATCCCCAACCTTTGGAAGTGCTATTTGTCTAGTCTTTATTCCACATGTAGCTGTAAGTTTGTTCTGTTCACGGGAAGAAGTGTCTTCAGAATCTTCCTATGCCACCATCTTAACCTGAGGCTCTCCATTTTCCTACTATAGGCATTAAATCATTTTATATCACTCTGCTTAAAGATTTATGGCAAACCTGCATCAAGCAAATCTATCAGGAGCATTTTTCGGACATTGGCTTTTGCTCACTTTATATCTCTGAGTGACATTTTGGTAATTTTCACAATATTTCAAACTCCTTCATTATTATTGTTACATTGATCTTTAACCAGTAATTACAACTTTCTGCAAGTACAGATGATAGTTAACACTTCTTAGGAATAAAATATGTTTATATTTAAAAACAGCTACTTTTTTAGACATAATACTACTGCACACTATAACATAAATATAATTTTTATATGAACTGGGAAACAAAAAATGTTATTTAACTCACTTTATTGCGGTATTTGCTTTATTGCAGTTGTCTGGAGCCAAAACTGCAGTAACTTGAAGGTATACCTGTATGTTCTTCATAACAAAAGAAAACCTTGGATTATGTATTGCTTTTAATCTGGAACAGTTCCATGGCTTTGTTTGTTTTCGGTGATATGGGCATTTTTGGAGTATAGGTTAGTTATTTGTAGACTTCCTCTCCACTCAGTGTGTGTGATATTTTCTCATCATTAATCCCAGGTAATGGATTTTGGGCAGAAATTGTTTTTTCTATGACTATATTGGAAGTTACAGGAGGTCGCTTTGTACAGCCACTGGTAATGTGAACTGTCATTTTGTTAAGGAGATGTCTTCACTGTTTCTCAATTCTAAAGATACTATTGCTTTTCTCCCTTGTAAGTTCTAATTATCTTTTGAGGCAAATACTTTGGAGCTATAGTCTCTTACTCCTCAAACTCTTATTCACGGATTTTTTTATCCATTGATGACTCCACTAATTTAATTTTTATTCATGTTTTACTACTTAAGACAATGTATAATTACAAAGGTACATTTATTTGGAGAGCATTGGTGCAGAGATAGATGACTAAACTAATTAAGCAGAATATAGAGCCCAGAAATAGGCCCACGTGTATGTGGTTATCTAATTTATGACAAGGATAATACTGAGTTGTGGAAAACAAAACAAAGCAAAACATGACATTTCATTAAATACCTTTGGATTAACTCTATATTTACATGGGAGAAAAGGAGTATTTCTTATTTAATGTGATATACAAATATCAATTTCTTAGATCTAAACATGAAAATAAAGCAAGAAAACAATAAAAAAAATAGGCATTTGTTTTCCTTGTGTTCAGAATTGGAACTGTTTCAAAAAGACTCAAAAATTTACAGAAAAAAAAGGCAAATCAGAATTCATGAACTAAGTCTTCCTGTTCACTGTTATTAAGAAAAGGTAAAATATTTAAGTACACCTTCAAAGAAAGGACTTTTCAAGTTTATATGAAAACTACAAATCAGAGAATGAAAGAAAATCCAAGAAACCAAAGAGCAAAACAATTTTGAGGATTCCCTCAGCAAAAAAATGTAAGCTAATAATCAATAGTATTTGAAATGTGATCAGCCCATTGGACATCACAGGGATTCTAATTAAAAACCACATGGGGATATCACTACACACCCATTGGAATGGCTAAATGGAGGACACTGGCAACACCATGAATTGGCTGGTGAAACAACTGAAACTCTTATATATTGCTGATAGTGTAAAATGGCACAAACCTTTTGGAAAAATGCTTGACAGTTTCTACTAAAGAAGCAAATTTCTATCTTAGGTCATACCTAACAGAACTGCTACAAAAAATATACAAGTTTTTGCAACTGCTCTGTTTACATTGGCTAAAAAATGGGAAAAAAAATCAAATGTGCAACACATAGAATGGTTAAAATGTTGAATATGCATAAGGTAGACATTTTATATCAATAAGAATATCCAATCTAGCATGGTAGGAGAAAAAAAATAAATAAATTTCACAAACATCACAGTGAGCAAAAGATTCCAGTCACACGTCTAGAGTCCTTACACTGTGTTCTTATGTTTGTGTAAAGCTTAAAAATAGGCAGTCTGATTCATGAAAACATGTAATGGGAAATGGTGGGCAAGTAGTGACAGAAAGGAGGTATGAGACCTTCTGGGATACTGCTAATTTCTATCCTTTTTTCTGGCTACATGTGTTTATTTACCTTGAGAAAAACATTTATCATTTGTATTATTTTGGGTACTTGTGCTTTGACAGACTAATACTTCAACATTTTAAACAATTGTTCTTTCATGGCCCCCCATGAAGAACAGTGCATCCTTTGCAGGAGATCATAGTCTTTAAAGTTACTTATCTTCAAGGGCTAGGTTGTTGGTGTGTGTGTGTGTGTGTGTGTGTGTGTGTGTGGTTTAATATATTCTGACTTTTCTCAGTCTCTCCTCTCAAATATTTCTTTGTACTATTGATTGTGCTTTGATTAAGAATTATTACCTTTCCCTCTTAACCACTTACCTAAATCCCATCTCTTCCACCCACACTCAGAATCAGGGACTATGTGTTAATTTTTCTAATCCTTTCCACACTGAGAATTTATTCTCAACAATTCTATATTCTGTTTTCTTTTCCCCCGCCCAAGCCCAGTGCCACTGTACTCCTTATTCTCTCTCTTTAATAATCTCTGTTCATTGTTTTGCCCACTTTTACAAAAGTCTCACTCCAAAATAGGCTGTACTAACTCTATTTTCTGGTATATAAGCCACCAAAAGGACATCTGATAGTCCATACTCTGATCCTGATGAACCTGCTGCCATATTTGAAATATGTGGTTTCATGGCACATAGTAGCCCTGTTGAGTAAAGAGATACTCATTAAGGACAATTAATTATTTCAAATTATTTTCAATTATTTTGACATATTAGACTTTCTGGAATTCATTTTAAAATTACTAGAAGGTTTATTCAGGGAGATAGCATAGTGAAATCTTAGCCATAAGAGCACTATTGTATTGATTTGTTAGAGGTCTCTGAGGTTGCTAAGGTTCATGATCTGTGGAATTTAGAACATTTATCTCCTCTCATAATTATTATTTTACATTTCTTTCCTTATATTCATACTTTTAAGGCTTTTTATCTATGTAGTCATCTGAAGGGAGGAAAAAAGGCTCTGGAAGGAATAAAGGAAATGAATAATATAGAGTTAGCTGGCTCACACAGCAATTTTCTTTTTTAGTAAGTTTTTATACTAGTTCCTTGGCAAGCCATATATGATTTCTCTTCACACTAACACTCCCTTGCCAATTTGCGTGAGGATGTTTGAATACATTGCATCATTTCAATGATCTTTTAAAGTTTATTCTGCATATCCATTGGAGATTTGATTGTTATGAGGACTTCAGTGACACAATTGTTGCTGAGCAAAGGGAGTACTGCAAAAAATACCTAACAACATGAGGGAAATAGGTCAGTTATATGCAATTTGGAAATTGCAGATAAGAATAAAGGATAAAATAAAGATAATATATATTTCTGCCACTCTTGATAAATCATTTTGACATAAAACTGTCATTTTTTAAAAAGATTTCATTTATTTATATGAGAGAGAGAGAGAGTAAGAGCATAAGCAGGGTGAGGGACAGAGGGAGACGCAGACCCCTTGCTGAGCAGGGAGCCCCATATGGGACTCAATCCCAGGACTCTGGGATCATGACGTGAGCTAAAGGCAGACACTAACAGACTGAGCCACACAGGCACCCCCGTGTGTGTGTGCGTGTGTGTGTGTGTGTGTGTGTGTGTGTATGTGTTTACACAGGATGTGCACGCACATTTTATAAAAGTAAGATTTCAAGTTGGTGTTTTTATTAGCATTGAATTGTGAAAATTTCTGTCTATAAATACATTTTTATTAAATAATTTCAATACGCAGGTCACTAAATCCTCAGGGTGTTTTGAGACATAAAAGGAAATATAAATAATCATATACTGAGCTTTTCCCCAGAATTAGATATTTATACTCCTTAGCCATGAACCATTTTCATCTTTAAAAATGTATATTCTGGTGCTTTCACTTGACACAGGATTGAGTGAACAAAAAACACAAGTGGCTCTATGCTCTTTCATGCTTCCAGTGTTCATTGACTTTTTTAATAGTATTTTTGTTTTCAATTTTTAATGCTTATACAAAGAATACTGAATGCACTGAAAAATCATATTGCTGGAGAATAGTAACTAAGTAATCCAGTTTTGTCCTTTCACCATTCTAGGGTTGTCATTCAATAAAGTATATACTGTAAATTCAAATCCAGAATATTGTTTAGGTTGCTGTAGAAAGTACCATTGAAAATGACACAAAATTAGAGTGCTAAATTAGAAAAAAAAAAAAAAGGAACTGGGAACAATTCTGATCTTTTGCTCAAACTTTGAGAATAAAGACCCAGATTTGGAATCAAAGGATAAAGGTGGTATCTCATTGTAGTTTCGACCTGCAGTTCCCTGGTGATTAGTGATGTTGAATATCTATGTGTTTGTTGGTCATCTGTATGTCTTCTTTGGAAAAATGTCTTTTCATGTCCTCCGCCCATTTTTTAACCAAACTGATTCTTTTTTGTTTGTTTGTTTGTTTTATTTTATTTTTTTGGTATTGAGTTGTATAAGTTCTTTAAAGGTTGTGGATATTAACCCCTTACTGGATATATCATTTGCAAATAGCTTCTCCTATTTTGTAGTTTGCCTTTTCATTTTATTGATGATTTCCTTTGCGGCCAACAGACACATGAAACAAAGCTCAACATCACTAATCATTAGGGAAATGCAAATCAAAAATCACAATGAGGGGCACCTGGGTGGCTCAGTGGATTAAGCCGCTGCCTTCAGCTCAGGTCATGATCTCAGGGTCCTGGGATCGAGTCCCGCATCGGGCTCTCTGCTCGGCAGGGGGCCTGCTTCCCTTCCCCTCTCTCTGCCTACCTCTCTGCCTACTGTGATCTCTCTCTGTCAAATAAATAAATAAAATCTTTAAAAAAAAAATCACAATGAGATATTACCTGACAACTGTCAGAATGGCTTCAATCAAAATGATAAGAAATAAATGTTGGTGATGATGTGGAGAAAAAGGAACCCCCATGCACTGTTGGTGGAAGTAAATTGGTGCCATCACTGGGAAAAACAGTATGGAGTTGGTCAAAAACTTGGAAATAACATGATCTAGTAATTTCATGACTGAGTGTTTACTCAAAGAAAACAAACAAATAAAAAACTAATTTGAAAAGATACATGTACCCATATGTTTACTGCAGCTTTATTTATAATAGCCAAGATATGGAAGCAAACCAAGTATGCACTGATAGTTGAAGGGATAAAGATGTGGAATATGCAAAATGAATATTACTCAGCCACAAAAAATAATGAGATGTTGCCATTTTCCACCACATAGATGGACCTAAAGGGTATTATACTGAATGAAATAAGTCAGAGAAAGAAAAACATTATATGATTTTACTTATATGTGGAATATAAAAACAAACAAACAAAAACTAGAAACAGATCCATAAATGCAGAGAACAAGCCAATGATTGCCAGAGGGGAGGAATGTCGGAGGATGGGCAAAATGGATGAAGGAAAGTGGAAGATGTAGGCTTTCCATTATGGAATGAATTAGTCACAGGAATAAAAAGTACAATATAGGGAATATAGTCTATTGTATTATGATAGTATTATGGTGACAGATGGTAGCTACACTTGTGGTGGGCATATCACAACATATATACTTGTTAAATCAGCATGTCATACACTTGAAACTAATGTAACATTATGTGTCCACCATACTTCAATTAAAAAAAACCCTTAAATAATAAAACTATATAAAATTTTGAAAAGGAAAAGAAAATAAAGGTAAAAAATGGTATGACTTAAGGAAATAAAACATTTTATGTATTACATTGACTTGTTTTCCAGGCATCTAATACTGTAAGCTCACCATTGTGAAATTATTTGGACCTTATTTTTCATTTCCAAATCTTGAATTTGTGGTAAGTTTTGTTTGTACCTGCAAATATAATTCTTCTATTATTTTTGCATATACTCCCAAGCCTTGCTTATAAATCATTATAAACTAATCACCATAATCTAAGACACACAGCAATTTTCTTTGTTCTAATTCCGGTTTACATTTCCCTGCATTTCCTATTGCTCATGGAAGGCTGGAGTAATGGGGATATAAATTATTAATCCTTAAATTATTGTGTCCTACTCAATTAGTTGTTGTCTTAGCCTAATTCCTGTAGAAAACAGAGCTCAAGGGAAGGAGAAAAAGCTATTGCTTTATCTAGAAGGTGCAGTCCCAGAGCCTGAGAGTGAAGGAAAAGAAATGTAAGGTGGTGTGTTAACGGGTCAGCCATGGGAATGAGATACAGAACCTGTTACTCACTAGTGCATTCCCTTAACAAGGAAGGACATCTGTAAATGGACTCTACAGAGACATTACGCCCAAGAAAAGTCCTCTTTGAGGGATGAAGGAGAGGAGATGAATCTACCTGGCAGCCTCTCTCTTATATATTTTTTTACTGGTCAATATTTGTCCCACTGGAATTCACTTTTCTGCTTTTCCAGACTAGAATATTTGACCTGACAGTTTCTCAAAAACCAGAGCCCCCCCCCAACTCTTCACATAGTCATCTAAATATCAAGTGACATGGAAGTGAGACCCAAAACGCATACAGCTTGTCCCCTGCTGAAGCAGGGTGCACAGTGGCTTCTCTCAGGCCAGGAGGCAGGTCAGAGACGTGGTCTGAGCAAAGCTGGTGGGCTGGGGCAGTGGCTGTAGAGAAGCAAGCAGCTGAATTTCGAGAAATGGAGGCATCAGGAGATTCTAATGAAGAGTCAGAATTGATGTTTCCACTTAGGTAGGTATAACTGAAGTGTTTACTGAATGTAAATCTAGTATTTCATGGACTTTATGTATTTCTAATATCACTGCATACTATTTTCATTTGTTGTAAAGTTAGTAGAGTTGAAAATGGTGGTAACCTGGACCATTTTTATTAGTTTTCTGACGTGGTGACTACTCCGTTGATTGAAAGACATATTTTACTTTTGCAAATACAAGTTAATGAAAATCTCATCAATAAATACTGTTTATATGCAAATTGTTCCCCTCTGCAGTAGATTGTCCAAGTCACACAAATTCCTCAAGACTGTTTCAAATGAAACTGTCAATCTCTTCCTTTTTAAATTAATTTATTAGATCAGATTAGAGGCTGTCAAAATGGCTAACTCACATGACTTTTCAATTCAATATTTCTTTAACTTTCTCTTAAATTAACTTTCTCTTAATATTATCTGTCAAATGTAATCAACTAGGAAATTATCTTGTCAGAAAGCATAATGCCTAACATCTTTTCTGAGAGTTATAGGTCTCTACATTTTTTTGTTCCTGTTGTTATTCTGTGCCAATTAAAGAAAGTTTTATTGATAAACAAAACTCCATAAAAGTTCAACAACATCAAAATTCACAATAGCATGTTTTTGTCTGGATGCCACTCTTACCAGTGTCCCTTCCCCGTCTCCTGTCCACATTCCAGAGCAGTCATTCCTTCCTTCCTCTGATCTCCCCACCATTCCCTCTGTTCACCTTTTGTTCTTTCTTATTCTACTACTTCTTCCTTTTCCTCATGATCTTTTACTTGGGAGGGGTTTTCATTTTCATAATTTCTGTAAAAAACAATGTACTTTCAAAGGTAATTCTATATCCTTTCCCTTCAGAAAAGAAAATGAAAACAGCAGTGTTTATGAATAATACATCAAAATACATTTGCCAAAGTCAAAGTTCTAAATGTATCCACTGAAAAGTCAAAATACAGCTACAAAAGAAAATCTGTCTGAAGAAATCTCATTCTTACCAAGTTGATCTGATCAGAAAGTATGTTAAGGGATCATACTGAGTCCATGTACCCATGAGGTATTTTTTAAAAATGCACCAAAAATATAATGCCATTAAATTCTAGAACAAAAACTACTACTAATCATATTATAATAAAAATAAATATTAAAATAATCCAGCCAAGCATCCTATCATATAAGATGTTTACTGATCTTTTAAAACAACCTTTGTATAAAAAGGAGTTATAAAAATCTAAGTTGCTGAGTATATATCCAATTATAAATCCTTTTATTCCTCTTATGTAGGGGCACTAAATAATGTATTATAGTATATAAGACACAGGTATTCAGTTCTCAGATGAAAAGCCTAAATTAATAAGCAAGAAACAAGAGAATAAATCAATTTAATGGACCAATTCAAAGAGATAGAACAACAAAATATACCCAAGAGAAGCAAAAGTAAGCAATAAAGAAAACAAACAGAAATAAATAAGAAAACAGATGAAAACCATATAACTAATAAATTCATTCAAGAGGAATTTCTTTGAGGGAAATAACTAAAGAGTTATTCTGTCAGCTAACTTAATCAAGAAAAAGAGGAAGGGGAATAGTAAACATACAAAATAACAAATTAAATGTGGAAAGAGTCAAATGTATGAGAGGAGTCAATAAGAGTATCATAGACTACTTTGCTCAGCTCAAGGGTAATAAATTTGAAACAGAGAAAATGAATCATTTCCTAGCTTATAAATCATTAAGTATGGCCTGAGAGAGAATAAATAAATATCTGAATGATCCAATTATCATATAATACATCAAATAATTTATTAAAAATAATTCCATAAATAGCAATGTGCTCAGATAATTTCTAAAAAACACCTTGAAAGAATAGATAATTGTAATATTTTAAAAATTATTCAGAATGTAGAAAAAATGGTTTCCAACATGTTTCTCTATTACAATAAATTTTAACAATATGACCTCAGAGTTTCCTTCTATTCCTAAGAGCCCCCAGTAGTCAGGGAATTATTCAGAAGACCAAAAATGGAATTGTGGTTGTTTCTCATTCTAATATTGACTTAACAGTGAAACCTGAGAAAAGTGAGGAAAACTGACAGTCTTTACAGTCCATTTACATATTGATTTTAAAAGAATAGCCATACATTCATCAAGTGATTTTCCCCTAATTTGTAGCATAAATAAATTCAACTGAACAAATATTTAATGATTTCTTACCTTGTGTGTAGCACTGTTTAAACTTGTATTCCCTTGAGGAAATTAATATGCAATTTGTTTTGCAGGTTAAAAACTCTACTCTAGAATTGTATATGGAAAGTTTTCATCATATTTTATATAATGATTTATTTTTATTGAACTATTTCCCAACTGGCACACAATTTTCACCTCTGTGAATTTTAACCTAAACGAGTAAATGACAAATATCCAGCAGGCTTAAGGTCACATCACCATTCACCCATCTGAATTTTCCTCCAGACCAAACTGGTATAATCTAAAATACAGTATACTGAAAAAAAATTTTGAATAACAATAGAAACATAATTCCATTCTCCCTCCAGGTTTTGAAATGAATATTAGATTAGACAACAGACTCACACACAGAGAACAATAAAAGCTATTTAAAGGTGCACAATGTCCCAATGACATCTTTACCATCTGTGGTCAACCACTTGGAATTTTAGGCAGAAAACAGTCTGTTTCTGTTCTGAATGAGACTGACTTCAACCCTTGGTTCTCAATAGAGTCCATGCCCTGTGGCAATGATGACAGCCCCGTGCTTATCACCATGATTTTGTCTGAGCTCACCTTTCGACTTGCATCATGCATAATGCAATGGTTAGCCAGAATTTGAAAGGGATAAAGCAAACCAGCTCACCTATGCTCAAAATGTTAAGCTAGCCACACACTACATAATTCTCCTAGTTACTTGAGTAAAACATCTTTGTAAATTTGTTAGAAAAGATGTAAAGAGCAGAATACCGAGATATTGGGATGCACTTTAGAATAACTATGGCTCAGAATCAAATGGCAAATTTTTAAAATGCTTTTTATAAGTTTGAAACTCTCAATTTATTCTGACTTAAGCACATTAGAAATTATAGAAACATAACCATAGATTGTGTTGTTTAAATTTAGAAAAAAAAAATGAAGGATTTTGTATGGGCCATTTCTGAGGTCGCCATTATGTTATTCAGTAGTTAATTTACATATGGTGTAGAATACCTTGTTTTATGCTTCAACAAGTGTGTCCCCCATCAGGATACCCAACTGTAAAATGTTCCACTGAAATCTTGAATTGAACTTCCACTTATATACTTGGTTTGGAAATGCTATGTATAGAATATAAAGGGTCTTTATCTTTCACGTTTGCAAAAAAAATTTTTCCAGGTTAGAGATCTGGTGACTTATGAATTAGAATTACATCTGGCTTCAAATGACAGCCCCAAAATAGCAGTGGCCTAAGTAAGATGCAAATTTACTTATCAAGTATATAACACAAATCCTCTCTCAGCCAGAGTTCCCAGCACAGAAGAATAACCATTCTAAAGCAGGAAAGGGTTTTATTCAGGGGTTTTGTTCTTCCATGTCATTAGAAAGGCAGAAGGCACTGATTGTTAACAGGATGGGAACAAAGCAGGTGTGACTCAGGAAAAGAGGTCCCATCTCTGATGTCACCATGGAGACCATGGACCACCTCCCCCCCCAGCAGTCTCAGGACACACTGCAGCTGGAGATGGGTCCCCTAAAGCTGTGGTCCAGGGGTTGGGAAGTCAGAGTAAGAAACTGGCCGTGCTTGCAGTTGCTTCTAAAATTAAGCAATGAGCACTAGAACCTGCTACAGGACAACCAGGTCCTGCTGTCCTATTGTGTCCGGCAGGAGCCACTGAAGAGAGACCTGTGCACTACTTCCAAATACCATGTGAGTGCCTTTAGCTTTTAGAACTGAACTCACACCCAGACTGTCTATAAGGGATTCTACAATATATAGTATTGAGCTTTTCAAACTTTTTCAAAGGCAGGGTGCAATGGAGATCAAGAAAACCAATAAAGGAAGGAAGCCAAGTTTGGATGTGGGGAGTCAAACTGATGTGAGTTTCCTCAAGGTCCTGGAGCACACAGTCCTTCCAAATTTCTGCTCTTTGACTCCAGTTATCTCGCCTTTGTTCTTCTTGTGAGTCTCAGCCAGTGGGGTTGGAGCTATTAGGTTTACATCCCTGGCAGCAAATGAAGGAAGGCAGTAGGAGAAAAGGTGCATAGAGTGTATGCCAGCTCTCTGCTGACGCAGTTTTTAGGAAGATGCTACCCAACACTCATGGACGTCTCACTGGCTACAACACAGCAGATAGCTACACCTAGCTGATAAAGATGCAGAACATGAGAGAAAATGTTGTCGTTATTGTAGGTTGCCATGTGATCCATCAGAAGTTGAGTTTCTATTTCAAACAAAGAAGGGATCAATCATGTTCCATGCAGTCATAAATTTGAGAGGGGACCTAACATTTTACTGATTTATTTATTTATATTTTATTTATTATTTATTTATTATTTATTATTAATTTCTTTATTATCTGTCCTTCATCAAAGGTTCTTGTCACTTTGCATTTGCTATGTGATTTAATTATCATGATTATATCCAGTTGGTATTTCAACACCTTTTAATGAATGGCCACATTTTAGGTAGGGCTCTTTAAAGTTTCATATTGGTCAAAAAAGCCTATTTCACTGTCAAGCATGTACAAATTGTTATATTAAAAAGTTATCTGATTTGGATATAGAACAGAAAGTCACAAGGATACAATCTTTGATAGAAGACAGAGAAGAAGGATGCACTCTTCTTTATCTTTCTCCTGCCCTGCTGCACATGCAATCACTTTTCAGGCAGGTCTGGGTTACTAGGGTCATGGCAGGCAGTGAAGCCAGTAGGTTGTGGGGAGAGCTGCTTCAGCTTGTAGTAGTTCCTTTAGATCCCCTCCACAACATTGTCTTTCTTTAAAATGGAAAACTGACTATTTTTAAGTTTATGTAAATTACTTTAAAATTACAGCTTCAAGACAAATACTTCAGTTCTATCTTCTAAGTTAATTGCTGAATAAATCTTATTTGGTCATTGTGAAGCTATGGCTTATTTCAACATGTTTAAGCAGAGTATTATTGAATATAGAAGAGAGTGCACATGGAATAATAGTGTGTTTTTCCTTCTCTCTCTCTCTTTTTTTTTTTTTTTTTGCATCTGGTTTCTTCTTCCCTAGCTTATATTTATGAGTTTTATGTTTATGTATGCGCAATATGTTGTTGAGCATAGAAAATAGTATTTTTTCATTGCTCTATAAGAATAGTATTCCATTGTTAAAACTATCACAATTTATTTCTTCCTTTTAATATTGATAGACATTGAATACTTTCAAGTTTAGAGCTATTATAAATATGTTGTTGTGGTCATTTATTTAGCTTTAAAAAACACACATATACTTTCTGTTGGATTATACAGTACACCTGTCTTCAGTGTTAGAACTATTGCTTCTGCACTAGCTCTTGCATTTTATACTCCCATCATTAGTGTTTGAGGGTTTCAGTTTCTTCCCATCCTCATCAATATAGCTATTCTTTTGTATTTTTCATTTGAGCCATATTTTCTATTCATCATTATTTTCCATATGTAGTTCTTGCCAAAGCAAATAGTCTCCATTTCACATAAAAAATGTGCGCCAGCTTTGTAGTAAAGCTTGAAATCAGGTAACATGATGCCCCCAGTTTTATTTTTGTTTTTCAACATTTCCTTAGCAATTTGGAGTCTCTTCTGATTCCATACAAATTTTTGGATTATTTGCTCCAGCTCTTTGAAGAATACCAGTGGAATTTTGATTGGAATGGCATTAAAAGTATAGATTGCTCTAGGCAGTATAGACATTTTAACAATGCTTATTCTTCCAATCCAAGAGTATGGAATGGTCTTCCATCTTTTTGTGTCTTCTTCAATTTCTTTCATGAGTGTTCTGTAGTTACTTGAGTACAGATCCTTTACCTCTTTGGTTAGGTTTATTCCCAGGTATTATGTTTCTTGGTGCTATAGTAAATGGAATCAATTCTCTAATTTCCCTTTCTGTATTTTCATTGTTTGTGTATAAGAAAGCCACTGATTTCTGTACATTGACTTTGTATCCTACCATGTTACTGAATTGCTGTATGAGTTCTAGTAGTTCAGGGGTGGAGTCTTTTGGGTTTTCCATATAAAGAATCATGTCATCTGCGAAGAGAGAGAGTTTGACTTCTTCACTGCCAATTTGGATACCTTTTATTTCTCTTTGTTGTCTGATTGCCTTTGCTAGGATTTCTAATACTATGTTGAACAAGAGTGGTGAGAGTGGGCATCCTTGTCGTATTCCTGATCTCAACGGGAAGGCTGCAAAATTTTTCCCATTGAGGATGATATTTGCTGTGGGTCTTTCATAGATAAATTTGATGAAGTTCAGGAATGTTCCCTCTATCCCTATACTTTGAAGCGTTTTAATCAGGAATGGATGCTGGATTTTGTCAAATGCTTTTTTTGCATCAATTGAGACAACCATGTGGTTCTTCTCTCTTCTCATATTAATTTGTTCTATCACATTGATTGATTTGCAAATGTTGAACCATCCTTGTAGCCCAGGAATGAATCCCACCTGGTCATGGTGGATAATCTTTTTAATGTGCTGTTGGATCCTGTTTGCTAGGATCTTGTTGAGAATCTTAGCATCCATATTCATCAGTGATGTTGGTCTGAAATTCTCCTTTTTGGTAGGGTCTTTGCCTTTGGTAGGGTTTGGGGATCAGGGTAATGCTGGCTTCATAGAAAGAGTCTGGAAGTTTTCCTTCTGCTTCAACTTTTTGAAACAGGTTCAGGAGAATAGTGTTATTTCTTCTTTGAAAGTTTGGTAGAATTCCCCAGGGAATCCGTCAGGTCCTGGGCTCTTGTTTTTTGGGAGGTTTTTGATCACTCGTTACTAGTTACCAGTCTATTCAGCATGGTACTGGCATAAAAACAGACACATAGACCAGTGGAACAAAGTAGAAAGCCCAGATATGGACCCTCAACTCTATGGTCAAATAATCTTTGACAAAGCAGGAAAAAATATACAGTGGAAAAAAGACAGTCTCTTCAATAAATGGTGCTGGGAAAACTGGACAGCATTATGTAGAAGAATGAAACTCGACCATTCTCTTACACCGTACACAAAGATAAACTCAAAGTGGATAAAAGACCTCAACATGAGACAGGAATCCATCAGAATCCTAGAGGAGAACATAGGCAGTAATCTCTTTGATATCAGCCACAGCAACTTCCTTCAAGATATGTCTCCAAAGGCAAAGGAAACAAAAGCGAAAATAAACTTTTGGGACTTCATCAAAATCAAAAGCTTCTGCACAGGAAAAGAAACAGTCAAGAAAACAAAGAGTCAACCCATGGAATGGGAGAAGATATTTGCAAATGACAGTACAGACAAAAGGTTGATATCCAGGATCTATAAAGAACTCCTCAAACTCAACACACACAAAACAGATAATCATATCAAAAAATGGGCAGAAGACATGAACAGTCACTTCTCCAATGAAGACATACAAATGGCTATCAGACACATGAAAAAATGTTCATCATCACTAGCCCTCAGGGAGATTCAAATTAAAACCACATTGAGATATCACCTTACACCAGTTAGAATGGCCAAAATTAGCAAGAGAGGAAACAACATGTGTTGGAGGGGATGTGGAGAAAGGGGAACCCTCTTACACTATTGGTGGGAATGCAAGTTGGTGCAGCCTCTTTGGAGAACAGTGTGGAGATTCCTCAAGAAATTAAAAATAGAGCTTCCCTATGACCCTGCAATTGCACTACTGGGTATTTACCCCAAAGATACAGATGTAGTGAAAAGAAGGGCCATCTGTACCCCAATGTTTATAGCAGCAATGGCCATGGTCACCAAACTGTGGAAAGAACCAAGATGCCCTTCAACGGACAAATGGATAAGGAAGATGTGGTCCATATACACTATGGAGTATTATGCCTCCATCAGAAAGGATGAATACCCAACTTTTGTAGCAACATGGACGGGACTGGAAGAGATTATGCTGAGTGAAATAAGTCAAGCAGGGAGAGTCAATTATCAAATGGTTTCACTTATTTGTGGAGCATAACAAATAGCATGGAGGACATGGGGAGTTAGAGAGGAGAAAAGGAGTTGGGGGAAATTGGAAGGGGAGGTGAACCATGAGAGACTATGGACTCTGAAAAACAATCTGAGGGGTTTGAAGTAGCAGGGTGGGTAGGAGGTTGGGGGAACCAGGTGGTGGGTATTATAGAGGGCACGGATTGCATGGAGCACTGGGTGTGGTGCAAAAAACAATGAATACTGTTATGCTGAAAATAAATAAAAAATTAATTTAAAAAAAATGGTCCTCCAGTCAAAACTGTAAAATGGGAGAAACAAACAAGCTAATTAAAACTAATGAGAATGAAGGTCCTGACATAGTGACAGATATGTGTAATTTTAGGTGCCAAGGTAACAAAAGAGGTTCCACTAGATTATTAAAATTTCAGGCATCAAAGATTTCAAGCAGGGCTAGTTGGACAAAAAGAACATTCAAGTGATCTCTGATAAGATGACCATTATTACCATTTTTAACTACCTAAAATATTTTATTTTTATCAAATTAAAGCTGGTTGTTTTGAATATTGTAGTAAGGTTTTAAGAGTGTTACAACTATTGATACTAAGAGCATAATTAGAGTCTCTTCAGGGATATCTGCTCTCCTTTTCTGCTCAATAGGCCTTATTCTGTGAATATCTGCTCAAGGGAATTCATTGCTTTTCTCTGTCCCGTTGGGTTACTCCCTTGGTTGAATGTAGCCAGTATTGTTGAAAAGGCATCATCCTGGTGAAACGGTGTTCCTCTTGAGTACCTAGATTACTTGCAAACCTAAATTTGACAAATATGAGGTAGTTTTTGAAGTAAAACAACCCTCAAAAAGTAAAAAAAAACTTACTTTTGAAGTAAAACAACAACATTACTAGGGTGTCTACATGAAGCTATACAACATACCACACACACATCTGAAGATAACCTCGCAAAATCTCATAAAACCTAAAAGACAACAGAGGTCTAAAAATCCCCCAGGGGGAAGAATAAATAAAAATAAGATAAACAAATAAATAAAAATCTTCCAGGGTATAGGATGCAAAAACAAGTAATTGTGAGGAAAATTTCTGTCAGATTAATCAGTATCAAACCAGAGTAATGAAACAATGGAGCAATATATTTGCATATGAAGAAAAATGACTCTGAGCCTAGATTTCTTTATCCAATCAAATTTTTATTGGAGTGTAGAAATGAATCCATCTTAATTATATAAAAACAGAAACTGTACTTCCCATCTATATTTTCTAAGAATATACAGAATTTATTCCAGCAAAAGGAGAAAAATAAATATATGAATTAAGTAAACATGGAATTTAAGGGACAGTGAAATCATTTTGAGAGGAGAATAGAAAGAAAATCAAGGATGATATCAAAGTTTATAACCTGATAGAGATTTATTCAATTAGGATAAGAATCTGAAAGATTCCCAGATTATCTTCCAAAAAATAGTGGATCACCCTCAGTATCAACTACTGGACTTTTATAGACACCTTTGAAACAAAACAACACCAGATTTTGAAAATAATAGATTGTAAAATTTATACCAGGTGGACAATAAACTTAATATTTGGGAAAAGGTGGGGCACCTGGGTGGCTCAGTGGGTTAAGCCGCTGCCTTCGGCTCAGGTCGTGATCTCGGGGTCCTGGGATCGAGTCCCGCATCGGGCTCTCTGCTCTGCAGGGAGCCTGCTTCCTCCTCTCTCTCTCTCTCTGCCTGCCTCTCTGCCTACTTGTAATCTCTCTCTGTCAAATAAATAAATAAAATCTTTAAAAAAAAATATTTGGGAAAAGGTAATCACAATTTGGAAGTGAGAACAATTTAGATATGAATGAAGACTTGTCAAGATTGCTGAGTCAAGTCCATTCAGTTACTGATTGGATTAAGATGATAGGACCCCATTCTATCTCCCTAGCAAAACAAAAGGGTTAACATCCTCTGCATGGAGAAAACACATATAGGGCTTCTACAAGTTTCCTTCACAACTCAGTGAAAACTAGCTAAGCATATCACAAGACTGCATCAAATAAAAGAAAATTTAATAAATACAGCAAATGATAGAAATGAATATAAAGATAACTTACATCATGAGTTATCAAGCAAGGACTTCTCCATGATTATGGTTAATATGTTCAAGAAAAAAGAAACATGAGGAATGGGTAGATAATTTCAGTTACAATTTTGAACTTATGAAAATCAAATTGAAATACTGGAACCAATAAATACAAAGTCAAACTGAAACGTATTAGATGAATCTAAAAGTGGATTAGACACACCAAACAATAGGGTTTTGTAAACTGGAAGACCATCAATAAGATATAAAAATGGTGGTGAACAGGTGTATGAAAATGTACTCAACTTCCCAAATCATCAGAGAAATTCAAATCAAAACTACAGTGAGATGCCTCACATCTATTAAGACAGTTATCATGAAAAACCCAAGAGACAACAAGTGTTAATGAAAGTGTGGCAAAAAGGAAACCCTTGTACATTGTTGATGAGAATGTAAGTTGATGTAGCCATTATGGACAGCAGTAAGCATATTCCTCAAAAGATTAAAAATAAAACTGATGATTCAGCTCTCCCATTTCTGGGTGTACATCCAAAGGAAAAGAAATCAGGAATTAAAGAGTTATCTGTGCCCCATATTCATTTCGGTATTGTTCATAATAGCCAACAACCTAAATGTCTGTCAGTGAATGAATGGATTAAGAAAATGTGATTATTAAAGCAAGCACACACAATATCTATCTATCTATCTATCTATCATCTATCAACTATTTATATATCTATCACCATCTATCTATTTAGTGAGATATATGAAAGCTTAAAATAAAAGGAAGATTCTAGTATTTTTAACAACATGGATGAAACCAGATACATTAGGCTAAGAGAAATAAGCCAGATGCAGAAAGACAAATACTGCATGATCTCACTTATATGTAGAATCTATAAAAAGTTGAACTCATAAAAACAGGGAATAAAAGAGTGGTTTCCAGGACCTGCTGGGTAGAGAAAATGGGGAGATATTGGTTAAGAGGTACAGAGCTACACTTATGCAAGATGAGTAAGTTCTGGAGATCTAATGTACTATAATGTGATTATAGTTAACAAGTTAACAGTATTGTTATATATACTTGAAACTTGCTAAGAGATTAGATTGTAAATATTCTCATCACACACACACACACACACTAGAAAGGTAACCATGTGAGGTGATTAATACAGCTAAGTTTAAGTAGCATGTTTGTGGTAGTAAACATTTAACAATGTTTACATATATATTATATATATAAAATATATAATTATATTTGATATATGTAAATATGTAAACATTTAATAATGTTCACATATATCAAATCATCAAGTTGTACACATTAAATATGTACACTTTTAAATTGTCAACTATACCTCAACAAAACTGGAAAAAAAAATTCAAACTTAAACCCAAAGTAACAAAATGATGGAAGAAAATGATTGAAGAGGCAGATGGAAAAAAAAATGAAAACTTACATCATAAGTGTAATTGAAGTCTCAAAAAGAGAGGAAAGACAGATTATTTAAAGAAATGACAAGATCTAAATTAAATCTATAACTGAAGATGGGATTAACATAGTTGAAGGATTGATTAATGTTACATAAAGATGCTGCCTCATACAATGTGGGATGAACCAGCAAAATAAAATATATCTTTATTGGTGAGAGCAAATCATCTATAGTTGAAAATTATAAGTCTCTGTTGTCAAGTCCTAAACATATATAAACTGTAGAAAGAAAATGAATCTTCACAGGTTCTACTGGTCTTTTTTGTTTGTTTTTGAAAACTCAGTACTTTTTGTTTAAAGATTTATTTATTTTATAAAGAGATAGAGAGAGAACGCAAGCAAAAGTGGGGGAAGGGTAGAGGGAGAGAGAGGATCCTTAAGCAAACTCCTTGCTGAACCCAGAGCCTGATGTAGGGCTCAATCCCAGCACCCAAAGATCATGACCAGAGCCAAAATCAAGGGTCAGATGCTAAATTGATTAAACCGTACAGGCGCCCCTGAAAAGTCAGTAACTTAAAGTTGAATTTCCCTAAACTGATTTATAATCTTATAATACCAATAATACTCTAAACAGATTATTTTGTGGAAATCAGCAAACTGATATTACTGATACTAAAATTATACGGAAATGGAAAGACCAAGAATAACCAAAGTAAAAATAATAAAGAATAATATTAGCACAAATACTGAGAAATTAGAAAAATGAAACAGTTATACGAGGCCCTAAGACTGAGTTCAAGCCAACGGAATAGGGGCAGAGATAATAATTGCCATTTGCAGGCCTAGCCTCTAAGTTCTCTCACAAGACCCTACAATAAATTCTCATCCTTGATTGGCCACCTGGACTCAGAACAGCAGAATAATTTAAGACCAATAGGATGGTGGAGTCACAAGGAAGAGAGAGCCGGGGTCTACAGAGACTCATGTGAAGAAGACACTTGTCAGCGTCCACCTTCATCCAAGTGTGACATAAGAAAGAACTGTTTCAGGCAGTGCAATTTTGGAAATCTTTCTTTCAATACCCTAGTGCACCCTGACAGATACTCTAAGATCTGTGCACAAGCAAGGCAGCTGTTGCCTGGACCCCTGTTTCATTGGGGGAATCTCTGTCCACAACTTCATGCATTGGATGTTGTATTTCTTGTTCTTCAGTAGGACTGCATCTTACTGGCTTCAATTCTCTGACTCGGGTCCCAGCTCTGGCACCACGGCTTCAAACATTAATTGCTATTATGTTACTCTGTTTTACTCTGTTGTATATTAGGTGTACATACCTGTTTATCTCCTTTTTGAATGTTATGTTTTTGAAATAAGTATTTTATATAAATGTATGTATCATTGATATACATTGGTGACTTCTGCATGATCTCACCATTATCCCAAAGTCTTTAACATTCACAGTTTTCTAAGTCATCTAGAAGGTTCTTTTGTAACATGGTTTCAAGTATAAATTTAATCCAAATTAGAATATGTTCTCAGTTACTACTAATAAGATGGATTGGTGAGTTTAAACAGACAATGGATTCAGAAATGGGCATAAGGTAAATTATAGAATTATAGACAGAGTAGATTAAAGGCTCGAGTTTAAGCTTTCAGACATAATGCCCAAATCAAGTCATACATATGTTGATGTTACCACACTCACTCTGGCTGGTCACAAAATGCCAGAAAATTATCTCCATTGCAATTGCTTCCATGCCATATATGCTACCAGTTTTCCATGAGGAGCCTTATCTCAGAACCAGGGACAACCCAGAGCATCAGTTACCACCACCATAGACCAATTCTACATAAAGCCTTCCTCTCCATGTTGTTCATGTTCAAATAAGTGTACCTGATGCAATAGGTTGACATAACATATCTACATAGTTGCTGTAAAGGGGGCTGGGAAATGTAATCGAACTAAGAGAAAAAAGACTGGGTGCTTAGATCATTGTCCTCTCCTTCAACTTATCTATAAAGTTTTTGTTTGCTTGTTTGCTTTTTATTTTTAGTTTGAAAAGCTTAATTGAGGTTCAGAAAAATCTTCTCTCGCTTGTTGCATGTGTGTCTACTCTGTTGTCATCAACACCATCAAGGCCATTATTCATGCAGGTGTGCCCATGTCTCCTCTCACAGAAACAAAGTGGATTTGTTTTCTGATTGCTGAAATGAATTCTCTTCATTATGGCTTCTAAAGAGCTTCAGACAATCAATGCCATTTTCGTTATTATTACCATTATTTGACTTCTCTGAGTTCACAACTGAGTTTCTGAAATATCGTTAATGTTGAGAATCCCACTGTCAGTGAAAGATAAAAATCACAACTCTACACCTCACAGGAGCTGTCCTCGCCCACCATAAAGGACAGGGAGATTCAGCCTTAACGTTTACTTCTCTTCTAAGAAGAGGATGGGCAACCCAAGTGGGATCAACCTTGACCCTTGCCCAGCTTCAACAGATCACAGTTATTAAGAAGCGCTTTCTGGGAGCATACCTGTTCTTACCCTGTCCTCTTATCCTGTTCTGCTGATTCCCCTTGAGGACCCCCTGGGAAGTGGATCCCTACCAATTGCATCAGCTGGGGCATTGACACAACCACTCACCCTTACTCAGGCTCCCAAATCCTGGATCTTTTGTCATCTGATTTAGACAAAGCCTCCTTGAGATGGTGCATGAAGATAATGTCCCCCTTCTAGAAATCTCTTCTAGCCCTACTGCTGATCTCTCTATATGAGGGGTCTATATACTTTTATTTGATAAATGTAGTATATTAAAAAAATCCACATTTTTACAAAAAAATCCCTCTCAAACTGTATCTTAAAAATATAACAGTACTATGTGAAAATATAAATCTAAATATGTTTGTTGAGGTTTTTTTTAATTAAAGGTGTTGGAAATAATCTATATGTAAAAAATAGGCGATTTTTAAAGAAAGTCTGATACAACCCTGTTGGTTCAATTTTAAAACTATGTTCAAGGAAAATACATTGAGTGTTTGGAGAAATGTTATACTGTAACTTTAACTGTAAAGTTGGAATGAAAAACGGTATGCATGCTATCTTTGAAAAGATGCACCATATGTTTTTCTGACTTGAAATTTTTTTTTTCTTGTCTTCTTTGGCACCTTGTCTCCTGATTTCCCTTCCAAATTCAGGCCTCCTATTTTTCTCTTCTCTCTCAAAGTGCTCACTCTCTTACCTGATCTTCAAGTTATGGTGGTCTGTGTGGAGCTCAGCCCTTCCCTCACTCACATTCTCCCAAAAGGAGAAACCCAATATCACCCATATCTCTCACTCTCCTTTGAGAAGGGGGAGCTTATACAAATCTCCCTTTAATCAGTTAGTGTTCAATTGAAGGGACACACGAACTGAATCGTTTGGACCTTCTGGCAGTTGGGGGAAGCTGGCCACCATGAGTGTCGTGGAATAACAGGTTTCTCACAGAATTTCACCATTATGCAATGGCAGAGACATTGGAGATGTGTCTGTGGAAAGCTGCTGCCTCTGCATGTGGTGATGAGCCTGAAGTAGGGGTAGGACTCAGGGCCAGCAGTCAGGAAGAAGAGGCAGGTACAGAGACCAGAATGAGCACATGCTGGAAGCTGGGGCAGGAAGCAGAATCTATCTGCCTTTGTCATTTGTAGTATCAGTTATGTGTAGGGTTTGCAGGCTTAGCTGTTCAGGGCCACAGAAAAGCTAAAATAAGAGACTCAGAGCAGGTGCCATTTCTGTGAGGTGAACCACCAGACATGTCTGGTGCTCTACAGTGGTTTTTAGAGCGCACACAAAATGTCTGTTCTTTTTCTTCTGCCCTCTGAGTTTCCTCCACATTTCCATCAGGGCCCAAACCCTGACCTAGAACCATGCAAGAGAGGAGTTCTGGGAAACATAGTCCCAGCCAAGCTCAGCTCACATAGTCCAGAGCCACCACAGCCTTCAAATGTTACATGGTATTGGGATATAAATCATATTCTGTATAAAAAGGGAAGTATAAATAAATAGACTGTTTTCAAACTAAGAAGCTAAACAATGAATTCATTCACTGACTGAACAGGGCAAGATAAAATAAGATTAAATATGATGAGGCTCTGTTCTTTGTCATTGGCAACAGTTTTCTCTGCTGTGTTCTTTGATACTGTGTATAAAGAGATAAGGAGTATTGGCTTGTCAAACTGAGGGACTCAGGGCCTGTCTCCTTTTCAAATGAAACCCAGAATCTTTGTTTGTAAGAATGTGAAAGGTATAAAGTGTGGTTTAGATAACTGTAGCAAGTCTTAAAACACAGCTCATCCTGGGTAGAGTGATCATTCTTAAATCGTACACATTGACCTCCCTTTGTTCTAATGAGACACCCAGGAAACTCACTATTAGATTTCTTTCTTCTGTCCTATATTGTGTGGTGTTTAGGAGGTTAGATTGCTGTGTCGGACTGCCTTGTGATGGAATCCTGGCTTCACCACAGATTTAGCCCTGTGAACTTGAGCGATTTTCTAGGATCTGGATTTCCTAATATGTAAAATTGTAACAAGAATCGCATCTGTTCTGTTGGGTTACTGTGAGGGTGGAATGGGTTAAAGATGTAAATCAGCTGGAGAAGGAGACCCCGGTCTACAAGAAGTCCTCACTGAGTGGTGACTTTTATTTTAACTCTCGAACTTGAACTGAACCCTCTCTGCCACTCACTGTGAGAGCTTGGCGGACCTGTTCAACGACGGTCTCTGCATTCCAGGACATTTTTAGCAACACCGAATTAAATAAAAGTGCTTCGGACAGCTCTGGACCAATTTGTAGTGGTGTGTCTCTTTGACCTTAGGCAACCTTGTCCAATCTTATGGTTTAATTACTATAAACAGTCTGAAAATTCCCTAATGTACTTTTCCATTTTGAACTCTGGACTTAAAATGGTCCCAAACGCTTTCATCTGGAAGTCGCAGCACCACCTCGATTGCAGCATTTCCAAAATAAAAGTCACAACTGGCACTGCCATGCACACGGTGTTTTTTTTTTTTTCTTTTCTTTCCCTCGTTCAGTAAATTGCATGACCCAGTCGCTTCTGCGAGGCACCGGGATGCAAGCAGTCACCTGCCCTACTGCAACCAGCTTGCCCTTGTTTCTGTGTTTATTTCCCCAACCAAAATGCAGTTTGCACTAAATCTTCTTCCCCTTATTACACATCACACTGACTTGCAAATAAACTATATATAATAATGAAGCTTGTCACCGTAGCTTTCATCCCTGTGTTTATGATGCTCACGTGTAAGAATATCTGCTTTGGTCACCCACCTACTTATAATGCTGCAGTGACTTCTTCTTTGTAGGGTAATGAAGATAATACATGTCGCGATCTGTGTTTCCCTGTGTGATCTGGCTCCTATCCAGCCCTCCAGACTCATCGCACAACATAAGTTCTCTTTCTGTGTCCCCGTTCTTCCCCTACAGCGCATGTCCCCTGCCCTCCCAGGGATCCAGGATCCACCTGTTCACGCTTCAGATCTCAGGCAACTGTCCTTCTTCAGAAATGAAGTCAGTGACTATCTGTTCCTCACACTACATCAGATCCCCACCTTAGGTACTTACATAGATTCTCCATTACAATGTTCTCTCCATTACACTCATCAATGCTGCCCTTTAATACAGCACGTGATTGTTTGATACATGTCTGTCAGACACATCTGGGGGGGGGATCTCCTCTGCTATTATTCCCCACGCTATCCTCATTCCTAACACAGGATCTGACACACACACAGTAGGGACCAAGTTAGTATGTGGTTGATGACTGACAATTGTATTTATCTGATGATGCATTTATCGATTACACAAGACTGTTCTCTTTGGGGGATCAGTTAGTAGAGGTTCCTACTTTCCTTCTGTAGTAGTGTACAGTTTGACCATTTTTACAAAGAACATGAATTGACTTTTATCATTAGAAAAATAAAAGTATCCCAAGGACGTTTTTGGAGGAAAACCTGACAGTCTGTAAGCTCCGTCAATGTAAGGACTATTTCTGACTCTCTTAGGAATAGTGCCTATCAGAGATGTGTAGTTGAAATGCATGAACATGACACATTATGCCTTCCCTGTATATCCTGAAATACAGTACTTCAGATAGACAATCAGAAGTTTTCTATTCATGTTCCATCAGCAAAAAAGTATAGCAAACTTCAAAAGTATAGCAACTTCAGTGCCAGTATCTACAGTTACAGCAGTCCTTGTGGTAAGATGAAAATTAAAAGATCATAATATAAGCACAGTTCATCTCTTGATTTAATATTTCTCTATTTGGTTCTCTATTCTCTATTGGTTCACTGTTGTTCTTTTCATGTATGTATATGATATTATTTTTTTCTGATTCTCACAGAGAGCAACTAAATACATTAAAAAATTCTGAGTATGTTTTATAAAGTTATATCTCAGAAGGATATGATAAAGTAAATATTAGGAATTATGGCTTAGGGCAATTTAAAATTATTGGCATGCTATTGATTTGTAGATCAGTCCTTGTAGGCATTCATCCAGAATCTCAGTGGCTTGATGTAGTTCCCCCTAAATTGGCTATTTGCAACAGATAAACATTTGAAATTGAAAGAGAGGAGGACTGTGTCTTGTAGATATACCCCTGGGAAGCTTGCAGTCTCATAGTAATGATTGAACAAAAGAAAGAAGATGTCAGAATGCAGAGTTTACAATTACTAAAGCACTAAAGCTAATTTTAAAGCATTTATGTTTGCAAGAAGGTCATCATTGCAGTCATTTTAAAACATCTACCCTTGAATAAGTTTAAATTACTAAAATCTCATTTACCACTAAGGAAAAGTAAAAAGGTGGTTAAGCCCTGGCCCAAATTGTCTTTCAGCTGCTTAAATATTCCTGACTCATACTGTTGCTGATTTGTACTGATATAATATTAAGCTCTGTGTGTGTCTGTATAAAATAGCTGATATACAGTTTACAGAATTAATTGTTGTATAAAGTCTATAGGATCTAAAAAGCATTACTAAATGTCATGAGTGGAAGAAGGTGGGGCTGTCATTCAGGGGAAAATGTATGAGTTTTACTGTTTAAGGACAAAAATAGATCTTAGCTAACAAAATGGAGGGTGAAATTTCTGAATGATCAGGACATGCACAAATGGGAAGTGGACAGAGGGTTCTTATGGGCTGTAGGTAAATCACAAGAGACAAGGCACTTCAAGAGACACAGCAGAAAGGCTCAGAGCAAAATTAAAGAACTCGGAATATATAGTTTTCTAAATCAGAATAAAACATAACATAAGAGGCAGAGGGACAGAGAAGAGGAAGATTGCAAATTAGCATGGGCTGGTAGGATGGTAGAAAGTCCACACTACCTGACTCCAGTGAGTCTCTGGAGGAAACACAGGTGTCTCTGAACAACCAGTTAAATCTTGGCTAAATTATCATCCAGTTGTTTATAAAGGCACGATTACAATTTTTAATAATTCCTGATGTAAACTAAGGAATGCGTGTATACATATAATCATTCATGGCCTATATCTCTCTATTCTCTCTGATGCATCAGCCTTCCCTATGGATAATTGTGGTGGTTCAAGAACTAGCATGCCAACTTGATACATCCTTGTTTTATTGAAGGGATACAGGAGCAAGAACATATGGCCACACCTATTACTCACTAAAAACCTGTGGAGCAGCTATCTTTTTTTTTTTTTTTTAAGATTTTATTTGTTTATTTGAGAGAAAGAGAGAACACAAATAGGCAGAGAGGTAGGCAGAGAGTGAGGGGGAAATGAGCTCCCTGCTGAGCAGAGAGCCTGATGTGGGACTTGATCCCAGGACCCTGAGATCATGACCTGAGCTAAAGGCAGAGGCTTAACCCTCTGAGCCACCCAGGTGACCTACAGCTATCATTTTTATAGGCAAGTCTTGGGTAGGGAACACTGGAGATCATTTGAGCATCATCCGTGGATGGCCACTTTATGGATGCAATGACTACCAGGAAGAGTTGGCGTCTCAGAAGTATTTGTTACTTAACTGGTCCATTGGTTTACCTTCCCATTTTATCGCACATATGCGTTCCTTATTATCTGTGTGACATGTCTCACTAGATAGTTGTTTATTCTTAATGGTTACAAACTTCATGGATTTTATCCATCCTACTTGATTTACTTGTTCTTTATAGCTGAAGTGAATATTCTTTGGTGACTTGGTAAACCCACATCACATGTAACATTATAAACTAAAAGGAAGAATGGAAGTAGAGGATGCAGTAGAACAGGTAGGATCTCCTGGATATCCACATCCATATGCTCATGCATCCAGAGTTTGGAGAGTTGACAGTTTGAGAATCCCGAGATTTACAGTGTCAGATGTTTACCAAGAAGACAAGGATAGCAAGAGTAAGAGACTTGACTCAAAATATTGGAGATCTGGGTTTATGTAGCATGTAAATGATCCTGAAGCTTATTCCAGATCCAGAAGCAATGAAAAGATGATTGTATTTGGGGAAGAATGTATGAGCACAAAGAGAGCACCTGGGGGAAGGGGTGGGGGTATGTGGAGAGTGTAGTATCCAATATTGGGCACCAGTGTTTCTGATGTAAGTACACCCTCAGAACTGAATCATGAAGTATTGATTTTTTTAAAAAGTGTCTACAAGCAGTAAGAGTTTGGGAATTATTGGGCGCCTGGGTGGCTCTGTGGGTTAAGCCGCTGCCTTCGGCTCAGGTCATGATCTCAGGGTCCTGGGATCGAGTCCCACATCGGGCTCTCTGCTCAGCAGGGGATCTGCTTCCTCCTCTCTCTCTCTGCCTGCCTCTCTGCCTACTTGTGATCTCTCTCTGTCAAATAAATAAATAAAAATCTTTTTTAGAAAAAAAGAGTTTGGGAATGGAATTCTTAAAGCACAATTCTACTTCTTGGGTTCTGCTGACCGTTATCTATCTTCAGAAGGAGTAAATTCTTGAGATCTTTGGGTAATTTATGTGACTTAAGTTAAGACTAAAGAATTGAGCTTCCTATTAGTATATCACATATGAAGGCTAAAGCATTTAATTTAAAAAATTAAACAAATGAAATAAAATTCCTACCTGAATTCGTGAAGCAAGTCATGTTTTCTCTCCTGGTAAATTCTAATCACCTGTAATAATCTGAGCTTGTCTGAACGTATTGCCTTGAATCCTGAAGATGTCAACACAGGACATAAAGATTTAGAAATCATGGATGGAACATATCTCAGATAATGAAAAAAGAGTGGATTCAGGAGGTAAGGTAGAAGGATTATCTCTGAAAGAAGGAATATTTTACAAGATGGGATGAAGAATTAATTGTTTTTGTTGTTGTTGTTGTTATCCAATTTATTTATTTTCAGAAAAACATTATTCATTATTTTTTCACCACACCCAGTGCTCCATGCAAGCCGTGCCCTCTATAATACCCAGCACCTGGTACCCCAACCTCCCAACCCCCCGCCACTTCAAACCCCTCAGATTGTTTTTCAGAGTTTTGAGAATTAATTGTTTTGAGAGAATATTGGAAGGAATGGCAACAAAATCCTCCGTTTCCCTTTTGAGGCAGTTGGTAACTTTTAGCACTAGGATCCTATAAGTCTGAGGAACACAGATCTGTAGGGGAACCATTGTGACTCTTACAAAAGGAAAGACTTTAGTACCTCTCAAACACCCCTCCCACTATTTGGGAGAAGGATCTCATTTACCCTGGCTTTCTTTTTCCTAGTGGAGGGACATTCCTTAGAGGGGCAGCCCTTTGATTTTGTAGTTGTTTGTTCTATTTGTTTTTCCACTCCGAATTCATTTTGAGAGAAAAGTTTTTTCTTCTCCTTGATCTCTTCTGCTTTTGGAGACAGAAATGCAGTTTTGTCTTTAAAGGTTGTCAATTTCAATTTTTTGTCAATCCAGTTGTGATATTAATGTCTGGGCCCTTCCAACGGGAACCTTTAGAAGAGTCTGCCAGTTATCAATTTATTTCAATACATGTTCTGCCATAATGGACAGGATTCTTTTAGGCATTTCTCTTTTATATGAGCACAATGTTAATTAAGCTTTCTCTGTAAATTTGTAGAAAAGACATTGTAGGGGGAAAGAGCTGCTCTTTTCCCCTTGAGTCCTTATTCTAGCTTGGTGACAGCCTTCCTACAGCCTTCTCTAGGTGGAAACCAGTGCCTCGACGGTTTCTGTCACACTGTGGCACCTGTTCACACTAAGCAGCAGCTTCTTTTGCAGCCCTATGCTGTCTCCATGCCCACATCATCAGTTGCTGGTCACTTGAGGGCAGCTCCTGAACTCCAAAGGCTGTTTTTGCGTTGCTCAGTGACTTATAGACCAGCTCCAGCCTGGCAAACCTGCAAACTTCCCCAGTCCATTGGACTCAACACACCCTTCTTAATAAGGAGTGGGCAGTGGCATCTCTTCCAAGTTTGTCAATCCATGTAGTCCCTCAGCCCTAAAGTGCCTTAGAGTTTCCTTATATCCTATAACTGCGTTTTACCACTGGCATTTAATAATTCTTTATATTGAACTTGTGTGTTACCTGCTGTGTGGTGTCTATCTCTCAACTGGAAGAAGACTGATGCAGAGATTCTGAGTAGAATTTGTTAAGGAAAACAACAGTTGCTGTCTACAGGGTGAGGCCACAAGGATTTTGCTCTTGGTGATATGCAGGAAACTGCACCAGACTCCTGACTCATTTTGCCCTTTTGCCATTGGGTTTTAGCCATTGCATTTCATCAGGACTTTGAAAGTTTAGGGGTGATTTTGGTCTTGGTAGGTCACTGCAGTTTATAGCAGCTTTGTCCCCATGTGAGTGGATAGTTTTACATAGGCAGGAATCTGGGGCTGAGCGCCCTTAGCCAAATAGCAGGGACTGTAAAGTACAGGTGGTTGGTTGTAGTTTGAACTTCAACCACACAAGCGTGGCCTGGTTTCACAACACAGACAAAATTGAGGCAGAATTTTGCCGAGAGCTTTTTAGACATCGATGAGTACAGCAACATTTTATATCTTTGGAGATGCAATGCATTCACTACAGATCATACTTAGGTTTTACCCTCAACTTGTTATAACCTAGACCCAGGTAAGTATTTAAACTTGCTGCATTCAGAATTAAGGAACAAATGAAGAGGGGCTCACCCTGAATTCATCTGCATGCTCTTTAGTTGTGACAATAGTCTATGGCAACCCCAACAACAGTATTTGGGGAAGGGAGCCTGTCCTAGGATTCCTGCTTTGGGAAATGGGCATTGACATGCTCTCTTACTGTTGTCAGTCAACGTCGTAATAATCTTTAATGTGTAGAATCTAAGACGTGAATGTTGTTAAGAGGTGTGGTGTTAAATATATTTTAGAAAGTAGCTTTTTCTTTTTTAGTAAGGTTTATTTTAATTTCCAAATTTGCCCTTGGAGTTTCCTAGCACAAAGAATAAAGTGCCAAGTAGTCCTGCACAGTTTTGGAAACACAAATGTTAAAGATTTCACCTTAGTGGAAGAAGTTCCTACTTCAAATTTAACTAAACTATAGGTTTGATTTGGATTTCGCCAGTTGTTGTTGTTTCTGTTTCAGAATATCATCCAGGATGCCATATTGTGTTTAGTAATTGTGCCTTTTTAGTCTCTGCCAATGTATGGCAACCTTCAGGTTTTCCCTTGCTGTCCATGACCTTGACACAGTTGAAAGGTCTGCTTAAATATTTTGTAGAATGTCCCTCAGCTTGAATTTGCGCATTGTGGGGCACCTGAGAATCTCAGTAGATTACGTGGCCATCTCAGTTCTTGGCTCAGGTCATGCATGATCTCAGGGTCGTGGGCTTGAACCTCTTGTTGGGCTCCATGCTTAGCAGGGAGTCTGCTTGTGGAGTCTCTCTCTCCCTCTCCTTCACCCTGTTTGCAAGTTCTCTCTCTCTCTAAAAAAAAAGTAAGTAGAATTGAATTTGCATGTGGTTTTCTCAAGATTAGATTAAAGCCACATTTTGGGAGAGGAGTAATGTATAGGCAAACGTCTTTCCCACCCCGTTATATCATCAGGTACATGAATGTTAACCTTCATCCCTTGGTTAAGGAGGTGTCTGCTGGATTTCTCTGCAGTAAAGTTACTATTTCTTCCCATTCTTCCCATTCTGCCCTTAGAGGTAAACTGCTAAGTCCTGCAATCAAGGAAATTTATAATATAGTAAAACCACCCCAGTTATATATATGAAAAACACTTCTAGTCTGTGTAAATATTCTGTTTCTCTTTAAAATTTTCCCACCAGCTTTGGCATTCATCCCCGGATCTGGCCCGCAGCGGTTATTGCTATGGTATTACAACCGTGGTTTTCTAGTCTTTGTATTCCTTTACATTACTTAGAGTTTTTCTGTAAGAGGACTTTTCCTTGTCTTCCATTTATTCATTTATTTAATCATTTACTTACATTTACATGGACCCAAGGATGCTTATTTCATTCAACACGACACTGCTATTATGTCTTTCACTGCACAAATTGTTCCAGCTTTGATCACTGGGAGCTCTTTCAGAATGGTTTCTTTTGACAAGATGCCATCTTCTATTTATTATTTTTGAAGCGTTTCCTTATTTTCTGGCACTACAAGATGATCTGCCTCATTTTGTATTTTTCCTGACCTAGCAGGGAATCATTTGATGCCCCAGAATCAATCATTTATGATGGGAGCTTTGTCTCTTCTGCTGGATAACCGTGAATTGAGAATAAATATGGACACTGGTTATCCTTGTTGCTCCTGGGATGCCACTGTTTCTAGGCACTCTCAGAGGTCAGAGCTAGCACTATTTGGATTTATATATTTAGCTTAGTATCTACAAAGTCATGTATACACACATGGCTCTGATTATCCTACCCACCTGTCTGTCTATCTACCTACCCGTCTGTCTATCTAGGTATCGATGTTTATCTGTCAGACTTCTATCTTTACCTACAAAATGTATTTCTCTATCCATGTGCACAATCTCTTCATCTCTGTTAAGTAAACACGAGTTTTTACTAATACCTCCTCTCTAATCTAGCCCCACGGGGTTTATTCTAGCCTTCCCTCTTGCTTACTTACATCCTAACAGTGAAAGATCTGGATCCCATTAACTACAATCTGTTTACTTATTTGTTCAATCCTAGTGGTATACATATAAAGTAGTTTCTAAATTGTTAACCTGTGCCTTGGAGAGAAGCAAATTTACCAACTAGAGTAAGGTGTTTACAAGCAGTTCTTTCCATCTTTAGGTTTAACGTGTTAAGCTAAAATACTGTTTTCCAAAGTTACAAAGGGTCAGTCAGCTCCTTTCCTCCCCGCTAGAGCTGGTGAAATTATGCGGTACACTTGTAATCCAGTTAGACTCATTTGACATAACCTGCATTCCATTCTGGGATTCCCACTTCCTGGTTGATGTTTTAAATTTGCCTACAATAAAGTTCATCCTTTCTGGTATAGAGTTCTAAGGGTTTTGACAAATGCATGGGACCATTTATAGACCAACCTAGCACTGCATGAGACCAACCTGATACCACATGGAACAACTCCTTCAATGCAAAAATTCCTAACTGATATATTTTGGAGAAACTATACAACCAACCTTGTGAGAAACAGTCCAGGGGGCTGTGGAAGGAACCCTTCCTCCACGGAAGCAATAAAGATTTGCTTAGCTCTTTATAATATATATATTTATTTATTTATTATAATATCTTTATTGTAATACATTATTACAGACAGGTCATTTAGTATAGAATTTAATTCTCTTGTCATTTTATATGTTTGCACTACAACCTAAAGGACAGTTATTTTGTAATATTTATATTTTCTGTGACACTTGATAGAAAATTTGTATTTAAATCTGGGCTAGCTCCATGTTGTTAGCATTGTCATTGGGGTATCTCTCTATTATCATGCAATCTCATTGCTGAATTGCTGATGTCAGACAATATGTCTGAACATAATTTGGGATGGGAAATAGAAAGCAGTGCATATTCAGACTTCAATACACCAGTCTTGGAGGTGCATTTAGACACTACACTGCTCACGAACATTAAGAAATAAACCTGAATAGAACAGTGTTTGAGATTTCATGTTTTGAGATTCATTAGAATTGCATTTTTTTAAAAGATTTTATTTATTTATTTGACAGAGAGAGAGATCACAAGCAGGCAGGGAGGCAGGCAGAGAGAGGAGGAAGCAGGGCAGAGCAGAGAGCCTGATGCGGGGCTCGATCCCAGGATGCTGGGATCATGACCTGAGCCGAAGGCAGAGGCCTTAACCCACTGAGCCACCCTGGCACCCCTGAGATTGTTTAATCTCTTTTCTCCCTTGTGGTGGTCAACTTTATGTGTTAGCTGTGCCGCTCTGGCCACAGAGTGCCCAGATTAAACATTACTTCTGGATGTGTCTGGGAGGTGTTTCTGGATAAGATTATATTTGAATCTGTACATTGTCTCCCCCACAACATACACACACAGTGTGGGTGGGTGTCATCTAATCCAAGGTCCTGAATAGCACAAAAAACAGAGGAAGGTAGAATTTACCCCCCCCCCTTTTCCCTGTCTCACTGTTGAGCTGAACCATCTGTCTCATCTTTCCTGTCCTCAGTTGGGATTTACATAATCATGATTCCCGCTTCTCAGGTCTTCAGACTCAGACTAAATTACATCACTAGTCGTCCTGGGCCTCCAGCTAGCAGACAACACTGTATGGGACATCTTAGGCTCCGTAAGCACATGAATGTGAACAGATGAGTCATAATAAACCCGTGCCTCCCACTTTCTCCCCCTTTCTTTCTCACCTCCGTCTCACTTTCTCCCTTTTAGAGCTGTTTACACAGACAATGCTAATACATCCCCCTCATTCTTCCATCCTTTTTCCCTCAACAGGAGGCACGGAGGTTTTTGTTGAGGTGGAATTGGGACACATATCCTTGTCCCTCTCTTTCTCCTGCGTTAGTCTACACTTGGATTCACTGAACATGGGCCCTTGGATCAAAAGCCTCCCATTTTCAGTGCTGTCTCTAATAAGGTGGTAAGTGGGACAAATTATAGATTTCTGTTTTCCAAACTGCCTGTGGCTGCAGACCTCAACCATGTTTATAGCACCTCTAAAAGTAACGGAGCTCATTTTTTAATCTTCAGCTTCTTAGTTTTGTTATTCATTTGTTTCCCTCATTTGTTTGTTTGTTTTCTTTTGGTTCCAAACTCTGACAGGAAAATGTGGGTGTCCAACACTCAGTGCGGGTAAACTTGTAGGTAAGGATGAAGGGACGTTAGTATTTATTAAAATCCTATTCTGAATCAATCTCTGTGCTGCACATTTTGTATGTGCTCTATTGGGTCCTCGTGAACAATATGTTTACTCTCCAGTGCTACATTGGTTTTGATTCCCCCTTTCCTAGTGCAGACTCTGAGAAAGGATTTAACTGTAATGGTGGATTTGAGAGCTGACCCCAGGAGAAAGACAAGGATGGCTGGAGAGCTGGTCATTCATGCAACACCAAGTGTTCCTTCTGTTGGCACCTGGGGTTGAATCCCACAGGGGAGTTCTGAGAGGCCACGTGGAATTTGTCTCAAAGTGCCCGACAGTGAGTAAGCTGAATTACTTACCCACTAATAACCGTCTCTCGTTTTTTATCATCTGCTACTGCTGCATTAATTTCCTGGGCACTTTCAGCCTGCCCTGCCCAGAGATTGAGCTGTGACGCAGCCAAAGAATATGCTTTGAGAAACACAAAGGCCTAATGTCAACTATCTAGAGGACTCTTGGGTCCATCCAAGGGGATATGGACAAGATATAACTGGATCTGTTATACTGCTATTTGCATTTCATTGATGAGGAAACTGAGCCCCAAATATTTCAGTAACTTATTTGAAATCACAGGTTGTATTAGACCTTATTTAATCTTAAGTCTGATTGAGACATTCACCCCTCCATGTGCACCCCATCCCCACCCCTACCTACTGCTTTTGGTTGGGTGTGGGTGTGTTTTCTGGTGAGGAGAACAGTAAAAAACAAACAAACAAAAAAAAAACACAAACCATTAGATAGCAAGATGGAAATCAAGAGCCATGGGAAACTGAATGCAAATTATTCTGGAGATTGCTACCATACCAAAAATCAATCAATCAATCAATCAATCAGCTCTGCCTGACCCAGGTAAATACCTAGAGAATCCTAATCTGATGATTCTTCTAACGAAGCTAACATGGAGAGACGGGGGAGACGTCTGTGGTGACAGTTGTGAAAACAATGTCCTAACAGTTCTACATGGTTTTGGGGACACTCTGTGCATCTCCTTTGTCTTCATCCAGCTTCCAGCTGGGAACGGGAAAAGGTTAAGGAGCAGACTCTAGCCACAGCCACTTAAGAAAACCAGAGCTTTGAGAAAAACATAGGTTGTCGTGCTTAATTTGAAATGTGAGAGGTTCCAGTGACAACAGCTCATCTCTTAAGGGGCTAAGCCTTAGGCACTAGTGTTGCTTTTACTGATTGATTTTCAAAGAGTTGTTTTGAGGGCTGCATGAAGTTACAGGGAAAAAAATGTGGGGGGGGCACCTGGGTGGCTCAGTGGGTTAAGCCTCCGCCTTTAGCTCGGGTCATGATCCCAGGGTCCTGAGATCGAGCCCCGCATCGGGCTCTCTGCTCAGTGGGGAGACTGCTTCCCCCCGCCTCTCTCTGCCTACTTGTGATGTCCCTCTCTCTGTTAAATTAAAACAAACAAACAAACAAAAAACTATTTATAAAGAAAAAATCCACCTTGTACATATGTCTTGTGACGTATCTCCTAAAACATAATTCTTCTGAAGATTGATGCCTGGTGTCCACAGGTATGCAGTGATTGTCTTTTCATTTGCCAAAGCCACCTGAGGACCTGCAGATTGGAAATGAGATTGTGTAGACACTAAAATTAAACAGAACTTAAGTCAAACTCATTAGCAAAGGTCACAGGGAGATTCTAGTTTGAACAAGTTGGTAAATATGACTGGGAATTGTTGCCATATTAGAGAGCATATTTTTAACAGTATTTTTTTTCTTTAACAAATATGTATATATATTACATATATAACAATCATATATGTATGTCCTTTGTATATGTATAATAGATACATAAAATCTTTCACATTAGAAAATAATGTAAATTTTTTTGTAATCCTAACACCAGAAAGTATATAAACCAATGATGTATGAGTGTTTTCTTCCTTAATTTTATATTATAGACTCTTACATACATTTACATTACTTATGGACAGTTGAGACAATGCTTCTTAGTCTTTTTAGTACAAGTTCCACTTTCTGATAGCAGTAAAATTTACATATTCTGATATCCAAAAATGACTTTTCAATCTTTCTGCATTTCATTTCATTTCACTTTTTTCTTTCTTTCTTTCTTTTTTTTTTTTTTTTTTTTTTTTTTTTGGCTAGTTGGATGCAGAAATGTTGGATGCCTTTATTATACCCTGAAGGTCAGACTCACATATCTCATGACTGAACATTTAGCTGCTGACTAACTTTAGGGTTAATGAGATCATGGTATTAATTTAGAGGACAGCTAGGGAACTTGGCCCAAAGTGTCACTGAGTTCCAGAGGTGCACACTGTATCAAAGAAAGCTACTGCTGAGTTTCCTACTCATCCTATTTATGCCATTCAAATACAAATATTTCAGGTCCAAGATCTTTACCTCTTATTGGTAGATTTTGGCATGTTCTTGCATGATCCAAGTGTACATGATGACTTCTTAGACAGCAGACTGATCTATACACAGCATGTGTTGTATACAGGTGTAGCCTATAGAGGACAGCCTGAGGAAAACACGGTTCAGGTATCCTTTTCATTTAGATGTCTTCTGCATTTACCTATAGGCTTGTAAGACATGTAGGTAAGAACTCCTACTTGTCTTTCTTTGTATCCAATGATTTGAATCTATTATGTTGTGGCTTTATTCTGTTTGTTTCTTTATATCATATATCCAACTATTTCTCTCTAGGCTTTAGTGAGTAAGAGACAACAGTATCTATGAAATTCACATGTATAAAATAAAAATTTAATTTCCTTTTGCTGTATCTGTCCACTCTTACACAATATTCACTTAAAAATAAAATCTAGTTTTTAAATCTGTATTTTAATGTTGCTGTTAAATATTATTTTATTAATATCAGGTTACTTTTTACCTTTCCACTGTTACAAAGGTATGTTAAATATTTGCTCAGATTTAACCATTTTCTGTTACCTGGTGTATTTCATGACATGTCCTTTCGTGAGCTCCAAGTGGCTCATCTATCAGTCAGCTAGTTCAGACGTGTAAGTAATTGGCAATGTGAGAAAAATTTTTTTCTGAGAGTGTTAGATACATAGTTTTTCCCTTTACTTTTCTTACTTGTAGACTATATAGAAACATTTAGTAATAAATCTCTGTATATATTTCATTTGTATTTTCATCTGTATTTAATCATTTAGTGTTTTAAAATAAAGATCTGAAACTCTTCTGATTTTAAAATGTATTTGTTGAGGAGCACCTGGATGGCTCAGTCATTAAGTGTCTGGCAGGTCACGATCCTAGGGTCCTGGGATCAAGCCCCGCACTGGGCTCCTTGCTCCATGGGAAGTCTGTCTTCCCTTTCCCACCCCCCCTGCTTGCCCTGCTTGTGTTCCCTCTCTCTCTCTCTGTGTGTCTCTCTCTGTCAAAGAAATAAATAAAATCTGAAAAAAAATTAATATATTTGTTGATTTATGTCTGAGTACTTCGGGAACTACTTTTTTGAGTAAGTTTGAAATTCAGCAGGTTTGGTTTTATTCATTACTTGTAGAGCTATTAGGGGAGTTAATTTTAAAATCTGAGCCTTCAAAAAAGAATACATATTTCTCTTACTTATTTTGCTACTTCTACCTTTCTTTTCTTTAAACTTTATTTTATTTTTTCAGTGTTCCAAGATTCTACTTTTCTAATAATCTATTCTTTACTCAGTTAATTTCTTTCATACGTGAGAAAGAGTTTCATTACTGACCTTCAATAATTATTATTTCCCTTTCACAGTTTGAATTTTATTTAGCACAGAAAGGATACCTTTTATTCTCCTGATTTGCTTCTTACAGAGTTTATTTGCTTTTTTGTTGTTGTTACCTTATTTCTATGTTTCAAGTTGAACATGGTATTTTTGATCCCATGAAAGCTATTTTACTCTCAGAATATTCCCTTTTAATGAATTACAGGGACCTTTTTGTTTATTTATTGTTTCTGCTTGTTTATTTTTAAGCATAATATAGGATTTTGCCCTGATTTTATTTTTAGTAGGTTTATTGTTTAGTCTTAGTATGTTTATTCTTAGTATATTTACCTTTATCCTTGAGGAGCTCTGTGTTTGTTCTTGTTTTTGTTTTTGTTTCAAGGCATGACAATCTATGCCATCATCCTCTCTGCTCTCTAAGGGAAGAGGATCCTTCTCTCCTAGTCACTTTTTATCCCCAGGTTCTATAGCAATACATGACAAGCATATCATTTTTTTTTTACTTATTATTTTTTTTAATTTTTTTATTTTCTTTGTTAACATATAATGTATTATTAGCCCCAGGGGTACAGGTCTGTGAATCACCAGGTTTACACACTTCGTAGCGCATACCTTCCCCAACATCCATAACCCCATCACCCTCTCCCTACCCCCCCCACATCAACCTCAGTTTCTTTTGTGAGATTAAGAGTCTCTTATGGTAAATGTTAGTTTATGAAAAGCATAGGAGCAGGGCCTCCATGAGACTATTGACCAGTGGGATTTACAACCCACAGGTGGGTATGGACTAAATGTTCATACCAAGGGATCCACATAAGGTAATAGCTTAGGTTTAGAACACATGAGCTGGATTCTCACATGGCAACCAAGGGGTCTTGAGAAGTGAGAACTATTGGAACAACAAGATTATCAACACTACTATTCACCATTTTCTTCTCTACAACACAATTAGAGTTTTATGGACACAACTACAGTTTTAAGATTCAATGTATAAAAGACACAAGTGAATTTCAAAAATACCAAGACCTAATATTCAAAATGGATTTTTAGAGGTACATTAGATACCTATGGAGCCATCTAGAAACATAAAATTTTACTACTCAAAACTGTTGATTAAAAAACAAACAAACAAACATTAGGGATGAATGAGACTATACAATTTTCATTCAAAATAACATAGCTATCTATAAATGATACGGCAAAAACTAAGGGTGTATTTCCAGGTTTTTATGAGATTTATAAATCAGATTTATGAAAATGTTATTACTTCCAGCATATCTTTAATCTTAATATATTTTTCTCCCTGAATAGTTTGATAAGAACTGCAAAAGTAATATGTTCCTGAAAGAGCAAATATTTGAGGGAATTATTAATATTAAATAAAACACATTTCCCAAGTGTGTCATCAAGACATGTAATCTAGAGAATAACATTAGATTTAATATTCCCCATCCTAGTCTCTGCAGGCGTTATTGATCATATCTATAGCTCTATGTAGGACTTTATATTAGTGAACTTGAATGTATGATGGACTGTGTTTTTCATGTTGCATCTGATATTGTAGTGATTTTATTAGAACTTGATGAAATAAATTCTATAGTTAATTCAGTTGATTAATACATTTCCCTTGTGAAGTTTCATACATTTGGATTCAATTTTTTTGGAACAATTCTCCATTCTATTGTCTACGATGGCCTGCTAATCCAAATTAATCCATCAGATATACCCAATAGCAGTTGTAGAAATTTATAGACAGAATGATTTAGGTGAGTTACCAGGAATAATACTCTCTGGCTACATGTCTTGTGATCTTATGATTCATTATGTTGAAATTCCATTAAATAAAATGATGTAAATTTCTGTCAGTTGATTAGTTTTTCAGTTAAAAATTGTAAAGTTTAGCAGGCAACCATCTTTATATTGACCTGGCCAATATATTCTCTCCTTGGAATTACATTACCCAGAGACAATCAGTCCTGAGTTTGTTAAAAAGGCTATTTTTACATGGTTTAAAGATTTATAACATCATATTGACAAAATCTAATATAACTGTATCCTCAACAGGGATATTGAAGGAGAAGGAATATTGGTGTCTGAATTTTAAAAGTTAACATCTTCCCAAAAGGGTGTTTTTTTTGAATTTCATCTATTTCTATTGTTTTGTGTTCTCCAACCTGACAATAACTTTGCTCTTAACTATTATTATTTTTCTCCATTATCAGTTTGATTATATGCTAGGTTTCTCTGGCCCCTAAACTACTCTTCCTTCATATGCTAAGTGTAAATATTTTTTATTCAGGGGCACCTACATGGCTCAGTCAGTTAAACATCTAACTTTTGATTTCAACTCAGATTATGATTTCAGGGTCATGAGATCAAGCCCCTGTGTTGGGGTCTGGGCTGAGTGTGGAGCCTGCTTAAGGTTCTCTCTGAGAATCTCTGCCCCTCCCCACCTCTAAATATATACATATGTATTTGCATATAGTTATGATTCATGTATTTGCATGTTCTTTTCAATTATCAGAAGGAAATCTTATTTTTTTTCTTATTTCCAAGTTTCCAGAGGTATATGTGTTTATGAACCCATGTAAACTAGGTCCAGAGAATATAAAGACATGTCCAGTATGCGTCAATCAGTGTAACTGCAGATGCTGATATTTTACAACATTCAGTTTCACTCAGGAAAATTATCATCACATATTAGCTCATCCTATGTGAGTTTTCATATGCTTAGAGTGTGAATAGATTTTATTCATCTACTCAATTTTCACATACTTCTTGTACCTCAAAATTGGTATGGGATAAATATTGAAAAGTAATATGCATTAAATGCATATTAAATGTCCTTCTTTAAAGATTTTTGGCTTTCATCTATGTACCTGAATATTAACATTTATAGTTTTATTCTCTAAAAATAGCAATAAAAGTTAAATGTAAGAAGAAAAACCACAAGGAGAAGACCAAGTCCTGACCATCTTAAAATTTCCTTCTCCCTGAATTCAAACCTTGTTTTCCACAACAAATTTTGTTTGAACATTTTCCAATGTCCTTCTATTTTATGAACTTGACATCAAGGATAATTGATGATCTGTTATTATAGTGCAAAACTTATAAGGATTTACTTTTTATGAATAGCTGTCTTTCTAAATTAAAATTGCAGTCATCTGCTGGATTTACATCAAAGTTCTTAGATTGTGGCAGTCTGCATTGTTAAAACTTACTTCTTTATTTTATTATATTTAGGGATCATCCCAAGTTCTCTTTTCCAGTGAAATCTAATCTTTCAAAAAAAGCCATGTTCACTCTGGGTAAAGGATTTAGGGACTCAGTTAAGCATCTGCCTTTGGCTTAGGTCATGATTTCAAGGTGCTTGGTTTGAGCCCTTCATTGGGCTCCCTGATCAGTAAGAAGTTTGTTTCTCTCTCTGCCACTCACCTTGCTCTCATGCTCTCTCAAATAAATAAATAAATAAATAAATCTTAAAAAAAAAAAAAAATTAGGAACTCCTCTGACCTTCAGTTCAAGTGTTTCCAACATGGTGTCCCAGGTTCTTAACAGTCCTAAAATATTCTTGATCTAACTATGTTCTGTAAGTTTCCTCAGTATCATGGTTTAGCACACACCCTTCCATGTCCTTTTAATTTTCCCTTCAGGTGTCCATGTTGTGTCATTCCTGCACTGTATGACCCTTGGAGCACTTCCAAGGTGTGGAAGGGATGTTCTAGTGCTCTACCTCTGCATCCAGAATTATTGTTTTCTACACTTGGAGCTATCTGATACAATATGCTAAGTCTGTAGAAATAGGAAAACCTCATCAAGAGTAGCAACATAGCAGCAATGTGTTTCTAGCAACCTCTCATCTAATACCTATCATTTATCTATCTGTGTGTGTGTATGTGTGTGTGTGTGTAGAAAGAGAGGGGAGTTCTATTTCTTCTAAATATTAATTAAATTGAGTGGATCTTAATAATTCATCAGCAAGCAACATTTTCCATAGTAAATAAGGTTTCAAAAGTCACATAAGAATGGATTTAAACTTGCTGAATGTAAAGATTCAACCTCAAATTACTATAGATTCAGTAATTGCATATTGTATTAATTCAGATGATAATGTTGCATGCACTGTGCATAGTTTGCTTTTATTAAAATAAAAAAGTTGAACACGTGCAAAAAGTCTAAATATTTTTTCTTAGCACTTTTATTATGTTAGAAACTGATAACACCACACAATTTTGGGGAAAGCAGCATCATTATTTTTTTTTAAGATTTTATTTATTTATTTGACAGACAGGGATCACAAGCAGGCAGAGAGGCAGCAGAGAGAGAGGGGGAAAGGCCTTCCTGATCTCCCAGGACCCTGAGATCATGACCTGAGCCGAACATAGAGGCTTTAACCCACTAAGCCACCCAGGCGCCTGGGAAAGCAGCATTATGAGATCCTTAGTGTGCTTATCTCCTCTCAGCAATGCAGCAAATCTGACCAGGACCATCTAGCCCAGGGTAAGCTCTGAAGCTGAGGGTAGAGGGAGGGTGCCACCTCCCCAGCCCAGGCCCAAGCTTCCTCCACTGTTGTTCACTGATGTTCACTGAGTTAGAGTTACCAAGAAGAGCCATCTCCTGGGACCAAAGCCACAAGGTTTATGAGCAGGGTCTCTAGGGTCTGAGAAACTTGGGAGACTCAACTTCTGCTTTCAGCTCTTTCCCAAGTGGCAGCTGGTGCCTGAGGCTGGCACTCATCTATGGACACACCCAGCCCAAGTCCCCCAGTCCCCCAGAGAAGCCCATTGGATGAGGTCAAGTGCAGAGATCCTGTAAGGGAGCAGGGTTGAATTATGAAAAGTAATTGGTGTATGATGTGGACCCAAATATTTATAAATAGTATAGCCCACTTTGCAGCCCAAATTCGGAACCATCTAAGTAGCACTGTGTAAATGGCCTGGTGCACAGGGTAACGGAGGGATAAGCCCAGAAACTCTAACACTAGGTATTAAGATGGTTGCTGGCAGGAGGTGACCTATCTAGAGCCCCAGATGCTGATGAGGGACCCAATGACTAGGGAAGTGAAAAATATGAACACATGTCTGGCAATTCTTTTGGAACCATTCTTACTTTTTTGAGCTTAGGGAACAGAAGGGCCAGTCTCAGTTACAAACTAGAAGGCCAAGATGCCTTGAGAGGATGGCAGGCACTGTTTGGGGAATCAGGGGTTATGGGACTTGTTGCCATCCTCCATGCTGAGATGATCCCCAGGGGGATCTGCAGTGGATGCTGTGGAGTCCTTCTGCTATCCCTAGCTCACACCAGCTCTTAGTCTTGGAGGGTGCAGGTCCATAGTATGAACACCAAAATGGTCCTAACAAGGGAAGGAAGGTGTTGAGGCATCCTTTTGTCTAACAGCTTGGCACTATTACATATTTTCAGGGTAGTTATACATTTTCAGGATACTTTGAATTCCAGACAGTGGAACCAAGCATGGAAACCAGCATATAAGATCTAGCAGTACATGGAAATTGGAACAATTTCAAGGCATAAAGTTAGTATCAGGACTTTTATTGCTGTTGTTCCAACCACATTTGTTGAAAATCCCATCCTCTTTCTCTTCAGTTGCCTTTACTCTTATTAAAGACCCATTTGCTACAGTTGTATAGTCTATTTTCAGCTCCTGATTCTGTTCTACTGATTTCTTTGTTCTCTCATCAATACCACACTGTAGTCATCATTGCCTTTTTTTTTTTTTTTTTTAATTTTTTTTTTAAGGGTGCCAGGGTGACTCAGTCATTAACCGTCTGCCTTCAGCTCAGGTCATGATCCCAGAGTCCTGGGATTGAGCCCCTCATTGAGCTCCCCGCTCAGCTGAAAGCCTGCTTCTCCCTCTCATTCCCCCTGGTTGTGTTTCCTCTCTCTCTGTCAAATAAATAAATAAAATCTTAATTTTGGTTTTTAATTTATTTGAGAGAGAGTGAGAGAGAGGGAACATGAGTGGGGGTTGGGGGTGAGGAGCAGAGAGAGAACCAGACACCCTGCTGAGCAAGGAGCCCAATGTGGGGCTCGATCCCAAGACTCCAGGATCATGACCTAATCCAAGGCAGACACTTAACTGACTGAGCCACACAGGCACGCTTGCTGTTGCTTTAAAGTAAGTCTTGACCTTTAGTATTTTCTATCCTCAGATTTTGTTCTTCTTCAGCGTGGTGTTTGTTACTACTCTGTATGTTTTGCCTTTCCATATAAACTATAGAATCAGTTTTGTCAACAAAATTATTTTTGTCACAAAATACCTTGCTGAGATTTTTATTTAGATTGCATTAAATCTATAGATTAAGCTGGTAAGAACTGATATCTTAACATTATTGAGTCTCTTTTCCATAAACATGAAATAATACCCATTTATTTAGACTTTGATTTCTTTCATCTGAGTTTTATAGTCTTCTTATATTGATCTTATACCTATTTTGTTAGATTTATACTTAAACATTTCTTTTATTTTCCTTTTTTTTGGTGTTAATGTAACTGCTGTTGTGTTTTTAATTGTACATTCTGACTGTTAATTTTGGATGTATAGGAAACCAATTGGCTTCTGTATATTAACCTTTTTTTCACAACCTTACCATAATTGCTTATTGTTTCTAAGACTTTTTCCTTCACTTTGTGATTTTCCACTCACCTATGACCAAAATTTTCTTTCTTTAAAATATGTACCACTTATTAACTTTGCTTCTCTTACTGCATTATCTAAGACTTCAAGTATGACATTGAATAGGAACATGGAGACAGGACATTCTTGCTGAATTCTTGAACATATAGGAAAAGCATGTAGTTTCTCAGCATTAAGTATGATGTTAGATGTAATTTTTATGTAGTTATTCTTTATCAAATTGAAGAAGTTCCCCTCTATTCTTAGTTTACTGAGAGTTTTTATTATGAATGGCTCTTGGGTTATGTCAAATGTTTTTTCTCCATCTATTGATATGGTCATATGATTTTTCTTTAGTCTAGTGATATGATGAATTATGTTAATTGATTTTTAAATATTGAACCAGACTTGAATATCTGGAAAAATCCAATTTGGTTGTGCTGTATAATTCTTTTTATATATTGTTGATTCTGTTTGCTAATATTTGGGTGAGCAATTTTGAACCTATGCTCCTAAGAAATATTGATCTATAGTTTTTTTTGTAATATTTTTGCATTATTTTCATCTTAGGGTACTGTTCTCCTGTACAATGAGTTAAGAATTATTTCTGCTTCCATTTACAAGAACATATTAAGGGAATTGGTTTTCCTGAGTTTCTCATTTTTTTTTCCACTGAGGATATTTATATGTAACTAATAGAATTATGAGGATTATAGTAGGTGATGTGTTTAGAGTGTCTTCACATTGTATTTATTACATCACAGTCAATAAACAACATCCTTTGTAAAATAAATAAATAAATAAATAAGCTCATAGCCCTGGCTTCTGATATGTCTTATGCTAATAATTAATTACTTCAATCATCATTTTCTTCAATTTTGTAAAAATTCAGCGTGTTCAGTTTGGGGGCAGACAGACAAATGTCCGTTTGTCTTCAACAGCTAGTAGTTACAATTCGCATGACCAGATCAATGCACTTTATCTTTCCAGACTTCAGTTTCATAACAAATGGAAATGACAATAGTAATGGTCTTCATGGCCACTGTGGGAGTTGGAGGGTTACATGAGGAAACCTGTGTGACAGGCTCAGCACACCAGAGGCTAACAGGAAGTCTCATGACACATAAGCAATAATTTCTGGACTCTATCTCAATTTTGAGATTTTAGGCATTTCTCCTTTAACTAAGGACAGTTCTCAGAACTCAGAACTTTGATCCATGTGTGGTTTCATGGAGTAGAGGGGGGACCCTGGAATAGGTAGAGGAGGATAGCAGTGCAGACTTCATTAGAGACTGTGCAAAATATCGATGTTTTTTCTTCTGTTCTATCTAATCCAGATAAGAAATGCCTAAGGGTGGGACGCCTGGGTGCTCAGTTGGTTAAGCAGCTGCCTTCGGCTCAGGTCATGATCCCAGCGTCCTGGGATCGAGTCCCACATCGGGCTCCTTGCTTGGCAGGGAGCCTGCTTCTCCCTCTGCCTCTGCCTGCCTCTCTGTCTGCCTGTGCTCGCTCTCTCACCCTCTCTCTCTGACAAATAAATAAATAAAATCTTTAAAAAAAAAAAAAAAAGAAATGCCTAAGGGTATTGGTCATGTGTTTTTAATGCTCTCAAATTTCACACTTCTATACAATACCTTCTTTAAATAGAGTGCCCCCTGTGGACTCCACACAAATGTAAAAGGGTTATGATGATGATAATGATGATGACTGAGATGAGCACACTCTTGTTTTAAGGGTAAGAGAAAATGAGTTTGTGTTTATTAAGAATACAAAGTAGAACTGTTTTCCTTTGAGAAAAATGGTAAAATTACTTCTATGTATTTGCATGTCGTTAAGCCGAAATACTGAATGGCCCTAAATGCTAATAACCTTGTTTTCCCACCCATCACTCTATGAACACTCTTTTTAATCTCTCTCATATTTTAATTCTCCTTAGTTATATGGATGCATTGTTATATTTTATAGTGCATCTTTGTTGTAAACAGCACTATACAATATGAATTTGAAAATAGTTTTGGAATTGTATCTAACATCCATAAAATGCAAAGTCTGGCAATCTAATTTTTCTTTATAATTTTAGATTTTTCAGAATCAAAACATGTAGATGGGTGCAATCTTTTTTTCTTTTTAGGGGTGGTGGAAGAAGGAAATCAAGAACATAGCACAGAAGTGATTTTACTCCACAATATATGGCATCATTTTATTTTCACATTATACAATCATCCTCCTTTTATTAGATAATAAATTGTTCTTTGTTTCCTGACACAATTGCATTGACCTTTTTTCATTGCCACCTGTTTTTCGTGTGTTCAATGTGTGTAATTCCAATTCATCTTCCACATATTTGTTTTCATGTATGTTTATCCATTCAGAACATCTATCAGGGTTTTATGTGTATTAAATTTACATTAATTGTCCTAAATCATTGGACGTGTTTTCCCTGAATATTGTGTTTTTAAGATAATCCATTTATTTGTTTGTGGTCTTAGTTAATACCACTGAACTGTATTGTAGTAGATGTGTATTTCACTTGTTTGTTCACTTACATAAAGCCACCAAGTTTTCTAAGACGGTTTTCCCCACAAACATTCTTCTACATGATTTTTTGTGGATCTGTGGACAAAAGTTTACTAGAATTTATACCCAGAATGTGTGTGTGTGTGTGTTTACATAAAAGCAATAAACATCTGGATTTTTTTTTTTATATGGGATACATTGGGCTATAATGAAAGATGAAAGGAAGAGTATCTAACTGAGTGGATTAACAAAGATTACAACTTGCTTAAAAATACTTTTAACTTTAATAAAACTATTTGAGACAAAATGATACAATTGGAATAATAATAAATTCTCAAGAGTGTTTACCTAATCTTTTGGTGCATTATTCTAGGTATCTGTATGTATTTTTAAAGCTCATAAATAGATTCCTACTCTTAAGAAATTCGCAATCTATTCGGATACTCAGCAAAAAATATAATGATAAGTTTAATAGTAGGAATACACTTAATCTGTATTGTTTATGTGTATGTGAAATACAGAGGAGGGTATCCTAAAACATACATGAGTGAAATATATGCTTCCAAGTGTATTTTACTTCTCTGAATTGACTGAGAACTCACATACTTAGATTAGGAAAAAAACAAAAGCAAAACAAACAACATTCCAGGTAAAGATAACAAGTGAAAAGTATGGAGTTTTTAACTGATGGAAAATATTTTGTATGTTTGGAAGATTTTGTGACATAACAGAGGCAAGTTCATTAGGACATAATCCTGCCAGGTCAAGTCAGCTAACAGAAAAGCTTGAAGACACATTTTTACTCTGTGGGCCAATTAAAGCAGTGTGATGTTCAGAGAAGTGAACTTCAGAAAGATAATTCTCTCCCATCACAAGACTCTTGGAAATTCCTGCCACTTCAATCAAGATACTTGGCAATAACATTTTAACAAAGTTTACTTCAACTGGAAAACTATGTGCTTGTTCAATTCTCATTAATCTTAATACAGTATATCCACGTGTGATGGATCTTTCTAGTCTTGAAAGGAGCCGTGACAGAAAGGGAAGCAAGAATTCTTCTGCTAAGTGAATTGTGTTGGTTTCTGCCCTGAGAAATTATGTCTTCTTGATACTTTCATCTATGTGAATAGAGAAACCTGACATGACACTGTGCTCCAAAGGAAGACATTGTAGGTGATGCTATCCTAGTCATCTACCATGGCTATAAAAGAGAAATAACCAGGTCATATATTTGGAACTTAAATATGACTGAAGGCTTCTCTTATTACCCTCTGAATAGGACTCTTCATTGTTGAGAATTCTGATTTCATAGTGATAAAAACAAAAATTTCAACTTTCCATGTTTGTGAATGCTCTCCTGGGCTCCTAGGGAAGCTATCCCTTGTCATTTACCAAGGTCAAAATGACTTGGCAAGACCTCAAAGCACAGTCTCTATTTTTGCCCCAAGCATACATTGTACATCTGCTTCATTAAATAAAATAACAAAAAAGGAGCATTTTGAACACAAAAGATTTAAAAAAAAGGAAGAGAATGCCCTGGTTCCCACAAGATTAGTCATATGGTCCTGCATATACTAGAGACTTAAGGACTGCAATTTTCTGACTGTCCTTTGTCTAATAATTTGAAATTCTTTATGTAAAAAAGAATGCATTTAACCCTACACCAAATGTTCCTTTGCCAGATAGTCTTTGTTGTGAAGATTATGTATCCTGAGCAGCTGTCCTAAATAGGTCTTGAAAAAACTCTTTCCTTTTTTTGAGAAATTCTAAAAGATTCATTTTGTGTTGACAATATAGAAAGAAAGTTCATCCCTCAAAGATGAGAAGACACTGGGTGTAATATCTTCTTATTGTTTTTATCCTGAGTGAAACATATAGAGATTTCTTAGAATAAAGTAAATATTCATAATATTTGTCTTTTATAATTCTGACTTCTTTGCTCAAAATTATAGAAATCAAATAACTAATACTTGTTAAGGAAGAAAGGATTTCTCTGGGATTTCCTAAAACATACCCCGAAATAGCAGTATCAATATGATAAACTAAAGGACACATTCCCTTCTTAGAGGGCCACAAATATTTTTTTTTTTTTGAAAAGTAAAATATCAGTAAAATGCAGTTAGAGATATTTGAAGAAAGTAAAAACACCTCAAAGCTAAGTGTAACACTAGCAGACTTTCACATTCTGATGTGCTGGAATCCTGGACCAGGAAAATTAAAGGAATGATTAGTTGAGTTTCTTCAGTAAGAGAAGGAAGGACATTCAAAACTTGTTTAACTCTCCTCTTACCCTTGTTTCTGTTATCTATACCTACATAGCATATTACCCAGAACTAAAACACCAATGTTATTATATTTAGTGGATTAAGATGCCATCAAAGCTTGGCTGGAAAGCCCACTTCACATGACATTGACTGGAGTCCCCTGATGTACATACTTGGGCAGGACTATAGATGCAAGATAGCTGGGACAGCTAGGAGCCAGGCTCAGAAGGGCTCCTCTTTCTCCACATAGCCATTCTAGCAGAATACTTGAATTTCTTCCATGGAAGCTCAGGGATCCAAGAGACCAAGGCAAAAATAGTCAGTTCACCTAACCCCCAGGTTTCAAACCAATACATATCCACTATGTATATCCACCCTCATCCAAGCAGTTCAGCCTTGACTCAAGGAAAGTCAAATTAGACAAACTTCTAATGTGAACAGAAGTGACAATGGGAACAATGTCAAGGAATGTGTGGTAATCTTGAATTTGTCCTAACCTTATAAATTAAAAAAAAAAAAAAAAAAAGATGAATTTTCCTCAGTCTGGCGGCCAGGCTTGCACTTGAGACACAGAACAGTTCACAGGTGGCTAGCAATACTTGGAACTGTAAAGAAATAGATGAGTATAGAAGACTAACTTTCTATGCAATTGACCCAAAATCAGGCTTAGTCTATTCCCAAACCATAATGATTAAAGTGGGAAACAAATGTCCAGGAACGATTTTTACTTTTCCCTTCAAATATGGAGGGATACAGGGTTAGAGTAAATGAAGAACTTCAGGAGAATTCAAACTACAGATGCTCAAGTTTAAGATTATCTACATCATGAAGGATATGGAACAATTCACAAATACAGGATTTTATCCTTTACAAGAAAATTTTAATATAACAACCAGAAAAAAAATCTTTCAAAATTGTGAAGCAAACCCAAGACATAAAATGGATCATTTCATCCATATATCCACAGTAAGACATTATGATCGAGACTATGGACTAGGGGAAAGAAATAAAGGTCTAAGTAATTAAAGAATAATGTAAAATGGCTATTTAAAAAAAAAGCTCAGTAAATTTTCTGAGTAGAACATGAGACAACGATTTTCCAAAATTAATGATGGACACCAAACCAGAGATCAAACAAATTCACAAAATCTTAAGTAGAAGAAATACCAGAAATCTATTTCTTAGACATACATATCAAAGCTGAACCCCCCCCCCAAAAAAAGAAATTCTTGAAAGAAAAACAGAGAATAAAAATTTATGGAAAAACAGGAAAAACAAGCTTAAGAAGTACAGAGGACTTTTCACCAAAATACAAGAAAAGTGAAATATTTTACTGTTGAAAGAAAACAAAGAAACAAACAAACCTACCAACCTAGAAGTCTATAACCATTGAAACTGTCCTTCAAATATGAAGAAGAAATGAAGACTTTCTCATATAAACAAAACTGAGGCAACCTACCAACAGTAAAACTGCCTTGCAAGACATGATAAAAAGAAGTTTTTTAGAGAGAAAGGAAATGTTACAGTTCAGAAACTTGAATCCACATATAGGATAGCCAAGTTCAGGATAAAGAATACACAAAGCTGAATAATCTTTTAGTTTCTCAGTCTTAGTTGATTTAGTATTTAATACTTTTTCCCCCAAAATACTAATAGTAGTACTGCATTATAGGGTTTGGATAAATGAATGACCACAGTGTTATGAGAGAGGAACGTGAACTTGGGAAGGATCTTTTACAAGGTACCTGCAACACCCATGAAGTAGTTTAATGTTATTTAAAAGTGGACTTAGTTGTAAATTTCCACTAATTTTTTAAAGAAAAGTAATTCATGTAATAAGAGAGAAGATGAAATCATATAAAATGCTCAGTTAAAATCTGAGAAGAAAGAAAATGGGGAGATAAAATGATGCCATAAAGTGCAAGACAACTAAAAGATCAGTGATTTGCAGGGACTCAGGAAGAGGGTATGAAGAATGAATAGAGGTCTTGTGTGTGTGTGTGTGTGTGTGTGTGTGTTTTCCCTTTTTTGAGCAATTAAATTCAAGTTAGATACATCAATAAGAACTCCTATTTACCTTAATATGGATACAGATGACTACATGTAGATACATTTATAGATATAGGTATACACAGGTCAGGAGACACACATAGAGTTTTTTGCTCTGTCAGCTCAAGATAACCCAATAAATGACACTCTAGTAACCAGGAGCACCCTTAGTGTTTAGATCTTGCTTTTAAATACCATTCTCCAATAAAAAGAAAGTGAAACTCCTTCGAGAAATGACTTCATGCAAGACAGGAAATACATAAGATAAGTCTGGGGTATCTTATAGCATTAAAATGTAAGGCAGTGCTCAAATGCATACATCCATACACACACCCATAAAACACACATATATTTCAATGAAGGCATATCAAAATAGGTATAGAAGCCAACTAAAATAACTCTTAGTGGCCAGATATGGACAAATTTGAGCAAGAAAATGATGGAAGTAGTACCGAATTATAATGTAGAGTATACAATAAGTATTCATGAGTCCATGCTGATAACATGGATGGAACAAATAATGGAATAAATCAATAAGTATGAGAAAGAGACAAATCTCCCATGCAAAATAATTACAGATGAACCAGGTAGAGACTTGATCCTAAAAGAAGGTGAGCTTAACTTCCCATTTCTTATGTGCAGACTGCCTACAGACTGCTTTCTCTCACATAGTACAGTATAGAAAGGGGACAAGTAGGAGAAACAATGGAGGAAAAACCTGGCAAGTCTACCTCTGCCACGTGATATCAGTACCAGCAATCATAAATCCAGTTCATAGCATGTGGACTTGGGATATTGTAATGAAAATGACAATTGATCTCTGCGTTCTTCCTCTCAGAAACCCATAACCCACTCTAGTCATGAGGAGAAACTCTAGACAAATCCATCAGGGACACATTCTATGAAATACCTGAGTCTTTAAAACTGTGAAGGTCATCAAAAACAAAGAAAGCCTAAGAAAATGTCACAGCCCAAAGGAGCCTAAAGGAGCCTCGACAACTGAACATGATGTGGTATTCTGGATGACATTCTGAAGCAGAAAAGGAATATTAGTTAGAACAAAATAATCTAAATAAATTAAGCACTTTATTTAACATGCTAATATCAGCTTGCTAATTGTGACAAATGCACCATACTAATATAACAGGGGACACTGTGTGTGTGTGTGTGGGTGGGTGGGTGGGTGTAGGGAGGCATATTAGAACTCTCTCTACTATCTGCTGCATATTTTCCTGTAAATCTAACACTTTTTTTTTAAATAAGTCTATTTTTTTTAATAGGTAGTGGTCAAATACCCCTCAAAGTGTAGAGTGTGAGAATTATAAACAAGCAGGAGGTATTCTGAATTGTGCCATCAGATGATCATGAGAAATGTTTGCAAGTACCTCTGAGTTGAAATGCTGGTGTGGAAGTCAAGAGGACATGACCAGTGGGGCTGTCAGACCACAGAACTGCTTTCCCAGATGGGGCGTGATCATGCCCTTTCCTGCTTCCAAGTTTACTACTCAAGTAGACTGTAAACTTCCCAAAAGGAAGTGTTAATTGTAATTCTTTGTGGAAGAACCCAGCAGAGTGATTCAACCATACGAGATATCCAATACATATTTTAAACTTGTGAAAATCATGAAAAAAAGTAATCATTATTTGCCATGAAGTTGAAAAGAACAGAGATATAGATTAGATAGATGATAGATACAGATGATTGATAGATTAGATGACAAATAGACTGATGATCCATAGTATCTGTTTTATTTTTTTAGACTTTGATAGGTCAGTGAGTTTTTTTTGATCTTTTCTTTCACTATTGCTGGAACTGTCACTTTGCACATTTCTTGTTTAGGTAGGAATCATTCAGAAGGAATGTCTGGCTCCATTTCTTTATCTGGATATGTTCAATGATATTTTGTTTAAAAAAATAACTTGTCTTCTAAACAAATTTTAAACTCTAAAAACAAAATAAAACAAACGAAAATCACTTGAAGACAAGTCCTTTGTGGGGCATTTATGCACATCCAGTACCGGACTGAATGACGTCAGATCAGTGCTTTACTGACAACTTACAACACTCATGCCTATCATATATTCCGTAGTACATTGTGTGTACGTATGTGTGTGTGCACAAATATTCATTCGTGTATACAGAGATCACACAAAGTGGTAATCAATAGCACCTCTAGTAGCACTGCCGGCCGTAGACAGGCTCATGAAAGTGGTTATGACGGAGATGGCAGCGTACGGAATCAAGGGCTCCTGAGTCGTATGTCGGTTTTGGAGGCCTGGTATGACATTTACTTGCTTTGTGAATTCCTGTGCAAATTAATTTATGCAGGCTTCACAGTCATGCTTGTCATGTGGGGAACAATGATTTTACCCATTTAGATGCCATATGTGAGTGGCATCTCACCCTCACGAGATGAGATGCCACTCACACCTTGATACTCAAGTATCAAGGGTTGCACACATTATCTTGTATAATAGGACTTCACAGCATAGGATTTTTAAAAAACATACTGTGAGTCTTTTTTGTTTCCTAAACACAGAATACAGGAATGAGGTTGGTGAGATAAAATTCTAGAAGGAATAGACCAGAAGCCTAAAACTTCTAAAAAAGCAGCATAAAAAGTAATTCATCAGAGATAATTTAGATATCATAATGTGTAATTCCTCTCTTTCTCCAAGTATTATGAAAAGAAAAAACAACCCCCAAATACATGAAACCGTAGCGTTTAATGTCCTTGTCAATCTGGCTATGTGTTAGGAATGAAATAGCTACAAAGTAGAATAAGAAAAGTCTCTGACAGGATATTCTGCCCTAATTTGGAACAGCCTTTCTGATGGCTAGACAGTGAGTCTATGATCTTGGTTAGCTCTTTGTCAAAAGATAATTAAAAACATTCAAATTTGAAAGCGTGTGTTCTATAACTTCAGTTATTTGATTTTTTTACTCTTCTTTTGTAGCATCTTAAAGCTAAATTTAATAATGGTGAAAGTCAGCTGACACTAATTATGCTTTTTAACTCACGAACAATTTTCGAAGTTACTTCAGTGTCAGTCAGGAGCCCAGCTTAAGAATTAGTTTATATTATATTCGTGATAATGATTATCCCCATAGAGAGATATTTTACTTGGCATGCATATCTATGTCATATAAGGTTATAATGAAAAATGGGGCAGGTATTTTTAGTAGAATTTTTACACTCCTAAGTAAAAATCAGTACTGGATAGTTGTTTGACAAGGACATATTATCTATGCTGATTACCCAGGTGTTTTAGAGCACTTTAATATTCTGGTGAGTTCAATAAATATGAGAAGAGATTGACATACCTTACCCTGGATTTCAAAATGTATATGAATCTTCTATTTTTTTAAATTATTTCTGAATTGTTATCAAATTCATATGGAAATATCCCAACATGGTGTGGCCAAAATTGAAATCTCTTCATTCATAACATTTTAAAATAATCTGTCTAAAGTTGACAACCTTAGTATTTTATGTAATGAATTAACTGATTTTATAAGTCCTTAAAAACATATTTAGATAAATAACTCATTTCAGGGCCAATATGGGAGGAGGGATGATAAGGGGTAACTTTTCAGTGCAGAGACATTTAGAACCTAGTTTTTGCGGGGGAACAAAAATAAGCATAACTTAGAACCTCAGAAAAGCTGAGAGCTGGAAGGTACCAGTTACTTCAGAAGCAGGGCTGTAAAATAAATGATGGGAGGCAAGTTTCAAACAATCCACTGGGAGTATGGAAATTCCACACACCACTTGCTCTCCACACCCCACCCGTTCCCACTTTCTAGCACAGAACTGGAGATTTACTTTCTGGAGACAGGTTACCTTTAACTTTCAATGCCATAACCATGCTGAAGTAAAAGTTAATAAGAAGCAAGAGATAGGAATCCAATTATATTTTTCCAGATCTTCTCCACAGCATTTATGAATATACCTGTCCCCTACTTAATGATATTATCATCTTTAAAATGCATTATTTTCATGTATGCCTGGACTCGTGTCTAAACTCTCTTATTCTGGTTTACTCTGAAATATTTGTTCTGTTCCATGTATATCTTTGCTCGATGATAATATGCACTTTTTATACTATAGCTTTAAATGTATTTTATTTTATTTTTTTAAAGATTTTATTTATTTATTTGACAGAGAGAGATCACAAGCAGGCAGAGAGAGAGGAGGAAGCAGGCTCCCCGCTGAGCAGAGAGCCCAATGCGGGGCTCGATCCCAGGACCCTGAGATCATGACCCGAACCGAAGGCAGCGGCTTAACCACTGAGCCACCTAGGCGCCCCAAGCTTTAAATGTATTTTAAATCTGGTAAGTCATGCCCCTCCTGTTTGCCAATCTCTTCCAGGTTACTTAGCTATCGATGGACCTGCTGTATGTCTATGCTATAAACACTATTCATGAACCACCAACACATGCATGGAAAGATTATTGAGATATTCAAAGCCTCCAATCATGTATTTAACTAACATTGTACTTAAAGATTAATTTTATGAGAATTTATACTACAAAATAATTAGTGAAATAGCTATTCATCTATTCTTCTCAACTGTGATTTCCATGTAGTTGCAAAGTCTTCTCTGTGGATTTCATGTATCTTCATGTATCTTCTGTATCTTAACAACTTCCTTGATACTTCATAATTCTATTGCTTCACTAAATAGTATCTTATATTTTCTGAATTAAAATGACAAGTGCATAAAATTTTATAATGAAAGAAATGGAAACGTTGCTGATCTAAGTAGTTCAAAGAGGCTGTTGGTTGTTTCAGCTGGGTTTTCCAGTTCAACAGGTGAGCATATCGTCTTGAAATGCTGATAGTTCAATCAGCACTTCATGATTTGTTTTCCTTTTAACTTTGGACAGGAACTGTAGCATGCTAAGTAGCACAGGAGATAGGGGACATCCTACTCCTCCCGATTTTGAAGGGAATGTTTCTAAGCATATAATTGTGGTTCAGTTTTGTCTAACATCTATCATCTATCTATATCTATCTATCTTACTATCATCTATCATCTATCTATATCTGTCATCTAATTATAATCATCTATCTTCTATCATAAAATCTATGCAAAGCTAAGGAAGTTTATTTTTTCAAGGAAGTTTCATTCTTAGTTTATTCCATATTTTTTAATAAGGTGTGAAACATTATCAGACAATCAGACTTTTTTGGGGGGGGTTCTTTTGCATTGAAAGACATAATTATGTTTCTTTTAAATTAATTAAATTAATAAATTAATGTAATGGATGACGTTTCTAATTTATTTTTATTTATTTTATATATATATATATTTATTTATTTATTTAGAGTGAGCTGAGGTGGAGGAGCAAAAGGAGAGGGAGAGAGAATCCCTACCAGGTTCCATGCCCAGCACAGAGCCCAACAAGGGGCTCCATTTCACGACCTGGAGATCATGACCTGAGCCAAAATCAAGAATCCATCAGATGCTTCACCGAGTCACCCAGGACCCCTACATTTCTAATTGAAACCATCTTGGAATCCTAGGCTAAAATGTAATTGATTATAATGCATTGTATTTTACTTACTATTGTTATTTAGTTAACTTACATTTTATTTAATATTTTTTGTATCTGTATTCACAGTTGAAATTGTAATTATATTTTATTATAATTACTCTTTATTAAGGCACTTTAGATTCAAAAAATAAAATTGGCAGCTGTAGTTCTTTTCTACTTTCTATCTTGCATAATATAGGGGTTTTTTTTAATTAGTTATTTTTGTCCATTAAATCTTCAGAATCTGGAGACTTTAGGGACATGGAGAGGTTTTCAATGCCATTTCATTTTCTTTAATTGGTTTATTAAAAGTCTATAGGTAGCGTTGTGCCAGTTGTTGACATTATATTTGTTTCTAAAGCCTACTTATTTAACCTAGGATTTCAAATTTATTAGTGTTCAATTCTTGACAATATTGTCCGGGTTTTTTGGTGCTTGTCTGTATCTATAATGATTTCCTTTTTTCATTTCACATTTTGAGTGCATCTTCTTTCTCCCTCCCTCTCTTCCTTCCTTTTTCTTTTTCTTTTTTCTCTTCCCATGATCAATCTTGCTGATACCAAAAATTGTTAGTAGAGCAACAGCATGGATGAATCTTAAAATCTTCATTGAGTAGTAACAGCCAGATACAAAAAAAGTGTATGTTTCTTAATGATTCCATTTATATAGAGTTCTAGAAAATTCCAAAGCAGACTGGTGTTTTCTGTTTTAAAAACCTTGTCTCAGATGCTTTGTTGCATTTCTTTCATGGTCATTCTGTTATCCAGATAGCCAATGATTTTGGCCAATGAATGCAAGTTTCCCTGTGAGGCCTTTCCAGCATCCTGGGCATGCTGAAGGAGAAAGGGGAAGCTGAGCTCTAGGGCAAGAATTCCAGGTGGCACAAGTCCTCAGAGATCTGTGTCATTGACCGCAATCCCATGCTGAAAAACAAATGTTTAGTGCTTGACTTTCAGTTTCCCATGAAAATAAGTATTTGTGGAGGAAATCACCTCTTCAGTTTGTATTTCACCCGCTGGAGTTTTCGAAGGGCTGAGTGGAGGTGTAAATGGTGAGGGACTTGTTCTGCTGGGCCAGCCAACCCTTCTTCTCCTCTCGGGAAGCTTCTTTACCCATTTTCTGTACTAGGCAGGACTCAGGGCGGAGGCATTGTGCAGAGACGATGCTGTACAGATTCTAGCACAGAATTTAAAAAGCTTCTTACAAACTATCAACCATTTCTTCCAGCAGTCTGATTATTTTATTTACTTATCTATTTCTGTGTTCTATAGATCCTAGAATGTTTGCCATGTAGGTAAAGACATGTCTGATTTATTCAGCATTGAAATTCCAATCCTGACACTAATAGGCATCAAATCATTATGCATTTAATGAATTATCAAAAATAATGTAAATCTATTCTCTTCTTTATACGTGTGTTTGCTTCTTCTGAGACTACTCCAGTCCCAGGAGAAATGACACAATGGTGCATTGCTTATTCTCAGAAAAAAGGTCCTACTTAATTTTTTTTTTTTTTGGCAAAATAAAGACATAGGTTGGATTGTGATACAGCACAACTACGAAAATAATATAACAAGTTTAAATTATCAGAAAACATGGAACATGAAGGAAAACACTCTATATAACATGTAACTATACATATGAATATATATGTATGTTTGTGTATTTATATGAATAGCTATATGTGTGTATGTGATGTTCATATATTTATGAATATCTACATGTGTGTATGAATATATATATGTGTGTACATATATGAATAGCTATATATATGAATGACATCTAGTCAATTTTCTCTGTACACAAAGCAGGGATAAATACATCACATTCTACTATAGTATAGAATGTATTAGAATAGTCTACATAATTGTGTCAGAAATCTATTAATAGTATGCTTAGATCAATTCATTAGTGAACTGCTTTCATGATCAAGGCTATGTATTAGGGCTAGTCTTGCTATAGGTTAATGAACAGACTTATGTACATCATACCAGTTACAGAAATAAGGAGTTTTGAACTGAGAGTAATTAGCCATAGTTGTTAGCCCATGGAATATGCAGTGTACAGGTCCTTAAGGGAAATATGGCAAATGATAAATGTCTTGTCTGTGGTATGTGCCAAGGAACTCTAATATGGCTAAGATCCAAATGGGGACTCTTCCCTATTTTACGTATCCTATAATCCTTTTCTATTATGCCCAAGCCTACAGAGCAAGTCAGTTCATGTGGCAGCTTATTAGTAATACCTTTGTGAATGAAAGAGAAAAGATCTGCCCTTGCAGCCACAAAACACCGGCCCTTCTGGCAGCAATGGGAGTCCTTCCAGGCTGCCAGAGACACCTGCATCTGAAAGTGTTCTGATTTTGTTTCATTTTTCCCTCCTTTCCTCCATAACTCCCCAGGGAGGGAGACAAACCATAAGATACTCTTAATCTCAGGAAACAAACTGAAGGTTGCTGGGGAGGGGGGAGATGAGGTGGCTGAGTGATGGGCACTGGGAGGGCATGTGTTGTTGTGAGTGCTGTGTGTTGTGTAAGACTGATGAATCACAGCCCTGCACCCCTGCAACAAGTAATACATTATATGTTAATAAAAAAAGAAAAAAGAAAGTACTCTGAAATACCAGTGAAGAAACTGGTTTTCTCTAGTATATAGGATGTACGATCAAGTATTTGCAAAACTTATTAAAAGAAGGGGTACAAATGTAAGGCAAGAAAAAAACTGAGTTGAAATATGTATTATCTATATAATATTAAACTTTTTTTAAAAATTTTTATTTATTTATTTGACAGAGAGAGAGAGAGAGATCACAAGCAGGCAGAGAGGCGGTGGGGGCGGGGAGCAGGTTCCCCGCTGAGCACAGCCCTGTGTGGGGCTGGATCCCAGGACCCTGATCATGACCTGAGCTGAAGGCAGAGGCTTACTCCACTGAGCCACCCAGGTGCCCCTGTAATATTAAAACTTTCAAAACTGACGATAAATCATTAACACACACATATAAAAACATTATGTAGCAAGATAATTTTATCTTTTTAAAATGCACTTTAATACATTTACAGAGTCATTTAAATAGCCTGTCACTTTTTCTGCAAGAAACAAACTATAATTTTTTTTCTTGAATATATGTCCTTCATTCTAAAATAAATTCCTGTCAGTGGGATTGTGGGGTAAGTCATTTTAAAATATTTAAGTCTTGCCACACATTTCCATATGTCCCTCTAGATTATGTGTGTCAGTTTGTATTTCCTAATACCTCATGTTATTATATACAGCAGCCTGGGTAGAACTAGTGTTAGTGGAAAGTTGTGATAAAAGTACTGAGCACTTCCAGATTCATTTAAAACAGACATAACGCTATAATTCAAATTCTTTTCATCTTTTATAACTTAACTCAGTACCCATCTGGAAATTATTTGCCAATCGTTAAAGCACTGACCATTTCTCAGAAAAAAAAAAAAAAAAAAAACAAAAAAACAACAATGTGAATCTATTGATTTAATACGTCCGTGAAGATGCACATTTCTTATTCAATGTATTACCAGGAAGCTGGTATTTTGCTTGCCCTTCCCAGGCTGCCAACTATTCCATTCTATTTTTTTTAATATTTTATTTATTTACTTGAAAGACAGAGATCATAAGCAGGCAGAGAGGCAGGCAGAGAGAGAGAGGAGGAAGCAGTTTCCTGCTGAGCAGAGAGCCCGATGCGGGACTCGATCCCAGGACCCTGGGATCATGACCTGAGCCAAAGGCAGAGTCTTTAACCCACTGAGCCACCCAGGTGCTCCCATTCTATTTTTTAAGTTGGGTTTGCTTTTCTTTGTGTTTTGGTCTTTAGCATCCATGCTGACTTTAGAAGCGTGGCAGAAGAAGGGTGCCCATTCTGGCCACTTCCGTGGCTGTAAGTCCATCATTCCAGGGACTGGCCCCAGCAAGCCTTCCAATTCTTTCCAGATGTCCTACTATCCAAGACTCAAACTCCCCTGCAAATTGGTTCCAACACACTTCAGGAGCCAGTGTGCTCCTGAACCCCCAAAGGCAGATGTCAGGGCTACTGAGCATACCCTGAGCCTGAGGTATCCACAGCCAGAGGCGGGGAAGGGTACATTCTCACACGTGTATGGAGGATGTTCAGGGCTGTGGAAGAAGCCAGAGCATAGAACAACCCAGCTGTGCAGGGCACCTGGTGGCAGGAGAGAAAGCTCTTCATCTTAATATCTTACTGAACTTGTTCTACATTAACAATCCTCTGAACATCAAAACCCAATAATACTGACACTTCTTTTCAGTATTTATACTGTTTTTCCCACAGCTTAGAAAACCACACCTAAAAATTTAAAAGTACATATTTGTTACAGAGAAAATATGTGATTGTGTTGTTGTTGTTGTTTTTTAAAGATTCATTTGTTTATTGGAGAGAGAATGAGTCAGGAGAAGGAGAGAGAGAGAAGGAGAGAGAAAAGCCCAAGCAGATGCTCCACTGAGTGCAGAGCAGGTCCCAGAGCTCACTCAGGGCTCCACATGGGGCTGAATCCCAGGACTTGGAGATCGTGACCCGAGCAAGAGTCAGAGGCTTAGACCAAGGAGCCACCCAGGCGCTCCCTTTCCCTCACCTTTTTCTTTAAATTTTCTTTAAATAAGTTTCTAAATTTAAATTTAGAAACATACAAGCTATGATGTAAAAATTCATCTTTAAATCTTTAAATTTAAGAAGTGGCATAGACCAAATTTTGTTTGGACATGAAAAGAGAAAAAGTGAGGGTATCTATATTAACCTCCCAAGGAGAAAGATTCAAGCCAAAAGAAAATCAAATTGGATGAAAAGGTTATATTATATTGATGATATAAAGTCCACAAAGAAAATCAGATTATCCTCAAGTAGAATATTAAAATATGTAATACAAGATCTCTTTTCATTGCCTGGAAATACTGACTCAAGTTCCAATAATAATGTCAGATGTTAACATTACCATATGTTACCGATGGGTAGTAAAAACAAAATACCAGCTAGCTAATTCTATTGGTTTACTTGCTATTTATTAAAAAAAAGCCACTCTAAACTGAGATATCAAATTTTATTTCAATGCTCAAAATGGTTACAAAATTAATCACTTACCAAGAATGACAAGAAACTCCAAACAGTCCAAACGCAGAAATTATGCAGTTCAATATACCTAACCACAGTGAACAAAAATGGGTTTTATCACTACAAAGATAAGAAAATTTACCCAAAAATTTAAAAAATAATAATAAGGCAAAAAGACATACTCTCCCACATAATGCTTTGAGGGAATATTTGGGACTAAGTGACAAGTGTTAAACTTTTTTTTTTTCTTTTTGAAATTCTTTTTTTTTTCTTTCTCTTTTTAACTTTTTAATTTTAATATAGTTGACACAAATATTACATTAGTTCAGGTGTACAACATAATGATTCAAGAAGCGTATGTGTTATGCTATGTTCACCTGGAGTGTAGCCAACACCAGTCACCATTCAATGCTATTATAACATCATTGACTAGATTCCCTATGCCCTGTCTTTTACTCCCAGTGACATATGCTTTCCATAATGGAAGTTTGATTTTCATGTTCCTCGGAACACTTGCTCCTCAGAACACTATCTCTGGTTGATAGTGTTCTGAGGAACACTATCTGAGGATAGGACACTGTCTCAGAGGATAGAACACTATCTATCCTCTGTGTTCCTCAGAACACAATCCTTTCTCAAGCCATCACTCAACAATTCTGATGTTATATAATTAAGGTTGAATAGAATCACTTGGATTTAATAAAACATTGTGATGTTAAATCATTTTCACAGAATCCAAAGGTCCAGACTGTACATATTCATTACATGAAACAGGAGAGAAAAATCCTAATCAAAGGTCACATTTCTTCACATTTCCCATTTTCCTGCCTTCCCAGTCTTCTTTCCTTCCCTCTCTCTCTTCCTTTCTTCATTTTTTGGTTTGTGTATAAGAAACACAATGTGTTTTCTCCAAACACTTGACATCTGATTTTATTTTCATCCCTGTGTCTAACAAGAGTAACATACAGTCCTTTGAATTACATCCGTTCATCTTATTCCAACCCATAGTAGCAATAGAATACAACATTTTACTGGTTAGTTTTTGAAGCTTAAATGAAGGAAAGAATAAAAAGTTTATTCCAAATATGTTCAGCTTTGTGACTTTGTAAAGAACTCTTCTCTTATGGTTCTTCCTTATTTTAAATTCTGTAACTCAGTAAAATATCTGTTTAACAAAACTTTTCCAAATATATCTGTATCTTTTACAAAATGGTTTCAAATATTATTGAAATTTTCTTATATGTGAGTGAAACACAAGCTAAATAAACAACCTATCCTTTATGATCTTTGGTAAACTCTAGGCTTGATATCATAATCCATTCTTTCCTCCTTGAGAACTTAAAATTCTAAAAATAAAATAATAATAGTAATAATCTCTTTATTCTAAAATACCACATGTTTTATAAATACTGCCTTTGGAAGGAAACAATTTTAATAATGAATTGGCTGATCATGTATATTACCCAGTATAAGTCATGAAATACCAACTATATTCTGATATATACGTGCATTTGTGCATAGAAATGACTAGGCATTTGTTAACCAATTTGATAATCAAGATTAGGGGGTGGGTTCATAGGTTGTTGTCCTCCTTGTGTTTAACTGCCTTTTTATCCCCAAATGGTCTTTCCTGTTAATGCATTATTATACAATAAGTGTTATTTAAAAATACAGACCTGATGATCTACTTAGCCCTTTGATTTTCAAAGGAAATGAATATAGTAAAGAAAACCATTTTACTGATATGTAAAAAATTGCACACCTTTTGAATCCAAATAACCAAATTATATTTTGTTCAAAGTTAGCATTCAGACAGGTACATTGCTGATCTAGGAATAAACATCCTCCTTCCACATTCTCCTGTAGGCTTAGCCATTATCAGAAATAGGAGCCAACAAGGAAAGTGAGGACATGAGGAGCTTTTTTACTCCCATGACTTATGGGAGTAAGTCACTTACACTCCCAGATGAGTGAGCGGATTTTGAACTGAAGACAGTGTTCATGGACTACATTCCATGATATAGATACAGGCAGTAATGCATGTAACTAAATAAAATCATCAGGAATAAGAACATACAAAAAATACAACAGAATTTTAAGAAATGCAATAGAATTTAAGGTTCACTCAGTTATAAATTTTAATATGAACTTTACATTACCTCTTTATAAAGACATATGCATATAATTTTATAGAGATAAAACTATTTTATCTTAAGGTGTATTTGCTATTTATTTGATGAATGAAGAGCTAATTATTATTATTTCAGAAATGTTTACCTAAATACCAAAGCCTTTGGAAATATTTTTAATCCAACCTTTAAAATCTGAATTAGAGAATAAAAAATAAAAATCAAATTGAGAGCCAGTCAATGTTTGAAATAAAATCGTTTCATTAAATGGGAAAATCACGTAAAATTTAAGGAAATACTTGTGGTATAGCCAGGTCATTCTTTTCAGAATAAAAACCTGTTAGCTGGTACATTTGAGGAGAATTTATAGAAACTGAAAAGACCCAGAACAGCAAAAACATCATTGAGAGAAAGCTAAGCATCGGCAAAGGGTCAACCAAGTCTGCCCGAGTTCGTAAGGAGATCAACGTAGCATCTCACAGGCTCCTCTTTCTACCCCCACATTAGGGTCCCACCTGAGTAATAGAGACCAGAAACTGTGAAAATGATCTACAAGAACTACAGCCAGCCCTATGGGCTTTGTTCTCAATTTATCTTAATGCATGTCCCTTTTGAACTTCAGCAACAATTCCTGCCTTATTTAGGAGATGCAATCCCTAAATTTAATCCATTTCTAGACATTGGTTCCCCTTTTTGTTCTCTGAGTCTGAGTTGTCCTGACTTCTTGCCACACATTCCACTTCTCATCTCCTATTGCTGTTGGCAGGACTCCTTCGTTTAGTTTCTGAGTTCTTACTGTCTGGAGAATGCCAGTCCTGGTAACTACTGCCTAACCTTCTGGTTAGATATTTGAATGTTACTGATTCTTGGATTTAGGGCCCCTGAATGCTGAAACGCTGTTTTGAGTCTCTGAGAATAATCACTTGCCCAGTTATCAGATTTTTTTTTTAGGTGGCATTCTGAACTGAAGGCAGTTTGCATGGACTCTATTCTTCTGTATTTTCCTATTACAGAGCTCAAGAACCACCCCTCCCCACCTGCTCTGGTACTCTACTACCTGATAATTATCTGTCCTTTCCCATTTCATGACATGTATCTCAGTAAGTGGCATCTCTTAAAAAGCACTGAAAAGAAACTCTGACTTCTCTTGTGATTTGGCTAATGGATCTGCTGGATAATGATGTATGATGAAATCAAGTAGCCAGGAAAAACACAAAAGAATGTTGGATCAGAAGGAAGAATAAAAATTTAAAAAATATTATTGTTAAAGGTAAATTCTATTTGTTCTAAACAAAAGTAATTTCTTGTTTTCTTTACTCTGTTGAGTCTTTTCTGCACTTTCTCTTACCAGATAAGAATCAGCAATTTGTCCTTTACTTTTAACCTTAGGCAGCATAAAGAACTAAATTATATTTTAGGTCACTAATTTGATTTAGTCATAGATTATGAAAATTTCAAATACCACTATACTGAACCAAAATCTGATATATGCAAAACTATAGAAAGAAATGAGAGAGGAGATTGAATCCAGAGAGTATCAAGACTCATAAATTTCTCTGAAATAGTGGAGTATAACGCAATGATATTCTGAATTCATCAGTCATTTAGTAATGATAACCAAAACCTAAGTAAATAATTGGACTCCCAGAATGAAAATAGTAAAGATTAACTGTTCACATCTTATAGATCTGAACTATATAGGACTCATTTTTCAAACTGACATTAAAATTTATTTTAAAACTATGGTGCCAATTAGCAACTTCTGGAAGTATGAGAAATATATCCATTTATTTTTGCATTTTTTTCCAATTTATTTATTTTCAGAAAAACATTATTCATTATTTTTTCACCACACCCAGTGCTCCATGCAAGCCGTGCCTTCTATAATACCCACCACCTGGTACCCCAACCTCCCACCCCCACCCCCCATTTTAAGTACATATAAGTTCAGAAGCTTTGGGTGGGAAGTTAAAAAAAAAAAGTCTATTCTTTCACTGTATTTTCACATAACCATCTCTTATTTGGTTAGGATTGAAAACAAATGAACAAATCATCTGGCTAGGTAAAATTAGGCATATATAGTCTACTAGTACCTTCACATTTACATGTTTTAATCCCACCAAATAAACACTCTTAATCAATAGTAACTTAAGTAGCTGGGCCAACAGATGAGTAAAAGGATTCATAGAGTTAAATTTCAGGCAGGAAAAGCCACAAATGATGATGGTGGTGATGGTGGTGTAATCTGACATTTTTGAATGCTTACTAAGGATAAGTCACTGTTCTCCACAGGGATGGAGTAACTTAATCATGACAATTATGTCAGGAGACAGGAGTACTTTTCCCATTTTCCAGAGACAAAACGGAAGTGGTTAAAATGGTTAGGTACTTGTCCAAGATCAGACAGCTGGATGGTATACCCACGTGGATTTCTGGAACGAAGGTTCTAGAGTTTCAGGAACTGGGTAGGAATAGTTTCGCGAGCTCAAAGCAGAGAGTGTGGGAGAGACAAAGAGGGTGTGAAATTACAGAATGCCTAACAGGAAGGTAAAGGGAAACAGTGGCTTCTTTTTTTTTTTTTTTTTTTTTAACCCCCTAAGCTTTATTTATTTATTTATTTATTTGAGAGAGAGCAAGAACTTACTAGCAGGGGGAGGGATAGAGGGAAAGGCAGAGACTCCCAAGGAGATACCACACTGAGCACAGAACCCAAGGGGCTTGATTTCAAAACCCATGAGATCCTTAGCTGAGCAGAAATCAGGAGTTAGATGATGAACTGAGTGAGCCACCCAGGTACCCTAGTAAACAGTAGCTTCTGTTCCTAGAGAAAGGCACTGATCAGAGGTGGATAGAGGGTGACTGCATTGCAGAGGGCTAACCAGGGCCTCCACAAAAAAGCCGAAGTTGGAATCAGGAAATGTGCATTTTGCTCACTGCAGCTATAAGCCCAGGAAGGACAGAGGGTTGAGATGGACTGGAGCTCGAGCTGTGTCTATCAGCCCCCATACTCCACATACCTCCCTCCAACAGCTGCTCTTGTCAGCAAGGCTGACAGCCAGGGCCCCAGGAAGAGTCACTGGGATCAGAAAGACATTGGGTTCCAGAAAGGGGGAGCAGAAAGTGTCAGGGAAAGGGTTTTTACTCCATCCAGTCTACTCTGTGGGGAGTGGTGCCCACCGGCTACTTCCAGAGTGGGACCAGCCATGTTTATTTCCAGAACCCGGCTTGACCAGGCTGTGATATCATGCACTAGGTGAGTGAGGGGAGGACAGCTGGAGAGGGTTCAGGTACAGAAACAGGAGGGCATTATGAAAAGAACAGGTGCCCTCAACTAGACTCGATTTTCTATCTCCTTTATAGATAAATATCATTCTCTTTAGTCACACTTTGTTTTTTTAGCTATTACTAATGTCTTGAAGAGTGACTATCTTTCAGATATGTAAATTCAAATGTATATTTAAAAAATATTTGCTATTATTGAAAGTAAAAATCCTATTTTGAATGACTTTAGAAGTCCTGTTAAGAAAATTCGGATATCTTCTGATGCTAAGATTAGTTTGAATACCGTTTATGAAATATTTTAATGTGTACTTGTTGTCACTTTAAAAAGCACTTTATTTGTAATTGTAACATTAAAATATTCTTAGAGCAATACAATTATATAAACTTTCATAAATTCCATTGACATCTATATACTGAAAAAACCCTAAAAATAAAATACTTATTAAATGAATAAGCCAAATATAATACTTAATAATGACTCAACAATTAACTTTGAAAAACAAAGCAGTCGGGTGCAGTTTTGTTTTCAGGTAGGGAAGCCTGTAATGAAATGAGTCTGAATTACTCCTGGAATGAGCCCAATTCAATATCTTGTTGATCTCAAAGATAATCTGTTGCTCTAATTAAATTCATGAGTTATAAATTAAAAGTTGGTACAAACAACATCAAAGGAGTTGATAATACAAGAGAGAAGGGATATTAGAAATATGAGGAAAATTATTAGTCTTGCCAGAGAAAACAGAATGACAATGAGGAAGATGACTACTTTGTTATTTATTACTGTGGATCCTAACTTAGTGCAAGGAAGAAAATATCAGTAAATTGAACACGGGTGCCTGGGTGAGTCAGTTGTTAAGCGTCTGCCTTCGGCTCAGGTCCTGATCCCAGGGTCCTGGGACTGAGCCCCACATCAGGCTCTCTGCTTGGTAGAGAGCCTGCTTCTCCCTCGGTCTCTGTTACGCCTCCTGCTCATGCTCCTGCTCTTGCAGTCTCTCCCTCTGCCAAATAAAAAAAATAAAACTTAAAAATAAATAAATAAATAAATAAAATATACAAAGACACATATTCAGGTGACTTGAAGTGTTTGAGGAATTATCTGAAATGTTATTAAAACAACAAGCTGTAAATTTACATAAAGATCAGTTAAATAAAGTTACCCTGAAGAAACTAGAATTGATTTCTGTAGTGAAGAATCTATTGAAAAGTTAAGTAAAACCATTGAAAAACAACATGCTTACCTATTTTGAAAAGGTTATCCTCGTAAAGTAAAGCTCAGCAAAAACAAATAAAAAATAATTTACTAATTTTTTGATCAACCAAATGTTATAATTTAGATCATAATTTTCCAATCTTCAGGTTTATCTAAAATAATCTTAGAATTTTTTCCAAAGAAAATTATTGGAACCGTGTTAAGTAGCTGCAATAGAATGAAGGTTTGTCCCCACTTCACATTCAGATGTGAAATCCTAATCTCTAATGTAACGGGATTTGGAGGTAGGCAGGGTCTTTGAGAGATGATTAGGTAATGAGGGCGGATCCCTCATGAATAGGAGTAGTGCCCTTGTAAGAGAGACCCAGAGAACTCCCTCCGCCCCTTCTGCATGTGAGGACTCAAGGAGATGATGGTCTTCTGAGAACAAGGAAGCGGACTCTCACCAGACGCTGACTGTGCCAGAGCCTTGCTCTTGGACTTTCAGCCCCCAGAACTGTGAGAAATATATTTCTGTTGTTTTATAAACCACCTAATCCATGGTGTTTTGTTATAAAAGCACACAGAGGCTAAGACAATAACCATGTAAATTAGCACTGGATAAAGCCTGATGTGACAGACAGTCAATACAACCATGGAAGTTAATTTTCCTCTTATATACAATATGAGCAGGAAGCAACGAAGGCAAGTTTGATTTTGCTCCATGGAATACTCAGGAAACAAGGTCTCTACATTCCTTCCCACCTTCTTCTCCACCTTACCTTGAGTTTGGGCCACTTCCTACAGTTCAGCCTTAAGCTTTCATATCTACATTCCAGGCAGCATTAAGAACACTCTTGGAAATTACACACAGAAATTCACTTTCCATTAGGCATGGAAATTAGGCCACACACAGACATAAGAAAAACAAAACAAAACAAAAAAAGAAAAGTGACATTTGCAGTGTTGTGTCATGTGCCACCTCAACTTTTGGTTTGATAAGCATAGAAATACCCAGGGTATTCAGAGGTCAATGAAATATATATTTGGAAATTTTAATCTATTCTTTCTCTTTTGCATGGGTAAGAAGACATGCAAATGGTCAAGAGACACAGGAAAAGGTGCTCAACCTCACTAATCACCAGGGAAATGCAAATCAAAACCAGAGTGTGATATGACATTGTCCCTGACAAAGTGGCCAGCATCAAAAAGATAAGAAATAACAAGTGTTGGCAGGGATGTGGAGAAAAATTCCCTCTTATACTGCTAATGGGAATGTAAACTGGTAGAGCCACTGTGAAAAACAGTATGGAGTTTCCTTGGAAAATTAAAAAATAGAACTGGAATGTGATCCAATAATTCCACTCCTAAGCAATTTACCCAAAGAAAGCTAAAACACTAATTCAAAAAGATATATTCATTATTATATTTATTGCAGTATTACTTACAATACTTTAGATATGGAAGTGACCTCAGTGTCCATTGATAGGTGAATAGATAAGAAATATATGATATCTATATATCTATCTATCATCTATCTATCTGCCATCTATCATCTATGTATACAATAGAATATTTTGGATCCATAAAAAAGGATGAAATTATGCCATTTATGACAACATGAATGGATCTAAAGGGTATTATGCTAAATGAATAAATTAGATTGAGAAAGACAAATAAATTAGATTGAGAAAGATTTTACTCATATGTAGAATCTGAAAAATAAATAAATAAACAAGCAAAATGCAGAATCAGATCTGTAAATAGAAAGACAAACTAATGGTTACCAGGGAGTGTGGGCAAAATGGGTGCTGGGGAGTAGAAGATACGGGTTTCCAATTATGGAATGAATAAGTCATGACAATAAAAGGCACAGCCTAAGGAATATAGTCAATGATATTTTAATAGCATTGTATGGTGACAGCTGGGTGGTGAGCACAGCATAACATATAAACTTGTAGAATCACTATATTATACACCTGAAACTAATGTAACATTGTATGTCAACCATATTCAAATAAAAACATTAAGACATAAAAGAGTATTGGCTTGAGCAACAAGCCAATTTAAAAGTCAGAGGAGAAAGATATTCTCCAAAATCATCATTTAACATATACTTCTATTTTATAGCATTCACAGATAAATATATTTCATTTTAGTTTCTTATCTCTATAAAGCTATTCTCTTATTCTAGAGATGAATATATTTTTAGTAAATAAAATTTGCTTCATAATACTGGTTTTGAAATTAAATTATACTCTTCAAATTGTTATGAAACATTGTTAGGATTTAATTGATCAAATTTAACTAAATTATGACTACGTATGTCAAACATAGATATTTACATGTCATGTGGGTGAAGATAGTCTTTTAATTGAAAGAATTTCACAACTAGCAATTCTTATTACTTTACTCTGCATGTTAACAGAATTCAGTAGAGAAATCTATTTCTTATAATAGTGAACAGTATAACCTTAAGAACATTGTTTCTACTTGTTGTAAATCAGCAAATAGGTTACTTTATTCACCTTTATTTTTCTTTTTATTTTTTAAACTAGATCCAGCTGTCTTATTTGCTCAGAGTAATACATTTTATAGCATAGCATCTGAATATACACATTTTACGGTGTTTGCTGATCTGCTTCATAGCTTCTGTTTAGTTGAAACTAACTGGCTTCTTAAAAAAAAAAAAAAAAAGATTCTCCCTTCTCAGACACCATAATGGTTATCTATTAACAAATCAGCGGCAGCTTTGTTTCGCATCCTTTTGACATGATCACAAGCTGATGGAGCTGCCTAGAGCAGAGGGACAAAAGGGCTTGTCAGTTTCTGCCAGGAACAGAATGTATCATTTCTACTTCTTTTTATTGACTAGGCAAGTCAGAACACTAGGACCAATGTCAGGGAATGAGGAAGTGTATTTCTACACCGGTGAGAAGCAAAAAATATCTGTGGTGTCACAATAGAGCAGGGTCTATCTTTCTAGACCTTAATTTTGTTTTTTCTCATCTCCTCATGGGGAATACACACTCCCTCATCAAAGGCATCAAGCCCAAATCCTAATAACATCATCCATCGAAGACATGGAGCCATCTCTACATCTGGTCTGGAGCTGTGTCTTCTTGATAAGGAGACCGATGAACTATAACCAAGTTAAAATGCTCCCCCCCCTGCCCCCTTGTATTCAGTGGAGCAACAAAACAATAGGATTGCAATAAAAGCTCTCATTCAGAAACGAAAACAACTGGAAGCAGCCAGCTACTTCTGGCCTGTAGGTATCCCTTAAACCTGCTGTGTGGATATTTTGAGAAGCTCTTAATTTTAGGATGGGGGATGTTGTTTAGGCCCTGATTATCTACCTCAGGAATCGATAACCGCCCTCTCACTCTGTTACCAGTCCCCTCTTACTTCTCTATCGCTCCTGGCTCTACTTTTGGAGCTATGCTTTCTTTTCACCATCTTATTTCGCCATGGCTGAGAAGGTCGTTAAGAATCTGCCCTGTGTGGGGACTAGATAGATTTCTCAGTCTGTCCCTGTCCTTTCAAGTTTGGAGAATCGATGTTTGTTTTATATTCTGAATAGCCAAACTCTTTTTGGGGCCATGCTGATGACCGTTGGAAATGGAACTCTCAAAAACTTAGTTGTCTTCTCCATCTTTCCTGAAAGAGGAACCAAATATTTTTGATTAATAATATAGCCTACATAGAGGTGGGATTGTTTGTTTGTTTTTTTTAATATACATAGAACCTTTGATGAACTCACCTTAATAGCTGTTTCTACTGGCTTTTTATATTTCATGTGACTTGGATTTGCTCATTAGAAATAACATTTGAAAAACACTTAGAAATCAAATCTTGGAGGAAAACTACCATTCAGCATTCCTGACCAGTCGTTTGGCCTTCATATACGTAAACAAGAGATGGGGTCTTACAGCCTACCAAACCTATTTGCTGACATTTCTACTCATCAGCTGCTAGTATACAAATCTGTCTTCCAGTAGTTTCCAGGTACCATTCTTCATTCAGTCAACATATCATCACATGATAAATATAAGGAATCATCTTACAAGCCAACACTGACCAGTCAACCTATCTCCTGTTGTGAGCCAATAACATGGCCTGGAAAAAAAAAAATCTCTGGTTACTAAAATTATATTTTCCTACAGCGTGTCCCCCTCTTTGTTCTCCTTTCAGTATGTTCTCTTTAATGTGTGTTTTGTCTTTTAAAGCGTGCCTCACAAACTAAATGCAGATTTCTAGGCATCTTTGGGTCACTGTAGAATTGAATAGAGCTGTTGTTCCTTCATTTTAAATAATTGCTCTTTTATATATTGAAGATTACATATTCTCTCATTTTCTAGATGTATTCTGAACTGATTTTTGTAAAGAGATAATCTATATCCTCTATTATTTAATTAGTCACTTAATATACTTGCTGTATATCCTTGTTGCTAGGCATGCCTTTTATATGTTTTATCCAAATGATTGATAAAATTTTGAAAAGGACATAGCCAAGGATAAAGCCAGGGGTACCCTACTGGAAGCCACCTTACACATTGACATCCACCCATTAATCATCTCTTTGGGTTGAGTTTTTCAATCAGCTACTAATCCATCACTTTGATCTTGCACTTTTCTAAATCTTGTCCACAAATGCCTAGTCTGACATGATTTGTTCTTTGTGGGTCTATATTCACCTCCTTCTCCAAGGAATCATCTTTCAACTTTAATGATGTGTTCCTTAGAAAGGAAGGCAATATTATGCTACACACCAGCAGTAAGCAGAATCGTCATCCAACTTTTCAAAGGGTAATAGTTATTTGTCAAGCTTCAAACTCCTAGGACTTGTAAGTTTCACCAAGTTTCCTCAAATGTTTTCAAAAATATATCCATAAACTTATTTTCAAATTATCTGAGAAACTTGAGTATTAATCCATCTGCTTTAGTAGACGTACAAATAGTTACTGGAATTCTCTTCACCTATCCCAGGTCTCAGATCTTTCTTTGTGCTAGTCCTCTTCCTATTTGTCTGTGTCTAAGAAGAATTCTAGAAACCACACCCTCTCTTCCCCATTGTGAGTCATCTACATAACAAATCCCAGACCCAGTGTTTTCTAGTCATTGCTGAGATTATATCTAAAACTCCCATAATTTTGCTTTATCTTTTTTATAGTTAATTTGATGAAATTAGATTAAACTAGAAACGTAGGTGCTTTAAGGTTTAGATGGTACAATGTTTCCATTAAATTTAAGAAGGAAAGACAGGACTTGTCATGGAAAGAACCCTGAATGTGGGTTCAGATATATAAGGGTATAAAGATTCAACCCAAAACTTTCTAGTTCTCTGTTTGGGGGGGCCATACAATTCTTTAACTTACAGTTTGCTCTATAAGATTATATATATTTTTTCTAGTATACAGTGCTGTGCCAATGATTAAGCTATGTAAAACTGCCTTAAAGTCCTGTGAAAATGGGATACGTAAGGCATTCTGTTATTGTTATTACTTACTACTATAAAGTTGATATAAGAAGCAGGGATAGAAAAGGAGAAATGAAGTCATCATATTGCAAAGTGAGGGAAAAAATAGATTATATATATGCTGACATTGTATGTAATTGAGTTAGCCTATGTGTGGATTAAACCTGGGAAATAGTCTATATGTCCTTCTTTTGTAATTAAAATATTAATTATAAAAAATGTGTCAACAATGGCATAAATTGAGTGGGGAAGTTAGAGGGTTTTTTTTTTTAGTAGTGTTAATATGTCACCAATTGGCATTTTGAGAAAACTTTAGTAGGTTTTCCTTTTTTCAATTTCATAGGTTACATTTTAAATATTTTTATAGTTTTTCAAAATTAAAATGTTTAATTGAATTCCACATTAAAAATATTTGTGACGTGAAATTGGGAATATTTTTTCTTTCAGTCACTGGTTATTGAATAATTGTCATTGAATTAACTTTATAGTGAAAATTATAAATTATTGAACTGGCTGAAAGCCTGTATTTATTAATTTCTTTTGTGTCAATATTTAATTACTTATGAGTATGACCATTTGTAATTTAAAAATTTTTAAGTATGACATAAAAATATTGAAATAAGCCACAGACACTTTATCCATTAAGGTTTTTTTTTTTTTATTAAGACATTAACTTGAGAAATGAATTAAGACATTAACAAACATATATGTACTTATTTTTCAGAAAAAGACACACCTATGAAATTTACTTTTTCTTATCCATTTGTGTATTTTTTAAATAAAACTTTAGTAGTTTATGTGCTTTAAGTATGGGGAAAATCACTATTATTAGTATTTCAACACATTTGTGACATCAAAAGATAAAATAATAATGAATACAATAATATCTTTAACTTAGTGTTCATTTTAAATTAATGGCTAGTTTATAATTCATAATATTTAAGGAACTAGTTATTTCTAAGGTGGAAAATGTATTTTAATTTCAAAGACATTTAAACTAAACTATTTAACTGGGTCTCATTATGAAGTTAATCACTTTTCTAAAATACTGCTGCACAGTTGAGTTTTAATTCTGAGATCCCTACACTTCCATTTAAATCAGCATTATTGTACTGCCCTATGATGATACTTAGTCACTTCATCATAGTTATTTGATTTAGTCAAATTAAAGTCTTGTCATGGGTTTAAGATACGGTGATATATATCAAAGCATCCTCCCCATAGCCAATAAAACTCTTTACTCAGTGTTAGTTATTTATGCCAGATTCAAACATTTCATCCAGAATAGTCATTCAAAGGGATAGGCAACAGTGACGCTCAACATAGTTTCTGTGTGAATACAGATAGAACAAAAGACATAATGACCATTGTGCGTGTGCCCACATGTTCATCCATGCTTCTGTGTCCCTTAGCTTTGGACTGCTTTTACATAAATGTGTTTATTTCTTTCCCTTCCATGTGGGGGAACCTTACCACACCTCCTCACCTTACTTCACTTCTCAGAAGAAAACGGTATGAAGACAATTGTTTTTAATTCTCTTTGCTCCCTTCCACCCCAAAGATGGACAACCTTTGGTGAGATGATTAGTGGAGGTAGACTAGCACTCCCTGAGAGGTCCTTTTCTCAGAGCAGTAAATCCTCTCCCACGTGGAAATGACTTCCCAGTTCACTTGAGATTTGTTGTAGACAGTGATAGGAAGCTACTTTGCCACATATCTAAGCCCCATTCTCCAATTAGCTGTACTGTTAATTAAGCTGATATTTTGTTCTCTTTGTATGATTCCAATATCTTACATTTCAATTGATTTCAAGCTGTTAGTAGAGAGAAGGAAGAATGTAATTAATTGATATTTCTAAATCTGACCTGTTGACAAAGATATGTTCTCTTCCCCCTCCTCTCTTTTAAAATTTCTGATTGAGAAGTGGGTATGTAACTACATGGTGACCTGCTAGGAACTTATTTACCAAAACTTTTGAGTAGGAAAGTCTTTTGTTTCTGCTTTTCTGCCAGAAGTTTAGGACTTGTGGGTTTCCAGTGGAGCAGAGCTTACCAAGAAGAAAGCAAAGGAAGCAGAAACCCAATGAGCACAGGTTGAAGCCATGTCTACTTCTGTTGTTTTCATTTACATGAGTAGATACATTTCCAAGCTTCTTTAGACTAGCTTGAACTGGATTTCTATATTTTGCAACAAAGAGACTGTATCTAAAAGAGGTAACTGTGAGTAAGGAATGCAGACATCAGAACATGAAACTGGCTGTTTTGAAGGGAATCCCTGACAAAGAGAGTGTCTCTATTTCCAGCTAAATAACTGTAAATTCAGTGGCAAAACATTAAGTTACCTACTGAGTTCAGGTCCATGAGACTCTTGAGCCTTGAGTGCCATTATGAAGTAGCCTTTCTTTTAAAAACAACTCTATTGAGAAGTAATTCATATAATATACAATTTGTCCATTTAAAGTATAACATCCATGATATAACAAGTACATTTCAGTATATTTACAATTGTGCAATCATAGCCATGACCTAATTTTAGAAATTTCATCATTCTCCCCCAAAATCTTCACACACATTAGCAGTCAAGCTCCCTCTCTCCCCAATGCATGCCATAGCCCAGACCTGGGCAACCATTAATTTGCTTTCTATTTCTATGGATTTTCTTACTCTGGGTATATCATAAAAATGGAATAATATTTCAAGTCATCTGTGCTGTGGTGTGTATTCAGACTTTATTTCTTTTTGTTGCCTAATAGTTTTCCACTGTATGGATTATATTCCATACTATTTATCCATTCACCAACGGATGAACACTTAAGTTATTTCACTTCCTGCATACTTTCATGTACAAATCTTTATGTGGACATTTTTTTTATTTCTCTTGGATATATAATTAGGAATGAAATTTTAAATCATACTGTAGTACTATGTTAACCTTTTGAAGAACTGTAAAACTGCTTTTCAAAGAAGCTGAAACATTTTACATCCTCACCAATAACCTATAAGAGTTCCAATTTCTTCCTAGTTCTCTAACATTTACTGTTATCTTTTTCAATTATAGTCATTCTACCACATATGCAGTGCTATCCCCTGGTTTTGACTTGTACTGCACTAACAGTTAATGATCTTGAGTACCTTAAAGTGTTAATTAAGCATTTGTGTATCTTCTTTGGAGAAGTAGTTATTCAGATCTTTTGACTAACTTCTACTTTCTTTTAATATTTTAATTGTTTAGCTATAAGAGGTATATATATATTTTTCAAAAGGTAAGCTCCTTATCCACATATGAGTTGCAATATATCAGACAGATATTACTTGCAAATATGAGGGTAAATATAAGAGAGATGTTTAATTTTTTTTTATTGTTTGAAAAGATGATTTGGTACAAAGAAAAAAATTTTAACATATGTATAAATGTATAAGAAGGGGCACCTGGGTTGTTCAGTGTATTAAGCATCTGCCTTATGCTCAGGTCATGATCCCAGCGTCCTGGGATTAAGCCCCATGTTGGGCTCCCTGCTCAGTGGGGAGTCTGCTTCTCCCCTGCTTCTGCAGCTCCCTCTCCTTGTGTACTCTTTCTCAAATAAATAAATAAAATCTTCAAAAAAATGTAGATGTACAGATGTGTAAAATGTGGAAATAAAATAAAACAAACAATGAAATAGACAAAAAAAGTAACATTGTTGGTTTCTCTCACTATAGGTGAAATGTACATTTTTTGAAAGAATACTATCGTAAGATGTGCAATGTAAATCCTAGAAAAATCATATTAAAATATCTATAATGAGGAACACAATAGCGGCCACAATGGGGTTACTAAAAAAAATCAATTTGATCCCTAAAAGGCAAGAAAAGAGAAAATGGGTGAAAGATCAGATGAGACAAATAGAAAATAGTAAACAATAGATTAAAATTCAACATACTGTAGTACCTTATTGCAATTGATATTAAAATTTCAATTTTAATTTAAAAAAAACTTAGATTTGTTTAAAAAAAACCCTCAGAAACCCATTTTTAGTATAAATATGAGAAAGTATGTATTTTGTTTTTGTTTCTCGAAATACAGACTGATGTGTGTGAATATGAAATAATGTGATGTCTTTTATTTGCTTTAAGATGCTTCAACTGAAAAGGAAAAAAAAGTGAGAGAAGAAAGAAGAAAGAAAGAAAGAAAGAAAGAAAGAAAGGAAGGGAAGAGAAAATGAAAAATGAGAAAGAGGGCAAATTAAATACATGCGGTGACAAATTGAATTCTGGGGTCCAGCTGATGAGAAGGCAGGTAAGTTTAATGCTCTCTCTGATTTTGTGTATGTTCAATTTTTTTTATAATAAACATTTATAATACATAATTATAAGGTTTGCCTTTTATTTTGTTCTTTGCAGTGTCACAAATTACGAATTATTTCTCAAACGCTAGAGGGGCACCTGGGTGTCTCAATTGTTAAGCCTCTGCCTTGGGCTCAGGTCATGATCCCAGGGTTCCTTGCTCAGCAGGAAGCCTGCTTCTCCCTTTCCCACTCCCCCTGCTTGCATTCATGCCCTCTCTTGCTGTGTCTCTCTCTGTCAAATAAATAAATAAAATTTTCGAAAAACAAAAAAAACAAAAAAAACACCTAAAGTCTAAGTGCCAGCAAAGGCAGCAGGGACTTGAAAGTGCAGCCAGGATTCCGGTGGGTTATTATCCTGGGCCATCCTTCAGTGACGCTACTGAGAGTTACCTCCAACTTAGAGCACACTGAGGGAGAAAAGGAACACGTTCTATGCCATTTTCTGTGGTGATTGAAGAAGAAGAAAAGCTGTTACTTTCTGGCTGTGTGGTCTCAGAGTAAGAGCTCCTCAGATTAGGAGAGGACAGCCTGAGCATAATACTGGTTTTCGAAAAGGCTGAGCAGAACCCTGATCAAATCATTCCTGTGACTATCTGGCATTGTGATTTTACTAAGTTAGTAAAGGGTAAGGGGATTATATGTTTCACTCAGTCTGATTAGAATTTTCTCATACTTGCACACAAACTTTCCCAAGTATTGCTTATCTAGAGACCAGTTCTAGGGGAACTGGCCAAGGGAGCCCTTCATTTTTTTGTTGTGTAAATTCTGGATCTTTCTGGAAGAGACCTGTGTGTTGATTCCACTGCCTGCAATTTACAAGTAGCTTTCTTTTTTTATTGTTTTGTTTTAATTTTACTTTTTTAAATTTTTTTTTTTATCTTTAATGGCAGTCTTCTTTTTATGCTGCATGCTAGATGTGTTTAGGATGATAGTCAAATTTATTGTTATTGTTATTTTATTTTATTTTTTTAAAGATTTATTTATTTATTTATTTGTCAGAGAGAATGAGCACAGGCAGAGGCAGAGGGAGAAGCAGGCTCCCCGCTAAGCAAGGTGCCAGATGTGGGACTTGATCCCAAGACACCGGGATCATGAACTGAGCCAAAGGTAGCAGCTCAACCAATTGAGCCGCCCAGGCAACCCTATTGTTAGTTTAATCGTTGGACCTCAAGAGTGACATGTGGAACTAAAGGATGCCTAGTACCTGGAGGGAAAACACACACACACACACACACACACACACACACACACACACTAAATTTTCTTTTTATAGCAGGATGTGTTTGAAGTGGTATGTATATAGGAAAGGATGCAGGTGGGATTTGGTGAATTCCTACCACAGAGGTGAGCTAGGAAATGAGCCTTTATCTATCAGAAAACTCTCTAAGCAAAGTAACAAGGAGTGACACTTTTTTTCTTTTCTTTTCTTTTCTTTTTTTTTTCCCCTAGATGCTTCAAGAGCTCTGCAGATGAGTGCCTGGGTGGCTTAGTTACTTAATCAGATGCCTACAGGTCATGATCCCTGGGTCCTGGGATCAATCCCCACATTGGGGTCTGTGTTCAGTGGTGAGTCTGCTTCTCCCTCTCCCTCTGTGATCTCTCTGTCAAATAAACAAATAAATACTTAAATGAGAGAGAGAGAAAGCTCTATAGAAAAGATCCCTCTTTTGTGAGTATTTCTTACCTGATAGAATATGAGTTGTAATTCCTGGTGGTTATGGTACCTGCCTGCTTTAGAGAAAGAATATATGTGAGAGAATGCATCCCTCTGACATGCAGAAACTCTTGTTTCCAACCATTTTTGAATTCAAATATCTAGGTATTTTGGTTCTTTTTATGGCTTACTATCAATTAAACTGAGACTGTCTCATCACAAATTAACGTCTAAAATACACAGGCATTTTCTGGAAAGACTAGAGAAGAGTCTCCAGAATGAGGGGCATTAAAAGGGCCCAGGAAGACTGTAATACTTCAATGTCTGGATGCTGAACGTGGGATCCCCTCTCTCTCTGTGACCATCTCAGCTCTCAGAATGCCAACAACCAATATTACAATCTCATATAGAAGACTACATAGAGTCATTTTCTGAGGAAACTGAACAGGTCAAAATAAATACCCACAGATTCTCACTTGTAGGGTCCCCATAAAACTGGATCTTCCCCATCGTACTATTGTTTGTGAACCCTATGAAAACAGAGTTCCAATCAGCTTTACAAATACCTTATCCTTTAAATGCTAATGAAAAGACAAGTATCTATAGACATTTAAAGAAATATGCTATTACTAAAGAGAGATACAGTTCTCTAAAAGAAGGAGATAAAGGGAGAGAAATAGAACCCCAAAAAATAAAACTTAAGGAGTTTTTTGGGGCACATGGGTGGCTCAGTCAGTTAAATGTCTAACTCTTGATTTCAGCTTAGTACATGATCTCAGGACCATGACATACATTGAGTGCAGAGTCCCCTCATCCTTCCCCTCAACTACACTCTTTCCCTCTCCGTCTCTCTCTCTCTCTCTCTCAATATATAAACACTATCTTTAAAAAATAAAATAAAATTGAGGAGAATTTTTTAAAATTCTTCTTTAAAAAATAATTAGTAAGATTGAGACATGCCATGAAAGATTCATATGAGGAGTACAGCTAAAAAGTAGAGAGGTGAAAAAGAGTAATGAGTGTTTAGGAAATAAACTTGGAAGTTCATACTCTTGAAAGAAAAGAAGAAGAAAAAAAGGAAGTAACAGAGGAAGATTTCCTAAAACTCAAGGAAATAAGTTGCCAATAGGAATTGTCCAGTGAAATGCAAAAGGATGCATATCAAAGACACACACACACACACACACACACACACCACACTCATACTGGGAATTTTTGGAGAAAATTTTATCAAACATACAGAGATAAAATAGATCACTTAGGATGAAATAGAAATGAGACTGACACCAAATGGTATGATAGCAACACTGGGAGCTGGAATCAGTTCTTTTAAAATTCCAATAGAAAATTTTTTCCAAATTATTAATCAAGAGTGAGGCTAGAATTTTTAGATGTGTTAGGGCTCAAAAAATTTACATCCCATTAACCCTCCTCAATAAGTTTTGGACAATGGAGTAGATGAACATGAAAACAGATCTGGAAACAAGAGATCCAGCACAGGATAGAGCAGAGGATGGAGGGAGAAATGTCATCATGAAGTCCTAGATGGCAACTGGACAACAGGCTCTATTCTAGAGCTATGGCAAGAAGGATCCAGAAGGAATGTTCTCAAGAAAGTGAGAAGAGCACAGGGATGTACATGATTAGTGTAAGAGGAGGTTTTTGTGCTTACTGTATATTTGGAAATAAATGAATTATGTGTGATGACTACAAGGCAAATTTTTAAAACATGAGACTATTATATTCATGAAAAATCAATGTACACAGATACAGATGTAGTGAAAAGAAGGGCCATTTGCACCCCAAGGTTCATAGCAGCAGGGTCCACAATAGCCAAACTGTGGAAAGAGACAAGACGTCCTTCAGCAGATGAATGGATAAAGAAGGTGTGGTTCATATATGCAATGAAATATTACTCAGCCATCAGAAAGGATGAATACCCAACTTTTGCATCAACATGGCTGGGGCTGGAGGAAATAATATCAAGTGAAATAAGTCAAGCAGAGAAAGTCAATTATCACATGGTTTCACTTATTTGTGGAACATAAGGAATAGCATGGAGGATATTAGGAGAAGGAAGAGAAAAATGAAGGGGGGAAATCGAAGGGAGAAATGAACCATGAGAGACTGTGGACTCTGGAAAACAAACTGAGGGTTTTAGAGGGGAGGGGAGTGGGGGATGGGTTAGCCCAGTGGTGGGTATTAAGGAGAGCACGTATTTGCATGGAGCACTGGGTGTTAAACACTAACAATGAATCATGGGACACTGCATCATAAACTAATGACATACTGTATGGTGACTAACATAATAAACAAATGTAATAATAGTATACAAAATAAGAAAGTAACCATTGGAAAACTAAAATTGTGACAATAGGAGAATTGAATGGAGTAGAATAGAACCTTAAATAAATAGAACCATGTTCCATAAAGAAATGAATTGATAATATTTATAATCCATCAATCTAAATAATAGTAGCAGATGCATTTTACTTGATAAAGTCATATTATTTAGGAAAAGCTGAAAGTAGTTGTCAGTTCCAGTTCTGGTCATAACCGAGTAGCTTACATCAGACTTTTTCTTCTGTTAAAATTAATTACAGAAACTGGAAGAATATATAAAACACTTATTGACTTATTGTAGATATTAAGTAGCAACTAGTGTAAGACCATGATCATCCTAGATGACCCCTTGAGCTACCCTGTCTTTCTTGTTGAGGACTGGACAGGGCCAGGACAAGGAGTAGAGGATGCAGAAATCCAATTTCAGGGCTGTGGAGGCAGCTTGAATTTTGAGAGAATGTTCCAAATCTAAAAAGCCATGAAGAAAACGTTACTATATATGGATAAGAGTTTCTATATGCCTTGGGAGGAATTCTGAGATGGCCTAAGGGAGGACTTGCAGAGGACAACACCTGGGGAACTGGGGCCCTGGACTGTGGCTTGTGGCTGAAACTTCCAGGGAAGCCACAGGCATGCAGAGAACCCTGGGGGAGGGATGGGAGTAGGGGACACGGATTCAGTTGGGATGATGTGGGAAAATGGCAGCGAATGTTGCCAAGTTTCCAACCTGAGCAACTGGAATTTGGCAGAATGATTAAGAAAGACAATAAACAAGGAGAAGAAGCTAAGAAGGTGATTTGGGAAATACTTAAAGAGATTCTAAAAAGATTGCTGAACTCTGAAGTTAGGGGTAGAGAGTTTGAAATTTGTATCGGGACATCAGGAGAACAATTTCTCCCAGTGATGTGAATGGGGGAGTGATTTGTGAGTAAATGACAATTGAAATGAATGAATGAATATTTATTGAATTAATGAAATCTTCAGAGAGAATATATAGATTAAAGGAAGAGGAAGGAAATGTCTAAAATAACACCGATGTTTAATAGGTGAGCAGAGGAAGAGGAGGAAGCCAGCTAGGGAGCCTGAGGAAGAGTGGACATAATAAAAATCAGAGGAAGTTGTCACAAAAATTAAGAGGAATAAATAATAACAATTTCCATCTGTCAGGTCTGGCGCCCAGTAAGTATTTGTGGGAAGAGTGGATTAACAAATGAATCCCGAGATCCGCAGTAGCTGATGACACAAGAGGCTATGTCAGACTGCAGTAAGGAGGTACCTTCAGGCAGTGCAGTATTTTAAGGCCAGGCAAACTGCAGAGAACAAAAAGGCTAAGACAGTGAAAGGGAGAGGCTTCTTTTGAAAAGCAAGCCTTATTAGTCTAATTCAACAAGGCACGAAGGGCACGATGCATGTAGAAGGAAAGTGTTCAATACCTGCTCCACTGAAAATATCCTTGTTAAATCTGGTCATCTCCTTATAACTGATGAGAAGTTTATATTCTACAAGTACCTTTAAAAATCCAGTTTCAAATATCACTAAAGCTTTTCTGTTCTTGAACAAAAGAGGAAAATGTAACCATGTGGATAGAAGACCAGTTTCCCATACGATGTCACTAGGACTGGCAAGCTTCCAACTTCTATCTTTTCCTTCCGCAGGAAGCAGGGAGCTTTGAGGAGGAATCAAAACTGGAGACCACCTGCTAGCAGAGTGTCCAAAAGTAGTGAAGTCGTGGTAAATGAAGAAAAGTAGCACACGATATCTATGGACATCAGAAAGTGTGGTTTAATCATATCCATTAAACTTGTAACTAGTATTTGGATTGCTTAGAAGCTTAATAAATATTAATACAATGAGAGATTTTTCAAGCAGGACTCCAAAACTCATTGTTATGTAGTTGATGTGCTCATAATTCAAAATGTTTTGGCAGATATTCAAAATACAACCATATAGTACAATCACATTTTTCAAGACCAGAAATCTATTTGCAAGCCCACTCAGAATACCACATTTGATAACTTTCAAAGTTCATGCCTCTAAACCAAAACAGGTTACCTTAGCAGGAAGTGGCTGGTTGATCTCCAGCACCCAAGTTCAGCTGAGTGAGTTGGAATTGTGATCAAGTTCTCTGTTCTCTCTGACAGTAATAAGCAGGTGATTATCCTCAGTGAAATCAGTCATTGGGAAGAAAGACCAGTAACATAACATGATCAAATGAACAAATTGATTAAACTTTTTAAAGAGGAAGAATGTTTTGAACAAGATATTGACCCTATTCTGCTAAGAAAGACAGAGTTACATGAATGCAATCCCTGAACCTATTGAGGAGGAATAATACTTTATAAACAATCTGGACAGTAGAGCTATTGCTGTGAGAGTTGATCTAATAATTATCTATGAGCTCATCAGACAGATAGAACATACCATTTAGTGTTATATTTAATTATTTAAGTGTGTTGAGTTAGGATACATCAAGTCCATCTTTTTTTTTTTTTTAAAGATTTTATTTATTTGACAGACAGAGATCAAAGGTAGGCAGAGAGGCAGGCAGAGAGGGGAGGGGGTGGGGGAGCCTCTCGCTGAGCAGAGAGCTGGATGCGGGCTCCATTCCAGGACCCTGAGATCATGGCCTGAGCTGAAGACAGAGGCTTAACCCACGGAGCCACCCAGGCGCCCCCATCAAGTCCATCTTTTAACAGTACTCTTTAAATTTCTTCACATAACTTAATCAAAAGCTGGAATGGTATATTGTGTTTTAGTTTGATGAATGCAAATTGGGAAATAATTTTTCATGGGCCTTTACATTTCTGCACAACTTTTCAGCAGATGCATTTACTTTGTTGCCACCTGTCTTCACAAGGATGTGTGTAACAGAGGGTGGAAGGTAGAGTGTCTCTAACAGAGGCAGAACTCAAGCAGGCTCAGAGTCCACAGCTTTACTAAATTAAACTGCAGCTGACTAGTTAAATTTGAATTTCAGATAATCCATTTTGGAGGAATAAGTATGTCCTATGCAATACTTGGAACGTGTTTATACCAAACAATTATCGATTGTTTAACAATAATTCAGATGAACCAGACACCTGTGTTTTATCTGGCAACTTTATTTGCTACCAATTTTGAACAATTTATTTTCCGTAATTTCAAGTTTCTCCCCAGGATTATAGGCCTGTCTCACAGCCATCGTCTGGGCCCTTTACCACTGCCTCGTGGCAACTGTGCCTCAGGAAAGCCGTGCAAATGCTGTTACTGTTAGGAGAAATAGTCTTTCATTTCTGACCACAGGTCTCAAGTTCTGTCAACATCCATGAAACTGGTAAGCTGTTTTCGCTTATAAATAGAGTAAAATCTCAGACACATCGTGGCTCTTGACATTCATCTCCTTTGCTAAACTGTAAGAGTCTTTGACAGCAGAAACTAGCTTTGTTTTGTTTAACGCTGGATGTCTGGCATATTGCCCAGTACCTCTCACTTGATAAATAATTGTTGAAAAGGTGAATAAGAGAATAATTGAATAAGCTGTCAATTGGGTTTCAGCTGCTAAACTCTGGGAAGCTTTGTAATGTAAATTAGAGTACATTCCTTGGAGTTAAATTCCTTTGTGTCTCTTTCTCCCCATGTTTATCTCCATTCTGTCTTCACCACCATCTCTTTCTTCTGCCCTGGCTTCAGAGCTCCCTCCCCTAAGACAGCCCCAGTTCTGTCCCTTAACCATTCTTATATCTGAAAGCCAACAATGCTTGAATGGGCCCAAGGGAACTGCCCAGAGAAACCAGAGTGAGTTTGTCCTGAAGTCAGTCTTCCATTCACAACTCCACCTTGACAGCCCTGTGTTGCTTTTTCCCTTGGGTATTCTAGGGACAACTGGAACTAATCTTTGATTACTAGCAATTGATAGATTAATTGGACAACAATTGATTGATTGATCATATAATCACTTAATCACTTAGTCCAGAATTGATAGATAGTTTCCTTTTAATAATCTGGTCCTATCCCACAGAGCACACAATAAAAAAATGAGCCTGAGAGTTTAGAATGTGTTTACATCTACAAATCCCAACTTAACACTGACTTAATCGGCTAAGGGTTTTTCAGATGTACTCAGATATGGTATTAAAAAAAAACACAGTATAAATATGAACTGATCACCTGGTTACTTAAGAATATACTTATATCTATATTTCCATATCTTTCTATCTTTATCTCCATGTCTATCCGTCTACTGTTAAAATGAACGCGCAACCTCAAAGAAAGAGTCTGATAGTTATATTCAACTTCAGGCCACACTCTTAGACCCTTGGGATTCATCATCTTTCTTCTTTGTCTTAATGTTTATTCTAGAAAAATAAATAAATAAATAAATAATAAAGAAAGAAAGAAAAGAAAAAAAAAAAAGATTGGTAAACACGGACCAATTCCTATAATTCCTCATTCTTTGTTGGAAGTTTCCCTTACTCCATTTTATTTCTTCCCTATATACTGAATTTGCCCCCTGTATGAGAATGTGAGTTCCAGGGAAAGGATGGTCAATGCATTTCCATGACAAACCAGGATCTAATAGTCACAGGTTTAGAGTCAGAGGAACTGAGGCTTGACCCTTGCTGTGCTACCTATTAGTTTGTGACTTCATAGAAGCTACTTAGGCCATCCAGTCTGAATTTTCTTGACTTTAAATAAAAACAATAACACAATGATAGCAATTTAAAAAATTAAATAAGATAGTACTTACGGATCATTTACCCAGCAAGTGCACAGAAAAGAACTAAAATAAATAAGAAAAGATACTACTGGAGTTCAGACCAAGCTGGTGCGGGTTACAACAAAAGGACTAGATACCACCTTGACCTTCTATAGATCTGACTATTTGCAGGGAGCTTTCACTTTGAAAGGCAACACATAGAATTCACTGAAGAACAAGAGACCTCAAGTCAGTACTAGAAGGTTGTACTGACATATCTCATTTCATTGCACTTCACTTTATTGTACTTTAGATATTGAATTTTTAAAAAATCAAAAGTTTGTGGCAACCCTGTGTTTTGTTTGTTTGTTTGTTTTTGTATATTTTGTGCATGTGTGTATATGTGTGTGTGTTTTAATTTAATTCACTTATTTGTCAGAGAGAGAGCACAAGCAGGGGGACCAGCAGGCAGAGGGAGAAGCAGGTTCCCTGCTGAGCAAGGAGACTGATGTGGGACTGTATCCCAGGACTCATGACCAGCTGCTTAACCCACTGAGCCACCCAGGCATCCCTGGCAGCCCTGTGTTGAGCAAGTCTTCGTGTCATTTTTCTAATAGCATTTACTCACCTGGTATTTCTGTGTCACATTTTGATAATTCGCACAATACTTCCAACTTTATCATGATTATTATATTTGCTAAGGTGATCTGCAATCAGTGATCAATGATGTTACTATCATTGTCTTGCGGTACCACAAATTATGTTCAGATTAGATGGTGAACTTAACTGATAAATGTGCATATTTTGACTGCTCCACTGACCCCATCTCCAACGCTCTCTCCCTTCCCGTTGGACTGCTTTTTCCCTGAGACAAACCAATATTGAAATTAGGTCAATTAATAATCCTACAATGGCTTCTAAGTGTTCAAGTGAAAAGAAGAGTAGCACACCTCTTACTTTAAATCAAAAGCTATAAATGGTTAAGCTTGTGGGGAAGACATGTGGAAAACCATGTAGGCTGAAACCAAGGTCTCTTGAGCCAAACAGTTAGCGAAGTTATGACTGCAAAGGAAAAGTTCTTGAAGGAGATTATAAGTGCAATTCTAGTGAAGATGCAAATGATAAGAAAGTGAAATAACCTTATTGCTAACATGAAGAAAGTTTTAGTTGTCGGGATAGATCAAACCAGCCATAGCATTCCCTTAAGTCTGAAACCTAATCCAGAGCAAGGCCCTGAGTCTCTTCAATTCTGTGAAGGCTGAGGTGGGTGGGGAAGCTGCAGATGTTTGAGGCGGGCAGAGGCTGGTTTATGGGATTTATGGAAAGCAGCTGTCTAACGTAAAGTGAAAGGTGAAGCAGCAAGTGCTGAAGTAGAAGGGGCAAGTCATCCAGAAGATCTAGGTGAGATAATGAGTAGAGTTGGCTGCACCAAAAAAATACATTTTCAAAGGAGACAAAACAGCCATCTATTGGAACCAGATGCCATCTAGGACTTCCTCAGCTCGAACAGATAAATCAATGCTGCGCTTCCAAGTTTCAAAGGACAGTCTGACTTCCTTGTTAAGGGCTAATGCAACTGGTAACTTGAAGCTGAAGCCAATGGTCATATACCATTCTGAAAATCCTAAAGCCCTTAAGAATGGTGCTAAATCTACTCTCTGTCTACACTTATCAGTAGAAAAACAAAGCCTGGATAACAGCACCTCTATTATAACACAGCTTAGAGGATATCTTAAGCTGTTGAGATCTACTGTTCAGAAAAAAAAAAAAAAAATCCTTTCAAAATATCAGTGCTCCTGGATGTGGTGCATAAACAATGAATCTTGGAACACTGAAAAAATAAAAGAAGATTTTAAAAATATATATTAGTGCTCCTTGACAATGCACCTGGTCACCTAAGAACTCTGATGGAGATGCACAATGAGATTGATGTTTTCATGTCTGCTAACACAACATCCATTCTACATCCCTTGGGTCAAGGAGTTTAGACTTTCAAGTCTATTTATTTAGAAAATATATTTCTTAAGACTATAGCTGCATAGATAGAGATTCCTCTGATGCATCTGGGCAAAAGCAATTGAAAATCTCCGGAAAGAATTCAGTATTCTAGATGTCACTATGAACACATGTGATTCATGAGAAGAGGTCAAAATATCAACACTAACAGGATTTTGGAGGAAGTTGATTCCAACTGTTATGGATGACTTGGAAAGATTTAAAACTTTATTGGAGGAAGTAACTAAAGATGTAATAGAAATTAGAAGTGGAATAAAATAAAATTAGAAATTGAGAATAGTGGAGAATAAAATTAGAAAGTAGAAATAAAATCAGAAGTGGAGCCTGAAAATGTGACTGGATTGAAATAATCTCATGATCAAACTTTAATATATGTAGAGTTGCTTCCCATGGATGAGAAAAGGAAGCATTTCTTGAGATGGAATCTACTCCTGGTGAAGATGCTGTGAAGACTTTGAAAAGACAACAAAGGATTCAGAATATTACCTGAAATTAATTGATAAGGCTGTGGTAAGTTTTTATTTATTTATTTATTTTTAAAGATTTTATTTATTTATTTGACAGAGAGAATTCACAAGTAGGCAGAGAGGCAGACAGAGAGAGAGGAGGAAGCAGGTTCCCCAGCTGTGTAGACAGCCCGATGCGGGGCTCGATCCCAGGACTCTGAGATCATGACCTGTGCCGAAGGCAGAGGCTTTAACCCACTGAGCCACCCAGGTGCCCCGGCAGTGGTAAGTTTTTACAGGATTGATTCCAATTTTGGAAGAAGTTCTACTGTGGGTTAAAAGCTATCAAAGAACGCCATATGGTACAGAGAAATAAGTCATGAAAGGAAGACTCAATCTATAGAGCAAACTTTATTGCTGTCTTATTTTGAGAAACTGCCATGGTCACACCACCCTTTAGCAAGCACTGCCCTGATCAGCAGACATCAACATCAAGGCAAGACCCTCTACCAGCAAAAATGTTATGACTTTTTAAAAGCCCAAATTATAGTTAGCATTTTTCTGTAACAAAGTACTTTTTCATTAAGGAATGTACAATTTTTTAGACACAATTGTTACTGCACACTTAATAGCCTATAGTATAGTGTAAAAATAAATTTTATATGTGCTGGAAACCCCCCCCAAATATTTGGTTGGCTTTATTATAATATTTGTTTTATTGTGGTGGCCTGAAACTGAACCCACAGTATCTCTGAGGTATGTCTGTATCAGGGATCAGATGCCTGGAATAAGTACAAAGCCAGAGACAAGACATAAGATAAAAAGCCAAGACTTAGCAGGATGTGGAAGTATCACAAAATGAAATTCAATGTGAGATAGTTCCTAAAGCCAAAGCCTATGAATTAGACATGGATGCTAAGGGCTGATATTTGCAGGATGTTGGCTGTGTTCCATAATTTGGGGGTGGGCAGGCAGATAACAGACCAAACTAGCCAGAGATAGAGCACCATTGATTTTTCCGTGCTGCAGGAAATGGTTAAGATATTATTTTTAACAGAATCTCGGTGAACCTGAGCAGCATAGAGACATTGTAGCTTTTAAAATTCAAGATAATTCTCAGTGTAATTTTTTGTTTTCCAAACTGTGGTCTTTAGAGTCTCAAAATTCAGCAAAGGCATGTCAAGGACAAATGGAAGAGCAAAACACAGCCCTTACATTGTTTAGAATAGCATTGACATTGCACACCCAGATCAGCACAAGCAAATTAAAGCCAAGTCTTCCCACTAGTGACTTTTGACTGCATCAATTTCCCTAACTGATAGGGTTGTCTAAGTTGTCATATTCTGGCCAGTTTATTTGCGTAAAAGGGAATGGTCACTCTATCAACAAATTTGTTGGCACAAAGATAGTCATTTTACAACTTTTTGCTATAAATTCCTGAAGGCAGAGTCATTCTTAAGCCCAGCTCAATACCTCTGGTGAGTATGTTTTTCTAATACAACCTTTGAAAGCCAAGATATATAATTATTTTTTTTTAATCCAAAATGCTTCTTAAGGTTTAAAATATTACTCTAGGCTCTGTTTTGGGATTTTTTTTCTAAGTTTATTCTGAAATTTCCAGTGTGTCCTTTAAGAAGATATCTAATTGTGTATTTTGACTCTGTTAAGAATAGTTTTTGTTGTGGTTGTTATTTTGAAGGCAATGAGACATTTTGTTTCAATAATCCTGTTCTTTATTACTATAGATTTAATATTTGCTTAGTATACTTAAAAGTCTTAAATTTATTGAAAAGTAACGATTTGAGAAAATGATACTCATAGTGTTAAACTATCTTCTAAAACCATCTTGGGATTATTACAAAACATTTTTTAAAGGCATAATTTAGGAAGAATTGGGTTCTTTTTCAAATTTCAAAAGTGGTAGAAGAGAAGAAGAAATGAAAGATTATCAGTAAAAACGTTTCAGTTCTAAAGTAAGACAGTTAACATTTTCAGTAAAAACACACAAAAATAATGACCACAGGTGTGCTTTTAAATCTATCTCCCATCTTTTGCAATTTTACTAGAAACCAATGTGCATTTTTGGATAATCATACCCTTTATCTTTGAACAACAAGGACTTAAACTGTGCAGGTCCACATATATGCAAATTTTTTACAGTGCAATACTCAAAACCTATTTTCTTTTTTAAATGACTTTCTTTTTTTTTTCTTTTTTAAGATTTTATTTGTTTATTTGCGAGAGAGACAGTGAGAGAGAGCATGAGAGGGGAGAAGGTCAGAGGATGAAGCAACTCCCTGTGGAGCTGGGAGCCCAATGCCGTACTCAATCCTGGACTCTGGGATCATGACCTGACCTGAAGGCAGTTGCCTAGCCAACTGAGCCACCCAGGCACCCTCCTTGTGATTTTCTTAATAACGTTTCTTTATCTCTACTGTATTATATGGATATAGTTTATAGTACATACATAACATACGTGTTCACCGACTATTTATGTTATCAGTAAGGTTCCAGTCAACAGTGGGCTATTAGTAGTTAAGTTTTGGAAGTCAAAAGTTACATGAGGATTTTTGATTGTATAGGAGGTCAGCACCCATAATGCCTGCATTGTTGAAGCATCAACTGTATGTATATATAATAGAGTTATTTATAATAATATGTAAGATATTCTTTTGAATAATTTAAAGAAAAATAGTTTAAAAATAAAATTAGCTAAAACAATGCCACTCTCTAAGTTCATCTATAAATAAGACTTCACACTGTGTTTCTTAAAGTTCCCTCAGAAAATGATTTTTCCTCAAACAGCAGAATCTGAAGGGAGAAAACATTTACCAACAACATTAATGTCTGAAGTCTGTCTTCTCTAAACTTTTTCCCTAATCTAACTTACAGATACCAGGCAACCACAGAACTTTTAAAGTCATCTTCCTTCATGTCCTTAGGGACTGGAGGTACTAGTCCCCCAGTACCATTTACAGAATATTTTCCCTAGGGGATTTTGTGGTTGGTTTATCATGAGCACTTAAAGTGTTTTAATCTATTCTTTTTTTTTTTTTTTAAGATTTTATTTATTTATTTGTCAGAGAGAGAGTGAGAGCGGGCACAGGCAGACAGAGTGGCAGGCAGAATCAGAGGGAGAAGCAGGCTCCCTGCAGAGCAAGAACCCCGATGTGGGACTCGATCCCAGGACGCTGGGATCATGACCTGAGCCGAAGGCAGCTGCTTAACCAACTGAGCCACCCAGGCGTCCCTAAATCTATTATTTCTTATGTAGTATCTATGACATGGACCTACTTGAAAAATTTTTTTCACTAATAATTGAATGGCTTTATCTTATAATTTAAAATTACAATAAGGATAATGGTCCCCAGATGAATTTTGGGCTTTAGTTGATCATGAAACATTTTATTTGAATGTCAGGGACTTCAAGTACATTGTAAAACACACAGTCCTTCTTCTTATTTTTAAACTTATGCTTTCATAAAATGATATCATTAATTATATGAACTACATAAGGAACTATCTTTAAATATTTTAACAATATTCTCTAAAAAGCAACATAAGCATACTTATCTTTGTTTTAATTTTTGATACATGTTTTGGGCTAATTATTTTAAGTAGTGAAAAATTATTGAAATATTTAATAGAAGTTTTTGAAAATAAAAGTTACATATCAAAAATAAATTGTACTAAAATACATACTTTGCAAAAAGTGCTCATCTTTTTCAAGCTAATCAGGAACACTAATCTTTGCAATGTTTATATTTATATTTTTATTACTGAATTATTTAATTATAAAAATACTATTTGGTTGCCAAAATGTACGTTGATCTTAACCACTTCTGATTTTGTTTGAAATTACAAATTGCTCAATCAGAATTTGTCCAAAGGATCTGGACCTTTGTAAATAAGGAGGTAACATTAGAAGACCTTCTTTCCCCAGAGGACTCAGCCTTTTGTTGCCTCTTTATAATACAGCAGATTTCCCCACTCAGGTTAAAAAAAAAAAAGGTAAGTGGCAATATGCCTTTTTCATAATAAAGTGGGTAGAACTGGCTATGTGATTACCAGATAGGAAGACTTAGGCTTCTCAACACTGAGATCTTCATTTGTCAAAATTATGTGAATCATCCATTTCTGGAGAACTGGATAATTATATCAGGTTAGATACTATCCTTGGACATCTTAACTGTTAAAAAATGAGACAACAGGCCCCAAATGGAGTCACTCATGCTAACACACATATCAAACTAAGACAATATAAATACGGCTTTAGCTCTCCCAATTAATCAGAAATTGTCAGAACAGTGCTAGTTAGATAATCCTCCTGACAGACTCCTGTCCTCTAAGGGAAATTAACTTGCAATCACCATATACTAGTACAATTTCCTTGTTCCTGTGCCCTTCTGCCTCTAAAAGTCTTTCATTTTGTGCAGCTTCTTTCTATCTGTGAGCTAGGATGCTAATTTGAATAGATTTTCTTCTCAAAAAAAAAAAAAAAAACCTTAAAAATTTTAATATGCTTTAGTTTATTTTTAGACATAACGCTAGACTTCATAGTTCCAAGATTTCTAAGTTTGGCAATCATCTAACTTTCTGGTATCTTACATATCAAAGGAGAATGACAAAATTTGCTTTTCACCTTTTTATGGGTTTAATTTCAATACCCCTGTAGCATGGCCTACCTCCTTTACTATACTGGCTATTAGAGTTCACAAATGATAACATTTTATTCTGAAATGTTTAAGAGGTTCTTTTGATATATAATATTTTACTAGTCTCATCAGTATTATTCTCTTGTAAAATTTGGTAACATTCACATTCTAAAAGAAAAAAAAATGATGCAAACCAACATATAAAGCAGAGTTGAATTATCTTAGTCTTAAATATTAAAAGAAAAAAACAATAGATTCTAACTGCCACACAGTCGGCGGCTCCATTTCAACAAGAAGCAGCCAGAGCGGTCACCATCCCATTCCCTGGAGGCAATTAAGGTTACTCTCCCAGGCGGAGGAATGAGTAAGGGACAGGTGGGGCTAGGTAGGGAGAGATGACAGGCCCTTATGTGATCAGGCTCACAGAGATCCCCCAAATGTGGAAGTGTGGGGAGATCAGAAAGAAGGGGACAAATCTGACCACCTTGCCCTGGGCGTGTGGGGTGGGTCCTGTGGGGTCGTGTCTTTGTGATGACCATCCATGGACCAACAAAGAATAACCAAACCCTAAAAAGGAAGTAAACCATTGAAGGTGTTATCACTAGTCCTTGCTCAATGGTGATATCAGGAGAAATGTGAAAAGGATTTAAGTTCTCTGATCAGCTTTCTAGAAAAAAGCACTCCTAAAGGCCCTCCTTGGCAACCCTGTCCAAACCCCTCTCTCTCTGGAGAGCATTTTCTGTATCTTCACTTAGTAAATTTCTATCACTTTTCTCCTATTAATTAATTAATTAACTAATTAATATAAAAATAGTTTGTTAAATTATTGAGAACCTACAGTCTGGTAATTGTTACCAAAGACATCCACACATTGGTTTTGAGGTCTCCTGGGAAGCTAGAGTGGAAAAGAGTCCCAAGGAAGTAAAACGTGTGTTTGTTCCATCTGTTACCCAAGGGCAGTGCAGCCTGGTGCAGGCTTCCCTGCTTCTGGATGATGAGCAAAGCTGCTGCAGGGACATATTGGCTTCACTTATGATAATAAGTAAAATAAAATAACTAATAGTTGCAAAATTAAAATAAAAAAATAAATACAAAATTAAAAAATAAAATTAATTAATTAATTAATTAAAAGCTTACTTTTTCCTTATAATCATCTGTTTCCCAATATATTTAGTACACCGAGAAGGGCAGCTTTTGTTGTTGACTATTTATGAATACTTGTTCCTAGAACATTGGATTTCTCACGTCCTCAGATATCAAATGTAGGTTACTTAATTAAATTACTTTAAGTTTTACATAAATAACCAACCATTTAAGAAAAACTAGTATCTGTATATTTCAAATATTGTATGAACAGCAAAATGTTGTTCATCTTGTCATGTTTGTTTGCTAAATCCGGCAAATCTGTGTCAAATATATATGCTGGGAGGGAAAAAAATCCCTCTGCCCATTGAGGTCTGACAATAGACAGATTAAAAGAGAAAAGTTTATTGTGCATGTGGGAACATTCAAATGAAGAGGCTCCCTGAACAGCCGGGAATAAAGGTTTATATACCAGTTTAATAGAGGAAAGGGCAGGGTAGGGCTTCTCTGGGATGTAAATGAGCTGTGGGAGGAGACAAACGGGCTTTTAGGGGAATAAATGGAAGGTAGACAGTTTGGGATAATGTTTGTTTATGCAGCTTCTCACTCCTGTGCCAGTGGTCAGTCTCCTTCCCCAACGGAAGCTTCCCAAAAAGGGATTTATGCTTTTCACTCCCAGAATCTCTGCTCTTAGTCAGAAAATGGAAACTCCCAAAATTATTCTTTCTGCCTCTGCTGTATCACAAATGTCTTCAGTTTGAAGTCATCTTTATTTTGTTGTAAATCCCTTCGCATATACTGACAAACCAGTGTGGGTAGTGAATATTGGTGAATATTTTTAGAAGGCGATTTGGCATTATCTATACTAGTATGTATTGATTCAACAATTAAGCTTCATGGTACTTAACCCACAAATATACCCACAGGGCTTTACAAGGGTACACTTTGTTTTGGAATGCTTTAAACATGAAATTTTACTCTCAATGTAAATTAAAAAACAAAAACAAAAAAAAAAACCCAAGCCCCTGATTTTTTATTAGATAAACAGGACTTGTGAAATCAACATTGATGAAGCTATATTTTGAAATTCTAAGTAGCACTTAAAAAGGTAGATTTATTTATACTAATATAAAAATAAGCAATATTATAATTTTATGAATTCTCCCTACCATGTTCTTGTTCATAATAACCATTCACAACAATAATTTTTTTTTATTATTTATTTGACAGAGAGAGAGATCACAAGTAGGCAGAGAAGCAGGCAGAGAGAGAGGAAGGGAAGCAGGCTCCTTGCTGAGCAGAGAGCCCGATGTGGGACTTGATCCCAGGACCCTGAGATCATGACTTGAGCCAAAGGCAGTGGCTTAACCCACTGAGCCACCCAGGTGCCCCACAATAATAATTTTAAATGAATCATATATGAGTCTACATACACTGAATGCTTATAAATTAAGGAACCAAACCCTATTACAAGGGTTGTATGTGCATTAATGCATTTAGTCCTCACAATGGATTTATATGATGTAAAAAATTATTTATGTATTTATGTATTTATTTATTTGTTTTCTACAAAATAGTGAAATGCAGACAGAAACCACTTGTTTAAGTTCACACAACTAGGAACCAGAACTCAAAGATCTGGGGACTTCTCAACTCATCCCTAATTAGCTATTCCAGCAAAAACACTGCCATTCTGAACTAAAGGGACAGAGACAGAACAATATGAAGGAAGGTTGCCAGACTTCTTAGTGCCTAGAGGACCAGACCATTTTGATATCTCACTGCAATTGTGCACTATTCTTCAAGATCAAGAAAGAATGGGTCCAAAGGTCATTCAGAAGTCCTCAGGGCTGCCTCTTCAGTTTTAAACAGGGGGCATTACCTGGGTCTCAGCAAGCCAGACAAAAGCTACCCAGAGGCTTGGGTGTGCAATTCCTCTCTGCAGAGCCTGGAGGGGGGCTGAGACCCACGCTTGAAGGAGCTACTATTTGAGGGTGGTTCCGCTGTACCATATGACGGGGCATCCAACCAAAGGGAAATATTTTCATGCATTAAAATCTAGTGGTATTTGCCTTGCTGGGTTAGAGACTGGCTTGGGACCCATAACCCCTTTTATGCTTTCTGATTTCTCTCTTTTAAAGTGGGAACATCTATCCTGTACATTGCAATTTGGGAAGCACATAACTTACTTGGTTTCATAGGTTCACAGATGAAAAGAAACTTTCCCTCAAGGTATATTATATGTCAAGCTCACCTATATCTGATTTAAATGCTACTTAGATAAGACTTTGGACTATATAGACTTCAGAGTTGATCCTAGGATGAAGTAAGATGTGAGGTGCTGTTAAGATGGACTCAATGTATTTTGCATGGGACGGCATAAATTTTGAAGGCCAAAGATAGAAAATTATAGACTGAATATTTATCCCTCCCTCAAATTCATATGTTGAGCCATTACCTTCAATGTGATGGCATTTGAAGGTGTAGTTTAAGGGAAATAATTATGTTTAAATGAGATCCTAAGAGTGGAGCCTCCATGATGAGATTAGTGTCTTTAAAAGAAGAACCAGAAAGATCAGAGCCCTCTCTCTTCCACGTGTAGATGGAGCAACAAGAAAGCAAGCCAACAAGAGGGTTCTCATCCGGCACCAGATCTGTCAGCACATTGATCTTAGACTTCCCAAGCTCCAAAACTGTGAGAAATAAGTGGATTTTGTTTAAGCCACTACAGTATTTTGTTAGAGCAGCTTGAGCTGAATAATACACTATGCTTTAGTATACTGATATTTTGAACATTTGAGAGATCTTTGTCTGGGACCTGGCAGCAGGGAAGGGTTCTAGAAAGAGATCATCTGTTCAGATATTATTTGACTTTTGAGAGAGGAAAAAAATAGACACTTTACATCAGTAACCCTTTAACAAGGAAAAAAGGAAGATTATACAAATTATTATTATAAATCAAAGAGGGAACTTCAGATACTATGGATATTAAAAAGAAAATAAAGGAATACAATGAACAATTCTATGTCCACGAATTTGACAACCTAAAGAAAACAGATGAATTTCTTAAAGATGCAGATTACCAAAACTCACACAAGAAGAAATAAACAATCTGAATAAGTCTATATCCATGAGAGAAATTGAATCAATGATTAATAGCTTTGTAACAGGGAAAGCACTAGGCTCATTCACTGATGAATTCTACAAAACTTCTGATACCTTAATATGCAATGCAGATATTTAAATTATGGGATATCAAGAAGAGCAAACATTACTCAAGGACTGTAACTCTTCTCTTGTGGAAGGTGTTTTTGGTTTTGGTTATCCATGAGATAGGTGTTAGAGAGATTAATCACTGTATTGTTATGATTATAAATCATTATATATAATCAATATATATCAATATATATTTCATATAAATCAATATATAAATACACATAAAACATATATATGAATACATATATAAATAATATATATTATATATATAACATATATATTATTTTTTATATACACAGGCGTCTTCCTGCAGTACACGCATGCCTGCTCCACAGTTTGGAAGAGACTTTTGGATGTGGTTATCTAAATGATTTCAGCACTGCTTGTTTACATGAGCCACAGTCTGTTTCCATTCCCAGCATCTTCTCAGGTTCGACGAGGTGCTTTATAGATCATCTCAGGACCTTCAACCCAGGTACATTGTCAGTTATCTTCTAACTCTAAGTCATCTTGCAGTTATGGCACACAAGACACTGCTTATAAAAGACAGTCCTCCCGAAGTGGCTCCGGCCAGACTTCATCTTTTCAGAACTGTGTGTTCTATCCTAGCCAATGTAATGAAACTTCCTGGAATAATACCTGTATGTAGGATATAATTTCTAATTAAAATAGCTTTCTAAATATGAAAAAAAAAAAAAAAAGCACTTTTTTTTTTTAATTTTTTTTTTTTAGCATTTAGCATTTAGCATTAGGTCGTAACTGCATCACAGGACTTAGATCCTGGCTCTGGGACAGGCTACCCATGGGACTGGGTTGAAAATGGGGCTCAGTCAAAGTGTCACAAAGGGTGTTTGTGTCTGGGTTGGCCAGCATTAAGGGGTGTGGTCTCAGGGGCAATGCAGTTTTCACCAAACTCTGGGGGATTTACCTAACTCCAGAAAGTTTCTGGGTGGCAAGAGGAGTGCTGTCTTGTGGCTCAGGGCTTTGCCAGGTGGAGGGATTTGAGAGACAGGCTCTGGGGATCGATGCCTATAAACCCAACCTATTGTTGTGATTAGTGCCTAGGGGAATGACCAGTCTGATCTGCTGACTCTGGGACTGGCCACGTGGGTGGGTGACTGGAGGTTGGGGCTCAGATGAAGGACAGAATGTGTTTTAGTGTCCAGGGCCAGATTCCATAAATGAGGATGGCTTTGGGGTTTTGTGCATCTTTCTCCTAATCAGTGGGTTGTGAGCAGCTCCATAGGGCCCGTTTTCCTTCTACAGGGCAGGAAGAGTTCTGTGCTGTGGCTCTAGTGTACTCTATCTGGAGTACCAGGTACTTGTGCACCAGGACTCTCTGGCCAGAGGCCTGAGAACCAAGCTAGGCCTAGGGATAGGGTCTAGGGCATGGTAGGCCCAGTGTACAGACAGTGGGGCAATCTCCAGGGAATCTGAGGTTAAGGCAAGTGTCAGGATATATATATATATATATATATATATATATATATATATATAATGTATTGCTATTGAACTGTAATTTACACCACTGGCTCCCTGGTTTTCAAGCCTTTAGACTTGAACTGGAATTACACCATTGGTTCTCTAGGTCTCCAGCTTGCAGGCAACACATTATGGGAAGGTTCAGTCAATTCCTCATAATAATATCTACGTGTATATCTCTACCAAACATCTATCTATCATCTATCTGTCTATTTCCCATTGATTCTGTTTCTCTGGAGAGCTAATACAGAACTAATCTCAAAATGTAGAAGGAACACCAACAAAACAATAGGAAAAAACAAACAAACAAAACCTGTAACTTGATTAAAAAATGGACTGAGGATGCAAATAAACATTTCCCTAAAGAAGGACTACAAATGGTCAACACGTATATGAAAAAAGGCACACATCACTAATTATCAGGAAATAGCAAATCAAGACCACAAGGAGATATTATCTTAAATCTGTCAAGATGGCTATTAGCAACAAACAAACAAATAAACAAAACCCCACAGGACACATGTTGAGGAGGATGTGTAGAAACTGGAATTTTTATATAGTGTAGTTATATATAGTGTTGGTGGGAATGTAGAATGGTGTAGCCACTATGAAAACAGGATAGAGATTCCTCAAAAAATTAAAACTAGAGCTCTCATGTGATCCAGGAATCACACTCATGGGCTTTCATCCAAAAGAATTGAAATCAGGATCTAGAGAGATATCAGCACTCCTATGTTCATTGCTATACTATCTACAATAGCCAAATATGAAAACAACCTAAATGTTCAGTAGCAGATGAATAGATAAAGAAAATCTAGTAAATGCACACAATGGAATACTATTCAGCATTAGGAAAAGGAAGACATTCTTCAGTATGCAACAACATGGATGAAGTTGAGGATATTATGGTAAATGAAATAAGCCAGTCACAGAGGAAATATTGAGTAATTCCACTCTAGGAAACACCTAAATAGTCAAGTTCATAGAATCATATAGTGGAATGGTGGTCATCAGCACCTGGGGGAGGGAGAGGGTTAGGGAATTACTAAACGACAGCTATAGTTTTAGTCAAAAAAGATGACAGAACTCTAGAAATCTATATAAAACTTTGTACCTATAGTCAACAATAATCACACAAAACTTTGGTAGATCTCTAAGCATTACCATAAAAAAAGTTTTAAAAAAATTCTTTGCACCTACCTTTGTAGAGTTTGGTAAAATGGCTACTTAAGCAATTATGATTAATAAACAATAAGAATTAATAAATTAATCATTGCTAATTAATGCTGAGATGCTTAAATATGTTTTGAAAAAGCAATTCTAACTTTTCTATTATAGGTGAATTTGAGATATAGGAAAATAATTATGTGCAAATAACAATCTTTTCATCATCATTTGTAATCTAGATGTTTCTATAAAACATGATAGTCATCAGAGAAGAATTTAGATAAAATGAGACATGTGACTGACACAGGCCCAAAGTTTGAAGCACTTACCTTTCTCTTCTACATTAAATGAATATCAGTTGTAAATGAAAAAGGAAAAAAAAAAAAAAGAAAGGAAACCAAAAGACATAGGTATGCTCAGCATCTATGGACTAGATACAAAAAAGAATGTTGAAGGTTAACAGGCTCTGCCAGACTTTGATTTATTTATGCTTTTATTTATTATAAACATTTTTAAAAGATTTGTTTATTTGAAAGAGAGACAGCAAGAGAGAAAGCACAAGCAGGGGAAGGGACGGAGTGGGAGGGAGAAGCAGACTCCCCGCTGAGCAGGAAGCTTGATAGGGAGCTCAATCCCAGGACCCTGAGCTCATAACTTGAGCCAAAGGCAGATGCCCAACTGACTGAGCCACCTAGGTGCCCCCAGACTTTGATTTAAAAACAGGTAGGAGACTCCTACATGTGGATCCCTGAGAGGCAAAGCACAATTCAGAGTTAAAAATAAAGTGTTAAAAAAGAGAGAGACAGAGTAACACAGAGAGAAACAGAGACAGAGAGATGTTACTATAGCATGAGGCTTTTAATCTTCATACTTCCCAATGCACAATTTGCCCCAATACTAAAATGACACATAGGTTGGAGGTTTTTATTCACACTACTCAATTTCAAGAGTTGGTAAAAAGTTTCAGTAATTAAGACACTGTGATATTGACAAAAAAATAGATTCATAGCTCAATGGACCAAAGTAGAAAGCCCCGAAATAGACCCACACAAAAATGGTTAATTGATTTTTAAGGAAGAAACAAAAGCAATTCATTGGATAAGGGATAATTTTCAAAAATGGTGCTGAAGCAACTAGACATCCATATTCCAGAAAATGAACTTCAATCTATATCTTACACATCTTACACCTTACATAAAATCAACTCAGAATATATTATTGACCTAAATATAAAATGTAAACCATAAAACTGTTATTAGAAAACAGAGGAGAAAATCTTTATGCCTTAGATGGAACAACAGTTCTAAGCTTCTACACACAAGATATATACATGATTCATGAAAATAATAATTACTTAGACTTCAAAAAATTAAGATAAAAAAATCCTATGTTAAGAGAATGAAATGAAAAGACGCAGACTGAGAGAAAATATTTGACAATCCTGTTGGATCAAAGGCTTATAACCAGAGCACTTAAAGAACTTCTAAAATTTAAAAACCCTGAAAAACTGGGCAAAATATTTGAACAGACATCTCACCAAAGAAGATATACAGATGGCAGATAAACACATGCAATGATGCTTGACATCATTAGTCATTGAGAAAATGCAAATTATTACCACGAGATACCTCTGCACACATTGATGCTAAAAAAAATAAATAAATAAAAAAGGGTATTTACAAATACCAAGTGCAGACAAGGATGCCAAGGCCTGGAAATTTCATACATTGCTGATAGGAATGAAAGGTGCTATAGCCACTCTGAAAAATAGTTCAGTATTTTTTTTATAAAGTTAAACATGTACATCATACAAGCCAGTGGTCCTACTTCTACACATTTCCCCAAGAGAAATGAAAATTTACATTTACACGAAAACTTGTAATGAATACTCATAATAGCTCTACACAGAAGTGCTAGCAACAATATATAGTCTTCAATAGATAAGTGGATAAAGCACTGGTACATTCATACAACGGGCTCTATTCAGGAACCCCACAGAACAAACTGCAGATATGTGCAACAGCATGGGGTGATCTCAGCGGCATTCTATAAGTGAAAGAATCCTAGACTCAAAAGTCTATATACTGTACGATTCCACCGTACAGCATTCTGAAAAAAGCCAGAAGTTTAGGGACAGAAGTTGCCAAGTTGCTGAAGTGGGGTATGAACTACAAAGGATTCGTACAAGGGAGTGTTGTGTTCTGGGGAGGAGGGGGAGTGATGAAACTGTTCTTTGTTTTGATATGGCAGTGACTCCATGACCTTGCATTTATGAGGACTGAAAGAAATTACTTTTACTTTACATTCATAAAATGAAATAATAATTTTAATAATTACTGATTGTATGGAAATTAAAGATTTTATTACTTAAAATCTCTGCTAATGTCAATACCATGACAAGAAGTGGGGTATTAGGAGGAAAGAGAGCTCATCAAGATTTATACACATAGTCAGGACTGCAAAGTTTCCAAATGTTCTTGTATTTTCTTTCTCTTTGATGTCAAGAACATCACTACAGTGCTCCCCAATATTCAGGATAAATAATCAGGTATCCCCTAAATTATTTAAAAACGTTTACCTCATAAGAAGGGACTGAAGATGAGTCTTTTAGAGATAGAAGAAAGGAGACAAGGCCATTTAATGGTGCACCCCTTTCTAGTAAACTAATAAAGAAGAATAAAGGATGTAACACTTCCTAATGTTATTATTCAATGTTTTGCATAATCTCAATTTTTTGTAATGTACATCAGTTACTCTTACAAATTAAAACAATACACATTTATTTTCATAAAACAACTATTCTCTGTAAAATATTTCACTCACTGCTTTGTTTCAAGCATTATTATTACTAAGGCACATATGGTGAATTTTCTGATTGTTTAAACCCATCTTCCTATAATGCTTAACAATGAATCCCTCTTATATTTAGTTTACATTTTATCTTAAAGTTTAATACATTGGCCCCCCCAAATTCAGTGTTATTTTATTTGAGAATACTTTTGCTTAGAACAATATATAATAATATGCCTCTCAGATTGTAGCTTTTATACTTCTACTACATAGAAACCCAACCTAGTCGTTGACCTTCTCTTTAAAAAGTTTTAACATTTCTACCTGTATCTGTATGGCAAAGATTCTTCAAGATAAAAACATATAAATTTATATGAATTAGCATATATTTAGTAAGAATGAAGAGTAACTTGAAAACTTGATTTCAATGAGCGATGTAAAATGTTAATTTTTTGCTGTAAGATATAATATTGGCAAACTAATATTAAAAAAATGCATCTGAGAGGAGGAGGCAAGATGGCAGAGAAGAAGCAGGCTGAGACTACTTCAGGTGGCAGGAGATCAGCTAGATAGCTTATCTAAAGATTGCAAACACCTACAAATCCAATGGGAGATCGAAAAGAAGAACAGCAATGCTAGAAACAGAAAATCAACCACTATCTGAAAGGTAGGACTGGCAGAGAAGTGAATCCAAAGCAACGGGAAGATAGACCGTGGGGGGGGGGGGGGCGGCTCCCGGCAAGGAGCGGAGCAATGGAGCACAAAATCAGGACTTTTAAAAGTCTGTTCCAGGGGCACCTGGGTGGCTCAGTGGTTTGAGCCTCTGCCTTCAGCTCAGGTCATGAACCCAGGGTGCTGGGATCGAGCCCCGCATTGGGCTCTCTGCTTTGGGGGGGAACCTGCTTCCTCCTCTCTGCCTGCCTCTCTGCCTACTTGTGATCTCTCTGTCCAATAAATGAATAAAAATCTTTAAAAAAAAAAAAAAATGTCTGTTCCGCTGAGGGACATTGCTCCAGAGGCTAAACCGGGGTGAAGCCCACGTGGGGTTAGCGTGGCCTCAGTTCCCACAGGGTCACAGAAAGATCAGGGGTGTCTGAGTGTCGCAGAGCTTGCAGGTATTAGAATAGGGAAGCCAGCTACACAGACAGAGCCAAGGAGTGAGCTCACAGCTCGGGGTTACCTTGAATGGGTCGAAGGCTCGGTAACTCGGAGTGCTGCCGGAGGCCAGGGAGATGGGAGTAAATGGGAGCTGTTCTCTGAGGATGCACTGAGGAATGGGGCCCCGAGCTCTTGACTCCTCCGGGCTGGAGACTGGGAGGCCGCCGTTTCCATTCCCCTCCTCTGGAACTCTACAGAAAGCATTCAGGGAAAAAAGCTCCCGAAAGTGAACCGGAGCAGATTACTCAGCCCGGCCGCTGGTAAGTGTGGTGCAATTCCGCTGGGGCAAAGACACTTGAGAATCACTACAACAGGCCCCTCCCCCAGAAGATAAACAAGAAATCCAGCCAGGACCAAGTTCACCTACCAAGGAGTGCAGTTTCAATACCAAGGAGAGCAGCAGAATTCCAGAGGAAGAGAAAGCAAAGCACGGAACTCATGGCTTTATCCCCATGATTCTTTAGTCTTGCAGTTAATTTAATTTTTTTCTTTTTCAATTTTTTTTCCTCTCTCTTCTTCTGCTAATTTTTTTTAACTTTTACCCTTTTCTTTTTTTAACGTTTTTTAACTAGTTTATCTAATATATATATATATTTCTTTTTTATATTTTCTCTTTATTCGTTTTCTTTTTTTAATTGATTCTTTTTTCTTTTTTTTTTTTTCTTTCTGAACCTCTTTTTATTCCCTTTCTCCCCTCTCACGATTTGGGATCTCTTCTGATTTAGTTAAAGCATATTTTCCTGGAGTCTTTGCCACCCTTTTAGTATTTTACTTGCTCCTTCATATATTCTTATCTGGACAAAATGACAAGATGGAAAAATTCACCACAAAAAAAAGAACAAGAGGCAGTACTGAAGGCTAGGGACCTAATCAATACAGACATTGGTAATATGTCAGATCTAGAATTCAGAATGACCATTCTCAAGGTTCTAGCCAGGCTCGAAAAAGGCATGGAAGATATTAGAGAAACCCTCTCCAGAGATATAAAAGCCCTTTCTGGAGAAATAAAAGAAATAAAATATAACCAAGTTGAAATCAAAAAAGCTATTAATGAGGTGCAATAAAAAATGGAGGCTCTGACTGCTAAGATAAATGAGGCAGAAGAAAGAATTAGTGATATAGAAGACCAAATGATAGAGAATAAAGAAGCTGAGCAAAAGTGGGACAAACAGCTACTGGACCACAAGGGCAGAATTCGAAGGATAAGTGACACCATGAGATGAAACAACATTAGAATAATTGGGATTCCAGAAGAAGAAGAAAGAGAGAGGGGAGCAGAAGGTATACTGGAGAGAATTATTGGAGAGAATTTCCCCAATATGGCAAAGGGAACAAGTATCAAAACTCAGGAGGTTCAGAGAACGCCCCTCAAAATCAGTAAGAATAGGTCCATAACCTGTCACCTAATAGCAAAATTTACAAGTCTTAGTGACAAAGAGAAAATCCTGAAAGCAGCCCGGGAAAAGAAGTCTGTAACATACAATGGTAAAAATATTAGATTGGCAGCAAATCTATCCACAGAGACCTGGCAGGCCAGAAAGAGCTGGCATGATATTTTCAGAGCACTAAACGAGAAAAACATGCAGCCAAGAATACTATCCAGCTAGGCTATCATTGAAAATAGAAGGAGAGATTAAAAGCTTCCAGGACAAACAAAAACTGAAAGAATTTGCAAACACCAAACCAGCTCTACAGGAAATACTGAAAGGGGTCCTCTAAGCAAAGAGAGAGCCTACAAGTGGTAGATCAGAAAGGAACAGAGACAATATACAGTAACAGTCACCTTACAGGCAATACAATGGCACTAAAATCATATCTCTCAATAGTTACCCTGAATGTTAATGGGCTAAATGCCCCAATCAAAAGACACAGGGTATCAGAATGGATAAAAACCAAAACCCATCTATATGTTGCCTCCAAGAAACTCATTTTAAACCCGAAGACACCTCCAGATTTAAAGTGAGGGGATGGAAAAGAATTGACCATTCTAATGGACATCAGAAGAAAGCAGGAGTGGCAATCCTTATATCAGATCAATTAGATTTTAAGCCAAAGACTATAATAAGAGATGAGGAAGGACACTATATGATACTCAAAGGATCTGTCCAACAAGAAGATCTAACAATTTTAAATATCTATGCCCCTAACGTGGGATCAGCCAACTATATAAACCAATTAATAACAAAATCAAAGAAACACATTAACAATAATATAATAATAGTAGGGGACTTTAACACTCCTCTCACTGAAATGGACAGATCCTCGAAGAAAAAGATCAACAAGGAAATAAAGGCCTTAAATGACACACTGGACCAGATGGATATCACAGATATATTCAGAATATTTCATCCCAAAGCAACAGAATACACATTCTTCTCTAGTGCACATGGAACATTCTCCAGAATAGATCACATCCTTGGTCCTAAATCAGGTCTCAACTGGTATCAAAAGATTGGGATCATTCCCTGCATATTTTCAGACCACAATGCTCTGAAGCTGAACTCAATCACAAGAGGAAATTTGGAAAGAACCCAAATACACGGAGACTAAACAGCATCCTTCTAAAGAATGAATGAGTCAACCAGGAAATTAAAGAAGAATTGAAAAAAATCATGGAAACAAATGATAATGAAAACACAACGGTTCAAGATCTGTGGGACACAACAAAGGCAGTCCTGAGAGGAAAATATATAGTGGTACAAGCCTTTCTCAAGAAACAAGAAAGGTCTCAGGTACACAACCTAACCATACACCTAAAGGAGCTGGAGAAAGAACAAGAAAGAAACCCTAAACCCAGCAGGAGAAGAGAAATCATAAAGATCAGAGCAGAAATCAATGAAATAGAAACCAAAAAAACAATAGAACAAATCAACCAAACTAGGAGCTGGTTCTTTGAAAGAATTAATAAGATTGATAAACCCCTGGCCAAACTTATCAAAAAGAAAAGAGAAAGGACCCAAATAAATAAAATCATGAATGAAAGAGGAGAGATCACAACTAACACCAAAGAAATACAAAAAATTATAAGAACATACTATGAGCAACTCTACGCCAACAAATTTGACAATCTGGAAGAAATGGTTGCATTCCTAGAGACATATGAACTACCAAAACTGAACCAGGAAGAAATAGAAAACCTGAACAGACCCATAACAAGTAAGGAGATTGAAACATTCATCAAAAATCTCCAAACAAACAAAAGCCTAGGGCCAGATGGCTTCCCCGGGGGAATTCTACTAAACATTTAAAGAAGAACTAACTCCTATTCTCCTGAAACTGTTCCAAAAAATAGAAATGGAAGGAAAACTTCCAAACTTATTTTATGAAGCCAGCATCACCTTGATCCCAAAACCAGACAAGGATCCCATCAAGAAAGAGAACTACAGACCAGTATCTTTGATGAACACAGATGCGAAAATTATCACCAGAATACTAGCCAATAGGATTCAACAGTACATTAAAAGGATTATTCACCACGACCAAGTGGGATTTATTCCAGGGCTGCAAGGTTGCTTCAACATCTCCAAATCAATCAATGTGATACAACACATTAATGAAAGAAAGAACAAGAACCATATGATACTCTCAATACATGCTGAAAAAGCATTTGACAAAGTACAGCATCCCTTCCTGATCAAAACTCTTCAAAGTGTAGGGATAGAGAGCACATACCCCAATATCATCAAAGCCATCTATGAAAAACCCACCGCAAATATCATTCTCAATGGAGAAAAACTGAAAGCTTTTCCGCTAAGGTCAGGAACACAGCAGGGATGTCCATTATCACCACTGCTATTCAACATAGTACTAGAAGTCCTAGCCTCAGCAATCAGACAACAAAAGGAAATTAAAGGCATCCAAATCGGCAAAGAAGTCAAACTATCACTCTTCGCAGATGATATGATACTATATGTGGAAAACCCAAAAGACTCCACTCCAAAACTGCTAGAACTTGTACAGGAATTCAGTAAAGTGTCAGGATATAAAAATCAATGCACAGAAATCAGTTGCATTTCTCTACACCAACAACAAGACAGAAGAAAGAGAAATTAAGCAGTCAATCCCATTTATAGTTGCACCCAAAACCATAAGATACCTAGGAATAAACCTAACCAAAGAGGCTAAGAATCTATACTCAGAAAACTATAAAGTACTCATGAAAGAAATTGAGGAAGACACAAAGAAATGGAAAAATGTTCCATGCTCCTGGATTGGAAGAATAAATATTGTGAAAATGTCTATGCTACCTAAAGCAATCTACACATTTAATGCAATTCCTATCAAAATACCATCCATTTTTTTTCAACGAAATGGAACAACTAATCCTAAAATTTATATGGAACCAGAAAAGACCTCAAATAGCCAAAGGAATATTGAAAAAGAAAGCCAAAGTTGGTGGCATCACAATTCCGAACTTCAAGCTCTATTACAAAGCTGTCATCATCAAGACAGCATGGTACTGTTACAAAAACAGACACATAGATCAATGGAACAGAATAGAGAGCCCAGAAATAGATCCTTAACTCTATGGTCAACTAATCTTCAACAAAGCAGGAAAGAATGTCCTATGGAAAAAAAACAGCCTCTTCAACAAATGGTGTTGGGAAAAGTGGACAGCCACATGCAGAAAAATGAAACTGGACCATTTCCTTATACCACACATGAAAATAGACTCAAAATGGATGAAGGACCTCAATGTGAGAAAGGAATCTGTCAAAATCCTTGAGGAGAACACAGGCAGCAACCTATTCGACCTCAGCTGCAGCAACATCTTCCTAGGAACATCGCAGGCAAGGGAAGCCAGGGCAAAAATGAACTATTGGTATTTCATCAAGATCAAAAGCTTAACAGTTAACAACAGTTAACTGTTAACAGTTAACAAAACCAAAAACAACTGACAGAATGGGAGAAGATATTTGCAAATGACATAACAGATAAAGGACTAGTGTCCAAAATCTATAAAGAACTTAGTAAACTCAACACCCAAAGAACAAATAATCCAATCAAGAAATGGTCAGAAGACATGAACAGACATTTCTGCAAAAAAGACATCCAGATGGCCAACAGACACATGAAAAAGTGCTCCATATCACTCGGCATCAGGGAAATACAAATCAAAACCACAATGAGATATTACCTCACACCAGTCAGAATGGCTAAAATTAACAGGTCAGGAAATGAGAGTTGCTGGCGCAGATGCGGAGAAAGGGGAACCCTCCTACACTGTTGGTGGGGATGCAAGCTGGTGCAACCATTCTGGAAAACAGCATGGAAGTTCCTCAAAATGTTGAAAATAGAACTACCCTATGACCCAGCAGTTGCACTATTGGGAATTTACCCTAAAGATACAAACGTAGTGATCCGAAGGGGCACGTGCACCCGAATGTTTATAGCAGCAATGTCTACAATAGCCAAACTATGGAAAGAACCTACATGTCCATCAACAGATGAATGGATAAAGAAGAAGTGGTATATATATACAATGGAATACTATGCAGCCATCAAAAGAAATGAAATCTTGCCATTTGTGATGACATGGATGGAACTAGAGGATATCATGCTTAGCGAAATAAGTCAATCAGAGAAAGATAACTATCATATGACCTCCCTGATATGAGGAAGTGGAGATGCAACATGGGGGGTTAAGGGGGTCGGAGAAGAATAAATGAAACAAGATGGGATTGGGAGGGAGACAAACCATAAGTGACTCTTAATATCACAAAACAAACTGAGGGTTGCTGGGGGGAGGGGGGTTTGGGGGAAGGGGGATGGGGTATGGACATTGGGGAGGGTGTGTGCTATGGTTAGTGCTGTGAGTGTGTAAACCTGGTGATTCACAGACCTGTACCCCTGGGGATAAAAATATATTATATGTTTATAAAAAATAAATTTTAAAAAAATGCATCTGATCTTCTGTCTCCACAGTCCAAAGACTGTGCAGTGTCCTCAGAACACAGTGGACAGTCTCTCTCTCTCTCTCTCTTTTCATTTTTAGTATGATCCATTACCACTCTTCTACCTTTTTGCTCTCTAACATTTTAGAGAACATAAATTAAATGATAATCCATCATCTTCAAATAGTAAGAATAAATAGTTTTACTAATCAATATGTAAAATTGAGTTTCACAAATAATATGGCTTTTTATGATGAACCAGGCTATATTACAGGAAATGACCATTTATTCAACAAGAAAATAAAATAGTCTAGCAGATTAAATATTCTAATTAACTTTGATTTACTCTCTGAAATAATTAGTGATTTTCAGTCACATAGATTCAACATAATTTATCCATTTTGCTGATAAAGAAGGCACTTGTTCTCTTATTTTATTTTAGTGTCCTTTTGTCAGCCAAATGTCATTTTTTTTTCAAGAGATCATGTTCTTTTAAAGAGGAGAACCAACAGTGAATTGAAGGCCAAATTAAACAAAATAATCTAAGAGATCACATATGAATGTATTCAAAGGCTTTGGTCCATATATATATATATATTTAAATTTGAATGCTATTGAAATGCTGTTAGTAATTTTTGGAGATCAATTTTTGGAAAGGGAGATAGAAGATAAAAAATGGGCAACTAGTGTTCCAATTACCAGAAGTGAAAGGATAATTGTAAAAATTAAGCCTGACATTGAGACCAGAAGACAGCATAAAGCACTGTAAAAGGTTGTCATGTCTATCCTAAAATGGGTCTGGTTCATTAAGAATAACTTATATCACACTAATCTTGCTGTCTGACAACATTGTTTGCATGCTGAACAATGAAAATGAATAATGGTATGTTTGGAAGACAGTATGAAAGTAGATGATATTTATGTGGAAATGAAATTCAGGCTTGCTGCAGGTTCAATTAGGGGCTTTTGTAACTATTTGAAATGCCTATGGTAACAGTTACTCATCAATTTTGTCTTAAAAGAGAACTTTGATTTCAACCTGCTTAAACATTATGTTTGTTGTTGTTGTTGTTGTTTTAATGAACTGGATGAAGACCTATTTGGTATGGGTAACAGTTATGTTCATTATTTAAAGATCTGTAAAACGTTCAAGTTTGAGGTGACTGAAAGAAAAACTCATAAAATCTCGAAGAACTACAACATTAGAATAAACCTAGTAAAAAATGTAAATGGAACTATAGATGAACATCAAACTAACTGTACAAAACAGGATAAGGTCACTTGATTTAACAATAGAACTTACAGAAAGAAAGTGTGAAGAGGTAACTGGCAGTAAAGAAAATATGAATCAAGAGAATAATATGGCTACTAAAAATATCTATTCCCATTGGCAAAAGTATAAAACAACTCAAATTTAGTATTTTATAAGTAATTTCAATTCTCCATACCTGGAGTTTGGTTCTCTGTTTTCAATATTACTCTTTAAAGAAAATATTAATCCTAGAATATGATTAGAAATAAATAGGATAATAAAGGATCTGGGTATATTCAGCTTAGAAACGGGAAGAATGTGGGCAGAAAATTAGAAGCCCCACCATGTAGAAAAGGTACACTTGGCCCCAAGAGATAGCACTGCGTCAATGAGCAGAAAATAGATCTCAAAAATTAACCAAACCACATCTAATCCAATACTGAAGGGACTCCAGAAACAATAATTTGCTTATCATTAGAATTGTATAAAGGTAACCAGAAGGGTTCAGGGGTGGAAGGGCTGGGACTTTGAGGTGATTATTGTGAAGGTAGTTGAAAATGTCACTCACCACTTTTAAGGTCTTTATAGCCCATAACTGGACAATGAATATGTAATTGTGCAAATGTATGGATTGGAATTTATAGTAATTGGATTCCCTCATCCCCCCAAAATGGGAATTTTTCCTGATGCACCTACACAAGCTATAAATATAATTTACTCAGAATGAAGATCTTCTGGAAACTTGCCTATGCCTCTGGTCATGGACTTTTTGATCAAATATTAAGGTATTTTAATGTTTCTATAAAGCAAATACTTTTGATTTTAGGATAAATTGTGAAATTCATTATATTGTGAATTTGATGAATACTATATATATAGATTATAAATATTATCTTTATATTTGATAAAAAATCATTAACTGTCCAAGAGTGATTTACAGTAGTCATCTCTTTTTTATTTTGCTTTGTTTTTTACCTTATGAAAAGTTTTTACAGTTAAAGTATTTACTATGATATGATATTGTAGAAGAAGAAAAGAAAAGATGATTTAGTTCTCCAAGGATGAGAAACAATCTTTTTTTTTTTCCTTCACCAGACTCATGTGGTTCAATATCTCATACCCAACGTTAGTGTCATTTTATCTTAATAAAGTCCAACCTCACATTGAAATAGGCTTGTTTTGTTCTAAAACAAGGAAAACAGCATTGCTTGCTGTTTTGTCATGTATGTTCTCCTTTTCTTTACCTTCTTCTGTAGTTCTACTACAGCATATAACATGAGTAAGGCTGAATGGCTTTATGAAGTGTATAGAGCCCTGCACATATTTTCTGTATTTTTTTTTTTTTTTTAGCAGTTGTGTTAGATTAGATGATGGCTTCCAAAAGAGGTCCACCAAGAACCTTGCTTGGGGAAAGGATCTTTATGGGCACATTTAATTTAAAGATATCAAGATGAAATCGTCTTGGATTACCTGGGTGGCTTTAAATTCAGTGATATGTGTCATAAGGAAAGAAGGCTTAGACACAGAAGGAGAGACCATGTGCTGAGGGGGTTAGAGATTAGGGTTATGTTGCCACAAATCTTGGAAAATCTAGAGTCACAAAACTGAGAGAGGTAAAGAATGCTTCTCTTAGAGACTTGAGAATACAGTGTGCTAACCACACCTTGTTCTGACTTTTGGTCTACAGAACCATGAGGAAATAAATTTCTGTTGTTTTAAACCACCAAGCTTATAGTTTATTGCAGTAATCTGAGAAAACTAATATAGCCATCATTTGTGTTTGACCAGTGTCTTCCTTTATTTATTTATTTATTTAGATTGTATTTATTTATTTGACAGAGATTGAGAGAGCACAAGCAAGGGGAGCAGCAGGCAGAGGGAGAGGGAGAAGCAGGCTCCCTGCTGACCAGAGAGCCCAGTGTGGGGCTCGATCCCAGGACCCTGGGATCATGACCTGTGCCGAAGGCAGATGCTTTACCAGCTGAGCCAACCGGGAACCCCAGACCTGTATTTTACATTTAAAATCTGAAGAGTTCATATTCAGGGATCATAAAGAAATAAATACGAGAGAAAATTCAGCCAGAAAGTTAGGTTGCCTGACACAGTAACTAATGTCCTGCAAAGTCAGGAAAGTAGGAATTAGTGAGAAACTGTGGAAAAACTCTTTGGTTTCCTGGCAAATATAGGGAGCTGCCTGTGGCATTTTTAAACTTCTGACTCAGAGGGACTTTTTTTTTCCATAAATGATGAATGGTTTTAAATGTTTATTTCTAAAAGAAATTATGGACACTAATAGTGAAATATGTTTAAAAAAAAAGTTAAAAAGTAGCCTCCACTCTGGTCCTAGAATAGTAAACATTCAGTCTTCACTGGTAGTTTACTTAATGTGCAAGGCATATGTCAGCACTCTTAAATTCAATTTTTAGGTAAAGCAAATGAAATGCAGTGTGGTTAAAAGAAGCTACTTCAGGCTTGTTGCCATTAAAAAATATATACACCAGGCAGGCCTAAGTGTTCCTACCCTGTGGCCAGTAATCTATCACACAGCTGCCACATCCCTTTAAATATTAAAATGATGAAATATGGAGTAGACATGCCATGGAAATAAAATTGGCTATAACAGTGGGAGAGGAATGGAAATTAGTCCAGCGACATATACAAATTTTGTCAGGCATGCTGATTGTCCAAATGAGATTGAAGGCCATTAATTTGTAAGAATACCCAGCTACAAAGTAGATGGTATAGACTGAAACTACCTTGTGATTTGAAGAGAAACGTGGTACAATTGAAGTTAAATTGTTACTAATGCAAATAGAGACTTGCAAACATAATAGCATGGGGATTTTATATTCAAGACTTATAACCAGATCACGTCTGTCAGATCAAATATTTTATATCCTTAAATAGTTTCTTGTTAAAAAAATTAAATGAAAACTCATGAGCTAAGGCAGTAATGAGATAAAAACATAAATAGGGTATGGATTTTTTTATGGATATGCAAATTTTATTTGCAGAAAATTGTATGACATTGATGTCATGTTATTTACTAACTAAAAATAATCTATTAACTATAGAGAATTTGATGTATTTTTTTTACAAATTTTTATTTAAATTCCAGTTAATTAACATACAGTGTAATATTAGTTTCAGGTATAGAATTTTGTGATTCAACACTTATAATACAACAGCGTGTGGACATTCTTATTATTTTTCTTTTTTACAAATAAATTTTAGAATTGGTTTCTCAAGTTTCATAAAGAAGACTGATATTTTATTGGGATAGCATTGGATTTATAGATCAATACTTTTTTCACTTTCTAAGAATATTTGCCTAACATCATAGGCAGATTTTGAATTTTATCAAGTAGCTCTTTTGTAATTATCACTATGTTCATTTTAATCTTTCCTTCACTAGTCTAATGTATCAAGGAACCAATCAGTTCAGGGGTGCGGATGAGAAAGAAAGAAACACAAAGAATGGAGGTGCGGATGAGAAAGAAAGAAACACAAAGAATGGAATCGGAGGGTCTCAGCTCATGCTGAGACGATGTTTATTTGTTTACAGCAGTTTTATATGATTCAAGCACAATACACTCACTTGGGAGTCACCTTGATCATTGCATAGATAATTCAATAGAACAATCAACAGGACAATCTACCTAGTGAATAAGTTTCCTCACTTTTCATTGTTACACTACATTGCTACATTGGGTCAGATCAACTAGCTTAAAGGCAAATCTATTTTTCTATATCTATTTCCTGCTATGTGGTTCATGTGCCTCTGCAAGCTGTGGTTATGACAGTGTTTTAGGGCTGAACTGTGGTGGGTAGGGCTGGTCCCTGACCTAGCCCTAAACAGCAAGGACCCTATCAGCTTTCTGTCTGGTCACCACACTAATGGTTTGATACATTGATAGAGAATATCTGCCTTGGTGATTTATTGTTGGAACAGAATAGCTAATAATAAAACAAAAAAAAAATGTGCACTTATGGTCACATGTAAAATAAATCTCTACTCCTGTTGTTTTATATTTGTTTTAGTATCAGAGCTTTTCTGGATTTATCAAATGGCATTTTCTATATTCAACAATGTATAATTTCTAGGAAACTTAGTTATAGGGAGGTTAGAAAGAATTTATAAATAGAGCCATTTTGAATTAGAGTTTCTATGAAGGTAATTTGGGAACAATTTTAATTTTTTTTCCTGTCACATTGTATAATTTGGATTTTAAAAATTTTCAGGCAATTTTTGTCATTAAAAGAATTAGAACAATTTATTTGTGTTCATAGTTTCAAAACGATTAACATGTACCTATAACATTATGCACTGTCCTCAGTATAAAAGCAGAATAAAACAAGTTTTTCCCTTCAACTGCATCCTTCTTTTCCTTAAATAAATATTTCTGTTTTATATCTTTATTTTTAATCTGCTATTTCTCCAGGAAGTTGTCTATATTTTATTTTATTTTTTGGAAGCAGTCTATATTTTAAACTAAGGTCTGAAATTCTGCTTATTTTCAAATCTTCATTGTGGTTATTTTACTAAGCTTTAACATTATTTATCCATTATTTCTAATTTTTGATTTGTGAAATGAAATTATTTAAGTCAGAGTTTTTAAAAATATGTTATCACATACTTGTTTATGTTTCATAGGTTCTAATGGGTAATATTCTTATTGCTGTTACATTTTAGGTATTCTGTAGATAAAATTTAAAGCTTCTCAAGTATAATTATTCAGATACATGTTTTGTTAATTTCCAATCTGTTGGAATAATTTTGCTGAAACTTGTTAAAATGCATTATTATTTCAGTGACAAATATGAACCTTGAATGATGCATCTGCTTCAAGCTCTTGACAGTTGGGTAATGAACTATTTTACGTTCCTTACTTTATACAATGCTTGACACTTATTTAGTACTTAATAAATGGTGGTACCATTAGCAGTTCTTATCTATATTATTGCTTTCATTATTTCCAAAGAAAGTTATCTGCACTTTATGACATTTGATTTGTGGCCCAGTGTATAAACACATATACAAATATTTCAGGGGCATTTGTTGTAAAAATATATCATATTTATTATAGTAGATACTGATTACTCTTAAAAATATTCATACTAACACCTTTCCTATAAAAGTCTTCATTTTTCATTAAAAAAATCTCATTATGAAAGCATGAGAGATGTAAGAGGTTTTCCCAGTATATTTTTCTTTAAGCTGTCCAATTAAATGATCTATGTGTGAATTAAGTTTTTCCCATTATTTTGCCTCTCTTGTTTATTTCATTCTCTTTTCCATGGTTCGAAACTTCCATAATAATATTATGTAATATGAAAAGTATACCTAATATTTAATGTACTGTGTACCATTGCAGAATAACTTGAACCTTATTTAATGTTATTTTCTCTTGCCACAAACATATTTACAATTGATATGAGGCATGGGTCTAAGAAATTTAAAATAAATTATTTATTAAGTGAGCAAGTTTAAACATATGTATATTTAAAACCTCTTGCCTTAAAGTAACATGATCGGCATATTTTTGTTTCATTACTAATGCTTGAGGAGGAAGGTAAAATAGCATCCAACTTCACAGTGAAATATAGGCTATGAAACATGAAACTCACTCTAATTGAATTAATTGAAAATTTATAGCTTAGAATAAATATACTAACATAATGCTAATGGTTGTATTGCTAAATGTTTCAAATAATTTTTCTCAATTCAACATGTTTTTTTTTTAAGAATGCTGAAAAGTGTCTTTTTTCATATAAAAGAAAGACCCAAATTTGCTATTAAATTATTATAAAAAGTATGTCCCATTTGACTTTTTCCATTGTGGGATAGAATAATGTTTCTGTCTAATGAACATTACCGATTTAAAGAAAGTCTTTATGGAGCACCTGGGTGGCTCAGTGGGTTAAGCCTCTGCCTTTAGGCTCAGGTCATGATTTCAGGGTCCTGGGATAAAGCCTTGCATTGGGCTCTCTGCTCATCAGGGAGACTGCGTCCCCCCAACCCCAGCCTCCTGCCTCTCTGCCTCCTTGTGATCTCTCTCTGTCAAATAAATAAATAGCATCTTAAAAAAAGAGAAGGTCTTTATGAAATGTGCTACCATTAATATGAGATTATGATATGAATAGAACAATCTTAAAGATTGTTCATTATTAGAAAAGAAGATTCAATGTCTGTTTCATTAGAAAGTGATTTAATCTGACTTAAGGAAAAGATAAAATGAAATAGCTTTCTTGGGTTTATTAAGGAGCAGAGTGGGCGACAGCCTATAGAATTACATGATCAGAGATGATCAGAGTACAAATTGGACAATGACTTTATGCTTCCAAACTTGTTTTTAATTACTTGCTGAGGCAAATTTAGAAACTAACTGCACAATAACACTGTAATTATAGCTAGATGAGTTGGAATGTATACTGCTGATAATTTACAAATTGATTTTTATTTATGAAGAATGTAGTAAAGTGCTTGTACAGGGTGGGCTCTATTCAGGAATCACACATTATAATTACGTGTCCATATATTTACTCTCATTTTTAAACTTAAACATCCAAACCATTTTAATTATCAATAGGCAAAAACTGAACCTTTTCTCATCCACGACAGTTAACTATGCTTTGATTTGAACTCAGTTTTACCAATATTAAATGGTCTTATTTATTCTCAACTATTTGCTTTTGTATTTTATTTATGATATTCCTAAGGAAGAAACAAATACCTCTACTTATTAAGAGGCCAGAAAAAAAGGCTGGCTTCTACTGAGATTTCCTGCCAAAATTTTAGTGTTCAGATTTGACAGAGCAGACAAGCAAAACCTGTCAGAGAACAATGTCCTTTTGGGGACATAGCATCATGAGGGGTCTTTGTGCAGCATCAAGGAGGCACTTGGCACTTGACTGATTTGCTTGATTGCATGAAAACCTACACAGAACAAAACCTTTCTCAATTTTGAATCTTTTGCCCTTTGCACTGTACTTAGCATACCCAGTAAGTGCCTTCTAACCCTGTATGGAAAAGGTAAGAGTGAAACATACCAAGTGTGTTACTGGTAGGGTGAGCACCCTCCTCCCAGTGCTCTCCAAGCAGTCCACAACCCTGGTGCAGTTACACCATCAAGTATGCACAAGGGCCACTCACTCACACTCCTTGACTAGACTTGTATGAAAACAAACAAACAAGCTGGAAGAGTTCAGCCAAGAAGTCTTGGAATCTCATCTTCTGTACTTGATTTCAGATTCCTTAGAAATAATAAAAGATTGAAGTGTTCCTCCAAAACAGTTACACATTTGCAGAAAACAAGAAACAATGGAGTTTGTACAGATTAACTTAACTATCTTGGGAAATAATACCGGATATGCATTTTGATTTTATCGAACATAAATTGTAGCTGACCCCAAAAATGGATGGCAAAGTGAAAGCTTTGCATTTATGAATCATTTATTTTGAGCTCTGCATATTGCTATGTTATGGGGAGACATTTTGTAATAGAAAAAATATATTTTTATTTAGAATGATGTTGTGTAATCATGAAAATCATTCTTGAGAAGAGCAATACATCCATTATTGAAACTGTGCAGGGTGTTGAGGTCAATTGTGGCTGTGTTTGCCTAGTCACTGAGTCAATCAGAGAACAAACTGATGGTCTAAAATGATGTGGTGCGAGGGTTGAATGCAGGAGCACCATTCTGTCTTGGGGCAACCTTCCATTCCCTAGGGAACAATCAGTATCTATCAGTCAATTGAGATTGAAATGTAGCGATAAAGAAAGATAAGTATCCTAGGGATGCAAACACTGTGAGAAACTGAACAAACGCATGAGACTAAAGTATAAGTCTAAACAGCAATGTAAGCATAATTTCAGAAATATTCAATGCTAAATCTAAGAAAAAAAAAGATCCATTAACTAATGCTGTCATTTTCGAGTTCATGGCACGTCCTTCACTTTTATTGAGGAGATAAGAAAGGAAAATGGTTTTGTCTTAAAAATTCAGCACCTGGATTATATATGAATGTGGAATTCCTGCATTTTGATATAGCACACTTTATCAAGCACACAAAAATCATATCAGAGATTTTGTTGCTTTGTTGCTTGCTTGATTTATTTGTTTTCAGGCTAAATTGAATTCAAGGCAATAGCATCAAGGAGAACACAGGGCTATTTTTATTGTAAAACACAGTCCATTATGAGGTTATATATGGGAAATTATAACATAAAATATTTGAAATAAAATATTCATGGATTTGAGGTTTGCTTTGTAAGTCCATAAAAGCCATGAAGCCTTTACCGGAAACTGTATATAAACATATACCATTCACATAAGAACATACAAATATGATGTTGCATATAATTTTTAGGAGGAAATACAAAATAAACAATTATAAAGAAAACAGTAAAAAAAAAAGTTGAAAAACCTAGCAAGAAATATGTAGAAAGTACAGGATAAAAACTAGTAAATGTTATGATAAGAAATATATTTTTTTTTAAAAAAGAAAATATCTTGTGCCTGAATGTTTGTCTTTGCCTGAATATTGGAACAGTGAAACTAATTACAATAAAAATTTAAGAAAATATATTGAATTTTAAATAATACAATAGAAGTCTTAAGAAGAAGAATGTGAAAAATGCTAAAATCCAACTCTAAAAGAAAAATAAGTTGACCAGATTAAAATATGCTAACATAAGAAAATTAACTTCTACTAGTTTTAGAGGGTGTATGATGTGCCAGAAGCTACTTAAGTACTAATTAACGCATTTATTCTTTACAAAAACCTTTGAGGCAGATAAAGAAATTGAAGATTGGAGAAGTCTCACAATATAAATTAACTTATCTAGGATATAAACACAGATAACCTGCACCAGAACTCAATGTATTACCTAGTATGTTACACTGCCTAGAATTACAGTAATTAAAACCGGAAGCTGCTCAATCAATGGCAGGTTGGTGGGCAGAAAACGTATTCCAGAAGCAGAACTGCTTATATGAAATCATATTTTGTATATAAAATGAAGTCTCACAAATAAATCCGTGTTATTTGAGCACCAGGACAAAACGATTAACTGGAGAGGAATCTTAAATAATAGACAATACTACTCCGTTAGTGAAATCTAATGGTTTCTGACCTCACTCAGTGTTGAAGACAACATTCTTCCAAGGACCTACAAAGATCAAAGTTATCTGGCCCTCTGTCAGATGTCCAAGATCCGCTTGCCGTGATTTCCCAGGGTCTTACTGGGCACATGGAAATCCCATCTAGCGTCGTGTTCCTCAGACTCCTGTGCAGCTGGGATCGCTATGTGGTGAAGTTTTAGTGGTGCTTCCCAAGAGAACACAATGTGTGAAATATCAGCTCACGGACTTTAAAAGGTAATTTCTGGCTTTCCACTTCTTTTCTTTCTTACTTTTCTATATGCTGGAACCTTGGAATACAGACTTCATGGTGCTGATGACCCTGCTTTGATCATGGAATGAGAGCAAGACTTTAAAAAATATTGAAACAACATGATAGAAGGAAACTGGGTATTGTATGAACCTGTGATTAAGTGTTGCTTACCCATCTGAAACACCTGCCTGTGTTTGAACTGTTGTGTGCAAGAAAAATAAAGGTTCCCTGTGAATGAGTCAGTCTATTTTTTGTTCTCTTTCTGGCAACATATATCCTAATTTGTAATAGTTTCTTTGCTACCTCTCCAATTTCATCTCTTACCACTTTCCCTCATTATTCATTTCAATGGCTGCAATAGACTCTGCTGTTTCTCAAAATAGAACAACCCCGGTTCAAGAACTTCACATTCTCTTCCTTATGCTTCTCCTCACAAATAACCCATAGCTTGCTCTCACGCTTCTTAAAGCTTCTGTTTAAATATTAAGAAAACAGGGAGATTTTCTGACTAATTTGTATATACCACTCCATATCTCCCTAACCTTCCTGATATTTATGGATTCTCTCCCTCATTGTGCATTCTTATGTAATTCCTAATAAAATGAACATTTTTCTTTTTTCTTTTTATTTATTTTTCTTTTTTAAATGGACATGAAACTGTCATAAAATCAATAATATGTTAGATAACTAAGAAACATCAGTAAGACATATGAAATTAAAATGCTATAAACAGTAACCTTTGATTAAAATTCAAGGAAATAAGAAATTAAATGGAACATTAATGGAAAGTTTATAAGAAAAGAAGTCATATAAATACATGTAAAATCCAGAAGGAATGTCCAATGGAGAAAAGACAGTCTCTTCAGCAAATGGTGTTGGGAAAATTGGACAGGACATGCAGAGGAATGACACTGGAACATTTCCTTACTCCACTCACAAAAATAGACTCCCAATGGATGAAAGACCTCAATGTGAGAAAGGAATCCAACAAAATCCTTGAGGAGAACATAGGCAGCAACTTTTTTGACCTCAGCCATAGCAACTTCTTCCTAGAAACATCACCAAAGGCAAGGGAAGCAAGGGCAAAAGTGCACTATTGGGACTTTATCAAGATCAAGAAATGGGCAGAGGACATGAACAGACGTTTCTGCAAAGAAGACATCCAGATGGCCAACAGACACATGAAAAAGTGCTCCATATCACTCGGCATCAGGGAAATACAAATCAAAACCACAATGAGATATCACCTCACACCAGTCAGAATGGCTAAAATCAACAAGTCAGGAAATGACAGATGCTGGCAAGGATGCGGAGAAAGGGGAACCCTCCTACACTGTTGGTGGGAATGCAAGCTGGTGCAACCACTCTGGAAAACAGCATGGAGGTTCCTCAAAATGTTGAAAATAAAACTGCCCTATGACCCAGCAATTGCACTACTGGGTATTTACCCTAAAGATACAAATGTAGTGATCCAAAGGGGCACGTGCACCTGAATGTTTATAGCAGCAATGTCCACAATAGCCAAACTATGGAAAGAACCTAGATGTCCATCAACAGATGAATGGATCAAGAAGATGTGGTATATATACACAATGGAATACTATGCAGCCATCAAAAGAAATGAAATCTTGCCATTTGCGACAACATGGATGGAACTAGAGCGTATCATGCTTAGCGAAATAAGTCAAGCGGAGAAAGACAACTATCATATGATCTCCTGATATGAGGAAGTGGTGATGCAACATGGGGGCTTAAGTGGGTAGGAGAAGAATCCATGAAACAAGATGGGATAGGGAGGGAGACAAACCATAAGTGACTCTTAATCTCACGAAACAAACTGTGGGTTGCTGGGGGGAGGGGGGTTGGGAGAAGGGGGGTAGGGTTATGGACATTGGGGAGGGTATGTGCTTTGGGGTAAATTGGAAGGGGAGGTGAACCATGAGAGACTATGGACTCTGAAAAACAATCTGAGGGGTTTGAAGTGGCGGGGGGGTGGGAGGTTGGGGTACCAGGTGGTGGGTATTATAGAGGGCACGGCTGGCATGGAGCACTGGTTGTGGTGAAAAAATAATGAATACTGTTTTTCTGAAAATAAATAAATTGGAAAAAAAATATTAAAGCTTTTGCACATCAAAGGAAACAGTCAATGAAACAGAAAGACAACCAACAGAATGGGAAAAGATATTTGCAAATGACGTATCAGATAAAAGGCTAGTATCCAAAATATATAAAAAACTTATTGAACTCAATACCCAAAGAACAAAAAATCCAATCAAGAAATGGGCAGAAGACATGAACAGACATTTCTGCAAAGAAGACATCCAAATAGCGAAGAGACACATGAAAAAAGTGCTCAATATCACACAGCATCAGGGAAATACAAATCAAAACCACAGTGAGATACCACCTCACACCAGTCAGAATGCCTCAAATTAACAAGTCAGGGAATGACAGATGCTGGCAAGAATGTGGAGAAAGGGGATCCCTCCTACACTGTTGGAGGAATGAAAACTGGTGCAGCCACTTTGGAAAACAGCATGGAGGTTCCTCAAAAAGTTGAAAATGGAGCTACCCTATGACCCAGCAATTGCACTACTGGTATTTACCCCAAATATACAAATGTATTGATCAGAAGGGACACATACACCCCAATGTTTATAGTGGCAATGTCCACAATAGCCAAATATGGAAAAAGCCTAAATATCCATTGACAGATGAATGAATAAAGAAGAAGTGATATATATATATATATATAATATATATATATATAAAGAAATCTTATATATGAAATATATATAATCTTATAATGAAATATATATGATGAAATCTTGGGATGCCTGGGTGGCTCAGTGGGTTAAAGCCTCTGCCTTCGGCTCGGGTCATGATCTCAGGGTCCTGGAATCGAGCCCCACATCAGGCTCTCCTCAGCAGGGAGCCTGCTTCCCTTCCTCTCTCTCTGCCTGTCTCTGCCTACTTGTGATCTCTGTGGGTCAAATAAATAAATAAAAATCTTTAAAAAAAATAAAATCTTGCCATTTGCAATGATGTGGGTGGAACTAGAGGGTAATATACTAAGTGAAATAAGTCAATCAAAGAAAGACAATTATCATATGATCTCACTGATAAGAAGAATTTAAGAAATAAGGGAGAGGAATGGAAAGGAGAGAAAAATGAAACAAGACAAAACCAGAGAGGGAGACAAACCATAGGAGACTTTTAAACATAGGAAACAAACAGGGTTGCTGGGCTGTAGTGGGGTTGAGAGATGGGGTGGCTGGGTGTTAGACACTGGGGAGGGTATGTGTAGTAGTGAGCACTGTGTATTATGTAACACTGATGAATCACAGACCTGTACCCCTGAAACAATAATACATATATGGTTAAAAAACAAACAAACAAGAAAAAAAAACTAAAGAAATATATAGCACCCAACAAGTTAAAATTCACAACATTTGACATCCAATTAAAGATTACCAGACAGGAAAATACAATTCTTAACATGAAGAAAAATAAAAACAATTTAAATTAGCTAATAACTGGTAAAAAAAAAATACTAGAATTAGCAGGTATAGACAATGGAGCAGTTATTATACTCACATTCCATTTGTTCTGAATGTGTTTCAAGGTCATGAAAGATTAAAGACTCACCATGGATATGGAGATGGAAAATTACATTGTCTGAGACAAAAATAAAAATGCACTGGATGAAATTAAAACAGATTAGGCATTGCAAAAGTAAACATTAGTGAATTTGAAATTATAACAATAAAAACTACCAGCAATAAAACACGGAGAGAAAAATATAATTTAATCAGTAAGGTATGGGACTTCATGCCCCCTAAATATTGGTGTAATTAGATTCCCAGAAGGAGATAGGTAGGCAGAAATATATTTAAAGAAATAATAGTCACAAGATTTCCAAATTTGGAGAAAATTGTGAATGGTCATATCTAAGAATCTCAAAAAACAAACAAACAAAAATGCAAGAAACATAAAGAAAACTATACCAAAGCATAATAGAAAAATTGCTCTAAAGTTATGATAGCAAATATTAAAAGCTGCCAGAAAAATTTAAAAAGACATATTACCTACAGATTAGTGATGATACAAAGATACACATGACAATGTATTTCTCTTCAGAAATATTGCAAAGGACATTACACTATTAAAAGAAAGAAAAAAATAAAAACAAAAACCCAAATAAATAAATAATAATAGAGTCAATCCAGAATTTTGTACCAGAGAAAAATATGTCTCATAGAGAAGAAAAATGTTTTTTTCAGACACATGAAAGTTAAAAGAATTTATAACTAGAAGAATTGGAATAAAAAACAAGGAAACACAAAACAAAATCTATTAATAGAAGTCTTCCAGGCAGAAGGGAAATCACAGCAGGTAGAAATCTGGATCTACACAAACAAGCGAGAGCACTAACCATGATATCTATGTGGGAAATGTGGGAAATGTGTCTAATACTTACCAAGTAGTTGGTATGACAATCCTAATATAAAAGCCTAAATATTATTATGTTGTTATATTGTATGTCAAGTGGTAGATTATCACTTGAATATTGACTGTGATGAATTAAAGATGCATATTATTGTTGCCCTAAAGCAACAACCAAAATAACACTAGAAAATCTTATACCTAATATGCAGTAAAAATTTAACCTCTCACAAAAAGTGTCTGGCCTTTGCCTACCCCCTCCCCCACCACTTCTTTGAAGACAATCTTTGTGTCATAGCCTTGGGCTAGCCAGAGAGTAATAATGTGGTTTAGGGTGGGGGAAAGCCACACCAAAAATCACCATTAATGTGATTTGTGTCACATTGTATCAGAGGACGTGGAGACTGAAATCAACCATGTGGGTAATCAAATTAAACCTACTTAGTGGAGCCCCAATAAAATCTCTGAACACTGAGGTTCAGAAGAGCTACCATGTGAGAAACACTGTGCAGTTTCCCAATGACACCAGGAAATCAATGCATCCTGACTCCATGGGAGAGGATAATGGAAGTTCGATATGTAACTCTTCCCCAGGTTCCAATGTGCTTCTTCCCTTGACTGTCTTTAATCTGTGTCTTTTCCCCATAATAAATGGTACCTGTAAGCAGAATAGCTTTAAGTCAGTTATGTGAGTCTTTCTAGTGAATGATCAAAGTTGAGGCAGATTTAGGAACCTTTAACTAAAATGGTTAATTTTTAGTTGTATGTGTCAATACGGCTAGACTATAATATCCAGTTATTTAATCAAACACTGATTTAAGTTTTGCTGTGAAGGTATTTTGTAGCTGTGGCTCCTATCCAATGATAAATTGACTTTAAATAAGCACATTACCTTAAATAACATCAGTGGGCTTCATAAATAAGTTGAAAGCTCAGGAGAAAACCAAGTTTCTTGAAGAGAAAAGAAATTCTGCCTGAAGAATGGAGATTCAAAGCATGCCAGAGTTTCTAGCCTACCAGCTTTCTCTACTGATTTTAGACAAAGATTTTTAGAGAAAGAAAGTAAAGAAAGGAAGAAAATGAGCATACCCAATCACATGAGCCAATTCTTTAAAATAAATCTCTTTGGGGTGCCTGGGTGGCTCAGTGGGTTAAGCCGCTGCCTTCAGCTCAGGTCATGATCTCAGGGACCTGGGATCAAGCCCCCACATTGGGCTCTCTGCTCAGCGGGGAGCCTGCTTCCCCCACCTCTTTGCCTGCCTCTCTGCCCATTTGTGATTTCTCTCTCTGTCAAATAAATAAATTAAAATCTTTAAAAAACTAAAATAAAATAAAATCTCTTCGTATCCTGTTTTCAGTAATAAAGACACCAGTAAAAGTCTATGGCAGGATGTAGCAACAGAGATTAACAAAATATCACCATTAGCTAGTCCTAATCAATACTTATTAAAAGGTAAGTTTATGAGTAAATGTATATTTCACATGTTAAAATATTTTTGTCAAAATTATGAATATTATGAAATTGGCTTGTTGTTTGTAACCCTGCTAGGTCAAGTGGGAAAAGACAGGGATAAGATCAGGGCTTCAAACACTTGACTTAAACCTATGTCATCATTTGGTCAGTAGGGACCTGATAATCTTTTTCTTCCATATGACATACTCTGGTCCCTTACAATGACAGCATTGTTGATGGGAACTACTGAGCCAGAAATAGCAATTATTCTAAACTTCTTGGGAAAACATTTGAAGATCAGAGGATGGAAGAAAATTCTGACAAAAAAATCAACGGGTCTTCCATCTCAGTGAAATTTCTAGGGGTCCAGTGGTACAGCACATGGTACTCCACAAGGTGGAGAATAAGTTGTTGCACCTGGCCTTTCCTACAACTAAAGAGAAAGCACAATTTCCATGGCATGTGCTAATCTATTTACTGAGTGACCCAAAACCTGCTAGTTTTGAGTAATGTCCAGAACAAGAGAAGGCTCTGCAGCAGGTCCCAGCTTCCCTGCTCTTCCAGTTGAGCTCTATAACCTAGATAATCCAACAGGACCTGAAGAGGCAGTGACAGATAGGGATTCTGTTTGGAGGCTTTGGGGGTGAATCATAGAGTAGGCCTTGAGGATTTTGAAACAAATGCCTGCCTTCCTCTCAGAAAACTGTTTCCTCTCTAGAAAAAGCTCTTGGTCTGGGTCTGAGCCTTAATAAAGACTAAATGCTTAATCATGGGCCACCACCCTGCTCTGCCCATCATGTACTAGTTGCTATCTGATTCATCAAGTCATAAAGTTGGGCATACTCATTTTTCATCATGAAAGGGATAGCACTTTTTATCTGACTAAAATACACACTTTCTATGGATATAGATTGGCTTTCCCTGCATGAAGGGTTTCTGTCAAAGCTACCATGTGAGTACTTACAGAATGCCTTATCCATGGTCATGATAATCCACACAGCATTATTTCTAACCAAAGGACTCACTTCACAGCAAATGAAGGGCAGAAAAGAGCCAAAGCTTATGGAACTCACTAGTCTTACTGTGTTTCCATCATCATGGACCATTCACCTTGATAGAGGAGTAGACTAGCCTTTAGAAGATACAATTGCAATGTAAGTAGGTGGCAGTACCTTGTAAGGCTGTGTCGAATCTCTCCAGAAGCTATTTATGCTCTGAATCAGTGTCAAATAGATGGTGCTTTTATCTTCAGGATTCACAGGTTCAGGAATCAAAGGATGGAAATGAGACTGGCACCCCTCACTATTACCCTTAATGACCCATTTTCTTCCTTTCTTTTCTTTCTTTCTTTCTCTTCTTCTCTTTCTTTATCCTCTTCTCTCTCTCTCTCTTTTTTTTTACTTTCTACTCCCATGACCTTATTTTCCACTAGTCTAGAGATTGTTCTTCCGAAGAGAGGCATACTTACCCCAGGGGATACAATAACAATTCAACTGAATTGAAGTACAAATCCAACTTACTTTGAGAATTAGTGTAGTTATTTCCAAATTAATGCTTATTAATAACACGTATCTTTCATAAACTATATACAGGATAGTTAGTGTAAGTTACAAAGCATATTGAAGACATCTGATCTAATACTGTTAGCAAGTTCTGTGAGTCACTCCAGTGAATTATCAAACCTGAGGGAATTTTAGGAATGCCTCTCTCATAATTTTTTATCAACTTGTCTAAGCCATAGTTGATAAAACACTAATCAATCAAACTAGGCTATTGTTGATCAAACACTAATTAGGGTGCTTGGGTGGCTCAGTCGGTTAAGCTCTAACTCTTGATTTTGGCTAAGGTCATGATCTCAAGGTTGTAAAATCAAGCCCTGTGTAGGACTCGGGCTGAGCACCAGGCATGAACCCATGTTGGGCATGAGTCTGCTTAAAATTCTCTTTACCCCTTCCCGTTCATGCTGTCTCTCTCTCTCTAAAATAAACAAAAACCAACACCATAAACATGATTATCTAGGTTTCGATGTGACAGTATGTTGTACTTGTGGTTAACATCTACAATTAGACTTTGAGTAAAGGGGATTACCCTCCATAACATTGGGTGGACCTTATCCAATAAATGGAAAAATGTATCAGTAAATAGCTTCAAACTAGTGAAGAGCTATTTTTTCAGTTCTTTCCAGTATCTCTTCTAAGTGTCTTCCAGTCTAAACACTATAATGCTCATTAGCCCATATCATCTCTTTCACCCCTTTAGAGTCATTGGTCGCTGGTGGTTCCCAGTGGTCCTGGTTTCTGTTGTTCAGAAGACTACATTCTTCAGTGGCTTGGCCTACCAGCTTCCCTCCCAGCCAATTTCTTTTTGCATATAGATGATGCCCTCATTTGATATGCCTCCTTGATTTGGGCTAGTCACCTCCACGGGGGTTCCTTCCTTTCTATATCTCTGATGACAAAGCTCCAAAGTAGATCCATATGTGCGTATTATCACCACTGGTAGGCCCACCTCAGAACAGGAATGGAGACCCACTCCTCTTCTCTGATCCTAGGATTCCCTGACCTCTCCAGGAGCGGAGCACCACATTGCTGAAGAAATGGAGTGCACATCTGGTGCCCAGAATGTGGTCTCACCTGTATTTTTCTTCCCATCTTGAGTCATGGTTATCTCTTCATTCTGTTTTGCATTACTGCAGAGACCTTCCTGCCTGCATGGCTCCCCCAAATCTGGGAGATGCTGAACTTCTGTGTAGGAAGGTATAACCCACTTACCACTGAGTTTCACCCACACACAGTCTTCCATGATGTGTCCTTGCATTGTTCTTGTGGATGGATAATGGCAAGGAAACCTCTTTTCCAGGAGCCAGGAAATGTGGGTGATTGATATTTCCTTGCTACTTTTTTTTTCCCTTTACACCACGTTCTACAGTCTTGTTTTTAAACAATTTTTGCATCAAAAATGTATACCTTAGTCTATATCTTTCAGAGAGATAGAGCTTGGGGAAGCACTTCACTATAGTCTGTCAACTTAGAGAGGGCCTCTGAGTGTGCTTCATGGAACTTGAGTACCAATCAATATTACTTAAGATGTTATAATGTGAATTTTCCTGGTGAGGCAACTCTTAGATATAATCTTTATTCAAAACACTTTATGTGTTTGGAAGCAAGTTTATGATCATCTAGTATAAAGAACCATGATACTTAAAATATGTCAGTGGATGTTTTAGAGTTCATTATTTTACCGAGCTTATTGAATAAAGGAATTTACTCAATGTTCTTTTTTTTTTTTTGCCAAAATATAGGTTTATAATGTCTTCCCAACATAATCTATCTCCATGGATATTACATTTAAATATTTAAATTTAATTTGTAAGAGGTTTGATTACTGATTTTTAAAATTGAATTATCCCCATTTAACTAACCACAACTACTTAGAATTAATAAGTAGGTTTTTAAATAAATATAATTAACATTTAGAAAATTACATTTTCCTCATTCAGTGAAATTGACAATTCATGTAAAATTCTAATGTATTGACCATGTTTTCACTGCATAAATTTGAGATATATGGAGATACATAGATATATATAGATATATATCACCCCCATTTCATATATATATATATATATAGGAGATGTGTGCAATTCATACTTCCAGCTCCAGAGATCTACACAGGAGGTGAGGAACAAGTTTCCAACAGAAGAACTGTTCAGCTCCACAGGATCACAAAACCATAGTTGCTGAATCTGCTCTTCTTGTTCTTCTTTTTCTGGGCTCAGAAGTGGAGAAGATGCCTGTTTATGTACAAAAGCAGCTAGCAAACATGTATTGATTTTTTGTATGTTCAGAACTTAACCTTTATACATTATTGCTTTGATAAATTATTCTAACTCCACAAATAAGTGCCATCTATTTAAAATTAGATTATAGAAGGCCTTTTCCTCCCCCCCTTTTTTAGAAGGCCCTTTTAGATGAGGTTAATTTCTAAAGAAAGAAGTTTTATAAGCAATCCCTAATACTTCCTTATTATAGTTCTGAACAGAGTGTCCCTTTCTCTGTAGTGACCCCACTAAGTTATGTTTGGCATTAATCCTGCACCAGGATATTTTTATCACAATATTCACATTTGTTGGTTCACAACCTCCTTGGAAACTTCTTGGGGGACAGTGGAGATCAGGGAGATGCCAAAGAAAGAGGCAGACAAATCCAGAAAGGCAGGTGGCAGGTATAGAAAGCAAGGGAATTCACATATGTGACTTATCTTGGGCAGCCACAAGACAAGATTTCCTTTTTTTTTTTTTTTTTTTTTTTTTTAAGACAAGAAGATTTCCAACTCAGCCTGCCCAATCTTCAAAGTTTATATAGAGGTCTTATCTGGGTTCTGTCACACACTCAGTCCAGATGGCCTCAATACCACACCACATTTTTGTGACCTTGGAAAGCAAGTGGCATGCACATGCCAAAGACAGGGGAGGTAGAAGCCTGTAACTGCCCAGGTCAGCTCGTGGTTATGTCTTCTTGAGGACCTCCACTAACAGCATTGCTCCAAACTCCCTTGCAAATTTAGAATGCATGGGTTGTTTCTTGGAATTCAATCCTGCCTATTGCATAACAGCATATAAACTATTTCACGTATGTGGGGAATTGTTTTGTCACTTGAAGAAATCAATGCATGTCCTACTCATGTATCTGTTCCATTTTGATCTATTTCAAGATTCTTTTCACAGTTCAGACTGTAATGATTTTTACCACCAAATGCTTATGTTCACACCATTTTAATAGCAGTTTTAGATCTTTGAACAACTGGTCAAATGCTGGGGATTTTTTCTTTATAAGTGGGCTCTTTTCTCAGTAACAAGGAAGCCAGAGTCACATGGTGCACTAAGAAGAGAATGTATTTACCCTTAATAACCTTATACAATGACAACACACACACATATACACACAAATACACACAGATAAATTGAAATTTGCAGTGGCTCTGAATTACGAAAATGTGTTTGACTTTTATTATCATTGTGATATTTTTAGTGATCTCTATAGAAATTGAGCAGATGGCTTCATGTTATAATGAAGGAACAATTATCATTAAATGGGTAATGATCTACAACATGTGAAAAAGAGAAAAAATAAAATTCTTTTTATAGGTTTCCAGGAGATGTTTCCTTCTCATATAGGTAATAATTTTATGCACTCTTTTATACTTCTTTAGAAAAAAAATACTGGCAAAAATAATAATTAAAAATGCGTGCATACTCACACTGGTGTGTTTGTTCTCAACGCATGTGTCTTCCTCGTGAAACCCACACCCTCTGTAACACTGTCCTGACAGTTTACATTGAAGAGTCCTGTAAACACACAAGCACAAGAAAGTATGTTAAAGGATGAAGATTCTTGTGCAAGGTATAAAATAAATCATAGAAGAAGAAATCAGCTCTTTTAGGGGCTGCTGGTGAGGATAAATCAAAGAAAATGTTTTGAAGGAATCTGGAGGCAAGCTAGGTTGGAGAAATTACTATGTGGACATTTAACCAAATCATTTTCAGCAACCGCAAATCGTCAGGCATTGTTCTTGGGACATAAAAATAGTGATTTTAGAAAAAAAGTACTTGGGGAGAGACAGACAGAGACAGAGAAGATGCCAGAGAAGCAGATCCCTGGGCTTAGACACACCTTTACTCCCCCACCTCAATACTGACACCATCTCTTTCCTGGTCTCTAAACTATGCTCCCTCTCAGGGATCCCTTGAGATATGAGAGCTGTCTAAACCACTGCTACAAGTCAGGAAAAGCATTTGCATGACTCTAAGGATTAGCATTCACAAAGAAGGAAAGATAATTCATAGAGCCAAGACAAAATATTGGATTAAAAAATATACACTCATTAGATTTTTTAAAAGAATTTTATTTATTTATTTGACAGAGAGAGACAGCAAGAGAAGGAACACAAGCAGGAGGACTGGGAGAAGGAGAGGCAGGTTTTCCACTGAGCTGGGAGCCTGATGCGGGGCTCCGTCCCAGGAGCCTGGGATCATGACCTGAGCCAAAGGCAGAAGCTTAATGACTGAGTCACCCAGGCACCCCATTTGTGAAATTTTTTATGGTTGTGCCTGTTTATCTGTAATCTTTGGGCACTACCCCAAGAATTACATACTCTCCAGGGACTACATATGTTATCCTCATATTAATCTGAATGTGAATCCTCTTTCTCATTTCCTACCTGTAGACAGAACTCCTGATTTCTACTGTGTTCTCTGGAATGGCCATTCTACTGTAAATAAACTTCCCCCATTTTTCATCTCTAGTTCACAGTGGACATACCTCCTCACCCTAACTGAAATATTATTTTGACTACCTTACCCTACTTGAAAGGAGTCTGCCTTCTCTCACTCTCACATACCACCTGGATGGCAAGACACCATCACTACATCTGTAAGTCATCCTTGACCCAGTGGAATGAATCAGACAAGCTCAAGCAGGAATATCACCTTCTTGGATTACCCACTGTTTCCCCTTGTTCCTATACTGGTTTTCTATTGGTGATTTTCCCATATCCACATTTTTTCCCCCACTTCTATTTTTTTTCCAATTTATTTATTTTCAGAAAAACAGTATTCATTATTTTTTCACCACACCCAGTACTCCATGCAAGCCGTGCCCTCTATAATACCCACCACCTGGTACCCCAACCTCCCACCCCCCCACCACTTCAAACCCCTCAGATTGTTTTTCAGAGTCCATAGTCTCTCATGGTTGACCTCCCCTTCCAATTTACCCAAATTTCCTTCTCCCTTGTCCTCCATGCTATTTGTTATGCTCCACAAATAAGTGAAACCATATGATAATTGACTCTCTCTGCTTGACTTATTTCACTCAGCATAATCTCTTCCAGTACCGTCCATGTTGCTACAAAAGTTGGGTATTCATCCTTTCTGATGGAGGCATAATACTCCATAGTGTATATGGACCACATCTTCCTTATCCATTCATCCATTGAAGGGCATCTTGGTTCTTTCCATAGTTTGGAGAAAGGGGAACCCTCTTACACTGTTGGTGGGAATGCAAGTTGGTGCAGCCTCTTTGGAGAACAGTGTGGAGATTCCTCAAGAAATTAAAAGTAGAGCTTCCCTATGACCCTGCAATTGCACTCTTGGGTATTTACCCCAAAGACACAGATGTCGTGAAAAGAAGGGCCATCTGTACCCCAATGTTTATAGCAGCAATGGCCCCACTTCTATTTTTGAATTACCTTGTTGACCTAAATATTCAAATCTCCAGCTTTCAGAATTCCTTATGCTGCACTTCAGAAACTCAACCTCTTAGCAACTCTCTGGGTCTTGCTGTTCCAAGATGGTTCTATTTCTTTGATCATAAATTCCTAAGCACTCCAACCTTCTAATCCTAATTAATTCTTCCACCTTTGACTTTCAAACTGTAATCATATTTCAGTGTGCTCCAGGAATTCATCAAGACACCCACTCCATTGTACCCATGACTTTCTCCACAAATTGGGACCACATGACCTGATCTCCTTGCCCATTTTGATAATTTTATAACATATACCTTATAACCTAAAATTTCCATTAGTTAAGCAATTATAGAGAGACTAGAATAACCATGTAGGCTATTGCAAATTGCAATTTGCAAATTGCAAATTCTTGAATTCCTATCTGAGTTGGGTATACTTAATACTAGAATAATACTAGAATAGCCATGTTGGGTGTACTTAATACTAGAATAATACTAGAATATTCCTATCTGAGTTGGGTATACTTAATACTAGAATAATACTAGAATAGCCATGTTGGGTGTACTTAATACTAGAATAATACTAGAATATTCCTATCTGAGTTGGGTATACTTAAAACTAGAATAATACTAGAATAGCCAAGCTGGGTATACTTAATACTAGAATAATACTAGAATAGCCATGTAGGCTATTGCAAATGGCAATTTGCAAATTGCAAATTCTTGAATTCCTATGAGTTGGATATACTTAAATATTTACTTACATTTTTCCTGCATTTAATATTCATTTTTTTCAGCCAATAGTCTCTAACATTTTCTTACTCAAATTCCTTACTCAAATGATGAAAAAAATTTTCATCATTTTCACAATGATTTCACATTTCACAATGACACAGATAAAGATCTCTGCCAAGATCTATCTTAAAACAATGATTTCACCTTTCACAATGACAAAGATAAAGATCTCTGCCAAGGTCTATCTTACCTGTACCTAGCCTTAACCTGAAAAAAAATGACTGAATCTGATCAATTCTGTTCTCTTTTCTGGTATCAGAAGAATAATAACTTATCCCATTGTCTTAACATCAGAGCCAATTGCCAGAGGTCAGTGGGCAGGGCTGGAAAATATGCAGAGCCATCAAAACATTCCAAGCAGCAGAGGAGCTTATCAGAATCATGGCATGGTTTATCAGATTTGTATTTTAAAGAGATAACAGGTCAGTATTACTGAAGGGAACTTGGAGTAGCTAAATACGACTCGAGAGATGAAATGCAGGCTAGATAATTTTAAGTGGCAGGGTCAGAATCATTAAAATTTGATGAGTCATACTGAGATTAAGTGGAGACAGCCCAGCTCAGACCTCTTCTAATTTTCTGTTGAGCTGCCGGGTTGTCACTCAGTACAATAGGAATCACAGGCTTAGTAGCATTTTCAAGAAAAGATGCTGAGTTCTCTTGGATGCATTAAATTAAAGATACCTAAAGTGTTCCCATGTAGAAACACATGGATGTACTCAACAGATAACAGCCCTGGTTGTATATAGAGAATTGAGATTTATCATAGTGATGTGTGGCTTCATCTCCTGGGTGAGCACAAGTTCATCCAAGCATTGTATATAGATTGAGAAAAACAGATGGCTTAAGCCAGATCGCTATAGATAACTAACATTTAATTGTTGAAACAAGGAAAAGGACCCTGCAACAAAGAAAAGCAGTAGAATAGAGACAAAGAAAAAGCAGTTTGCAAAACTGTGAGATGAATGAATGTTAGAAATTGGTTCATCCATATAGTTTCTAATTCTGGAGGAGATAAGAGTTTCGTTCAGGGCCACACTCTGTACCTGTGACATATGTCAAATGGAAAGATGGAGCTTCAGTTCTAGAAATGGCAGGTGTAAGTGCACAATGAAAAAAGAAATTTTTAAAAAAATAATTTTGGATTTATGCAAGAGTAGCAAAAATAACGTAGTTCCTGTTAACACTTTGTGAGTTTTGCCTAATGTTAACATCTTATACAACCAAAGTACATTTATTAAAACTAAGAAATTAAACTTCTAGAGTCTTCATTCACTTTTCCGTTATTCCACTTAGGTCTTTTCCAGTAGTGTCTCTTTTATGTTCTAGGATGAAATCAGCATGAAACATAGTATCATTCACCATTTTTCCTTCGTTCTCTCTGGTTTGTTAGCTTCTTCTTTTTCTTTTTCTTTTATTATTCTGGTACTTCTAAAGAACACTGATCAGATGTTTCGTAGAACGTTTCTCCATATTGAGGGGACAAATGTCCATATTGATTTGTCTGACATTTACCATCATAGACTGACGCTATGGATTTTGGGGAAGAACACCACTGAAGTTAAGTGCTCTTCCCGTTACATCGTATCAGACACAAAAGCAATGTGTCTTTTCATTAGTGATGTTAAGCTTGGCCTTGTGATTAATCTGGTATCTTCCAGCTTCTTCCACTGTGAAGTTACTATTATTCATCTCTCATGCTCTAGTCACTGGAGGCAGTCATGAAGGAAGAGAATATTATTCAACAAACTCATTCTGGAAATATGGTATTTGAGGTTAGGGACCAGGAGTCTTTCTAAATGTGAAGATCTCCAGGGTGAAATAAAAAAATAAATTAAAAAAAAAAAAAAGGAAAGAAAGAAAGAATAAAGATAAGTTTGGAATTAACATTCAAGCCTGATTGTGGAAATAAAAATCCTGAATAAATTGTGAATAGCACAATTTTCTTCAGACATATAATGAATTACTCTAGGTGAGAAAGGAGATATTAGTCCCCTCATAAGACACTTTAAGATGCAACTCAGGGAATCAAATAAATAAATGCCACCCAAGCCTCTAGATGGTGGGTTCCTCAATAAGGAAATGAAGAATGAGGCCATGTTGCCTAATGGATGTATGAGTTCTGGTAGTGCTCAACTTTCGTGGCTTTTTTCCTTCCATTTTCACTAGTTAACAGAAAGAACTTTTTTCAGTGTTCTTCCTTTAGAATAAGGATTACAAAGAGAAAGAAAATAATCATTTTTTGAGTTTTTAAGACTTTTATTTTTTGATGAAGACAACACTTTTGAAACCATGGCTTTCAACTAAGAAATCTTCAGCGGGGGGTGGGGGGGGAAGAGAGAAAGAAAAAAAAAATATATATATATATACATATACATGTATATATTGTTTTGTATCAATTCCAAGAGCTGACTTAAATAGTTAGAATTTAATAAAGAAAAAATCAAACATATTCGAAAAAACAAGATCCATTTACTAGCCATGTGTAAATATGGTTAACTATATTAATCATATTTTATATTTAATTAATTAATTATAATCTATTTTATATTTATATAAAGTTGAAGAAGGGAGTCAGAGACAATGTGACCAGAGTTAGACACTGGTAAGTTCCCAGGAAGGGAACTGATGTCAGTTGAGAAGATGTCACATGAGAAGAACTGCAGACAGAAAAAAAAAAAAAAAAACAAAAACCACCTTCCTAGGGTTTGCACAGTGATTGGCCCAGGTGTATAAATTGACACTGTCAGGGCAGTAAAGGATCAACATGTGAGGGGGGATGAAAATACATGTGGCTCTGGGGGCAAGTTCTTAGGGTTCTATAAACCTTGGTTGGCATGAGATGAGCAGTTGATAACATCTGTTTCCTGAGAATGGGAAAGAGCAGGTTTGAATGGATAGAAAGGGGAGGAGGAGGGAGACTTGACAAATCGAGATAATGACGGGACTAGAGATACCAGGCTAATGCAGGCAGCCCAGACATTTATCCAGATACCTTGTTCACAACCCAACAGAGGACAACTGGAAAAGAAGAAAGTAAAGACCAGACAACATCTTCCTCCCTGATGTTCAGCAGTGCTCGCTTGAAAAAAGAAGCAACCAGAAAATGGTGGTGGGCAGGAGCAAAGAATGGAGAATCCTGAATCCTGAATTGACTGATTAGTAATTTGAAAGAATTTTAGTGGGAAAAAAAAGTCACAAACAGCACCAGATGCTCATCAAAGGTGGCAAAACAGGCTGTCTTCTGACCACTGAGGTAGGGGAGAGACCGCACTATAAACTGATCTCAACAGGAGCCTGTGTGACTCTGTCTTGCCAAACACTGGACTCATCATGTTGGCTCAGGTCATCATCTCACGATAGTGAGATCAGGCCCCCTGTTGGGCTCGGTATTGAGCACACAATCTGCTTGGGATTCTCTCTCCTCTTTCTGCTCCCCCACCCCATCCACTCAGGGGCTCTCTCTCTCTTTAAAAAGTAAGTGAAAACAAAAACAAACCAAAAAATCTCATCTGGACTCCAACTGACAAAGTTGACTGAGATTTCAAGGGATAACAAAGAGGAAACAAAAAGAAGCTATGGGGAAGTGACAAGTGGGAAAGACAAAAAGGGACCAGAGGACCCTGGGGAGATGGCAATTAGAGGAGAAGGATGACTGAAAACTTCCTGAAGATGGTTTGGCTGTGGGACACTGTGTGTCTTGTGGTTTAGCAGCATTACATTTTCTCGAGTAAAGAGCAGAGCCTGGGGTTGACTTTAGTGACAAGGCCTGGTATAGAAGGAAGTCTGGCAAAAATGGGTTCATTCTCCTCACATAGCGGTTGGGCATGTTTTTTTGTTTTTTGTTTTCTCTGTGTGTGTGTGTGTGTGTTACCTGGGAGTTCACAATTCCCTAGGAGTACTGTCTCTATAATTTCCAAGATCTAATTTTCAGTTATTGAGAAAAAATGAAACTCCTGGGTTTGTTCAATTATCAAGAATTAATAAAGAAGAGTTTTTAAAATCATACCTGAGATTTTTGGTTTTTTAGTGCCTGAGCAGTAGTGTAACTTTTAACACCATACACACTAGTGGCATTAAAAGCTCTTTACTGCATCAGTGAGGGAACAGGGAAGGCTTTGGAGGCATGTGGCATTTTCTGTTCCAACAAATGTGGCATTGTTCAACCAAAACAAACAGCAGGAAAAACTAAGACACTAGGCCACATGCTATGGAAGGATAGTAACACCAACTCTATTAGCAAGAAAGGTTTAATTTGGGAGCCAAGTTGAACTACACCAGGAAATAAAATTCAATTCTTACTCTGTAAGAATTTCATCTGATGCTTAAATAGTAAGCACACTGGGAATTGTGGGCTGTTTCTTTCACAAAGTAGATGGGAGTCCCCCTGGAAAGTGTTAAGCATGAAGGCAAGAAGAGTTGTTTGGACTTAAGCTTGAGTTCTAAAGATTCAGCAATATCCTACTTTTTCTGTTCCCCTCCTACATAGGCACAACCAAACCTAATTTAGTTGTTTCTTGGCATCCTTTTCTCTATCAACCATCCTCTAAACCTTGGTCCTGTTGTCCGATGTTACCATTCTAACCCAGCAAACTGACAACTCACTATTTAGGTTATTGGTTAGTATCTGTCTTGTACTCATACCCTCCCCCTAGTGTTACCTCTATTGCTCAGAACTTTTTAATTATTTACAGATTGGGGTAAATAGAAATGGGGAGAAGAAAGACATATATATGAATAGTTTATATGGAATAAAATGTATTTAATCAAAACACTCAATATTTTGTCATTGTGAAAAAAAAAGTCTAGTGAAAAATTATTTGCTTGCAAAATTCCTTCAGAGAAATAGAGATGAACTTGAATCCTGAATTTAAATGACATCCTTCATTTCTGAATAAGCAGGGATTAATTAATAAGATACTTAGTTAATATGATTAATAAGGGCATTTACTAAAGGTGTCCTAATTATTTGGGAATTTTCATCCATATGATAGTAATAATTATTAGTTATTTGTAAAATACATAATAGTGAATTATTTTTAATCTTCAGAATTATTTTCATAAGAGACTTAACTTAGAAAAAACTTGAAATTTAAACATGCTATTTCTCAAAAGATGAAATTGAATAAAAAGAAAAACATTTAAAAAGAAATAAATTAGGGCACCTGGGTAAACCTGCTTCCCCCTCTCTCTGTCTGCCTCTCTGCCTACTTGTGATCTCTCCCTCTCTCTGTCAAATAAATAAGCAAAATCTTAAAAAAAAAAAAACACAAACATATACCCAAGAGAAATCTACAAATTAAAATAAATAAATAAATAAATAAACAAATTAGAAAAATAGATATATTTAACATATGAAAAATAATTAATTATTAATATAACAACATAAAAAATCAAAGAGTTGACCCAGGGGTTGTTGCTATATAAATATTTGGTAACAAAATAGCAAAAAAAAATCAACTAACCCTATAAGTTACTTTGTATTGTTTGGCTAAGTAGCATTTCTACTTAGAACTCAGTCACTGCTCCTGCCTCTCCAGTTACACTTTTCATAAAAGTTGGCCTAGGAAATCTAGAGAGTGATGTCAGCAGGATGGTAGACACGATACAAAAATAAAATTGCAAGCCTAATTAACAAAGATGTAAAAATCATTAACAAAATACAAGCATACCAAATTCCACAGCAGAGTATAAAGATTATGAATTATGATCAAGTGGGACATCACTGTGATGCAATATGGAACAATATATACAAATCAATAAATGTGACATACCATATTAGTAGAATGTTGATAGAAATCTATAATCATCTCAGTAGATGCAGAAAAAGCATTTGACAAAATTTGACATCCTTTATGATAAACAGTTTTAAATCAAGAATAGAAGGAGTATACCTCAACATAATAAAGGTCATATATTACAGGTGGACATTAGCTGTTAAGACAAGGACACTCACTCTACCACTTCTATTTAGTATAGAACTCCCAACCAGAGAAGTTAGCCAAAGATAATGAATAAAAAGCATCCAAATAGGAAAGGAAGAAGTAAAAATGTCTTTGCAGGTGACATGGCCTTACACACAGAACATCCCAAAGACTTTACCAAAAAACTGTTAGAATATATGAACTCAGTAAAATTGCAGGATACAAATCAATATACAAAACTTAGTTTCATTTCTATACATTAACAACAAACTACCCCCCAGTTATGAAATTTCATAATTATGAAATTATGAAAATAATCCCATTTACAATACCATACAAAATACAACTAGGGATAAATTTAACCAATAAAGTGAAAGATCTCTACACTGAAAACTGTAAGACATTGATGAAATAAATTGAAAAACACAAATAAATGAAAGATATCCCATGTTTATTGGTCAAAAGAATTGATATTGTTGGGGCGCCTGGGTGGCTCAGTGGGTTAAGCCTCTGCCTTCGGCTTGGGTCATTATCCCAGGGTCCTGGAATCGAGCTCCGAATTGGGCTGTCTGCTCAGCAGTGAGCCTGCTTCCTCCTCTCTATGTCTGCTTCTCTGCCTACTTGTGATCTCTGTCTGTCAAATAAATAAATAAAATCTTTAAAAAAAAGAACTGATATTGCTAAAATAGCCATATTAATGTGAAATAATATGCAGATTCAGTGTAATCCCTATAAAAATCTTAATGCTATTTTTCACAGAAATTAAAAAACATTTTAAAATCATTTTGAACCACAAAAGACCTGAGTAGCCAAAGTATCTTGAGCAAGGAGGGCAAAGTTGGAGGCATCACACTCTCTGATTTTGAACTATATTACAAAGTAATCAAAACAATGTGATAGTCATGAAAACAGACATATAAATAAATACATCAGAATGGTGAATCCAGAAATAAACCCATCCATATACAATCAATTAATCTTTGAGGAGGGCATCAAGTACACACAATGGGGAAAGAATAACATCTTTAGTAAATGGTATTGTGAAAATTGGTTTTTCACATACAGAAGAGTGAAAATGAACCTATAACTTACACATTCACCAAAATAAACTTATAATGGAGTAAAGCCTTAACTGACCCAAAACCATAGAACTCCTAGAAGAAAACAGGTAGATAACTCCTTGACACTGGTCTTGGCAATGATATTTTGGCTATGACACCAAAAGCAAAGACGACAAAAGAAGAAGAGAAGCACACTTCTGCACAACGAAAGAAACCACGGACAAAATCAAAAGGCAACATACAGAATGGGAGAAAATATTTGCAAGCCACATATCTGATAAAAGTTTAATATCCAAAATATCAAAGGAATTCATAAGCCACCCCCCCAAATAATCCAATTAAAAAAAAGCAGAATACCTAAATAGACATTTTTTTTTCCAAAGAAGATATGCAAATGACCAATAGGTACATGAAAAAGTGCTGACCCGTCATCAGAGAAATGGAGATTAAAATCACAATAAGATATCACCTTGTGCCTGTCAGGATGACTCTTGCGAGGAAAACAAAGATAACAAATGTTAGTAAGGTTGTGGAGAAAAGAGCCTCTTGGGTACTGTTGGTGGGAATGCAAATTGGAACAGCCACTGTGGAAAACAGTATAGAGGTTCTTTAAGAAACTAAAAATGGAACTGCTGTGTGATCCAGCAATCCCACTTCTGGGTATATTTCCAGAGAAAATTAAATCACTACTTGTAAGAGATATCTGCATTTCAATGTTCATTGCAACATTATTTACAATAGCCATAAATTGCGTTTATGTACATATGTAAATATGTATGTATATGTGTATATGATACAATGCAATAAATATAATATAATATAATATAATATAGTATGTATGTATATGTAATGGAACATCTTTTGACAATAAAAATGAAGAAAATCCTGCCATTTGCAACCGCATGGCGAACCTGGAGGGCATTATGCTAAGTGAAGTAAGCCAGAGAGAGAAAGATAAATACTGTATGGCATCAGTTATATGTGGAATCTTAAAAAAAAAACAAACAGACAAATAAGCAAAAACAACAGCAACAACAACAACAAAACAAGAGTACATGGTAGTTGCCTGCAGCTGGGGGTTGAGGGAAATGGGGAATGTTGGTCACAAGATACAAACTTTCAGTTGTAAGATGAGGAGGCTTGGAAGAACTAATGTGCAGCATAGTTACCCTTGAACAATATGGGTTTGAACAGTGCAAGCCTTATTCATAGATTTCTCTTTTTTAAAAATAAATACAGTACTATAAATGTATTTTCTCTTCCTTATGATTTCCTTAATGATTTTAATTATTAATGATTTAATTTTAATGATTTAAAAATTAATAATTTTTCTTTCTAGTTGAATTTGTTGTAAGAATATAGTATTTAATGCATATAATATACAGAATATGTGTTAACTATGTTACTGATAAGGCTTCTAGTTAACAGTAGGCTGTTAATGGTTAAGTTTTGGGGGATTCCAAAGTTACACATGGGTTTTTAACTGCATTTGGATTTGGCACCCCACAACCCCATGTTGTTCAAGGGTAAACAGTTAATAAATACTGAATTGCAAACTTGAAATTTCCTAAGAGTAAATCTTAAATGTTCACACCAGGGGTGGGGGGCAGGGAGGAACTAGTTACTTGTGTGGTTATGGGGTTAACTTGATTGTGACCATTTTACAACGTATATGTATAGCAAGTCATCACATTTACATCTCAAATATATACAATTTTATCTTTCAGTTATACCTCAATGAAGCTAAAAAATAATAAAAAATTAAGTTGAATTAATTAAATGTAAAAGTTGATATGGGTATGAATAATGGAGTTAACATTAATAGCACTTTAAGTGCAGGGAATGAACCACACACTCTACAGTTACTAATTCGACCTCTTTAAATGATTCGCTCCATCTAAATTTTGGAGAAACTGCCAATCCAGTTGAGAGAATGCTCTGACAGGAGGGACCATGTAACTGGCAGGAATAACACAATTTAAACCATTTTATTTCCGATCAGTGCGTAATTGATAATGTCCCCTTTCTGGATACATTTTTTTTTTTAATTTCTGAAAAACTCTCTATTAGCATGAATTAACTTGATCATTTTTCAATAGTTAGACTCAAGGAAAATGCAGATCTGCTCACCACTAGGCAATGTTTCTCAAATTCCCAGTACAGCCCATCATCTAGTCCAATCCTCTTTAAATTCTGGCCTGATCTCAAATCTCAGAATAAAAGTAAGATCCGTGTATTGGCTAAAAGAATATTGGCGCTATTTAAGATTATTCTTTAATATAGTTGTGTTCAGAATAAAATATTATATTTATAAATTTCAGAACAAAAATTTTATACTCCTCTATGACTACTCTGTAGATTTATTATTCTTTGTTTTGTATTCTGATTTTAGTTTTCATTCTTCCTACTCTCATTTTATTTCACTTATTAGTGTTTATTTGGTTTATCTCCATTTCTGTTTGCAAAATCACCATGAATCAACTTTTGATACACAATAAGTCATAAACATAAATAAATAATGAGATATAGTTAGATGGATATTGACATTATCTAATTCATTTAAATCAGAACATATTCTGAGAAGATTGTGCTAATTAACTTTTTCTTCTGTGGAAATCATGAGTCAAATTTCTCATCAAGGAAAAGTTAATTTAGTTGCCTATGGCTATGTTTAATGACCCAATGGCATTTGCTTTAACTTTATGGACTTAGATATTCAAGGTTAGTTTCTCAAAAGCTGTTTTATTTTTTTTATCATTCTGTCTTCATTTTGAATAGTAAGAACTAAGAAATAATTCTGTTCTTTAAATGAACAAATTAAAGATGATTTAGGATGTTCTATGCAAATAGAATTTCTAGAAAAATAACAAAATAAGCAATGTAGTAACAAAATTATTTACATAATTGAAATTTTTTGTTTTTGTTAGTGGTTCTGTTAAACACACTTCTCATTAGACTGCTCCTGAGCTCTGACATTAGGCCAAGAGATTTTAACAATTGGCAGAACTTCCTGATACTATCTCAAAAACAACCTGGGGAAACCAGGCATAGTTCAAGGCAAACTTAATGGCCTCCCTTTACAGGTACAAAACAGATGTGATATTCAGCAGTTTAGATGTGAAATGTATAATTAACTGTTTTTTTTGTTTTGTTTTTTTTTTTTTGGTATGCCTAAATGTTAATTCAAACAGCATGTTTACCATTACAACCTTTTGACATTACCATTTAGGCAGAACAAAGGAAGGAAGTTCATAATCACTGACAAAATTTAATACTGTTCCAAAGCTTCTAGCCAGTAAGGTAGATTGAAAAGTAAAGTAATAAAATATAGAAGATAACAGGGACTCCTGGGTGGCTCCGTCAGTTAAGCCTCTGCCTTCCGCTCTGGTCATGATCCCAGGGTCCTGGGATCAAGTCCCACATTGGGTTTCCTGCTCAGTGGGGAGCCTGCTTCTCCCTGTTTGTGCACAGACTCTCTCTCTCTCTCTCTGTCTCTCTCTCTGACAAATAAGTAAATAAAATATTTAAGAAAAAAAAAGTGGAACATAGCAATATCAGGTAAGAAACAAACTTTTTATTATTTCCTCTCTCTCTTAACCTCAGATCTGTCCTATGTGGCCCCAGCATGGTGGCCCCAGAGCAGTTGGACTGATCACATGTTGTTGACTCAGGACCTGAAGAACAGAATGGAAGCTGCATTATCCTCTGTGACCTAAGCCTTAGAGCTCACTCTGTCAATTACACGGACCTCACTAGCTGAGCCAGGATGGCCTCAGAGAGATCCAAGGTCACGTTGTAGATAAAGGCTAAACCTGCAGGAGATTGCTGCAGTCCTTTTTAGGAAATACAACCTGCAAATACCATGTTCCACCTGAAAACAAAAACAAAAACAAAAATCTAGCAACTGAAACAATTGAAATCTCTTCAGAGCGATGAAAGGGACTCAGCCATGTTGCCTTTTATGAGATGAATGGACAAACACCAACACCTTCCTTACTACAATTATTCCACAATAGAGGCAAAGATGTCCAATTTATACAGCAACTAAAGCTGAGTGTGTGTGTATGTTTTAATCGCAAGTAATGTGATATATTCACATCCATCAATGTCACATGCCACAGGATGGAAATCAAAACCCTTCATTCAGACAGTTGATTTGTCTTTAAGGACTTGAATGCATTCAGAAAAAAAACAAATTTCTGAATGAAAATAGTAGCTTTTGGATAGACCTATATATATTTCATATATTTCAATGAAATTTCAAGGGAGTTTAATTTTTCAATAAGTCAAAATTATCCTAATTATCTGTGAAAAGAGATATATGAAACTATTAAGGTGCCCTTTGGCAAACAAACAAACAAAAAAGTATGAAAAGGGAGAATTTTTATTACCAAATAGTAAATAGAGAGTAAACTAAAATTATTAAAGTTATACAATGTCAGTTAAAGAAATAATTGGCTGCCCAGTGGAATAAAATGAACATTGCATACATAATGTAAGTACAAATAAAAATGGGATATATGATAAAAATGACAGTTGTAATCAATAGCGAAAGAAATGGATTATGTAATTTTTAAATAAATAAATAGGAAGGTTTGCTATTTGGAAAAAAGAAATTACAGGTGTATAGTTGACATCTGAAACACAAGTGACCAATTTCCTGATGTATTAATTATTATATGATTTAATGTAAAATTAAATCATAAAGATAAAAATGTATAAAGGTTAATAGAATAGAAATACAACACATCACAGCAAATCCATATGTGTATATATAGACAATCACAAGCTTATAGTCTCTTTTAAGGAAATTATTGACAATTTGTAAATAAGTATAATAATTATAGCTTAGTAAGATTAAACTACACACAAAAAAGAGAGAGAAAATCAAAAGATTAAGACTTCATATTATATGAAACCTTAAAAGCAGGATGTGAAAGAGGAATACTAAATATTGTCATAATTCAGAAAGAAAATTTAAAAAATAAATACAAACACTCAAACTCAAAACACAGATGTTAGCATTATCTATATATTGTCATTGCTGTTATCAGCAAGATGACAATGGCCGGAAGAAATTATAAAGCAGTGATCAGATGCAAGAAAGTAGGTTTTTTCATCTTCTGCTTGTGGAAAGTATAAATCAGTATATTCTTTCAGGAAGTGATAGTAATGTATTAAAATAAACGTGTTTTTGCACAACCAATTTCCGTCCCAGGAATTTATTCAAATAAAATAAAAGTGATTGTCTAAAACTATTTTTCCAATATTCACTCTTAACTATGACTGCACATTGGAACCCCCCTTGGAAGTTTTAAAAATTGTGTGCTCCCAGACCTACACCTAGATTTTCTGATGAAATGGCCTGGTCCCTTCCTTAAAGACTTGTAAACATTCTCATGTGACTTACATTTGCAGTCAAGATGGACAGCAATCTATCTAAAAATGTATTCAATAATGTCTTGCTTATACTAATTGGTGATCTTGAAGTAAATTGGATCCAAGAAGTGTAGCTAAATGCGGTTAAGTATTATTATGATGACAACTATGAATCATTAAAACATAATATGGCTGAGAATTAATATAAATTATTTTAAACCCATACACAAATTTAGAAATTATGCTATATTTGCACTATTCCATATTTCTACCTAATAATATGGTTTGTCATTCTATTTACTTACCTCCATTTATACACTTAATAAAGGTACATACATGCATTCTTGTGTTATGCAAGATGGATATACTTTTCTCAAGACAGTTCTCAGCTAATTATTGCTAATATATAGAAAAGTTATTGCATTTGACAAATAACTTATGCATTATTACTTTTAATAATTCTTTCAGTTGATCCTCAGTATGTGCCTTATTTTTTTATTTCTTATTCCTTATTTTATTCCTTATTTATTCCTTATTTTTTATTCTTTATTTTATTCCTTATTCCTTATTTTTTTTATTCCTCATTTTTAAATCACTTAATGAAGAGTGCTTATTGGCATGATTTTCAAACGAATGTGTTTTGAGGAAATACCTATTTCAGATTCTAGAAGTCATTTTACCACGAATTTAAAGGAATTGTATCAAATTATTACAAAATACTTATTTAGATGATGATCTATTTATTGACCATCTGTATGATTCCAATAATGCTAAAATATTCTGAAATTATCAGTCTTGCATTACTATGATTGAAAAGTAGTTGGCATGGTGGAGAATTATTATAACATATATTTTTTTAAGATTTTATTTATTTATTTGACAGACAGAGATCACAAGTAGGCAGAGAAGCAGGCAGAGAGAGAGGAGGAAGCAGGCTCCCTGCTGAGCAGAGAGCCCGATGCAGGGCTCAATCCCAGGACTCTGGGATCATGACCTGAGCCGAAAGCAGAGGCTTTAACCCACTGAGCCACCCAGGCGCCCCTTAACATATTTTTCAATTTAACTTGCTGATAGGTTTTAAATTTTTTTAACATCTATGTTCATAAGTCTACAAAGTTAGTTCATCACGGTGTGTGAGTGTTTATTTAAAAATTTGGCATTATCGTTTTATCACTGATCTATTTTTAATGTTCAACTTGAGAAAATTTGAAAGTGTTTGTTTTTATTTTTATTTTTATTTTTTTATTGTTAATATCTTTTATTTTATTTTATTTTTTAATTTATTTTTTATTTTCAGCATAACAGTATTCATTATTTTTGCACCACACCCAGTGTTTGTTTTTATAACTAATTTTCCTTCTGGGTTATCTGTACCATTATTTCAAGAGTTAAGTGGTGCCCATGTGACCCTCAGCAGTACCTCATAACATTTCTCCAGCTGGGAAAGTGTCAGTAATTATGGAGTGGACCCGGTCCCTTCTGAAGGTTTGGTTATCTGTTCGCTCTTATAAATTTCCCAACTGTGTAGGTCAAACCTCTTCAACTCTTTCGTCCCCGTTTGACAGTAAGAGGGATGCCTCCAATATATCCTCTGCTCCAGATGTTTCTATTATTCTCAGAATGTTTCTCTAAATTTCCCCTTCCAACACCTGAGAAAGAGACTGTTACTTTGTCCATCTACGGATTATGCCTCTGAAGGAAAAGCCACTGCCGAAGCAGCTATGAGAGATTTTGCACAATTTAAAGCATTCAAAACCTGACTTGGCAGTTCGACCAAAGTGAGAAGACTTCTTCGAATGATGTTCAAACAGGTGTCTGCACGGCTGGGACTAAACCAGAAACGCCTCCTCCACAGTAAGGGTGCATGTGGGTCACTTTTGGGAATAGGCAGAAATTATTTTTTTCTGAATTTTGGGGAATGCAGAAGTTAGTTAAAGTTGTTGGGGTTTTCATTAAAAAATTGTTGGGGTCTTCTTCCCTATTAGTTTGTGTCCATATCTTCATTACACTGTTCCCCACTGCTGTTTAGGTTGAAAGATGAGGGGGTCTAGGAGTAAAATTTTTCATGCTTTTTGCCAATTTTTGTCTTTGATGTATCTATCACCAAGCATATATTATAAGGTGCACTTTAGACAGTATTTGTCTAGCAATACATTTCCAACTAGAGTTAACTTCAGGTTCTGACTTCTTCCTGAGATTGTTCTAGAACCACACAGAACCTGTGACAGTCAAAAAGTTAGCCTCAGGGATTAAAGGTGTCTTCCCACCATCAGTGGAAAGTGCCTCATACTCACCTCACACTTGGAATCTGAATGTATTCAGCTGATACTAAGTGCTTTGTGGAATTTAAAATAATTCATGAGGGTTTTTTTGTTTGTTTTTACTTACTGCCTATACCAAAATAAACCAATGTTCTTCCCAGTTTTTCTGTACTCTGAATATCAAAGTGAAGCTGGGAGACTGTTAAGAAACTCTAGGTTGTGCATACTTCATTCAGTATTAATTTTAGCTTTTCCAATAAAGTAAACTTGATATTAGATATTACAGTAAATAATTCCTTTCCATGTGGCAGGGGGAGATGGAAATAGCCACATTTACAGAGAGAATTTTAGGATTCCTGGGGGAATTCCTTGATAATCAAGAAGTACAATCATATTTGATGGAAGATTAGGGCTATTTATTTAAGCTGAGTTTGGAGTATAAAATGATCATATTAAATGTGTCAATCCATTTCAATGCAATTTTTTATGCCTGTTGTGTCCCCTCTGGCCTTCTGTTAGTTGACACAATTGCTTGCAAGTCTAAGGAGTCTTGATTTTCCTTTAAGTATGGATGTCTTTCCAACTCCATTTGCTTCCATTCTTTCCAATATTCTCTTCAAAGATCATTTATGTTTTACGCTAAGATAATGAAAATTATTCAGAGCCAATGGTATTAACAAGTATGTGGAATGAATGCTTCATTAACAGCAAGCCTATAACAACTAAACACAATTTAAATGGGTAAAGGTAGAGGAGAAGATAATGGCAATTTACAATTATCTCAATGCTATATACCATGGCTTTAATAAATAATAAATTGGAGTAATAACAATTACAATGCGGAGTGATTATAAGTATGCACAGTGGAATATAAATTTTAATTAATAATATATTAGTTTCCTATTGCTGCTGTAACGAATTACCACAGACTTAACAATACTAATTTATTATCTTATAGTTCTGAAAGTCAGAAGCCTGTAGAGTCTTATGGATGAAAATCAGTGTTGGCAGAGCTGTGTTCCTTCTGTAGACTTTAGCGGACCATCTTGCCTTTTTCAGCCTCTGATGGCCATGCACTACTCAACAAATGCCCCTTCCCCACAGCCCTTCAACTTTTGCTTCCATCACCAACTGTCCTGGTCCAACGGAGACCCTCTACCCTATACTCTCTTAGAAGGACTCTTGTGATTACATTGGACTCACTCATGTAATTAAGGAAAATCTTTTTCCAAAATCCTTAGACTAATTGGATTGCAAAATCCCTTTGTCATGCAAGCTAACATATTCACTGGTTCCATGGATATGGACATGGACATCTTTGGGGGGCAACCTACAACAAATAGTTACCATATATTTCCTCATTAATTATTAAATATTGTTAAAAATTTAAAAAACAAAATAAAACAAAACCTCATTTATATGGGCCATGTAATAGGAGAAGATTGGGCAAAAGTCAGGAAAAAAATCAACTTACCTGCTTATCTGCATTTCAAAATCTTCACCATTATTCTTAATTTAAATAGTTGTTTTACTTTCTTGACATTGCTTTATTTTTTTACTTTTATTTTTTGACATGGTTTTAGTTTTTAATTTACAATATATGGTTTGTGTGTCCTAAGAAAAGTAATTGTTTTATAATGAGGAAAAATGAAAATAGAATAAAAGTGAGCATAAATTTAGCATTTATAAAATACTTAATATCATTAATTCCATTATTCCGTTTTTATCTTTAATTTGTAATTAATCAGGTTTGCATGTGTTGGTGCCACTTTTACCTTAAAAGTGGATATAATCAGGACACCTGGATGGCTCAGTTGGTTAAGCATCTGCCTTTGGCTCACCTCATGATCCCAGAGTCCTGTGATGGAGTCCTGCATCAGGCTTCTTGCTCAGCAGGGAGCCTGCTTCTTGCTCTGCCTGTTCTGCCTGCAGCTCTCTGTGCTCCTGCTCTCTCTGACAAAAAAAAAAAAAAAAAGGATATAATCTAAATTATAATGAATAAACATTAATGTAAATGTGCTAGTAGAGCCTATCTTTTCTGATGATAATGAGTTACTGATTTGTTAGTATTTTAACTTAAACTTCTTAATATATCATTAATTCATTCACAATAATAAACCACATTTTTCTAAAAATTACTTTTGAAATTTTAAGATATAACCAAGGTTAGTTGTTAATTTTTACTGAATGCCATTTAAACTTTAAAGCAGGAAAATGCAAATGCAAACACAAAACTGACATTAGTGTTTGCAAGGCATTCTAGTTTTTTAATAGATATGCTATCAAATTTGGAAGAATCCTTCCAACCATGATCAATCATTAGCTTCTTAGTAAAACATTTTACTACTGCTAAGACAAGTCACAAATAAAACTACTGTCAATGATTGTTATTACCATTACTAGACTCTTCTAATAACTAAAGAGAAGTGATAATTTTAGAAATATGACATTAATATATTTGCTTACTCTCTTAAGCTATGATATAGCTGTTTTAAAGTATTTATATTTTAAATAATTTTTTGTCTTATCTCTCAAAATTTTAGTACTTTGCAATACATGGCCAAAGTATATCCTTGAACAAAGATATGTAGGATGCATATAAATGCACTTGGGACTAAGTAGAAAATTAGTGTGGCATACTTTTCTTCACTTAGTAAAAGAGAAATGTTGCATATCATATTATTAGCTGAATAATGTAAAGTAATGCATCTTTTAGTAAATTCAGTAATTATTAATATGTGAATTTAGAACTCACAGTATTCAACTCCACAGCAGAAAACTGGATATAACAACTCTTCAATTTATTTCAGAAGATCAGAGAGTAGTTTCTTGATTCATATTTTTAAGTAACTATTGTATCTCCTAGAAAATGTAAGTAAACAAGAATGAAATGAATATATAACAAGCCTGTTGAGGATCTGGAAGTGCGGACTTTATCAATTTATGGAAAACTTTAGTCAGTTTATTACTTTATACTGTTTACCATGGTAAATTTTGAATTTATTAATAGCTGCAGTTTGCCAATAATACAACACACTTGAAAATTAGGTAACATTGCTAAGAGGAATTTTGATAGAAAAATTATTTTATAAACACTTTGGCATCAACCTGTGTTTATTTATTGTTTATCTTCAGTGTGTAGAAAATAATTACACATGAAATGAACAATTATTAGAAGTAAAGTCATGGCATTTTCACCTGAAAAGTGGTGCTCTAGTTCTTTCTATTTATAGCAATAATGACATTGTTGAGAAATGGACAATTCTGTCCTCAAACATTTACTTTTCCAAGATAATATGCAACTGGTTTTTCACTCTAGCTAGTCAAATAAAATCTATTCAATATTACAATACTTTGTACACATAAATGTTTGACAAGAAGTATAGTAAACAACATTCTAGGGTTAGTAATGTGAGATTCAGAAAGTTGGAGGGTCCACTGATAAATCACTTTGCAATAATACATAGGCTAATCCAGCATGGTGCAGTGGTAGTAGTTGCAGGAGTATAAACTGAGTGTTCAGGGGTAATACTTTCAAAGTTACCTTACATATATTTAGTCACAAAATATTAAATGTAACAATTTTTATATCTTAAGTATCTAATTATTTAATATTAAATATTTAAATATTAATATTTAAAATAGTAAATGTTTCCTTATTTAATATTAAAAAAGGAATGGTGGGTATGATTATCCCCATTTCAGAAATGAGGAAGCAAATACTCTGAGATGAAAGCACTCGGATAAGATGCTAACCCAGACTTTCAGAGCACCTCCAGAGCCTTTATTATACTTTTGAAGTTACTCATCACTCGTAGGTTACAAGGGCCTCACTTTCAAATTAAATTTGCTTACATAAAATAAAGCAACTTGTTGGTTTCAATCAATAAAACCCAGGAAGGTGGGTTAGGGTTACAGCCAGCCTGCCGGGACTCCATTTCTCACAACTGTCTCTCATCTCTACTTTTCTTAGCATGTGTGATTCATACTCTCAAACCTTCTGTAGCTATGACACCAGAAGAAGGGATGTGGGAGGAGCAACACATGGGGAAGACCCAGCTCGATCACATGACCATTTCAGGGTAAACCACTGTTGCCTAGCAATACGATTATCTCCTTCTTTGTGTCTGGGCCACTTTCTTACCTTGGGCCAGAGTAGGTACTGCCGTAGTTTGAAGAAGGAGGAGTGGTTCTCTAAGAAAAAGGATGTTCTGTTCTTGCTGTAAGAAACAACAAACATGAAATGCAGTCAGTTCTTGGCTGCCAGGTGCACACCCATGCATGCAAAGGTACAGCAATACCTTTCTTTAATAACTCTAAGTTTGCTCCTTGTTATTATAAGACAAAAATATAACATACCATCAAAAACACACCTATTCAAAAACTACAACTAGTCATTAGGCTTAATTTTAAGTTCACGATCTCTGGGTCTTTTCTATTTCTCTCAATCTGAACCTCATATGGCTTCTCATGTAATTTTTTTCTTCTTTTTTTTCATTTATTTATTTTCAGCATAACTGTATCATTATTTTTTTCACCACACCCAGTGCTCCATGCACTCCGTGCCCTCTATAATACCCACCACCTGGTACCCCGACCTCCCACCCCCCCGCCACTTCAAACCCCTCAGATTGTTTTTCAGAGTCCATAGTCTCTCATGATCCACCTCCCCTTCCAATTTACCCCAACCTCCTTCTCTCTAACTCCCCATGTCCTCCATGCTTTTTGTTATGCTCCACAAATAAGTGAAACCATATGATAATTGACTCTCTCTGCTTGACTTATTTCACTCAGCATCATCTCATATAATTTTTAAATCTATGAACCAACAACATATTGAATTATTCCTCACATACTCAATTAAAATTGGTGGATGACAAAATGGTTGTCTTCAGAGAAAACTCCCATTAAGAATAGTGGAAATGGTAAGGAATGTGTATATCCAGTCCAAATTTTATACCAAATAATTCATTTATGTAAACAAATAGTTATGGAGCCTAATATGTGTCAGATAGTATTCTAACTACTTAGGAGAAGAGAGGGAGGAAAATAGTAAAGGTCACTCTCTTCATTGAGCTTGCACTCTAGTAAGGGAAGAAGAAAATTAAAGAAACTAACTAACCAAATATAGTAGTACATAAAATATTATGAAGACAATAAAGCAAGATAGTTATTTGGGAAGTGATTGGGGGTGAGATGTTAACTTTAAATATCACTGGTGATAAAGAAAAGTATGAGTCAGAGGACTTGATTAATGGGGAAGGGCCATCTGGAGATCAATGAGAAGAAAATCCCAGAAAGAGGAAATAAAATCTTCCAACTCTCAAGGTTCAAGAAACAGAAAGAGGGCCAGTGAGTGTAAAAGCATGCATGGAATGGGCAGAGGAGCAGTTCTGGTCACAGACAACAGAGTTCCCACACTTTTAGGTCTTGGAAACCATATGTTAGAATTTAGTTTTTACTCTAAATACACTTTGGGAAGCCAATGAAGGTGTGGAAGCAGACCAAGAATTCATGTGTTTCATATTTGTAATAGGATAATAGACTGGTGTGGTCAAGATGAATATAGGAATCCAATAAGGAAATAAACTAGGCTAAAATACAGGGTTTCTAAAGTGATTAAAATAATTGAGAAGAAGAAAAATATCTACTGGGAATAATAAGACCTGCTTAAGTGTTGAGTCTGGGTGGCCAGTACCAGACACAAATCCTACGTGTGAAGCCTGAGATATTTAATGAATGGTGTCATTTAAGGAGGGGTATGTTTGGGGCACATTTATTTCTTTATGTACAAGTAAAGCAACCAGAAATCTATTGCATATACAGGTAAAGATTTCTTAAAGAAAGATACAAATGTTAGAGATATGGATTTGGGAATTATTAGCAAATACATTTATTTAGCTGGAGAGGGAATATAGTCAAAAGAGCAAAGTTATTCAAGGGTAGCAAAAACTCACTTCACTGATAAAGGTTGGATTCCTTGACCAGCCAGTCTAGCTGTCCCTCATTCTATTTTTGGTCCTTTTTCTTTACTGCTTCAATGTAGGATATGCAGAGAGGATTCTCCACAAGTTTCTCATGTTTCTTTACATTTTTTTAAAAAAAGATTTTATTTATTTACTTGACAGAGAGAGAAAGAGAGAACAAGCAGTGGGGGAGTGGCAGGTAGAGGCAGAGAGAGAAGCAGACTCCTCCCTGAGCAGGGAGCCCAATGCGGGGCTTGATCCCATGACACCGGAATCATGACTTGACGCTTAACTGCCTGAGACACCCAGGTGTCCCTCTTTCTATCTTTTGACCAGAGGTACTGTCTGCTCTTGTTTTAGGTTATCTTTCCAAGGATGTATCTAGAGTGAATAGTCTTAGAATAAAGAGACAGGAGCAAAGGGCATGCTTATTAGCTCTTCAGTATGATAAATATAAACATACTGTCCACATCCAGGGTGAAGCCCAGGAGGCTTCCTCTCTGCCATAAAAGAGTTGGGTCCTTACACTTGGCTTCCATCTCCTGTGTAGCTCACTGCCTGTACAGACACTACCTACCTGCTTTATGCCACCCAGAGGACCTGGGATTGAGGAACGATAGCAAATGCTGGTATTCAACTATTGCTATGTCTGTACTAATCTGTCTTTATTCCTCTGATCCAGTTTTCTGTCTTCTGCCTGCATCCCAATGATGAAGGCAAACTAATCTGTTACCCTGCTTGAAAAGTAAAATATGCAACCCTTCACAGTTCTTGACTACTTAGGTGATGAGAATGGCGTGGTGTTACCACTTCATGTAAGAGGAAGGACAAGGGCCCCATGGAAACCAGTTCCATGGAAACCAGTGAAGAACATGCTCATCAAATTGTGTTATCATATGGCAGTAAATGGTGGTCTATCAGGTTGCCTATTCACAAGGAAGAACTGGGAAGGTAAATAAACCCTTAGGGCTAGCAGCCTCCGGGAGACTATGTTGTAGGCATCATTCATCAGTGCCCCTGACTCATCTAGGTCCACTTGGAATGTCCCAACAACCGTAAACAGCACTCTTTCCAGGGGCGCCATGTGTGCCCTTAAAATTGTACTATTTGTTAAAACTAGGCATTAGCTTGCCCCCAACACCTGCCCTCAAAGAAACAAAAAACAAAATAAAACCCTGATAAAATGCAGTTTGGGACTGTTCATAAGTAATCTTTAAATGTTAAGAAAACATCAATGGGTCATGTAGCTTTCACACAGTTGCTGCCATCTCTCTAAAATGACACTAACCTTGGTTATCCAGGGGATCTCCTAATAATTAGAAGATAATTAATTCATTAATTAAGTACAGAGAGATAACTTCATTCATTATTTAAGCACACACCGTTGGCAGTTTCCTCCATGAGGAGAATTATACAGTTAGAAAAGGCAGTACTGAAGTTTGTGTCTAACTTTACCTGAATTGATCAACGACATCACAGTGGCCTGGAAGGCATTCAGGTTTGCTTTAATATCCTGGTTGGGATGCTTAGGGATGACAGAATTGCTCCAAACTTCTTTCTGGCAGGTAAAGGTAGAGACTGGGCAATCACGCCTACATCCTTCTTTACTTGGATTATTGCCTGGGGTCCAATAATATTGCATCTTGGACTCTGAGAGCATAGCTGAAGTCAATATTTTAAGTTGGGCTCATCCTTTAGGAGTCCTATTGAAAGTAGACTTAATTAAATGATGTATGAGATACACTGAATGTAAGGGGTACCAGCCGCTGCCAGTCCGATTAATTAGACTGGCTGAAGAAGTGGCAGTCTTCGGGAATCTTTCAGAAGCCAAGACGGTGCAGGAAATAGGGAGAAGATATTACTGGGAGAAATTTTCCCACGGGTTTCTCATATTTCTGCCAAGTCCTGGAAGTGGGACTGTTGCAGGCTATGTTTCCGAGAATGTCTGTGTTCTGGAGGATGACCTTGAAGATGATGTCTTCCCCACACTCTCATCTCCACACCCCAGAGTGCAAAGTTACTGTGTTTACTGTCCAGGAAGATCAAGAAAAGCCTTCACTAAGGCAACGGTCAGGTAGACTGTGATGCTTAATTTTATGTGTCAATTTGATTGGTCTAAGGGGGACCAAATAGCTGATAGAACGGTATTTCTGGGTATATCTATGAAGGCGTTTCCTGAAAAGATAAGCATTTGAAACAGTAGACCAGGCAGAGAATATCTGCCTTTACACATCACCAAGTGTGTAAAGTGGGCTGACCATACCCAATCCACTGAGGGCCTGAACAGAACAAAAAGTTGGAGGAAGGGTGAATTCTCTCTGTCTTTCTGAGGTAGGGCATTCATCTTCTTCAGAACTGCTGGTTCAGAGGCCTTCAGGCTCAGACTGAATTATACCACTGACCTTTCTGCTCCTCCAGTTTCCAAACAACGTGATATGGCATATCCCAGTTTCCAAAATCATGTGAACCACTTCCATAATACATCTTTTCTCATATATTCCCATGGAGCCTATTGGTTCGGTTTGCCTGAAGAACCCTGGCTAATATGTAGACTTATCCCCCTTACAGAAAATTTGGTTTTCCTAAGATAGGAGTTCCTTTCCTCTAACACAACTCACTGCATGTGTGGCATTACCCGACCCTCTTTGTGTCGTCTTGTGTGATTTGGGGCAGAAGTGCTGATACTCTAGCTATTGTCATCGCTCTGAGTACTAAACTGTCCTTTGTCTTTGACTCAGAAGACTTATATCTTCTGCTGGCATCCATGGAGCTATGACAAGTTTAATTTTTAACTTGCTAAGAAGGTAAAGTCTCAGAACTTTTACAATTTTTATTAGAAGATACTGCCAATAAGCCATTAAATAAACATTAGAATTTAGACAAATATATACTTGATATGTTTTATCAAAGGATCAATCTTCAGCATGGAGAAACGGACTTTGATATCAGGAAATACAAAGGTACATTGGGTGATACTTATTGAAATCCATATGGGAAAGGGAGAAAGAAAGAAAAGAAAAGAAAGAAGAGAAAAGAAAGAAAGAGGAAGAGGGAGGAAGGATGGAGGAGGGAGGGAGGGTGGAACCAAGAAGAGGCAACAATTCTTTATGTTAGTCCTAACAGGGAACATGCAGGAGGAAATTATCTAAAATAAAAGACCTTTTACTACTTTAACTCCTTCCCCCCACCCCCTCGCCTCTCCAGGTGAACTAAATAGCTGAACCTATGACTCAGGACACACTAAGAAAGTAAATTCATAGAAGTAGAAATGACCCTGAGAGGAACACGAAGTAAAAAGCAGCTCATGGAAGGAACCTTGGAAACGCCTGGTTTAAGGACAATGCAGAGGAAATGTGGTCATCAAAACTGACTGAAACTGATCATTTGGAGAAAAAGACTGAATTAGGAGAGCATTAGTATCAGGGACGTCGGAAGAAATGGTGTAAAAAGAATGTGGTGTTTAGCAGGGTCAAGCAACTGCAGAAAGGACGATTAGCATGAGAACTCTAAGGAGGCCAATGGTTTTTGCAATTAGGAGGTCACTGATGACATTTAATCTTGCAAGTCACCACGTAAATCAGCTAATGAAGACAAAGCTGTCTGGTGCCCCTAGTGTATCATAATATCAGCCCTACGGTGAATGATATTATCCACAGGGTAACACTTAATGATGAATAGTATTGTGATTAAATTGCTATAGAATACCAATGGGAATCTTCATTGCAGCCCTTTAAATACCAACAGCACGATTAATACCCCAGATCAGACATGCAAGAAATAGATAGTGGTTTGCCACTTATATCACTGTCAAATTTTATGTCACCCTTGGGGGTTTATTGATGTGAAATGAAGTACATTTATTCAAATAGAGTTAGTTCTGCTTTATACAGAATAAGATACTATTAAAGTGGGCTTAACATAAAGTAAAAATTGAAGTGTTTTCTAATATGCATATGTTGTCGCTCTTCTATAATTGTTAAGTCTTTTGTTTCTATTATTTGAAGTATTTTTTTAAAGAACTATGATAACAATTTTCAGGTGGCAAACATACTTTTAAGAAAGGTCAGTTTTTTTGTACTACCTTAAAGTAGTACATCTTATAGATATTTTCTATATTTATATTAAGAAATTTAATTCTAGGGGAGCCTGGGTGGCTCAGTGGGTTAAGCCTCTGCCTTCAGCTCAGGTCATGATCTCAGGGTCCTGGAATCAAGCCTCACATCTGGCTTTCTGCTCAGCAGGAAGCCTGTTTCCATTCTGTCTCTGTCTGTTTCTCTGCCTGCTTGTGATCTCTCTCTCTCTGTCAAATAAATAAAATTTTAAAAATCTTAAAAAAAAAGAAATTTAATTCTATGTAATTAAGTGTGCTGTTCTCCTGTTGTATTGTGAAATCATTTTTTTCTTTCAAAAATGAATATATTTCTCGATTTCCCACACTACCCAACTTTTATCTTTGCACTTCTAAGGAATGACCTTTAAGTGCTAGACCTACAGTATGTAACAGGAATTATTTTGGTGCTTAAAATTTGCTTTACAAGTCAGAGAGAAATATGTGTGTGTGTGTTTATATCAAGGGTTGATAAAAATTTCATGTAAAGGGATAGATAGGAAATACCGTGGAGTTTTGCAGCCATAAGATCTCGGTCACAATTATTCTTTTCTGATATTTTAGTGAGCAAATGGTCATCGACGATATGAAAACAAATGGATATAGCTGTATTCTAATGACACTATTTATAAAAACAGGCAGAAGGGGATGGATTTGGTATGTGAGGCTATAGTTTCCCAAACTCTGTTTAGATAAGTATATCCTGCTTCCTTCCTGACAATCATTATTTAGAGTAAGATTGAATCAAGTATGTGAAAGGAACACTGAAACTTTTAAAGTAGGTGATAATAAAAGATGTAAGTTGAATAATCTTTATAGCATATTACAACAATATGAATATGTAAATGAATATGTAAAACAGAAACCTTTCAAGCGGATGATAGAAATGAAACCGGGGTCCTCAGTTAGAAGAATAAATGTAAATGTGCACATTTTTCCTTAGAAAGAGAAAAACATCACGATTAATTTTTCTTTTCAAATTAAAATTATTCTAAGAATATTATATATGGAAAATAGAGGCATTTTAATTTTCAAGGTGTAAAGATATATCAAATAAATACAGCCAGATGAAATATTAGGTGACAAGTAAAGAAATAATACTAGATGGCAGAGTAAAGAAATGATAGAACAAAAGAATAAATTTGCTGCAGAGAAAAATACCAATGAATAATTTCCTAACAAGATTGCCCAAGTGCCAACTGTTGCAAGAACTAATTACCTTTTAAATATAAAACAAATATGTAAGAGATTAAGTAATTTAAAAAAATAATTGAAGAGAACCAATAATTATTTTCATCATATTTTCTTTTTTAGAGAGTATTATTAATAATTTACATTGGATATTGGCAAGAAGGGATTTTATACTGGACTTCTACAAAATTCCTCAATAACTCCACAAAATGTTGCTTGTCTTTGCTTTCTCCACATGAGTGATGCATATGTTTCCTCACTTGGTTCTTTTTGCTTGAAATTGAATCAAAAGACTGGAGGTTCAACACCACCTTAAAAGCATGTTGTAATGAGGGAATAGAATGAGGAACAAAATAAAGGAAATGGGAACCTTTTATAAAGAGGCTTCACTAACCCTTCTCTGTTCAGATAAATTTGTAGGTTATGTAAAACAAAGGAGCAAACTACAACGTTTTGTTTTGTTTGTTTTGTTTTGTTTTTGTTGTTGTTGTTTTTATTAATCTACATTAGTGTGATGTTTATTATATGCTACAAATCATAACCACAACAAAAATGGTGTTGGCAGTTTTGGCTTAAGTTCCATTTTGTAGCTGGAGATGGAATATTGTATTAACAACACACATTTACATCTCACACTTAAAATAAATTCAGCACAAGGAAAACAAAACAAAACAAAGAAACAAGTGAAAAACAAATCCGAGTCTTTCTGTTTCCATTTTTCTCTTGAGGGTCTATTTGATTGGGTTTGTCCTCCCTCCCAGAACACAATCCACCTGGGGCATCCCTGTTGCTTTGGTTACAGATGTGTTGCATCTGGGAGCAAATAGTAGGGGAGCGGCTAAGAATTGCAGTGCTTAACTCCAAACTATAAAACCCTTCTTTCTTTTTTTCCACCCCCCTAGATATTTGAGTCCTAAAGACCAAGCCTTATACTCTCCATTAGGTAGTTGGTGAAAGATTTCCCAGGCATAAGCAACAAGTTGATGAGTTGTTGTTTTTAAATTTTTGTATGATTCTTTGAATTCCCATCGAAACTTTAGGAGCTATTAACAGAAATTGTCAGTTTTACCTCATCACCATTTCTCAATTCCATTCTTAGATAGCTGCCCAGGAATAAAGAAAACATTTGTCTCTGCAAACATTCCTTTTCAAATGTTCATAGCAACAATATTTACAACAGCTGAAACATAGAAACAATCTAAATATTGACCAACTAACCGATGAATGGATAAGCAAAATGAATGCTATACCCATAAATGGAGTATTATTTTTAAAAGATACTGACATGCTAGAGCATGGACAAATCTTAGACGTATTATTCTAAGTGAAAGGAACCAAAAACAAAGATTCCATGTTATATGATTTCATTTAATACAGAATGTCAGAAAAGGAAACTATATAGCTATAAAAAGTCAATTCGTGCCTGTTCATGGTTAAGGGTAAGAAGAAAGAATCCCTGCAAATGGACACAAGGAATCTTTTGGAGTGATAGAAATCTAAATCTAAAACTGGATTGTGGTGTTGGTTGCACAGTACTGTACATTTACTGACAACCATCAAATCGTACACTTAAAATGTGTGAATTTTATACTGCATGAATTGTATTTCAAATTTGTTAGTTAACGAAACTTAAATAAATGTCGTTTTATGTGAAGATAAATATAACCACTAAATCATTTAGAAAGCTACCAGGGAAGAAAAAATAAACTATAAAAATGATGGGGGCTTTTTGGTACACAATATCATGGACCTTTTGCATGCTGTTTTGTGAGTGAATCTTCTCCTCAAGTAGGATATGACCTCATCATATCAAAGACATATCATGACTCTTTGAGGGACATCTATTTCAATTATGATCTCAGACACATACAAATGCTTCATTGTCCTGTCTTCCATGTGTCAATTTCTTACAAGCAACAGTTTCAATTCTGGCCTTTACTACTGGTGAAGCCATGGGATGAATGATGGCAGACTAATAACATTGTAAGGGAAACTCAGGAAATTAGCAAATTGGGCCATGATGGTAAAACCCAAACTGAGGTTTAAACCAAAATTGTCAGGATAAATAAAGATGTGGCCTCCGAATTTGGGGGTAAATCCAAAGATTCAAATGTTAAAAGTGTGCTGCTACCATGGGATTTTTGCTCTCAAATTGGAAGCTAAACCCAGGGATGGGTGGGTACGAGAGGGAGAAGAAGGCAAGACTAGACTGCATTAGCAACAGGGATTCTTGAAGTACCTTTTCACGTTTCCATGACTATCCACACCGACAGCAAGCAGTCATCAGGGATTCTAGATATCAACTCCTGAAAATTCCATTTATGGGCAATTAGTGCTCAAGGACAGAGATTCTGAATCTTGACACCAGACCGTATGAATCTTGACATACGTATAGAATGATGAATTATTTATCTTGAAAATTCTTTATGATACAAAAAGTCCTAGTCTCATATGGCAGGCTGAATCCTCCTCTAACCCCCAACCCAAAGTATTTCAATGTCAACCTTTGGCATCTGTTATTACTTTATATGAAAAAAAAAAAAAAAGAGGTATTTGCAAATGGGATTAATTCAGGGATTTTGAGATGGAGAGATTATCCTAGATTATCAGGATGGGTCCTAAATACAATCAAACATCTTCTTCTAAGAGAAAGCAAAGGCAAATTTTATATACAGGAACAGAGGAGAAATGGTATAAGGATGGGACGAGGAGAAATGTGAAGATACTGGCTTGAAGCTTGGAGTAACGCAGCCACTTGCCAAGGAATGCAGCAACCATCAGAAACTAGGACTGACAAAGCTGCCTGAGAGAGTGAGATCCTGATAACACCTTCATTCTATCCCAATGATAGAGATTTTGGAGTACTGGCCTCTAGGACTATGTGAAAATAGACTTACTTTAACCCACTGAGTTTATGGTAATTTGTTATAGTAGCCACAGGAAATACAGATCACAAACTTGTTTGGGGACAAAATGCTATGACACTATTGAACCTAAAATGAGGGCACTGAGCTGAGCCCTCCCACCAATCTTTAAATTCCTTTTTGGATGGATGACATCTGGAGATTGTATTCTTATAGGAAAAGGATTTCAAAATATTATGAATAAATCATGAGTCAGTTTATCCCATGCTCTACCTGGTTGATGTAAAACATTCCTCCATCTTTGTGTCTTGAGGTTAATGGTGTGTGTGTGTGTGTGTGTGTGTGTATTCTGCTTCTCCAATTTACACTGCTGGGTCAACACAGAACTGTAGTGCATGCCATAAATGTACACGCAGTACAGAAATGCTCTTGCCAAATAAGTCATTTCTGTGCACACATGCTCTGTAATGAGCATTTCCTGTCATTTATTTGAGAAGAGTAATAGAGACATCCCTTTTACCCTGTGGGCACTTTTTTTTTTTTTTCAGTCAACTAAATCAAATCCTACTCGCATCTCCTAGTCTTTCAATTATTTTTATTGCTGGCTTTACTTCCCTCTCCAATTTACTTTTTGCCCATTTAAAATTGGGAAATTAACCATTGAATTAGTGTTTGCCTACACCATACAGATGAGACACATAGTTTGCTTAATATCACTGGGGAATTCTTTATTCTGCTTTGTTTGATCAGTAATAAGACTCAATTTTTAAGTAAGCATAATAGCACATACACAACCAGATAAATGCTATCACTTGACATAGTTACAGCAGGCAGAACGCTCATTCTGAAACTGGCTCTAAGCAATTCTACATTTTCTTTATAGCAATTACGTGTAGTTGGTTTTCAGGTTAAATAATAAGGTGAATATCCTGTTATCTGAGAGTTGCAATTCATTTCATTTTGGACAAGAACAATACCCAAATTTATCAACTATCAATTTTTATCCATTATAAACCTTTAGTCTATTTTCTAAGGATTTTTGTTTACCACACTTGAGAGCATTTTACATGAGAATTTAGTGTTAAAACAATCTAATTTTTCTTCTGGTAGTGGTTATATAGAAACAGCTTTGTCCTGCAGTTGAGTCCCTGGATCCACACAGGGAAACTTGGACTTGGAGCTGCTGGGAATTCTGGGTTTTGGAGAGGCTCTCTGAATTCCGTGTCCCCTTTAGGTACTTGAAACCTGTTGGCCTCCAGTGTAGCCTAGAGAGGGTGCTCTGAGCAATTAAGGGAACACATGACCCAGTTCTTGTTTCTTCTCTTTGACTCTTCACCCTCCCTACTCCCCTTGCTCTTGGCACATTCAGGTGCTCAAAAGGTGGGGGGGGTTGCACCCATAGTATGGCCTCCTACATGGTGCTGACACATTGTTTGGGATAAGACTGCATTGCTTTGGAGGCAGGCCCAGGTTCCTGCCCACCTTTTGTCTGTACTTTTCTGTGGTGCAGTGTAGAGGTTAGCCTCATCCTTAGCAGTCTCCGCCCAAGGTCAGTCCAACCCAAGGTCCTTTGCTTTGAAAGCCCCTCAAGCCCATCCCAGAGTGTTCCTAAACCACAGCTCACTGATGAAAGATGCATTTGTTTTGGTTGTTCTGTCCATGGTCCTGACCATTCTCACCACTCTGGAAGTGCACAGGAGTCCTGCATCTTAAAACATTAAAAGAGACCCCTTCTGCAACCTAAAATGTTCCAGGAAAGACATGGTTGAAACATGCGTTTTTGCAAATTTACACTATGAAATTTAATTAACAGACAAGGAAAAAAAATATCATTCACATTTTTCTGCATATTTGGGGCATAATTTACAGATGGGTTTGTCAATAATGAACAACAAGTAACAACATTTGAGAAAGTCACTGTTGCACAGTAGACACACTAGATGAGGCATCATGAGTAATGTAACAGCATTAAATAAACAGTATTAAGGAACAACAAGGCAGGAAGATCTATACTGTTTCAATATAAACAGGATGCAACAAGCCGTGGGATGAGTAATAGCACAGCCACATTTTCCTTCAGTTGGGAGGCATGAAATTATGAAGAAACTATGTATTTAAAAAAATGAAAAGATGTTTCCTAGACCTAAGGGAAGAGGCTTCTTGGGCACTAAGAAGACTTCATCTGTATTTGACTGGACATTAAACAAATACATAAGAAAGTTCCTTGTCTTTACATATGATCCTTCTCTGATTACTATACTTTTTTTGAGTCCACAAACTTAAAAAAAAATCTTTTATATTTTTAGCAAAATTGTTTATTTAGACAAGGGCCCTGCCCACAGAAAAGAATATTTGATGAGATACGTTCATATACTTTGGATAGCACTGTACTCTACATAAATAACTATGCTGACTCCAGATTCCCATGATAATATATATTATTTGCACTGTAATTCACTCACCAAATAAATAATTATTAAACTCTAACTAGGTGTTAGAAATTTTTTGTTGGAGACAACAAAGAGGAATGTATTTTATAAGAACATCCTCTCTGAAGAAATGATATTAAAATTGAGGAATTGGTGAAGTAAAGACTGAGCTATGCAAAGACCTGGGTAGAAATCATTTCAGGCAGAGGGAGCAGAAAGTGCAAAGCTCCCAAAGTTGGTACAATATAGCTGGTGTGACTTATTCAAAATATTTTGTAAGCTGAACATCAACACATGTCATTGGGATGACATATCATAGTAAAGGTTGTAATTTTATTTAGTAAAATGGGAAACCACTAGAATATTTTGAACAGTACATTTTCATGATCTGATTTCTGTTTTCAAGTGATAACTTTAGTTCTAACATATATATACTGTGTAGAGGGCAAAAGTGGGAACAAGAAGAACTAGGAATCTTTTGTTTGTAAAATGAAATTTTTTGGTGACTTTGAATAGGGAACTAAATCTTAAATAATTGACCAAAGACAGAGCTGAAAAAAAAATCTTTTGTTAAGTTGGATGTTGGATATGAAAGTAAAAAGAGGAGAAAAAGCATTTTCTAGAATTTTCTGTGGAGCAATTAAATATATCAAGTTCAATATTCTGTGAAGGTAAAACTGGAGTAGGAGAGAAGTAGATTTTTTGTTTGTTTATTTATTTGGAAAAGAAGGAGACTTAAGAGTATTGTCTTGGACATACTGAATTTAGCTAGCCTATTAAACACTTAAATAAGAATCAGGATTAAGTGGTTAAGGGTTCAAGTCTAGAGGTAAACTGAAAGATCAATGCTGTGGGTATACATTTGAGGATCATTAGCAGAGAACTGGGATTAAAAGCAAAGGACAGTATGAAATCTAAGGAATGACTGTGAGGAAGATAAGAACAATGAATAAGACGTAAGTCAGTACTGAGGGGGAAAAAAACAAGAGGGGAATTTAGCAAGGTAAAAAGACAGAAAGAGATTGCTCAGTTATGTAAAAAGATGATAAATAAAGGACTTGGGAATCAAGCAAAGAAAAAATTTTAAGATAAAGAGACTGTCAACTCTGTCAAAAGTTGTCAATTAAATAAGATAAGAACCCCAAGAATGGTCATTAAAATTGGAAGCATTGGGATTATTAGTGTTCTCAAAAAGAGTACTTTTCACCTCAGTGGAGAAGAAAGTGTTATTTAAATAGCTTTACACGGAGCAGAAGTTGAGGAAATGGTGAAAAAACAGACATATACCATTACATTAGTTATAATATGGCTTTTATATAAAAAATGAGATGGGAGAAGAAAATTAGTAAGATAAAAAGAACATAAATATTTCTTTTTTTTTTTTTGAACCTAGATTCTTGGTAAGTATAACACGTACAGATAGACATATATCATACATAACCAAAGTATGTCTTCAATGCTTTGGAGAATAATTAATGCATAGAATGGAGAAAAATGGCTGTGGATGATGAATCCTTTTGTGAAAAATATTTTTTGGAGGATGTCATGTATTATATGGAAACATAAGAGGATATCTTTATCTATACTTGGAGGTGAAAATATTTTGACTGGATTCTAAAAACTCCAATGCTCCAATCTAAAATTTAAATGATAGTTATCATACTTTTAAGTTTCTGGATTGTACAATGGAGAGAGGTTGAAAATAGAAACCAAAATATCATAAACTCCTAGATCAATACTTGTCTATTAATAAGAGCATGAATGCCTTGTGCCACTAATAAAGTAATGAAAATGTTTATAATTGAAACACATTGTTGCTAATCTCAATAGCAAATCTTCACTAATTAAAAGAGATTTAACTAATAAGAGTGGCATTTCCTTCTCTCTCCTTGTAAACTTAATTGCAAGTAATTTGAGGGATACCCTTCCCTGAGTATTAACCAGTATAGAATGGGCCTAGAATGAGGAAGTGCCTGGTCCTCTCATGAGCCACTGAAGGTATATGTGGAGAAAAAGCAACAACAGCAACAACAGAACTGAACTCTAGCCCCAGACTGGAAATCCAGCCACTGGCTTTCCTGCCTTTCCACATAATGCCTACAGTCTAGCTCTTTCTCTCTCTATTTTTTTTTTAAGATTTTATTTATTTATTTGACAGAGAGAGATCATAAGCAGGCAGAGAGGCAGGCAGAGAGAGAGGAGGAAGCAGGCTCCCCACCAAGCAGAGAGCCCGATGCGGGGCTCGATCCCAGGACCCTGAGATCATAACCTGAGCCAAAGGCAGCGGCTTAACCAATGAGCCACCCAGGCACCCCACTCTTCCTCTCTATAAAAACAGCCAAGCTATGTGGGAATTAAGAATCACTGTCGACACATCCCACCCTTGGCCATCATCTTTATAGGAATCATGATTGCATGTGAAAAACACGTCTTTAGATGAAGGGCTGAGGTGGGAACAGAGGAGCGTGCTGCTCTATCTTATACCATTCCACCCTTAGTAAATGTGTTTCTTCTCAGAACAGAGGTATTTTGTATCTTTAATGTGGTTTAACTAAATGGACTAGCTAGAAGCACAGAAGAGAGTAGTTTGTTGCTGGATCATTTAGGTCTTCTTAAATCAGTTCCAGGATTTAAGGTGCGGTAAGAAATGAGAGACAGTTAAGCTATGTTTTCATGCATTTGATGGAAAGTAAATGGACATCATGGAATCATGGGATCCAGGAGACATTTGATTTAGTACAGGACTTTTTACACAGGGTGAGTCACTTGGTAAACTGTGACACAATGAACCATTTACTGAACTTATCATATGATCCCTAATAATTTAATTGTATCTTGTTCTCCCTAAGCCAGGATCCAAAGTTTATGCTTGTCACCATGCTGTATTTTAGAATCCAATGATGAAATAAAAATATAGACTATCACAGCACAAGGCACCATACTAAAAACACATCAATGGGCAAGTCTTTCCAGTATAAGATATTGAATATACTGGAATTCAATTTTGGGACACTGGCAAATTATGTGAAGACAAATTCCAGCATCATTCTAGGCCTTTGGCCTAGGCAAGTTAATTACATTGAAGCAGTAAATAACCTGAATATAGATTTCTAGAGCTAAGAGTAGGTCTAGGCTGGATATAAATTAATGAAATGCTAGCATACAGGTGATGTTTAAGAAAAGGAGGTCCTAGAATTGGAAAAGGAGGTGTCTACAAAATTAATCTTAAAAAAAAAAATGGGAATCCAAAGGGTGGGAAGGACATCAGGAAAGTATATTATCAAGAAAGCCAAAATAAGAGTATTCTAAGAATAAGTGTCCTCGATATTCCTAGGAGGATAAGAGAGATAGGAGTTCTACCTTCTGGCATAAGAGAAATGAAGATCCTGTCAAGAGACAGAAATCAAGAGCCTCTTTTCCAAATCAGAGGCTGCTGTCGGTTCTCTCACATGTACAAGATGAAGAAAAAGTTACAGATTTTATGTAATTGCCCTCTAGGGAAACAGAATGACACAGATAATATCTCATAAATAGAATATGAACTACTGGCTTGTTATCAGATCTGAATCACCCACAAGTAATCATTTAGCAAAAGTTCTAAGACACCTATGAAAATATTGGTTCTAAGGATTGAATGGAGATACTTATAAAGAAACCAAATTACGAAGAAAAAACAGAAAAGGAATTTGAAAATTAATGATACAAAAACAAAAACTAAGGCAAATAATGTTTAGTAACTTGGATTGCCAAGCAAAATTTTGAAAACATACAGAGAATATTAACACTGAAAAAGAAAGCCAACCTTATCCACAATAGCAATGCATATTTTTTCTGGGTCAAATGAAAAAAAAAAAAAGGAAAAACAAACACAAGTTTATACTAATTAAGTTATATATAGTCATATACGTATATATATATACGTATATGACTATATAAGTTAAATATAACAAGTTATACTAATTAAGTATATTTAGGATTCTCAAAGAGATAAAGGAAGAAAAATAATCCAAAAAAATGAGACTATGAAGTTACAAAAGAAGCAGAAAAAAAAGAGATGGATATTAACATAATTTTAATCCGTAAATTAAAGCAGCTAAAATGTTTTAAAACGTTGATTGTCACAATAAACTATATTCAAGTTGGAAACAAGCATGTTAAGGAATTACAAGATGATACAGAAGTATTCTATTCAGCATCACAAAACAGCAAAGGGATTTGGTATTTAAGGAACTCAAAAGAAATGCTAGCAGCCTCTACTTAAACAAGGAATAGAAGGTTCCCAATGTCAAAGTCTAAAATATTAAAGATTAATGCAAGCAAATAGTAAATGCAACATATATGTAAATTAAACTATCGACTGTAAAAACTTGACCAGTGTTTTGTGTTTACAAGGCAGAGCTATCTCTCTAGATAGAGAGATAACAATAACACACAAAAAAAATAAGAAATAATTAAAATGTTCTCTATACCTTGCAAGTAAGCAGAGAAAAATAAAAATAAAATATAGAAATTTGACCAACCCAACTTTAAGCAAGAAAAATTGAAAAGAAGCCCAGAAATATTAAAGCAAGCAAGAAATATGAACTACTATGTAAGAAATATTAAAAACATATGGATAAATGTAACTATGAAAAACTTACCAATTAAGAGCCAGATTGCATTAAAACTTGTAGCTAAACAGTGTCTAAACCATGAGAGACTATGGACACTGAAAAACAACCTGAAGGTTTTGAAGGGGCAGGGGTGGGAGGTTGGGGGAACCAGGTGGTGGATATTGGGGAGGGCACGTATTGCATGGAGCACTGTGTGTGGTGCAAAAACAATGAATACTGTTACGCTGAAAAGAAATTAAAAAAAAAAAAGAGACATAACTAATCAACAACATTAAATATTCAAAATTAAAGATAGAAAAAGATCTATCAGATGGCTTACTTTATGCTTCAACTTGACTGGGCTACAGTGTTCAGATATTTGGTCAAACATTTTTCTGGATGTTTCTGTGAAGATGTTCCTTGGATTAGATTAAGATTTAAATCTGTAGAATTTGAGTGAAGCAACTTGATCTCCCTAATGTGGGTGGATCACATCCAATCAGTTGAAGGGCTTATTACAACAAAGACTGACCTCCCTTGAGCAGGAAGGAATTCTGCACCAGATGATCTTTAGACTCAAACTGCAACTCTTCCCTGAGTCTCTAGCCTGCAACCTTCCTCACCATATTATGGACTTGAATGTTTACAGTCAGGTGGGCCAATTCTTTAAAACAAGTCTTTCTTTCAATTTCTCTCTCTTTCTGTTTCTCTCTCTCTCATGCAAACACACACAATAATTATAGAATTATGATTATCTTATAAAATTATATAAATATAATTATATAATTATATTATAGAATATAGACACACACACACATACTCTGCTTCTTTGGTTATGGAGAGAGAGGGAGATAGAGAGAGAACTGCGAGAGAGGGAGGAGGGAGAGAGAGAGAGAAATTACAGATTTTGGTCTTGTGCACTTGTGGCAGTGGGTTAAGTGGTTTGTCTAAGGCCACAGTCTTCACATCTGATGCTGGAGCTTGAAGCCCAGAAGTGGGTGGTTGGGATGGGAAGTTGAATGTAATGTGGGGGAGATCAAGGGAAGACTGGAGCTCCCAAGCATGAATTTCTTCTTCAAATTATGATGAGTATTGGGATCTAAGATCTTTTGAATAACCCTCTTATCAGTACCCTCAAAAGAAAACAATAGGAAAAAATGTGTCAACATCCTTCAGTAAAAGATAAAAGATATACATTTAATGGCAAATAATTTATTTTTAAAAAACATAACAACTTGCTATGGACCTCGCTATATAAAGCAGTAGGTCATGGAACGTTTTCTCAAACAAACCTGTTGCTACTCAGGGTCCCTCATCACTTATGCAATGAGTATTAAATCACAAAGTAATTGTTCATCAATTTCAGAATCCATTTAAAGTACAGAATTAAACTTTGCAATCTAAATTCAGTTGTATTAAAATATATTTGGATGATGAAACTACTCAGTATCTTATCTGTGGTGATGGATTCGTGACTGTATACTTTGGGCAAAACTTAATGCTTTAAACCTAAAAAGGGTGTATTTTATTCTCTGTACATTGTACCTCAATAAAACTGGGTAAAGAAACCCTTGTGATTGAAAGCTGAAAAGTAGCCTTAAATAATAAGCTGAGTAAAAGGATGGAATTTTGAAATATGTATAATTGTACAGCAAGAAATTCCATATCAAAACTTGAGGGGTGGTACTAATGCATTAATTATACATGTATTTATCTCTTTACACATAATTGTAAAGGAAATGTAGACATAAAATTAGAAGTCAAAAAATTTGTTGGATATAAACTTGCTGAATTCAAGAAGAATATACAGCAATAACTAATCTGAAAATATAATAGCAATATAAAAAGGGGGAAGGAATAGCTAATTTGAATAAAAACTAAATAAAATGGTGGAATCTGCATTTGCAGGTATCAAAAACTATTAACAATTAAAACAGTGTGCATTTATTTAGGTGACCTCAAAGTCAGGAGAACCTATTAAAGTGTCGAGAAATAGTCTCACACCTAGAGGACACTTGGTATAAGTGAAGTAGCATCACATATCAGTTGTGATTTTAGAACTGTTTAACAGTGGTTGTCACTTGAGCAACTATATGACTCCCCCGAAGTCAATTTTTATTCTTATCTTCTATAAAATAATTTTAAATAAATTAGTCATTTAAATATGAAAAGCAAAACTAACAAAAAGCTTTAGGGGGATTATAAAGAAATATCAGTAAATATGATTACATAAAAATACAAAGCATTTATATAAAAAAGACACATACATTAATTTTAAAGCAAGAGCATAGCCTACAAGAAAGTATAATTTCTGTTGTATACTCATCAAAAATTAGGTTCCAGAATATATAAATCAATCTTATATTAGACAAAGGCATGCAACTTTGTAAGTGGCAAAGTAGGTGAAGAAGTAATTCACAGAAGAGGAAACCCAAATCTCCAGTATATGAAAACATGTCAATCATAATAATAATAAAGTAAATGCAAATGCATTTCACACACATTGGGCTGGCAAACATTTCAAAAGACTGACCGTAACATATGTTGTTGGTCTGATGGAGGAAAGTGAAGCCTCATGGTGTTGGTGGTAATGTAAATTGATAAAACCAATTTACAGAGTGATTTGAGATCTACTTATGTTGAGAATAAGCATATCCAATGAGCAAGTAATTCATATCCTGGGTATTTCGTGGAACTGATCACACGTGTACTTAAAGAGAGAGGAAGGCAGATTTTTCATCACAGTATGGTTTGGAATATAGAAAACAGAAACAGCTTTACTTTCTATCTAAGGAAATGACCAAAATACGATAGCTTTTCAATGGGATAGTATACAGCATAGAATTGTATAATTCTACGTAAAATGGTGTGCTTGAATCTCAAAAGCTTAAAAACTACATTTTGGAACAAATACTATATACTATGTATGGATCTAAACAAATATGATAAAAATGTAAACATAGGGCTAGACTAAAATTTCAAAACAGTAGTTAATTTCAGAGAGGAATGAGAAAATGGCAAATGGGAATGGGAGCTCTGGCATTTCATGTGATACACTTATATTTCATTTCTAAAAATAGCAATCTGAACCAACTACTTACAAAATAACAATTATGAAATCTCAGTGTAGGGCAACATAATTGGTAGTTATACATTGATTTGGAATTTTGTATATAAATGAAACATTTTAAAATACGAAATGAAGAAAAAGTGTAAGAACATGCTACCTGTTGCATAGAAAACATTTAAGGATTTAGTTGGGTGTATGGCAAAGGAGGGTTTGGAATAAAGGATTTGTTTGTCATTTTTGTGTTTCCTTTTATTTAAAGGTAGAGAATTATTGATCATGTTTGGATGCTGATGAGAACAAGTCAGTAGAGAAAGAAGCTGAAAGTATCTGGAAGGATGAAGCATCCCCTGGAGTAAGGCCCCAGGAAAGGGGAGGCGGGTGGGGTGTGTGAACTAGGTGATGGGAATTAAGGAGCACACGTCTCATGATGAGCACTGAGTATAGAACTGTTGAATCACTACATTGTACATGTACATGTGAAATTAAACAACACTGTATGCTAACTACACTGGAACTAAAATAATTTTTTTTAAGATTTTATTTATTTATTTGACAGGCAGAGATCACAAGCAGGCAGAGAGGCAGGCAGAGAGAGAGGAGGAAGCAGGCTCTCCATTGGGCAGAAAGCCCGATGCAGGCCTTCATCCCAGGACCCTGAGACCATGACCCGAGCCGAAAGCAGAGGCTTTAGCCCACTGAGCCACCCAGGCGCCCTAAAATAAAATTTTAACTAAAAAAATTAAAAACAGTGAAAGAAAGAAAAAAATGAAAAGAAAAGAAAAGTGATATAGGAGGGATGCCACACATAGAAGCAGGGGTGGGTGACACTGGTCCTTGACAGAAAGAGGGTCTTCTCTTCCAGGGAATCAAAATGCTCTCCAGAGGGGAGTAGAGGAGAGCCATATTAGTTCTACAGACAGAGCGGCCAGAGTGAGGAAGATCCTAACATATTTTCTGATTTACTATGAAGTGTAAACAAAATTCTCTTCTGAAGGAGAGGGTACAAGGCAGTTGTGTTAAATTCTAACAGCCCTAGAAGATATTAAGAGAACTCATTTATTAAAACATTCTGTAAGTTTGCCAGGCAATACTGAGTACATACATGAAATTACAATCATGAGTTTATAGTATTATCATTATTGCATTATTCCTTTATTTTTCCCAACTGTAGTAATCTACAGACAGGAAGCCCAGGAAATCAAAATGTGTATTAATTCTTAAAAATATATTTTTTATATTTCATAGTATATGTGTGAACCCTTCTTTGCCATAAATGTTTTCCTATATTTATTTTTTTTTAAACTGTGCTCTTTATCTAAGGTAATATATTCAATTGCTTTGTAATTAAATCTTAAATCCTGGGTGTTACATGCAAACAATGAATCATGGAACACTACAATCAAAAACTAATGATGGGGCAACTGGGTGGTTCAGTGGATTAAGCCTTTGCCTTCAGCTCAGGTCATGATCTCAGGGTCCTGAGATTGAGCCCCACATCAGGCTCTCTGCTCAGCAGGGAGTCTGCTTTCTTCTCTCTCTCTGCCTACTTCTCTGCCTACTTGTTATCTCTCTCTGTTAAATAAATAAATAAGTCTTAAAAAAACCCACAACTAATGATGTATTGCATGGTGACTAACATAATAATAACAATAAAAAACTTAAATCCTGAATTTTTAGCTTTCTGAATATTCTCCCATACTCAAATTCTTTTTTTAACCACACACAGTTTATTTAATACAATATGCCTATTTATCTTTTTGAAATTGTGTGTCTCTTAATCTTGTGGACTTAGATAGTAGACTAATTGATTTGTTTTTGCATTGCTACTACTTTACTGAATGATTATCCACAATTACAGTGGATTAAACAAATGGAGATTTTGTCTAAGTAATATTCTTTCTTATGTTTCATGCTACATTTTTGAGTGAAATGTGCATGTAGGTTTATCTCTTCTTGCAAAAGGAATATAGTCTCAACAGGGCTTTGCAATAGCTGAACAAATAAAACTATTCCTAGAAAAGAAAACAGTAACATCTACTAGTTCATCATAATTATAAATGAACATATTAAAAGGTAGAGGTAAATGTGTACTTTATGCAAATGATGCTGAAAACTTTGCCCAGGATGAACATATCCTGATTTCATTTTCTAAGATGGTATAGCAAGGACAAGTCAGTTCTCTCTCCTACTCTCAATTTTTTCACCTGTAAAGTGGCATAACTCACAATGAGAAGAATTTTGCCAGAGTTACATAATATGTGAAACAATATACCGTACCATAATAATGATTAAAGGTAAATCCTATTTTACAAAGAACTCCCTATGTTTCATAAAATCCAAAGTCATAGAAAAAGCATAAGAAACAGAGCAAAATATTAACTGTGGCAAACTTTTGGTGGTAGAGGCATTGGTAAGTTTTATTTTCATCATACTTTTTCTAAATTTTCTGTAATTAGCATGTGATATTTTGATAGAAGAACCAATTTATGAGAAAAAATTGATGACAGCATTCAGGAGACATAATTAGTTTTGTTAAAGGAACTCATTAGATTGGATTATCACTGGAGGCATGGTTTGATATATATTTGCACAATTTAATTAATTTTAATATAAGAAGTATGTGGTCATCTTCTGAAAGCAGAGTGCAAACTGTGGACGAGTGAGGCTTACTCCCTGCCCTCCAGAAGCACACACTCTCAGTGATCATTATGTTTTAAGTGTTTTCATTTACTTATTTCATTTTCTTCATCATACTCATGGTGAAAGCAAATCATCAGGATAACAGCCACAAATCTGACTGCAGTGTAACAGATGCTACAAGCACCTCCATACAGAGCTTTCAAGCTAAGTGAATTGTTTTTTAAATTTTAGAGTTATGAACCCAGATTGATCAATAAAGACCTCCACTCCGTTTTTAAAGAGAGTGTTTGATCTGTACAAGAGGTAACAAAGGCTGAGACGATGGAGGTTTTAGCAACCCAGGAGAGCATTTTTATACTTCCTGAGAATAACGCAGTCAGACACCAGAAAGTTACAAAACAAAAACAAAAACCAAAAATTATCCTCTGGCACTAGGGAATCAGAGGTTTTTAGATTTTTTTTTTGTTTTTACTCTTATTTTGGAATAATTTAGGACATTGAAGAAACGTTGCTGCACCATCTAATGTCATCAAGCTATGTGACCACTGTAGAATCATGAGAGCCAGGAGATAAACATTTTAATGCTCTTTTTATTCCCTGTTGGATTAACTTTTATAAGGGTATTCCCTTTTTTTAAATATCTGCAGGGTACTATCTCTGGAGATCTACTCTTCACATAGAGAATGACTCAAAGAAAAATGTGGTTAATGGATTTCTGATGAGATTCAAAGCCTGGAGCCTCCTTCAGAGCACAATGACCTTCATCTTGGTCAGACAACTAGTCCTGCCCTATCTATTGATCCCTCAGACCTTCCCCATCTTTAATGTAATTCCATCCTCCAAAGTGAGAAGTCTGGTTTTCTTTGTTTATTTTCAATGTATTTATGCATTTGCTCAAGGGAACATACAGGGAAAACAGATTTGAAATTGCTGATTCAAACCACTGTAAAAAGAAAACCCACCGTCTAAAGTTCAATATTTTTATAGTCCTATTTTTAAAATGTACACTTAAGTATTGTTTAAAAAATTTCACACATTTTAAATGCACAATTTGATGAGTTTTGATACAATTTATAAGTTCAATTGATCTACGACCTTCTCAGCATGTTTTCTTCAACCAAGGAATTTCTAAGGAAGGACTTTACAGCGGATCCTTCTATCCAACCAGGATCAACCATTTCTAAGAAATGCGTATTAAAATCTCCAGCTAAGATTGTGAATTTCTGTATGTCTTTAAGTCTATCGATTTTGCTGCATCCACTCTGAAGCTCTGCTATTAGATGCACACAAATTTAGGACGGTTGTTCTAAATTATTTTCCTGATCATTTTATCATTGCAAAATGGCTCTTTGTCTCTCAAAGTCTATTTTTTTTCTGATATTAAGACAGCCATTTTAGGTTTCTTTTATCTTTATAACTGGCACGTAATGTATTTTCTATCTTTTTACTGTTAATCTAAATCTTTATATTGGAAGGATGACTTTTGAAGACAGAACATCTTAGATCTTACTTTATATCTCGTTTGACCATCTCTAACTTTTTTTCTTTCATTGGTTTATTTTATTTTGGTAAGAAGACTTAACATGAGATCTAACCCTTTTAACAGATAACTTAAGTGTCCAGTGTAGTACTGTTACCTGAAGGCACACTGTTTTATATTGTATGTAGAACTAATTTACTTTGCATAACTGAAATTTTATGTGTATTGATTGACATCTCCTCATTCTTTCCCTATACAAGCTCCTGGCAACCATCACTCTATTATTTACCTCTGGTAGTACGACTATTGCAGATACTTCATACAAGTGTAATCACATAATATTTGCCCTTCTGAGATTGGCTTAGTTCAATTAACATGAATATCATCAGGACTCATCTATGTTGTTGCATATGGAAGGAATTCCTTCAATAATATTCCATTGTGTGTATGTATATATAAATAAATGTGTATAATGATATATACCAAATGTGATCTATACAGATAAATCATATCTTCTTTATGCATTTTTCTGTTGATGGACATTTAACTTGTTTCCATGTCTTGGCTATTGTGAATAGCACTTCAGTGAAGAGGAGAATGGTAACATCATTCTGAGATCTGGATTTCAATTATTTGAATAAATACCCAGATGTGGAATTGCTGGATTATATAATAGTTCTATTTTTATTTTTTGAGGAAACTGAATACTATTTTTTTTTAAAGATTTTATTTATTTGACAGAGAGAGAGAGATCACAAGTAGGCAGAGGCAGCAGAGAGAGAGAGGGGAGGAAGCAGGCTCCCGGCGGAGCAGAGAGCCTGACATGGGGCTTGATCCCAGGACCCTGGGATCATGACCCGAGATGAAGGCAGAGGCTTTTAACCCACTGAGCCACCCAGGCGCCCCCTGAATACTATTTTTATGTAATATCTACACCATCTTGCATTCCCACCAACAGAATACAAGGGCTACAATTTTTCCACATCCTTGCCAACAATTCTTGTCATTTTTATTTGTCTGTCTGTCTTGATCATAGACACCCTATAGGTATGAGGCAATACTCCTCATAGATTTAATTTTAATTCCCCTGATGATTAGTGATGTTGAGCATCTTTCATTGGCCCTCCATATAGCTTTTGTGAATAAATGTCTATTCAAATCTTCAGCTCATTTTAAAAAATCAGTTATTAGGGTTTTTTCCTTTAAAGTTTTTTTTTTTTTTAATTCTAGTTAGTCAACATACAGTGTAGTATTGGTTTAAGGTATGCAATTTAGTGAGTCAGTACTTACATACAACACTTGGTGCTCATCACAAGTGCCCTCCTTAATGCCCATCACAACAAGTGCCATCCTTAATGCCCATCACCCGTTTCCCTCATTCTCCCTACTCACCTCCCTCTGGTAACCATCACTGTGTTCTATATAGTTAAGAGTCTATTTTTTTTTTCTCTCTCTCTCCCTCTTTTTCCCTTTGTGCATTTGTTTTGTTTCTTAAATTCAAAAGACGAGTGACGTCATATGGTATTTGTCTTTCTGTGACTTATTTTGCTTAGCATGATACTCTTTAGCTCCATCCACGTGGTTGTAAATGGCAAGATTTTATTCTTTTTTATGGCTGTATGTATGTATCCATCTATCTATCCATATATGTATATATATATACACATATATATGTATACATATATATATGTGTGTATATATGTTATATATATGTTATGTATGTTATATATACATATATATGTCAATATGTGCACACACACACTACAACTTCTTTATTCATTCAGTGGATGGACATTTGGGATCTTTCCATAATTTGCCTAAAATGGTATATCTATGTGCATACACACACACACACACACACACACACACAGGAATACTATTCAAGCAAAAAGAATAAAATCTTGCATTTTCAATAACATGAATAAAAGTGGAAAGTATGTTAAATGAAATATGTCGTTACCATATGATTTCACTCATGTGTGGTATTTAAAAAGCAAAACGAATGAGAAAAGGGGAAAAAGAAGAGACAAACCGAGAAACAGACTCCTAACATAGAGAACAAACTGATGGTTACCAGAGGGGAGATGGGGGGGAGGATAGAGGAAATAGGTGGTAGGGATTAAGCAGGACACTTGTGATAAGCACTGGGTGTTGTATGTAAGTGTTGATTCACTGTATTGTATACCTGAAAGAATTATATATACATATATATATATATATATATATACACACACACACATATATGATATATATGGTAGACTTCATATATATATGTATGTATGTATATACATACATATCTATCATATATCATATATATATGTATATACATATATATATGTATATACATATATATATGATATATGATAGACTTTACCAGTCAAGCCATCTGGACCTGGGCTTTTCCTAGTTGGGAGATTTTTAAGTACTAATTTAATTTCTCTAGTAAGGGTTATAAATATATTCATATCTCCTGTTTCTTATTGAGGCAGTTTAAATAATTTGTTTTTTTAAGAAATCTGTCCACTTCATATAACGTAACTACTTTATTGGCATAATATGGTTAATAATGTTGTATTATAATTATTTTAATTTATGTAATATCACTCTTTCATTTCTGATTTTGATAACCTACATATTTTTCTCCTTTTTTTCTGGTAAGTGAAGCTAAATTATTAAAAGCTTTTTTTTTAAATTTTTTGAAAGAACCAACTTTTGGTTCCACTAACATTGCTTCCCTATTTTATATTTCAATGTCTGTCTGAACTACATTAATTCCTACTCTCATCTGCATTATTTACTTTCCTCCACCAGCTTTCAGTTTAGTTTTATTGTATAATTTCTTTGGGTGCCATTGAGGCTGATTTTTGTTGTTGTTGTTGTTGTTGTCATTTTCATAATAGAAGTATTTGTTACTATAAATTTCCCACTACACAAGTTTTAGCTAAATCTGATTAGATTAAAAAATTAGTGTAGTTCAAGATTTACTCAAAAGTCCTTTTTTATGTCTTCTTTTATCAGTAAGTTATTTAGAAGTGTGTTAATTATTCACCAATTCTTGGAGATTTTCCAAAAGTTCTTCTGTTCTTTATTTGATTGTGGTCAGAAAACACCTTTTACAATGTAACTTTGAATTTATTGAGACTTGTTTTATGACCAAACCACTTTCTATACAGTAAATGTTTCATGTACCTTTGAGAAGAATGCATATTTTACATTATTGTAGGAAATTAATGTAGTTTAGACAAAAATTGAAATATAAAATAGGGACACAATGTTAGTGGAACCAAAAGTTGGTTCTTTCAAAAATAAACAAAACTTATAAAAGTTTAGCTCCATTTACCAGAAGAAAAGGAGAACATACATAGATACATAGATTACTTAGGTAAAGTCCTATAAGCCTCAGGGAAAGTTGGTTAATAGTATTTTCTTTCTTGTTGTTGTTTTTTAAAGATTTTCTTTGTTTATATGAGAGAGAGAGAGAACAGAGCAAGAGAGCGAGAATATGAAAGAAGGTGAGAAGAACAAGCAGACTCCCTGCTGAGTAGGTAGCCTGATGCAGGGCTTGATCCCAGGACCCTGGTATCATGACCTGAGCCAAAGGCAGACACTTAACCACTTAAGCCACCTAGAGACCCCCCAACTGATAGCATCTTCCAGTCTACCTTACTGTTATTGAGTACTCTGCCTATTTTTAAAATTAATTACTGAGAGAAAGCTTTTACAGCATTCAACCATAATTATGGATTTGTTGATTTCTTCTTGGAATATTATTAGTGTTTGCTTTGTGTGTATTGAAGCTATATCATTAGATGCATAGGTATTTGGGATTGGTGTGTCTTCTTGATTAATTTGTTTCTTATCATTGTGAAATTATATAGTTAACTCTAGTAACATAATTTACTCTGAAATTGCTTTTCCTATTATTTATATAGCCATTCCACTTGTCTTTTAAGTAGTGATAAAATGGTTCACCTTTCCAGCCCTTTACATTGAACCTATTTATCTTTCAAAATGAGTGTTTCTGTGTTGCCTGGATGTCTCAGGCAGTTACATGTCTGTCTTTTGATTTTAGCTCAGGTCATGATCTCAGGCTTATGAGATCCAGCCTCTGTTTCAGCTCTGCAATGGGTGTGGACCAGCTCATGATTCTCTTTCTTCCTCACCTTCTGCCTCTTTTCCCCCCGCTCACACTCCCTCTATTAAATAAATAAATAAATAAATAAATACAATAAAATTTAAAAAGGAGTGTTTTTTCTTTTTTATCTGATCTGACATCTTCTACCTTTAACTTGAAGCTTTTAGGCTATTCACATAACATGTGGTTATTGATATAGTTAAATATGATTCTCTTCTTACCTTATGTTTTCTACTTTTCTGTTATTTTTTCTCCTTTATTGTCTTTTCTGCCTTAAATTATTTTTAAATATTCCATCACCATTCTTTTATTGGTTTATTACCTATTACTATTTTTTGTTACCTTACCGTTCAGTATAGGGTTCATATATTAAATTTATCACTGCCTAGTGTCACTTGATACTATGTAACCTCATATAGAGGAAATGAACCTTTTTATGCTATATTATTGTCAATCATTTTACTCTAATAGATGTTATAATCCTCACAATATGTTTTTATTGTTTTATTTAAATAATCAATCCTCTTTTAAAGAGATTACTCAGTTAAATGTGGTTCACTGAATAATAGCTTCCCAAAGATTTCTACCTCCTGATCTAAAACCTATGAATATGTTACCATACACAGTGAAAAATAATTTACAGATGTGAACAAGTTAAGGATTCTGAGGCAGTAAATTGTCTTCAGTTGGCTCAGTTGGTCTCATATGATCACAATGGTTCTAAGGATAGGAAGACAGGAATATCAAAGTGAGTACTAGGATAAACAAGGACTAAAGCAAAGGTCATAGATGGAATGAAACACTATTTTGTTGACCGGACATTGAGGAAGGGTCCATAGCCAAAAAGTATAGGTGGGTTCAGGAAATTAAAGACAATAAATTTGTTGTCTTAAGTTGCTATTTTTTTTATAATAGCAATAGGAAACTAATACAAATAATAAGAAAAAGATTCTACATATCAACTCATGTAGTTACTCACTTCAGTGGTCTCTGTTCTTTTTTGGTGATCTAAATACACATCTAGTATTATTTTTCTTCCTTCTAAAGAATAGTTACAATATTTCTTGCATTTCAGGTTTGGTGCTGAGGAATTCTTTTAGCCATTTTAATGTCTGAAAATGTTCTGTTTTTCAAGTGGGTTAATTTCTATGAACATTTCCTTAGGTTTATAAATTCTGTCTTCTTCCATCTTCAAGATCATATTGTCTGACTAGTAAGTTTATCATTTCAGATATTTTGTTTTTTTAAAATCTTTTAAAATCTTTTTATTTATTTTAGAGATAGAGGGAGAGAACATAAATGGGGAACAGATGAAGAAGCAGGCTCACTGCTTAAGGTGGGGCTTGATCCCAAGGCTCTGGAATCATGACCTGAGCCTAAGGCAAGTGTTGAACCAACTGAGCTATGCAGGTTCCCCTTGGATATTTTAGTTTTAGGTTCTAAAAGTTCTATTTGTTGTTTTTATAGTTTATATCTCTCTGCTGATTTTCCTGTGTTCATTCTTCATTGCCATACTTTTTTTTAATTTATTTTTTATTTATTTTCAGCATAGTAATATTCATTATTTTTGCACCACACCCAGTGTTCCATGCAATCCGTGCCCTCTATAATACCCACCACCTGGTACCCCAACCTCCCACCCTCCACCCCTTCAAAACCCTCAGATTGTTTTTCAGAGTCCATAGTCTCTCATGGTTCACCTCCCCTTCCAATTTCCCCCAACTCCCTTGTCCTTTTCTCTTTAAAATATTTTAAATATTCTTTTGATAGATTTTCAAACATTATTCTCTGCTTATTTCAACATCTGGATCATCTACTTTTTGACTTATATTGATTTCTTTTTCTTTTGACTATGTCACATTTTCTAGATTGTTCATTTGTTTATTGATTTGTATTATATACTGAACCTTGTGGATTAAGTGTTGTAGAGACTATAGGTTTCACTGATCCTATTAGAAAGTGTTGGTTTTTGTTCTAGCAGGAAATTAATTTAGTTCAGCAGTAAATCCAAATTTTGCTTTCTTTGTGATGAACAGCAGCCAAATCACTTTACTTTTTCGTCCTTCCACTTGTGACTTTCTTTCCCTATGTGTGCACTATTTAGAACTCAGCTAATTATTTTGGTGGTGTTTGTTTGAAGCTTTTGTGTTTCCCTTGTGACACCATCCTTTCTGGAATTTCTGCCATTATTTTCCTATTATTCTGGCAACATCAATCTTTGTTCTCTGTCTCCTCAAGCCAGTGAAACTGAAATGTTTTGTGTGTAATTTCTTACCAATTTAACTGGGAAAAATGGGATATACCGTCTGGTGAAAAACTAAACAAATGCCATCCTCACTCAGAATCCTTCCTCTCAGTTTCTTTTTCCCAACACTTTTATGTAGTTATTTTTCAAGAATGTGTACCTGTTGTCTGTTAGAGGACAAACCTAGCACAACCTCTACTGCCATCATCAAAAATGGAACCCCATCTGCCAAAATGTAAATACCCAGGGTCAATTTTCAACTAGTCTGTTCTGTAGTCTCTTCTGGTACCCTGGTTTATGGGAACTCCCTCAACAGACTATTAAGTCCTACAGGCAGTTCTGTGCATATGTTCAGCCATACTTTGAATCACCTCTCATATTTCCCCAAGATTGTTTATTTGTTGACCTATTATGTTTTCCTGAGCTTGGATACTCAACTGCACAGCCAATATCTTCTCTGTAATTCCCAAGCCAGATTCACACATGGACTAACCACTCAGAACTTTAGTTTACATAGCAATGACAATTCCTCTTTGATTCTACCTGAATTTATCCTCCCCTGTGGTCTACAAACTCTTTTACATTTTGCAAAAGCCATTTCAACTGTGCACACCTTCCCATACTCACCCTTCTAATGAACAGGTTAGATGATTAATGGGTGAAGAAACAACCCCAAATAAATGAATCAATACATAAAAATGTTCTATCAGTCATTTATTTTCAAATTATTACTCCTATTCAGTACATGATGTTATGTGATGAAGTAATCAATTTAAGACATATCCCGTGGGATATTATTTACTAGCGGTAGAATGTGTATAAAGCAATCCATAGGGATAGTCATAGTAACAAAATCCAAGGTTGTAGCCTTCTTTTATCATAGATATAGCATATTTGTTCAGTTATAATCCCTGCTGTCTAACAGAGCGATCATCCCTGAAAATATGTGAAATTTCAGGAAATGGTGTTTTTGAGGTTAATTTGTAGTTCTGTAGATCTTTCTCAACCTCACATGGATTTGAAATCCAATGCTCTTAGCAAAAGTTGCTATACCAGTCACATTCTTTGGAGCTTACTGTATAATTTTAAAATCTCAGGAAAAGAGAATCCATTCTGAACAGTATGATAACATCTAAAAAGTGGTATAACGTCAGAATTGTTTTCTGTTTTCTAAAGTAGACTCAGCTGTTACTCAAACAAAGTTTCCAGATGCTTTACCTTTTCTGTTTTGTGATATAAGGAACTAATTGAATGTGGAAAAATGTAAACAGCTTCTATAATAATGCAATATCCAGTTTCAGAGAGGATATGTGCCACTATTTTTCGATCACATAAGCCATCCTCATAGGCACCAGAACTAGATTTTACTGTCTATAGTTAGTGCAAACTCTGAGCCTACAGTGCCTCCTCATTTAGTAACATTGGAGAGTAATCAGACTGTGAAAATTTGTAAACCAGCTGTTCATTTATGTTTATGAATTTTATTTCAGTCTTTATGGGAATGGTTAATCTGTTCTTTTTATGAAATGAGGCTTAAAGCTTTTAATCCACCCAGATGCTGAAGCTGGACATCTAACCCCTCCTACTCACAAAAATATAGAGAAAGAGTTGGTTATCTCTAATGGCCTTATTTTCTCCAGTCTAGCATAACCAATAACCTTTGTGATTGTTTTTACTCTGGGAAAAATCGCTAATAGTACACAGACACAGTAGGGAACAAGAATTAGTCAGGCAAACCCATCTTCTCAGAGGCTCATAAGGGAATGAGTTTTCAAGTATCTCTCTGGATATTCCAAAGGTCAAAGTTTTAAATGTGCTAGCTATTCTGCTATATTTTTCCTGACTAAAATATTTTTGTTTAATTCTTACCCAGTTTTAACCATAGTAAAAATTATTAAATGTTTTGTACATATACTGTTCAATATAAAGTTTTGAAACATAGGTAAAAAGACTGTTATAGTATGTAAATGGAGAAATAGTAAAAAATAAAGCATTGAGATTATACATGATGATGTAATTATTTAGAAAGATAATTCTAGGTTTTTGTTTATATGGAAAGAGTCTTTGTTCTTTGGTCATTTGAGACTTTGCAGCTTTGAATAAATAAACAAAATGTTTCTTTCCATCTTGATTATTTTTTATTTTTTAAATTTATATTTTTGTGAACATGTAGTGTGACACATTTCAATATTAACCTTAATTTTCATCTCCAGTATAACATTTACTCATTTCTTGCTTTTCACCTTTTTGCATATATTGTACCTAATGGGCAATATGTCTTCTACTTTTTCCCTAAGATGTCATATATAATTCTTTAATTTATCTGTTGAGGATATTTTAAAATCAACCACTCCTTTATGATTTCTTTCTTTCCACCCTCCCCTCCTTCCTCCTTTCCTTCAGAATTTCTTCCTTCCCTCTTTACTTTCTTCATGCTCCAGACTTTATTTCTTTAGATGATATACAAATCTAAAGAAAGAGTACAAAGCACCCAAACCACCAATACAGGTAATGAAATCCTGAAACTTTAGGTATCCTCTTTTATACTTGTATGATATTGTCTTATATGTAATATAATTTTCCATCATATATGTGTTTAGATAAATAAGTGTGTTTATGCATGTTAGTGTAACTGTGTATAATACTGTATTCTGTGCTTTAAAAATTTATGGCATGACACGATACGTTGCATTCATATCTTGTAATGTGACAAAAGCAAAGCCAGTGTTTTTTTTTTTTTTTTTTTTTTTTAGATTTAACCATGATAAGTCTTGTAGCCTTGTTCTGTCAGAGATTATCAGATACTCTTTAGGATCAGTGTTTAAAGTGCAGTTCATAGATATTACAGAAGAAATTTGTCTCTAGGTCCTAAATATTATTATGTGTCTTTCCTAAAAAGTAATCTTACTAGAAAAAGTCTTTGCTTAAGGTCAAGGTGTGCCTTTGTCAATCAATTTCCTCCTACTTTGCAAAATAATTTCAAATGATTTTGTAGAAAAAATACTTTTTGAATATTAATTTCACACTTTTTGCCTTCAAGAATGTTGAAGAAGGAATTAATCAATCTGTCAGTTCCTCAATCACTAATATGACTCAGAAAGAACTCAAAGAATCAAATGACAAAAATTCTGATCTGCTTGTCCATTAAATTTTTGTGAATGTTTCTGACATAGGATTTAAATGGAATTCAAAGAATCAAATGACAAAACTTTCCACCTGCTTGTCTAATAATTCATGTGAACGTAGATACAGTGCCTAGATCTAGAGAAATGATACTGAAACTCTGACTCATTCAAGCAGCAAGTAGTAAACACAATTTAAAATAAATCAAGGGGGCGCCTAGGTGGCTCAGTGGGTTAAGCCGCTGCCTTTGGCTCAGGTCATGATCTCAGGGTCCTGGGATTGTGTCCCGCATCGGGCTCTCTGCTCAGCAGGGAGCCTGCTTCCCTCTCTCTCTCTCTGCCTGCCTCTCTGTCTACTTGTGATCTCTGTCTGTCAAATAAACAAATAAAATCTTAAAAAATAAAATAAAATAAAATAAATCAAGGTGTTGCTCATTTAGATATGAAGATAAAGTTAAATGATATTCTCTGCATCTTTATATTTAAGATTTACTAAAATTTATAACACATTTCTATCGTTTGATCAACTTTTCATTGTAATGTATATCAATGCCATTGTAATAAATCAATCCAGATTATTAACTTGGAAACATGTGATTATAGAGGTTTTTTTTAATCACTGTTTATAGATTTGAATTTATAATAGAGACATGATAGAATAATTTAAAAAGTACTTCAAGTATGAAATATATTATATAAAGATAAAATACTGTGAAATTTTGTGAGAAATGGAATAGAACTACATTAGAGGAGAAAAGATAAAGTTTCTGACTTGCAAAGAAATGCTTGCACATTACGAAGAATAACAAATCACCATAGTATTTAGATTGTTTGGAGCAATTTCAAAGAAAAATGTAACAGTTTTATTTTTAAATGTTTAATCAGGTTGAAAATTTCACCCTATTTGACTCTCTAAGCTTTAAATGAAATGTTATTTCCCCACTGAAAAACATCCAAGGTAGTATGTAGATTTCCAAAACTTTTAATTTAGATAACAAACAAAAATAAAACTCTGAAGAAAATTGCTCTATAGTATTTCTTCATAATTTTAAAATATTCCATCAAAGATTCAAGTTTTTTTTTAAAATATCGGTCGTCATTTTCCTGCTCACTATAAAATTATTTTCTTTTTTTTTTTAATATTTTATTTATTTATTTGACAAAGAGAGATCACAAGTAGGCAGAGAGGCAGGCAGAGAGAGAGAGGAGGAAGCAGGCTCCCTGCTGAGCAGAGAGCCCGATGTGGGGCTCGATCCCAGGACCCTGAGATCATGACCTGAGCCGAAGGCAGCGGCTTAACCCACTGAACCACCCAGGCGCCCTATAAAATTATTTTCTATCATATTTCAGGTTGCCATATTGATGTTGACTTGTTCCTGGACTCAACAGTTTTCAGTGGTCTATATGAACATTTCTATATCAAAAATATGCTGGTTTATTTTTACAGCCTTGATACTTAATAGACCAAATTCTGTTTCTTTATTTTCCTTTATTTTTTCTACTTCTTCATGCATAAAAGTATTCAAATTGATCTGTAAAGTTATGTGAAATATAGCTCTCTTAAAATTTTGACTGAATTTTAGGGCATCTGGCTGGCTTAGATGGTTAAGCATCTGCCTTCAGCTCAAGTCATGATCCCAGGCCCTGGGATTGAGTGCCGCATTGGGCTCCCTACTCAGCAGGGAGTCTGCTTCTCCCTCCCACCCTGTGCCTCATCTCTGCTCATGCTCTCTCTCTCTCAAGTAAATAATAAAATCTTAAAAAAAAATTTTTTTTTGGACTGAATTTTAAAAATCTTTTGGAAAGAATTTAACTCTGTAGCATATAGGGTTGTTCCCTCCATGTACATAATTTACCTCTCCCTTTAATTAGTTTTCTTTTAGATCTTGAAGTAATATTTCATAGTTTTCTTCACAGTGTTCATTAATTCCTCAAAATCTTAGAATTTGCTTGCTATTGTGACTATGGCTTTCAAAATTTGCCTCTTGGGTGTCCTTAGTTTCTACAATATTGATTTTTGTTTACTGCTGTACATTCTATTATCCTCCTTATTGCTAGTTATTTTGAATTGTTTTTATTTCTATAGATTCTCTTGGGCTTTCTCTGTAGAAAAATCATATTATTGGGAAAGAAAATTATTATTTTTTCTTTTCTTAGACATATCATTTGTCCTTTTCTTTTTATTTTATCAGTCTTCAATTTATTATGATACTGGAGTGGCAAAGTACACACGGGAACATTTTGTAACTAAGTTTAAATAGGACACAGTCATGTGCATTCATTTACATATTGTCTATAGATGGACTGTAGTAATTGGAAAGGAAACGCTTTCAAGTATCCAAAACTTGAGAATTTGGAGACATGTGACAAGTAGAAGAAGGGTAGCAGGACCAACCCTCTATAATGCCATGATAACGTAAAGTTTCCTGACTAATCCCTGTCTGCACTGCCTTTGGTTCTTTTGCATGCAGAAACATGAAAAGTTCTTGGCTCTGACCACCCCCATCTGACTAGAACGTGGAGGAATGCACACTTGTCATTCGGCAAAGCCAAAAGTAGTTTCACTGAGTTGTATAAAGAGTTGATTCTAAGACTGAAAAAGGCAAAGTAACTTAAGGACACAGTGATTAAAACAAAATAACAATAATAACACATCTAAGGAGTTCCTGAAAGTCACTGATACAAAGAAAACTTATAAAACTCCCAAAGAGAAAATAACATTTAAGAAAAGGACAATCAAAAAAAAAAAAAAAACCAATCAGATTCACAATCTTTTCATATAAAACAAAATATTAGTGTTATAATCAAATAGAACAACATATACAGAAAACAGAAATAGATTAAATGCTGCGATTATAATTCCAACATACTTTTATGTTTGAGAAAGAAAGAAATGTGTTTTCAGGCATATGAAAGCCAAGACTTATTATCACTGTTATAACACTGTAAGTACATTAACAGGATAAAACAATAATGTTTATTAAAAAAAAAGTGTGTCCTTAAAAATTAAAAAGAAAATTCTGAATTCCTTCTTTTTGAATTTGGAAAAAATCAAGGGTTGTTGATAACACCACTTCTATTCAGGATCACTTTAGATGTTTGAGTAATAAAGTAAGGCAATAAAAAAAGGAAAGGAAGGAAAACACAAAACTGCCACTATTGGATGATGTAATTGTGTATAAGATCATCTAAGGATTAAATTGTCAGGATATATTAAGAGAACGAATAAGAAACTATCACAACTTTAATAGATGAAATGTCAGTAAGACATCAACTAATTGCAATTCTATAAGCCAGTAATATAGAAAATAATTAATTTTAAAGCTACTATTTATAATAGCAATAAATTAAATACTTCAGAATAAATATAATAAAAGATGTAAAATATATTTATGTAGTAAACTAAAATATAATATTGGCATAAACTTAAAAAGGCATAAATAAACATAAAATATCATGTTTACATGGATAGGAAGACTCGATAAAGATGTTAATTCCACATTCATTTCTTATTAAATTAAATTAATTAAATTCTGAATAGATATTTGTGAAAAGAACTGACTACTGAATTCTAAGCTTGCAAAAAGAAATGAAAGAGATAAGAATAGACAAACCCTCTTGAAAAGAATAACATGGAGGCATTACCTATATTATATCAAATTTATTTCAGAAATTTTATTTTTGAGTTCTGCCAAAATGATCCCTTTCTTCCTTTATCCTCCCTCCTCTAACTAAAGGACCCTGGAGATAACACAGTTAACAAGCAAGAAAATCTCTGAAATGTGGAAAGAAGGAGGAGGACTGCCTAGGGAACCTCCAAATTTGAGGAATGTCCCTGTTCTTATATATACCAATCAAGGTGCTGCAGAAACGTCCACCCTGGAACCTCCAGGAAGAGAATAGAAGAGCTTCCATAAATCCTATCCCTTTAACCAAAGGATGGGAAAAGGATGGCTTGACCACAAAAATATTTTTGGCAATGCCAGCTCACCTTCAGTAAGACACTGATCAAAAAACTTCCTTCCTCCCAAGGTCTCAGAGGAGGCCCCATGGGAAGTTGGTCTTGCACCCACTTACCTCATTCTGCATACTGTGGGGGCAGACAGCAATGCTCAGAACCCTGCAGAATGCTGATAGGCTGAGTAGGGAGCTGATCTCCCAGTTCCTAAAAATGGAAACAAGAAGTACACCAACTTCCCTCATAGGATAATGCTGGTGAGGCTGGCAAGGAGCTGATTTTCCACCACTTTCCTTCGGCCCATTACCATGTCATCCAACTCTGGGTAACTGAGCCTCGGCATCAACCTGACATCAACAAAGCTGAACAAGGTGGTACAAGTCAGAATTAGAAAGCAGTCCTGCCCTCCCCCATACCACCCCTGGTTTCAGTGAGAAATCTGAACCTCTACATTCAGCCAACAGCAACAAAACTGAAAAAGCAGTACAAAACAATGGGAGCTACTACTCTACCCTTTCCTCCAGCCCTTGATGTTAGTGGGTCAATCAAGGAAGCTCAGCCTCCACTTAACTTATCATCAATCAGGCAGAACGAGGCAGAAAAAGGTGGAATAGTCAACACTCAGTTCCCAGCCTTCCCTGGTGTCTGCAGAGACCAGTGAGGAACTCCATCCCTGCTTTGTGCAGGCATCACTGAGGCAAGGTGGTTGAGGGAGCACTTGGCACTCTGGACTTGACCCCTTCTCCCTGGGAGTCGGTCAGGCCCAGCAGGTAGCTATCAGTGTGAGTAAACTCCCTGTTCTCATTCTCCCTGGTGGCATTTAAACACAGCAAAGTTGATCTTACAATCTCACTTGGAGGCAACATATTGGGTGCAAGTCAATGCCTCACATTTGAGGTGGTGGTGGTGGCACCCAGAGAGAATTTCATAGATGCACACTCCTGTCCCTCATGCTTTACCTCAATAGAGATTTCTGCGAAAACAAAAATAATTAATTGGGATCCAGAGTCTCATAAAAGAATATCCCAAATTATTCCCAAGAATAATTAATTGGGATCCCTGTTGAATAATTAATAATAATAATTAATTGGGATCCAGAGTCTCATAAACGAATATCCCAAATGTCCAAGACACAGTGAAAACTCACTTGTCATATCAATAACCAGAAAATTACAAAAACAATGAGAAAAAAACAATTGATGGGTGCCAACCTCAAGATAAATTGTTGGGATTATCTGAAGTGGATTTTAAAGCAATCATCATAATAGCATCTTACTTAATAATTATGAATTCTTTTGAAATAAATGAATAATTGGACAATATTAAGAAAATAATACAAGTTCCTGCAAAAAAATGGTAGTTGCAGAACTAAAAATACAATGACCAAAATAAAGTACTCACTGTATGATCTCAATAGTAGAAGAGACATGGCAGAAGATATAGTCAGTGAACTTAGGACCGATAATCAGACTGTATTCAATCTGCATATTTTAAAAAAAGACTAAAAGTGAACAAAGTTTCAGAGATCTATGGGACAATCAAAAGTGCTAACATTTATATTAAATACCCAAAGGAAAGGAGAGACTGAAGTTGAGAAGGCATAAGGGTTGAATTCTCCTCAAACTGGCCAAAAGTCAGAAAGCTACAGACTGAAGAAGTTGAGTGAAACCTAAATAAAGTAATTTCAAAGAAAACCATACCACACCACATCGTAATTACTCATGAAAACTAAAGAAGAAACAGTCTTGAAAGCAGCCAAAGAGAAATGATACATCACTGAGCGGGGCATGGCCGGCGGAATGACCGCAATCTCTCACCCGAAACTCAAGGCCAGAAGGAACTGGCGCAGCCTATGCGGGTAAAGAAAGGCCCAAAATTTTAACAAAGAATTCTGTACCTGATAAAAATGTCTTTAGGAATCAAGAGAAAATGAACGTGTGCTCAGAAGAAGGTAAAATTAGATCTGTTGCTATTGAACATACCTTCAAAGAATGACTAAAGTAACTTCTCCAAACAGAAAGGAAATAATAAGAAAGGTGGAACATCAGAAATGGAGGGAAAAAGAAAGAATATTGAAATGAATAAAAACAAAGATAATTTTAATATACTGCACTTATTTTCAGAAGTTTCTTAAGTCATATTTGATGAATTGAAATTTATAATACCATCTCATGTGATATTCAATATTTTTAGAAGAAAAAGAATTAATTTAAAAAGTGGGGAGGGTAAAGGAACCTACACTTGATTCAAACTACTAAAACATCAATACGAGTGTGATGAGTTATATATAAGCAATTTAATACTTATAGTAACTACTAAAAAAACCATTGGAAGTGATATACCCAAAATAAAACACTGTAAATAAGTCAGGATGGAATCCTAAAAAAAAAATTTTAATTTTAAAAAGATCACCTAACCCACACACAGGTAAGAAAGGAGAAGCAGAGAAATGAAAAACAAAAGAAACAACATAAAGCAACTAATAAATAATATAATAAATAAATAATGGCAGTAAAACACTAACATCTCAATAATTAATTTAATTTTTAAAAATCAACAGGGGCACCTGGGTGGCTCAGCGGGTCACACTCTGCCTTTGGCTCAGGTCATGATCTCGGGGTCCTGGGATCTAGCCCCGCATCGGGCTCTCGGCTGGGTGGGGAGCCTGCTTCCTCCTCTCTCTCTGCCTGCCTCTCTGCCTACTTGTGATCTCTCTTTCTGTCAAGTAAATGAATAAAGTCTTTAAAAAAAATAAAAATAAAAATAAAAATCAACAATTAAAAGACATAGATTGGTAGAGTGGATAAAACAATGAAACTTGGTCCAACAATAGGTTTTATACAAGAAACTCATTTCTAAAACGTTGGCATGGGTAAACTGAACGTAAAAGGATGTGAATGTAAAACTCTAATTTAAGAATAAATGGCAACATTAACATCATGGAAACCAGACACCAGAATGCAGAAAATTATTAGTGACAGAGGTGCATTGCATAATGATAAGCCAGCAGAAGGATATAAAATCCTAAATGTGTACACACTAAACAAAATAAACTTGAAAAACATGAGTCAAAAGCCAACAGAGCTGAAAAGAAAAATAGATGAAGTTACCATTTATGGTGGCGACACCAACCTGCCACTCTCAGCAAGCGATGGAAATACTAGACAAAAATTTAGCAAGAATAGAGAAGTGAACACCACCGTCAACCAAGAAGATGTAAATGATAAATGTAGAACTAAAACCCTAAGACAGCAGAATATACATTTTTTCAAACATCCATGCACACTTACCGAGAGGAACATAACCTGTGCCTTTGGCAAACCTCAACAAATATAAAGGAATAAAGGAATAAAAACCACACAGGGTGGGTCTTTTCACCAAAATGGAATCAAAATAGTAATCAATATCAGAAAGACGACAAGAAAACCTTCAAAAACTTAGAAATTAATAATAGCCCCAACTTAATAAAGAACATTGACAAAAAAAGTAAACAAAAAAATAAAAAATCTAGCACAATATCATGATTAACAGTAAAGGACAATACAGACAACGAAAGACTTAGGAATAGATCTGTTTACTGTGTTGTGAAAATGGTCTCGGTTCTTGAGGGAAACATTATATATTTTGAGAATAGCCTACAGAAGTGTTAAGACAAATGACAAACTATATTTTAAACTCAGTCTTGATTTAAGGGAAAGGCTATAAATTATTAGCTGGAATGCATTCAGCATGAACTCAGATTCTATAGAACATAAAGCATGAAAGAGTACAAAAGATGTCTCAGTTCAATAAGCCCATACCTGAATTTTAACTGTAAAGCTGCAAGGACTTTTTGTTTATTCTTTTATCCTAGTTTTCTTCCGAGACAAGTTGAATTTGCTCCAAGACTTAAAGACGTTCTCTGTAAAGAAGAATGACAAGGCTTACGATTATTGAAACTATGTAACACCAGCAGGTTATTCCGTTGTGGCCAAGCCCCCATTCAAAGATATCACATCAACAATGAAACCCAGGATGTACAAAACAGACTCATGAAACCTCACTCGGGTAAGTACTTTTAGTGCTAGATTTGGAAATAATCACTAGATTTGTAGTTTGGACTTCAAAAACTCCAAAGAACCCATTTCACAAACATCCTCATGGGAATCAATCTGGTTTTAAGCAAATAATCCAGAATGATAACCCCCCAAAGTAGAACATTTTTTTAATTTATTTTTAAAAATTTTATTTATTTATTTGACACAGAGAGAGAGAGATTACAAGTAGGCAGAGAGGCAGGCAGAGAGAGAGGGGAATCAGGCTTCCTGCTGAGCAGAAAAAGACTGATGCCAGGCTTGATCCCAGGACCCTGAGATCATGACCTGAGCTGAAGGCAGAGGCTTAACCCACTGAGCCACCCAGATGCCCCAGTGGAACATTTTAATAAAACAAATGTTACATTTCTATTCCTAGTCAGAGATTATTATATTACCACAATGACAGAGGATATTACATAGACTAATAAGAAAAAACATAATTTTTTTTCTCCCTTTCTTCAGTTCAGGGATTGTCTTTAAGAAGCCTTATTATTTGACTTTGCATGAATTCTCACATGGTCAGTAACAAGGACCTCTAGTCCCTGTTGAATTGGCTTCTCAGTGCTGACATTTGCAAGTGCATTTTCTTTGAATATGGAAGGAGCCATAAAACCACAGTAAACAGAAAAAGTGTGGAATAAATTTTTGATAAACTCAGTACTTTACTAGGGCATGTTACATAACCAAGACCAAACAGCATAAGTGAGCTACCACTTAAAATAGTACTTATGTGGTGATGGTTACACAACTATGAAGATGTCAAAACACAGAACTATATGGGCAAAAAGTGTGAATTTTACCGTATGCATGTTATATCTCAATAAACCTGACTCCAGAGAAATAACACATTCCAATTTGCATTTTTTTTTTAATTAGAGAGAGACAAGCAGAGGGAGAGGGTGCGAGAAATTTAAGCAGGTCCACGGCTAGCACGGAGCCCCACACAGGGCTTGATGCCATGGCCCTGAGATCATGACCTGAGCCAAAATCAAGAGTCAGTCACTTACCTGAGTGAGTCACACAGGAACCCCCACCCCCGCAACTGCATTTATACATTCTCTGTGTACTTACAGAGCTGTGGACTGCCTCCCACACCAGACTTCACCCTCCATGAGAGAAGAGACTATTCTCATTCTGCTCTTTACTGTGTACCCCATAGCTCACAGAGTACAGGGCATATAATATTGTTGGGGAAGGTCATCGGGAGAACATGACTGCAGGTTGACCAATGAGCTGGAACCCAGCAATCAAAGCCTCCCCAAGTCCTCTGCTGGCCTCAGAATGTGCATCCCACTTGCCTTCCCTGCTCTCAGGCTGCTCCAAGGACACAGCCTTGAGATACTGAGGTGGTGTTGAAACCATCTGGTTGGTATAAATTACTGAACCCAGTTCAGGCTGTTCTAGAAACTTTCAACTTTTGGGTGTGAGAACAGAGACCTTCTCACCTTGAAACATCCAAAAAAAGCTTGCATATAAGTTCTCTTGCTCATTATACTGTCCACCTGTCCATTGTGCCCTGCCTCTTTCTTCCATCTCTCCCTGCCCTCTACACAGGGAGCCGGTTTCAGATCTCACTCAGAAAGCTCCTGAGGGGGCAAAACCATTGGCGTCTTCTGAAAGGAAGTCCATGGAAGGATAGGGATGCTTGCCAAATGCTGGCTTTAATACACTTGCTTGAGGAACTGCGCAAAATGCACTTTGGCAGAGAAGGAGGCATATGGCCCAGTGGGCTGTCTCCTCGTGTGGGAAGTTCAGTTGGCCACTGATGCCCAACTGGCAGCTAAAGCCCAAGTTAGGAGTTGGAAGAACAGCTGAGGTTAGGGAAGGATGTGTGGGTGTCCACTACTCTGTTAGCTTCAGGGCCGGCAGACAGGTGGAGAGCAAGATAATCCATTGGAGACCTTCGTATGCCTTTCTGCAAAGCTGATAGAGCACGAGATGCTATGGATTAAAATCTGATTGGGATGCTAGGATTGGGATGCTAGAAGACAAAAGCCCTGGGAAAACAAGGACATGGAAGAAGACAGTGTTGTGATGGACAGTGAAGGGGACAGGCCACTGTCAGGCACCTGACCCCTAAAACAATGGAAAACAAAAACACAGCCCCAGTAACCCTAGCCAGTCAGGCAGCCCCAGTTCAGGGAGCCCTCATGATGAGAGAATGTACTACTTCTGCTGAGTTTACTGACATGGCTGCCAAATTCTAGCAAAAGACTAGGGAGAGCACCCAGGTGTGGACAGTGCTGCTATGGGATTTAAGGGTGATGCCATTTCTCTGACCAGACAGGAGGCAGAGAATACACAATGTCACCACCTGCCCTGCCCTTCAGCAGCACCTGCTCTGCACAGGGAGAGGGGATGTTCAAGGTACTCACTCCCTTAAAGATCGGATTATTCTAGCCTGTAGGAAGGCTTGGGCCAAAGAGGGGGACCTCGCTGGGCATGTGGGACCCTGGAAATTGAGAAGAGGGGCATAACAAATTCTTAGAGAGTTGGGAATAAGATAGGTTCCTGTCTTTGAAAGTGTAATCAGGCCACAGTCAGTGCAGGGACGAAAGCCAAAGATTCTCCAGTCTGTCCTAGCACTTGATATGGAACAGATGCCATGCTGAGCCCAGTGGTGAGATAAGACATTTACAATATTGGGCAACCCATCGCTGACGTGGGGGGACCTTACAAGTCTCAGAATAGGTATAGGCTGAAACCTAGAGGAAATTCAGAAAGCAAAACATCAACCAAATTGGCTGTAAAGGGTCCTGTAAAAATAACCCAGGCAGTTTGACTCCTTGCTGCTGAGATCCATGTGAACAGGTGGACCGGCAACCATCTGCTGTGTTGGTTGGCCTGTGAAAAGCATGAACAGTTCAGGCCTACCCTATCTGCCTTTCCATTCCTGAAGCCTGCCTCCTCAAGCAGAGTCTGAGGAATACAGATCATTAGGGTTGGGTGTTTCCCACACCTTGCGGGGGGAGGAGCCAGGCCAAGACTGTCTCCAGGTTAGAGCCCTCAGAGCCAACTGGAGACCTCCTGTTGAGCTCACTATTCTCTGGTCCTCCGGAAATGAACACAAGTTGGCATCTCTTGTGGATACTGGAGCTGAATGTACTCCAATACATGGTACATGTTACTCTCCAGATGTTTTCTGATCCCCTTGGTACCGCTGATGATTATGGGAAAAAGCAGTCATGGTCAGGAAGGTCCTTTGATACTGCAAATTGGGTGTTGTCCCCCTTGAGATTATAAGGCTTTTATCTCTCCAATACCAAAGAACATATCAGGGATGGATATTCTACAAGGTCAAATTTTGCAAACCTCTATCAGTGAAGTCTGCTTAGAGTAATCAAACCAGTTAGAGTATCAAACCAGTACTGAGGGGAAACACCTGCTGGAAATAAGTAAGACTGCCCCCATCCCCGTGAAAGACGGTAATGTCATACAATATAATTTGTCTGCATGGGGAATGGATAGATAGGAGAAACCAAGAACGGCACCGAATGGGCATTGTACACCTTGCCCATTGTGCATTCAAAAGCACAGTATGGCCAGTGGGGGAAAAAAAATGACTCAAGGTAGATGACCATGAGATACTGAGGTACTCTCACCCATATGTCTGTGTCCAACATGGCCAACATCTTAAGCAACTTGGCCATCATCCTAGGAGTATATCATACTGGGCTGTACTTAGGAAATGTGTTTTTTGGTGTATCCCTGGGCATTGCATACATTGCAAATTTGCATACTGCAATCTGCAAACTGTATTTGTTGGATAGACGGATATTTGAATTAGAACCTGTTTTTTGGGGGTGCTTGGGTGGCTCAGTGGGTTAGGGCCTCTACCTTCGGCTCAAGTCATGATCCCAGGGTCCTGGGATCAAACCCCACATCGGGCTATCTGCTCTGTAGGGAGCCTGCTTCCTCCTGCCTCTCTACCTAGTTGTGATTTCTCTCTGTCAAGTAAATAAAATATTTAAAAAAAGGACTTGTTTTTTATCAGTAAATAATATTATGACATTGGTAGAAATTTTATAAAGAAAAATAATTCTTTAGAACCTCAGCTTCCTTTTTTGTCTTTCTACTGTTTTGTCATACACAAACATAACAGAAAATCAGGGTATTTCAACAATTCTGTACTTGAGGAGATATACTCTGACCTACAATCAGAACAACAGAAGAGGTCAGTGACATTTGCTAATCCAGCATCACAAACTATTTTGGAATAAGCCTTTAGTGGAGAGGGAGAAGCCTGAAAATAAAAACTCAAGTTGACTATTCAATTATCCACTGCTCTAGGAGCAGCAGGCTGGTATATTCCAGTAGGAAGGCGTAAACAGACTCATTCACTCTATTGGGGTTACTTATTTCAGATCATTCAGAAGGATACTGTTTTCCTCATGTTGAATAATAATAAAAATACACTGGAGGAAATATAGGAAAGTCAGGAATCTATTACATGACGATCAGATTTAAGTAATATCTTACCTCTCTGGAGTGAGGCATTTTATGTCAGTTGACTTCAATATGTGCTGTAAATAGTCATTAACATCAACTGTATTTGTGCTAACCATCACCTGTGCAGAGGGAGGAAAAAGTCAAAGAGATGATAATTCTTTCAAAAAGAAAGTTGTGAATTTCTTGCCTTGGGGCTGAGAAAACAATCACTTGTATGATATATGAGAACCTCCTTCCCACTACTCAGAGAGTATAGGCAACAAGCAGTAAATGACACATACAAAATCCAACAAATTACATCAGAAATTTCAGATATGGATTACTTCACAGAGAATTAACATGCTTCATATAAAATATATCTAAAACATAACAAATCAGAACAGTACAGTGCAAGATTAGATGCTTTCCTTCGAAGATGGGAAACACCATAGGAATGTCTACCCTCAGCAGCCTTCTTCAACATAATGCTGGGAATTTTAGTCACTTCAATAAGGTAAGATAAGTGATGAAAATTAGAAAAGAAGATATAAAGATCATCTCTATTTTTCCTATTTGCTGGTGACATAATTGCCTATGCAGAAAATTTCAAAGCATCTGAATAAGTTTGTTAAGGCTACCAAAATACGACAGACCAGGTGGCTTAAATAACAATAATTTAGTTCCCCCTGATTTGGGAGGCTGGAAGTCCAGGATGCAAGTCTCAGCAGGGTTAGGTTCTCCTGAAGCCTCCTTCCTCCTGCAGCTGCCTGTTTGCTCTCCGTGTCTCCGTGTCTTCACATGCTCTGATTCTGTGTCTGCCTGGTGTATTCTCATCTCTTCCTCTAAGGACACCAGTCATATTGGATAAGGACTCACCTTAATTACCTTATTTTCCCTTAATTACCTCTTTAAAACCCGTATCTTCAAATACAGTAGTATTCTGAGGCACTGAGGGTTAGGACTTCAATATAAGGGTTGTTGGGGTGGGTCACTTTTAACTCATAACAACACCTAAAATAAAAACTCTTGGAATTAATAAGTATGTGAAACAAGCTTAATATATATTATATAATTCTATTATATAGTATATATAAATATAATATAATACAACAATATGACATATATTTTATATTCATAATATATATAATGCATTTATATATTATACATAATATAATGTATTATATATTTATACATTATATATAATGTATATGTATTTATACATTATGTATAATATATATAACAATATGGCATATATTATATACACATAATATTATATATAATAATAAAAATAATATTATGTGTATATAATATATGCCATATTGTTATATATTATATTATAATATATATTATATTATATATAAAAGACTGACCTTGTCAGAGCAAGAGGGAATTCTCTTTTTAATTAAGTTAATTAAGTTTAATTAAGATAATATATATCATATATTATTATATATCATAAGATAATATATCATATATTATTATATTATATTATATTACATTATATATATAAAGTCAATACTCAACAATCAACCACATTTGTAAACATTAACAGTGAATAGATAGAAGCAAAAATTAAAATCACAATATTTTTTCCTATGTTTTATTTAGGTAGTTGACACACAGGAGTTACATTACATTCGCTGTGCAATACAGTGATTCAACAAGTTTATATGCTGTGTTACGCTTACCACAGTGTAACTACCAGCTGTCACCATGCAATGCTAACACAATGCCATCAAATCACAACATAATTTGAATCACTGTAAAGAATACGAAATACTTAAATATATACGTTACATGTAAAGAATCTGGAGGCAGAAAACTACAGAAAGTGGATGAAAGAAATGGAGTAAGTTAATAAATGCAGAGATGTACTGTTACTGAACTGGTAGAATCAACGTAGGAAAGACGGAAATTCTCCCTAAATTGATGTTTAAGTTTAGAGCAACTTTTCTTTAATGGGTTTTTTTGTGTAAATACAGATGATTATTGTTAAGATTTATATAGAAATCAATGTAGCTCGAATAGATAAAATGATTTTGAAAAATGCAAATAAAGTGGAAGAAATCTCTACCTCTTTTTAAAATTTTCTCCGCCTTATGATTTTTTTTAATTTTATTTTTTCAGTATTCCAAGATTCATTGTTTATGCACCACACCCAGTGCTCCATGCAATCTGTGCCCTCCTTAATACCCACCACTGGTCTCACCCACCCCCCTCCCCCACCAAAGCCCTCAGTCTGTTTTTCAGAGTCCACAGTCTTTCATGGTTTGGTTCCCTCTCTGATTTCCCTCAAATCACTTTTCCTTTCCTTCTCCTAATGTCCTCCATGTTATTCCTTATGCCCCACAAGTAAGTGAACCATATGATAATTGACTCTCTCTGCTTGACTTATTTCACTCAGCATAATCTCCAGTCCCATTGTTGATACAAAAGTCCCAGCAGTTGATACAAAAGCTGGGTATTCATCCTTTCTGGCGGCTGAGTAATACTCCATTGCATATATGGACCACATCTTCTTTATCCATTCCTCTGTTGAAGGGCATCTTGGCTTTTTCCACAGTTTGGCGATTGTGACCATTGCTGCTATGAACATTCGGGTACGTATGGCCCTTATTTTCAATGCATCTGTATCTTTGGGGTGAATACTCAGGAGTGTATTTTTAATTTCTTAAGGACTCTCCACACTGTTTCCAAAGTGGCTGCACCAACTTGCATTCCCACCAACAGTGTAAGAGGGTTCCCCTCGCCTTTCTCCACATCCTCTCCAACACTTGTTTCTTGTCTACCTAATCTTTATAATTATTATAGACTGCAGTAATTTACACTGTGTATAATTGGAAAATGGATAGATTCCTAGGTCAATATAATAGAATAAAGAACCCAGAAGACTCACATAAAATGCTCAACTGATTTTGGGCAAAGGGCAAAAGCAGTTCAATGGAGAAAGGACAGCTTTTTTTTTTTTTTTTTTAAGATTTTATTTATTTATTTGACAGACAGAGATCACAAGTGGGCAGAGAGGCAGGCAGAGAGAGAGGGGCAAGCAGGCTCCCCACTGAGCAGAGAGCCCAATGGAGGACTCGATCCCAGGACCTGAGTAGAAGTCACAGACTTTAACCCACTGATCATGACCTGAGTAGAAGTCAGAGGCTTTAACCCACTGAGCCACCCAGGTGCCCCAAGGACGGCATTTTTGACAAACGGTGCCAGACTAATTGGACAACCACAGGAGAAAATAATTGAACTATGATTCATACCCTATGCAAAGATTAACTCAAAATATGTCATGCACTGGATTCTTAATTCTGTTGACTGGGCCATGGTGCCCAAATAGTTGGTCAGCTATTTTTCCTGTATATTAAGGAGTTTGGGAAAGATTTTTATTTAAATTGGTGGACATCTAGAGAAGCAGCTTGCTTTCCCTAATGTGGGTGGACCACATCCCAATCAGTTGAAGACCTGAGTAAAACAAAAGACTGACCTCAGAGCAAGAGGGAATTCTATTTTTAATTAAGTTTTAAATATTAATTCCAGTATAGTTAATTCACAGTGTTATATTAGTTTCAGGTGTGCAATATAGTGATTCAACAATTCACTACAGTACTTAGCACTCGTCATAAGTATACTCCTAATCCCATCATACTTCCCCTACCTACGTTCCCCTCCCCCGGCCCCCCATAACCATTTGTATGTTCTCTATAGTTAAGAGTCTGGTTTTTGGAGACTCTCTCTCTCTTTTTCTTTTGTTCATTTGTTTTGTTTTTTAAATTCCAAATATGAGTGAAACCATATGGTATTTGTCTTTCTCCTGCTGACTTATTTCACTTAACATTTTACTCTCTAGCTCCATTCACTTTATTGGAAATGAAAGATTTCATTCTTTTTTATGTATATATACACACAGGACATCTTTATCAATTCTCTACTGATGGACACTTGGGCCCTTTCTATAATGTTTCTATAATTTGGCTATTATAAAAAATGCCATAATAAACATAGGGGTACCTATGTCCTATCATATGTTATTTGTTTTTCTCTGACTGACCTCTTTTGTTAGATAATATACTATAACTCCATCCACATCATTGCAAGTGGCAATATTTAATTCTTTTTTAAGGTGAGTAATATTATATATATATATATATATATATATATATATATATATATATATACCACTACTTTTTTATCCATTCTTCAGTTTGATGGACCTTCTTTATCCATTCTTCAATTAATGGACTTCAGGGCTGTTTCCATAAGTTGGCTATTGTCGATTATACTGCTATAAACATGGGGGTGCATGTATACCTTTTGAATTTTTGTATTCTTTGCATAAATACCTAACAGTACAATTGCTGATTATAGGATAGTTCTATTTTTTAACTTTTTGAGGAATCTTCATATTGTTTTGAAGAGTGGACACATAGATTTGCATTCTTACCAACAGTGCAAAGAAAATTCCCTTCCTCCATATCCTGGCCAGCACCTCGTTTCTTGTGTTGTTGATTTTAATCATTCTGACAGGTATAAAGTGATATCTCATTATGGTTTAGATTTGTATTTCTCTGAAGGTTAGTAATGTTGAGCAACTTTTCATATGTCTGTTGGCCATCTGTAGGTCTTTTTTGGAGAAAGGTCTACTCATATCTTCTGCCCATTTTTTATTGGATTATTATTTTTTTGGAGTGTTGAGGTTTATAACTTCTTTATATAGTTTGTATACTAATCCTATAACAATTATGTCCTTTGCAAATTTCTCCTCCCCTTATATAGGTTACCTTTTGGTTTTATTGATTGCTTCCTTTGCTATGCAGAAGATGTTTTTTGTTTGTTTGTTTGTTTTTGATGAAGTCCAATAGTTTATTTTTGCTTTGCCTTGCCTGACAGGATAAATCTAGAAAAAATGTTGCTACAGCTAATGTCAGAAATTACTACCTATGTTCTCTTCTAGGGTTTTTATGGTTTTAGGTCTCACATTTAGGTCCTGAATCTATTTTGGGTTTATTTTTGTGTGTGGTATAATCTTCATTCTTTTGCATGTTGCTGTCTATATTTCCCAGCACCATTTGTTGAAAAGACTGTCTTTTTTCCTATTGCATATTCTCACCTCTTTTTTTGAAGATGTATTGACCATATAATCATGGGTTCTTTTCTGGGCTTTCTACTCTGTTCCATTGATCTTTTTGCCAATTTTTGTGCTGGTGCCCTACTGTTTTCATTAATACAACTTTGTATAACTCGAAATCTGGAATTGTTATGTCTCCAGCTTTCTTTTTCTTTTTCAAGATAATTTTGTCTATTTGGGGTTTTTTACGTTTCCATACAAATTTTAGGATTATTTGTTCTAATTCTGTGAAAAATACTTGTTGGTGTTTTGACAGAGATTGCACTGAATGTGTAGACTGCTTTGGGTGGTATGGACATTTTAACAATACTTATTTTTCCAATCTATGAGCATGGAATGTCTTTCTATTGTTTGTTTCATCTTCCATTTCTTTCATCAGAGTTGTATCATTTTCAGAGTACAGGTCTTTTATCACTTTGGTTAAACTTATTCCTAACCATTTATTATTTTGGTTCAATTGTAAATGGGATTGCTTTTCTAATTTCTCTTCCTCTTTCTTCATTGTGTATAGAAATGCAAGTTTTCTGTACTTTGATTTTTGTATCTTACAACCTTACTAAATTCATTCATCAGTTCTAAGAATTTTTTGGTAGAGTCTTTAAGATTTTCTCTATATAGAATCTTGTCATCTGTGATAGTTTTACTTCTTTCCTACCAATTTGAGTGCCTTTTATTTCTTTTTGTTGTTTGATTGCTGTGGTTAGGACTTTCAGTACCATGTTGAATAAAAGAGGTGACAGTGGACATCCTTGTCTTGTTCCTTGTTAGGGGAAAAGCTCTCAGTTTCTTCTGCACTAAGGCTGATGTCAACTGTAGGGTTTTCATAGATGACCTTTATTATACTGAGTTATGTTCCCTCTAAACCTACTTTGTTGATGATGTTTTTATCATGAGTTGATGTTGTACTTTGTCAATTGCTTTCTCTTTTGTGTGACTTCAAATACATCTCTCTCTCTCTCGCTTTCTCTCTTGTTTGACACAGCTTTTCATATTCAGGGTCAACATTCCTAAGTCACAGTAGAAGAGAATGTTGCTTTGTAAACCTACAGAATATATTGTGAGTCTTTATGTTGTTAAATCAAATACTCAGATTGAAGTGAGGAAAAGAGAATGATACTATAGAAAAAATAAGTTTCACAGAATGATGTACACATTAAATAATTATCAAGAATCAAAATACATGAACTATTACTTCCTAATGTAATCATGATTTATAACTTTGTGAAATTATTTAAAACATGTTTAGCAAATCTAACCTTTGGATGAAACTTCAAGAGTATATCTTATTGTAGTAGAAATGTTTTAATATTAAACAACTATATCACATTGTACTTAATGTTATGACACAAAAATGTGAAACATCATGATGTGATAAATTCAAAGTATATGGCCTAAATTTTACTTCTGAATTTTTTCTTACACTTTTTCTTGGGAAAATTTTGGAATTATTTTGGAGATTTTGAAATTTATATTGAGATTTTTATTGGAATTTCCTTTCATTAAGTGTTAATTTTTGTTAATAGTTCTTTAACTAATAGTTCTTTAACTCTCTAGGTAGGGTTGAAGCTGTTCTGCACCCAATTTTTTCATTATATTTGTCAAAGTTAAAACTGAAATCTGTTGGAGAATCTTTCAGTGTCTTCATTGTGCCTTTTTCTACACTCCAACTTTCATTCCCAAGATGCTTTCTTGTCCCCTTTTCTCTGAATGTAGCCAGAATGGATGCCTTTCACATTCTCTTTCTAGATAAATCTTAAACTGGTCAACACTGTTGACCTTTTTCTTAATTACATCCTCCCACACAAATATTTCTCAAATAATTTGGCTTCTTTAGGGTGCTAGTTCCCTAAAAATGGTTTTTCCCTTAAAAAAACCAGCACTATTGAAGAGATCTTATGTATGATTCTGTGTTTGTTTACTATTTTATTTTGTGATCTTTGGATGATTAGTCATATCATCTTCATAAGAGTATACAAATAGAGGGAAAAGAAGCCCTGCTTTGGTTTTTAAGTTGTTTATTCCTCTAATATAAAGGATGTAAGGGTAGGAAGGATTGTAAGCACTTGGCTTAATGTCCAGTGACTGATACCTATTCTAAACCTTTGACGGAGCTGATGGGTAGAGGCATGACTAAGACTTCCATCTGCTGCCGAGAAAACTTTGAAGCCATTCCCAGAAAACTAACAGACCCACCTACAAATCCTTTTCCTCTCAAACCCCCTTACTAACTATTAGAAACCTATTTCTCATGCCCATTATTTTTGGAGGATTTGAACTTTGGCCTGTGAGAGGAGCAGGAAAGCATTTTAAAAGCTGGTAGATACTGATAAACTGTATTCACCTAGTCGAGAGACCTAAGTCTATTTGCGAGGGGGATTTCTGGTTGGACCACACCCTAGTTTCTGTACTTGTAGGTTGGAAACACTGGGGAATTGAAGTGAAACAACAATGAACAAAAACAAAAACATGTTTGTCATATTCACTTCTAAGTGATAAAGAGACGCCAGGATCAGCTGTTGCCTGAGATTTTATTTTGAGTTAAATGTGTCATACATTTATGAGAAATGTGCTCAGAGTTTATCAATTAGCTGTTGTTTTGTTTTGTTGATATGATTTTATATCACTCCCTTCCCCTGAATTTTAATGTTTTAGTAATGGGAAAAGATAAGCCAAGGACATAGATACCATCTTGAATGGGTATTTTGTGCTGATATTTTAGTGCAAAAGAAGCAAATGTCAACATATAGAAGAATCCTTTGAATTTCTAAGTCATTTTTAATACTAGTTTTAACACAATAAAATCTTGAACATATTTTATATATTACTCTATTAACTTGAAAATATACTACAAGCATTTATAAAAGCTCTAAAATAATTAACAGTCAACCATTATTTTTACTTCCCCAATAATTATAACATCTTTATTTCTCTTTTGTGCAAACAATTCAAAGTTAATTACATGGTTGTCCATCCTTAAATGCTATCATTATTATTATCTTTTTATTAATGTATGGCAAACTGCTCAGCTTAGCTTGTAATAAGGAGTTGAATTATTATTGGAGCCATAGAGAATTGAACAGTTGGAAGTCATAAGCTAAATGACTATGGGGAAAAATAATGTCATGTCACTTAACTAGCTCATGTCACAAAATGGTTTATTTAGCTCCATTCTATACAGAGATAAATATCACACAAATTTGTTTATGTTTCTACAAGTCAGATTTCTAAGTAGAAATGTTTAAAAATGCCTTACCTGTGGCAGAGGTGGTGAGGCACACAATGGATTTCAGAAAACAAACATATTGCATCAGCTGGGAAATTTACCCACAGACCAGTGCTGGCAAATAACTGTAAGACTTTCATAGGATTCTGAAAGAAGTGTATGGAAGTGTAAGAAAGTAGAGTGTTATAATGACATTTTGAAAAGTAAAATGTAGTTCGTTTTTAAAAAAGCATTTAGTTGAATATATAGAGATAATTGTTTCCAACTTTTTTATTTTGAGAAAATTGTAGATTTGCATGCAGTTGTAAAAATTAATACAGATATGCCATGCACTATTTATCCAGTTTCCTTGAAAGGTGACAATGGGATACCTAAAGTATAGTATCACAACCAGTGTATTGATATTGACACAGAAGTTTTCTGTCACTGCAAGGATCTCTCATGTTGCCCATTTAGTCACAACCTCTTCACTGTCCCCATCCCGTCTCTTACCTTTGGAACTATTATTACTTTCTATTGTTTTGACATTTCAAGAATGTTATATAAATGGAATCAATGTATGCCATTTTATGATTGGCTTTTTTCACTCAGTGTAATTTTCTAGATATTTGTTGTGGTTGATATATATCAGTAACTTATAACTTTGTATTGCATTTTGTTACATTGTATGAAAATTCCAATCTGTTTAGCCATTCACCAATTAATGGACATTTGAATTGCTTCTAATTTTTTTGCTATTAGAAAAAGTAACTGCTATGAAAATCTATGTACATATTTTTGTGGGAACATAAATTTTTGTTTCTCCAGGATAATTACTCAGGATTATAATTGCTGGGTTATTCAATTATTCCATGTTTAGTTTTATGAGAAAACCCCAAAATGTTTTCCAGAGTTCCTCTGTCACTTTAAATCCCTACTAGTAATATGTGAGAGATCCAGTTTTTTTGCATCACCATTAGGATTTGATGTTGTCACTATTTTTTACTTTAGACATCCTGGTAAGTTTATAGTAATATCATTTCATGATTTTAATTTCTATTTCCTTAATGGTGAATTGTGTTGAACATCTTTTCATGTGCCTGTTATCTATATATCTTCTTCAATGAAATGTCTGATATGCCTTTTGCCCTTTTAGTAATTTTATTTTATTATAATTTTTTAAGATTTATTTATTTATTTGACAGAGAGAGAGATCACAAGTAGGCAGAGAGAGAGGAGGAAGCAGGCTCCCCGCTGGGTGGAGAGCCCAATGCAGGGCTCAATTCCAGGACCCTGGGACCATGACCCTAGCCAAAGGCAGAGGCTTTAACCCACTGAGCCACCCAGGTGCCCTGGTAATTTTATTTTATTATTATAATTTTTCACTCTTGAGTTTTGAGAGTTCTTCATATATTCTTAGTACTAGTAACTTGTCAGTAGGCTATTTTCTCATTTTTTATCCCAGTCTACAGCTTGCCTTTTCATCTTCTCAAAAATACACAAGCATTTAAATTTTGAGGAAGTACAATTTATCAACTTTGTTTGTTTGTTTATGCTTTTGGTGTCAGGTTTATAAACACTTTGCCTAGCTCTAGATCCTAAAGAATTTTGTTTCAAATGTTTATTTAAGGTGTAAAATTTAGGGGAAAGTTTTCTTGTTTGTTTGTTGGTTTGTTTGATTTTTTAAATTTTTGTTGTTGTTGTTTTATGGCTTTATTTTTTTCTCCCTGACTGTGGATGTTTTATTGTTCTAGCACTATTACTGAAAGGCTATCCTTCCTCCATTGAATTTCTTTGTGACTTAGTCAAGGATCTATTGAGAATGTGTGTGTCAAGTTATGTGTTCTATAGTTTCTTCCAGCAATTTAGTGTCTATCCCTTTATGAACACCACAGAATCTTGGTTGTGTAGCTACAGTCAGTCTTCAAATGTAGTAGGTTTATTCTTCCCAATTTACTCTATTTTTCAAAAAAAATGTTTTAACTATTGTTCCATTGTCTTAGATAAAATATAAAACATATATAAAATATATTAAAGCTTATATAAAATATAACACATCTTCAGTGTGTTGCATTCCAATTCATGAAATGGTACATCTTTAAAATTTTTTTTTAGATCATCTTTGATTTATTTCATTATTTCTTATAGCTTTTACTGTACAACATATGTACATGTTTTTAGATTTCTACAAATATGTTTTATTTATTGAGTGCTTTTACATGATGTCACATTTTTAGTTTCTTTATCAATGTGCTCAGTGGTACTGTATCAAATAGTGGTAGACTTTTGTAACCTGTGAACTTTTGAACCCTTTTATGAGCTTTAGGAGTTGCATTTTTAGTTTGCTTTCTAGTTTTCTAGAAACTTTCTGTGTAGACATTCATGCCATAGGAAAATATGGATCATTTTATATATTCCTTTTTAATCAAAGTGATTTTTATTCTTTCTCTTTCTCTATTAATCTGGCTAGAATGTTACCACTATATTGAAAATGAGTGGCAGAGCAGACTATTCTTTCTTCCTTTCTGTTCTTATGGAGAATGCATTTAATTTTTCACAATTAGGTATAAAGTTTGATGTAGGCTTTTGTAGACATTCTTACTAAGTTCAGGAAGTAACTTAACCTAAATTTTTTCAGATTTTGTTTTTATTTTGTTGTGGTGGTTGTTTATAAATGGAGACTGAATTTTGTAAAGTGTAATTTTGTCTCAATCAACATGATCTTTTGATTGTTCTCCTATAGTTTATTAATATGGTGCATTATTTTAATTTTCAAATGTGAGCCAGTTTTGTATCTTGGGAATAAGACTTTCTGCCGTTTTGAGTATAGAAAAGTTTTACATGTTGCTAAAATCTATTCACTAATACTTTGTTAAGAATGTTTTCACTTGTGGGGTGCCTGGGTGGTTGAGTTGGGGTTAAGTGTCTGCTGTCAGTTTCGGTCATGATCTCAGGGTCCTGGAGTCTAGTCCTACATTGGGCTTCCTGCTCAGTGGGGAGTCTGCTTTTCCCTCTCCCTCTGCCCCTTTACCCTCTTCCACACTGCTCATTCATGAGTGTGTGCTCTCATTCTCCCTTTCTTGAAAATGAATAAATAAAATCTAAAAAAAAAAGAATGTTTTAACCTATAATTATGAGTGATATTGGTCTACAATTATTTATTTGTTTATGGACTACCTTTGTCTTATTTTGGTATCCAGCTAATAATAGTATCATAAAAGTAATCCATTCTCTCTTCTGTTTTCTAGAAGACATTGTATAGAATTGGTTTTAATCATTTACATGTCTAGGATATACTCCAATTATTACTAATTTACCTAGAAATTTCTTTTATGTTTTAATTATAAATTCAAATTCCTTGATATTTTAAGTTTATCGATATCATCTTTTTCATATTAGGTCAGTTGTGGTAGTTTGTAATTTTTGAAGAATTAATCAAAGTGGTAAAAGTTATGTCCATAAAGTTGTTTATGGTATTCCTTCACTATTGTTTTTATCATTGCATAACTAATACTAATATCTACTCTTTTGTTGCAGATTTTGTAATTCTGTAATTTGTGACTTCTCTATTTTTTTTGTCAATCTATCCAAAATTCATCCATTTTATTCATCTTTTTAAAGAATTAGCTCTCTGTTTCATTGAATTCTCTCTATTGTTTTTCTGTATTCAAATGTATTGATTCCTCCTGGTATCTTTACCTTTATCCTTACACCATTGTGTAATCACCATCATTATCTATTTCCAGAACACTTTATCAGCCGAATTATGAACCTGTACCCTTTGAATAACAATCTCTGGTTTTTGGCAATCTCTATTACAATTTCTGTCCCTATGAATTTGACTACCCTAGTTATCTCACGTTAGGGAAATCTTACAATATTTGTATTTCTGTGTCTCATTTATTTAACTTACCATAATATTTTCAGGGTTTAGCCATGTTGCAGCATCTGTCAGTACTCCTTTGTTTTTATGACTTAAGAGCATTCCATGTATGTATATGCAATATTTCATATATCCATTCATCCACTGATGGACACATGGGTTATTCATATATATCCCATATATCATGATAAATGGGTTATTCATATATTGCATATACATACACTGATGTGTAAGTAGATGATTGAATCTCTGTTACCAATAGTTTTGGGTGAGATTGTTTAGTGAGATTGCTGGATCATATGATAATGTAATATTTAAGTTTTTGAGAAACAGCCAAAGTGTTTTCCACAGTAGTTGCACCATTTTATAGTCCCCTAGAAATGTATAAGGGTTTCAATTTCTCTACATCTTTGCCAGTACTCACATATGTGTTTTTAATTTTAATATAATAATTATTCTAACTAAATGATGTAAAAAGTATCTCATTGGGCTTTTAGTTGGCATTGGTTAGTAATGATTAGTGAAGTTGAACATCTTTTCATGTGTTTATTGGATAATTATATAAGTTCTTTGGGGAAAATTTGTTATGGGTTGAATTGTAACCTCCAAGAAAGATATGTTGAAGTCTTAGCATCCAGTATATCAGAATGTGACCTTATTTGGAAATACGATCTTTGAGAAGTAATGAACTTTGACAGTTCATTAGGGTCAGCCCTTATCCAATATGACTTACATCTTTAATAGAGCGGGAATATAGACACACAGAGAGACATACACAGAAAGAAGACTATGTGAAGATGCAGAAGGAGAAGACAGCCATGCAACTGGTATAACGTACCTACAAGCCAAGGAATGCTGCAGATTCCCAGCAACAGCAGAAACTAGAAATGACAAAGAAAGATTCTCCCTTAGAGCCTTCAGAGAGACCATGTCCCTGATGACATGCTTATTTTAGACTTCTAATGTCTAGAACTCCTAGAAAGTTTCTGTTGTTTTAAGCCACTCAGCTATTTTGGAATGTTGCTATAGCAACCTCAGGATACTAATACAGATTTTGGTACAAAGAGTGATTCTAGAGAGATAAAATCTTGAGGATGAGTTTTCTAAATTTCTTCTGTGGCTACTGGAGTTGATGCTCTGATCTGATTAGATCTAAAGGGAGTCATAACTCTATTGCCAGTAGTAAAGCAAATATGAAAATGTGGCAGCAGATTACTCATTAAGTACTCATTAAGTACTCCTAATTACATAATTGAAAAGGTTATGAAAAACCATGTAGTTTGATACTTTAGCCCATCTTTGTTAAACTCATGAGTATAATGAAAAAAAAAAAAAAGGGTGAGTTCAGGGATACAAATCCCAGCTCAAGTACTACATAAGTGACCTGAAAGCTTCTATGTTTGCCCTGAAAGAAACCTGTATCTCCTGTAGCCACAGAGCTGAGATTTTTAAAAATCTCCAGAGTCTCATCCTATAAGTGGCAGAATTAAAGTGGAAACAGAATTCCCAAACCCTTAGAAGGTCCACTCTTGAAGGGAGGGCACTGATTGGGAAGGAATGGGACCCTCATAACTGGAATGTGCCCATACAGGCAGACCTCTTGTAGCTGGGGCATTGATCCTTCAAATTCCATTGTTTTCTTGTCAGGAGAAGCAATCATTCCATTTCTAGGGAGATTATCTCTTTTATGCCTACAGAGATTGTAATATCCTCCCCTTGAGGTAGTTGCTTTGCAAGACACTGATGATTCTTTTCTGGGTATACCCCCAACACCCTTCTTTGCTCCTAGAACTATAATTAGACTCAGATCCTAGGAAATTCCAAAAGATGAGTTATGACCATGAGTTATGACCAAAAGATAGTATGACCCATGAAGAAGTGGACTATACTCTAAAAGTCCTGCATTTTTCCTTTTTCAATTCATACCAGCAGAAATCTAGGGAGTAGGTATGGGAGTAGGGTGTGGGAAAATGGCAAAAAGAATATAAAGTTGCATCAGGCCAGTTTATTTATATAAACTCCATAAAGCAGAGATTCTGGATTTAATGTTGCAGCTTGAAGGGTTAGGAAGGGCTCTCTATCATTCTCCTGATTTATGTACTGTATCAAATATATTCAAATATAATAAAAATACAATCAAAAGGTAGCCAACACTACATGACATTGAAATGATAGGAAGAAGAGATACAAAGGCTTGGAGAGATTGTAATGTTAGAAAATATTTATTATATGGGACCTGGTCATCCCTCTGAGAGGGTCCAGACTCTGGAACATGACTGATCCAGACCATTTTCACCATGACTGTGAGGAATAAATTTGGAAAGGGAAGTACAGTATCCTTGAAAATCTCTGAGGTTGCTCTGTGCTGTGGGTCAGAAATTACAGCAGCCATTGAAGCAGGATATTTAAATGCCATAGGGATAATTGGTTGCAAAGATGGAAGGGGCCAAGAGGCAATACTTAACCACCAAAGACAAGGTGGGTGTGGTTACTATAATGAGTTATAGAGTCAAAGCAGTAATCAGAATACCATGATTTGCACAGTCCTATGGTGTTGGCTTGTTAATCACAGTCTCCTTAGAAGTAAGATAAATGGACACTCTACTGAATTCTTACTTGACCTGAATGAGCTAAAGAGTTTTGGGTCAAATGAACTAAGGTTTAAGTTGACTTTTCAAAACAGAGAGATTAGACCCTCAATAAATTCCCACACATGAAACAATTTGCACACCCAGCATCTCGTGAAGGAAGGAAAGATGGGGTCCTTTTGATGAACCCTACTACACTGTAAGCATTTTATACTTTTAATCTTTCTCCCAGTCTTCCTCAAAGGGACCTACAGGGTGTCTGTGCATTAAGGATAAGAAAGTAACTAGACCTTTTGAGGATTAGTGACCCTGGTTCGGAAATGATACTAATTCTGGAAGACCCAAAACACGATTGTGGCCCAGAGTCAGAGCAGGGGCTTCTGGAGGTCAGGTGATCAATGGAGTTTTAGCTCAAAATTGTCTCAGAGCAGACCCAGGGGTTCCCCAAAGTCATCACCCCATAGTTATTTCCTTATATCCGGATTGTGTAGTGGGAACAGACCTACAAGCAACTGGCAAAATTTTTACATCAATTCACTGACCTGTGAAATTAGGCTTGTTATGATAAGAAGGGCCAACTGGAAGCTGCTAAAATGGTCTCTACCGAGGAAGAGTAAACCAAAAGCAATACTGCGTTCCTTGATTTCCTATGCTTCAGGTGTCATAACCCAGAAATCATTGCCAAATCCAATACCAGAAAGTTTTTCCTCCCATGTTTTCCTCTCTGAGTTTTATACTTGGAGCAATTAAGTTTACGTCTTTGATACATTTTGAGTATGTACTACCTTTGAATTCAATGGTTTGTAAAATTAATTTGAAATTTCTAAATGAAAGAAGCCTATAAAATTTTCTTTAGTTGATTATTTAAAATCTTGCTAAACATATGATTATATTTTATAGTGAACATGTCAAGAAACATTAATAATTTTAATTCTAAAGGAAAACTTATAAGTTAGTTAAAAAATAAAGTTAATTCACAAGGAGATAATATAATTGTCCAATAAATACATGAACTAATTGTATTAAATAGATAGCATTTTCAATTTTCTTGTCATTTGGAGAATAAATTCTGTCCTGTTCTTTCTCTGAAATACTCCTGTGTGTTTATACAAAGCCAAGCTAGTTATATGGGTGCATGTACATATTCATTAAATACCAATTCTTAAAAAGTGTAAGCAAGTCCACAAAGTAAAATCCAAAGTCCGTGTTAAAAAACATCATATATATATATATCTATATATCTATATATATTAGATGCAGCATAAGCCTTTTAGCTTGGAAACCCGGAGAAGAAGTCTGTACACAGAGAAGTACTTAGTATTGGCTTAATGAATGACAAAGCATTTTATAAAAGGAGATTCTAATTAAAATGTGTCCAGTTTCTAAGCTGGGGAAGTCAGAAAAATGGAGATCAAAGGGTTTATTTTTTATTTTTTCTTTACAGAAAAATGTGTCAGCATCATTTGGTATACCCCAGCAAGAACCAAGTGGTCTGTCTTTCTCTTCCTCCTCTAATACCCTGTGTCCCATAACAACATCAGGGAGACAATTAAAGGGGGGAAAAAGTGGGAAAAAGTCATACCAATTTAGGAAACACTGAGTGCCAAACTTGTGCAATATCAGCCCGGCTGATTGATGGTGGGAATAAAAGAGCAGAATGGGCACCTGAGCCAGATAATACTGTTAAGAAAGCCTCTGGCATCCCTGTGTGCATTTACAGAGTCCAAATACAATTCTCCCTCCCCTGGCCAGCAAGAGTAGGAGTCATGGAAGCTCACTGCTTCTGGTGAGCACTGTCATCAGACTAAAGGAATCAAACTGCAGGACTTTGAAAGATCTTCTCTGTGTAATGTTGTGTTACAAGTAGTGAGAATTTTTCAGAATATGGGAAGGAAATGAAAGCTTTCTTCAAATGCAATTGATCCATCCTGTGTATAAATGGAAGTTTGACTAAGTAGGTAAATGGAGTTTGAAAACAGGGCCCAGATGCACTGTGATAGGGTCCCATCTTAGAATGCATGTGGAAAACATAACATGATACAGAAACAAGGCCAGTTAACTGTTGACATCTTGAAAATAATCAAGCTAAGGATTCCTTTATCATCAAGTATTAGGTATGAATATCCACTCTGCTATGTATTAGACATGACTGAATATAGCAAAGTGATATAATTCTTATATTAAGTACACGTTTAGCCACTCAAATAACCCTTTTTGGTGACTTCATAATAACCTGCATGAAGCTTTACAAATTCCTTAGGTCATTCCAGAAATAACCTCATTCACTACATTTCTCATCCTAATCCTCTCTCCATCCCTGCCTTCCCTATTTCTCTCACCTAGGACTCCCTGGATTGCCACATTTCCTAGAAGAAAAATACATTTATGTGTCAGAGCATAGTTTTTCATGGTGTTGTTTTTTTTAACATCTTTGAAGGAAGTAGTCGTACCTCTGATTCTTAGATCTGATTCAAATGACCAAAAAAAAAAAAAAAAAAAAAAATTCCAGCTGCTTTACCACTAAGACCTGTGACCACAGTTTCAGGGAATTTCCTTAACCCTGAAAACTACTTCTGGAATACCCAGCTCTTATAGAATCCTCACTTCTCTGGTCTGCTCTCTTACTGCCAAATTTTCCATTTTGTAAATACACATTTCCTTTGTTCACCGAGTACAATATCCCAACTGTGACTCTTTTCACTCCTATATCATTGAGCCAATGGCCTGATGATCCAGGTGCTTTCTTGTTAACATTTAATCACAACCCCAAGTTGGATCATGTGACCACCTGCCCTTTGCATTTATGCACCAACAATTTTGAGGGCTGGGAAAGAAAACCACATGATGAAGAGACAAAGCACTTTCAGATTTGTGTCATTTGGTGTCACAAGGGGGGTGTTAATCCTGACCAGGAAGCTTGTTATATAAATTTACCTAGAAACTCCTTTCTTATCCTGTTAATCTGTATCCTCCTCTTCTCTTCAAATTCAAATCCATTCCCACACCTTTCCAGTCAACAAATCATTGAAAACAGAAAATAATAAGGAAAATTCACAGTGCATTCTAGTCAAATTAATTACAAACCTAGGAATTAGCCTACAACTATGGGAATACACAAAGAATCCATGAAACAAGATGGGATACTGAGTTTAATACAAAGTCCAAAATTTAGAACCAAAGTACATACGAATTTAAGTACAGAACAGAAGTAGCATTTCAAAGCTGTGGGGGAAGTAGATGTATCTTTCAGTCATGCTGTGAGAACTGACCAGGTAAGTGTTTCTATGTTGCACTCAGATCTACAACCAAATAAACTCCCCTTGACTTTAGATCATTGGAAATACTAAACTACTTATGGGTCTCAGAAAATTAATGTCTATGCCATGTCTCCAGGCCATTGAATATTATAATTCCTCTGCCTCAAATACCCCTCTATGATAAACTCTGTCTTATTCTTCACTTTTAAAGCTGTTTCCAAGTACCTGTCTTCCTGGGGTTTTTTAACTTCTAACTGCATATTTTTCTGTTATTTCATTGTTTAAAAACATGCTCTGTCCACATCTGAAATTCCCTCAGTCACAAAGAATGTATTAAGTCATGTTTATCTCTAATACCTGCCCCAGTACATGATAGGGGCTAAGCAATGCACTAATTTTGAATTGGGAATCTTTCATTGTATGAACATTTATTGAGTGTCTATTATTAATATAGAAGGTGCTGTGAGTTATGAGAGACACAGGGATGATAAATAAGACCAAGGACCTGCCCTGGAGTGGTTCCATAGCCCAATGGCTGAGGCAATTTGGCTTGAGGGGGTGGGGAAAAAAAATATATATATATAATAAAATTTTAAAAAATGATCTTGATGCACTTAGCCTGAAAAACAGCACCATTAGGGATGATTTAATAACAGAGTGTGATCATATTAAGGTTAGAAAAGGAGATGCATTAAACAGTTCTCTATCTTTCTGAAGACCTAAAAAGACTATTAAGTACCGTATGAAGAATGTGTTTCTATAAATGTTTCTCATAAAAAATAGGTTAACTCAGGGTTCACAATTATTATTTCTGGTGCTATTTCAAAATAAGAATGAATTGACTTGTGTATAATTTTTTTTTCTTGATCAGGGATTGTGTGGAAATACTTTTTTCTTTTGCAAATTATTTAAGGCATATTTTATAATTCTAATTTATTAAGCCTTGACAATAAGTTAAAAATATTTATTTGGATTAATATTGATATTTAGTGATATCAACTTGAAAGTGAATGATAACACATTGTAAGGCTCTCTTGTATGAAATATTTATGGAATTATAAAATAGATCTTATACATTTATGAGTATTCAAATGTTCCTGTTCAGTTATTATACTAAAGATAACTCGAGAATGTCATTTTTATTCCAAGGGATTATATGCACATGATCTTCGATACAAAGTCACACTTCAACAAACTAGATGAATTCAGACCTTTAGAAGTTGTGACATTTGCATATAAATTTAAACTCTGCCCCTGAGCTATAAGAATAAATTAATAATCCAATTTAAATATTTGACAGATATGTCTCATAAGAAATATGGTATTGAAAGATCTATTATAGTAGGAATACAGTAGGAAAGCCATTCTTCCTAATAACTTTAATTTACTATCACAAAAATAAGGTATATGGAGTCCATGCATTTTTTTATTAGAGATTTAAAATACACATCTTTAATTAAAGAAACTGCCCTAGGGCAGAAGTAATACTCTCATTGATAATTAAGGTTAATTCACAATTTTTGTGGTAAAGAAGGGAAATGATTCTGTTTTAAAGAGAAAATTAGGAAAAAAAATTCAAACTAAAAGAAAAAAACACTACGATCAGCTTACTCTTTAAGTAAATTATTTTTTAAATGTGCATGCCTTAACATAATTTTAATTTGGGTAGAGACTTTTCTGGATCGGTAAGTTAAAGCTAAGTGTTCAATTTTTACTTACAATCTAGAATAGAGAGGAACCAAACTTCCAAAGCTGTCTGACTTTCTGAATTTAGGGTTTTCTCAAAATAGTCTGGTTACATATAAGAAATATTATATTGTTTTATTGGTTATTTTAAAATATATGTCAAAGAATATATTGACAAAGGAAGAATTGAGAGAAGTACTTAGCCCATGCATCAGTATGATAGCATATCAACAAAATTTCTTACAGTAAAATGTAATTTGGCTAATGAACCATTAAAGCAACTTCATGTGTATGATTATTCTGAAATATAATTGGAATCATGTTAGTTTATTGAGATTTGACTTCATTTAATTGACAAATTGTTGCTCCATTTTGCGTAATTATATCCTAACAACTCACTGAGAAGAAGAAAGAGGAGAAAAGGAAAAATTGCCATAAAATGCTGAATGTATTATTTAAAGTCACTAATATTTTTATATTTACAATTCCCTGACATTTTTTATAGATTTTACTTATTTATTTGACAGAGAGAGATCACAAGTAGGCAGAGAGGCAGGCAGAGAGAGGGGGAAGCAGGCTCCCTGCTGGGCAGAGAGCCTGATGTGGGGCTCCATCACAGGACCGTGGGATCATGACCTGAGCCGAAGGCATAGGCTTAACCCACTGAGCCACACAGGTGCCCCATCCCTGACATATTTTTAACTGCCTGGGATTATAGATGTCTTCCCTTAGATTGACCTCTGCTTTTTATTCAGCTTTTGTACACAGTGTTTCTCATATCTGGAATTTTGTGCTTGGTGGGAGGAGACTTGCCTGTGTGATAATAGAGCTGATTATTTGCCAATGATGCCTGCCCCTTGCTTTCTCTATATGTAGGCAAACTGGCTGTGGGATAATAAAATTAATTAAAGGATAGTTTATTGGCATAGATTTATCCTAAGCAAAAGGAAATCACTACTTGAAATTATTTCCCAAATGCCTGCTATCCAACACTTGGGTTAATAAGTTCCTTTACAAATAAAAAATTAAAGAAGAGGATTCATTTTCTTCTTTTTATGAATTATCTTACTAAAGTTATCACACTGACCACACCCCAAAACACTTAGTGAAAATACCAACAGGTGCTGCAGGCTGTGATTAAATGAACTCGAAGTTCAGAACCAATATCGAAACGGGGATGTGTTATGGCTGATTAGGTCCCACAAGCAACAGTTACATTTTTGGGAAGATTATGATTTGGCTTTAAACATGGCCATTATTGAGAATTAAATCAAAGAAGTTTAATTAAATGAATCACATTAGAAAAAAAGAAGTTATATATAGTCAAACTATTTTACTCCTAGTTATGTTAGGTTTTTATATTTTCTGTGCTGTTGAGGTTATCTATGTCTATTGAAACTATGTGGTGGAAATAACGGGCCACAGTGTGGTCTTACAGATCATGTCGACAGCTTGATATTGGCCATGGTAGAAAGAGTGGCACCATGGAAGTCAGGGTTTGAGATACTGTTATGTTGAGTGTGATATGTTTTAAAAAAAAAGTGTGATATTTTTAAATCACATTTAAATAGTCCTTAAATCATAAATAGAACCTTAACATTGAGGAAATCTTCTGTTTCAGTATCAGGAAACTAATATTCAGTTTGGCAAGTTTGGTAAAGAAGTCACTCCTGTCAATGATGAACAAGTGAAGCCTCAATGTATGTATGTCTTAATTGCCTCACTGTCATCTTTTCTCATTAGTGTAAAAAAAAAAGCATCAGCCAACAACATTCATTCATAAGTATGCTCCTGTGTCAATTTCAACTAGAATTTGGCTTCACATATAAAAGTTTGGCAAAAAAATTAATGAAAGCATTCTATGAGAATGAAACAGATAAATGGAATTAAAAATATTTTATCATTATTTCTAAATTATGTATTGTAACTTCTTTTTATTAGTAAAAGTTATGAGAAATATATAATATATATACAAATATTTTAACTGAAAAATGTACAAATAGTTAACATATATTTATTTATTTTTAAAAATATATGGGACACCTGGGTGGCTCAGTCTATTGGGTGGCTGCCTTCCACTTGGGTCATGATCCCAGCGTCCTGGAATCGAGTCCACATCGGGCTCCTTGCTCAGCAGAGAGGCTGCTTCTCCCTCTGCCTATGCCTGTCTGTTCTTAGTCTCTCTCTCTCTCTCTCTCTCGACAAATAAAAATAAAAACCTTAATATATATATATTTGTAAAAAAGTATATATATGTATATATACATATTTGAAACACTATATATGCATTTGTATGTATATGTATATATGTATTCATATACATAGTATATACTATATATACATATATATAGTGTTTTTAAATCAATTATTAAACATTTGCTGGTGCTACTGTACTGGCAAAAAAGCTGTATTTCAGCAATTCATCTCAGGGTCCCCAGTTCAGGCAAGTATAAACAATATTATTTATTCAGACCTCTGTCTTTCTGACCAATTCTTTGTCTCTCAAAGAAGGAATCAGAAAAATATTAATACCATAGCTTATATGATAAACTCCAATAAAAATAATTGTCTTGTATATAATATGTATATAATAAGGCTTGCAAACAAACTATCCAGAAGGTATCTGGAATACAATTTTAGTTAATTGTATGATACTGATTCATCTTTTTCAATCTCCTCATTAAAATTAGCATCCACATAGAAAGAAAGAGAAAGAAAAGAACAAGGAAAAGAGCAAATGTTGAAATAGCATTGCTATTGTTCAATGATGTATTTCACAAAGAGCTACCGTTTATAGAAGAATGGGCCAAGAGAGCAATATTTGGTTTTAATCAACTTACTTCCAAACATTTCCTATAACAAAACTTTACCCAGTAGGACAATGGCATGTGCCTTCTACCCATGCCCATCCTCTAACCTGAGATCAGAAAATTAAGCCTGGCAGTGGAACAGAAACCTCCACTTGTCTCCCACAGAGTTCCTTTCCAAGAAGGTCTGTCTCATTTTCTACACCCACTCAGGAGACTGTAGCTTCAGGTAACATAAAAGTCTCAAAAAAAGGGAGCAGAATGTACTATGTTAAATAATGGTATGTAGGACAAGACGAAAAATACAAAAAGTACTAATCTTCAAGGCACAGTTGTTGACAAAAACAGTAATGAAGTCTATTCAATACTATTACAAACATAACTCAGAGCACACATCGGAGTGAAATGTATAAAATTATATTCAGTCAAATATATGTAAAAGGGGGATGCCTGGGCGGTTCAGTCAGTAATGGATCTGTCTTCAGCTCAGGTCATGATCCAGGGTACTAGGTTGGATTCCTGGATCAGGCTCCTTGCTCAGTGGGGAGCCTGCTTCTCCCTCTGCCTGCTGCTCCCCCTGCTTGTGCTCTCTCTCTCTCTCTAACAAATAAAATCTTTTTCTAAAAAAAGGCATATAAAGAGAACACTTAAAAATTGTCTGTCATGGTTAAAAATTAAAGAAAAATTAAAGTTTTAAAAATCCGTAATTAAACTTTATTATATATTTTTTAAAGATTTTATCTATTTATTTGACAGAGATCAGAAATAGGCAGAGAGGCAGGCAGAGAGAGAGAGAATAATTAAACTTTAAAAAGTGAGGAAAAGAAAACTAAAATTTTAAAATAGGAAATGAAAATCTTGTGGTAATTCATGTTCATCTTAAATTGTTCAGTGATTGTTTTAAAGTAAATAAATAAAATGGAAAAGTCAAAACATTAAAGGAGGGAAAATACATAAAACATGGAAATAATTCCAATTAGTTGGGGTTTACAAAACTTGTGTATATCACTATATTTTTAGATTTTGACTTTCTGTAGTTAAGTTTCTGTACAAATTAATAATGCCTAAAATGATTGCAAGACTTTGGAAAAATTGAACGGACAAAAATAAAATTATAAGACTGTCTCAGGAAAGTACAGGCCAGATGGTGACATGAGCTAGATTACATGAGTAATAAATTTTAGTTGACTTTCTAGGGTTTTATAGACACAGAAACTTTTCTCAATTTTATAAAACTTGCACAGTCCTGATGGTCACAGATTTTAAAAAAAAAATCACAAAAAGAACATGATGGTCCTTAATTATGATGTAACACAGTCCATAATGAAGGATTCTACATATGGTAATTAATAATAAAGTATGATAAAATGTATTAAAAGACTTCAAGAGTAACCATATAGTAATCAATTAATACATTTAAAACAGGGAGATAATTTGGGAAACTTCTTTGTTTATTATGTTTAGAAAGTCAAATTTAAAATTGACAAGTCAAGTCAAGTTGAAAATTTAACAACTGTCATTATAAAACATCAGTATAAAAATAATATAACTTTACTTCTTTGGTATGGCACCGTGTCAATCGCAAACATGCATTAAAAAGGCTGAGACACTTTAGGCTTCACCATTAAAAGCTTTAAGTCCAGGTGATTCATTTTCATCACTACAGAACATTTTTTTCTTGGATTTTAGCCATTGCAATCAAGTATGAAAAAAGTAATTAAATGTGTTCATCAAAACTGAGCAAGCACCATTATCATTATTTGCCAGAGAAGACATTTTCTAACTGAAAATTCAAACAAATCTACTCAAAACATTGGAAGTATAAAAACAAAAACAAGTTAGTTAGAAAATGACAAGAGTAAAAATCATAGTCAGCAGTATATGTGGTAAAGCAATGAAAAATTGAGAGTTTCATCATACTAGTGTAAAAATACTTCAAAAAATTAGGAAGAACCGTTTATTATGCAAGACTAAGGTGAAAATATCAAAAAATACCATTTGGGGACACAGATAAATATTGAATAGAAGGAGAGGCTGTCTTATTCTTTTATGGGAAGAATGAAGAAGAATTAATACTACGGATGGGTAAATTCTTCCCAAATTAATCTTTAAATAGAGTATATTTTCAAACCTCTACTGCATTTTAAAATAAGATTAAGTAATTTAAAAATTCATCTTCACTTTGTAACATAGGATACTAACATAACTAGGAAAGAACAGAAGAAAGGCTCTTGTTCTAAGAAGTACTGAGTGTCTAAGTTCCCTCTAACCTGAGTTACCCACTTCCTTTTAGCTGTTTGAGAGACATACCCTCTGTCTGCTGAATAGGTTGGCTCTTCTCCATGTGTCTGAGAGGCAGTACCGAAGGCTAGGGACCTAAGCAATACAGACATTGGTAATATCAGATCTAGAGTTCAAATGACAATTCTCAAGGTTCTAGTCGGGCTTGAAAAAGGCATGGAAGATATTAGAGAAACCCTCTCTAGAGACATAAAAGTCCTTTCTGGAGAAATAAAAGAACTAAAATGTAACCAAGTTGAAATCAAAAAAGCTATTAATGAGGTTCAATCAAAAATGGAGGCTCTCACTGCTAGAATAAATGAGGCAGAAGAAAGAATTAGCGATATAGAAGACCAAATGACAGAGAATAAAGAAGCTGAGCAAAAGAGGGACAAACAGCTACTGGACCATGAGGGGAGAATTCGAGAGATAAGTGACACCATAAGACAAAACAACATTAGAATAATTGGGATTCCAGAAGAAGAAGAAAGAGAGAGGGGAGCAGAAGGTATACTGGAGAGAATTATTGGGGAGAATTTCCCCATTATGGCAAAGGGAACGAGCATCAAAATTCAGGAGGTTCAGAGAACGCCCCTCAAAATCAATAAGAATAGGCCCACACCCCGTCACCTAATAGTAAAATTTACAAGCCTTAGTGACAAAGAGAAAATCCTGAAAGCAGCCCGGGAAAAGAAGACTGTAACATACAATGGTAAAAGTATTAGATTGGCAGCTGACTTATCCACAGAGACCTGGCAGGCCAGAAGAGCTGGCATGATATTTTCAGAGCACTAAACGAGAAAAACATGCAGCCAAGAATACTATATCCAGCTAGGCTATCATTGAAAATAGAAGGAGAGATTAAAAACTTCCAGGACAAACAAAAACTGAAAGAATTTGCAAACACCAAACCAGCTCTACAGGAAGTACTGAAAGGGGTCCTCTAAGCAAAGAGAGAGCCTACAAGTGGTAGATCAGAAAGGAACAGAGACAATATACAGTAACAGTCACCTTACAGGCAATACAATGGCACTAAAATCATATCTCTCAATAGTTACCCTGCATGTTAATGGGCTAAATGCCCCAATCAAAAGACACAGGATATCAGAATGGATAAAAAAACAAAACCCATCATATGTTGCCGCCAAGAAACTCATTTTAAGCCCGAAGACACCTCCAGATTTAAAGTGAGGGGGTGGAAAAGAATTTACCATGCTAATGGACATCAGAAAAAAGCAGGAGTGGCAATCCTTATATCAGATCAATTAGATTTTAAGCCAAAGACTATAATAAGAGATGAGGAAGGACACTATATCATACTCAAAGGGTCTGTCCAACAAGAAGATCTAACAATTTTAAATATCTATGCCCCCAACGTGGGATCAGCCAACTATATAAACCAATTAATAACAAAATCAAAGAAACACATCAACAATAATACAATAATAGTAGGGGACTTTAACACTCCCCTCACTGAAATGGACAGATCATCCAAGCAAAAGATCAACAGGGAAATAAAGGCCTTAAATGATACACTGGACCAGATGGACATCACAGATATATTCAGAACATTTCATCCCAAAGCAACAGAATACACATTCTTCTCTAGTGCACATGGAACATTCTCCAGAATAGATCACATCCTCGGTCCTAAATCAGGACTCAACCGGTATCAAAAGATTGGGATCATTCCCTGCATATTTTCAGACCACAATGCTCTGAAGCTAGAACTCAACCACAAGAGGAAATTTGGAAAGAACCCAAATACATGGAGACTAAACAGCATCCTTCTAAAGAATGAATGGGTCAACCGGGAAATTAAAGAAGAATTGAAAAAAATCATGGAAACAAATGATAATGAAAATACAACGGTTCAAAATCTGTGGGACACAACAAAGGCAGTCCTGAGAGGAAAATATATAGCGGTAAAAGCCTTTCTAAAGAAACAAGAAAGGTCTCAGGTACACAACCTAACCCTACACCTAAAGGAGCTGGAGAAAGAACAAGAAAGAAACCCTAAGCCCAGCAGGAGAAGAGAAATCATAAAGATCAGAGCAGAAATCAATGAAATAGAAACCAAAAAAACAATAAAACAAATCAACGAAACTTGGAGCTGGTTCTTTGAAAGAATTAATAAAATTGATAAACCCCTGGCCAGACTCATCAAAAAGAAAAGAGAAAGGACCCAAATAAATAAAATCATGAATGAAAGAGGAGAGATCACAACTAACACCAAAGAAATACAAACTATTATAAAAACATACTATGAGCAACTCTACGCCAACAAATTTGAAAATCTGGAAGAAATGGATGCATTCCTAGAAACATATAAACTACCAAAATTGAACCAGGAAGAAATAGAAAGCCTGAACAGACCCATAACCAGTAAGGAGATTGAAACAGTCATTAAAAATCTCCAAACAAACAAAAGCCCAGGGCCAGATGGCTTCCCGGGGGAATTCTACCAAACATTTAAAGAAGAACTAATTCCTATTCTCCTGAAACTGTTCCAAAAAATAGAAATGGAAGGAAAATTCCAAACTCATTTTATGAGGCCAGCATCACCTTGATCCCAAAAACAGACAAGGATCCCATCAAAAAATAGAACTACAGACCAATATCTTTGATGAACACAGATGCGAAAATTCTCACCAAAATACTAGCCAATAGGACCCAACAGTACATTAAAAGGATTATTCACCACGACCAAGTGGGATTTATCCCAGGGCTGCAAGGTTGGTGCAACATCCGCAAATCAGTCAATGTGATACAACACATCAATAAAAGGAAGAACAAGAACCACATGATACTCTCAATAGATGCTGAAAAAGCATTTGACACAGTACAGCTGATCAAAACCCTTCAAAGTGTAGGGATAGAGGGCACATACCTCAATATCATCAAAGCCATCTATGAAAAACCCACCGCAAATATCATTCTCAATGGAGAAAAACTGAAAGCTTTTCCACTAAGGTCAGGAACATGGCAGGGATGTCCATTATCACCACTGCTATTCAACATAGTACTAGAAGTCCTAGCCTCAGCAATCAGACAAAAAAAGGAAATTAAAGGCATCCAAATCGGCAAAGAAGAAGTCAAATTATCACTCTTCGCAGATGATATGATACTCTATGTGGAAAACCCAAAAGACTCCACTCCAAAACTGCTAGAACTTGTATAGGAATTCAGTAAAGTGTCAGGATATAAGATCAATGCACAGAAATCAGTTGCATTTCTCTACACCAACAACAAGACAGAAGAAAGAGAAATAAAGGTGTCAATCCCATTTACAATTGCACCCCAAACCATAAGATACCTAGGAATAAACCTAACCAAAGAGGCTAAGAATCTATACTCAGAAAACTATAAAGTACTCATGAAAGAAATTGAGGAAGACACAAAGAAATGGAAAAATGTTCCATGCTCCTGGATTGGAAGAATAAATATTGTGAAAATGTCTATGCTACCTAAAGCAATCTACACATTTAATGCAATTCCTATAAAAGTACCATCCATCTTTTTCAAAGAAATGGAACAAATAATATTAAAATTTATATGGAACCAGAAAAGACCTTGAATAGCCAAAGGGATATTGAAAAAGAAAGCCAAAGTTGTTGGCATCACAATTCCGGACTTCAAGCTCTACTACAAAGCTGTCATCATCAAGACAGCATGGTACTGGCACAAAAACAGACACATAGATCAATGGAACAGACTAGAGAGCCCAGAAATATACCGTCAACTCTATGGTCAACTAATCTTTGACAAATCAGGAAAGAATGTCCAATGGAAAAAAGACAGCCTCTTTAATAAATAGTGTTGGGAAAATTGGACAGCCACGTGCAGAAAAATGAAATTGGACCATTTCCTTACACCACACACAAAAATAGACTCAAAATGGATTAAGGACCTCAATGTGAGAAAGGAATCCATCAAAATCCTTAAGGAGAACACAGGCAGCAACCTCTTCGACCTCAGCCGCAGCAACATCTTCCTAGGAACATCGCCAAAGGCAACGGAAGCAAAGGCAAAAATGAACTATTGGGATTTCATCAAGATCAAAAGCTTTTGCACAGCAAAGGAAACATTTAACAAAATCAAAGGCAACTGACAGAATGGGAGAAGATATTTGCAAACGACATATCAGATAAAGGACTAGTGTCCAAAATCTATAAAGAACTTAACAAACTCAACACCCAAAGAACAAATAATCCAATCAAGAAATGGGTAGAGGACATGAACAGACGTTTCTGCAAAGAAGACATCAGATGGCCAACAGACACATGAAAAAGTGCTCCATATCACTCGGCATCAGGGAAATACAAATCAAAACCACAATGAGATATCACCTCACACCAGTCAGAATGGCTAAAATCAACAAGTCAGGAAATGACAGATGCTGGCGAGGATGCGGAGAAAGGGGAACCCTCCTACACTGTTGGTGGGAATGCAAGCTGGTGCAACCACTCTGGAAAACAGCATGGAGGTTCCTCAAAATGTTGAAAATAGAACTCTCCTATGACCCAGCAATTGCACTACTGGGTATTTACCCTAAAGATACAAACGTAGTGATCCAAAGGGGCATGTGCACCCGAATGTTTATAGCATCAATGTCCACAATAGCCAAACTATGGAAAGAACCTAGATGTCCATCAACAGATGAATGGATCAAGAAGATGTGGTATATATAAACAATGGAATACTATGCAGCCATCAAAAGAAATGAAATCTTGCCATTTGCGACAACATGGATGGAACTAGAGCGTATCATGCTTAGCGAAATAAGTCAAGCGGAGAAAGACAACTATCATATGATCTCCCTGATATGAGAAAGTGGTGATGCGACATGGGGGCTTAAGTGGGTAGGAGAAGAATCCATGAAACAAGATGGGATAGGGAGGGAGACAAACCATAAGTGACTCTTAATCTCATGAAACAAACTGTTGGTTGCTGGGTGGAAGGGGGTTGGGAGAAGAGGGGTAGGCTTATGGACATTGTTGAGGGTATGTGCTTTTGGGTTAATTGGAAGGGGAGGTGAACCATGAGAGACTATGGACTCTGAAAAACAATCTGAGGGGTTTGAAGTGGCGGGGGCGTGGGAGGTTGGGGTACCAGGTGGTGGGTATTATAGAGGGCACGGCTTGCATGGAGCACTGGATGTGGTGAAAAAATAATGAATACTGTTTTTCTGAAAATAAATAAATTAGAAAAAAAAAGAAATATGTGCTACTTTTGACACAAATATTCTGTGGAAATAATTTATGTTTTCATTTTATCACAAAGTAGTTTTCAGAACTATTTAGAAGACCCAAATACAACATGATCTAAATAACTTGCAATAATAAATCACTAACTAACTATCCAAGATAGTATTCTTAATGTATTCTACATTATGAATAATTGAGGTATCAGTTGATATGAATTTTTAAATTGATTTTAATAGAAAAGCAGATTATAAAATAATGTGATCTTGTTTGTATATGTAGCTATTTTAAAATTTTTAATTATAGATGTTCTGCAGTGAAAATTGTTTTGGAAATTGAAGTACAATTACATTATTTTAATTCAAGGACTATTTATACCTATGTAAGTGTGCAGTATATATATTCGTCTCATTCTGGCTTGTAAGTACTACTTTGGTTTAAGGAATGCCAGGCTACATATGAGACTTTACATGAATGTTTATGTACACATTATTTAAAGTAATTATTTAAGGTATGCTTTGGATTTAGGCAGCAATATGTACAGACCAAGGATGATGGTCATAGACAATGACAAATTTGTATTTGTCTACGGAGTCCCTCTTCCTGAAAGACCTCTCAAGTCTTATTATACAATTCTAGAGGATAGCTATTGTACTGTGTTAACAAGTTTCAATGTATTAGTTGTCATATTACTGATGATGCTCAGAGTAGACTTAAATTTAGGAGAGTGTAAATACCATAGTTTTCTTTTTTTTTAATTTTATGTATTTATTTGACAGAGAGAAATCACAAGTAGATGGAGAGGCAGGCAGAGAGAGAGGGAAGCAGGCTCCCCGCTGAGCAGAGAGCCTGATGCGGGACTCGATCCCAGGACCCCGAGATCATGACCTGAGCCAAAGGCAGCGGCTTAACCCACTGAGCCACCCAGGCGCCCCAATACCATAGTTTTCTATAAGCAGACTCTGAGACAAGGATCTAAGTGGCAGTAATTTCTTTGGGAGGTTAAGAAATCGGGAAGCAATGAAGACTCCCCATTTGCTTCAACCATGGAACTGGAAAGGATTATATGAAGTGAAGTAAATCAAGCAGAGAAAGACAATTATCATGTTGTCCCTCTCATATGTGGAGCATAAGCAGTAGCATGGAGGACCATAAGGGAAGGGAGGGGAATCTGAAGGGAGAGAGATCAGAGACGGAGAAGAACCATGAGAGACTACGGACTGCGGGAAACAAACAGAGTTTCAGAGGGGAAGAGGGTCAGGGAGGGGGTAACAGGTGATGGGTATTGAGGAGGGCACGTGCTGTGATGAGCACTGGGTGTTACACATAACTAATGAATCACCGAACACCACAGCAAAAACTGAGGGCCGAATACAATTAAAAAAAAAGAAAGAAAGAAATTGGGAAGTGGGCCAGAGAACAGAAGGCAGCCGACAAAGGTGTGTTAATGAGGCATTTATACTGGTGGCCATTGAAAATTAATTCAGCTGGGTCAGCTCCAGAAGCCCATGTAAACATGTTCCTCAGAGTTATGCTGGTTTAGTGCAAGGCACCAGGATATTCAAACAATAGTGTTCCTGGATGCCTCTGTCTACCATGCCATGAGCCAAGGGTCTTTCCAAGCACTCTGGGAAAAACCCTCAGGTAAATGCTAATATTGGCAGATAGAAGTGTACTAGCACATGCTAGGGCCTTAGGGACATTGACTGATATGGCCTAATATTTTATTTCTCCAAAAGACAGCCATATGTAAATATCATACAGTTTTAAAACAATCTCCAGTCCGAAACTCACCCTGTGATAGTTCTCAACACAGCACGAGAATGGAACAATTGCCTTCAGCCCAGTCAAGCAAATGAGAAGGCCTAGAAACTTAATTTCAGCCACACAGTGCCAGCAGTATATAAGGCCTCTGCTGTTGTTGTTTTAAGATTTTATTTATTTATTTTAGAAAGAAAGAGAATCTCAAGCGTACGCCATGCTGAGTGCAGAGCCCACGGAGGGGCTTCATCTCACGACACTGAGATCATGACCTCAGCCGAAATCAAGACTTGGACATTCATCACTGAGCCACCCAGGTTCCCTAAGGCCTCTGTTTTATTTACTTTGTTTAATATATTATTATTTGCTTAACATAACAACCTACCAATGTGGGTTTACTTATTTTCAATTAATTATTTTGTTGATGTTTTAAATGTTACATTAGATGATCATCAAGTATTGACACATATACATAAATTGATAGAAAGATAAAACAAATACACAGGGAGTGAATAGAGAGGTAGGTAGATGGAGATAGACATAGATACATCATAGATAGATGGATAACCTTGACTATTTTAGCTGTCTTGTGACACTTGTCATGATATTCCCACAAAAAAGAGATAATACATACAATTAACATACCTCACAGAGATTATATAAATTATTATAATTAACATTCATACATGATACATAATTTTAAAAAATAATTTGTTCGATATTACAAATAAAATTAAAAGTAAAAATTCCCCTTAAAACAGTCAATCTGCAGTGACAAGAATTCTTAACTTCACTCCCTCCCTGAAAGCTTATGCCAAAAACCTGCCAAGGAAGCAACCAACATTCTTAGGACGGTTTCCCCTGATGCATATCAGATCATCAAGAGGGAAAATCATGTACTTAGAGTACTTATTGGCTCAGTCAACTTGCTAATGGAATTTTGTCAGGTTCCTAGAAGCCAAGCACAGTTATGTTAATATAAAGTAAAATAGATAAAAAGACAAAAGATGTCAAGGGGTATTTTTTTCCTTATTAATAAACTATTTTGTGACAAAGTTTGCACTACTCCCAGATTCCACTAGTATAATGTCTTACGTAAGCGTGGTACATCTGTTATGATTTAATAAACCAATGTCAACATGTCATTATTAACTGAAGTCCAGAGTTCATTCACATAACCTTAGTTTTACCTACTGTCCTTTTTATATTCTAGGATTCCATCCAGAATATCATCTCTCGTCATATCTTCCTAGATCTCTTTCATCTGTGGTAGATTCTTGACTTCTCTTGATGTTTTTATGTCCCTGATAGTTTTGGGGAGGATTGGTCAAGTATTTACTAGGATGCCCACTGTGGGAATTTGTCTAATGTTCCTCTTGCAATAACCCTGGAGTTGTGGGTTGACAGGTGGAAGATCACGGGGGATCAGTCCCATTTTCATGGAATTGTTTCCAGAGCAGATATTAGCATGATTTACAAATGTGTGCCAGGTTCCTCTGGCAGCAAAATGATTTTTTTTTAATTTAGTTTTATTTTATTATTTTTCAAGGTTCCAAAATTCATTGCTTATGCACCACACCCAGTGCTCCATGCAATACGTGCCCTCCACAATAGCCACCAACAGGTTCACCCACCCCACCCCACCCCAAAACCCTCAGTTTGTCTTTATCCTCTTTCCTCACTGGACACTTTGGAAGGAAGTTGTTACGTGCAGTCTTGCACTCTTCCTGAAGACAGAGTGTTGACATGTTTTATCTGTGATTATTCTCCATGAGGACATTGCCTTTTCTTTCCCATGTGCCAATTTACTCAGTCATTTATTTAATCATTTTTAATTTATTCAATCACATATTTACACTATGGGCTTACGAATATTTATTGTACTAACATGCCCTGGACTCAACTTGCATATTTCTTGACTCCATCCTAAAATCAACCATTTCTCCAATGATCCGTGGTTCTTTTTATTGGCAAATAGTATTAGAAACTGAGATCTGGGTGTGAGGCATGCATATTGCCTCTACGTGTCATTGACCTGAGGCTCTCTCAACAGATAGAACACAAAATACGTATGCACATACTAACCCATGCATAAACACACATATAAAATGCTTCTACATCTAATTGTTTGTGTCCATATTGACCTAAACCTGATGTCATTTTGGGGTCTCCAACTCCTATCTATTACTTCACAGATCATTGTACCTTCCTCCTACAGGTTAGAAACCTGCCACCAATTTACCTCATTGTTCTGTTCTTGTATATACATTCATAGCAGTATCCGAATCATTCACAAATACTTCTGCGGGAAACGTTTCATCAGCTGGAGCACAGTGTAAATGCGCAATTTATTTTGCCTTGAGTCTTACCTTCATTTCCAAAGACATTTAGGTCAACCCTTTCCTCCATCTCTTTCAGTGTGGTGGTTTCATATGGTTTGCTGAGTCACATTCTCTTGTCACAGCATTCTTTCTAGAGATCCCCCAAGTTTTAAACCTTGCCTACATTAAAGTTAATAATTTGTGCTCTACTGTTCTATGGGTTTGAAAAATGCATACTATCTTGAATTCATCGGTATAGTATCATACAGAATAATGACTGCCCTGAAAATCCGCCGGTATCTTCAGGTAGCCATCCCTGCCCCCCAGCCCCTAACGATCATAATCTTTTCATAGTCTCTACAGTCTTTTATTTACCACCTTGCCGTACAACTGGAATCACACCACTACATCGTATAACTGGAAATACACAAAAGTAGTTTTTTGTTTTTTGTTTTTCCCAAACTGGCTCCTCTCATTTAGGAATATGAATGCTAAGGTTTTTCTCATGGCAGGATTGCTTATTCTTTTTCATCACTGAATAATAGTTGACGGTTTGGATTTACCGAACTTTGCTTATCCATTCACATCGTAAAAGACATTGTGGTTAACCCAGGTTTAGACAACTATGAGTAAAGGTAGATAAACTTTTGTATGGAGGCTTCTATGAGAACACAGGGTTTCAAAATTCACCTTTCCTTTTCACCTTTTGCATTTTCCTGTATTTTAGAATAACCACCGAGCCACACACATACTTCCTACAATGCCACACACACCACACAAGCCCCTACACACTCCCATAGGTACTGAATGAGTTTATTTTGATACTATGATCATTTGGGAAGAACTGACACCTATGAGATAGAGTCTACCAAGCTATGGTCATAGAATATCCCTCTCCAAGTATCTCTAGTATATCTGATGATATTTTTTATTTTTATTTATTTTTATTTTTTAAAAATTTTATTTATTTATTTGACAGAGAGAGAGAGAGAGCACAAGCAAGAGGGAAAGGCAGAGGGAGAGGGAGAAGCAGGCTCCTCACTGAGCAGGGAGCCCAATACGATGCTTGAATCCAGAACCCTGGGATCATGAGCTGAGTCAAACACAGACATATAACCGACTGACCACCGACAAGTCCTTCGTGGTATTTCTAAAATTCATTTTTTCTGTAATATTGAAATACAATATATTCTTATATACTGACACTGAATCCAGGTTTTCACTTAATTTACTAATAGATTATAAATTCTTCCTGAATTTCTACATATACATTTATATCACCTGAAAATAGAGTTTTCTTTTATACATTCATATCATCATGTTTTTTAACTCTTTTTCTTACCTTAAGATCATCAGTAAAATTATGTATAGATGTAGTGACAATATTCTCCCTTGCATCATTTTTAATATCTAATATTTCATCATTGATATTTCACCAAATTTCTTACCTCAATATTTTAATATACTTATTAGAAATTTACATTTGGGTAAATTGGAAGGGGAGGTGAACCATGAGAGACTATGGACTCTGAAAAACAGTCTGAGGGGTTTGAAGTGGCGGGGGGGTGGGAGGTTGGGGTACCAGGTGGTGGGTATTATAGAGGGCACGGCTTGCATGGAGCACTGGGTGTCGTGAAAAAATAATGAATACTGTTTTTCTGAAAATAAATAAATTGGAAAAAAAAAGAAATTTACATTTCTTTCAACTCTTATTTCACTAAGATTTTAAAATTATTATTGCAATATAATTAACATAAAAGGTCATATTAGTTTCGGGTGTACAACACATTGTTTTGACAAGTTTATACATTACTCAGTGCTCACCGTAAGTGTAGTCACCATACAATATTATTATAAGATTGTTGACTATATTCCCTATGCTATATTTTTTATCTCCATGTTATTTTACAAGTGGAAGTTTGTGTCTCTTAATGCCCTTTATCTTTTTCACTTATGTCCCCACCCTCTCCTCTGGCAACCACTGGGTTTTTCTCTATTTATGAGAGTCTGTTTCTGTTTTTGTGTGTTTGTTCATTTGCTTTGACTTTTAGATTCCACATATAAGTAAGGTCATATGGTATCTGTCTTTATGTTTAAATTATTTCACTTAGCATCGTACTTATACACTCATTTATTTGTTGCAAATGGAAAGAAATCCTTCTTTATGGATGAGTAATATTCCATTATATATGTATATATAATAATATAATATTCCATTATATATCCATTATATATCCAAGTATATGCATATATATGCACATATATATGCATATATGTATATGTGTGTTGCAAATGGAAAGATATTCTTTATGGATGAGTAATATTCCATTATATATGTACCCACATCTCCTTTATCCATTTGACCATCAGTGGACACTTGGGCTCCTTCCATATCTTGGCTATTGTAAACAATGCTGCAATAAACTTAAGAGTGAGTATATCTTTTTGAATTGGGTTTTTATTTTCTTTGGTAAATGCCCAGTAGTGGAATTACTGGATCGTATGGTATTTCTATTTTTAATTTTTTAAAGAAATATCAGTACTGTTTTCTACAGTGGCTATACCGGTTTACATTCCCACCAATAATGGATGAGAATTTCTTTTACTCTACATCCTCGCCAACACTTGTTATTATTTGTCCTTTTTATTTTAGCCATTCTGACAGATGTGAGGTGATAGCTCATCATGGTTTTATTTTGCATTTTGCATTTTCTTGATGATTAGTGACATTGAGCATTTTTCCATGTGTGTTAGCCATCTAAATGTCCTCTGGCGGGGGGGAGTCCTTTGTCCATTTTTTAATCAGATTTCTTGATTTTTGGTGTTGAGTTGTATAAATTCTTATCTAATAAAGGGTTAATACTAAAAATATATAAATAACTTATATATAAAGAATTCAATAACTAAATAAGATTTAAGAATGAATAATGAACATATATTATTTTGTAGGGGTTTTCTATTAATTTCACTGACTTTTTCAAAACTTTTCTCTGAAATCTTTTGCAGAAATGTTTTCTGTATTTTGGTGAGTTATATGAATTGATTTAAACTGTTAAAGTAAACCCTCCTTCAGAAAAACTCTCTCATGTTTTTCTCTTTTATGTACTAATAGAGTCAATTTGCTAAATATTCATGAAAATACTGTTTATAATATACTTTTCTTTAAAATATTCTTGTCAGGTTTTGGAATCAAGATTATAGTGATCCCATGGATTTAGGAAATGTTCTCTCTGTTTCTAGTCTTCGTAAGAGTTAGTGTAGGATTGAAGATATCTCTCTATGGATTAGAGAACAATTGACAAGTTAAATAATCTGGGAGTATAGTCCATTTGCAAGAAGTCCTTTAATATTAAAATTGATTTCTGTACTTTTAAAAAAGATTTGTATTTATTTATTTTAGAGAAAGAGAGAATGAGCAGGTGGAGGGGCAGAGGGAGTGGGAGAGAAGTCCTCAAGCAGACTCCCTGCTGAGTACAGAGCCCAAAGTTGGACTCCATGCTAGGACCCTGAGATCATGACCTGAGCCAAATTTTTTTTTTTTTTTTAAAGATTGTATTTATTTGACGGAGAGAGAGGAATCACAAGTAGGCAGAGAGGCAGGCAGAGAGAGGGAAGGAAGCAGGCTTCCCGCGGAGCAGAGAGCCCGACGCGGGGCTCGATCCCAGGCCCCTGGGATCATGACCTGAGCCGAAGGCAGCGGCTTTAACCCACTGAGCCACCCAGGTGCCCCGTGACCTGAGCCAAAATTAAGAGTTAGTTGCTTAACCCACTGAGCCACCGAAGGCACCCCAGAAATCGATTTCTTTACTTGAGATTGGACTGCATAAGATTTTTTACTTTTACTGTATGTTTAGTAGGTTGTGTTTGTTTTTGAAAACTGCCTATGTCACTCAGTTTGCCGTATTGATTGTTGCAAAAATCATTATTATAGGCTCTTACTGCCTTTTTAATGTGATGACATTCTTTGTATTCATATTTGTAGTCATATATTTTCTATATTTTTTCATAAGCAGTTTGCTAGGGGTCTATTAATTATATCAGTTGCTTCATAGGGTCAGTTTTTCACTTTTTAATTTTTCTGTTTAAAATTTATTTATATGCAATTAATTTCTGTTTTTACTATTTATTATTTCCTTATATCCACTTAATATTTATGTTTGATTTGTTTTTTTCCAGTTTCTAAAACTGGAAATTTAGGTCATTGATTTATTTAATGTTGTAATGTCTTTTCAAATATTTGCTTTCATAAATTTATTCTCTAATCATTTTTGCCATTTTCCAGATGTTTTGATATAGTTCTCATCTTTCAGTTAAAAATATATCATATTTGTATAATTATTTTTTATTTGAACCAGTTTGCTTAGTAATCTCTTATTCTATGTCTAGAACTGGCATTTTTCTGCTTATATTCCTTTTTGTTTTGTCCAATTACTACTATCATTAAGTTAATATCCTACTCATTCATGTCACCTCTATGTCGTCTAGTAGCATCTTTGTCATTAGACAAGCCTACATTCTCAGACTCCAGCTTTCACTCAGTTGGTAAATGGCTCCAGATATAGCTCTAGATTTTCAGCTCATTGATAAGATTACTTCCTTCTGTAGAACTTTATTCCCATTAGTCCTTGATCCTTCTAAGATTTTTTAATACCTATGGTTTTATAATTTATCCAGCATCTCTTGCTTATCAGAGTGAGATCATTGACTTATGACAGTTTCATTCTGCTCTTACTTGGTAATATAATCAATGTTTTTATGCTACTCATGATAATTTGAAAATTTTTGTCTGTTTTCTAATTTCATAAGATATATTACCATAGTATTATTTATCTTTTCCTGTGATACATTTCTTGAACTAATCTAACCATGTTTATTCCTTTCATGATCACAGGTTAAATTTATCAACTTATAAATAGCTAATATTAAGGATATTAAATGGATTTATAGAGTATGTTTACTTTTTCCCTCTAGCAATCATTTTAAAGTGCTAAGTTCCTACCTCTAAAATAAATCAATTTGAAAGAGATGATTTTATTTCATTATAGATATGAACCATTGATTGCATGTATTATCTATATTTTTACTTGTACTTGGTGCTGATTAAGGACGGCTCATCACTCTTCTCACCAGTTGACATCAGAGTGATTTGCGTTGGTCAACAATAGCCTGCAATGGGGTCATCACAGGGCTGTGATCTGTCTTTCAATATATGGAGCTAAAAACCATGTTGATTTGTAGTTAACAGTTTTCCCCCCACTGGAGCCAGGCAGCAAACTCACAGACAGTACCTCTAGATTTTTTCAAATGCTAACTTCTTTCCAAATGCTTCTTTTTTTCTTTTATAAACACATCATTTTATCCTACTGTCCTCATTTTGTCTTATCATTTTTCTTTTCCGGTTATGCTATGTGCTCTTCAGAAATTGTTCTGAGAATATATATTCATGAAAAAAGATTACACACACACACACACACACCCCTCAGCACCGCAAGATGTGTCTGTCAATTATGAAGGGTGTGAATAAGTGAAATTTTACCCCACGTGTAAGCTAACAAACTAGCTTGACACACATAGTTTCATGAAGACACAAAATTCCTGAGTCAGACACAAACACTTTATTACTCAAGTGAGAAGCTGTAGCTGGAATGTCAGCTTGATGCTCATGCTGCTTCTTCATCCCTCACGTGCAACACAGAGACCCATCTTGGATCCTGCTCACACAGTGGGCAGTGTTTCTGGATAGGAACCCTGGACTGGGGAATTCATTAGTTTCCCTGTGAGTGAAAACAAGCCTGCTCTTGTTGCCTAACCCCTCCAGCTGCCCTTAAGTCCAGATCAAAAGTTATGCTTTCTCTTTTTCGCCGCCATCCTGCTGTGTGCTGCGTGCTGTTAATTGACCATGTCTTCTCACAAGACTTTCAGGACCAAGCGATTCCTGGCCAAGAAACAAAAGCAGAATCGTCCCATTCCCCAGTGGATTCGTATGAAAACTGGTAATAAAATCAGGTACAACTCCAAGAGGAGGCACTGGAGGAGAGCCAAGCTGGGTCTGTAAGGCGTCCCACATCACGCGAGGACACACCTAATTGGCACCACGTATTTAATTAAGCTACTTGAGGATCATGTGTTCTATTCCATCACCCTGTAAACACCTTTCTGCCTGGCCAATAAATACCATTTATCAGTGAAAGATTTTTCTGTTACTATAGCTCTGCACCAGTGGGTTGGTTTGGTAATAAACGTGAGGCCTTTGAACTGTAAAAAACAAACAAACAAAAAAGTCATCACGCCCTGTGTAGTAACGAAAATTACGGAGTATGCTCAGGGTTCAGGGCAGATTGTGTCTTCCAAGGGTATCCTTCTATATCATAGATTGGAGGAAGGGAAATTAAAGAGGATGTCTCCCTCTAAGTTACAGTTTGCTTTTCCCCTAAATTCTGAAGGTGAGCAGTTTGGGATGTTAAAGGAGAGCCCCACAATATAAAGACAGAATAAGTAGTTTGCCCACAATTACAAACCTACACATAGTCAAATAAGAATGAATCCCTGAAATTTCTTAATCTTTAATCTTAATATGCCAACAGAAAAATAAAATGTCTGCATAAGGTACTAGAATATATATAGAAATAATTTATTTTAGGCCTGATTTTTATTCCCAGATTACTTCATTTCCATAGCCTTTTCACTTCATGAAACTCTTAACCTTGATTGATCCCTTTCCCAACAGAACCTTATCTTGTGGCCCTAAAACATTTTTTGTCACCATAAACTCATTCGCCATCAACTTAGTAACTGACATTAACTACTGATGATCTGCTCTGAGGATCGGCTGTAGATTTGCCGGCAACATGTCTACCATTATACTTTCAGTGATCATACTACACACGTGCTAAGGATACTTGTTTCATGTTGGGTAGCTCATAAACATAGTAAAAATAATTTTATTCTAACATTTTACCAATTTTCAGCTCCTGAAAGCAATGTTTCTCATATCTTCTAAAAGAAATCTTCAGTCAGGGAAACAGTTATTCATTTCAACTACCATCAATGTCTTATCAAGTATATTATAATTTTATTATAATATTATATATTAATATTATAATTTATTATAAGTTTATTATAATTTCTTAAGCAAGCCAGAAAAGGTGTGATATACTTAAATATGTTTTACTATTTAGAATTTAACATAATGGATGTTGAGATACTTTTTGGTGAGAATTCAATAACCCCAATGGGGATGTGAAGCCTACCTCTTCGGTATCTGGCCATGTCTTATGGAAAGATTCACATTTCCCTTGACTTTGGAAATTACCCTTCCTCAGTTTTGATGTCAGCTGATGTTATCTTGAATTCTTGGTTCTTTCTTTTGAGGTTCCTCAAAGTTATAATAATTCTTGAAACTGCTACATTTCTTCTGTTATCTGGCCCATTCTATTTGGAAGTTTCAGGTAGTTCTATATGGATTTCTAACATCTGCAGTTGAAAACATTCTAAGTTATACAAAATATTGACCCATGTGTGGGTAAAGACTCTAAAATGTGTTTAATAAGGTGATCTCAGGTCTGCCTGGAATGTCTCCTTGAACAATAAACTGCAGGTCTTTTCACAAATCTGCAATATAGTATCTCGTGTCTCAGTTCCTTGATCAGGTAAGATTTGTACCATCTCAATATTTAGAGCCCCCTGGGATAATAACGCCTTTATACTTGACCCTGTCAAGAGAATCTTTAAGCTATATCCCTCACACTTCTATAAAATGAGAGAGAAATTTGCTTCATGCCTCGACCCACTGTGACTGGACAGTTGGTTTCTTCCTCAGGGCCAGGGAAAGATGGTTCTGACCATGCCTTTCCCGCTCACATACTTCTCACTGTTCAGCATTTCTTCAATCAGATCTTTTATAACTATGTATTAAAATTTTGTTTAGCCTAGGAATACAAATGTGAAATTCATAAGATCTAGATCCAATTAAAAAAAAGAAATATGTGAAATACTTGCCTCTGAGAAAATAAAAAAATTCCATATTTTTGGAGTTAAATTAATAAATTAATTAAAAGGAATCATTTAACATAAGAAAGAGCACAATTTTATAAAAAAAATTAAATAAGTGTCAGTGTAATAAAATCTTCTTCAATATATAATTTTAATCAATTAAAAATCATTAACATGATGAAGTTCAGAGAAATAGTTATGAGGTGTATGAAGAGATATTCAGCTCTTGGAAATTCTTTTCAGTATCCCCTTTTATAAACTAGGAGAATTAGGTCAACCAGATGTCAATGGGAATCTGTGTTTCCACAGTCACTTATTGTAGCCATAAGGCAATTCTGTCCTGGAATCTATATTTATTAATAGCCTTAATAGGTAAGCCAAGAGACTCCCACTGGGATTTGTTTTACTCAGGATTTCTTGAAGAAATAAGGTTCTTTAAAATATTTAACTGAATATATTTCTGAATAGTTTTCCTTTGGCCTACTTGACATGCTGCTGCTACCACAAGCATGGCACAATTGGGGCATTTTTAACCTGTCAGAAATCTCTGAACATGCCTCAGATCACAGAATGACCTGCTGTCAAGGTAGAAAGCCTGTCCATCCAAAAGTTAAAGTAGTGCTAAGAATCCTTTCATGTCCTCTATTTCAAATTGACACAATAAGATTGTTTTTTCCCTCCTTTTTAAAAAATCTAACCCAAAATATTAAGTATAGTATAAGTAAATAATTGACAAGTAAAATCACAAAACAAGAGTCTATATCAAAAACAGTGAAGCAAACCCAAGTAAATACTGATTAATTTGGACCTGAATCTAAAAGAAACTTAAGCTGATACATACTATCTTGAACAATAGGAAAGATACCATCTTAAGATAGTGCCATTGCTTTAAAAGGTCTATCCAACAACTAGTTAATTGGAAGAATGAAATTAATATATGGGTTAACAAAATGCAAAGCAGAGAATTTCTTTGGAATTGAAAGGAAAATATCTTTTTCTTTTTCTTTTTCTTTTTTTTTTTAAGATTTTATTTATTTATTTGACAGACAGAAATCACAAGTAGGCAGAGAGGCAGGCAGAGAGAGGGGTGAAGCAGGCTTCCTGCTGAGCAGAGAGCCTGATGTGGGGCTCGATCCCAGGACCCTGGGATCATGACCTGAGCCACCCAGGCGCCCCTCAATACCTTTTTCTTATCAGTTATCACCACCAAGGGGCAGAGACAGGTATCATGGAGACAGAATGGTAATAATCATCATATCTACACATGCAAAGGAAATGATTTAATGGGCCCTAGTGAAAAAAGGGGAATGCCAAAGCCTGAAAAAGAAAGGAAGAAATGAGAGAGAGAGAGAAAGAGAACCCCCCTCCAAAAAAAATGTTACTAGAGAAGAAGACAGAAAATGCAGTTAGAAGCTTAGTTAAATTCACAATACCCCTGGTCATAATCTATTCTGTTCAGAGTATCCTTCAACAATTGGTTGGTTCTGCATAAATGTTAATCACAATAAACGTATGAAACAAGGAAATGTCTGCCATTTTTTCCCTCAAAGGATGTTACTTGTTATGAACTAGTAACAGTTGAGGGATTTTCACTCCTCTGTTTTACAAATGAAGCTATTACAATGTTTATATTGTTTATTCTCAACCGTTTTATATTGGATGTATTTGGAACATATAAATTGTAAACTTATTGGTTACTAACAAATGAGGATCAACAATGACATAGAGAAGACGTTTTTATATCACTCAGAAATGCTGGACTGTTTCTCAAAGATGAAAGCAATAGCTAGATGAGGCTTTGGGTCATCATCCTTAGAGATGGAGAAATTGCAATATATATATATATATATATATATATGCACACACACACACACACACACTAATATACATACATATACAAACCATTGAAGTTTCCAAATTTTCACGCACAAGCATTTTCATATATGTGTGTGTGTGTATACACATATACATATATCATTGAAGTTTCCAAATTTTGTATATAAAATTTATATTATACACATTTTACCTAAATGTGTATATATGTATGTATACATATACATACACACACACACATATATATAACACACACACACACACACATATATATATCTATATATATGAAAATGCTTGTGTGTGAAAACTTGGAAACTTCAATGGTGGAGAAACAATAGAGTTTAGTATTAACTTTCTAATACCTATTTATCTCTTCTTACTAAATAATAGAACTATTATCTTGGGAGCGGCATTGTGTTCACCTTTCAAAAATTATATTTGCTTGGCTCTCTTGAAGATAATATCAAATTACATATAAGTCATAGTTTTTGGATGAAATGTCCAGGAAAATTGTGCTGATACACTAGTAGTCACCAATTTTGAACCTCCCATTTTCTCTGTATTCCTGACTGTGAAGGAAATGCAAATATTGATGTTCTAGGGGCCATCAAATGATTATTAGGCAATCTTGATAATGGAAGTCTATGGTAAGGATGCTAAGGGGAGAGAGGGCTCTGGGAAGAAGAGAAAGAGAAAGAAGAGAAAGAAAATAGTATGTACTGCTTACCTTCAAACTTCAGGACATGTGATAGAAAATCACCCTAACATTTATGTATTTTTAGCTAAAATTCACATACAAAGAAATGCATTGATCTTAAATGCAGAATTTAATGAGCTTTGATAAATTGGTACACTCATGTATCCATTGTACCATAGTCAAAGTATAGACTACTTCTACCACCAAGAAAGTTTACTGGTGTCCTTTTCCAGTTAATCTTCCTTACCACTGTTTTGATTTCTTACACCTTGGATTGATTCTTCCACTTTCTGAGTTTCATGTAACTGAAATCATAAAGTATAAAATTTCTGTGTCTAGCTTTTTCCAAATGCCACAATATTCATTAAGACAAATCTATGTTAGCAGCATTATCTATAATAACCATTCTATGGAAACAGCCCAAGTGTCCATTAGTGTCCATCAACTGATGAATGGATAAAGAAGATGTATATTCATTCAGTATATGTGGTACACATTCCACTATACACACACACATGCTGTATACATAGCCTTAAAAAAACAATAAAATCCTGCTGTTTGTAAGGACATAGATGGAGCTAGTGCATATAATGCTAAGCAAAATAAGTCAGTCAGAAAAAGACAAATACCATATGATTTCTCTCATATGTGAAATTTTATAAATAAAATGAGCATAGAGAAAAAATGGAGAGAGACAAATCAAGAAACAGACTCTTAACCGTGGTATTCACTCTGAGTATGAAATATTCCAGTTTTAATTTTCAATGTTTTTTTATTAAAAAAATTTAAGTTTGATTAAGTTAAATTTATATATTTTATGCTTGATGTTAACGCTTTTTGTCTTTAAGAAATCTTTGCATTTATTAAAGTTGTTATGATATCATCCATGTTACCTTATGGAAGCTTTATAGTTTTAACTTTTTATGGTTAGAACTATGCTACATCTTAATTGAATTTTGAGTGTGACAGGAAAAAGTAATCAATACACACTTTTTAATATATCTGTATCTGGCAATATCAGCATTTTTTTAAGACTGGAGAAGTAAGTTTCATGTAGACAAATTGTAGTTGGCTAATTTTTTAAATTACTCCTGCCATTCTTTGTCTTTATTTCGTGTGTTTAGACTTTTTATATTTAATGTAATTATTAGACTTAATCATTTCATTATTTCTTTTTCTATTTATGCTCTTTCTCTTTTTCTTCATTTTACGTTTCCTCCTTTATTATATACAATTGGTAGTCGCTGTTGAAGTTTGTCAGACAAGTGGCAAGATCTTGTTTTCATTTTAGGAAGAAATTTCTGATTCATTCCAGGAGAAATTTTATGCCTTACTGAAGAATGAAATCATGGAGACCAATCAAGAAGATATCATACTACTTCAGTGATAAAGGATGGTTCATTGCAGATCTATGGTGACAATAAAGTTGGGAAAAATTATAAAATTAAGATATATATTGATTGTAGAAAAGTTCATTGTTGATTAACATAGAGTGAAAGGAGGAAGAAGAGAGAAGACTAAATGATACTTCCCAGGATCATAATTTGAACGAGTTAGAGATAAATTTGGTATTTATTTAAATGAACAAAGTAAAATATTAGTTTTAGGAAGGGTAAGAAGTATTCATATTTGGGGAATATTTGGCTCTAAATTCCTTAAGGCAATTAGTATTAATGTCAAGTAGACATTCTTACTAGTGAAAAAAAAAATTATGTGCGTATATATGGTGATTGAAGCTATTGGAATGGATAAGAATATATTAGTCTATACTTCAGGGTGAGAAATAAAGGGAATTCAGTAATAAACTAAAAATATTAATAATAAAGATTATTAAAGGGGAAGCTGGAGAAAGTAGTGAATAGAGTTATCAGAAATAAAGGAAAAATAGGAGACACAGGCACAGAAAATAAATACAAATGTGCTGAAGAAGAAAATGATTCATTGCACCAGATGCTGCCTAGTAATCAAGTAAAATGAAAGTATAAAAGATACTGAACTTCACAATTTGCAGGTCATAGATACGGTGGCAACTCCAGTAGTATGATACGGACAGATGCAGATTAAAGTGAGTTGAAGAATCGATGAAGAAATTTTAAGTTCAGGCAAAATGGGGCAAGGTTATGTAGAATTGTTGCTATGCCAATCTTTAAAATGCTGTGCAACTGTAGGAATTTTAAAATGGACTTTGGAGCTTATAGAAAAGAACAGAACATTTTTAGTATTAGAAACAAAGAGATAATTTAGAGCTACAGAGGGAGGAGTGGACTGTATCATACAGAGTAATGGCTTTAAATACCCATGAAAGAAAGGATGTGGCTTGAAGTTAGAACTGAGACGTCTGCATAAAAGATAGAACCATTAAAGGAATCTAGAAAGATCTGCCTGTAGATTCAAAAACACAATGAAGATTCTTGATACTCCCAAGTTAAAAAGTTTTACATGGAAAATCTAAGCTCCAGTCTATACATTAAATTGATGTGAATTCTGAATCTATATTTCTTATTGGAAGGGAAAACTTAGAAAGTTAAGGAATTTATATAAAGCTTAGAGCCTGACAATGGCAAAGGTGGAGAAAATCCCAAAGTCCAGCTATATTGGATCCCATAACTATACACACAAAAATGCCTCACTGAATAATATCTCACAGTACATAGCTACACAATAGGGGAAAAAAAATTCACCAGAGAACTGCTTATTAGATAAAAGGGTGGTTGCTTTCTGGCAAGACAGTGTTCTGGCACTTTTGCTCAACTGCTTACTGTGTGCTATTTTCCAATTTAGTGGAAGCAACTATGAGGTGGAAGGTGGAGTTTCTGGAACAGATTGCAGGTGCCAGGGCACTAATATGGATGCTTTGACTGGCACAGAGGCTAAGCTTTGTTTTGCTGCCTCTCCCTCTCTACCTTGGGCTAGAACAGCTTTCTGAGCATTGATGGAATCTGTCAAAAGATTCGAAGACATACACTTTCTGTTGCCATGTAAGCCAACATATGGCAGATGGAGCAAGTGGAATGTAGATCCAAGCCTGGGCAGGAGAAAACAGAAGAGGAAGTCTCTTGTGAAATAAGGGCTCAAAAGAGAAAGTAAAATTCATATACTCAGGACAAAGTCCCTGCTTAAAAAATATCTGATACGACCCTAGACTTGCATCTCTGATAACTCTATGGGCTCTGTACAAGTAGGAGGTGAAGGCAAAAAAAAAAAGAAAAAAAGAAAGAAAAAGAAAAAGCAGTTGTTGGCAGCTTAGTATTGAAACAGTGTCCCAGCTAAGCAGTGCTGGAACAAGCAAAGGCCTGGACAGTAATATTTTCTTTTTCTCTTTTTGGCTCCAGACACTTAAGAAAATCTGTCTCAGATCACTGGGTGACCACAAAGATGATTAAACAGATTGTAGTAACCATATATGAGGATATAGAAGGAATATACTCTTTGGAAATGAAAAAGATAAAAAGAAAAAATTCTCAAAGCAAATAGATAGCTACAGATTTCAATAATACACAGGACATTCTAGGTAATAGAGACTCTGATTTCAGACTTACCACATTATAATATTCAAAACCACAAAAACAATAACAAAAATAAAACAAGTCACACAAGAAACAGTAAAGTATGGGCAACTCAAAGTAATACAAAATTGATGGAACTGTCCCTATACTAGATTTATTAGGCAAAATCTTTAAACCAATTGTCTTAATATGTTCAAAGAGCTAAAGAAAACAATGGGCAAAGAACTAAAGTAAACCAGTAAAATTATGTCTGAGCACAATGAGAATATGTATAAGGAGGTGGACATGTGGCAAGACAGAAGAAAGAATCGGTAAAATTGAAAACTGGATAACTGAGATTATTACATCTGAGGAGCGGAGACAAAAATGAATGAAAAAAATGTTAACAACAGCAACAACACAAAACAAAAACAACAACAACACAAAAATGTAAACAGAGCCTGAGGGACCTGTGGGACACGCACAAGTGTGCCACATACATGTATTTGGGAAATAACTCAAAAATACGTGCCATTTCTTCCTGAGATTGGAATCCCAGAAGGCAAAGGGAGAAAGGGATAAGAAGAATATTTGAAGAACAATGGCTGAAAACTTTCCAAATTTGATGAAAGATATGAAATCTTCTCTAGGAAACTAAATAAATTCAACTAGAATAATTTCTAAGAATAAATACTGAGACACATTATAACCAAATTGTTGAAAGACAGAATCTTAAAAGCAACAAGAGAGAAATGACATCACATAAAAGATAAACTCAAATAGATTAAAACCCGATTTCTTATCAAAACCACTTTGTCTTGTTATTTTCTTCATGATTTAAAAGTCAAATGGATGAAAATAATATAACCTGTTAATGAGCACAGAATATGTAAAGATATAATTTTTAACAACAGCACAAAGAGTGGGGAGCAAGCTATACAGCAAAAGAGATTTTTGTATTCTACTGCAGCTAATTTGAAATTCCCAGGGTAACTAGACAATATCTAAATTTTTTCTATAGAGGAAAAGGAAATGGAAGGGATAAAAATGGTATACTACAAAAATCAAGTAAACATAAATGAATGTAGTAATAGAGTATAAAGCACACAAAAGAGGGGCACCTAGGTGATACAGTCAATTAAGTATTGGACTCTCGGTTTTGGTTCAGGTCAAGATCTCACTGTCGTGAGATCAAGCCCCATGTTGGTCTCCACATTCAGTTTGGAGTCTGGGTGACATTATTTCTCCCTCTCCCTGTGCGCCTCCTGCTTGTGATCTTTCTCAATCTCTCTCTCTCAGATATATAAATAAATCTTTTAAAATTAAAAAAAATGTGTGCACACAAATAGAAATATGGGAAAATTAAATTCCTCCTTATCACTAATTGCTTTCAATTTGAATAAACTCTTTAATTAAAAGACAGAGATTGCCAGAATGGGAAAACAACAACAACAAAAATCTGTCTTCTATCTAAAAGAGACCCACTTTTTATCCAAAGACACAAATAAGTTGGATATAAAACAACAACAAAACATATTCTGTGAAAACAGCAATCAACAGAGAAGAGTGGCTATACTATCATCATAAAAAAAAAATATTCTTTGAGTGAAAAACTTACAAGACACAAAGAAGAATATAATATATTTTTATTTTGTTTTTAAATTTGTTTTAAAGTTTTTATTATGAAGTAATCTCTACACCCAACATAGGCTCAAACTTAAAATGCCAAGATCAAGAGTCAAGGGCTCTGCTGACTGAGCCAGCCAGTCAAACATGACATATTTTTGAAAGGGTCAATTCATATTACAGTTATAAACATGTATACTCCAAGCAACAAAGCCCCCAAAATATATAAGAAAACATTGACAGAATTGAAGGGAAAATAGTTCCACAATAAAAGCTGGAGACTCGACACCCAATTTCAATGATGGAGAGACCATTCAGAAATAAATTAATAGGGAAATATAGGAGTTGAACAACACTCGACTAAGTAGACCTTACATACAGCTACATCCCACCCAACAGCAGCAGAACAAGCATACCTCTCACATGGAACATTCTGCAGGAAGGACCACATGTTAGTCCACAAAACAATCTCGATGAATTTACGAAGGTGGAAATTATATAAATAAATTAATTTATATAATAGATTAAATACATAAATAAACTAAATAAACTAATACAAAGATGGAAATTATATGTTAACTAATAAAGTTTTAATATAAAGAATATAAAAAGAACTTCTATAGCTGAACAAAAAGACAAACAATTGATTCTTTAAAAAAAAAATAAGCAAACAAGTTTAATAGATGTTTCTCCAAAAAAGATACACAAATGGCCAAAAAGCACATGAAAAGATGATCAACATCATTAACATGAGGAAACTGCAGAAGAAAATTACAGTGATGTCTTGTTTCAAACCCATTAGGATGAAAGTAATTTTAAAAAAATGGAAAATCTTATGCGCACTTCCATGTATGTTGAATAAAAAATAGCCCAGCCACTATCAAACCAATCTGACTACTCGTCAGAAAGTTAAACGTAGAATTCCCACGTGACCCAGCAATTCTTCTCCTAGATATATAGCCCGAATAATAGAAAACTGGTACTTAAACAAATGTGCACATATTTTCAAAACATACTCTTCAACAACAGCCAAAAGGTGAAACTAGGCCAAATGTCCATCAGTAAGACAAATGGATAAACCAAGATACAATGAAATATTATTCAGCCATAAAAAAGAATGGAATACATGATGTAAGTATATAGCATAGATGAACGTTGAAAACACTATGCTAAATAAAAGAGTCCAGACACAAAATATCATATACTGCATTATTCCATATATATGAAATAGTCATAACAGGTAAATATAGAGAGATAGAATGCTGATTGGTGATTTCCAGGGACCAGAGGGAAGGAATAATAAAGAATCTACAGAGTTTACTTTTGGCGTGGTGAAAGTGTTTTGGACATAGAGGTCATAGTTGCCTGACATTGTGAATACACTAAGTGCCACATTAATGGTTCACTTCAAAATGTTTAATTTTATGCCTCGTGAATTTCACTTCAATAAAAAAAAGTTTAAAAAGTTTAAAAATGTAAAGATTGAATTTAAAATTTAAAATAGTAATGTTTATGTATAGATAAGTACACATACATGTAAACACACATGTATGTACATGTAAACACACATGTATGTACATGTTAAACAGAACACAAAAAGAGTTTTGTAAAAGAACCAATTAAGAAGACCTTCCCTATCATATATTAACCCATATTTTATTCTATTTCTTTATTTAAAAAAATTTTTTTAAAGATTTTTATTTATTTATTTAACAGAAAGAGAGAGCACATAAGCAGGGGGAGCTGCAGGCAGAAAGAGAGGGAGAAGCAGGCTCCACGCTGTGCAGAGAGCCTGATGTGGGGTTCTATCCCTGGACCCCAAGATCATGACCAGAGCCAAAGGCAGATGCTTAACTGGCTAAGTCACCCAGATGCTCCTTAACACGTATTTTAAAGCAATATTTTTTAAGACAATGTAGTATCTTCAAGGAGCTAGAAAAATAGAATAGAGAAGCTGGATAGAGATCTCACAAAAGGGATTGTGAATTTTCAGAACATGTATATATGAGATGAGGTGTTGTTAAACAGCCATAGGGAAAACCTGGTCTCTTCCATGAATAGAAGTTTATGAGTAATGCAGAGGCAAATGATTATCAATATAAAACATTATATTAGGTATCCCCGTCACATGACACTGAGTAGAATTTCCGTAGGGACTGAAGATATAAATGTGAAAAGCATATTGAAACACTCAGCTAGGGAGTAATTTACAACAAACAACAAGCAATACCATACAAAAGTGTTTAAATATTATGCCTTAAAATTATAAATCAAATATTAATAACAAGAAAATGAACAAGAAATCACAGTGAATTTTTTTTAAAGATTTTATTTCTTCATCTAACACAGAGAGAGATCACAAGTAGGCAGAGAGGCAGAGAGAGTGGGGGGGGGGGAAGCAGGCTCCCTGCAGAGCAGAGAGCCCCATGCAGGGCTCCATCCCAGGACTCTGGGATCATGAGCTGAGCCAAAGGCAGAGGCTTAGCCCACTGAGCCACCCAGGCACCCCCGAGAAATCACAATGAAATATTAAAAAATAGATTCAAATAACTTTTGGCTAAAAAAGAAATACCTATGATGACTAGATACTAAGGGGACATGATTGAAAATGAAAGAAAATTTTAACAAAACTTGTGCAGTGTAGGTAGTGTACTTCATTACAAAAAAGGTAATTTTTAGGTTTAAACTCAGGTATAGAAATGAGGAAACACTAAAAGGACAGAAATAGACAATAAAACATCAAAAAGGTAGAAGGATTAAAAATATTAGATATGAGAATAGAAACGAATAAAATAGAGAACAGAAAGAATAAAGAAGCTAACAAAACCAAAAGCTCGTTCATTGAAAATACTACACCGAGAAAGGACCCATCAACCAGACACAATGTGAATTTTTGGGAAAGTCTTCCACACAAAAACCTGAGTTGGGCATGAAAGGACATCTCTGTATGAGAATGGTTCTGATCAGGAGAGTGATATGATCTCTGCATAAGTTATCACTCTGGTTGATGTTTGTAATCTAGAGTGGAGAGAGGAAGGCCAGCAAGGAGATAAATAGTGGCCCCTTTGATTTAGAGTGATGACAAAAATCCACAGGAATTGGTGATAGATTCTATGTGGGTTATGAGTAGGGAGTAAGAAATATCTTCCAGGTTTTGTGAATGAACAATAGGTGCCATCTCCGTAAATGGGGGGAGATGGTGGCAGAATGATCTAAGTCTTTAATTAAAGTTACTGATGGACATTTTAAGTCTGTGATGTGAATGGCGGTGACAAGCAAAGGACAGAAACTTCCTCTGTCCTTGCAACAAATACCACTGCAATGGACAGTCTCTCAAGTAAAGCTCTTTTTCTGGGTATCAATAAAAGGGTCCTAACGTTCATAAAGAAGAACAGTTTATGTTATCATTTGCATAAAGTGAGCCTGTTTGTGAAGTACTGCTGTGGGACATTATAGCTTCCTCATTTGGGATCTCTGTGTTAAGCCTGTAAGGCCATTTTTTCCCAGCTTCTCTGATGCTGGGTCAGGAATGCCTGCAGGCAGCTGGAGGTTTCCTGTTCTCCTGTCACATCATCTTATTGCCATGGCCATTCATCTAAATTGATGGACTTGAGATATTTTATTCCTGCTAATTAACACCAATATTTCCCCCTCCAACGTAATACATTCTCCTTTGATCAATCCTGCCAACTCAACAGTGACTTCATTTTCCTTGGTGTGTTCCTTGAGGCAGATGGAAACAATATGCCTTCTCCTCAGCCAGTGAGGCCTGAGATTAAGGTACACATTGGCTGAGAAGGGAAAGAAAACCTTCATGTGATCCACGCCGACAATTACTAGACGAAACGGAAGACAGCCAACAAACTGTGCACCCAAACTGGCGACTGACAACAGCTATCACTAATTCATCCTACTTATTTGATTCTATTTGGTTTTTCTGAATATTTCTGTATTAAATACACTTAGAAATCAATTTTCTCAAGTATGTACTTATTCACGAGGAAAAGACTAACCGTCCACATACAACTATGAATTCTATTTATTGAAAAGGGGTGGTTTTTAGTGAGTCTTTAATTGCCTCTTAATTTCTCTATTTTTTTAAATTTATTTTTTATTTTCAGCATAACAGTATTCATTATTTTTGCACCACACCCAGTGCTCCATGCAATCCGTGCCCTCTATAATACCCACTGCCTGGTACCCCGACCTCCCACCCCCCTGCCCCTTCAAAACCCTCAGATTGTTTTTCAGAGTCCATAGTCTCTCATGGTTCACCTCCCCTTCCAATTTCCCCCAACTTCCTTCTCCTCTCTAACTCCCCATGTCCTCCATGCTATTTGTTATGCTCCAAAAATAAGTGAAACCATAGGATAATTGACTCTATTATGCCTCCATCAGAAAGGACAAATACCCAACTTTTGTAGCAACATGGACGGGACTGGAAGAGATTAATTACTCTATTTTAAAAATTTCTATAATAACATATAACTTTGTTAGGAAAAAGGAGCCATTTAAAGGTCATCTTATAAAACTGTATACCTCTCAGATGATACTTACAGCATGAACAATTGCGATGCACGCTTTTGGTGGATTGGATTATGAATTACTCTCTCCTCACCCCTCCCTCGTTTTTTTTTTTATTCCCTCCCTCATTTACACTTCAATCTCCTGCTATTTGTTGGAATGAAAAACGTGCAACTTTAGGGGGAAGAAGAGACACACATACAGAACTTGTAAACTCTAAGATTCCAATGAGCAAAATCAGCCATAATTGCTCTAATAATTGGAAGAAACAGCACAGAGCCTGGAGCCCCTGGGCTAAATTTTCCTCCGTCAGAAGATCAGCTAAGAGAGATAGATGGCAGGAAGGCAATAGTGGTTTTATTATCTGGTGATTTATGTTATGCTTGCAAGGACCACTGAAATGGTGAAATAAAAATTGACTTTTTATATTTTATAATTAACATTATTATCTGCCCATCAAAGAAGAAAATATTTGAAAGGAGTCATGTGAAAAGAGTGTAAATTTATATCCTGCAACATGAAAACTTAAAAAAATAAGATTTCATGAGAACCAATTCTTTAAGTGTGGTCCTCCACAGAACGCCAAAAGAAAGAAAGAGAAAGAGAGAAGGAACAGGGGGGACAAGATGGCGGGGTACTAGGAAGAGGCGTCTTTTCAGCTGGTACCCCAAAGTGAGCTGATTACCTACCAAAGAACTCTGATCACCCATGAAATCAGCCTGAGATCAGAATTATACACGTCTGGATCTCTACAGGGGCAGAAGACGCCAGTGAGCAGGTAAAGCGGAATGGGAACAGCGGACTGAGATCGGAAGATAAACAAAAGGGGGAGGGAGCCACCAGAGGCGACCGGTGGGAAAGTAATACCCCGATACAAGCGAGAGTGCCCTGCGTCCGGGGACCAGCATTAACTCGGAGACTGGTTGAAAGCACTCCAAAAGAGCAAAGGATCGCGGGGGCAAACTGTGGGAATCGGGGTGGCTAGGGACAGGGGCTTGAGTCCCCGGTCCCAGACGGCCTCCCCGGCGCGGAGGCAGAGAGAGTGCGGCGGAGAAACCGGCTCCTGGTCCCTAAGCCGCCAGCGTGCCCCAGAGCGCGGGGTTCCGGCTCCTGTGAGGGGATGGGAGCCGGTCTGCAGAACGCGCGCTAGCCCTACCACAAAGCTTGAGATGCGCGTGCACGTCGCTCCAGCTCTCCTGGGTTTCTAAGGCCCTGGGGCGCTTCTTGACCCGGGCCATTGTTTCAAAGTCTAAGCCTCGCGCCCGCGAAACTCTTCCCCGGACAGAGGCGCGCAAAAGCCCAGCCTGCGGCTTACGGACCAGCGCCCCGTTCTCAGTGCCCCAGACGCGCGCCCGACCCACAGCCGCCTCTGAAAAGAGGTGCGCGCAAGCCGGGCACTCCCAGCCCCGGCCAGCGGCAAAATCTCAGTGTGCGATCGCTGCTTGGAACCTCTCTGGCGGTCATGAGCTCCCAGACAGCCGCCACTGCCTTGGCTTTGGGGACGAGCAAAAGATCCTGAGCCCCCAGGGTCTTTAACTTGGAACCTGCACTGCCAGCATCCAAGGGGGAATTTATTCAGCTTCTGCACCCAGACTGAGGCTTCTGAGACGGAGATCAGGAAGTGTTCCAGGGTGCACCTTGACTGCACCAGAGTTGATACATCCAGCTACATCTGTTCAGTCTTCTCCCACCAAAATGACTAGGAGGAGGAATGCCCAACAGAAGAAAAATACAGAGGATGGACCTTCCGCAACAGAGCTAACGGCTATCAACATAGACAATATGTCGGAAAGAGAATTCAGGCTAACAATTATCCAGGCAATAGCTAGGTTGGAGAAAGCCATGGATGACCAAACAGAATTGATTAGAGCCGAACTGAAAGCGACCAGACAGGATGTTCACAATGTTAGGGCGGAGCTTAAAGCTACCAGGGAGGAGGTCCACAATGCTCTCAATGAGTTCCAATCCAATCTAAACTCTCTCAAAGCTAGGGTAACTGAGACAGAAGATAGAATTAGTGATCTGGAAGACAAACAGATAGAGAGAAAGGATCAGGAGGAAGCCTGGAACAAACAGCTTAGATCCCACGAAAGCAGAATTAGGGAAATAAGTGATGCCATGAAGCGTTCCAACGTCAGAATTATTGGAATTCCTGAAGGGGAGGAGAAAGAAAGAAGTCTAGAAGATGTCGTGGAACAAGTCCTTCATGAAAACTTTCCGAATCTCGCGAATGAAACCAGCGTTCATGTACTAGAGGCTGAACGGTCTCCACCCAAGATTATACACTCCAAAAAAACATCACGACACCTGATAGTCAAATTGAGAAATTATAATTGTAGGTATAATCTCTTGAAAGCTGCCAGGGCAAAGAGGCTCCTTACTTACAGAGGGAAGCCCATCAGAATAACGTCAGACCTGTCCACAGAGACCTGGCAAGCCAGAAGAGGCTGGCAAGATATATTCAGGGCACTAAATGAGAAGAACATGCAGCCAAGAATACTTTATCCAGCAAGACTGACATTCAAAATGGATGGAGAGATAAAGAGTTTCCAAGACCGGCAAGACTTAAAAGACTATGCAACCACCAAGCCGATACTGCAGGAAATATTAAGGGGGGTTCTATAAAAGAGGAAAATTCCCAAGAATAGCATTGAACAGAAATATAGAGACAGTCTACAGAAAGAAAGACTTCAAAGGTAACTCGATGTCAATAAAAACGTATCTATCAATAATCACTCTCAATGTGAATGGCCTCAATGCACCCATAAAACGGCACAGGGTTGCAGATTGGATAAAACGACAGGACTCATCCATATGCTGTCTACAAGAGACCCATTTTGAACCTAAAGATACACGCAGACTGAAAGTGAAGGGGTGGAGAAGCATCTTTCATGCCAATGGGACTCAAAAGAAGGCTGGGGTAGTGATTCTCATATCAGATAAATTAGACCTCAAACTAAAGACTGTAGTCAGAGATACAGAAGGACACTACATAATCCTTAAAGGGACTATCCACCAAGATGATCTAACAATTGTAAATATCTATGCTCCCAATATGGGAGCAGCCAATTACTTAAGAAAACTGTTAATCAAGATAAAGAGTCATATTGATATGAATACACTAATCATAGGTGATCTTAACACGCCTCTTTCAGAATTAGACAGATCATCGAAGCAGAAAATCAATAAAGAAACAAGAGCATTGAACGACACATTGGACCAGATGGACCTCATAGATATATACAGAACATTCCACCCTAAAACAGCAGAATACTCATTCTTCTCAAGTGCACACGGAACCTTCTCCAGAATAGACCACATACTGGGTCACAAATCAGGACTCAGCCGATACCAAAAGACTGAGATTATTCCCTGCATATTCTCAGATCACAATGCTTTGAAACTGGAGCTCAATCACAAGGAAAAGTTCCGAAGGAACTCAAACACCTGGAAGCTAAAGACCACCTTGCTTAAGAATGCTTGGTCAACCAGGAGATCAAAGAAGAACTGAAACAATTCATGGAAACCAATGAGAATGAAGACACTTCGGTCCAAAACCTATGGGATACAGCAAAGGCGGTCCTAAGGGGAAAATATATAGCCATCCAAGCCTTGCTCAAAAAAATTGAAAAATCCAGAGCACACCAGCTGTCTCTACACCTTAAAGAACTGGAGGATCAACAACAGATCAAACCAACTCCACACATAAGAAGGGAAATCATCAAGATTAGAGCTGAGATCAATGAGGGAGAAACCAGAGATACAGTAGAACGTATCAATGAAACTAGAAGCTGGTTTTTTGAAAGAATCAATAAGATCGATAAGCCACTGGCTACACTAATCCAAAAGAAAAGAGAGAAATCCCAAATTCATAAAATTATGAATGAAAGGGGAGAGATCACAACTAACACCAAGGAAGTAGAAACAATCATCAGAAGTTACTACGAACAGTTATACGCCAATAAGCTTAGCAACCTAGATGAAATGGATGCATTCCTGGAAAAATATAAACTACCAAAATTGAACCAGGAAGAAATCGACAACCTGAATAGACCGATATCTAATAACGAGATTGAAGCAGTGATCAAAAATCTCCCAAAAAACAAGAGCCCAGGACCTGACGGATTCCCTGGGGAATTCTACCAAACCTTCCAAGAAGAAATAACACCTATTCTCCTGAAGCTGTTTCAAAAAATTGAAGCAGAAGGAAAACTTCCAGACTCTTTCTATGAAGCCAGCATTACCCTGATCCCCAAACCAGGCAAGGACCATACCAAAAAGGAGAATTTCAGACCAATATCACTGATGAATATGGATGCTAAGATTCTCAACAAGATCCTAGCCAACAGGATCCAACAACACATTAAAAAGATTATCCACCATGATCAGGTGGGATTCATCCCTGGGCTACAAGGATGGTTCAACATTCGTAAATCAATCAATGTGATACAACAAATTAATAGGAGAAGAGAGAAGAACCACATGGTCCTCTCAATTGATGCAGAAAAAGCATTTGACAAAATCCAACATCCGTTCCTGATTAAAACGCTTCAAAGTATAGGGATAGAGGGAACATTCCTGAACCTCATCAAATCTATCTATGAAAGACCCACAGCAAATATCATCCTCAATGGGAAAAAGCTTGCAGCCTTCCCGTTGAGATCAGGAACAAGACAAGGATGCCCACTTTCACCACTCTTGTTCAACATAGTATTAGAAGTCCTAGCAACAGCAATCAGACAACAGAGAGAAATAAAAGGTATCCAAATTGGTAATGAAGAAGTCAAACTCTCTCTCTTCGCAGATGACATGATTCTTTATATGGAAAACCCAAAAGACTCCACCCCCAAACTACTAGAACTCATACAGCAATTCAGCAGCGTGGCAGGATACAAAGTCAATGTGCAGAAATCAGTGGCTTTCTTATACACTAACAAGGAAAATACAGAAAGGGAAATTAGAGAATCGATTCCATTTACTATAGCACCAAGAACCATAAGATACCTGGGAATAAACCTAACTAAAGAGGTAAAGGATCTATACTTGAGGAACTATAGAACACTCATGAAAGAAATTGAAGAAGACACAAAAAGATGGAAGACCATTCCATGCTCTTGGATCGGAAGAATAAACATCGTTAAAATGTCTATACTGCCTAGAGCAATCTATACTTTTAATGCCATTCCGATCAAAATTCCACCGGCATTCTTCAAAGAGCTGGAGCAAATAATCCAAAAATTTGTATGAAATCAGAAGAGACCCCGAATCGCTAAGGAAACGTTGAAAAACAAAAATAAAGCTGGCGGCATCACCTTACCTGATTTCAAGCTTTATTACAAAGCTGTGATCACCAAGACAGCATGGTACTGGCATAAAAACAGACACATAGACCAGTGGAACAGAGTAGAGAGCCCTGATATGGACCCTCAACTCTATGGTCAATTAATCTTCGACAAAACAGGAAAAAATATACAGTGGAAAAAAGACAGTCTCTTCAATAAATGGTGCTGGGAAAGCTGGACAGCTATATGTAGAAGAATGAAACTCGACCATTCTCTTACACCGTACACAAAGATCAACTCAAAATGGATAAAAGACCTCAACGTGAGACAGGAATCTATCAGAATCTTAGAGGAGAACATAGGCAGTAATCTCTTCGATATCAGCCACAGCAACTTCTTTCAAGATACGTCTCCAAAGGCAAAGGAAACAAAAGCGAAAATAGACTTCTGGGACTTCATCAAAATCAAAAGCTTCTGCACAGCAAAGGAAACAGTCAAAAAAACAAAGAGGCAACCCACGGAATGGGAGAAGATATTTGCAAATGACAGTACAGACAAAAGGTTGATATCCAGGATCTATAATGAACTCCTCAAACTCAACCCACACGAAACAGACAAACACATCAAAAAATGGGCAGAAGATATGAACAGACACTTCTCCAGTCAAGACATACAAATGGCTATCAGACACATGAAAAAATGCTCATCATCATTAGCCCTCAGGGAGATTCAAATTAAAACCACATTGAGATATCACCTTACACCAGTTAGAATGGCCAAAATTAACAAAACAGGAAACAACATGTGTTGGAGAGGATGTGGAGAAAGGGGAACCCTCTTACACTGTTGGTGGGAATGCAAGTTGGTGCAGCCTCTTTGGAGAACAGTGTGGAGATTCCTCAAGAAATTAAAAATAGAGCTTCCCTACGACCCTGCAATTGCACTCCTGGGTATTTACCCCAAAGATACAGATGTCGTGAAAAGAAGGGCCATCTGTACCCCAATGTTTATAGCAGCAATGGCCACAGTCGCCAAACTATGGAAAGAACCAAGATGCCCTTCAACGGATGAATGGATAAGGAAGATGTGGTCCATATACACTATGGAGTATTATGCCTCCATCAGAAAGGACGGATATCCAACTTTTGTAGCAACATGGACGGGACTGGAAGAGATTATGCTGAGTGAAATCAGTCAAGCAGAGAGAGTCAATTATCATATGGTTTCACTCATTTGTGGAGCATAACCAATAGCATGGAGGACAAGGGGCGTTAGAGAGTAGTAGGGAATTTGGGTAAATTGGAAGGGGAGGTGAACCATGAGAGACTATGGACTCTGAAAAACAGTCTGAGGGGTTTGAAGTGGCGGGGGGGTGGGAGGTTGGGGTACCAGGTGGTGGGTATTTTAGAGGGCACAGCTTGCATGGAGCACTGGGTGTGGTGAAAAAATAATGAATACTGTTTTTCTGAAAATAAATAAATTGGGAAAAAAAAATAAAAAATAAAAAATAAATAAAACGAAAAAAAAAAAAAAAAGAGAGAAGGAACAAAGGAAGAAAGGAGGGAGGGAGGGAGAAAGGTAGGAAGGAAAGAAGGGATGTGGGTAGGGAGGGAGGGAGGAAAGAAGTAAGGCAGGAAGGCAAGAAAAAAGGAAATGGTAAATCCCACCTCCCCAAGGAGAGCAATTCCTGATACGCAAGGATAACCGACTAGCGGTGAGGACTACAGTCCTTCAAAACTGCAAGCAAAGAACGATCTGATAGGAAGAGTACACCACCCAAAATGTGGTTTTTCACAAACCACTGAAGGCATGTGAAAAACACTTGGAAAGTATTGCTCTGGGAAATGCCATTATATTTATAATAATTTAAACAAATGGCCTCTCACTTCTTATCAAGCCAAACTGAAACCTCTGGTGAGCAGTAAATTTATCATCACCTCAGCTCAGGTAGGAAGCAGTGTCATGTATGCACACTCTTGAATGCACGTATCCGAGATGGTGAGTGTGGGTGTCTTTATAAGCATCCATAACATTTTATGATTCTAATCTTTGCTACAAAGTTTTAATGGACTAAAAATTCCACCAAGAGACATCAATGCAAAAATATATCCATTACTTAATTTGATACATATGCATATACTATTCTAAAGTTCCCTTGTCTTGCCTTTTAATAGGAGGGGTGGGGTGGACCATAACTTGGAGGTTCCTGGTAAGGGCTTTGGAGTCAGAACACCTTGGCTGGGATTCCAGCTCTGCCAGTCCCAAGAGTGATGTCTGACAAGTTATTTAATATCTTAAAACTTGTTTCTTCATCTCTATAATGGGGGTAATATTAGCTCTTTTATAGGGCTGGCATGAAACATGATGTAATGCATTTAAAAGATCTAACATTGTAGCTAGCATTACAGTAAGTGCTTAACAAAATTTGGCTATTGATATAACTTTAAGCTGATTTTAGTTGAAATACCAATTGATTTGTCAAAATGTTTACTGTAACAACTTTTACTTTATTCTGTTTTATAAAATTCAATACTATTTTGAAAGAAGATTTTATTTTAGGGACAGTGATAATAATTTTGTTTTGCTCTGCAAAATTCATTGGATTTAAAATTTAAGTGGCTCTTTAAAAAATATCTTTTTCCCCATTCCATGAACATAGATCTCAAAAATCAATTTCACTCGGTTTAAAGCATGCTTTGTTACTATGTCAACAAACAAAATGGGCCAACACATGGCTTAATAACATTCTTCAATTTATATTTCTTAATACATGTCAGAAGCTCACAATTCATCTTTATATCATCATTCATATTCATAGAGATAGATGTGTATCTATTTTGATTTTATATATTGTATTTTGTCAATTATAGGAAAAAATCAGCAAATAGAGAAGAAACTGTTTTGTAGGATCAGTGACTTTCTTTAAATAAGTAAGTCCAATAAGTAAAAAATAGTTTAAAATCTGTTAAGTTATGGGCACTAACCATAACACTACAGTCAGCGCTCAACTTTTCCTGGAGACTGTGTGTGGGACTGTTCCATCAAGCCAGAATTTTCCTGGTTTCCATCTGGTCTTGTGTTCAGCCCCCACCACTGCATCCATCCCCCAATTCTATACCTTTATATCCAGCATGTCAATGAATTATTTTAATTCTGTTCTTTAAGGTGACTTTTTCTTCTCTTTTTCTGATATGATGCCCTTTTGTTAAGAGCTGGCTAAGATGAATTGGAAAATAACAAAGACAGAAGAACTCATCATGGTGTCTGGATTCATAAATGAGTTCAAAATTCCAGGCAGGGCCAGGCGCTCCCAGCCCTTCCAGGATTCCTTACCCTTAGGCACTTCAGCCTTCAAGGTTCTCACTTAGCAGAACTGCCCTGGCTTAACCTCTAATTTGTCACTATTCCCATGGCCATCGGTAGAATTTATATAATGGTACGTATTTCCCATCAGGCCATTTAAGAGGTTTGGGGAGAGGCAGATGGAGAGATATAGACACCAAGATGCCCATGTAAACATCGGTGGTTCTACTGATGGGCAATTAGAGCAGGGCCAGTCTTGGAGAGCTGACTGGAAGAAGAAAAGGCCAGGTGGGACCCAAGGCAGCAGCAGTGCTGTCCATCCTTGGATTCCATTTGACCAGAGCATGTGTGATTACAGTGCCCCCTAGCACATACACAAAGCACATTGCTCTTCCTCCCTGGGAGAACTAGGACACCACTGGAATTCTGGAGCTTGTACAATTATTTGAAACACTTGGTTCTGCAAACTGGGTCTGGGCCTGGCATTGCTTAGCTTCTGGTTTGGGAAAAGTCATCTTCAGGGACCTGCTGCAGAAAACTCCAGGTCCTTCTCTCCAGGGGGTGGGAAAGAGGAATCACCACTGCTGTTCATTTCCCAACAATGCAGACTTCCCCTACATCTGCACAAACACTTCTGCACAGACTTGATACTAGTTTAAAAAAAAAAATTCATTTTTCCTTTTTTTAAAGGCACAGATTGCTTGATTATATATGAACAGTTTGAGAAATAAAATCAAATGAACTGAAACCTTCAGGATATTTTCTTAGAATTTAATTTAATTTAATATATATAATATATATATTAAATTTGGACAACATCCTTAAGCATACATATGACCTTTGATATTTTCTTATTGTCAACTAATAATATAGTTATTTTATACTCTCTATAAATACATCACAATGCTAGATAATTATCATTTGTATATTTATTATTTTTCTGCAGACAAATCCAAAGTAAAATATTACCTATGTAAATTTTGAATTCTAAGCATCATCCTGTTTATGCAATGTCATTTGATGGATGCTTTGGGATAAAAAATTAAAAACGAATAAACAATAAAGTATTAATTTCAAGTCAATTTTTAAACCTATCTACACATTCTTCCCTCCCTATCCTGTACTTAATTGATTCTGCCTGTGCAATTAAGACATAAAGATTCTTGAGCCCTGGATCAGACCAATTATGTATTTCTTCAGCTCTTTCCTAGCTTTGCGCTTTTTCAAATTTTAACTCCTTAGAATGTCAATATAATAACTTTTTTTTTTTTTTCCTGAAAAGAGTAACCACCTGGACTTTGGATCTTTAGCTTTCTCTCATGGTATCAAATTACATTGCAGGGTTGACTACCCATCTGCCTTTTTGCTGTTATCATTTCACTGCTAAGCATGAGCAAAGAGAAACCTTCAATCAAGATACCAAGGTGATCAGAGAGCCTAAAATGCTCAACAATTCACTCATCGGCGGTGTCACTATTGTCATCTACCCCATCCTCATTTAAGATCAGACACATTCCTCTCTCTCTCTCTTTCTTTCTCCCCTCCTTCAGTGTGAATTCCCGATGTCACTGACAGGAGAAAAGATATCATCAAGACCTAAAGTTTCTTTCTATTTTTTATTTTTTAAAGATTTTATTTATTTGACAGACAGAAATCACAAGTAGTCAGAGAGGCAGGCAGAGAGAGAGAAGGAAACGGGCTCCCTGTTGAGCAGAGATCCTGATGCAGTGCTGGATCCCAGGACCCTGGGATCATGACCTGAGCCGAAGGCAGAGGCTTTAACCCACTGAGCCAACCAGGTGCCCCAAGACCTAAAGTTTCTGACTAGTCACCAGACAATAATCTTCCATGAAGTATTTCCAGTTTTCCTCAAATGGATGTTAATACTTCAAACTTTTTAACACTTTTCAATTTCATACATAGCATATCATGTTGACCCAAATCCATTACAGTTATTTCCTGCAACTCATTCTCTATTCGAGAGAACAAAACTATCTCTTAATCATCTTTTTTCTTTACTACTTAAACAGATCACTTAATGGTTGCTGAAGGACTGTAGCAATCATGATTGCGTATGACTAGTCACACTGAATGTTTATCCAAAACAAGCTAGGTATTAAGTCTTGCACGGACTGACTACAGCTGAATGTTTGGTTTGATGGAATGTATACGACTATTTCCTTCAAGACCAGAGATTCTTCATCTTCCCATATAATAATATATCCTGAACAAATTTAGTCTCAGGAAGTAGTCTGAAATCCAAATAAAGGTTCATGTGGATATGTGGACCCACTGAGTCCTTTCACAATCCTTTCAAGAACCTCTAGCTTATTTACTTTTGAGCATGCTAAAATAACCACTTGTGGAGACCCACAGCCCAGAAATCACCATAGAACTCTGTCCACATTCTGAATGGGGACTTGGAACAAGGCAAGTTACTCAACTTCTCGTAAGATAAGTTTTGTCAGATGCAAAGTGAAAATAATAGTATCACACTCATAGCAGTGCTCTGAGTATTAAAAAGTCTGGGTGAGGAGATTGGTTGTCTAAGAACATCCCAGAGTACAACAAGATTTCTAAAACTGTTCTACAGCACTGAATCGTAGATAGAATTTTATATTTTTAGTGGCACATTTAAAACAGTGAAGAGATGGGGCACCTGGGTGGCTCAGTGGGTTAAAGCCTCTGCCTTCGGTTCAGGGCATGATCCCAGGGTCCTGGGATCAAACCCCACATGGGGCTCTCTGCTCAGCGGGGAGCCTGCTTCCCCCTCTCTCTCTGTCCACCTCTCTGCCTACTTGTGATCTCTGTCTGCCAAATAAATAAATAAAATCTAAAAATAAATAAATAAATAAAGACAGTGAAGAGAAAGGGGTGAAATTAATTTTAATAATGTATGTGTTATAGCACAAAAAATCTAAAGTATTATCATGTCAACATGTAAATAATATTAAAAATTGTTTATGAGATATTTTACATACTTTTTTTGTGTTAATTCTTCAAACTACAGAGTGGTTTTGTCATCACTCCATATCCTTGTTTGGACTCCAGACATTCCAAATGTTTGCAAGTCACATAAGACCAATGCCTACTGGGTTGCACAGTACAGATCTAGATGATGAACCCAGGGAGTCACTAACCTTGTCCCATCTGGGAAAAGGGGCATGAAAAAAATGGAGTGATCTCTGCCAAATATCTGGAGTGATCACATGCCAAATATCACGCCATAGTGTGAACAAAGTAACAATTTCCAGGGAGTAAATGCATCTCCTTTCTCCTTCCCTTCATCTTTGGCTGCTGCTTTTACAAGTCCCTACTCACATTATTCATGCTTTCTCTTTAATGACACTGTGGACTCATGTTTAAATGCTGTTTGCTTTTTTGTTTTCATGTATCTAATTTGTTCCTTTCTCAGCTTTATTATATGCCCTTGAGACTATTTTAACAGTGAATTCCACCTTCTTTTCTTCAACAAATTGGTCTAAAGCTTTTGACATACTCTGGTATTGGCTCTGTATACTTGCCTGATTTTAGTCGTCATTGCTGGGGGACTCTATATTGCAACACAGACAGAATTTCAACAGCTGAGCTATTCCTTGTATGTTCACATCTTCCCTTTCCCCACCCACTCCCCCAACTCCAGGAATCGGGCAAATGTTTTTTTAGTAATTTTTTAAAGATTTTATTTATTTATTTGACACACAGAGAGAGATAGTAAGAGAGGGAACACAAGCAGGGGGAATGTGAGAGGGAGAAGCAGGCTCCCTGGCAGGGAGCCTAATGGAGGGCTTTATTCCAGGACCCTGGGATCATGACCTGAGCCAAATGCAGACCTGAGCCACCCAGGCACCCGAGTTTTAGTAATTTTAACTAATTTTCTGAAAAGGGAAGAAATAAGAGGCAGGTATAAAATAGAATAAGAATGGAAACAAAACTAAAGAAAAGGCTAGTGTAGTTACAAATCTTGATGTACATAGTAATGATAATCATAACCATAAAGAAAACATCTACTAACCATTGAATCTTGCTCTGTAGCAGACACTTTGTAAAACCCCTGAATCATCCTGTTTCATTTTATCTCTACAGTAACCATCTAAAGGAATATTTGACTTTCTACTTCTCCCTGGGTCAGCCCTGTTTATTTTCTTGAGATCAGGCATACAACCAGATGGAGCCTCCCCCATTTTCCCTCCCTTTTTTTCCTAGCATTGTTTTTGAAAGTGCTTAGAGTCAAAACTGTCTGGCTTTGTAAGTTTCTTCTAAATTACCATAAGGAGACCTATGGGGAGGCCAATTTTTTACCCTCAAGTTATATTTACACACATCCTTAAAGCATGTTGGATACTGTCTCTTGCCTAATTGTTGTGTCATGATGGTTTGAATTCTCTTTGTTTGAGTGCCTAAGTGAGTCCACACCTGATGGTATCACAGCAGTGTCCCTACTGCCATGACCAAAAGCCCTTTGTCTGCACAATTCACCTTCTTGAGTCATGGCATCAGCTGCCACTTCACAAACAGTGCTGAAATCCTCATGGTCTCACCAATTTTATTTTTATTAAAAAAGAAAGAAAGAAGGAAGGAAAGGGGAAAGCAAAAGGAAAATAGCGAAGTATCTTAGAACTGTGCCTAATGTTGTAAAATGGTGCTAAACTGTGTCTTGATTGTAAAAGAGAAATCAATTTAGAAAGTATTGACTTGGAAGAACTTAATTGCTCATAAAATTAATTTATGGATGACTTTATTTGATGTTTGGAAACAGGAATACAAATGAACCAACTTCGATGTGTATGAATTTCCATGGCTAGCCAAGAAAAGGTAACTTACAAGAATAGAAAATTGAACCAGATGAGACAGTAATGGTTGTTTACACTCTCTGGGAAACAGTCCATATTAGGCTATAAGCAGTGAATAGTTATAAAATAGTTTAACAGTAGGAGTTGTAGACAAGTTTAAAATGAAAACTATTTAAATTGAATCAAAAACTGCTCACTGGCTGATACACCTTCAAATAGACGTAGGTACCTGTGAGTTTATAAACAGAAGTAAAGGAAATAATATCTTCTGAAGAACTTATAGGATAAATAATTTGAAAACTGTTAAGTCCCCAAGAGCCATTAAAGCAGAATCTTCCTGCTAAGATAGCAGAATTTTTATTGTAAATTATCATGTAAGTAGAGAAGCAAAGCAATAGTAACAAAGAATGTGGAATGAATATATATGTCCATCTTTGACAGAGGCAACGGAAAGATGCATGCAGGCATAATGACAATTCTATAGGAGCAAAAGGAAATAGAAGAAATTTGTATCATATATGTGATAATATATGCTATTCACATTTTTATAATTTGCATGATAAAAGGTAAATAAAACAATGATTTAAATTATCTCGAAAGCTTCGAGTCAAACATACATTTCTATTAGTGGGGAAGTAAGTGTAATTGTGGTTACTTCTTACAATGGGCCAAGTGTCAATAACATGATTGTTACTAATACTAATCTTATGTATGATTAATATCTATTTGACTGGTAAAATTATAGTGTCTTCTTGGCATCAGGGAAATACTAATCAAAACCATAGTGAGATACCATCTCACACCAGTCAGAATGTCTAAAATTAACCAGCCAGGAAATGACAGATGCTGGCGAGGATGTGGAGAAAGGGGAACCCTCCTACACTGTTGGTGGGAATGCAAGCTGGTGCAGCCACTCTGGAAAACAGTATGGAGGTTCCTCAAAAAGTTGAAAATAGAGCTACCCTATGACCCAGCAATTGCACTACTGGGTATTTACCCTAAAGATACAAATGTAGTGATCTGAAGGGGCACATGTACCCGAATGTTTATAGCAGCAATGTCTACAATAGCCAAACTATGAAAAGAACCTAGATGTCCATCAACAGATGAATGGATAAAGAAGATGTGGTATATATACACAATGGGATACTTTGCAGCCATCAAACGAAATCTTGCCATTTGCAACAACATGGGTAGAACTAGAGGGTATTACGCTTAGTGAAATAAGTCAATCGGAGAAAGACAACTATCATATGATCTCCCTGATATGAGGAAGTGGAGATGCAACATGGAGGGTTTGGGGGGTAGGAAGAGAATAAATGAAACAAGATGGGATCAGGATGGAGACAAACCATAAGAGACTCTAAATGTCACAAAACAAACTGAGGGTGGCCGGGGGGAAGGGGATCAGGAGAAGGTGGTGGGGTTATGGACATTGGGGCGGGTATGTGCTATGGTGAGTGCTGTGAAGTGTTTAAACCTGGAGATTCACAGACCTGTACCCCTGGGGCTAATAATACATTATATGTTTATAAAAAATAAAAAATAAAAAAAAATTCTAGTGTCTTTTCCTCATTATCCCAGCTTAAGACATTTTTTTCCACATTTAATTAAACTCCACAGTATGATGGGCGCCCTCTCTTCATGATCCTCTGGCCATGGATGACCCATATGGTGTAACATCCTGAGGATTTCTGGGAAGTGAATGGCAGGTAAGTGTTTGTGCACAGGGCATTGTTCCCTCTTGGAGTAATTAAATGTAACCAGCAAGTCTCAGGAACAAATGACAGGAGGTTTGGAACTGTGTTGTGGCTGTCTGGTTGGCATTCACAGTGTTTCCATGAGGTTTCCAGGTAGTCTCACAGTGCCTTGGCCAGGTACTCTAGGTGGAATGTCCAGGCACCTCTTTTATGACAGAATTCCCCTCAGGACATATCTGGCTGATACCAGGCACTATTCTGTAGTCCTTACCCGCTATGGGCAAAATGCATGAGCTCTTTTTTTCTTACCACAATGGCTGGATGTCCTTTAGAAAGGCTTCTCTTCATTTGAGTCAGAAACTCAACCATTCAGTTGTGTGTAACTTGTCTTTCCATTACCAAACCATAGAAAAAGTTTGATTTTTCAAGAACAAAGTTCTATGTCATAATATCATACAAATACACAATTAAGGAACTTATGCATACACCCCCACAAAGTACACTAAAAAGGGGGTTTAAATATAGAATAAAAAAATAACATTAATTCAGCTCCTGCCATAGAAGAACTCCTCTAGATATTCCTGAAAAAAAAAAAAGACTGAAAAACTGAGTTTCTTATAATGATCCTGTGTTTCAAGTATTATCTCTTCTGTTTTACAAATGAGAAAAGACAAGATTCTGGAAGTTAACTTACTTAAAGTGAACAGCAGAGTCAGGCTTTGAAAATGTTGTTCCTGAATGAACAGAATATGGCACATGTGTCTTTTTTTTTTTTTTTTTTTTTTTTTATAGACCATACTGCCTCAAGGAACTGAACTTCAAAATGTAACAGGAACTTTTATATTTACACCCCTTCCTTATAATCTCCTTATCCTTTAAAGTACTCTGTTCGGGTTGCAAGATTGCTCTAAATGAGACACATCACTTTATACATGTAAATGAGGCAGTAAGTGTATGTGTGTGTGTGTGTGTGTGTGTGTGTGTGTGGTGTGCACATACATTTATGCCCATCATAGATAAATCAGTGCAGGAAATCCAGACAGTAGGAAAGTCAGTGTTTATTTAATTTTTAAAAAGATGACTATCATTTAAATTCTGCCTATTGTGCATATCCAGAACTCCAGATATTTTTTATTGTTAAAGTCTTGATACTTACACTTTGTTTGAAATCTATATAATATTTATTTTTTTCTATGTAATATTTAAAATGGTATTCAGTCATAGGACATAGTCTATCACCCTAAATAATGAAAAAAAGTACTTTTGAATGTTTAGTATATGTAATTTACTATGGTAGTCATCTTAATATTGCTCAGAAAGTAGAAAGATAAAATTCAAAAACCTACTATACAGATTTCCCAAATGAACCATGGTGATTTGAGATCAGTAAACTATTTAATATAATTTAAAAAAGCCAATAAACTATAAGCCAATAAACAATAAAATGGCAAGAGTCAAGAAGCAAAGAGGAGATTGTGGAATAATTATATTTAAAACCAAAACTAAAGAAAGTTTCTATAATTAAGTAGAATTAAATCTCAATTCCTTAACGAGTAAGGCGAAAAGAATGACTTTCTATTTATACGAGTTTTGAGAGATTAAAGACCAAATTTTCCTAAAGACTCCTTACAAAACCAAGGGGTAAAATCTTTGTCATGTGCCTCTCTTGGTTTGGTACATTGCAAGATATAAATTTTGTATTTCCCATGGAAATGTTATTATAACATCAGAAGTTTCCAAATGTGATTATTTTTAATATCCAGAGAAATACTGCCACTATACTCTACCATATGTGCTATAAAACTTCAGGAAATATTTAACATTAAATATACATTGTCAAGCCTTGAACAAAGTCTCCAAGAATAAAGTTCTTGTTGTCTGTGTCAATGGTGTGCTTATGGGACCCTGTGCAGAGAGTATAGAATCAGGTGGAATTGTACATGCAGATGAATTGCCTTAAATGTCCTGGATTTGTTCTAAGCTCCAGAGGTTAATTTCAGTGCAAATCAAGACCTCAATACCACCTCAGACCTGATCAGATAGCTACAATCAATCAGTCAATAGGAGAGGACAAGTGTTGGCGAGAATTAAGAGGAAACGGGACCTTATACATGGTTGGTGCAACCACTATGGAAAACCTTTTGCAGGCCTCTCAAAAAATAAAAATAAAACTTCCATAAAATCCAGCAATCTCACTTCTGGGTGCAAATCCAAAGGAAATGAAATCAGTACCTTGAAGAGATAACTGTGTTCCCATGTTCATTGCAGCATTATTCACAATAGCCAAGATATCGAGACAACCTAAATGGCCACTAAAGGCTGAGGGGATAAAGGAAAAGGGATGTACCATATATACACAAATATTATTTAGATTTTTTAAAAAGTAGATTCTGGAGTGCTGGCGTGGTTCAGTTGGTTAAGTCTCTGCTTTAGGCTCAGGTCATGATCTTGGGATTGAGCCCCATGTTGAGCTCCCTGCTTAGCCAGGAGCCTGCTTCTCCATCTACACTCTCCACTCATCCTCTCTCTCTCTCTCTCCCTTTCTCTCACAAAAACAAATAAATAAAATCATTTTTTAAAAAATAAAAAAAAATTAAAAAGGAGATCTGACATTTAGAACTATATAGTTGATTCTGGAGGACATTAAACTAAGTGAAATAAGTCAGATACACATAGAAAAATACTGCATATCTCCCATATATTTGGAATCTATAAGTTGAATACATAGACATAGACATGGCATTGTGGTTACTAGGGGCCCATGGGGTGGAGTGGGTTGGGTGGGGAGATGTTGGTCTCAAGGAAGAAAGTTGCAGTTACATAAGAGGAATGTCTAGAGATCTCATGCACAGCATTAGGACCATAGTCAATAATACTGTGTTGAATACTAGTAGTTTGCTAAGAGGGTAGATTTCAGGTGCTCTTACCACACACACACATAAATGGTAACTATGTGAGGATGATATGTTAACTAACCTAACTGTAGTAATCATTTCACTATATATATGTACATTAGAGCATCAGACTATGTACCTTAAATATACGGAATACATTTTTTATTTAATAAAAGAACAGGACGCCTGGGTGGCTCAGTGGGTTAAGCCGCTGCCTTCGGCTCAGGTCATGATCTCGGGGTCCTGGGATCGAGTCCCGCATTGGGCTCTCTGCTCAGCAGGGAGCCTGCTTCCCTCTCTCTCTCGCCTCCTCTCCGTCTACTTGTGATTTCTCTCTGTCAAATAAATAAATAAAATCTTTAAAAAAAATAATAATAAAAGAACAAAGATTAATGTCAAGATTCAGCATTCCATGTGAGAGCATGCTAGGAATAGACAGACTAAAAGTTTTAACTTGTAATTATCTAAAAACTGTCATATCCTTTTATTCTTTTTTGATATATAACACTAGTTTGAAACAATTTTAATTACATGAGTATTAAAATAGCACTGAAAGTGCAAAAATTAAATAGCTCTTCCAGTATGTAGTTTTATAAATTATTTCTTTAGCTTACTATAAATATATTTTAAGAAATATCCTAGGGACACCAGGGTGGCTCAGGCAGTTAAGCATCTAATTCTCAATTAGAACATAGGTCACCACCTTAGGGGTCTGAGATAGAGCCCTGTGTTGGGCCTCATGATGGGTGTGGAGTCTGCTTGAGATTCTTTCTCCTGCCCCTCCTCCCTCATTCCCTCTGTAAAATAACTAACTAACAAAATAGATAATTAGTTAATTGATTGATTGATTACATTCTGGGTTTGATAGATGGAGTTGAAAAACCAAACTGCTTTTGATTACCTCTTTGTCTTTGGGCAGGTGAGTGGAACTCTCTAAATTCCAGACATTTCCTCTGTGATACAGGGAAAAAAACAAAATTGAAAAACAGAAAACTTTCAACAGTCTTGAAAAGTAAATGATTCCCCCCCCCAAAAAAAAAAAAAAAAAGTAAATGATACCTAGTAAGGACTTGTTAAACATTAGTTTTATTTGGCCACATAAGCCATTGTTTTCATATGAAAAACTGTTCATCAGCTTTATAAAACTTAATTTATCTAACAGCTTCCTCACAAAGGAAATCAATGATTTGTTTTTAATTTTATCAATTTTGTACTTACATTTTACAATTAGCACTGTTGTAAATATTGATATTTTAATTTCCTCATTATTTTCTTGAGAAAAGAAGAAATTTGCTTTGCCAAATGCATTTAAAATATTTATTGGAAAATTGCTTTCCATAAGAAAACAGTTATGGTTGAATATTTGATTTTTCAACAAAAATGCATGGTAATAACAGGCATTTAATATTTTTCCCAGTAATAGACATGAAAATGTTAAATTTTTTATTTGAACTCATATGTATTTCATAATTAATGAGGTGCAATAATTTTAAGCTCTTCCTTTCCCTTTTATTTTTAAATATCACATTAACAAGGCATCTTCAATTAAAATAACCAACAGTTCATATATTATAAAGTAAAAATGATGAATATATCCTCATTTCACAAATACATCTATCCAGGGTTAATTAACTTTGCCTGTACAACAACATGACATTTTTATTTCAAATGTTATAATTTCATAAGATACGGCATATTATATATATAATATTATAGTTACAAAAACTAAATTCATAAAATTCATGTTCTATGCTTTTTCCCATAAATATATATCATGAACTAGCTTCATATTCAGCTTACTATTTTAGTAGCTGCTGATTTTTATAAAATATTACTATCCCATAATTTTACATTATTTTGCTTACCAGGATTTAAATTGTATAGAAACTGATAGAAATACAAGTAACCGCACATAGCAAAATAATCTACTCATGATGACTTAAAATAACACAATTACTTTTTGTAGGAAATCCAAAAGTGAAGAACTCAGAGTTTTTGATAGAGTCTCTTTGATGTCGTGGACTCTAAAAGTGTGTACTTTCTGTTGGGTACATTGGTACCAGAAAAAAGTAAAATACACTTGTAAATGTTCACTGCACCTGTGGAAAGATGTGGGTTCATCTACTTCATCTTTTGATGGACTTCAAACTCCTCACTTCTGGCACCAGTCTGAAAATGCTGACCTCATCACATACTAATGGCTTTATTTTGCCAGCTGGCAATTTGCTCAGTGGGCAAACCATTATGAACAATGAAACCATTATGAACAGTGGAGTAAATGTTTTCCCTCATTAAGTCTGATTTTGGAGAGGGGGTTGATCAGGGTGGATAGGTCTAAAGCCATACTTCTAGTATGTAAAATTACTACATACTAATAGTATGTAGTATGTGGTACAACTTTATTACCTTGGAAATATCATTGTAAACTTCTTGCCCTTTAACAAATGTTCTGTTGTTGTCTTTGTTCTTGTTGGTGGTTTGTTCCTCATTTTTTGTTTTTTACAAATAAACCTTACCCCTAATTTATTCCATATGAATCTCTGGGCCAAAAAGAGTAATGAACTGGCTCATAATCAATGAGCTGAGAATCTGTCAGTTATAGCCCAGGGGTAAGACAAGAATCATATATGAACACAATGGATGGGCAACCCAAATATTAAAGTTGACCATTTATTGCTATTTTTTATTGATGAAAAGAAGGGGAGAATTGACCCTTACCTGGACTCTAGAGGCATCAAAAACCCCTATATTTTCTATGAGTTCTTTTTTGCAAAAGGATGCCGGTGGTTTTGTGGCTGTATCAGGAAGAAGAAACAATGGCAACTGATGCTTAAATGATTCACCAGATTAACAACACTTGTTCTGGAAATTAGACTGACTGCTACCCAGCAAGTGAATGACTTGTAAGATAGTTTGTAAGTTTATCATGTACTTTTTTAGTAACTGATCTGTTTACTTTCTAAAAATCAGCTGTATTTATTCCTAAAACAGTTGTACCTTTGTACTTCTTATAATTATATAATTTAAGTTGTTAGATGATAATGCAAAAATAAAGAGTTAGGCTTTTTAGAAGACTAATGTGAATAATTTGGGAATACTTGATAAGCATGACTCACCAAAAGTATGGTCTAATTGTGAGCTATTGAACTATAACAAATCAGTTAAATAATGTAAAAATTTAGTCAGATTCTTCACTCAAGTTATTTCAAAAGTTTCAGTAGGTTCTAGGTAGACTCTGGAAAACTTTTTCTTTTAAGAAAAGTATCAAACCTTTGAGACTACATTGTAATAAATAACATCAAAAGACACAAAATGAAATCTGGAAGGAATAGACATAGAGATCCCAGGCAAATGGGCTATTCCAGTTCTTTCATTCATTATTCATTTATAAATTGAAACCATCTAAAGAAGACACATTTCTTTTTTAAAAATTCAATTCAATTTAATTTTTTTGTGTGTTCTAAAATTCATTGTTTATGCACCACACCCAGTGCTCCATGCAATTCGTGCCCTCCATAATACCCACCACCAGACTCACCCAACTCCTCACCCCTCTCCCCTCCAAAACCTTCAGTTTGTTTCTCACAGTCCACAGTCTCTCGTGGTTTGTCTCACCCTCCGATTTCCCCCAATTCACTTTTTCTTTCCTTCTTCTAATGTCCTCCTTGTTATTCCTTATGCTCCACAAGTAAGTGAAACCATATGATAATTGACTCTCTCTGCTTGACTTATTTCACTCAACATAATCTCCTCCAGTCCCATCATGTTGACAAAAAGTTGGGTATTCATCCTTTCTTATGGAGGCATAATATTCCATAGTATATATGGACCATATCAAGAAGACATATTTCTTCATCAATTCCTGGGTACCTGTATCTCCTCATCAAGTATTTTGGTTAGTCTAATATAATGTTTGAAAAGGAAAGTCAAGATAAATGATAAATGTTTATTTCTCTTTGTTCACATAAATAATAAGTTGGTTAGCAAATATCTTCCAAATAGGAAAATAATTAGGCATGTGAGTGTACATGACTATTTATGGAGTGTGTGGGTACATCACTCCCACACATTTTAGATCCTTATAAATGAAACATTTTAACAAATCTAGTAAGTTCCAATGTATCATTAGTTTTCATGTGTTTGTTTTTAATTGGTTTCACTTTATTCCAGTTTTGGTCAATGAAAGCCTCCTCAAGTTAGCTAATGTGTCCTTTTACTGAAATCTTCCCTTGCCTCATTATTAGACCATCTAAGCTTATTGTGCATATTTTATGCACCAGATATGGACTTAGATATTTACCCAGTGTCTTAGTGACTTTAGGGAGAAAAAATGATTAATGACTTTCACCTGGGAGTTTTTATAATAAGTTTTAGAGTTTTTATAATATATAATATAATATATAAGTTTATAGTTTTTATAATACTACAGTATGAGTTTAACAGCTAAACCACCTGTTCTCAAGGAGCTTACCAAAATATATGTGTTACCTAAAAGTAACACAAATTGGTACCTGTGATAAACTCCATAAGAAAAGCAGGCAGGATGTAAAACTTGGCATGAACATACATGTTTATTTTTCCAAAATTTAAGTATATATTATTTGTAAATAATTCAAAAGATTTTCCTAAACTAGAGCTTTCAATAGCTTCTGAATCACATAAATCACATGCAAAATTTATGTTTATAAATATATATTTATATATTTTGCTGGATATATATATATATATATATATATATATATATATATTTGGAGACAGACCTCTTTCATCCTATGCTACAATCCATAACTTGATAGTTTAAAAAGCACTTCTTTATATCCCTTTATCTTCTTTAATTTATACTTTATCGTCCAATAACTGAAGTAATTATTATATGAAATACTAACACTTTGCATGAGGATACTAATTTTAGTTAGTTCCTAATTTTACACCTTCATCTACTACTTACGACTTTATTTTGTGTATTTTGATGTTATTTATCACAAAAATATTCATGACAGCCATTTTCATCTGTTTGATTGTATATATTATGATAAATATAATGGCTGTCCCATTTAACATATTGAATTCTGTATTTTCTGAAACAAATACCGTCTATGGACTTTAAAACATTATTCTGACCTTGTATTGCCTATCTAATACTTTATAGTGTTTCTATTCTATTTTGTTTAAGGCATAGTGCTTATAAACAGTGCATACTGGGTTTGGTTCTATTTTAATTCAATATAAACATCTTTAATTTTTATAACAAATAACACAGGATATAGACACCAGACCTAGAATTCTAGTCATAAAAACAGGTAGAGATCTTCCTTCTATTGCATAATACTTGTTTTGTGAAATAAAATCTTTAAAAGAATCTTGTAAACTAATTACACTTAGGTAAGGCTGAAAAAAGGATGCCCATAGACAGATTCACAGATGGGTCTAAGAAAGCTCAGTGGGAAACAGAGGATCTACATCTCAGTCCAAGAGGCTGATGTGGTGTCTGTTCCTGAAACAGGGTGAGTCATTCCATGATTTCCTTTGTGTTCACTATTTGTTCCTTATTTAAATTACAGATAACACTCCCATCACAGCTAGATGGAAAGAAAGAAAAAAAATGATAAGACAAAGAAACTGAGGAGAAAGAGGAAGTAAGAGTTCCATGCATGATTTAAACTATAATTATAATTTCAAGTACCTGAACAATTTCTTTATCTGGGAAAATTCCAGGTCAAATTTCCCATTAACTGGGTCATTTGAAAAAGACCAACAGAGGCCAAAAGTTTCTGGGCACCTCACAAGCTAGGAGAGGCAAGCTTGTGCCTTTCTCCCTTAGGATTCCAGGGGAGCTGTGGTCTGTTGACACTCTGACTTCAGACTTCTGGTCCCCAAAGTCCTTCATGAAAATGAACACAAGGAAGAGTAGGAGCAGAGGACATGCAGGAGCTCCCACTCCTGAATGTGTCCTGCCCAACAGATGCTACCTGGACATACGAAGAACAATTACTGACGAGGGCCCCAACAGTCCTTCCAAGCACGGAATTCTGAGATGACAGGGACAGAAGCCTCCTATCGATCACCTCCAAAGCAGTTAAAAGAAATAAAGATCAGTGGTCCTGCCCAGACACCTATAGGAAACCAACTCAGTCCAAGGCAGCACCATGTCCCAAGTACAGAAATAATTTCAGAAACTTTCAATCAGAATAATCCTTAAAAATGGCCTCTGTGATTCACATCTGTGTTTATGGTGCATTCTCCACAGAAAACAAAACTAAAAAAAAAAAAAAATCAGCCTTTTAATATTTGGATGCCTGTATTGAAACCTTTTAAGTAATTACTTACTTTTACATTCTTAAGTTTATGAAAAATTTTAGTTTTGGTGGGTGCTTTCCTGATTGGCAAGATAATACTTTTATTAGGGGTTATCTTAAAGCAAAGTAAATATAAATATGCAGCTGAAATATCATTTTTCTGTGTGTGCACGTACTTTGGAAAAGATGCAAAAATATGGTTCCTTAAGACAACATTTAAAATTTTTTGACTAATTTAAAAAGATTTAATGATTCTTGATATCACATTACTGGCCTCTTTAACTGATGTTTGACTATAGCTGTTATTTATTTATTTATTTGACACAGACAGAGATTGAGCACAAGTAAACAGAGCAGCAGAGGGAGAGGGAGAAGCAGACTCCCCACGGAACAGGGACGCCTATGTGGAGCTTGATCCTAGGATGCTGGCATCATGACCTGAGCTGAAGACAGATGCTTCACCAGCTGAGCCCCCCAGGTGCCCCTGAAAATAGTTTTAATACATTATCAAGATAAACATAATCTAAAAGCATACCTTGAAGATATTGCAGGTTCCTGACCATTGCGATTAAAACAAATATTTCAAGAAAATTAATTAAGCAAATTTTTGGTTTTCTGGTGCATATAAAACTTATGTTCACACTACACTGGAACCTATTACATGTTCAATAGTATTATACTGAAAAGAAAAGTGCATATCTTAATTTAAAAAATACTTTCTTAGGTCATTATTTTTTAAGGGCCCTCGAATTTTTGGAATGGCAAATGGGTATTGGCTTCATCTAAACATCATCTGAGCTTTCAACAAGTTCCATTTGTTTTGCTAGTGGAGAGTCTTGCCTTGATGTTCAGGACTGCCGACTGAATGGAGTAGTGTCTGCTGAAGAAACAGTGGAAAAGATAATTCTTAAAATAAGACGACAGTGAAGTTTCCTCCATTAACTGAATCTTCCTGTTGTGAATGATTCCTTTCTAGTAAGTGATGGTGTTTAATAACATGGTACCCACAGTAGAACTAGTTCTAAAATTGGAGCCAATCCTCTCAAATCCTGCAGTTGCTTTACACGAAAGTTGAGGTAATGTTTAAACATTTTGTTGTCATTTTGACAACCTTCACAGCCTCTTCACCAGGAGTGGACTCCATGTCCAGAAGTACTTTCTTTGCTCACCCATAAGAAACAACTCCTCATCTGTTCAATTGTATCATGAGATTGCAGCCAGTCAGTGCCCTCTTCAGGCTCCACTTCTAGTTCTAGTTCTCTTGCTATTTCCATCACAGTAACATCCTCCATGGAGGTCTTGAATCCCTCAAAGTCATCCATGAGGATTGGAATCAACTTCTTTCAAATTCTTATTATACATGTCGGTTTTATGACACAAAGGTTCCTAATGACAACCAGAGTGGTGAATCCTTTCCAGAAGGTTTTCTATTGGCTTTGTCCAGCTGCATCAGAGGAATCACTACAGTCTCATGAAATGTATTTCTTAAATAAGAAGACTTGAAAATCAACATCACTTCTTAATCCATTAAATTCAGGATGGCTGTTGTGTTAGTAGGCATAAAAACAACATTATTCTTGTGTATCTTCTTCAGAGATCTTGGTTGACCAGGTTTGTTGTTCATGAGCAGTAATATTTTGAAAGGAATCTTTTTCCCCCCCTACATATTAAGTCTCAACAGTGGGCTTAAAATATTCAGTAAGACCATGCTGTAAGTAGTTGTGCAGTCATCCAGGCTTTGTTGTCCCATTTATGGAGCACAGTCAGAGTAAATTAAGCACAAATTTTAAGGGCTTTCAGATTTTCAGAATGGTAAATGATCATTGGTTTCAACTGTTTAAGTCACCAGTTGCATTAGTTCTTTTTTTTTTTTTTTAAAGATTTTATTTATTTACTTGAGAGAGAGAGACAGTGAGAGAGAGCACGAGCGAGGAGAAGGTCAGAGAGCGAAGCAGACTCCCCATGGAGCTGGGAGCCTGATGCGGGACTCGATCCGGGGACTCCAGGATCACGCCCTGAGCCGAAGGCAGTCGTCCAACCAACTGAGCCACCCAGGCGAGTCAGCCTGTCCTCTGAAGTTTTGAAGGCCAACACTGACTTCTCTCTAGCTATGAAAGTCCTAGATGGCATGCTCTTTCGATGGAAGGGTGTTTCATCTACACTGAAAATCTGACATTCAGTTCTGTGATCTTTGTTAATTATTTAATTCAATTTCCACATCAGAATGTAATGCTTCACCTAGCACTTCTATGTTATGGACTCAGCTGATTTCCTTAAACCTTATGACCCAAACCTATGCTAGCTTCAGACATTTTTTCTTCAGCTTCCTCACCTCCCACCCTTCATAGAATTGAAGAGAGTTAGGGCCTTGCTCTGGATTAGGCTTTAGCTTAAGAGAATGATATGGCTGCTTTGATCTTCTAAGGGGACCACTAAAATTTCCACTGTGTCTACAATAAGGCTAGTTTTCTTTCTTATCATTTGTGTGTTCACTGGAAAGGCACTTCTAATTTCCTTCAATTGTTTCTTTGCATTCACCATATGGCTTAGTGCTAGCTTAGTGCTAGGCAAGAGGGCTAGCTTTCTTGCTTGGTTTTTTTTTTTTTTTTCTTGCTTTTGTTTATATTTTATTGTTTTTGTGTTATGTTAGTCACCATAAAATAAGTCAACCAGAGGAAGTCAATTATATAGTTTCACTTACTTGTGGAACATAAGAAATAACATGGAGGACATTAGGAGGGCTAGCTTTCAGCCTGTCTTGGCTTTGACATGCCTTCTTTACCTTAGTCATTTCTAGCTTTTGATTAAAAAAAAAAAAAAAGTGAGAGACCTGTGATTCTTCGTTCACTAGAACACATAAGAAGCCACTGTAGGGTTATGAATTGGCCTCGTTTCAATGTTACTGTGCCTCTAGAAATAGGGATGACCAATGGAAGAGAGAGAGACAGGGAACAGTCAGTTAGTGGAACAGTCAGAACACACACAACATTGATTAAGTTTGCCATCTTATATTAGCATGGTCTATGGCACCCAAGACAGTTACAATAATGTCAAAGATCACTGATCACAGATCACCGTAGTTTGAAATATTGTTAGAATTACCACAATGTGACACAGAGACATGAATTGAGCAAATGCTATTGGGAAAAGGGTGCTGATAAACTTTCTTGAAGCTGGGTTTCCGTGAACCTCAATCTGTAAAAAATGCAATATCTGCGAAATGCAAAAAATGTGAAGTATAATAAAATGAGGTATGGCCAGTATATGTACTTCAAAGTCTTTTATGTTTTGAGAATTGTTGTCCCTAATATGAGAGATAGTCTACATATGTTAAAGTGTCCACAATCTGTATACACACTTTGGAGAATAATTATATTACTGGCACCATTGTAACGATCATCTAAAGAAAATGATCTTAATGTGATCCAGTAAATTAGTAAAAGTGGTTTACAGTACTTCGTACTTAATTTATATAGTATTTAGAGTTTTAAGTTATACTTTTTAACTTAAGAGAAAAGGAGCATTTTTTTTTTTATTTGACAGAGAGAAATTACAAGTAGATGGAGAGGCAGGCAGAGAGAGAGAGAGGGAAGCAGGCTCCCCGCTGAGCAGAGAGCCCGATGCGGGACTCGATCCCAGGACCCTGAGATCATGACCTGAGCCGAAGGCAGCGGCTTAACCCACTGAGCCACCCAGGCACCCCGAAAAGGAGCATTTTAAAGGGCTCTTTCTGGAGGCTAAATTAATTCATTTATCTCCATAAGCCTCAAAAGATATATTTCATTTTGACAGTGTTTTTTTTATTAATTAAAAAAATTTTATGTGAAATTTTTCCTATATTATCATAATAGAAATGGAGAGTTTGTTCCAAATATAGTTAAGAAAGTAATCTGAGTTTTACTCTGAACAATCTACGTAAGAAAACTATTTAATTCAATATCTCAACTGCAAAAATAGACTAGACAAGACAATGATTAATCTAAATATAAGACATTACAAATATTTTTTCTGAGTACCTAGTAAGAACAATCTATAAATAATATGAGTTACACAAATAGGCATTTAAAATGATGAATAGGTTATTTCATTATGTAACACATAAATGCATTCATAAAATGTTGCCATTTGGAAATGAGGAATTATAAGAAATACTATTTCATTTGCATTTTAATAATCTAGAAAATATAAACACATTCCTGTTTTCTCATCAAACTATAAGGTATTTAATATTATGTATCAATTTACTAGTTAATTAGCATGTGAAATAAATTACCCAATATTTAATTCCACATATGCAACTTAACTATGCCCCCTTTGCAGCACATTCTGCTGTGTTTTCTGGGGGTGGGTGGAGGGGCTTCCATGTGTGGATATAGACAATGAAAGGAAGAAAAAAATTGGGAACTCCAGTTACAATTTCTTTACAAGTCACCAACTGGAACTATTCTATGCTGGTTTATGACATTACCTTTAATCTACTTTATTCATTTTTGCTTTTGAACTTTTAATTTTAAAATAATTTTATGAAGGAAGATGTATGGTACAGAGGGTTCTTATATACTCTTTGCCCACCTTGCCTTAATGTTAACATATTAAGTAACTGTGTGGTATTTATCAAACATACACACTTTGCTCTGTTACACTACCTTTAATTAAACTATTCACAACATATGGAATTCACCAGCTCTTTTCACAGGTGTCTTACATTTCTGTTTGGGATCCAGTCAAAGTTCTTTGTTGTGTATCAAAGTTCTTCTAGTTGTGTATCCTTAGCTCCCACCTCCATCTCTTTGTGATACTTTCTTAGTCTTTCTATGACTTTCATGACCTTGGCCCTTTTGAAAAGTAAGAGTCAGCTATTCCCTAGAATATACCTCAATTTGGGTTTACGTGATGTTGCTTCATGGCTAGAATTGAGTTATGAATTTTTGGTAAGAATAACGCACAGATGAAACAACATAACTTGTTCCTGGTGATGTGAACCTTGACCACGTGGTAGGGTGGTGTTCTCCATGTTTCCACTGTAAATTTAGTATTTCACACTTGCCCTACTCTGTTGTCTGCCCTTTCTGTTTTTCAAATTTTTTATTTAAACTCAATTAGCCAAAATATAGTACATCATTAGTTTCAGATTTCTTGCTCATCATATCCCATGCCCTCTCCCCCAACCAACCTCCCCTGCTGCAACCCTCAGTTTGTTTCCTATAGTTTGGAGTCTTTCATGTTTTTATCCCTCTTTATTGACTTCCCCTTTGGTTTTCCCTTGTTTACCCTATGATCCTCTGCACTGTTTCTTATATTCCACATATGAGTGAAACCATTTGATAAATGTCTTTCTCTGATTGACTTATTTCGCTCAGCAGAACACCATCCAATTACACCCACATTGATGTAAATGGTAAATACTCATCCTTTCTGATGACTGAATAATATTCTATGGAACGTATATACCACATCTTCTTTTTTTAAAAAAAAATTTTTATTAACACATAATGTATTATTAGCCCCAGGGGTACAGGTCTGTGAATTGCCATGTTTACACACTTCACAGCACTCACCATAGCACATACCTTCCCCAATGTCCATAACACAACCACCCTCTCCCTAACCCTCTCCCTTTGGCAACTCTCAGTCTGTTTTGTGAGATTAAAAGTCCTTATGGTTTGTCTCCCTCCTGATCCCATCTTGTTTCATTTTTCCTTCCCTACCCTCCCAAACCCCCTACTTTGACTCTCAACTTCCTCATATCATGGAGATCATATGATAATTGTTTTTCCTCTAATTGACTTATTTTGCTTAGCATAATACCCACTAGTTCCATCCATGTCATCGCAAATGGCAAGATTTCATTTCTTTTGATGGCTGCATAATATTCCATTGTGTGTGTGTGTGTGTGTGTGTGTGTGTGTGTGTGTGTATAACATATCTTCTTTATCCATTCATCTGTTGATGGACATCTATGTTCTTTCCATAGTTTAGCTATTGTGGACATTGCTGCTATAAACATTCACATGCACGTGCCCCTTTGGTTTAATACATTTGTATCTTTAGGGAAAAGACCTACTAACGTGATTGCTGAGTTGAGGGTGGCTCTCTTTTCAACTTTTTGAGGAACCTCCATGCTGTTTTCCAGAGTGGCTGCACCAGCTTACATTCCCACCAATAGTGTAGGAGGGTTTCCCTTCCTCCGCATCCTCTCCAACATCTGTCATTTCCTGACTTGTTAATTTTAGCTATTCTGACTGGTGTGAGGTGGCATCTCATTGTGGTTTGATTTGTATTTCCCTGATGCAGAGTGATGTGGAGCACATTTTCATGTGTCTGTTGGCCATCTGGATGCCTTCCTGCAGAAATGTCTGTTCATTTGACCATTAAATGTTCAATGACCATTTCTTGATTGGATTATTTGTTCTTTGGGTGTTGAGTTTAACAAGTTGTTTATAGATTTTAGAGACTAGCCCTTAATCTGATATGCCATTTGCAAATATCTTCTCCCATTCTGTCAGTTGTCTTTTGGTTTTGTTGACTGTTTCCTTTGCTGTGCAAAAGACTTTCATCTTGATGAAGTCCCAATAGTTCATTTTTGCCTTTGCTTCCCCTGCCTTTGGCAATGTTTCTAGGAAGAAGTTGCTGTGGCTGAGGTCGAAGAGGTTGCTTCCTGCGTTCTTCTTGAGGATTTTGATGGATTCCTTTCTCACATTGAGCACTTCCATCCACTTGGAGTCTATTTCTGAGTGTGGTATAAGGAAATGGTCCAGTTTCATTTTTCTGCATGTGACTGTCCAATTTTCCAAGCACCATTTATTGAAGAGACTGTCTTTTCCATTGGACATTCTTTTTTGCTTTGTCAAAGATTAGTTGACCATAGAGTTGAGGGTCTATTTCTGGGCACTCTATTCTATTCCACTGATATATTTGTCTGTTTTTGTGCCAGTACCATACTGTCTTGATGATGACAGCTTTGCAATAGAGCCTGGAGTCTGGAATTGTGATGCCACCTACTTTGGCATTTTTATTTCAACATTCCTCTGGCTATTCGAGGTCTTTCTGGTTCCATATAAATTTTGGGATTATTTCTTCCATTTCTTTGAAAAAAATTTGATGGGATTTTGATAGGGATTTCATTAAAGGTGTAGCTTGCTTTAGGTAGCATAGACATTTTCACAATATTTATTCTTCCAATGCATGAGCATGGAACATTTTTCCATTTCCTTGTGTCTTCCTCAATTTCTTTCATGAGTACTTTATAGTTTTTTGAGTATAGATTTTTTACCTCTTTGGTTAGGCTTATTCCTAGGTATCTTATAGTTTTGGGTGCAACTGTAAATAGGATTGACTCCTTAATTTCTCTTTCTTATATCTTGCTGTTGGTGTATAGAAATGCAACTGATTTCTGTGCATTGATTTTATATCCTGACACTTTACTGAATTCCTGTACAAGTTCTAGCAGTTTTGGAGTAGTCTTTTGGATACTTTTCCACATAAAGTATCATATCATCCACAAAGAGTGATAGTTTGACTTCTTCTTTGCCTATTTGAATGCTTTAATTTCTTTTTGTTGTCTTATTGCTGAGGCTAGGATTTCTAGTACTATGTTGAATAGCAGTGGTGATAATGGACATCCCTCCTGTGTTCCTGAACTTTGCAGAAAAACTCTGTTTTTCTCCATTGAGAATGATATTTACTGTTAGTTTCATAGATGTCTTTGATGATATTGAGGTATGTGCCCTCTATCCCTACACTTTGAAGAGTTTTGATCAAGAAATGAAGCTATACTCTGTCAAATATTTTTTCCACATCTATTGAGAGTAAGTATCATATGGTTCTTGTTCTTTCTTTTATTAATGTATTTTATCACATTGATTGATTTGTGGATGTTGAATTAACCTTGCAGCCCTGGGATAAATACCACTTGGTCATGGTGAATAATCCTTTTAATGTACTGTTGGATCCTACTGGCTAGTATTTTGGTGAGAATTTTTGCATCTGTGTTCATCAAGGATATTGGTCTGTAATTCTCTTTTTTGATGGGACCTTTATCTGGTTTTGAGTAATTCTGCCTGAAAATATGAGTTTGGAAGTTTTCCTTCCATTTCTATTTTTTGAAACAGTTTCAGGAGAATAGGAATTAATTCTTATTTAAATGCTTGGTAGAATTCCCCTGGGAAGCTGTCTGGGCCTGGGCTCTTGTTTGTTTGGAGATTTTTGATGAGTGTTTCAGTCTTCTTACTGGTTATGGGTCTGTTCAGGTTTTTTATTTCTTCCTGGTTCAGTTGTGGTATTTTATATGTCACTAGGAATGCATCCATTTCTTCCAGATTGTCAAATTTGCTGATGCGTAGTTGCTCATAATATGTTCTTGTAATTGTTTTTATTTCTTTGGTGTTGGTTGTGATCTCTCCTCTTTCATTCATGATTTTATTTATTTGTGTCCTTTCTCTTTTCTTTTTGATAAGTCTGGCCAAGGGTTTATCAATCTTGTAAGTTGTTTTGAAGAACCCGCTCCTAGTTTCGTTGATTGTTCTATTGTTTTCTTGGTTTCTATTTCATTGATTTCTGCTCTGATCTTTATTATTTCTCTTCTCTTACTGTGTTTAGGCTTTCTTTGTTGTTCTTTCTCCAGCTCCTTTAGGTGTAGGGTTAGGTTCTATATTTGAGACCTTTCTTGTTTCTTGAGAAAGGCTTATATCACTATAAACTTTCCTCCCAGGACTGTCTTTGTGTGTCCCACAGATTTTGAACAGTTGTGTTTTCATTCATTATCATTTGTTTCCATGATTTTTTTTCAATTCTTCTTTAATTTTCTGGTTGACCCATTCATTCTTTTTTTTTAATTTTTTAAATTTTTTTATAAACATACAATACATTATATCCCCAGGGATACAGGTCTGTGAATCGCCAGATTTAAACACTTCACAGCACTCACCATAGCACATACCTTCCCCAATGTCCATAAGCCCAACCCTCTCTCCCGGCCCCCCTCCCCCCAGCAACCCTCAGTTTGTTTTGTGAGATTAAGAGTCACTTATGGTTTGTCTCCCTCCCAATCCCATCTTGTTTCATTTATTCTTTTCCTACCCCCAAACCCCCCACGTTGCATCTCAACTTCCTCATATCAGGGAGAGATCATATGATAGTGTCTTTCTCCAATTGACTTATTTCACTAAGCATAATACCCTCTAGTTCTAGCCAACTCATCGCAAATGGCAAGATTTCATTTCTTTTAATGGCTTCATAGTACTCCATTGTGTATATATACCACTTCTTCTTTATCCATTCATCTGTTGATGGACATCTAGGTTTTTTCCATAATTTGACTATTGTGCACATTGCTGCTATAAACATTCAGGTGCACGTGCTCCTTCGGATCACTACCTTTGTATCTTTAGGGTAAATACCCAGTAGTGCAATTGCTGGGTCATAGGGTAGCTCTATTTTCAACTTTTTGAGGAACCTCCATGATGTTTTCCAGAGTGGTTGCACCAGCTTGTATTCTCACCAACAGTGTAGGAGGGTTCCCCTTTCTCCGCATCCTCGCCAGCATCTGTCATTTCCTGACTTGTTGATTTTAGCCATTCTGACTGGTGTGAGGTGGTATCTCATTGTGGTTTTGATTTGTATTTCTCTGATGCCAAGTGATACGGAGCACTTTTTCATGTGTCTGTTGGCCATCTGATGTCTTCTTTGCAGAAATGTCTGTTGATGTCCTCTGCCCATTTCTTGATTGGATTATTTGTTCTTTGGGGGTTGAGTTTGCTAAGTTCTTTATAGATTTTGGATACTAGCCCTTTATCTGATATGTTGTTTGCAAATATTGTCTCCCATTCTGTCAGCTGTCTTTTGGTCTTGTTAACTGTTTCCTTTGCTGTGCAAAAGCTTTTGATCTTGATGAAATCCCAATAGTTCATTTTTGCCCTTGCTTCCCTTGCCTTTGTCAAAGTTCCCAGGAAGAAGTTGCAGAAGCTGAGGTCAAAGAGGCTGCTGCCTGTGTTCTCCTCATGGATTTTGATTGGATTCTTTTCTCAAATTGAGGTTCTTCATCCATTTTGAGTCTATTTTCGTGTGTGGTGTAAGGAAATGGTCCAGTTTCATTTTTCTGCATGTGACTGTCCAATTTTCCCCATACCATTTGTTGAACAGGCTGTCTTTTTTCCACTGGACATTCTTTCCTGCTTTGTCAAAGATTAGTTGACCATACTAATACTTGACGGTCTATTTCTGGGCTCTCTATTCTGTTCCGTTGACCTATGTGTCTGTTTTTGTGCCAGTACCATACTATCTTGATGATGACAGCTTTGTAATAGAGCTTGAAGTCCAGAATTTTGATGCCACCAACTTTGGCTTTCTTTTTCAATATTCCTTTGGCTATTTGAGGTCTTTTCTGGTTCCATATAAATTTTAGGATTATTTGTTCCATTTATTTGAAAAAGATGGATGGGATTTTGATAGGTATTGCATTAAATGTATAAATTGCTTAAGGCAGCATAGACATTTTCACAATATTTATTCTTCCAATCCAGGAGCATGGAACATTTTTCCATTTCCTTGTGTCTTCCTCAATTTCTTTCATGAGTACTTTATAGTTTTCTGAGTATAGATTCTTAGCCTCTTTGGTTAGGTTTATTCCTAGGTATCTTATGGTTTGGGTGCAACTATAAATGGGATTGACTCCTTAATTTCTCTTTCTTCTGTCTTGCTCTTGGTGTAGAGAAATGCAACTGATTTCTGTGCATTGATTTTATATCCTGAGACTTTACTGAATTCCTGTACAAGTTCTAGCAGTTTTGGAGTGGAGTCTTTTGGGTTTTCCACATACAGTATCATATCATCTGCAAAAAGTGATAGTTTGACTTCTTCTTTGCCAATTTGAATGCCTTTAATTTCTTTTTGTTGTCTGATTGCTGAGGCTAGGACTTCTAGTACTATGTTGAATAGCAGTGGTGATAAAGGACATCCCTGCCATGTTTGACCTTAGTGGAAAAGCTTTCTCCAGTTTTTTTCCATTGAGAATGATATTTGCGGTGGGTTTTTCATAGATGGCTTTGATGATATTGAGGTATGTGCCCTCTATCCCTACACTTTGAAGAGTTTTGATCAGGAAGGGATGCAATACTTTGTCAAATGCTTTTTCAGCATCTATTGAGAGTATCATATGTTTCTTGTTCTTTCTTTTATTAATGTATTGTATCACATTGATTGATTTGCGAATGTTGAAGCAACCTTGCAGCCCTGGAATAAATCCCACTTGGTTGTGGTGAATAATTTTTTAATGTATTGTTGGATCATATTGTCTTGTATTTTGGTGAGAATTTTTGCATCTGTGTTCGTCAAGGATATTGGTCTGTAATTCTCTTTTTTAATGGCATCCTTGCCTAGTTTTAGGATCAAGGTGTCGCTGGCCTCATAAAATGAGTTTGGAAGTTTTCCTTCCATTTCTATTTTTGGAACAGTTTCAGGAGAATAGGTATTAATTTTTCTTTAAATGTTTGGTAGAATTCCCCTGGGAAGTCATCTGGCCCTGGGCTTTTGTTTGTTTGGAGATTTTTGATGACTGCTTCAATCTCCTTACTGGTTATGTGTCTGTTCAGGTTTTCTATTTCTTCCTGGTTCAGTTTTGGCAGTTATACGTCTCTAGGAGTGCATCCATTTCTTCCAGATTGTCAAATATGTTGCCATAGAGTTGTTCATAATATCTTCTTATAATTGTTTGTATTTCTTTGGTATTGGTTGTGATCTCTCCTCTTTCATTCATGATTTTATTTATTTGGGTTCTCTCTCTTTTCTTTTTGATAAGTCTGGCCAAGTCTTATTAATTATTAATTATTAATTCTTTCGAAGAACCAGCTCTTAGTTTTGTTGATTTGTTCTATTTTTTGTTTGTTTGTTTCTATTTCATTGATTTCAGCTCTGATATTTATGATTTCTCTCCTCCTGCTGGGTTTAGGCTTCCTTTGTTGTTCTTTCTCTAGCTCCTTTAGGTGTAGGGTTAGGTTGTGTATTTTGAGACCTTTCTTGTATCTTGAGAAAGGCTTGTACCGCTATATATTTTCTTCTCAGAACTGACTTTGCTGTGTCCCACAGATTTTGAATAGTTGTGTTTTCATTATCATTTGTTTCCATGAATTTTTTCATTTCTTCCTTAATTTCTTGGTTGACCCATTCATTCTTTAGAAGGATGCTCTTTAGTCTTCATGTATTTGGGTTCTTTCCAAATTTCCTCTTGTGATTAAGTTCTAGCTTCAGAGCATTGTGGTCTGAAAATGTGCAGGGAATGATCCCAGTCTTTTCACAGTGGTTGAGACCTGATTTGTGACCCAGGATATGATCTATTCTGGAGAATGTTTCATGTGTACTAGAGAAGAATGTGGATTCTGTTGCTTTGGGATGAAATGTTCTAAATATATCTGTGATGTCCATCTGGTCCATTGTGTTATTTAAGTCCTTTATTTCCTTGATCTTTTTCTTGGATGATCTGTCCATTTCAGTGAGGGGAGTGTTAAAGTCCCCTACTATTACTGTATTATTGTTGATGTGTTTCTTTGATTTTGTTATTATTTGGTTTATGTAGTTGGCTGCTCCCATGTTAGGGCATAGATATTTAAAATTGTTAGATCTTCTTGTTGGACAGATCCTTTGAGTATGGTATAGTGTCCTTCCTCATCTCTTATTATAGACTTTGGCTTAAATTCTAATTGTTCTGATATAAGGATTGCCACCCCAGCCTTCTTCTGATGTCCATTAGCATGGTAAATTGTTTTCCACCCCCTCACTTTAAATCTGGAGGTGTTTTTGTGTCTAAAATGAGTTTCTTGTAGGCAGCATATTGATGGGTTTTGTTTTTTTATCCATTCTGCTATCCTGTGTCTTTTGATTAGGGCATTTATCCCGTTAACATTCAGGGTAACTATTGAGAGATATGAGTTTAGTGCCATTGTATTGCATGGTGATACATGCAATCATGTATGTGATTGCATACATACATATGCAATATGTACATCTGTACATATGTACATATTGCAATATGTACATACGTACAGTGATTGTTACTGTATATTGTCTGTTCCTTTCTGATCTACTACTTTCAGGCTCTCTCTTTGCTTAGAGGACCCCTTTCAATATTTCCTGTAGAGCTGGTTTGGTGTTTGCAAATTCTTTCAGTTTTTGTTTGTCCTGGAAGCTTTTTATCTCTCCTCCTATTTTCAATGACAGCCTAGCTGGATATTGTATTCTTGGCTGCATGTTTTTCTCATTTAGTGCTCTGATTATATCATGCCAGTTCTTTCTGGCCTGCCAGCTCTCTGTAGATAAGTCTGCTGCCAATCTAATATTTTTACCATTATATGTTACAGATTTCTTTTCCCGGGCTGCTTTCAGGATTTTCTCTTTGTCACTAAGACTTGTAAATTTTACTATTAGGTGATGTGGTGTGGACCTATTCTTACTGATTTTGAGGGGGGTTCTCTGCACCTCCTGGATTTTGATGCTGTTCCCTTTGCCATATTAGGGAAATTCTCTACAATAATTCTCTCCAATATACCTTCTGCTCCCCTCTTTCTTTCTTCTTCTTCTAGAATCCCAATTATTCTAATGTTGTTTCATCTTATGGTGTCACTTATCTCTCGAATTCTCCCCTGGTGGTCCAATATTTGTTTGTCTCTTTATTGCTCAAGTTCTTTATTCTCTGTCATTTGGTCTTCTAATTCTTTCTTCTGCCTCATTTATCCTAAGGGCCTCCATTTTTTATTGCACCTCATTAATAGCTTTTTTTATTTCAACTTGCTTAGATTTTAGTTCTTTTATTTCTCCAGAAAGGGCTTTTATCTCTCCAGAGAGGGTTTCTCTAATATCTTCCATACCTTTTTCAGCCCGGCTAGAAACTTGAGAATCATCATTCTGAACTCCATATCTGACATATTACCAATGTCTGTATTGATTAGGTCCCTAGCCTTCAGTATTGCCTCTTGTTCTTTTTTTTGTGGTGAGTTTTTCCACCTTTTCATTTTGTCCAGATAAGAATATATGAAGGAGCTAATAAAATACTAAAAGTGTGGCAAAGACTCCAGGAAAATGTGCTTTAGCTAAATCACAAGAGTCCTCAAATTATGGGGGAGAGAAAGAGGATAAAAAGAAGTTCAGGAAAAAAAAGAAAAAAAAAAGAAAAAAAATTTAAAAAAATATAAAAAAGAAAAAATATATATATTAGATTGATGACTAGGACAAGGTCACCCACTTAATTTTGGGAGTATTTTGGTCTCTTAGAAGAAACAACCTCCCAAAATTTTAAAGAATGAAAAACATATATAAAGGTAGACACAATGAAGGGATGGAATATGCCTATAAAGATGAAAAAAATTTAATATCTTAAAAAAAGGAGTTAATAGAGTAAGTTGGTTGGAAGAATAAAGAAAAAGAAAGTGGAGAGATTTTGCTCGGGCTTGAGAGTAGAACAAGCCCAGAGCTAGATTTAGGGCATATTTTGATCTATTAGAAGAAGTTGTACCCCAAATTTTTTAGAAGAAAAAAACCAATGTGTATACAAAAAATAAAGTGAGATACAATAAAGGATAAAATATGACTATAATAATGAAGGTTCAAAAAAGATTATTATTATTATTTTTTTTAATGGAAGGTATTGTTAAGATAAACTAGTTAAAAAAAGTTAAAAGAGGAAAGGGTGAAAGTTAAAAAAATTTAGAAGAAGAAAAAAAAATTAAATTAAAAAAATTAAATTAACTGCAAGTCTAAGGAATCATGGGGAGAAAGCAATGAACTCCATGCTTTGCTTTCTCCTCCTCTGGGATTCTGCTGTTCCACTTGGTACATGAACTTGGTCTTGGCTGGATTTCTTGTTGATCTTCTGGGGAAGGGGTCTGTTGTAGTGATTCTCAAGTGTCTTTGCCTGAGGCAGAATTGCACCACCCTTACCAGGGGCCAGGCTAAGTAATCCTCTCGGGTTCGCTTTTGGGAGTTTTTGTTCCCTGAATGCTTTCCATAGAGTTCTGGAGGATGGGAATGAAAATGGTGGTCGCCCAGTCTCTGGCCCAGATGAGCCGAGAGCTCGGGGCCCCACTCCTCAGTGCACCCTCAGAGACAAATGCTCAATCACTCCTCTGTCCCTGGCCTCCAGCTGTGCTCTGAGCTCACCCAGGCTGCGGCTGGTTCAAGGTAACCCCAAGCTGAGAGCTCATTCCTGAGTTTTGTCTCTGTAGCCGGCTTTCCTTCTCTAATACTTCGAGCTCTGTGACACTCAGACACCCCGATCCTTCTGTGATCCCGCGGAACCTGGGGCCATGCTGACCCCGCCTGGGCTTCACCCATGTTTAGCCTCTGGAGCGATGTCCCTCAATGGAGCAGACTTTTAAAAGTCCTGATTTTGTTCTCTTGCTCCGCTCCTTGCCGGGATCCGGCCCCTCCCACTGCGGTCTATCTTCCGTCACTTTGGATTCACTTCTCCGCCAGTCCTACCTTTCAGAAAGTGGTCGATTTTCTGTTTCTGGAATTGTTGCTGCTCTTCTCTTTGGTCTCCTGTTGGATTTGTAGATGTTTGCAATGGATTGATAAGTTATCTAGCTGATCTCCTGCTACCTGATGTCGTCTCAGTCTGCTACTTCTCTGCCATCTTGACCCCTCCCCCTTGTACCACATCTTTATCCATTCATCTGTTAAAGGACATCTCAGGTCTTTCCACAGTTTGGTTATTGAGGACCTTGTTGTTATGAACATTGGGGTGCATGCTCCCCTTCTTTTCACTATGTTTCTATATTTAAGGTTAATACATAATAATGCAATTGTTGGGTCATAAGGTAGCTCTATTTTTAACTTTTTGCAGAACCTCCATACTGTTTTCCAGAGTACCAGCTTGCTTTCTCACCAGCAGTATAGGAGGGTTCCTCTTTCTCCACATCCTCTCCAGCATTTGTTGTTTCCTGTCTTGTTAATTTTAGCCATTCTGACTGGTGTGATTCTCATTGTGTTGTTGTTGTTGTTGTTTTTAAGATTTTATTTATTTGTCAGAGAAAGAGAGAGAAAAAGTGAGCACAGTCAGACAGAGTGGCAGGCAGAAACAGAGGGAGAAGCAGGCTCCCTGTTGAGCAAGTAGCCCGATGTGGGACTCCATCCCACGATGCTGGGATCACAACCTAAACCAAAGGCAGCTGCTTAACCAACTGAGCCACCTTGGCATCCCTCTCATTGTGGTTTTGATTCGTATTTCCCCAATATCAAATGATGTGGAACATTTTTTCATACATTGGATGGCCATTTGTATGTCTTCTTTGGAAAAAGTCTGTTCATGTCTTCATTTCTTGACTGGATTCTTTGTTTTTTGAGTGTTGAGTTTGATAAGCTCTTTGTAGATCTTGTATACTAGCCCTTTATTTGATATGTCATTTGCAAATATCTTCTCCCATTCCATAGGTTACCTTTTAGTTTTGCTGACTATTTTCTTTGCTGTACAGAAGCTTTTTATCTTTATGAAGTCCCAAAAGTTCATTTTTGCTTTTATTCCCCTTGCCTTTGGAGACATGTCTAGCAAGACGATGGTGGCCAAGTTTGAAGAGGTTGCTGCCTGTGTTCTCCTCTAGGATTTTGCTGGATTCCTGTCCAATCCTTTCTTGAGATGAGGCATATCACAGAGTTTGTGGACACATGCTAGAATCTTCACAGTAATTAAAAAATATGTACGGAAGATAATTTGGGTCTATGCTACTATGGTGTCTCTAAAATTATCACCCCTGACTTTGCCATTTCTCCACGAATTCTTCCTGAAACAATAATCTCTATGGTATTCTAGAGATGATTTTCTATTCCTTCATTCCTTCTATAATTATTGTATGAAATTCTACTATAAGGAAGATTTGTCTCTTTTTCTCCAGTTACAAGTCATTCTATCATTTATTTAGATCAGTGTAGTAAAAATTTTACTGTATTCTTTGTGTTAAAATTTAGTAGTATCATAATTTATTTTGTTTTTAAAATTTTTCCAGCTTATGCCTTTAGGAGCTCTTTCAGATATATTCCTCTATCCTTTGGACATGCATACATATGCTATATACATTTTTTCTTTCAATCCTTCAAGCACTTCCTTTCTTACTTCTGGCTCTTGTCTTATCTTGCATTTTTTTCTGTCCTGCACTGGAATATTTTCACCAAAAGAGTGGTAAATTTGACTGTGTAATAATTGTACTAGAATCTGCTGGCAGGGTATGTCAAGACAAAATGAAACATAGCCATAGGTTCATAGAAAAATAAACCAAGAGAAAATAATAATAATAATAATATTTATTATTATTATTAAACAGTTGGCTCCTGGAGAATAGAGTAGAAAAGAAGCCACTAGAGAAAAGGAACTATTTTCTTTATCCTTTCTCCTTTTCTTCATTTTTCTTCATAATTAATTTCTATTTGAACTTCACTATAGTCTGATGTCATACTCTTTTGAGATTTCAATCTTTGTACATATGTCACCATTTATTTTATCATCTCTATCTATACTGGAGGCATAGCATAGTGTTTCTTCATATCAAGTAGTCTGGTTTTTAAATCAATTTGTATAAAGTCTTCAGTAACTGTGAAATTGTTTTAGGATTGAACTATCTGATATTGAAAGAGACATGTGAAAATCCCCTAATTTGATTAGACACTTTTAAAAAATCTTTCTAATTTCATATATTATTTCTTTATACTGTGAAACTTGTTATGAGGCACACACAGGATTTAAAATTGTCATATCTTCCTAGTGATCTGAACCTTTATTATGATGATAGTGTTCATTTTTGTCTATAATATATGTAATTTTTTAAATTTAACATCTTTTTGTCTGATATTACTGCAGATGTTTCCAGCATTTTTGTGGAGAAAAGTGGTTTTTCTGATATATATATAATATAGACATTTATAAATTTAGATCTATATATATAAATCCATTCTTCCACCTCTACCATCCTTAAATTTTAACATATTTTTAAAGAAGCATATAGGTTTTTTTTAAATCCACTGTGACAATCTGTTTTACAGTACATTTATTTTAATTTAAAAATTGGTATCTTTGACTTTATTTTTGTTTAAAGATTTATTTATTTATTTGAGAGCGTACACAGGCACACATGTGATTGGGGGGAAGGGCAGATGGAGAGGAAGAGAGAGAATACTCAAGCTGACTCCCAGCTGAGCATAGAGCCGGACCCAAGGCTCAATTCCACCACCCATGAGATCAAGACCTGAGCCAAACCACGAGTCAGGCACTTAACTCACTGACTCATCCAGGCACCCCTCATCCATTGTGTTCTTAATTCATTTATTCTACTTCACAGGTTTTCAATTCTCATTTCATTGTTCCCTTATTTCCATCTGCCTAAATTCTCAATTGTATCTTCATTTCCTCAACATAGTAAAAAGTTATTCAGAGTCCATGCTTGACAATGCTTTGATTTGGATCCCTTATAAATGTGTTCCTATTTTCTATTGTTATTCTTATTTTCAAATTATATTCTGTTGTCTATGTCAATCTCTGGTTAGATATGATTTTTTCTGGATAATGACTGAAAATAAGGTTGTGGTGGTGTTTTCCCTCAGAAGGGTCTACCTTTCCTTTTGAGGTGCAATGAGGAACTCTGGCAGACACAGAACATGTTAATACAATTAAGAATGGGGGTATTTTTACTCTTTCCCTATACAAGCCCATCTGTTTCATCTGTGGCCTAACCAGGAGCCCGAGGTATGGGGTGGACTCTCAGATCTCTCTGTAGCAAACCTTGAACTCCAGTGTGCTGTCCTATTCCTGTGAGTTTATTCAGAGCTCTGATATGCTTCTCAGCAACTGCACCTGAAATCAGTATTTGTGTGGGGCAGAGTTGCCTGGATAACAACCTTGTTGTCCAATAGATTATCTTCTGTAGCATTTTGTACAGTATTTCTAAACTCTTAAAATCTCATTAGACTGGACCAGGGACGCCTGGGTGGTTCAGTCAGTGAACCATCTGCCTTCAACTCAGGTCATGATTCTGGAGTCCCAGGTTGGAGCCCCATGTCAGGCTCCCTGCTCAGTGGGTAGTCTGCTTCTGTATCTCCCTCTAACCCTTACCCCGCTCATGTTCCCTCATCCGCTCACTCTCTCTCTCATATAAAAAAAATAATAAAAATCTTTAAAGAAAAAAAAAAAAAGACTAGACCACTTAGTTTACTGTTGGAAATAAATTTATTAGACCAAGTTACATTGGTTTGCATCATTTTTTTAACTTGACCTTCAGGTCGGAATCTTTTTTTTTTTTTTTTAAGATTTTATTTATTTATTTGACAGAGATCACAAGCAGGCAGAGAGGCAGGCAGAGAAAGGAAGGGAAGCAGGCTCCCCGCTGAGCAGAGAGCATGATGCGGGGTTCGATCCTAGGACCCTGAGATCATGACCTGAGCCGAAGGCAGAGGCTTAACCCACTGAGCCACCCAGGCGCCCCCTTTTAGGTGGGAATCTTAAAACCATTTTATCAATTATTCCTAAAGAGTAATATATTCATTATTGAATGTAACGGATTGCTGTGAGTCAATGCCCCCCTCTCCCACCCTAGCACTCAACAAGGAAATATGTTTAATGTCCTCCGCAATAGCAAATTCCTAACATAAACCAGTATGTTTACGTCTTGAAAGGAATACTACTGACCACAATATCCTTTCATCTTTATTTTCTAAGGACTCAGATGTGGTTTAAATTCAGACGTGCTTCCCCGTTTTTGTTAACAACGATGTCAAAATAGATCGCTGCCTGATCTTTAGTCTTTTTTAAGCAAGTTAAACTTTATTTTCTACTGGTTAGAAGCTGTAGGAACAGTATGATCAGATAGTAGCTAGAGGCTATCAATCACATTTTTTCTAGTTTATAGACTGATTATAAAATAACCAAGAGTTAGGCTTCTAGCTACCTTGGCACACTTCTGTTTTGCTTCTTAACATGCAGAAGTTAAAACCAGTTCCTTTTTTCCAAGTATGATCTGCACACTGTTTTTCAATGTTATTCTTTAAATACTTCTTTTGCTCACTTTGCTTATGGATATTACATTTCAAGCAATTCTAGGCCTCCACAATGAAGTATTTTTTGCTACCCTGAAACAAACATTTCTTCTCAATGTATTCTCAGGTCTAAGTATCTTGGTTATTAACTGTCTCTAGGACATGTTTTTCCTCTTAAATTTATCAATATGGAAATGCACTGAAATGAGTTTAAATTGGTGATTTTATATCTAAAGTATATGCTGCAGTGTGATCTAAATGAAAGATTCAGAATTCATCTCTAATTCATGCTAGTCTTCCAGAATGCTTAAAAATAAATTGGAAACACATCCTTCTACTTCTTTTATTTCAGTCAAATAAAGTCCAAACCAACCAAGCTGTAAGATATTCTGGTGAATATTGTCTAAACTATCATGTAGCTAAACTTTTAATAGCACAGTAGCACAGTTTGTAAATACTTGGTAATATGTAAAAATAAGAACTAACATACATTCTGTGTCATTATTTCTAAACATCAAATTATTCATTGATTTCTATTTTGGTAGAATGGTAAATAAAACCAGGATCTCTAGACAGAAAATGGAACCTCCAGTATAAAAATGTGATTAAGCTATATGAATCTGAGGTACAAATGAGATATATTTTCTTTCTTTTCTGCAGCAATTACTATTTATTATGTGTCATTTCTTTCTCAAAACTGTACTTCGAATTATTCTCTTCTGTCCAGTTGCACTGACATCACTTAGTCTGGGACACAGTCATTTCTCACCTAGATTACCTCAACAGCTTCCTAAATCTTTGCCCTGATTCTTCTCTTGGCTTCCTCATCCGATCAGTCTGCAAACAGACGTCCAAGTGATTTTTATAAAAATAAATCAAATTAAGCCATTATCTGATTAGAACTCCACAATATATAAGGGATTTGTGCTCCTTTGGTCTATACAACATCGCTCTCCAGCCCTGATATCTGCCTCTATCATCAGCTTATTGTGCTCACTTCCAGGCTTTCTTCTACACAGTGACGACTTTGCAACAAATATAAATAACGGTCACATCTCTTCTCTTTAAAATACTACTCCAGAGTCGTAAGTACATTTGTAGAAAGAAGCAGAGGGAGTGGAAAAAGTCTATGAAAAAGATGGTAAAACAGACACACACAGATGCACACTTTTATTTTGTTTTATTTTTTGAAGATTTTGTTTATTTATTTGACAGACAGAGATCACAAGTAGGCAGAGAGGCAGGCAGAGAGAGACAGGAAGGGAAGCAGGCTCCCTGCTGAGCAGAGAGCCCGATGCGGGGCTCGATCCCAGGACCCTGGGATCATGACTTGAGCGAAGGCAGAGGCTTTAACCCACTGAGCCTCCCAGGCACCCCAACACACACCTTTAAATGACAGCATATTCTCTCTTTTTTTTTTTTTACTAGATTTTATTTTTTATTTATTTTTTAAATTTTTTGATTATGTCATGTTAGTCACCATACAGTACGTCATTAGTTTTTGATGTAGTGTTTCATGAGTCATTGTTAGTGTAATAATAAAAGGAATCAGCAGTTACTAAGTTTTTACTCCCTGCCAGGCTTTGCTACAAATGCTGCATGTGTATCAACTAATTTTATTCTCTTTCCAGCCCTAGGAGAAGAACTCGTACTTCTTATTTATCTAGAGTCTCTGTTTTGAGGCCTTTTTCCTGTATTCTGCATGTTACCACTGGTGCTGGAATTTTGCAACCTACATTCCCCTCCCTACATTTCCCTGTTGGACTTTTCCCGGGTCCTGTCAATGTGAGCCCTGGCTGTCCTGGGGGAATAGTTGGTTCCTGAGGTTACTAATCTCCTGGTTACTTTAGCATTGACTTATTGGTTTTTCAGCCTTCCAATAATGTAAGAAATCTTTTGTGTTAGGTTTCCAAAGCTTGAGATACTTTGACTGGTTTCTGTTAACTATTACCTGACTGTTGCAGTATTAGCCTCATTTCCATTTTATTAATGAGAAAACTCTAGCACAAGGGGTAAAATGGTTTGCCCAGGGTCATACATAAAACTGGGAACTGGTAGAGCTAGGACTAAAACCCAGGGAATGTGGCTTCAGAGTTCGTTTTCCTAGGTCCAAAGTGTACCACAATTTTAATATCACATTTATTACCATACTATAGAGCTTCTTGATACATGGATAATGTAAGAAACAGTATGAATACTATAAATAAAATTATATATATATATACTTATATATATATGTACATTTCTTCTCATGTACAGCAATAAAAATGAAGTTTTTAAAGACTAGAGAAACCAGAACATAATTATGACACATATTTAAGTAAAAGGTTCAGTTTATAAAACAGTATTTATGGGGAGATCATATTATTGTTAGGAGAACAAAATAACATGCTTATACATAAAAGGGGATTGTGGTGGGTGGTGGATGGGTGGTGAAAATGGACAGTAATTATAACTTCACAATTTTAAGTTTCCTTGAATTATGAGATAAAGAAAGAAGGTTTTGTGATTGGGACAAACTAATAATTCAGGTTGGCCTGATTTCAATTTTTTTTTTTTGTTTTGTTTTGTTTTGAATTGTCTGGTGTTTGATTTTTTTGTGTTTTCTAAAATGTTCAATCTGTTAAAAGTCTAACAAAAGAACAATAATGTTTAACTTGATTTCAGAATAATTTTATAACAGAAAACCCAAATTTTATAATTGCTAAAAAAGGAGGACCTTAAACTGTATACAAGGTTCTCAATTGGGTAAAATACTGAGAACATTTAAAAATATTTTAAAAAATGAAAAATGGAATGTCACTGGAGGAACCGTGATGAGCTATTTAAAAATATTTATACTTTGTATTTTATGTTTGTCTCTACTGTGCATTATTCTGGTATACAATGAAAACTTCTTTGATTTAACGCTTTTATAGTAATTTTCTAATTGTTTTTGTAATTTCAGTTCTTTTAAAGCAATTCCTATTTTATTTAATAATTACTCTTTTAAGAAAAAAGTTCTCAATATTTCATCCAAATGCGTTTTTAGCGCAGGATACCAGAAATCACATTTTAGTGATTTTTTTTACCCATGTTTACTTGGCTTTAAAAAAAATGTGTATTTATGTATTTGAGAGAGAGAGAGAGTGAGAGAGAGACGGTGCACGTATCTGCGGGTGTGAGTTAGGGGGAGGAGCAGAGGAAGACAATCTTCAAGCAGAGTCCTGGGGAGCACAGAGGTCGGGTTCCATTCTCTACCTCCCGAGATCACGACCTGAGCAGAAACCAAAAGTGGGATGTTTTACCCACTAAACCACCCAGACACCCTGATACTTAGCCTTTTAAAATAATACTCTGCTAATTTCTTGCTTTTTGCCACCACCACTTTTAGAAATAAGGGTAGGTTGCAAATTGTATCACTGCCACCAGTTTCAGAAGAACAATGTGCAGTGTCACCAGACTCCTCCAGAGCTATAGGACACCTCACACTGCCAGCCAAATCCCACTGTGCTGACAGCAAAATCTGCCGTGGGGGTGAGTTGATCTCCCATTTTGTTTCCTCTCTGCATCATGAGCTCACACAGAAATAAAATGGGATCTTTATCCTCTGTGTCTTACCAGCCTCTCACCTAGGGCTTAGAACCCTAAGTGAGGATGTGTTCGTGCACGAAAGAATGATGAGTAAACAGAAGGACTTTCTGGTAAAAGAAATAAGCCTCCTGAGTGGATAAATACAAGAAAAGACACTCCCAGAAAGAATGAATTAATGAACGTTTTCCAAGCCCTATGATTTCCTATGATGACTCTCTCCCAGAAGAGACAGCATTTGCCTTCCAACACAAAGACCTCACTATAAGGGTTACCCAGACACCTACAGGTGCCATAGCCTCAGACAAAGTCTTTATCTCTGAATTGTGTTATTTTCCTCGGGTTTTCCAGATTGCTGCAAATAAGACAACAAATTCAGAAGCCCTTAGAAGAAACTATGTAAAAGATTAGGTAATCAGGAAACTTATTTACATGTTAAAACATTTATTTATTTATTTAAAATATTTTATTTATTTATTTGGCAGACAGAGATCACAAGCAGGCAGAGAGGAAGGCAGAGAGAGAGGGGGAAGCAGGCTCCCTGCAGAGCAGAGAGCCCAATGCAGGGCTTAATCCCAGGACCCTGAGATCATGACCTGAGGGGAAGGCAGAGGCTTTAACCCACTGAGCCACCCAGGTGCCCCAAAACATTTATTTTTAATACAAGTAATAGAACCTACAAGGGACCAAGCATTCAGAGATCACAACTTCTAAAATAACAGGTTATGCTTCTAGAACCTAAAGTGCTACCTATCATTCTAATTATATCTTCATCAAATAACTTCAGTCTGTGTCCCATAACTACAGCATATTTCTGGAAAGAAATGACTTCATAGAACATCTTGTCATGTTGTATGTCCTTTGCAGAACTGAATAAAAAAGATAATGTGCATATGAAGTGTTGTCTCCGTATAAACTAAGCAGCAGAGTTAGATAGAAAGGGAGTTAAAAGCAGGAGGATAGAACAGTATATTCTAGAGAAACCCTATGCACATGAAGTGTAATAATGTTTCTCTCAATTAGTTACAGCTTAAATATCAAGACATGCTTCATTAGGTTAACTATAGACTTTTTAAAAAATCCTACACTATGACAGAATTAAACTAAAATATCTTAAAGTTGAGAGTGAATTTATGTAATTCATGAAGGTAGTATTAAGCATGCCCAAGTAAATGTCACTTCAAAAAGACAGTATATCATCAACATGATAGCAAATCAGCTAATATTTTATATTTTATATAATGATCAAGTTAATTCCAATTTCAGTGCTAATTACCCATATAACTATTGTCTCTAGGAAGTTTCCTAATTGTAAATAACATCCTACTTTGCTATTAAGAAAACAAAGTTTACTGAATCAGAAAATTATACAAGTAGAACATTAATATAACTAAAGTTTATTTGCCCAGTGAAATTTTACACTGGTTCAGCAAGTTTTAAGTGTGAAGCCACCTTAGAAATGAACCATTCTAATCTGTTCATTTTTCAGGGAATAAAGGAAGAAGTGGAACATTCACACAGTCAGAATGTGGCAAAACTGAAACAAGATCACGAGTCTCTTTACCCTTCATTTGAAAACAGATCGGCTGGAAACAAATTGAGGGCATGCTTGTGCGTGCGCGTGTGTGTGTGTGTGTGTGTATGTGTATGTGTGTGTGTGTGTTCCTGACACCAGGGATGTTTGGAAGATGGCTCTTATATTTGGCCAGAGCCATATAGATGTAAGAGTCAAAGCAGAAAACAAAGTAAGTCATTTTTGAGTAATAATAAAAATGAATTTGGGTTGTTCTCTTAGACTCTGGTTCCAAACAACCCTCACCTCTCCTTTCCAACACTCATCATACCCACCAGGGAAAGGGCCTGTGCAGTAGAGTTCCAATTCTCATCTCCCTCATTTAAAAAATATGGTGGATATTTGGGACGCCTGGGTGGCTCAGTTGGTTGGGCAGCTGCCTTCGGCTCAGGTCATGATCCCAGCATCCTGGGATCGAGTCCCACATCAGGCTCCTTGCTCGGCAGGGAGCCTGCTTCTCCCTCTGCCTCTGCCTGCCTCTCTGTCTGCCTGTGCTCGCTCTCTCTCCCTCTCTCTCTGACAAATAAATAAATAAAATCTTTAAAAAAAAATATGGTGGATATTTACATGTGCAGTATAAATGAAATACCTAAACTTTTAATTTGGAAATTTCAGAAAGAAAAAAGAAATATCATATCATAATAACATATTCATTCTATTCAACACCACTTTTTTGATTCTGTCAACAATTTTCCCTTTCGTGTTTTACAAAATTCAATAGTTTTGTCCATTAAAATTTAGACTCATTCATTTTCTTTAATATCTTCCACACTTTCATTTAGACTTCCATTAGCATCTTTAATTTTTGAAAATAAACAGCCAGTTTAACAATTTAGCTGTTTTGTTAAAGTTGGGTTGTTCCCAAATCACTTTTGATTTTAATTTATTGATCTATTTTCTCATGATAAATTTCTCGAAGCTGCATTTTTGTGAAGAGAAATGAACTTTATTACAGGCATTAAGATGTATTTTCTTTCTTTTTTTTTTAAGATTCTATTTACTTAACTGAGAAAGAGAGTGAGAGCGAGAACAAGTGGGGAAGGAGGTGGAGTGAAAGGGAGAAGTAGGTTCCCTGATGAGCAGGTGGCCGTATGCTGGACTGATCCCAGGAACCCAGGATCATGACACCAGCCAAAGGCAGATGTTTAACAAGCTGAGTCACCCAGGCGCCCCTATATTTCATTTCTTTCCACAAAGAGTTCTGCCAATTTTTATTGCCACAAGTAATTTATAAATGTAATGTGGCTCATGAGTTGTAATTACTGTATCTTATAGAATTAAGCATTTTAGGGGCACCTGGGTGGCAAAGGCTTTAACCCACTGAGCCACCCAGGTGCCCCGAGAATATTCACATATTATATATATTATACTGAATATATCATGAACACATAAGAGACTCTTACAACTCAATTATGAGACATACTTTATTATGGGTGAATATTTGAGTAGACATTTTACTAAAGAAGATATATGAATTAGAAGCAAACATAAATATAATATGTTCAACATTATTACTTTTTAGGAGAATGCAACTTAAAACCACACTAAGATTTCACTGCATACATGCACACACACACACACACACACACACTATACTGGATGAATTTTAAAAGATAGACAATAATGAGTATTAGTGAGGATGTAGAAAAAATAGAGGCCTTATATGTTGCTGGTATGAATGTAAAATGATACACTTTAACAAAAAGTTTGACAATTTCTTATAAACTTAAGCATAAACTTCCCATATTACTCACCCATCCTACTCTAGGAATCTTTCAAAAAGAAATAACATATATCTACATAAAAATCAATGTTTACAGCAGCATTATTCATAATATCCCCAAACTGGAAGTAATTAAAATGTCCATCAAGTGGTGAATTGGTAAACAAAAGTGGTCTATTTAAAAATGGAATACTCCTCATCAGTAGAAAAGAAGTAAGTACTGATACACACAGTACAACATAGATTAACCTCAGAAACATTATGGTAGGTGAAAGAAATCAAATTCCAGAGACTATATATTGAGACTATTATGCCATTTATTAAAAATATGGACAAAAAAAGTAATTTATGGAGCTAGAATGACTAATAAGCCTATGGCTTAGGGGGGTGTGGAGATGAACAAAATGAGCACAAGAAACATTGTGGGTGATGGAAATGTTCCCAATCTGGATTTTAGTGATAGTTACACAACTCTATAAATTTACTAAAATGTCATTGAATGCCACATTTATAATGGGTGAATTTTATGGTATATGTTTTATACATCAATAAAGCTGTTTTTAAAAATGTAAAAAAAATTGCAATTTTGAAATGTCAAGGATATATACAGACTCAGAGAGAAAGAATTACCACATAAATAACCAAAATAGAACTTCTATTCAATATATTTTATTCTATATACAAAGAGGTGAAAATCAATATAAAGAAAACACTGTATGAAAGTGTACAAGAGACTTAGACACTTTATAAAAGATGATATCTAATTGTCCAATAACTAAACAAACATATCCTCTATCTCATTACTGATCAGAGAAATGAAAATTAAAATTGCACTGATACCATTACGTTTATATCGGAATAGCTAAATGTTTAAAGTCCAAACAAATGTCATTCCTTTTGATGATATCAAGCTTTAGAACTTTCATGCAGTTATTTAGTAGGGTGTAAATTGGTATATCCTCTTTGGAGATGGTTTGGCACTCCTTCTAATGTGGTACTTACTTAAGAGATGCCAAGAGAAATGTGTAAGGATTAGCAAAGCAGCTGCAGTCAAAAGCAGGACACAATTCAGATTTGCATTGACATTGTAATGGATAAGTAAGTCATTGTATATGTATTATTTCCAGGAGTAAACACAAATAATCCACAGGCACACACAACACTGAAATCCAATCATTGAAGCGTAATGTTGAGCAAAAGATGTGTATAAATACATGTTGTATGACTCTACATGGAAAGTTTAAAGATTCAGGAAACTACACGTTAAGGATCAAGATTATATATTTATGTACTAGAATTATAAAGACATACAAGCGGGTACTCTCAGAATACTTGAGAGTTAGAAAGGGCCTTGGTTGTCAAAAGTACGAAGGGGCTTTCAACAAATGACATTTTAGTCTTGCAATGGGTGATTATGTTGATGTTGGCTTTGTGTGAAATCACTCAGCCGCACGTAGATTTCTGTACTCTTTTTTTGTGCCCTTTGTCTATATATGTGCGATTTTACAATGTTAAAAAAAAGAATAAAACAGTAATTTGGGATAGTATAATGTTTACATTGAAGTAGACATCTTTTTCAGAAAACAATATTTTTTAGAAGAGGACATAGTTATCTGTGGTCATTGTGGCTCCTGAACACTTTCTAGAAAATCATAATCACCAACACACCCATAACTTATTAATCCATCTCTCAGAGTTTTCCGAGGTTGCAACAGTCCTTTGGGGAAGAGTGGCTTTGAAAAAGAAAACAAATCTCCTTGGGCAGCCAACCCTATGATGAATTAATTTATGCTTTAAATCTTTTATATGCTGTGACATTCCTGTTGGTGGAAGGAGGGGGAATTTATATGGGGAGACAAAAGGACACTGTCAATAAATATTTGTTAATGAGCCTAATAAATTGGAGTTTACCCTATTATTTTATCATACATTAGGGAGCAACCCTTCATCTTAAAGTTTTAATAATGTGATTTTTGTCCCCAAGTCTTTCTCCATCTCTAGACAGGGCTAATAGCCCCACTAAATATGAATTACACCTAACTACTCACTCTCTTAGAACCCTGTTCTTGTCCTTCAGAAAATCCACCAATATTTGGAGTCATTCATGCATATTTGTGTTTATTTTTTCTCCTTTCTCTGCAAAACTGGAAGTTCCCATAAGAACTATGTGTGCACACCTTGCACCAAGCTCAGTGATTGTTCTCAGTAGTGCCTGAGAATCTATGTTGAATTACTGATTTAATCTCAGCAACCTTTCACCAACCATGCCTAGATAAAAATAGTCACAGTGAAATAGACAATCATTGGATGATTTTGAAAACAAAGACTTACCCTCCCAGTCTCGTGTTGTTTGAGAATCTTACAAAACATTTTTCTCTTGGTTTGTGTCAAGTATGAGATTTACTAGGAAGGTTGCTAAACCAATGATATGTAGTAGATCTGATTGCAAGCAGATGGAAATTCATTCAGCCATTTTTAACAGCTCACATCTCAGTAGTGTAACCAGTTAGCTATATTTTATAGGTCCACATTAAATCCTATTTTTTTGAATATGGAACACATGAAAAAGGAAAAGAGTGAGACACATTTTATCATCACCATATCCACATTTCCTAGGTGGTAATGTAGACTGAGTCAGAGATCATAAATTGTATAGTAGCAGAATCATTAGCTATTTTGATTCTCAAATACTTTTGAATCTCAAAAACTCATGGATGTTAGAATAAATAAATAGAAGTTTTCTCAAATGTTCTAAAAAATAGAGATACTACAATAGCACAAATAAAAAGAAACCAGTATATAGAATCCCAGAAAAAGCATCCTAATAATTTTCCTAACAATTTAATCACGTGTAACTGTTTGGCAACTAATTAAAATAGATAATTTTGAGATACAGTTGAATATTTCTCATAACAACTTAACAACATCCAAACAACCCAGTTTAAAAATTGGTAAAAGACTCAAATAGACATTTCCCCAAAGAAGATATGCAAATAACCAGCAAGCATATGAAAAGATGCTTAAAATTACTAATCATGGGGAAAAGTAAATCAAACAATGAAATACCACTTTATCTTCATTAAGATGAATATGATCAATAAAAAACAAACAAAAAGAAAATGTCAGGAATTGGCCAGGATATGGAAAAGTTGAAACCACTATCCACTGCTGGTAAGAATGCAAAACTGGTACAGCCTCTTTGGAACACAGTATGATGTTTTCTCAACATCATAGTCTTTGGGTATTCCTCAAAAATACCCAAAGGAATTAAAAGCAGAGACTTAGGTATTTATATACCAATGCTCATAGCATCATTATTCAAAATAGCCAAAAGATGGAAGCAATACATATGTCTATCAATAGATCAATGGATAAACAAAATATGGCGTCTGTATATGTACATGCATATGCATGTGCACACATACGTACATACCTGCATACACATACAATGGAATATAATCAAGCCTAACTGAAATAAGCCAAACACGAGACAGCAAATATTTAATTCCAATTATATAATTTGCCTAACAGTCAAATTCATAAAGACAGAAAATAGAATATGGTTACTAGGATCTGGGGGGTATTTTGGGGGAATCATCATTTAACGTTTATAGAATTTTGGTTTTGGAAGATGAAAAAGTTCTGGAAATGGTTGATGGTAATTGTTGCACAACAGTGTGAATGTATTTAGTGCCAATTAACTGAACACCTAATAATGGATAAAAAGGCAACTTTGATGCTATGTAAGTTTTTTCATATTAAAATTTCTCATGTCTTTTGACCAAATATCACAGGCAATGCATAAACTTTATGCCATTTTATCTTTTGTATCAGTGGGGTTTTTACATTTCTTAGTTCTGAACACCACATATCCATCTTGATTTATTTCTTATTCCCAGTTTTACATTCCTTAACTTTCTTCTTGCTGCATACATACACACCTACGATTCCTGAATCTCCTTGATTTTCGTGGTCCCTGGAAAGTGAACATCACTTTCGGGAGAAGTACTTAATGTCCAGTGTGTCCTTCTCCAGCGCTTTCCCTATGCTGTAGACAGTGTGGGAACATCTCAGACATAAAGGAAAAACTGCACCACCACGCAGAGAACAGGTGCTCTGCACATCACTTGAAACTTGCAAGGACTTCACATACAAGAAATAAACTTTTACAGGTTCAAGTACTTTCTGACTTATGCAGCAAATTCAAGCACATAACACATCACCAAAATTAAAACATTTGATTGTATCACCTGTGAACAAAATTGGTAGAAAACAAGGGACTCCTCTTGTAGTCTACTGATGGCAGTACAAGTAGGTAGATGGATATATGTTGAAGAACCAATCTGTATTATAAAATTTGAATGCATATACTTCATCAGTGAGTGATTCCCTGCCTCCATGTGTAATGTGGAAAATCACTCTCATGTGGCATAAAGATGAACACACAGGGGCACCTGGGTGTCTCAGCTGGTTAACCAGCTGCCTTCAGCTCAGGTCATGATCTTGGGGTTCTGGGAACGAGCCCCACATCAGGGTCAATAATCAGTGGGGAGTCTACTTCTTCCTCTGCCCCTCACCTCACTGGTGCTCTTTTTCTCTCACTCAAAAACAAAACAAAACAAAACAAAAACAAAAACAAAAAACCAAAAAACTTAAAAAAAAAAAAAAAGACATACTGAATGTTCTGTGTGACATGGTTTTAACATTACCACATTGGAAATAAATTAAATGTGTATTCATAGGGCAATAACATAAAAATTACAATTTACATATAATGTATAATCCTATGTTGCAATTCAAGAAGTGTAAAATATCTTTATGTGTTGCAGCCGGCGTGACAAATCGACCAGGAACAGGAGGGTAAGAGGATGAAGAAAATAACTCGAGAAGCAGAGAGATGGGGGCAGAAGGAGCACTGAGGAGGATGTCTAACAGGGCTAAGTTTATTCAAAGCATTAAGGCCATATATATAGTGATATTACTGTAGGAGAAGCAATACACCTGTGTCTAGTTAAACAACCACGAGTTCCCAATTAACTAGAAGCAGACCTCGTGATGCCAAATGACTGATGTCAGTACAATTGTTCTGTATTGATACAGCAAACCTGGAAGTAATTTATGGGCTGTACTAGGGCAGCAAGGACCAGCCACGAACTTAGGACCCCAACCGAATTGTTCTCATTTGTTTAGCAAGCGTGTGGGAAGTGACATAGGCAAGCACACTACATATAGCACGGACCCTTTCTCAGTGCTGCTCAACTTTTCCCGTCCTCAACCTTTTGTTAGGCTCTTCGGACTTTAAAGGAGGCACAAGTCAGGGCCTGGTTTGGTCCTCGTCTCAAGCCTTACTGCGGCCTCCCACACTTATGTGTGAAACTCTAAGCTTTAAGACAAGGTGTTGACAAGTGTAATAATTTGAACTTAGTGATCTAATTTACATAAAGCGAGTTCAGATTTTGATATTTAATAAAGATACATAAATTAACCCTTTGGAGTGAGTTCACACCAAGTGAACACATCCGTAGGGCAGCGAAGTTAGAAGGTCTAGGAAGAAGGGTTTGGCTTTTCAAGAACACTGGGTTTATGATGACAGGGAGTGATTCACATACTTCTTAAGTATGCAGCGTCATACGGTGAGTGTCCCTTTTGGTAGTGGAAGATTAAGTAATACAGACCTACAACGCCTTCTGGAAGAACCTTAAATAGCAAAAACAAAACAAACAAACAAATAAGTGCTGTTAAATCATCAGGGAACTAATAGGAAGTGAAGAATTACACAGTCAAGATCCAGGAAAGAGGCGGCACCTGGGTGGCTCAGTGGGTTAAGCCTCTTCCTTCGGCTCAGGTCATGATCTCAGGGTTCTGGGATCGAGCCCCATATCGGGCTCTCTGCTTGCCAGGGAGCCTGCTTCCTCCTCTCTCTCTACCTGCCTCTCTGTCTACTTGTGATCGCTCTCTGTCAAATAAATAAATAAATAAATAAGATCCAGGAAAGAAAACCACTGAGATGAACTGGACGTTTGGAATCATTTGTCCCAAAGGGACATCTCTTGATTCAACAAGGAACTTAGAAGCTGAAACCCTGAGCAGGTTTAGAAGCCTTGTCAGGTACAGACCACAACATACTGAAGACACAGGAGAGGACGTTATGCTGTCTGAGTTGAGATGCTGAGGTTACACCACAGATAAGAATTAGCCAGATGTAGACTGCTCCTCCCAGGTACATAAATCTGGCTTTGAAGTCCTATTTGGGGTTGAGATGATGTGGGATTATAATTCCCCCTAGCTGTATTCAAGGAGCAAAAATAAACCAGCCAACAAACAAACTCTCTGGGGAATGGTAAAATCATTCAAGATTTTAGTCTTCAAGATTTCTCTGTGAATTCTTATACAATACCTGCCATGTAGTGGAAACAGGCCAAGCACAAGAGGGGCAACCAAATAATAACTATATTTACTTATTACTAAATTCTATAACTAAATAATAGAAAGAAAAAAAAAAAGATAATAGAAATAGAGCCACAAAAATCCAGACACTGAAGTTTCCAATTCAAAATTTCAAATAGCTGTGTTTAAAATACAAAGGAAGGGGCGCCTGGGTGGCTCAGTAGGTTAAGTCTCTGCCTTCAGCTTGGGTCATAATATCAGGGCCCTGGGATCAAGCCTAGTCATCAAGATTTCTCTGTGAATTCTTATACAATACCTGCCATGTAGTGGAAACAGGCCAAGCACAAGAGGGGTAACCAAATAATAACTATATTTAACTATTACTAAATTCTATAATTAAATAATAGAAAGAAAAAAAAAGATAATAGAAATAGAGCCACAAAAATCCAGACACTGAAGTTTCCAAATTCAAAATTTCAAATAGCTGTGTTTAAAATACAAAGGAAGGGGCGCCTGGGTGGCTCAGTAGGTTAAGTCTCTTCCTTCAGCTCGGGTTATAATATCAGGGCCCTGGGATCGAGCCCCACATCGGGCTCTCTGCTCAGTGGGGAGCCTGCTCCCCCCTCTCTCTCTACCTACTTGTGATCTCTGTCTGTCAAATAAATAAAATCTTTAAAAAAAAAAGTTGTTAAAAAAATATGTGTATATTCTCTCACAATTTCTTCTTTTGATTCTATTAATTGGAGTAAAAAACTTCTTTTTAATGAAGTCAAATTTATTAGTTCTTTATTTTACTGGTTGTAATTTTGTTGTTATACTGAAGAAAGATTTGTGTCTCAAGATCACAAAGGTTTTCTGTGTTTTTCCTCATTTATTTAAATGTTAGTTTTTACATATAAGTCTATTCCATTTGATTTGATGTTGGTGCATGGTAAGAGACAAGGGTCAATGTTCCTTTTTTTTTTTTAATGTGAATTTCCAGTTGTCTCAATACCATTTGTGTGAACACTATCCCTTCCTCACTGGATTTTCTACATACTTTCGTTAAAATTCAATTTACCACAGTTGGTTTTATTTCTGGACTTAATTCGGTCTCATTGATCTCTATGCCTATCCTTGTACCAGTTCCACACTGACTGAATTAGACTGGCTTTAAAGTAAATTTTGAAATGGATCACTTAAGGTTCCAAATGTATTCTTTGTTTTCAAAAATTTGTGGCTATTATAGAACCATTACATTTTCAAATTTATTTTAAGGTGTTTGTCAGTTTCTACCAAAAAAGCCTGTGTATGTGTGTGTGTGTGATTACATTCATCTATTTTTAACTTCAGAAAATGAATATTAAGTAATCCAGAACACACACATGTAAGATCTCTCCATTTATTTTGATCTTTAATTCCTCGAGCAATGTGTGCCTTCTTTACAGTGAAAATTTTGTATTTATTTTTACAATTGTATTCCTATCTATTTTGTTATTTTTGACATTATTTTAATGGATTTTTCTTAATATTATTTTGTTTATTACTAGTATATAGAATACAGTTGATATTTGTATGGTATTATTGTTTCTGAGACTTTGCTAAACTCATGTATAAGCTTTAACAGTTGTGCATGCGCAAATATTGTGAATTCCTAAGGTTTTCCTACATTTAGGATTCAGAACTGTCATTTCTGAATAAGTCAATTTTACTACTTCCTGTCCAATCTAGGTATGTTTTGTTTTTGTTTTGTTTATTTTGTTTTTGATGAAAATGAATATATTTGGCATCTTCCTTAACTTCAGGAGAGATCACGGGAAGCATTTAAATCTTTCAAGGTATGTTTGGATATTTGTACGTGCTTCCTAGGAGGTTGAGAATTTTCCTCCTGTTGCTAGTTTGCTGAGAGATATGCCCCCCCCCTTTTAAGTGAATGGATGCTTCATTTAGTCAGTGCTGTTTCTACATCTATCTAGATGATCAAGTAATATTTGTCCTTTATTGTGTTACTATTGTGTTTTTCGTTATGTTTTTAATGTGTGAAATCAATACCACATTCTTAAGAAAGATTACATTTATTAATGATTTATAGTACCTTTGTAAAATGTTAGAATTTATTTGCTAATATTTCTTTAAAGATTTTGTACATATTTTCAACTAGGATTAATGGTCTGTAATATTCTTATAAAATCTTTGTTTATCTTAAAAGAATGGGCTGGGAAGTGTTCCCTTCTCTATTTTCTGACATAATCTGCAAAAGATTGGTATTATCTCTTTTGTAAATATTTGATAAAATTTAATGGTGAAGGCATCTAGACCAGGCATTTGGTGTGGGAAGAATTTTAATTGTTAACTATCTTTATTTGGTATGGTAAATTCATATCCTTTATTGGTAAATCAATTTTGATAATTTGTATTTTCATTGTAATTTATCCATTTTATCTAAATGTTAGTTGGCCTGTTAGATGTTAACTTATAATTCTTTTAGTTTTTGTTGTGTCAGTAGTGATATTCTGTTTTAAATTCCTGACTTTATAAAATTATCTCTTATTTTTTTCCTTTCTTTTGGTCAGCATAGCTAAATATCTATCAATTTTTTAATGCTTCCAACAAATGATGTTTGGTTTTAGTTGTTTTTTTTTTTTCATTTTTATATTTCCTATTTCTCTGATTTCTTCTCTAATTTCTATTTCCTTTCCACTACTTAATTTAGATTTAATAGCCTTTCCTTTTCTAGTTTCTTGAAATGGAAAGTTAGAATATTGATTTGTGACCTTACTTATTTACTGATACTGGTTTTTAAAGCTGTGCATTTCTAAGAACTGTTCTAGCTACATACCATATTTGCATTTTTTTAAGATTTTATTTTATTTATTTGAGAGAGATTTATTGAGAGAGATCACAAGAAGGCAGAGAGGTAGGCAGAGAGGCAGGCAGAGAGAGAGGAGGAAGCAGGATCCCCGCTGAGCAGAGAGCCCGATGCGGGGCTTGATCCGAGGACTCGGAGTTCATGACCTGAGCCCAAGGCAGCGGCTTAACCCGCTGAGCCACCCAGGCGCCCCATATTTGCATTTTTTATTTTCATTTATTCCAAAAATTTAATTTCCTTATAATTCGTTTACTATTGAACATTTAAAAATGTGTTTTGATTGTCTAGTATTAGTGAATTTCCCATATATCTTTCCTTTGGTGATTTCTATTTTAATTTGATTATGCTGGAGAAATATCTTCCATGGTTTTCATCATGTTAAATTATCGGAACTTATTTGAAGACTGTCTTATTATCTGTTCTGGATACTATTGTATGTGCTCCCTAAAAAATGTGCGTTCTGTAACTATGAAGTAGATTGTTCTTTGTATCACAATTAAAGTTGGTTAATAATTTGTTCAAGTTCTGTATATCTATATTCGTTTTCTGTCTAGTTGTTCCATTCATTATTGAAAGTTTTATATTAAAATTTTAACTGTTATTGGGTTGTAATATTGTTGGATTATAAATCTGGTGTCCATATATAGGTATGCCACATATTCAGGATTGTTTCTGGACCACCACAATAAAGGGAATATCACAACAAAGTGAGATATGTGAACTTTTTTGGTTGCCCATGGATATAAAAGTTGTATTTACAGTATACTGTAGTCTATTGACTGTGCAATAGCATTGTGTCTAAAAAAAAGTGTCAATCTTAATTAAAAATTACTTTTTGCTAAGAATTGCTAACCATCATCTGAGCTTTTTCAGTAATCTTTTGGCTGGGGGAGGTTCTTGCGTAAACGGTGATGTGTGCTGACTCACTGTGGTGCTGGTTGCTGAAGTCTGGGGTGGTGTTGGCCAGGTCTTTGAATAAAGTCTGCCACACTGTTTCACTCTTCCTTTCCGGAATTATTCCTTTGCAGCATGTGATGTTGTTTGGTAACAGTTTACCCATAGTAGAACTACTTTGGAAATTGGAGTCAATTTCTCAAAACCTGCAGTTGCTTAATGAACTAAGTCTCTGCCATAATCTAAGTCCTTTCAACCATCTTCACAGCATCTTCACCAGGAGTAGATTCCATCTGAAGAAACCACTTTCTTTGCTCATGCATAAGAAGCAACTTCTTATTTGTTAGAGTTTTATATTTGATCACAGCAACTTGGTCACATCTTCACATGTTATTTCTATTTCAATTTCTCTAGCTGTTTCCACCACAGGTGCAGTTACTCATGAACAATAAAGATAACAAAGATACCCATCATTTCGAGTTTCCATGTTTATAGATTAGTTCACATCTAGGATTTAGTATATGGAATCCTAACATATGCACTAATTTGTATGACTTATTTTGCATAGCATAATATTTTAAGATTGATCCATGTTGTTATGTGTATTAATAATTCAATACTTTTTACTGCTGTGCAAAAATTATCTGTTTGTTTCTTTGAGATTTTGGCTATTACACAAGCATAACAGCTATGAACATTTGTGCATGGGTCTTCATATAGACATAGTTTTCATACCCTTGTCAGACTTGGTAGGATTTGTCCTTTTAATATTGACTTTTTCAGTGGATATTAAACTGTCTTATCCTTTTTAATTTGCATTTCTTAAGGACTAATGATTTTGAGTGTATTTTTCATGTGCATATTAGTCATTTTTTTATCTTTGGTGAATGACTATTTGACTTTTTTACCCATTTTTCATTTTTTAATTTATCTTCTTATTAAGTGTAAAAGCTCTTTATATGCTCTACAGACATGTCCTTTGTAAATATATCCTTCCAATCTGTGACAAGGCAGGCGAAGAGTAAGAAAGAGAGCTCTTTCTTCACATATATGTGCATTCCCCATTAGAAATTCCTTTTCTTTTGTTCAATTTCCATGTACACTCCCTTACATATTAAATCTTATCATTTAAAAAAAAAAGTTATTCCTTACCAAATCTCTGGACTTCTATCCTCAATCATTTTACTTTATCTTGAAAAATTTGTATTTCTTTTACTATGGTTCAGGTGGTGCTGTGTTCTCTGTTTTTGTTAGTCTGAAATGCTACTATTTCAATTTATTCTCAAAGGATATCTTCACTTGGAATGTAACACTAAATAGGTAATTTTCCCCAGGTGTTATAGATATTGCTCATTTTCTTTCAATTTCTATCTATGAAAAGTCAGCTATTAGTTTATTTTGTATTAGAAAGTAATCTTTTTCTTCCTCCCACTTTTTCTAGCTGTTTATTAAGATTTATTCCTCCTCTTTACTTTTCCACAGTTAACATAGTACTATCTAAGGGTGTATTTAAGTTTTCCATCTATCTTCAATAGTGTTTCTTAAACATTTGATTTTATACCCTTCTTTAATTGAAGAAAGTTATCAGCTCTTACATTTCTAATATTTTCTTTTTTCTCTTAATCTCTCTCCTTCTGTTAAGGACTCCAGTGAAATATACATAAAATTCTTGCAGTATTTCTGATGCTTTTTACTTCACCTTTGTATATCACTAAATTACATGATGGAAACATTTTTTCCTGACATTTTCCAATTTACTAACTATTGTTTTGGCTGTATCTCTGTTGCTGTGATATGTATTCATTATTTAATTTTAATTATTTTATTTTCAATTTAATATTTTTGTTTATAGTTTTTTACCTTCTGTGAAAATCCTCAACCTTAGGGCGCCTGGGTGGCTCAGTGGGTTAAGCCGCTGCCTTCGGCTCAGGTCATGATCTCAGGGTCCTGGGATCGAGTCCCGCATCGGACTCTCTGCTCAGCAGGGAGCCTGCTTCCCTCTCTCTCTCTCTGCCTGCCTCTCCATCGACTTGTGATTTCTCTCTGTCAAATAAATAAATAAAATCTTTAAAAAAAAAAAAGAAAGAAAATCCTCAACCTTATGTTTAGTTCTTTCAGAAAACATATTTCAAAGGTTTTATCTAATAATTTCCTTTTTAAGTCCCTTGGGGGCATGATTTTTGTTACATTTTATTTGCTTTCTAGTTTCTGTTTCTTTTGTTGTTGCCATGTCTCCTCATTTACTTCACATATGTTTTATTGTTAAAAAGATATTGCATTTCTAAAATTATTTGTAAAAAATAATTTGAAGCCTAGAATAAATTTTAGTCCCTTAAATTATTTTATTTATTAATTAATTTATATTTTGCTCTCATCAATCAGACTCTCAGCTAGTCAGTAATCCAGACTCACCTCAGTTCAATTTCAGAAAATGAGATTATTTAAACTGAGATACAGTCTCTGGGGCCTGTCTCCCTCTATAGACTCCCTCTTCTAAGTCAGAGTTTTTTCACTTCATCCAAATTGAAGTGTTTTACAATGCTTTGTGGTTCTCACACTTGGGTAGGTTCTAGACTCTAGTCTCTTTTCTCCTAGGCCTTCAGAAGTTGTCAAAAGGTTTTCATTCAACGTCTTACCTTTGCAGCTCTTCTGTTTGGAAGAAGTAACATCCCACAGCCAAAAAGCAGCACTGAGAGCTGGATTCTTAATCCTCCCTTGTTTATGTCTCAATGACATAATCATTGTCAGTTCTCCAGTGAAATACTAGATATCATTTTGAATTTCTTTTTGAGACTTTAAGTTATTTAATTGGGAAAACTTGTTTGCTACCTATCCTTTTATGAGGACCAAAGTCCAAAAATGCTCAGAAGATGTTCATGTTCAATAAGTCCTTCTGGAATGGAAGAATAGAATAATTGGTGAATTCTGAAAGAAATGAAGCATGCACCATACTGATTGCATTATAACAGTATATCACAATTATGAAGAGTTATGTACTGGGGTGCCTGGGTGGCACAGTTGGTTAAGCGACAGACTCTTGGTTTCAGCTCAGGTTGTGATCTCAGGGTCCTGAGATAGAGCCCAGCATCAGACTCTGTACTCAGTGTGGAGTCTGATTAAGACTCTCTCCCTATCCCTTTGCCTCTGCCCCACTCCCTGCCTCAAATAAACCAATTGCATAAATAAATCTTTAGAAAGAATTATGTCTACGTGACTGGGACTGCCTACAGTGTTTGCAGTTATTACTACATTTGTCAATTATTTCTAATCCTTGATGATCATGACACTTAAAAAATTTTTCTTGACTGCTCGGTACTGTAGGTTTTGTGTTAGACTCAAAATAATATGAAAACACTCAGCTTTTGAAGACTTTATCATTGAGAATAGGAAGGTAGTATAAAAATAAATTTTAAAAATTCAAGACAATATATAAATGATAAATGCAGACTCTTCTGTATCTTATTAAAATTCGCACTACAACCTCTCATGATTCTTTTCCTCGATTCTTTTCAACTGTTTATATGCTTACAACCTCTGTCGCCATCTCTTACCCATCTATAACTCCTTGCAGTCTTATTTCCACCAAACCCTTTATTGAAAAATATTCTTAAAGTTTCATCTGTAACTCCCTGAAAGCACAAACCCAGAAAAGAGTTTTTGGTTTCCTTAGCATGTGTTACGGCCACCGACACCTTATGTCTTTAAATGATATTTCATGACCTTTTTTATCCTTTTACCTTTTAGACTGGCTTAATACTATTTTGCTTTGGTGCTTCTTCATATTCTGTGTTTCTTCTGTTGTGATTTTATTTATGTACACAAATTAAAACTATTACTTCAATAATAATGCTTTGATACAAAGCATTTATATTCAATCTTGATTTCTTGCCTGAGCCATGGTCACATATTCCAAATTATATAATTCATGTGAATTACGAATGCCATGAAGATTTTCAATGAGCTTCTCAGTGGTGACATGCTCAAAGTAGAACTCTTTATCTATTAACTGCCACTGTCTACTTCCACACATATTTTCTTCCTGCATTACCTGATTTGTCAATGTCACAAAATACTCTGTGGTAAGTAGTCCTGGGAAATCACAGACATTATTAATGTGAATGCAGGGAAAAGATGAGAATTCAGAGAATTAAGAGACACTGGCAAAATAAAGGAACATAAGTGAAATTAAAGAGTATAGAAAACCTCAACAAAGAGTATAGAACTACCACTGTGTCCTAAAAACAAGTAAAAAAAAAAAAATGAAAAGACTGAAAAATCAATAGCTCTTCTTGGAACCATAAGAGAGGTGAGGACTCAGAGCAAACCAGTGGCTCCAAGATTGGAGAGACAGACAGGGGTTATTCATTTCTTCCTGTTGAGTTGTGTGATAGATGTCTGTACGTGCATATGTATAGAATAGATATTACCCCTTATCAGATATAAGTTTTGCAAATATTTCCTCCAACGCTATAGGTTGTCTTTATATTTAGTTAAGCATTCCCTTTGCTATGCAGAAACTTTTTAGTTAGGTGGGGTCTCACTTCTTTATTTTTACTTTTCTTACCTTTTCTCTTGATGTCAAATCCAAAAATAAATAAATAAATAAAAATAAAACAAAACAAAACATTGTCAAGACCAATGTCAAAGAGCAAAGATTTTAAGCCCTGTATTTTCTTCTAGGAGTTTCATGGTTTCAGGTCTTACATTTAACTTCTTAATCCATTTTGAGTTGATTTTCATGTACAGTATGATAGGGGCCTGATTTCATTCTTTTGCATGTTGATATCCACTTTTCCCAATACCATTTATTGAACAAAACTTTTTCCAGTAGTATAATTTTGGCACCTTATTAAAAATTAATTGACAACATGTACATAGGCTTATTTTGGGGTTCTTTATTCTGTTCCATTGATTCACGTGTCTATTTTGCCAAGACTATACTGCCTTTTTTTTTTAATATTGTATTTATTTATTTGAGAGACAGAGAGAGCACGCACAAGTGGCTGAGGGAGAGGGATAAGCAGATTTCCCACTGAGCATGGAACCCAAAGTGGGGAATCGATCCCAGGATCTTGACATCATGACCTGAGCCAGTCATGACCTGAGCACCCAGGCTTCCCAAGACTATACATCGTAATTCCTTTAGTTTTGTAATATAGTTCAATACAGGAAGAGTGATGACTCCTGCTTTGTTCTTTCTCAAGTCTGATTTAGCTTTTCAAGATATTTTATGTTTCCACAAAGATTTTAATTTTTTGTTTTTGCTTTTCTGTTTTTTTTTCTATTTTTGTGAAACGTAACATTGAAATTTTGATGAAAGATACATTAAATCTATAGGTTGCTTTGGACAGTATGGTCATTGTCATAATGTTAATTCTTCAGTCCATGAACACTGAATATCTTTCCATTTATTTTGCCTTCTTCAATTTCTATCATAGATGTTTTACAGTGGGGTGTGTGTGTGTGTGTGTGCGTGTGTATACAGATCATTCATCTACTTGCCTAAACTTATTCATAAGTATTTTATTATTTTTGATGCTAATGTAAATGGAATTGTAAGAAACACATATATATTAAACATAAATGGATGAAGAAAAATACACCAGGTTAATACTAATTAAAAGGAAGGAATTGTAACTATACTAATTTCAGATACTGCAGATTTCAAAGCAAGGGAAGTTATCAGGTATAAAGAAGTGCATTACCTAATGATAGAGGGTCAATTCTCCAAAAAGACATAACAATCCTTAATGTGTGTGAGCCTAACAACAGAGCATTAAACCACATGAAGCAGTTAAAACTGATAGAACTGCAAGAAAAAACAGATGAGCTCACTATTAGAGATGTCGACACCCTTATCAGAAATGGAGAGATCCAAAAGGCAGGAAAATCAGTATGGACATAGTTCAAAACCTCAATATCCAAAATGAGTCAGTTTACAATATTTCTTCTCTGAGAAACTTCTTGTTTTCTTGAGAATCTTACCTATTGTACTCCTAATTCTATGACTACTGCTAAAGCTACATGAAGAGTCACGATTAGTAGACAGTCATACATTCTGTGTCAGGCACACACTCAAATAAAATGTATAATTTGCTGAGGTTTATATCGCCTATGATAGATTCTGGATTCAGATTGTAGCAGTCTGTTTCCAGAGTTCAATCTTAAAATTAAATAACTTCATATGGGGTATATTTTTAAGAAATGGGAAGAAGCAGGTGATAATGCTACAGGCATGCTTTTATCTAATGAAAAAAAAGATTTCTGGAAATGGCCTTAAATTCCAATAAATTGTTTTCTTCTCACCATGTCTCACAGTCTTCTTAGAACTAGTGTTGGGAATCTTATCCTAAGGTTCTAAGGTCAGCTTGCCATAGCCTGCAAAGAATAGAACGACTTCTCAGAAACTCAACCTGTAACACCAGCTGTCAGATGCCCCCTCTTGACTTCTATGTTCAAAAACAAACAACAACAACGACAACAACAAAACCAGTAGAATAATATCTAAACAATCTACCCTAACACTTTTGCAGAAAGCTCTTTCCACTTGAGCATCCATATAAATGTGTAAATTAATTTATTTTAAATTCATATTCCTAAAATTAAAAGAAGTATATTTTACTCTTAAATGAAAAGTCTGAAATTATCTCCAGTCTTCTCTAGCAATGTTTTTTTTTTTTTTTTTTTTTTACTCATATGCATTCCCTGACTTGTCTACTTTATGGCTTGCAAGCTGTTTTTGCATACATTCTCTCTGTGGTAAAATTAATTTTAGTTCAAATATATAGGTTTATCACATTTATGGAAAATAGTACTTAACTAGTTCTGTAACCTTGGGCAAGTAATACAATTTCTCTGGGCTCTCATTTCCTCATCTTTGAAATAAAGGTGTTGGAACGGATTAACTTAAATGTCCCTCCAGTTCTACCGTTCTGTGATTTGCTATAAAATCAACTCACTGTCCACTCAGGGATGTCTCTAACATGATATATATATGGCTTCCATTTATGGATGATTATGCCCTTTAATGACCTTGAACTAGCCTTTCCAGACTCACGCATGGCAGCTAACAGAGGCATGTGCACTTAGCTACACTTGGCAGTATGGCACTGGGGAAAACCATATTTGAAGCTGGGATCCAATTCTTGATATTTTGTCATCTCTGCCTCTAAAAAGCTATACCTAGCAATAAAAGGGCAAAGGAGATTTTGTGTGTGTGTGTGTGTGTGTGTGTGTGTACCACTCACAATTAAAAATCATTTCTAAAAATGTTGCGTTGATGCTGTCTGTAAACATAAATTTAAAAATAGAAGCAAAAAGATCATAAGGAAAATGTCTGTTTGCTTTTCCTAGGGGTGAATCTTCTTAGAAGCTGTTTTTTCTGTCTCAAATCTGAAAAGCAGATAAACCATTCTTGCTTCCTGCTGAGGAGAGAAAGCTTGGGGATCCATTGGATGTGTGAGACAGAGAATCACTTAGATCACAGGTTTTCATCTGCAGTGTCAGAACTCAGCTATGCGCACAGACCAGCTGGAGAAGGGAGCGGGGTACTGTATGTAACAAAAGGCTATTTTTCCCCCTGTGATGTAGCCTGACAGGAAAACAAGAATACCTGAGGACAAATAAGCCTGGGTGTCTCTTCAGGAGGGAAAAAAATAGTGAACCCTTTTCCATGAGGACCTGAATTTAGACAAAGGAGAGTGATTACAGATCAGCAGACAAGCAGCAGTGCTGTCAGAGAGACCACGAGAAAAACAGCCCCGTGAGTGCTGGACCACAGGACCCCCCGACTGAGCCAAGGGTCCCCTCTGGGTCTGGGACACAGGGGAACTGGCCTTTGTGCCTAGAAGGTGAAAGAAATGTGGCCTTGTGCCCCACGATCCAGGATGGTGGTGTGTACAGGGGGACGGGGTTCCTTATGAGAGGATGAGCAATTAAAAAATCTATCAAGGTCAACAGAGACTGTTGCTCAGTTGTGGGAGTATATTATCCATAATAACAGCTTTCCAAAGGGTTGAGTAGTAAATCTTAGCAACGTGATTGCTGTGTGCAGAGCGAATCTGAGAATTGCTGCAAACTGTCAGAAGGGATTGAATTGGAGCCACAGAATGTGACATTTTTAAGAACAGAAAATGACAGAAAACTACCATTTTTTTAGAATCCTTATTTTAAAAAATAATATAAAACAAGTGAGACAGCTCTTGTGTAAGACAGTGGTTCATCAATTTTGGTGAGCACCAGCCTCCCCCCGAGAAACTGGTAAGGATATAATTACGTAAGGCTCCCAACAAGAGATTATGACCCCAAGGATGGGCAGGGGGTCTGGTGATTGGCCACGTGATCTATTCACATTCCAGAGACAGTCTCTATGGCCTGTGTTCATTTTGACACATATGCACATACTGTTTATATGTGTGCGGATTCATGCTCACAGAGGCTCCTTTCCTTTGAGGATAAAAGGTGTAAACATGGGCGCCTGGGTGGCTCAGTCATTAACCATCTGCCTTTAGCTCAGGTCAAGATCTCAGCATCCCTGGACGGAGTCTTGCATCGGTCTCCCTGCTCAGTGGGGAATCTGCTTCTCCCTCTGCTCCTTGCTCCTGCTCTCTCTCCCTGTCTCTCCTGCAAAAATAAATAAATATATATATTTCTTAAAGGCATAAACATATGAAAAGGGATTAAAATAGTGCTGGACACATTGTAATCACTCATATGTACTAGCCATAGAGGCTTATATATAGACATTGTTCAGAAGCAAATATGTATTATCACGTATTGTATATATAGGAATACAATTTTTTAAGCAAGTTAGGTACACGTAATTACAGTCAAGCAGAACTTCCTGAATCTCTCTGAAGTAGCATTTGTGGTGTTCACTAAGTCAAAATTCTTAATATCTCCTTCTGAAGCCAGGTGAAGATTTTAGAGCACTTAGAATCCACTGCACTGTAGCTCAGCGAGGGACCCACCAAAAATGGAGCCCTGTCTGCTTCAGTTACACAAAGTAGATTTTTCCTGTTGTCTCAATTTGTACAGATATACCGAATTATGAGTAAAGACAAGATCAATTTTCAGGAGGAAAAATTGCTTAGCTTTCGATCTTTAGGAAATTACCTAACTACTATTAGCATATTACATCTGTACTTTTAAATTTTTTCATCAATTCCAACTACGGCAATAAAATTCTCATGTGCGATTTAACGGCAGCATTAATGAAGTTGATTGGTCTATAACATGCAGGGTCAGTTTTATCACCCTTTAAAATACCTGAATTAAGATATTTTTATCTTAACCACTAAATGAAAGAACTACTTTACTGGATGTTCTCTAAGGAAAAAAAAAAAAAATGAAGAAAGTTAGCCCAATTTAATTCTTGATAAGATCTTTAAAGCCTGAATGTCACAAAATGTAATAGAAAACCTACTTTTTAATTTAATTTCCCAAAAGTAACTGCAAAACCTCTGCAAATTCTATTCACTCTGAATGTGATTTCTTCAATGCGGTGGCTTACACCAGGAAATAACACCCTTTGGGGCTACATTAACTCAAGTTGCCCAGATATTAAAAACTGTGGCCTCCTACATTTTCCCTGCTGAGGAGTGGTAGAGGGTGCTTGCTGGTCTGAGGGAAGCTACGAGTTTAGCTGGTAACCAAAAATATAATATATTAAGTAACTATCTCTTTAGTTATAGGTAAGGAAACTGAAGACATAAAATCATTAATAACTCAAGGAAATTCCACACACAGGGATACAAATAGCTCTAAGAGTAGAAAGACTACCTTTTAGTTGTCCTTCCCTTCTCGAACCTGGAGAAATGAATATAGACACTGTGAGAGACTCACTTATTCCATAACATTCAAAACTCTGAAAATGAAGGGAAAAAAGCATAGGCATGCCTAAGTCACGTGGTCCCTTATCTTTAGAGTAATATTTTCTTCACAAACTATATTTCCAGTTAACTATATATGTTACATTATTTTTTCATAATCTAACATTCCAATTTTTCTCTGGTTTAGGTACATTATACTATTTCTTTTCCCTCAACACTAGGGTCTTTTTCCATTTTCCTGTTTTCTGTGACTCTGTTGGTTTTCTCCAATATCTTCCCCCAACTCTTCTTTCTGGAAAATGCCCATGCAGGCGGAGTTTCCTTTGCAGAATGAACTACCCCTTCTTGGATAAAACAATAGTAATTTCTTTAGCCTCTATTTTAAATTCTTATATAAAATGATCTTTTTCATGTTTTTCTTTTCTACTACATGTGATTTCTAGAGTGCAAGAATCCTACCTTAAATGTGCTCATAGCTATCATTTCTAAAATATATTAGGTGCTCAGAGATTAAATGGAACTTTATCTATTTTTTTTAAATATTTTGGTTTTTTATTAACATATAATGTATTATTAGCCCCAGGAGTACCGGTCTGTGAATCTCCAGGTTTACACACTTCACAGCACTCACCATAGCACATACCCTCCCCAATGTCCATAATCCAACCACCCTCTCCTGATTCCCCTCCCCCTGGAACCCTCTTTGTTTTGTGAGATGAAGAGTCTCTTATGGTTTGTCTCCCTCCTGATCCCATCTTGTTTCATTTATTCCTTTTCCTACTCCCCAAACCCCCCACGTTGCCTCTCAACTTCCTCATATCTTGAGGAAATAGATACAGAATATTTCTGTATATGATGAAATATATGTATACATTAAATATCTAGAGAAACATTATTAAATTTGAAAAAGTATAATTAACTGAAATAATAAATGAGTTTACCTGTGAAATTTTTAATACACATTAAAAGAAAAAAAGAATAATTAAAGAAATTTTAATAATTTCTTTTGAAATTAAAAAGACAAGAAAACGATGGAGAATATTTACAACCAATCAGAGATAAAACTCAACAGAAAGCTGAGTCACAGTATGTTGTAATGCTAGCACCTTATCCAGAAGAACAATTTGGCAAGAGATTTGAAGCCAGCAGAACTGTTGGAACATTCCTGGGCTAGTTGGTTACTATGGAAATAAAAGCAAAAGTGAAACAGAGTGTTAAGGGTTTGGAGGGCGAGAGGAACAGCAGGAATTGCTTATTTTTTAAGTTTTGGGCAAAGACATTAGCTAAAAATCACCATGAGAATTTGGTCTGTCTCACAGGGTTGTTGTTGACAACAAGTCCTAAAAGGGTCCAGCAGCTTGATGTTCTTTAAACACGCACCTCTGTGTAATTATCTAACCAGTCAGAACTTATATTAAACTTTAATGTTTTTATTTTTTTTAATGTTTTTATAATTAAAAAAAAAATCAGGGTTTGAATATCAACCTAAGAGTTATCTTTCTGTGTGTATGTGTGTGTGTGTGTATACACACACATATATTTCTGTATATATAGAGTAAAACAATTATTTGAAATATAGTCATTAAGTTCATTCTAAATTATTTTCACTCATTTGTTTTACATGCATAAGAATACTTTGTATCACAACCAATTTAGACAAATTAAAACTCAAGGAGAGCTTTTAGAAAATTCGGCCACAAAATACATGTTATGCATCTTGAAAGTATTTTGTTTCTGTCAGGTAATTAGATTTTATTATATAACATGTTAGACTATAGTATTTGAAAAAGAAGGTCTATGGATATAGTCTTAAAAGAGATACATTGTGAATGACAAAGACTGAGTTACTACTTTATAGCCGAATCAGATGATTCAAAGCATATGTATGGTAGTTTTTCTGGGAGGTTATTACTTTGTTGGAATGCTCTACCAATTTCATTAATTCCTTATTTCAGTTTGAGAAGATACCATCCAAGTATGTTGCTATTGCAATCCATTAAGAGGTCTTTTATTTAAGTTTTAATTTGCTATGAAATAATATTTTAATGCAATAAAAAGTATGGCCCAATTTGCCATGATTCTGATATGGCTGAACTTAAATTATACATTTATCTGAGTTTGAATTACTGTGCAGCATAGCTTCAACATTTCTTTCCACTCATACTGGGTGATGTTGGCTTTGGGTCTGAAATGGTATGAAGCTGGAATTCCCAGCTAATCCCCACCCTTCCTTAAACCTAACCCCTCCCTTCACCAAAAAAATAAAAACATATTGAAAACATTCAAGACTATAACAAAATGGGATGCCTGGGTGGCTCAGTTGGTTAAGCATCGGACTCTTGGTTTTGGCTCAGCTCATGCTCTCATGAGTTGTAGGATCGAGTCCCAGGTTGGGCTCCATGCTCAGAGGGGAGATTGCTTGAAGAGTCTCTCCCTCAGTCCCTCCCCACACTCCCTTTCTAAAATAAATACATAAATCAAAAACAAAAAAAAAAATCAAACAAAACCCGAGTATAACAACAACAGAAACCAACATAACACTAGAAATTAAAACTATAATTTAACCTGCCCCAAGCATCTGAAAAGAACCTTACTTACACCATGACCATAAGTGTAGAGGTAAGAATTGTAATGAAGGGATGATGTAAGTCACCAACATCTGAGTCTTGCTCACCTGAAAGAAGATAGTCATTTGTTTCTCACAGTGTCCTTGGATTCTGGTGCTCATGGTCTCTGCCAGCCAAACTGAAAGTAATAATCTGTCTGCATAAAAGTGGAAATTTGAACCCAGTGGATGGCCTCCCACAGAAACCAAAATTCAGAAAGTTGGCAGCTGAGTGTCACTGAAGACTGAATCTTGACAAATGCATATGAAGGAGACTTCAGACCCTTCAGAGTTAAACTCATTTATTCATTTATTTCAGACTTCAGACCCCACCAACACCACTCAAGAATCACATCAACAGTATTCAAACTTTGTCATTGCTATTAATATTTATTATGGTGATCTGTGATCAGCGATTACAACTCGCCGAAAGCCCAAATGATAGTTAGCATCTTTAAGGAATGTTTTAAATTAAGAATATGTACTTTTTTCAGATAATACTATTGCATATTAATAGACTTCAGTATAGTGTAAACATAGTTTTTATATGTGCTTTGAAACCAGAAAGTTAATTTGACTCATCTTATTGCAATATTTGCATGGCTGCAGCAGTCTGGAACCAAACTTCTAGCCCCAGAACTCTCCAATAACTGAGATATGCCTGTATGGTGTTAGGGTCGATTTAATGTTAAAACCTGTTTAACTATTAGGTCCTACTTAGCCAGAGCGACTGCACATTGCCTAGGTAGCCATATTGTTGTTTACATCCACGGACTTCATTCGGGGAATTAACACCCCAGTAGTTCCTGGTATTGGTTCTGGGTATCGATTCTGGGAGTAAACGCCTTAACAATAGAAGCCACGTGCCTTGGGTCTGTGGTTATGACCTATAAAACCAGCCTGTGAGATCAGGACGGGGTTGCCCTCTTTGGAGGTGGCCCTGACAGGTCAGTCTGGTTTCTGATGCCTGGCATAAAAATAAAATTTTGCCTTACTTTCAAACTTTCAATTTGTATCAGTCTCGCTCCTTTGATAACAGACCCCAACATATGGCATACAATAACTTTGAGGAAATAGAAAATGCTGAAATAAACCTAAAATTCTTATTCAAAACAAAATAAAAATTCATATAGGACAGGGTGAAAAACAATTAACACAGTCAGAAAGTTTCTACCAGAATGAGAATAGGGGTTAATATATATATATATATATATATATATATATATATATATATATATATATATAAAATGTTGAATTTCACCTGAGACTAGTTAAGAAATGTCCCTTTTGTGGGGCGCCTGGGTGGCTCAGTGGGTTAAGCCTCTGCTTTCAGCTCAGGTCGTGATCTCAGGGTCCCGCATCGGGCTCTCTGCTCAGCAGGGAGCCTGCTTCCCTCTCTCTCTCTGCCTGCCTCTCTGCCTACCTGTGATCTTTCTCTCTGTCAAATAAATAAATAAAATCTTTAAAAAAAAAAAAAAAAAGAAATGTCCCTTTTGTATTCTAAGGAATGGCTTACTTCAAAGAACCACCCTTCCTCTTGTGACTTACCTTAAACCCTTATCCTAAACCTTATCTAGGATGAGGTCAGAAAGAAATCCTCCAAGTCCCTTCTTTAGGTCACAAATGATTAGCTGAATGGTTTGTCTCCACCAATCTGGCCAAAGTTCCTGCTAATTTTGATGTCATTTTTTTGAATATTGGTAGGTTTGGTGGGGTCTGGAGCCCATGGCCAAGAAAAATTCTTGAGACCTTTTTGGTGCAAATTGGTGGTTTTATTAAAGAATGGGGACAGGACCCTTGGGCAGAAGAAACTGCAGCACTGGGTTTTTGAGGAATGATTGATAATATACTTGAGAGTTGGGGGTAAGGAAAAAGGGAAGTTTTCGAAAAAACTTTCATAGGCTTAAGACTGGAGGCCTTGCCATAGTAGGGTTAAGGTCATTTTTTCTCTCTAGGAATGCATTAACATTGAGATAGTGGGAAGCTGCCTGCCTCAAGTATTTGTCAATGGGCTGCTGATTATTAGGACATTTTATTTTATCTGCATTTCCTTCTGGAAATTAGGTTATTAATAATATTTTTTTTTTCTTGTAAATGGCTAAAACATTTGTAAACTGAGGGAGACTCCTGTTTTGCATGACTTTGACCTCTGTAAAGTCAACCATTTGTTTTTCCTTTTCTTAGCTTTAGGGCCTCCAGGAGCACCTGAGGAAGGTCACCTAGATCCCATCTAGGAGTGGGGCTGTGTGGGGGGGTGGCAAGGGTCATCTTGTGCTTTGTCCTCAGCTTACCTTCTAGCCCCTCATCAATCTGACCTGACCACACTTTAGTCAGGATTCATCCCTCACCCAGGTCCTTGGACTTTGACATGTCTTCCTTCACCAGCTTAAGCAACAACTAAAAGTAGTAACAATCTCTCAGTACACAGCCCTTCCAAAAAGCAACCGACCCCAGAGGAGACATTCTCTGATCCACTTACCTATCAAAGCACATGTTCAGCCACACCCAGTTCTTTCCAAGCCTGTTTACGCAATCCTATAATAGAAAATCCTTTCTGCTTGATCTGTAGGACACTTCTAGCCTTACAGTTGGAGGGTTCGCTGTAAAGTAATAGCCCTCTTCCTATTGCAGTGGTCTTTTTGAATAAAGTCTCTCCTTACCTAAATCCAGATTTGCTTTCTTTTCTTTTCTCTTCATTTCTTTTTTTTTTCTTTTTTCTTTTCTTCTTCTTCTTCTTTTTTTTTTTTTTTTTTTTTTTTTTTGACAAAGCTAGGAGAAATAAAACGTCAGCCTAAAAATTTTAGGTATTGCTAAGAGGAGTGTTAAATCAGAACAGATGTTATATAAAAGCAAACAAAACAGTTTTTGAGCTCAATAAGAACTCCCTACAACAAAAATATATTCCAAGTGGGAAACATGAATTAAAAAAAAAAATAAGTAAAATCACTAGAAGGAAATACAAATGAACCACTCACAGAGAGAAATCACTGTTTATGTGTGTCCTCTCCCCTAGTGCCCATGCTCTGTGGTCCCACCGTCTAGTAGCTTTAAATACAATGAGGCATGGATTGCTTATGAATGTGGGCTCTAGTCCCAGTTACTTCTCCGCACTCCAGACTCAACAGAGCTAGCTACTTGCTTGGTTTCTCCATTTATTAACTGGAAAGAATCTCCGATTTCCCAAGTCCAGAACAGAACTGTTCACTTACGCAGCTCTTTTCCAAAGCCCTTCAACAGGAGGGCTCCATCTAGAAACTGTAGGCTGGTTTTCTTAATCGTTGAGGCCCAAAATTTTGGGAGTGATTTTTATTTTTATTTCATAATTCAGTTCATGCGTAAATCCCTCCGTGTCTGTATATAAAGCGTTTATGTCAGGTCAGGCTAATTCTTGAAAGGTTCCCCCAATAATGCATCCATGATTGAAGGAGCGAGATTGATACCAAGCGAAGGTCACGCAAAGCTTTATTTGGTGCCAAGCATCGAGAATCAAACTGACCGGCCAGGGCCGTCTCTTACAAAGAGTTGTCCCCTCCCAGCCTCACTAACTTTTATAGAGCAAAGGACATGTGTTTGAGCCTGGCCACACACAGGTGGCCAATGAAATTGTACCATACAGAGAAAGCTGCACAGTCATGTTAGGTCCCATACGGGTGGCCAATTGAATTACAATTCACCCCATAGTAGCTATTTGAACTAGCCTATCACCTTGGTCAGAATTGGTGCCCAAAAGTCACCTAAAAGGCGAGGCCCACACTCCTTAGTAGCTAGGGAGACAGTATGCATGCCCCACTGATTGGATGTCTCCACCTGGCCCAACTCATCCCTGCATTTGGGCTGTTATCTCCACCTGACCTGACCCACCCTTGTATTTGGGCTTTGTTACCTGGGACTGGTTTCCCCGACTTGCTTTTAAGTAAGTTCCCGGGGGCGGGGCGGGGGGAGCAGGGTCAGTTTAAATTTTACTGCATAAACAACAAAATCACTGTTTAACCAGATGGTATCGCTCTGGCTAAATAGGCCCTTACATTCTCTTGCATCGGCTTCTAAGACTGGAGGCCAAGTCACCACGTTTCTCATCTGAAGTACTTGAGTGACCTCCTTTCTGGTCTCCCTGCTTCTTTGCTGCCCCTGTTCCTTTCTCTCCCTATAAAGCTGACAGAATCTTCTTTGAAATTGCGTATCAGATCATATCACGCCTTTCTTCAAGACTCTCCAATGACTCCTTTTAGTCACTGAGTAACAGCCAAAGCCCTTACCAAGATCTGCACTGACCCATCTATCACTCCTAAGCTCTCCCTGAACACAGGGTTCCATCTGCCCCTCAAACCCACCTGGCTTATTCTTGCCTTAACGACCTTGTCTGAGCAGTGTCAACATACCATACATTCCACATAAAATAACTTTTCAGTTTTTACATTCCCGACGTGTCATGCAGGGATTTTGTATTTTTCATAGTTAACGGTAAAATGAAAAACAGCACACATAAGTGGAATGCTCTCATTTTTAATAATAGTAATGCATCGGTGACCTAATGGAATATTAGGGTTGTTTTTCCTCTACAAAAGTATACTATATTGAGAAAGTATTGAGTTTTTTTAAGAGAGGATTGGCAATTATCTATAAAGAAGTAACAGAGTAAACACAACAAACAAAAGAACAGCAAAAAAAAAAAAGCAAATCAGATTCTTTCTCTAAATATATTTAATCAAACTTTTTAGTGTCTTTAAAGCAACAAATATAAAATACATATTTGAAAAAAACACAGATTTGTCTTCTACTAACAGATGACCTTGTCATAGAGGACAGTAAATCATACAATGACAAACAATAGATGTCTTAATTACTGAAAAGTCAAAAGTAATTCCCTTCCATGAGCTACACAGTTGACATAGTTTTGGAATGTTGGTGAGGTCAGGAGTCAGCAGCCCAAAAGAGAATTCATGAGGTATCTTTGATGCAAAAAGGTGATTTTATTAAAACATAGGAACAAGACCCCTGGGTAAAAAGAGCTGTTTGCCCTGTAGATGTGAGGAATGGCTGATTGTAGACTTGGGAGTAAGGGAGGTTAAGGACAAAGGGAGGAGTCCAAAAGGACTTTCATATGCTAATGAAGACACTCTTGATACTGTGGGACTTGCTATTATCAAACTAAGATTGCTTTTCCTTCCAGCTAAGCATTAACATTAAGTTTCCTGGAGGAATGCCACCTGTATCCAACCCAGGAGTGGTTGGAGGAGGAGGGTGCAGGGTGACACCTTGTACTTTGTCCTCAACTGGCCGCCAGCTCCCTCATCACAGTGAAGCTGAAAATCACACTGTTGGAGAGTGTCCAGCATCTAAGCCAGAGCAGACACCTGGGTAACATGTTAGAGTGTCAGCTCCCACAAGTGAAAGTCCTAAAATAAAATCCCTGAAGATCCAAGACTAGAAAACAGAGAAATGTCTAAGTTACAAACTTACACTGAGGTTTGCTGGAATATCTTTTATATAATTAAATTGTAACCCTAAAAATAAGTTTGAAGATAAGAAGTAGGGAACTTCTAGTACTTAATTATGCCCTAAGTTTAATTTAAGCAATTGTGGAGGTGCACTAAGTCTCAGACTAAGTAGGGGCACCTGGGTGGCTCAGGTGGTTAAGCAGCTGCCTTTGGCTCAGGTCATGATCCCAGGGTCCTGAGATCGAGCCCCATGTTGGGCTCCCTGTTCAGTGGAGAGCCTGCCTCTCCCTCTCCTGCTCCCCTTTTCTTGTGCTTTTTCTCTCTCTCTTTCTAATACATAAATAAAATCTTAAAAAAAAAAAAATTCTCAGGCATAATAATGTCACTGCATTTAATATAAAATCAGGTCTCCTGTGATCATTATTTCTCACATTCAAGAAAGTTTCATATGTCTTAAACATTTTTAAGTTCACCCAAAGAATGTCTGAGAAAATAGTATCATAAGGTTATCTTGGAAATGGCATTTTCTTTCTCTAAGTCATTTGTTGGCACAGATCCTATTTACAACAAAAAATTAGAAAATGGGATTTTTACATGTTGCTCAATTCTTTTTCTATAAATATGGATGGAATCCTCTACTGTGCATAAAGTAACAATTTGTGTGTTCAAAAATATTTTCCCAAAACATGTTATGAAACTGTATTTTGGATCACAGCAGTGAATTACACAAAGGTGAATGTTGAACAGAAATTACTACCATAATTTCAAGCATGTTAGACAACTTTGGAGACTGTACTGGTGAAGAGAATAAATTGTCTTCTTCAAACCAGGCTGGTTGGGAATGAAAGAAAAAGTAAAAAAAAAAGTAGTCTCCTGCTCAAAGGGTCTGGACCTTCAAAAGCCACAAATCCCAGTAAATAGGGCTAAAATGTCCCCATACCTTGCAACAACTGTGCCCACAGGCCTCTGTGATCGAGACCCAGGGAAGACGCCTCCTTATTATCCATCTGATACATGGACACCATGTCAATATATTATGTAAATTATGTGTGCAGGATAGCATCCGTACTAGCTCGAGTAATTCCCAGCAGATTTTTAATTCTTTTTAATTCTTCCCACCAACAAACCTTTGGACCAAACTGAATACTTCCTATACTGTAATCTATAAGAAAAGTGAACAGTAACTTAATTGACTGCTTTAAATCAGGGTGACTTGATCCAACCACCTGTCTCTTTCTCTCATTTTACCTGGACAGTTCCCTTTGGCATGAATATGACAAACGGATATGAGGATGGGATGATTCTTTATGGGCTTTGGGTCTTCCTCTTCTCTGAGGATAACAACGACAACAACAACAATAAAAAACAAACAATAGAAACAACAACAATAAAAATCAGACAAACAGGTTCGGGTGTCCTGACACTGTGGAAACAGGGTGAATACAACGGCACGTGGGATTGGTTACAACCGGAAATCATGGCCTGCTGCCTATCCTCTATCACTTGTCTCCATGCTCTCCAGTTTTGCTGTTTTGTCAGATCTATCCTTGCTTGAAACATTGTCTCTAAAGCCGTAAGTCCTCTCTCACGGGTTTCCTTTCTCCTAAGATCCAATCAGAAGCAATGGAGAAAGGACAGACCCTCATTACGTCCCCAAATCATCTGACTTGGGGAGATAAGTTGTTTATGCTAATATGGAAAATCAAGCCTTTCCTCTGGCTTGGTTTGGTAATTCAAAAATAATCAATATCTAATCTAAACATGTTACGACATTTGTATTTCTTCTTCCAAGAGGGAGCAAATCATAACAATATTATGCAGGGAAATTGGGACACTTGAGTTGACAACTATTTCATCTTTATCATCCTCAGACTGATTTTTTCTTTTCTGATCATCTTAGAGAAAAATTGTAAAATACTTATGAAGTAGCTTTCTAGTGATATCTTCTATATAAAAATTGTTTTAAAACAGTTTTCTTAGGAAAGTAATGCACAGAAGTAAGAATAATGTTAGGGGAAATACAATACCATTAGCTGGAGATGATACCTGTAAATATAGTTTCAAAATCTCAGTCTTCTGAAAATCGCCAGAGTTACCCCATGTATAGAACACTAGCTTATTCCCCTAGTGCCTTAATTGGTTATCCACTGTTGTAAAAACACAAACAGGTGGTCACCAGAGGGGAGGTGGGTGGGGGTGGGGAAGTAGGTGATGGGGCTGAAGGAGGGAGGGCACCTGTCTGATGAGCACCGGGTGCCAGAAGGAAGTGTGGAATCACTAGATTGTACACCTGAAACTCATATAACACTGTCTGTTAACTAACTGGAATTTACCAAAATAATAATAATAAACAAAGCTCAGCGTGCCCTTTTTTGAAGCTATCTGAAGTAAAGATGTTTCAACAATTTAGCCCCCCCAAAAATGAATAAAATAAGGGTATTTAAAACTTTGTTACCACCACACGTTTTCCAATGACTTCAGGGCTGACTTCTAAAGAATTTTAATGTGAAATAAAGCAATCAGTTTATACTTGGTTATATCCCAACTTCTCCAAACACATAACCTTGATAGATTAAACATCAGAAATAAGCAAAAATGCATAGCTGGGCTCATATGTAAGAAAATGCTCCAATGTACCCTAGACAGAAGGGAATGCAGGTGGTAAAGAGTAAGAGGGATGATCTGTGGGGGCCTGGGATGGGAATCAGCTGGGGACCTGAAAGTTCAGATCTGTAGTAGGGGACTAACAGTGGCTCACACACCCCAGGAAGCCTGGGCAGGTCTCCTGGGCTAGAGATCCCTCAGGAAAGGGGCAAGAGGGGTTGAGGAGGAGAACTACTGCTTATTCCTAACTGCTATTTCTTCTGCACAAAGTTTGGGCTTGTGGAAGCAGGATTAAGACTTATTATTAAATGCACCTGCCTGATAAACCACTGTGTTATCAGAGCAGACCTCAAGTGGGTTTTAAAGAAACCACTAAGTAGAGAGTAGAGTGGCCTGTGTAAGTCATAAATTTCTTTTCTGATATGTCTGTAAGAAACTTTGTGGCCTGACTCAGTCAAGGTCCAAAATGGCAAGTGTGTTTGGCCATCCCTACTCTGTGGCTTCTGGCTCTGGGTCCAGGGTGGTAATAACATTTGCATTCATCTCCCAGCTAGTGGGAGAAATGTGGAAGCAAAACAAAACAAGACAAAACTTAAGATTCTATTTAAGATGTCAGGGGAGAAAAACTTCTCCTTTACACTCTTATGTTTTGTAAGTCGGCTGTGTGAATTAAGTTTACCAAAAAACTCCCCTCTCAAAACAAAACAAAACAAAACCACAAAGCAAAACCAAAAACAGAAATATGGAGGAAATCAATACAGATTTATTTACGTTTTTATATGTACAGGAGTTCACAGTAAAGAAGTGAAATTCAAGGTTTTTAGATGTGAGAGCATCTATACTCTTTTAATAAAGGAAAGAGGGTTTGGGCTTCAAAGAACAATAAAGTGTGAGGAAGTGCTTAGGAAACACATAGGGGAGCTAAGAGAAGATTTGAGTTGTTCTAGTAAAGTTTGTTTAAACAGATTTATCATCTTCACTAGTAAGGAATGTTGTTCTCATCTTATACAGGAGGTTGGGGAAATGCATGCTACGCTCACAAAGGAAAATTTATGCCCTACTTCTAGGCAGATAAGGGTTGGAGGGGGAAGAGAAGTCTTCCCGTATCGTTTGATTCTTAACTGCTTTCAGCTCAAAATAATATTTTGCCTATTTTGGTATAGCATACGTGATCCACTTTAAAGAAAGGAGCCAGAAAGTTTCAATTCACATTCAATTTTCCCTAACTTATTCACGTTCTCAGCAGCAGCTAACAAGAATGTCCTAAAATTGAGTATTGGGCTGGGCTGCCATGGCTTCAGCTAAGAGTGGGTAGGGTGAGTTTGCAGGGAGTGTTCTGTTTCTAAAAGGAAGAGTGACGACATGGACAGTGGGAGACAGCTAGCTCTTTCCACCACAATCTGTTACCCCAGCCATCCAAAGTTTCATTCCCTCATACATTCACTTTTACCAAGGACCTGGACATTTATGCTCTAGAGAAAAGGGGGCAGATGCAACTATAATCTGCTTTCTTAGGGACTGGGGTGTGGGCGGCAAGGAAACAGATACTGTAGCCTGAGAAAGGGCTGTCCTTTGCCAAGCTATAGCAAATGTTTATTAAAACAGTCACTTTAACAATTTGGAAGATGGAGAGATCATGCTACCAAGAGCCTCAAGCTGTAGAGATAGGGAGAAGCAGAATGCCTGTGGATACTGGGTGTTCCTTTGCTGCTTTGAGCAATTTACTACAAGTGAGATCTACCCTGACGAGGAATGGCCAGTTTGCAAACTGGTGATTGAAAGGACAGCTTCCACCGAGCAGGGTGACTCACCTCTGGTGGCCCTGAATCTAAACCCACTAAGAGGGGGCCTCACACACTTAGAACAGTCAGTACCCTGGACAACAGAACACAGGACCTACTCTTCAGAGGCTTCCTCAAAGCGGTCCCTTCCTTTAAGACTAGAAGAACCAGTCCAAATGCAAGGTGAGCATTCCCCTCCCAGCCTGTCCTTTCCGAGGGTCCCACGCTTAGTTATTAACAAATCAAGGGAAGGAAAGGTGGGCCATGCAGAGGCCAGTTAATAAAAAAAAAGAAGTTTGCTAAGTTCAAAGTCAAAATACAGAGTAAAGCTGAGTGTTGTTATTTTGGTTATCATAACATGACTCAAAAATAGAATCTCAGTAATATTTTTGAAGAATTCTATGGCACACGAAAAGAAAGCTTGGCCTCAATAAGCAATCCACAGACTCCCTAATGGGATGAGCAAAAGGAGGGCATCTCCTGAAATGTGCTCTGTAGACAGAAGGCTCTGGAGGGTGTTGGATAACGTGGGCTTGTGGAAGAAAGTCAGCTAACCCCCACCGCTCTCTCTCACGCCACGATTGGAAGCTTCTGAGGCTGCTTCCTCTCTTTGCCAAGTGATTGGTCCCCGAACTCTTGACAACAGTCACAGAGCCACAGATATTTAAGTTCCTTCAACCTTTGTCTTCAGCAGTGACCTGGGGAGTTTGCCTCAATTTTTTTGTGTTCTGCTCTCATAGGCATTCAGTGGGACCTAACGTAGATCTAAAAAGTGATGCTAGATGGCGAGAGACTTTAAGGCGACATATACAAAGTGAAAACAGAAAATCACTTTAAATTTTTGTAAGAAAATATAAGAATACTGGGGCACCTGGGTGGCTCAGTGGGTTAAAGCCTCTGCCTTTGGCTCAGGTCATGATCCCAGGGTCCTTGGATCAAGCCCCTCGTCAGGGTCTCTGTTCCACGGGGAGCCTGCTTCCTCCTCTCCCTGCCTCTCTGCCTACTTGTGATCTCTGTCTGTCAAATAAATAAATAAAATCTTTAAAAAAAAAAAAGAAAATATAAGAATATTTCATGAGTGCAGGTTAGGAGATAACTTCTTAAACATGATGCAAAAAGCAAATAAAATAAAATGAGAACTTGATATGCTTGGCTCATTAATAATTAATGCCCATGCTACATAAAGAGCCCACAAACAGAAGTTAAGCATGCCACAGATAGGCAGAATATGTGCATAAAAAATAAATAGACAATTGACTTGTATTCAGAAAATAGAATAACTATGAATCCTTAAAAAATAGGGTCAGCTTGGGCGCCTGGATGGCTCAGTGCGTTAAGCCTCTGCCTTCGGCTCAGGTCTTGATCTCAGCGTCCTGGGATTGAGCTCAGCATCAGGATCTCTGCTCGTCGGGGGAGCCTGCTCCCTCTCTTTCTCCTGTCTCTCTGCCTACTTGTGTTCTCTCTCTCTCTCTGTCAAATAAATAAATAAAATCTTTAAAAAAAAAAAACCCAAAAAACAAATAGAGTCACCTAGAGAGAAAAATGGACATAGATCATCAATAGTCTAATCAAGGACGTAGAAACACACAGGGCTACTGAATAGCTTCAAAGTTTACCAATCTTAGCAGCAAGTGTAAAAAAAAAAAAAAGGAATATAATTGGCAATATTTTAGAAGTTAGTCTAGTAATAAAATATGGAGAAGGGGAGGAAATATAGATTGCATTTCTGATATGCATACCAACACTTCCATTTCTAGTAACATGGACCTTAAGAAACCATGGCCATGAGCATAAAGTGGTATGTAGAAACCTATTCTTGCCAACATTATTGGTAAAAAAGAAAAATGAGAAAAAATTATCATCCATCTGTGAGGGAAGGGATAGATAACTTGAGCCATATTCCTCGAATAGAATGCATGTACAGTTAAAATAAACCAAACTACCTGTACCAATATGTGTTAATCTTGAAAAACATGATCACTTAATATGAACTGCATAGTACCATCCTTACAGAATGACAGAAGAATAACACATATATCCTTAGAGTAATATTGTGAGGACATATACATCAAGAATATTATTTTTCTCAGGGCACTTGGGTGGTTTAGTCAGTTGTGTCTGCCTTCAGTTCTGGTCATGATCTCGAGGTCCTGGGATCGAGCCCCATACTGGGCTCCCTGCTCAGTGGGGAGTCTGTTTCTCCCTCTCTCCTCTCATGTTCTCTCTCTCTGTCTCTCTCAAATAAATAAATGAAATCCTTAAAAAAATACTATTTTTTTTTGTCTGCAAGGAAAGAATGGTACACACAGCTCTCTGTATTAGTGATATTTTTATTTTTTAAAAAATAAATAAGGCAAATATTAGTTAATAAACAGGGCAATGGAAGTACCAAGATCTGCCAATCCTTGTAAGATGTAAATACTGCCTAATGAAAACAGTGATAATAATAACACAATAATAGTAACTATTACTCAAGGAATACAGATCCTGAAGCCACCTCCCTAAGCCATGAAACACTGAATACCCTCTTAACTTTTGTATCTTGGGATCTTCAAAGAAACCTCAGCCACACTGAGCTGTTTCTCCTCTCCTTTTAGTCCACGACAAGGATAGCAGGTCTGACTCTGTAAAAGAAAATCTAAATATAGTAATTCATACGGATAAAATGCCACATATGTTTAGTTACTTAGCATTTTTGAAACTATGTTCTAGATATAATTTTTCTTTTTCTTTTCATAAACTCATAACTAAAACCCATTCTTTGCATATCCAAGTTGCATGACATTTTAACCATTTTCAAATATAAAATACAAATTTTTTGAAGGCATTAGGGTGCCTGCCCATTATTCTCTCTGTCCCGGGGTCATCCTCTTCATCCTGAAGGGGCAAAGAGAAGATGCACTTCCAGGATATATCATCACACACTGTCCATCCTTGTAAATGAAATATCTTCTGGAGACACTGAGTTATCCAGTGAGAAGTTATTTTGAAGGGAAAAAAAAACTATTCAGAAAATCTAAACAATTGACCAGCATATTATATAGTATATACCTGAGCAGTATGTATCAGAATTAAGTAATAATGCATAGAAAGCTAACAAATATATGTAAATGAGTAGATACATATAAATATTTTGCTGCCTTAATGTGAAATAATTTATAGAGACAACTTTACAGTTGGAATGAAACGATCATTTTTTTCCTCTGGAGTTACGGTGGAGACTGAAATGGTGTTCTCCACAGTGGTCATCACTGCCGAACAATTCACCCTGACCTTCATTAATGTCTCTGCTCTGCTGGCAATATTTACAACTATCGAAGCGAGTCTTTTTCTTGCTGATATAACAATTTCATGGGTGGTAGTACTACCCAGAATGGGAGGACATTAAGACTAACTTCCGGAGGCTTTATTTTTCTTCAAGTGAATCCATTATGAAGAGAATTTAATCCCTTACTGACTCTAGAATTACAAAGCATAGTACTTATGTAATAGAATTATGCTAAACTACTAATTATCTGTTGTACATTTGAAACTTAAACAATTTCATTTTCCATAATCACTTTTTTTCTCATTTCAGTTTCAGTAACTAAATGCACTTGTTAAAATGACATTATAAAGAAATCTTTGGGGGGAAAACTGATTCCAAAGATTTAAATTTCGATCTATGAAAAAAAATAATAATTTAATACTAATATTGTCTGATATGTTGTGCTTATTTCCCATAGACAATTTCCTATTTACATGATAGAGGAATACATTAATTTTCAAAGTGGATATGAAGTTACTGAATTGAGGACAGTCAGATTTTTACAGGGATATTATTTACTGGTGTCAAGTTGAAAAATATATTTTAGAAACTTATACAAAAGTGTTTTGGGTCATCGTTTATTGTATTACTGCACAAATGTGGTTTTAATTTATTCAAAATGAGAGAATTATGACTTTAACATTTGTTTATGGATGATAGTGTTCATATTTTAGATAGAATTATTTCTTTTTTTAAAGATTTTATTTATTTATTTAACAGAAAGATCACAAGTAGGCAGAGAGGCAGGCAAGGGGTGGGGGCTGGAAGCAGACTCCCTGCTGAGCACTGAGCCTGATGCAGGGCTCAATCCCAGGACCCTGAGATCATGACCCAAGCCAAAGGCAGAGGCTTAACCCACTGAGCCACCCAGGTGCCCCTAAATAGAGTTGTTTCTAATCTTGCCTTATGTGTATATATTCAGTTGTTCCTACCATGTGGAACTGATGATACCTAAATTCCAGAGTTCTGAGGACTAACTCCATGTTATTATGCAGCTGAGATGAGAAATATTTAAAATTACCGTGTACATTTGGAGTGATCACTTACATTTCCAAGACTTTCCCTGATCAGTTGCTAAGATCCAGAAAATTTTGTGTGACCTATTCACTCCAGTGTTTACCAGGAAACACATTTTAATTTTGTATTAATAGAATTGTTTTCTTTTTACTAAGTAATTAAGATAAAAAATCCTATCACTTGGTAAGTGCCATTTGTAAAGTATTTACTGTCTCTCAATGCCTTCATATACATAGATATACTGTCTCTATTATTTAAACTCATAAGGTAAGTATTAAGTGCATTTTACAAACAAAGTCTTGAACAAGAATAAAGCTAAAATGGCTACAGGCCACAGGTGGCAAATGGCTAGAGCTGTGACATTATCTCCCTTGTTTATCTGGCTCCTCTGTCTGTGCTCCTTCCTTTCCATCACATTTAGCACAAGACACAAGGTCAGTCCTGACCAGGGTAGCCACAAATCTTGCATGTGTCCTCTCTTCCCCAACATAGTTACACAGATAGAGTAGAGCTCTCATGGGGACCACAGAGGTGATTTAGGATCTGAAAGAAATCTTGTGTGCATGCCCGAACAGTCATTAAAGGAATAGAAATTTGTGCCTACAATACTTGTGCTAAAACATTTGGGACCAGGTGTATTTAAAAAATCATAATGTTTCAACTATTAGAAACATAATAAACATTTCTTATGGGGATTGGTGGAAGGAGGCTCTAATCAGACATCAATATTTCTGCAGAGAGATGCATGAATCTTCATGCTAAGTAAGATAAATCTTCCAGATAGCTTTGTTTCATTTTAAATAAGGTTTATGTACCAAATAAGCTATTTACAAACCTTCACACATTGTCTCCTTGTTTTTTTTTTTTTTTTTTTTTGTTCTAACTAGGCTCTATACCCAACCGTGTGGCTTGAACTCACGACCCAGAGATTGAGTTGCATGTTCTTAAAAAAAAAAAAAAAAAAAAAAAAAAGAATTGCATGTTCTACCAACTGAGCCAGACATGCATCCCATATTGTCTTAGACTTGTGGTTAAGAGAGACAGTTGTGCTGAACGTCAGGACTATGTGGCAGTGCAAACATGGACTGATCCACCTTGTCCATACATCTGTAAGTCAGGATTGTGTGGCAGCAGTGCAAACATGGACTGATCCACCTTGTCCATATGTCTGTGCTACTGCCAGGGTTTGGCCACAGGTTGATCGAGTTTGACCCGACCTAAAAATTTCTTTGCCCAGATAGTTAGACGTAAACAAAACAAAGCAAAAAATACGACTTTTTGCATCCTTAACTGGTATTTTATAAATTAACAATTCTTCAAAATGGTTCACAGTTATAATTTATTATATGCACAGATATTTTAAAATAGATATCATATTCATAACATTCTGTTGAAACTGAACATAATGAGAACAACTATTTGATGACAGAGTCTCATTAACTATCATCTGCGTGGACCTATGTTGAGATTATTTGCAGATACTCAATGTTGGTCTTACAATTTTTGGAACTTAATCAGATTCTATGGCAGAATCTGAATTTGCTGCCACAAAAATGCATTTTGTTTTTCTTTCAGTCTTACTGGCTCGGTCTTTGAAAGAGTCCTTTCTCCAACTTAAACAACATCCTTATCAGATTTTTCTGCTTTGTTCTAAATGACTGGCACATAAGGCAGTAGGAAAATTTGGTAGAAACATATATATGCTCTATGTGTACTCTACTCACATATATTAACATTGCTATGAAAATGTCTGGTACCACAGACCAAGATTCTGAAATTTTGACACTGAATCATATTAAAAGCTTTTAAACAGCAAATTTATTTCAGTACTATAAGGATGATGTGGCATCATTTCATTATTCCAGAGTAAAATAAAACAGAAAAATCTCTCCAGTCTTAGGGTTCAGTTTGGTTTTTGTGGGCTTTGGAGATAACTCATTCTCATTTTAATCTTCCAGAATGACTTGTTTTCTCATTACAATAAATGAATTTGCTTTTTGCTCAATTCTGTATATTTCCAAAATATTTTATACGTATACTTACAAAAAGTACAAGATAAATTAATTTTATTCTCTCCTAGAACTTTTATTTTTTAAAGATTTTATTTATTTATTTATTTGAGAGAGAGAAACAGAATAAGAGAGCATGAGAGGGGAGAAGGTCAGAGGGAGAAGCAGACTCCCCATGGAGCTGGGAGCCCGATGTAGGACTCGATCCCAGGACTCCAGGATCATGACCTGAACGGAAGGCAGTTGCTTAACCAACTCAGCCACCCAGGCAACCCTCTCCTAGAACTTTCAAACAATGCTACAATAATTTTCACATGGAGATAGTTACCATTAATATTTTAATTAAGCTTGATAATTGATAATATGGATAACTTTCATGAACAGAGTGCCATAATTTTTTTTTTTTAATTTTATGAAACAGCAACAGAAAACACACATCAGAGGAAGCAAAAGACTACGGGACACACACACGAAGAAGGAAATGCAGTTATGAACGTATTGACCAAATATTTATTTGTTAACCTTGCTAAATTCACTCAATTTAGTAATTATCAATTTCTAAAACCCTAAGCCCATTAAGTCTCTTCATTGTATCTTTACTCTGACCTAAGACATCTGTATATTTATTAGGTTATAAAGAAAAAGAAAAAGCAGGAGGAGGGGCCGTAGAGGACCTAAAGAGTTAAGCGTATCTATTTCCATAGCCTCTTCTCTTGAGTTTTGCACTGGGTCTGAAACTAAATTCCTAACATTGGTACGCCTATATTCCATGTCAATATATTCCAAAAGCAGTAGACTGCCATTATCCCTTAGACTGTGGTTAAAATTGCAATACTCTTTCCCTACAAAGACAACCCTGTTGATAATAGTCACACAGCTCAAGATGCATTGTATCAATGGGAAAAGAATGAGCACATTAGGCTGTCAGTGTTTTCAACACAGACCATAACAAATTTAACAAATTTAACACTTTAACAGGCAAACAAATTTATTTATTTTTTTAAAAGGAGTTTATTTATTTATTTATTTGACAGAGAGAGATCACAAGAAGGCAGAGAGGCAGGCAGAAAGAGAAGGGGAAGAAGTCTCCCTGCAGAGCAGAGAGCCCGATGCAGGGCCCAATCCCAGGACCCTGAGATCATGACCTGAGCGGAATGCAGAGGCTTATCCCACTGAGCCACCCAGGTTCCCCCAGACAAATCAATTTAACAGACAAACACATTTAAGAAACAACAAATTTAATAAATTTAACAATCCAAGCCCTCTGGCTACTTGTAGTATTTGCTCTCATTGGCAACAGGGTTCAACAAATTTAACTCACCCCAGTCCCAGTGAGGATGAGGACGGAGTACTCATTAACTGAGCATGTATATTCCACAACTCGATATCATTTCAACACCAGACTCCCTGTACAAAGAATGCACCGACCCTCATCCTCCTTGACTCTTCAGGTTGAGAGGCTTAATTCCTTTCACATTCCTCCTTCGTGATCATTTACTAACAAACACACCCACGGCTTGGTGTCCTACCAGAAGAGATGACTAATGAGATTTAAATAGTCATAAAAGGAAAATTCCCATGAACTAGATAAATACAAGAATTATAAACGTGATGAACAGGAATAAGATGCTACAGAAATTGATATTGCCAAGCGTATCATTTCAGCCACATTTCAATCCTCATAACAATTACTTAGAATCAGCAACAACGCACAGCTAATCAGCTGCATCTGTTCATCCTCACAGCTGTTATCCCGGAAAAAAACACCACTGTCCTCCGCACTCAGCTCCGAGCACGCTGTGATTGTAATGAACACCTATCCTGATGAGGAATACAGCCTAACGTCTTGGAGAAAATTCAAATGGAGGTCCATGTGAAAGTCAGAGATACGTAGTTACCAAGGAGACTAGCTTGGGAGGTAATAAAATGGTTTAACTTCAAGCTATATAAGTTTATTTTTTTTTATCAGAATCAACTTCCTATTCATTTTACTCCTCGAATATGGTTAGAAAGCAAAATAAAATTACAAGTGATGGAAGCCAATGTGCATTTAAAGTCCTAAATCATTTAGTTATTCACACATTCGTATTGAAGAAGATACGTTTTTCCCCAGCCTTTACTCATACTTTCAGCCATATATACATATGCCCTCTTAGTTATTAAGGGGAAACACAAAAATGGCAGGAAAATGCAAAGTAGTAATTAACCAGTTAAAACTACTATAAGGTGTTGAAAGAACATTTAACAGGGAGAACTCACCTAATCAGGAAGTTCAAAGGTTGATTGCTTTCTTTGAAAACATATCATTTAAGCAAAATCTAAGTCAGAATCTTACTAAGAAAAGGAGGTAGGAGTAACATGGGAAAAGTCCTAGATGGAAAGAAGCGTGGGATTCCCATTTTAAGTAGAATAGTTTATGACCTGAGTATGGTCAAAAGGACAGTGGAAAGAGGCTAGGTGAGGAGACAGAGCATGGCTCACCTGTTCACCCTCCTGTAGGGTTTGGGGCTTTATCCGAAGAACAATCAGAAACCCACAAGAGTTTATGAGTAAGGGGATAGCCATTATTTCTGGGAAACTTTATTTTGAAGAGTATGTGACCTCTCCCAGTCTAAATATGTCCTCTGAATATCTCCACGTAGTCTATGGAAATTCCTCAAATGCACATTCTCTATTTCACCTTGTCTGCCATGTGAACTCCCGTGTTGTCTTCTTAACCTGCTTCCTGCTTCCTGACCTCTCACTGTCCACAGGGCAGTTGATTGGGAAGATTAATCGAACCCTCTTCCTCTTTCTCATGTGCTCTCTGGGCATCATGTCATTCAGATGCTGCATGTCGCCCTTTTCGGAAATCTGACACCCCTGAAGGCTCTTCCTTCCGCTCTGTCTTAGATCTCCTAACTCCGATGCAAAATACAGAATCAGCTAGATGTTCCTCACTTTCCAGACCTACCTTTTATTTTCTGTGGGGGCTCTGCCAGGATTCATTTGAAAACTCAGATTTGACGTTACTCAGTTTTATTTTCTAAACTTCCAAAAATACCGAAAAGTCTCCAAGGAACTCTCAGAGTATGCGTCTCCAAGTTCTATGTGGTTTGACCTTAATGTATTCCTCTGGTCTTGTTCGCACAAACCCCCACTTCCCTGTGATTTCGTTGTATTTCTTTAGCTCCCTCCTCCTTTTTCCAGTCTTTGCTAATGTCTCAGCCTGTGGAGATCCTAATTATGCAACGTGCGTTTTTAATTAAGCCTCTGGTTTCACATGGAATAAGAAAAGCCACCATGTTATCGAGGCGCTGTTCTGAGCTAGTTCGTGCACAGCCGTGCTGTCTGCGCTGCTGCTCTTACTAATCTCTTTTTTCAAAGACGGAAAGGAAGGCTCAGAGCATCACACACCTGGTAGGTGGCAGAATGCGGATTCCAGTGCCCAAGCCTTCTGCCTCCACATCCCTCAGGCTAAACACAGTACCACACCTTCTCACATACCTCACTGTGAGCACCTGTTGCATTTCTGGTATGATTTATGCCACTGACTCTCCCACTAAATTGCTATCTCTTGTCAGGGTCCATGGCTTGTTTTGATCTTTGTCTTTTCCCTTTTTGCCTTCTTTGCAAGAATACAATAGGTTATTAGTAGAAATGTGTTCAATTCTATGCAGTAGTACGGAGGAGCATGTTAGAAGCCTGAGGGTCCAATCCTAGCTGCCCAGTTACCAGCCGTGAGACTGCAAAACAAGTTCGCTCATTCTCCCCTCGTACCCCTATACAGGGGTAGATAGTAGAGTAACCTCTCCATAAGGTGTCACATGAGGATTGACCAGCGTGTCGGTGTGTATACACGTGCGTGTGAGGGCACGTGTGTCCTACATCAGTCCCTTGCGGGCTCAAATTAATTTTTTTTTAATTTAGCTATTGCCAGTACTATTTATTTGTGTTTTTATTTTTCATACTTGCTTCTGATTGAGTATTCTCCCAATATGTAAACACTTATTTCTCAATTTCTTTTCAATAATGAACAAAACATTACACGAGGAAGACGTGAGAAATTGTGGGTGACAGATGCCTGGTCTGCAAATTTGTAGAAACAGAGCCTTTTGATCCTGGGGCTTTTCTGCAGTCCTCTAGGTTGACTTGTGAACTGCCTGGGCACTTGTATCTGGAAGCACTGAGCCTGGATATGTACACAGAGAGAAGGTTTCTCACACTCTGTTCTTCTTTCCAGCCCTTTCCATGCCAGAGGGGCATATGCACAGCATGGCTTCTGCACACCTTTGAGGATTTTGCCTTTCTCTGGGTCCCAAATATTACAAAAATATATGCCCGAAGCTTCCTTATCAGAACAATACTGCCTTTTTCTAAGGCAAATATGAATACCATTTGTTCTCAGAAATATAATCCTTACCATTTTCCTTTTCCAAAGACAGTAGGTGTATTTTTCCAGCAACTAAATCCTCTCTTGTTATCTTCTTTTATTTCTACTTGGCCAGGAGGACTGAAAAAGGCAGCAGGGAGGCGGTGAAAATACAAAACTGGAATATTTGAATAAAAACTTATATAAAGAACATTTCTCATTCTCAATGAGGAGCTGAAGAGATAACTTTATAAAATATCTAAAAACTATAAGTTCCCCCAGCATCTTCTTTCTTTCTTATTTCAGTATTATTTTACATGATAGTCTCTTTGCCCCAAAGACCAATTTTCCCATTAATTCCTGAGTATTCAGTCTCCCTGAACTATTGATTTTGACCCTTCCCTCATTAAAGCAAATGTTTATCTTTCTGGTAGAAGTTCCTCTCCACATTTCTTCTCATTAGTGGCCATAAGTAACCGGTATAGGGACAGGTCCTCACACCTCTGCCATCATTCATAAACTTTATTTGAAGCCCTTCTCAGCGGCTTGAGACAGCATCTCAAACTAAGCTTTGTCGAGAAACACATAGGATTTTTTAAGAAAATACAATTTATTGCTCCGTAATTTAAAATAGCAACACACTGTATGGAAACTACACCATCACTGGATAATTTTGCAGTGATAGAGATTTCTAATGGTCAGCAATGAATGCTAACTTGAGAATAGTAAGCAGCATGGTTTTCTTGTCTGTGTACAGGATTCTCTCCACAGTGACGCATGAGAAGGAAAGGAGTGATGAAGGGCTTAGGTAAGCTTTGCCCTGTTCTTCTCATTCAGATTCACACAGTTCTCAAACCATACTCTTGTAGAATTATCAGTTAAATATAGGGTATGTGTAGTGGTGATTGTCCATCCTACCATAATGTGTGGAGAGTGACTTCTAAATCATTTTGAGTTCATCCTTTTATACCTTCACATAAATGGACATTGTTCAGAAAAATGTCCCTGTAAAACACAGGATGTAGCCACAACTTTGTACTTTTTTCCTTCCTTGGATCACCAAACCACTTCAATATTGTGCTCAAATGTAAACACTCATTTTACTTTAATCTGCTTAGACATCTTCCGCTATCTCTTTCCCTTGACTGACCCTCAGTCAGGATCAGCTTAATTCTTCATTGCTCTTTGCAGACCATAATTTTTTCACTCTTGAACCAAAGCCCTTCCTTCTTCAAACTTCAGGCCAATCAGTCATGTTAACTATCCCTCTGTCTTCATTCTCATTTTCTCTAATAAAGTGAAGTAGACATCTCTTGGACATTTCTGAACTGCTCATGTTCACTTCCTCTAGATCAACGTACAATAGAGGCAGGCGACTACAGTTACATTCACACTCTATTATATAACATTTATGTACTCATGGAAAGATCTGACAGGAGGTACTATTGTCTTCTGTATCCAGAGCTGAATGTAGCTGGACCACAGTAGACTCCTGACCTGGGAGAGCCAAGTGATTGGATAATTAGTGGAAAATTTATTTGTTTTCCTGAAAATTTGAAATAAGGGTCACAAAGATTTGAACAGTGATAAAACAATAGATTGGAAGAGTAATGGTCTGTTATCCTTATGCTGAGTTCCTCAGGTCCTCTCTAGTACTCCACTCCCTAAAATCCTAGTTTTAACTTTCCTCCATATTCAGTGCCTTACCTTACTATCCTTCTAGCAACACTGGTGCATCTTCATTAAATATATCATCTCTATTTTTACCTTACTTTCCTTTCTTCCAAAAACTGATTTCCGTGGTAAGTAGTACTCCAAGGACTCCACATCAATTAGGACTGCTGTGTAACAAAGTAACCAAAACTTTATCTTGTTGAAACAACCATTTACTTATCCACAATTATTCAAGTTAGGAACTTATTAGTCTAGTCTCAAATAGGACCTACCATTCATTGGCACTCAGTCACAAGTAGTATGGGTAGCTTTCCTGACCTTGACTGTGACCTTTTACATAGCTGGAAACTTCAGCTAAAACAGCTCATCTGATTTGGGACCAGTTTCCATAAGATTTTCATTTTCCATAAGGCTAGCCTGTGGCAGTCTTATATGGTATAAGCAGGTATCCTAAGGAGAACGAGGGAAAGCATGACAGTCTCCTTGAAGCCTAAGCATGAAACCTTCATATCAACCTTCTTCTGCATCTATTGAGCAAAGTAAGTCACAAGGATAGCCCAGACTCAAAAGGAAGAGTAGACACCATCTCTTAATGAAAGAGCGTGAAGTGTAACATTGCTAAGGGAGTTGGGGAAGAGTGAACGATTATAGTCAGCTTTGCAATCTGCCACAAACTTACCCTTTTGAAGTCTCAGTTCTTTGGCTTCTTACCATGAAGCCACATCTTTCCTGCTTTCTTAGGCTGTTGCACTACCAGGGAAAAATCCTATTAACGTAGAGACTAATCAATTCCATGACAAAATCATTTTGACCATTTTGAGGTATGTTTTCACTACTCCTCAGAAAGTCTTTCAGGACATCCTCCCAAGCCCCTCATTATCTATTTAAACTCTCTCCGTTCTCCTTGAACACCAGACATAGCTGTCTCAAAACTGCAAGAAAATGAGATCAATGCTGTG